>NW_027361701.1:10145000-11345000 GCF_039654945.1 Dendrobates tinctorius | reverse complement strand
GAACACACATTTCTTGGTAGAATCATGCAGGACTGAAATTTTTGATGTTTTTCTACTCCTCTCATGAGCCCAAACAAGTCTCTAAAAGCATGAGTTTGCAACTACTTTACTTTTGGAGAAAATTCAAAACATTCATTATTCAATAGAGCCCAATAGCAAAAATCAGGTTTTGAATGAAGAATCACATTTCTTGGTAGAATCATGCAGGATTGAAATTTTTGATGGTTTTTTACTCCTCTCAACAGCCCAAACAAGTTTCTAAAAGGATGAGTTTGCAACTACTTTACTTTTGGAGAAAATTCAAAACATTCATTATTCAATAGGGCCCAAACTATCAAAAACCAGCGGTTTCAATGAACACACATTTCTTGGTAGAATCATGCAGGACTGAAATTTTTGATGTTTTTCTACTCCTCTCATGAGCCCAAACAAGTCTCTAAAAGCATGAGTTTGCAACTACTTTACTTTTGGAGAAAATTCAAAACATTCACTATTCAATAGAGCCCAATAGCAAAAATCAGGTTTTGAATGAAGAATCACATTTCTTGGTAAAATCATGCAGGATTGAAATTTTTGATGGTTTTTTACTCCTCTCAACAGCCCAAACAAGTTTCTAAAAGGATGAGTTTGCAACTACTTTACTTTTGGAGAAAATTCAAAACATTCATTATTCAATAGGGCCCAAACTATCAAAAACCAGCGGTTTCAATGAACACACATTTCTTGGTAGAATCATGCAGGACTGAAATTTTTGATGTTTTTCTACTCCTCTCATGAGCCCAAACAAGTCTCTAAAAGCATGAGTTTGCAACTACTTTACTTTTGGAGAAAATTCAAAACATTCATTACTCAAAAGAGCCCAATAGCAAAAACCAGCATTTTGAATGAAGAATCACATTTCTTGGTAGAATCATGCAGGATTGAAATTTTTGATGGTTTTTTACTCCTCTCAACAGCCCAAACAAGTTTCTAAAAGGATGAGTTTGCAACTACTTTACTTTTGGAGAAAATTCAAAACATTCATTATTCAATAGGGCCCAAACTATCAAAAACCAGCGGTTTCAATGAACACACATTTCTTGGTAGAATCATGCAGGACTGAAATTTTTGATGTTTTTCTACTCCTCTCATGAGCCCAAACAAGTCTCTAAAAGCATGAGTTTGCAACTACTTTACTTTTGGAGAAAATTCAAAACATTCATTATTCAATAGAGCCCAATAGCAAAAATCAGGTTTTGAATGAAGAATCACATTTCTTGGTAGAATCATGCAGGATTGAAATTTTTGATGGTTTTTTACTCCTCTCAACAGCCCAAACAAGTTTCTAAAAGGATGAGTTTGCAACTACTTTACTTTTGGAGAAAATTCAAAACATTCATTATTCAATAGGGCCCAAACTATCAAAAACCAGCGGTTTGAATGAACACACATTTCTTGGTAGAATCATGCAGGACTGAAATTTTTGATGTTTTTCTACTCCTCTCATGAGCCCAAACAAGTCTCTAAAAGCATGAGTTTGCAACTACTTTACTTTTGGAGAAAATTCAAAACATTCATTATTCAATAGAGCCCAATAGCAAAAATCAGGTTTTGAATGAAGAATCACATTTCTTGGTAAAATCATGCAGGATTGAAATTTTTGATGGTTTTTTACTCCTCTCAACAGCCCAAACAAGTTTCTAAAAGGATGAGTTTGCAACTACTTTACTTTTGGAGAAAATTCAAAACATTCATTATTCAATAGGGCCCAAACTATCAAAAACCAGTGGTTTGAATGAACACACATTTCTTGGTAGAATCATGCAGGACTGAAATTTTTGATGTTTTTCTACTCCTCTCATGAGCCCAAACAAGTCTCTAAAAGCATGAGTTTGCAACTACTTTACTTTTGGAGAAAATTCAAAACATTCATTACTCAAAAGAGCCCAATAGCAAAAACCAGCGTTTTGAATGCAGAATCACATTTCTTGGTAGAATCATGCAGGATTGAAATTTTTGATGGTTTTTTACTCCTCTCAACAGCCCAAACAAGTTTCTAAAAGGATGAGTTTGCAACTACTTTACTTTTGGAGAAAATTCAAAACATTCATTATTCAATAGGGCCCAAACTATCAAAAACCAGCGGTTTGAATGAACACACATTTCTTGGAAGAATCATGCAGGACTGAAATTTTTGATGTTTTTCTACTCCTCTCATGAGCCCAAACAAGTCTCTAAAAGCATGAGTTTGCACCTACTTTACTTTTGGAGAAAATTCAAAACATTCATTATTCAATAGAGCCCAATAGCAAAAATCAGGTTTTAAAATGAAGAATCACATTTCTTGGTAAAATCATGCAGGATTGAAATTTTTGATGGTTTTTTACTCCTCTAAACAGCCCAAACAAGTTTCTAAAAGGATGAGTTTGCAACTACTTTACTTTTGGAGAAAATTCAAAACATTCATTATTCAATAGGGCCCAAACTATCAAAAACCAGCCGTTTGAATGAACACACATTTCTTGGTAGAATCATGCAGGACTGAAATTTTTGATGTTTTTTTACTCCTCTCATGAGCCCAAACAAGTCTCTAAAAGCATGAGTTTGCAACTACTTTACTTTTGGAGAAAATTCAAAACATTCATTACTCAAAAGAGCCCAATAGCAAAAACCAGCGTTTTGAATGAAGAATCACATTTCTTGGTAGAATCATGCAGGATTGAAATTTTTGATGGTTTTTTACTCCTCTCAACAGCCCAAACAAGTTTCTAAAATGATGAGTTTGCAACTACTTTACTTTTGGAGAAAATTCAAAACATTCATTATTCAATAGGGCCCAAACTATCAAAAACCAGCGTTTTCAATGAACACACATTTCTTGGTAGAATCATGCAGGACTGAAATTTTTGATGTTTTTCTACTCCTCTCATGAGCCCAAACAAGTCTCTAAAAGCATGAGTTTGCAACTACTTTACTTTTGGAGAAAATTCAAAACATTCATTATTCAATAGAGCCCAATAGCAAAAACCAGCGTTTTGAATGAAGAATCACATTTCTTGGTAGAATCATGCAGGATTGAAATTTTTGATGGTTTTTTACTCCTCTCAACAGCCCAAACAAGTTTCTAAAAGGATGAGTTTGCAACTACTTTACTTTTGGAGAAAATTCAAAACATTCATTATTCAATAGGGCCCAAACTATCAAAAACCAGCGGTTTGAATGAACACACATTTCTTGGTAGAATCATGCAGGACTGAAATTTTTGATGTTTTTTTACTCCTCTCATGAGCTCAAACAAGTCTCTAAAAGCATGAGTTTGCAACTACTTTACTTTTGGAGAAAATTCAAAACATTCATTACTCAAAAGAGCCCAATAGCAAAAACCAGCGTTTTGAATGAAGAATCACATTTCTTGGTAGAATCATGCAGGATTGAAATTTTTGATGGTTTTTTACTCCTCTCAACAGCCCAAACAAGTTTCTAAAATGATGAGTTTGCAACTACTTTACTTTTGGAGAAAATTCAAAACATTCATTATTCAATAGGGCCCAAACTATCAAAAACCAGCGGTTTGAATGAACACACATTTCTTGGTAGAATCATGCAGGACTGAAATTTTTGATGTTTTTCTACTCCTCTCATGAGCCCAAACAAGTCTCTAAAAGCATGAGTTTGCAACTACTTTACTTTTGGAGAAAATTCAAAACATTCATTATTCAATAGAGCCCAATAGCAAAAATCAGGTTTTAAAATGAAGAATCACATTTCTTGGTAAAATCATGCAGGATTGAAATTTTTGATGGTTTTTTACTCCTCTCAACAGCCCAAACAAGTTTCTAAAAGGATGAGTTTGCAACTACTTTACTTTTGGAGAAAATTCAAAACATTCATTATTCAATAGGGCCCAAACTATCAAAAACCAGTGGTTTGAATGAACACACATTTCTTTGTAGAATCATGCAGGACTGAAATTTTTGATGTTTTTTTACTCCTCTCATGAGCCCAAACAAGTCTCTAAAAGCATGAGTTTGCAACTACTTTACTTTTGGAGAAAATTCAAAACATTCATTACTCAAAAGAGCCCAATAGCAAAAACCAGCGTTTTGAATGAAGAATCACATTTCTTGGTAGAATCATGCAGGATTGAAATTTTTGATGGTTTTTTACTCCTCTCAACAGCCCAAACAAGTTTCTAAAATGATGAGTTTGCAACTACTTTACTTTTGGAGAAAATTCAAAACATTCATTATTCAATAGGGCCCAAACTATCAAAAACCAGCGGTTTGAATGAACACACATTTCTTGGTAGAATCATGCAGGACTGAAATTTTTGATGTTTTTCTACTCCTCTCATGAGCCCAAACAAGTCTCTAAAAGCATGAGTTTGCAACTTCTTTACTTTTGGAGAAAATTCAAAACATTCATTATTCAATAGAGCCCAATAGCAAAAATCAGGTTTTGAATGAAGAATCACATTTCTTGGTAAAATCATGCAGGATTGAAATTTTTGATGGTTTTTTACTCCTCTCAACAGCCCAAACAAGTTTCTAAAAGGATGAGTTTGCAACTACTTTACTTTTGGAGAAAATTCAAAACATTCATTATTCAATAGGGCCCAAACTCAAAAACCAGCGGTTTGAATGAACACACATTTCTTGGTAGAATCATGCAGGACTGAAATTTGTGATGTTTTTCTACTCCTCTCATGAGCCAAAACAAGTCTCTAAAAGCATGAGTTTGCAACTACTTTACTTTTGGAGAAAATTCAAAACATTCATTACTCAAAAGAGCCCAATAGCAAAAACCAGCGTTTTGAATGCAGAATCACATTTCTTGGTAGAATCATGCAGGATTGAAATTTTTGATGGTTTTTTACTCCTCTCAACAGCCCAAACAAGTTTCTAAAAGGATGAGTTTGCAACTACTTTACTTTTGGAGAAAATTCAAAACATTCATTATTCAATAGGGCCCAAACTATCAAAAACCAGCGGTTTGAATGAACACACATTTCTTGGAAGAATCATGCAGGACTGAAATTTTTGATGTTTTTCTACTCCTCTCATGAGCCCAAACAAGTCTCTAAAAGCATGAGTTTGCACCTACTTTACTTTTGGAGAAAATTCAAAACATTCATTATTCAATAGAGCCCAATAGCAAAAATTAGGTTTTAAAATGAAGAATCACATTTCTTGGTAAAATCATGCAGGATTGAAATTTTTGATGGTTTTTTACTCCTCTAAACAGCCCAAACAAGTTTCTAAAAGGATGAGTTTGCAACTACTTTACTTTTGGAGAAAATTCAAAACATTCATTATTCAATAGGGCCCAAACTATCAAAAACCAGCCGTTTGAATGAACACACATTTCTTGGTAGAATCATGCAGGACTGAAATTTTTGATGTTTTTTTACTCCTCTCATGAGCCCAAACAAGTCTCTAAAAGCATGAGTTTGCAACTACTTTACTTTTGGAGAAAATTCAAAACATTCATTACTCAAAAGAGCCCAATAGCAAAAACCAGCGTTTTGAATGAAGAATCACATTTCTTGGTAGAATCATGCAGGATTGAAATTTTTGATGGTTTTTTACTCCTCTCAACAGCCCAAACAAGTTTCTAAAAGGATGAGTTTGCAACTACTTTACTTTTGGAGAAAATTCAAAACATTCATTATTCAATAGGGCCCAAACTATCAAAAACCAGCGTTTTCAATGAACACACATTTCTTGGTAGAATCATGCAGGACTGAAATTTTTGATGTTTTTCTACTCCTCTCATGAGCCCAAACAAGTCTCTAAAAGCATGAGTTTGCAACTACTTTACTTTTGGAGAAAATTCAAAACATTCATTATTCAATAGAGCCCAATAGCAAAAATCAGGTTTTAAAATGAAGAATCACATTTCTTGGTAAAATCATGCAGGATTGAAATTTTTGATGGTTTTTTACTCCTCTAAACAGCCCAAACAAGTTTCTAAAAGGATGAGTTTGCAACTACTTTACTTTTGGAGAAAATTCAAAACATTCATTATTCAATAGGGCCCAAACTATCAAAAACCAGCCGTTTGAATGAACACACATTTCTTGGTAGAATCATGCAGGACTGAAATTTTTGATGTTTTTTTACTCCTCTCATGAGCCCAAACAAGTCTCTAAAAGCATGAGTTTGCAACTACTTTACTTTTGGAGAAAATTCAAAACATTCATTACTCAAAAGAGCCCAATAGCAAAAACCAGCGTTTTGAATGAAGAATCACATTTCTTGGTAGAATCATGCAGGATTGAAATTTTTGATGGTTTTTTACTCCTCTCAACAGCCCAAACAAGTTTCTAAAATGATGAGTTTGCAACTACTTTACTTTTGGAGAAAATTCAAAACATTCATTATTCAATAGGGCCCAAACTATCAAAAACCAGCGTTTTCAATGAACACACATTTCTTGGTAGAATCATGCAGGACTGAAATTTTTGATGTTTTTCTACTCCTCTCATGAGCCCAAACAAGTCTCTAAAAGCATGAGTTTGCAACTACTTTACTTTTGGAGAAAATTCAAAACATTCATTATTCAATAGAGCCCAATAGCAAAAACCAGCGTTTTGAATGAAGAATCACATTTCTTGGTAGAATCATGCAGGATTGAAATTTTTGATGGTTTTTTACTCCTCTCAACAGCCCAAACAAGTTTCTAAAAGGATGAGTTTGCAACTACTTTACTTTTGGAGAAAATTCAAAACATTCATTATTCAATAGGGCCCAAACTATCAAAAACCAGCGGTTTGAATGAACACACATTTCTTGGTAGAATCATGCAGGACTGAAATTTTTGATGTTTTTTTACTCCTCTCATGAGCTCAAACAAGTCTCTAAAAGCATGAGTTTGCAACTACTTTACTTTTGGAGAAAATTCAAAACATTCATTACTCAAAAGAGCCCAATAGCAAAAACCAGCGTTTTGAATGAAGAATCACATTTCTTGGTAGAATCATGCAGGATTGAAATTTTTGATGGTTTTTTACTCCTCTCAACAGCCCAAACAAGTTTCTAAAATGATGAGTTTGCAACTACTTTACTTTTGGAGAAAATTCAAAACATTCATTATTCAATAGGGCCCAAACTATCAAAAACCAGCGGTTTGAATGAACACACATTTCTTGGTAGAATCATGCAGGACTGAAATTTTTGATGTTTTTCTACTCCTCTCATGAGCCCAAACAAGTCTCTAAAAGCATGAGTTTGCAACTACTTTACTTTTGGAGAAAATTCAAAACATTCATTATTCAATAGAGCCCAATAGCAAAAATCAGGTTTTAAAATGAAGAATCACATTTCTTGGTAAAATCATGCAGGATTGAAATTTTTGATGGTTTTTTACTCCTCTCAACAGCCCAAACAAGTTTCTAAAAGGATGAGTTTGCAACTACTTTACTTTTGGAGAAAATTCAAAACATTCATTATTCAATAGGGCCCAAACTATCAAAAACCAGTGGTTTGAATGAACACACATTTCTTTGTAGAATCATGCAGGACTGAAATTTTTGATGTTTTTTTACTCCTCTCATGAGCCCAAACAAGTCTCTAAAAGCATGAGTTTGCAACTACTTTACTTTTGGAGAAAATTCAAAACATTCATTACTCAAAAGAGCCCAATAGCAAAAACCAGCGTTTTGAATGAAGAATCACATTTCTTGGTAGAATCATGCAGGATTGAAATTTTTGATGGTTTTTTACTCCTCTCAACAGCCCAAACAAGTTTCTAAAATGATGAGTTTGCAACTACTTTACTTTTGGAGAAAATTCAAAACATTCATTATTCAATAGGGCCCAAACTATCAAAAACCAGCGGTTTGAATGAACACACATTTCTTGGTAGAATCATGCAGGACTGAAATTTTTGATGTTTTTCTACTCCTCTCATGAGCCCAAACAAGTCTCTAAAAGCATGAGTTTGCAACTTCTTTACTTTTGGAGAAAATTCAAAACATTCATTATTCAATAGAGCCCAATAGCAAAAATCAGGTTTTGAATGAAGAATCACATTTCTTGGTAAAATCATGCAGGATTGAAATTTTTGATGGTTTTTTACTCCTCTCAACAGCCCAAACAAGTTTCTAAAAGGATGAGTTTGCAACTACTTTACTTTTGGAGAAAATTCAAAACATTCATTATTCAATAGGGCCCAAACTCAAAAACCAGCGGTTTGAATGAACACACATTTCTTGGTAGAATCATGCAGGACTGAAATTTGTGATGTTTTTCTACTCCTCTCATGAGCCAAAACAAGTCTCTAAAAGCATGAGTTTGCAACTACTTTACTTTTGGAGAAAATTCAAAACATTCATTACTCAAAAGAGCCCAATAGCAAAAACCAGCGTTTTGAATGCAGAATCACATTTCTTGGTAGAATCATGCAGGATTGAAATTTTTGATGGTTTTTTACTCCTCTCAACAGCCCAAACAAGTTTCTAAAAGGATGAGTTTGCAACTACTTTACTTTTGGAGAAAATTCAAAACATTCATTATTCAATAGGGCCCAAACTATCAAAAACCAGCGGTTTGAATGAACACACATTTCTTGGAAGAATCATGCAGGACTGAAATTTTTGATGTTTTTCTACTCCTCTCATGAGCCCAAACAAGTCTCTAAAAGCATGAGTTTGCACCTACTTTACTTTTGGAGAAAATTCAAAACATTCATTATTCAATAGAGCCCAATAGCAAAAATTAGGTTTTAAAATGAAGAATCACATTTCTTGGTAAAATCATGCAGGATTGAAATTTTTGATGGTTTTTTACTCCTCTAAACAGCCCAAACAAGTTTCTAAAAGGATGAGTTTGCAACTACTTTACTTTTGGAGAAAATTCAAAACATTCATTATTCAATAGGGCCCAAACTATCAAAAACCAGCCGTTTGAATGAACACACATTTCTTGGTAGAATCATGCAGGACTGAAATTTTTGATGTTTTTTTACTCCTCTCATGAGCCCAAACAAGTCTCTAAAAGCATGAGTTTGCAACTACTTTACTTTTGGAGAAAATTCAAAACATTCATTACTCAAAAGAGCCCAATAGCAAAAACCAGCGTTTTGAATGAAGAATCACATTTCTTGGTAGAATCATGCAGGATTGAAATTTTTGATGGTTTTTTACTCCTCTCAACAGCCCAAACAAGTTTCTAAAAGGATGAGTTTGCAACTACTTTACTTTTGGAGAAAATTCAAAACATTCATTATTCAATAGGGCCCAAACTATCAAAAACCAGCGTTTTCAATGAACACACATTTCTTGGTAGAATCATGCAGGACTGAAATTTTTGATGTTTTTCTACTCCTCTCATGAGCCCAAACAAGTCTCTAAAAGCATGAGTTTGCAACTACTTTACTTTTGGAGAAAATTCAAAACATTCATTATTCAATAGAGCCCAATAGCAAAAACCAGCGTTTTGAATGAAGAATCACATTTCTTGGTAGAATCATGCAGGATTGAAATTTTTGATGGTTTTTTACTCCTCTCAACAGCCCAAACAAGTTTCTAAAAGGATGAGTTTGCAACTACTTTACTTTTGGAGAAAATTCAAAACATTCATTATTCAATAGGGCCCAAACTATCAAAAACCAGCGGTTTGAATGAACACACATTTCTTGGAAGAATCATGCAGGACTGAAATTTTTGATGTTTTTCTACTCCTCTCATGAGCCCAAACAAGTCTCTAAAAGCATGAGTTTGCAACTACTTTACTTTTGGAGAAAATTCAAAACATTCATTATTCAATAGAGCCCAATAGCAAAAATCAGGTTTTAAAATGAAGAATCACATTTCTTGGTAAAATCATGCAGGATTGAAATTTTTGATGTTTTTTTACTCCTCTCAACAGCCCAAACAAGTTTCTAAAAGGATGAGTTTGCAACTACTTTACTTTTGGAGAAAATTCAAAACATTCATTATTCAATAGGGCCCAAACTATCAAAAACCAGCGGTTTCAATGAACACACATTTCTTGGTAGAATCATGCAGGACTGAAATTTTTGATGTTTTTTTACTCCTCTCATGAGCCCAAACAAGTCTCTAAAAGCATGAGTTTGCAACTACTTTACTTTTGGAGAAAATTCAAAACATTCATTACTCAAAAGAGCCCAATAGCAAAAACCAGCGTTTTGAATGAAGAATCACATTTCTTGGTAGAATCATGCAGGATTGAAATTTTTGATGGTTTTTTACTCCTCTCAACAGCCCAAACAAGTTTCTAAAATGATGAGTTTGCAACTACTTTACTTTTGGAGAAAATTCAAAACATTCATTATTCAATAGGGCCCAAACTATCAAAAACCAGCGGTTTCAATGAACACACATTTCTTGGTAGAATCATGCAGGACTGAAATTTTTGATGTTTTTCTACTCCTCTCATGAGCCCAAACAAGTCTCTAAAAGCATGAGTTTGCAACTACTTTACTTTTGGAGAAAATTCAAAACATTCATTATTCAATAGAGCCCAATAGCAAAAACCAGCGTTTTGAATGAAGAATCACATTTCTTGGTAGAATCATGCAGGATTGAAATTTTTGATGGTTTTTTACTCCTCTCAACAGCCCAAACAAGTTTCTAAAAGGATGAGTTTGCAACTACTTTACTTTTGGAGAAAATTCAAAACATTCATTATTCAATAGGGCCCAAACTATCAAAAACCAGCGGTTTCAATGAACACACATTTCTTGGTAGAATCATGCAGGACTGAAATTTTTGATGTTTTTCTACTCCTCTCATGAGCCCAAACAAGTCTCTAAAAGCATGAGTTTGCAACTACTTTACTTTTGGAGAAAATTCAAAACATTCATTATTCAATAGAGCCCAATAGCAAAAATCAGGTTTTGAATGAAGAATCACATTTCTTGGTAGAATCATGCAGGATTGAAATTTTTGATGGTTTTTTACTCCTCTCAACAGCCCAAACAAGTTTCTAAAAGGATGAGTTTGCAACTACTTTACTTTTGGAGAAAATTCAAAACATTCATTATTCAATAGGGCCCAAACTATCAAAAACCAGCGGTTTCAATGAACACACATTTCTTGGTAGAATCATGCAGGACTGAAATTTTTGATGTTTTTCTACTCCTCTCATGAGCCCAAACAAGTCTCTAAAACCATGAGTTTGCAACTACTTTACTTTTGGAGAAAATTCAAAACATTCATTATTCAATAGAGCCCAATAGCAAAAATCAGGTTTTGAATGAAGAATCACATTTCTTGGTAGAATCATGCAGGATTGAAATTTTTGATGGTTTTTTACTCCTCTCAACAGCCCAAACAAGTTTCTAAAAGGATGAGTTTGCAACTACTTTACTTTTGGAGAAAATTCAAAACATTCATTATTCAATAGGGCCCAAACTATCAAAAACCAGCGGTTTCAATGAACACACATTTCTTGGTAGAATCATGCAGGACTGAAATTTTTGATGTTTTTCTACTCCTCTCATGAGCCCAAACAAGTCTCTAAAAGCATGAGTTTGCAACTACTTTACTTTTGGAGAAAATTCAAAACATTCACTATTCAATAGAGCCCAATAGCAAAAATCAGGTTTTGAATGAATAATCACATTTCTTGGTAAAATCATGCAGGATTGAAATTTTTGATGGTTTTTTACTCCTCTCAACAGCCCAAACAAGTTTCTAAAAGGATGAGTTTGCAACTACTTTACTTTTGGAGAAAATTCAAAACATTCATTATTCAATAGGGCCCAAACTATCAAAAACCAGCGGTTTCAATGAACACACATTTCTTGGTAGAATCATGCAGGACTGAAATTTTTGATGTTTTTCTACTCCTCTCATGAGCCCAAACAAGTCTCTAAAAGCATGAGTTTGCAACTACTTTACTTTTGGAGAAAATTCAAAACATTCATTACTCAAAAGAGCCCAATAGCAAAAACCAGCATTTTGAATGAAGAATCACATTTCTTGGTAGAATCATGCAGGATTGAAATTTTTGATGGTTTTTTACTCCTCTCAACAGCCCAAACAAGTTTCTAAAAGGATGAGTTTGCAACTACTTTACTTTTGGAGAAAATTCAAAACATTCATTATTCAATAGGGCCCAAACTATCAAAAACCAGCGGTTTCAATGAACACACATTTCTTGGTAGAATCATGCAGGACTGAAATTTTTGATGTTTTTCTACTCCTCTCATGAGCCCAAACAAGTCTCTAAAAGCATGAGTTTGCAACTACTTTACTTTTGGAGAAAATTCAAAACATTCATTATTCAATAGAGCCCAATAGCAAAAATCAGGTTTTGAATGAAGAATCACATTTCTTGGTAGAATCATGCAGGATTGAAATTTTTGATGGTTTTTTACTCCTCTCAACAGCCCAAACAAGTTTCTAAAAGGATGAGTTTGCAACTACTTTACTTTTGGAGAAAATTCAAAACATTCATTATTCAATAGGGCCCAAACTATCAAAAACCAGCGGTTTGAATGAACACACATTTCTTGGTAGAATCATGCAGGACTGAAATTTTTGATGTTTTTCTACTCCTCTCATGAGCCCAAACAAGTCTCTAAAAGCATGAGTTTCCAACTACTTTACTTTTGGAGAAAATTCAAAACATTCATTATTCAATAGAGCCCAATAGCAAAAATCAGGTTTTGAATGAAGAATCACATTTCTTGGTAAAATCATGCAGGATTGAAATTTTTGATGGTTTTTTACTCCTCTCAACAGCCCAAACAAGTTTCTAAAAGGATGAGTTTGCAACTACTTTACTTTTGGAGAAAATTCAAAACATTCATTATTCAATAGGGCCCAAACTATCAAAAACCAGCGGTTTGAATGAACACACATTTCTTGGTAGAATCATGCAGGACTGAAATTTTTGATGTTTTTCTACTCCTCTCA
Organism: Dendrobates tinctorius; assembly: GCF_039654945.1. NCBI lineage: Eukaryota > Metazoa > Chordata > Amphibia > Anura > Dendrobatidae > Dendrobates > Dendrobates tinctorius. Next base: position 11,332,135 of record NW_027361701.1, on the reverse strand, counting down.
TGAGCCCAAACAAGTCTCTAAAAGCATGAGTTTGCAACTACTTTACTTTTGGAGAAAATTCAAAACATTCATTACTCAAAAGAGCCCAATAGCAAAAACCAGCGTTTTGAATGCAGAATCACATTTCTTGGTAGAATCATGCAGGATTGAAATTTTTGATGGTTTTTTACTCCTCTCAACAGCCCAAACAAGTTTCTAAAAGGATGAGTTTGCAACTACTTTACTTTTGGAGAAAATTCAAAACATTCATTATTCAATAGGGCCCAAACTATCAAAAACCAGCGGTTTGAATGAACACACATTTCTTGGTAGAATCATGCAGGACTGAAATTTTTGATGTTTTTTTACTCCTCTCATGAGCCCAAACAAGTCTCTAAAAGCATGAGTTTGCAACTACTTTACTTTTGGAGAAAATTCAAAACATTCATTACTCAAAAGAGCCCAATAGCAAAAACCAGCGTTTTGAATGAAGAATCACATTTCTTGGTAGAATCATGCAGGATTGAAATTTTTGATGGTTTTTTACTCCTCTCAACAGCCCAAACAAGTTTCTAAAAGGATGAGTTTGCAACTACTTTACTTTTGGAGAAAATTCAAAACATTCATTATTCAATAGGGCCCAAACTATCAAAAACCAGCGGTTTGAATGAACACACATTTCTTGGTAGAATCATGCAGGACTGAAATTTTTGATGTTTTTCTACTCCTCTCATGAGCCCAAACAAGTCTCTAAAAGCATGAGTTTGCAACTACTTTACTTTTGGAGAAAATTCAAAACATTCATTATTCAATAGAGCCCAATAGCAAAAATCAGGTTTTGAATGAAGAATCACATTTCTTGGTAAAATCATGCAGGATTGAAATTTTTGATGGTTTTTTACTCCTCTCAACAGCCCAAACAAGTTTCTAAAAGGATGAGTTTGCAACTACTTTACTTTTGGAGAAAATTCAAAACATTCATTATTCAATAGGGCCCAAACTATCAAAAACCAGCGGTTTGAATGAACACACATTTCTTGGTAGAATCATGCAGGACTGAAATTTTTGATGTTTTTCTACTCCTCTCATGAGCCCAAACAAGTCTCTAAAAGCATGAGTTTGCAACTACTTTACTTTTGGAGAAAATTCAAAACATTCATTACTCAAAAGAGCCCAATAGCAAAAACCAGCGTTTTGAATGCAGAATCACATTTCTTGGTAGAATCATGCAGGATTGAAATTTTTGATGGTTTTTTACTCCTCTCAACAGCCCAAACAAGTTTCTAAAAGGATGAGTTTGCAACTACTTTACTTTTGGAGAAAATTCAAAACATTCATTATTCAATAGGGCCCAAACTATCAAAAACCAGCGGTTTGAATGAACACACATTTCTTGGAAGAATCATGCAGGACTGAAATTTTTGATGTTTTTCTACTCTCATGAGCCCAAACAAGTCTCTAAAAGCATGAGTTTGCAACTACTTTACTTTTGGAGAAAATTCAAAACATTCATTATTCAATAGAGCCCAATAGCAAAAATCAGGTTTTAAAATGAAGAATCACATTTCTTGGTAAAATCATGCAGGATTGAAATTTTTGATGGTTTTTTACTCCTCTCAACAGCCCAAACAAGTTTCTAAAAGGATGAGTTTGCAACTACTTTACTTTTGGAGAAAATTCAAAACATTCATTATTCAATAGGGCCCAAACTATCAAAAACCAGCGGTTTGAATGAACACACATTTCTTGGTAGAATCATGCAGGACTGAAATTTTTGATGTTTTTCTACTCCTCTCATGAGCCCAAACAAGTCTCTAAAAGCATGAGTTTGCAACTACTTTACTTTTGGAGAAAATTCAAAACATTCATTATTCAATAGAGCCCAATAGCAAAAACCAGCGTTTTGAATGAAGAATCACATTTCTTGGTAGAATCATGCAGGATTGAAATTTTTGATGGTTTTTTACTCCTCTCAACAGCCCAAACAAGTTTCTAAAAGGATGAGTTTGCAACTACTTTACTTTTGGAGAAAATTCAAAACATTCATTATTCAATAGGGCCCAAACTATCAAAAACCAGCGGTTTCAATGAACACACATTTCTTGGTAGAATCATGCAGGACTGAAATTTTTGATGTTTTTCTACTCCTCTCATGAGCCCAAACAAGTCTCTAAAAGCATGAGTTTGCAACTACTTTACTTTTGGAGAAAATTCAAAACATTCATTATTCAATAGAGCCCAATAGCAAAAATCAGGTTTTGAATGAAGAATCACATTTCTTGGTAGAATCATGCAGGATTGAAATTTTTGATGGTTTTTTACTCCTCTCAACAGCCCAAACAAGTTTCTAAAAGGATGAGTTTGCAACTACTTTACTTTTGGAGAAAATTCAAAACATTCATTATTCAATAGGGCCCAAACTATCAAAAACCAGCGGTTTCAATGAACACACATTTCTTGGTAGAATCATGCAGGACTGAAATTTTTGATGTTTTTCTACTCCTCTCATGAGCCCAAACAAGTCTCTAAAAGCATGAGTTTGCAACTACTTTACTTTTGGAGAAAATTCAAAACATTCATTATTCAATAGAGCCCAATAGCAAAAATCAGGTTTTGAATGAAGAATCACATTTCTTGGTAGAATCATGCAGGATTGAAATTTTTGATGGTTTTTTACTCCTCTCAACAGCCCAAACAAGTTTCTAAAAGGATGAGTTTGCAACTACTTTACTTTTGGAGAAAATTCAAAACATTCATTATTCAATAGGGCCCAAACTATCAAAAACCAGCGGTTTGAATGAACACACATTTCTTGGTAGAATCATGCAGGACTGAAATTTTTGATGTTTTTCTACTCCTCTCATGAGCCCAAACAAGTCTCTAAAAGCATGAGTTTGCAACTACTTTACTTTTGGAGAAAATTCAAAACATTCATTATTCAATAGAGCCCAATAGCAAAAACCAGCGTTTTGAATGAAGAATCACATTTCTTGGTAGAATCATGCAGGATTGAAATTTTTGATGGTTTTTTACTCCTCTCAACAGCCCAAACAAGTTTCTAAAAGGATGAGTTTGCAACTACTTTACTTTTGGAGAAAATTCAAAACATTCATTATTCAATAGGGCCCAAACTATCAAAAACCAGCGGTTTCAATGAACACACATTTCTTGGTAGAATCATGCAGGACTGAAATTTTTGATGTTTTTCTACTCCTCTCATGAGCCCAAACAAGTCTCTAAAAGCATGAGTTTGCAACTACTTTACTTTTGGAGAAAATTCAAAACATTCATTATTCAATAGAGCCCAATAGCAAAAATCAGGTTTTGAATGAAGAATCACATTTCTTGGTAGAATCATGCAGGATTGAAATTTTTGATGGTTTTTTACTCCTCTCAACAGCCCAAACAAGTTTCTAAAAGGATGAGTTTGCAACTACTTTACTTTTGGAGAAAATTCAAAACATTCATTATTCAATAGGGCCCAAACTATCAAAAACCAGCGGTTTCAATGAACACACATTTCTTGGTAGAATCATGCAGGACTGAAATTTTTGATGTTTTTTTACTCCTCTCATGAGCCCAAACAAGTCTCTAAAAGCATGAGTTTGCAACTACTTTACTTTTGGAGAAAATTCAAAACATTCATTACTCAAAAGAGCCCAATAGCAAAAACCAGCGTTTTGAATGAAGAATCACATTTCTTGGTAGAATCATGCAGGATTGAAATTTTTGATGGTTTTTTACTCCTCTCAACAGCCCAAACAAGTTTCTAAAAGGATGAGTTTGCAACTACTTTACTTTTGGAGAAAATTCAAAACATTCATTATTCAATAGGGCCCAAACTATCAAAAACCAGCGGTTTGAATGAACACACATTTCTTGGAAGAATCATGCAGGACTGAAATTTTTGATGTTTTTCTACTCCTCTCATGAGCCCAAACAAGTCTCTAAAAGCATGAGTTTGCAACTACTTTACTTTTGGAGAAAATTCAAAACATTCATTATTCAATAGAGCCCAATAGCAAAAATCAGGTTTTAAAATGAAGAATCACATTTCTTGGTAAAATCATGCAGGATTGAAATTTTTGATGGTTTTTTACTCCTCTCAACAGCCCAAACAAGTTTCTAAAAGGATGAGTTTGCAACTACTTTACTTTTGGAGAAAATTCAAAACATTCATTATTCAATAGGGCCCAAACTATCAAAAACCAGCGGTTTGAATGAACACACATTTCTTGGTAGAATCATGCAGGACTGAAATTTTTGATGTTTTTTTACTCCTCTCATGAGCCCAAACAAGTCTCTAAAAGCATGAGTTTGCAACTACTTTACTTTTGGAGAAAATTCAAAACATTCATTACTCAAAAGAGCCCAATAGCAAAAACCAGCGTTTTGAATGAAGAATCACATTTCTTGGTAGAATCATGCAGGATTGAAATTTTTGATGGTTTTTTACTCCTCTCAACAGCCCAAACAAGTTTCTAAAATGATGAGTTTGCAACTACTTTACTTTTGGAGAAAATTCAAAACATTCATTATTCAATAGGGCCCAAACTATCAAAAAACAGCGGTTTCAATGAACACACATTTCTTGGTAGAATCATGCAGGACTGAAATTTTTGATGTTTTTCTACTCCTCTCATGAGCCCAAACAAGTCTCTAAAAGCATGAGTTTGCAACTACTTTACTTTTGGAGAAAATTCAAAACATTCATTACTCAAAAGAGCCCAATAGCAAAAACCAGCGTTTTGAATGCAGAATCACATTTCTTGGTAGAATCATGCAGGATTGAAATTTTTGATGGTTTTTTACTCCTCTCAACAGCCCAAACAAGTTTCTAAAAGGATGAGTTTGCAACTACTTTACTTTTGGAGAAAATTCAAAACATTCATTATTCAATAGGGCCCAAACTATCAAAAACCAGCGGTTTGAATGAACACACATTTCTTGGAAGAATCATGCAGGACTGAAATTTTTGATGTTTTTCTACTCCTCTCATGAGCCCAAACAAGTCTCTAAAAGCATGAGTTTGCACCTACTTTACTTTTGGAGAAAATTCAAAACATTCATTATTCAATAGAGCCCAATAGCAAAAATCAGGTTTTAAAATGAAGAATCACATTTCTTGGTAAAATCATGCAGGATTGAAATTTTTGATGGTTTTTTACTCCTCTAAACAGCCCAAACAAGTTTCTAAAAGGATGAGTTTGCAACTACTTTACTTTTGGAGAAAATTCAAAACATTCATTATTCAATAGGGCCCAAACTATCAAAAACCAGCCGTTTGAATGAACACACATTTCTTGGTAGAATCATGCAGGACTGAAATTTTTGATGTTTTTTTACTCCTCTCATGAGCCCAAACAAGTCTCTAAAAGCATGAGTTTGCAACTACTTTACTTTTGGAGAAAATTCAAAACATTCATTACTCAAAAGAGCCCAATAGCAAAAACCAGCGTTTTGAATGAAGAATCACATTTCTTGGTAGAATCATGCAGGATTGAAATTTTTGATGGTTTTTTACTCCTCTCAACAGCCCAAACAAGTTTCTAAAATGATGAGTTTGCAACTACTTTACTTTTGGAGAAAATTCAAAACATTCATTATTCAATAGGGCCCAAACTATCAAAAACCAGCGTTTTCAATGAACACACATTTCTTGGTAGAATCATGCAGGACTGAAATTTTTGATGTTTTTCTACTCCTCTCATGAGCCCAAACAAGTCTCTAAAAGCATGAGTTTGCAACTACTTTACTTTTGGAGAAAATTCAAAACATTCATTATTCAATAGAGCCCAATAGCAAAAACCAGCGTTTTGAATGAAGAATCACATTTCTTGGTAGAATCATGCAGGATTGAAATTTTTGATGGTTTTTTACTCCTCTCAACAGCCCAAACAAGTTTCTAAAAGGATGAGTTTGCAACTACTTTACTTTTGGAGAAAATTCAAAACATTCATTATTCAATAGGGCCCAAACTATCAAAAACCAGCGGTTTGAATGAACACACATTTCTTGGAAGAATCATGCAGGACTGAAATTTTTGATGTTTTTCTACTCCTCTCATGAGCCCAAACAAGTCTCTAAAAGCATGAGTTTGCAACTACTTTACTTTTGGAGAAAATTCAAAACATTCATTATTCAATAGAGCCCAATAGCAAAAATCAGGTTTTAAAATGAAGAATCACATTTCTTGGTAAAATCATGCAGGATTGAAATTTTTGATGGTTTTTTACTCCTCTCAACAGCCCAAACAAGTTTCTAAAAGGATGAGTTTGCAACTACTTTACTTTTGGAGAAAATTCAAAACATTCATTATTCAATAGGGCCCAAACTATCAAAAACCAGCGGTTTCAATGAACACACATTTCTTGGTAGAATCATGCAGGACTGAAATTTTTGATGTTTTTTTTACTCCTCTCATGAGCCCAAACAAGTCTCTAAAAGCATGAGTTTGGGGGCGTGGCCTGAGCTATGAGGGTGTGAGGACGTGTTTGCTCAGGGCTCCTGCTCATATACCTTTATGAAGCTACTTTGAAGCGACAGAAATTCTTCAATCAAGAATCTATGCCCATAATAAGAATCTACAAGCCATCTGGAAGATTTTAATACCAAGATTGTTAATATTCGACTAAAAATAACAGAGATTTAGCTGGTGAGAGGGAGCAGTGCTGTTTTTCCCACGCTGAGCAGAGGAGAGAGGCTTGCAGCTGTCTCCCGCAGTAGAAGAGCAGCGGGGGAGGAATTTTCCTTATCCAGTGAAATTATCTTGGATTGCTGGCTACCAGGATCTGTGGAGGAGATCTGGATGCTATTTGCAGAGGCTGGAGGACCGGTGCTGGACAGTTGTTCCTGTTGGGATTTTCGCTGCATGCTATAAGCTGCTCCTTGCATGTAAGAGACGAAGAAGAGCTTCAGGAAAAGAAGCATACAGCTAATCAGGTGAATACCATTGGTACTTGGCTTTGCTTTCATATTCTGCGGTGCAGAGTGAAAACCGGGAAAGGAGAAGTGCAGAATTCAGAGTGTGTCTGCAGCGCCTGTGGTAATACTGGACTTGCCGAGCTTTTCAGGGTACTGCGCCCCACTTGTGGTTCTGATCCCGGGGGAGCCTGTTTGGTAAGATCCGGGGGCTCGTCCTGAGAAGATCAAGACCTGGCACGTGAAGATCGGTGGAATATTGGAGGAGATATCACTTAAAATCCTTGGCGGGGGCTGAAGAAGCAGGAGAGGCTGGGTGAGTGACAGCTGCGACCGGCTCCCAGACTCACCGTGGTTTTCGGGGCACTGCGACCTGCTTGTGGTTCTGATCCCGGGGGAGCCTGTTTGGTAAGATCCGGGGGCTCGTCCTGAGAAGATCAAGACCTGGCACGTGAAGATCGGTGGAATATTGGAGGAGATATTACTTAAAATCCTTGGCGGGGGCTGAAGAAGCAGGAGAGGCTGGGTGAGTGACAGCCGCGGCTGGCTCACAGACTCACTGCGGTTTTTGGACTGTTACATATTTCTGCTGATCTGGTTCTTCAGGACTATTCTTGTATGGATCTGTGGGGAGAAGATTAGGATATAGGGCAGGACTTGTGTAATTCTTGTATTTACCGCGATTTTGCGGTGCTGTGCTTCTACTGCGGTGCTGAGACCACTTGTGGATCCGATTTGTAGGAGCTTATCTGACAAGATTTGGAGCACTTTCTAAGTGGTTTTGGTGAGGAATCCGGCTGGGACTATCGGCGATACTGGAAGCAGCGGGGCTGCCAGATTTGGATATATATACAACATAATTTCACATAACAAGTGGCTGGATGTGTGGGGATTTCGGAGGCTGAAGATTAAAGGTGCAGGAGAGTGATTGACAGCGGCTGCTGGCTTTTCATCCGCCCGGTTTTTCTTAATTACCAAGCGCCTTTACATAGCCGGATCTGAAGCAGGTTAGCTCCCTGGGATCAGGAAGATTCTTCAGAACAGTTGGTGACCGGATTCATCGGGATTCGATAAGGAAGAATATTCTATTGGATAAGAAGCGGGACTTCACCTGACGTAAATATTGTGTGCAGGGGAGCGGGAATTTGATTAAAAGTTGATATAGGGAACATAGATACACTGTAGCTTTTAAGTAATCGTGACATATATCACGATTTGTGGGAATCTTGATTTTGATATATTTTGATAATAAGGAGGAAGCTTGGGGGATAGTAAACTTTCATATATTATCTGAAGGGGTGGGTATGTATACTTGAATCTGACTTGTATTTATCCTGAACTGCTTCCTCACAGGAAGATTATTAGGTGTATATTGCTCATACTTTTACAACGATAATTTTTTATCATACGGAGTAAGCGATTGTTGAGGCGTGACTGGGACAACTTTTCATCTATTATAGGTGGTATAATTTATATTTTGAGTTGATTTAACTGACAAGATGGAGGGAGGAGGAACTAAATCCAGGCCAGCTTTTAAGACCAATGAACCCTCCTCAAATAAAAATTTAAAGGGAAACTATCTTCCACATAAGCAATATATTAAGCCCTCTGAGGACTCCCCTAACTTGATAAGCCCAATTAAATCAAGGTCTCCACTAAAAAGAGATACACAAATAGGTCAACGGCCTGTGATGTCTTCACTTAAACCTTCTCAAAAAGGAATAGAGGGTAAAGATTCAGCTACTGTTCCCAGTAATCCCCTTACACAGAATCCCATAGTAACAGAGACTAATCCTAATGCAATGGACACCTCTAAGTCCGCAAAAAGGAAGGGCCCGAATTCGAGGGATGATGAAAAAAGATCAATTACTGCGGATTCTGAAGATTTATCGGACTATTCTTCACCTGATAGTAGTCCTAATAGACAGCGACCAAAAAAAGAGAGATCTGTGTCCCCACGGATTTCCAGTCAAGGATTTGCCCCTATTGACCCAGATGAGCTCCTGTCCTCTGAGAAAGGGGTAACAGAGGGCTTCATGGCCAGATTCTGTAAAATGTTTAATGAATCTATTGCATTAGGGTTTGAGAAGCAAAATAAGACATTGAATGATATAACTAAAAATTTTAATCAGAGAATAGAAAAAAGTGAGAATAGAATCCTGGTTGTAGAAAATAAGACAGATACTTTACTTAAACAGAACTCAGAACTAAAAACAGAGGTGCAATCACTTAAAATTAAACTGATGGATCTAGAGGATAGGAGCAGGAGGTGTAATCTCAAAATAAGAGGTATCCCAGAAAATATTGTTCAAGATGAACTCTCAAACTATACAAAAGGTATATTTAAAAAAGCGTTACCAGATCTCCAAAATTCTGAATTTAGAATTGATAGAATACACCGCATCCCTCGTCCAAGGGGCCTGTCGGACGACAAGCCACGAGACACTATCCTCCGCATGCATTTTTATGAAACAAAAGAAAAAATACTATTTTATATTAGAGATAGGGGTTCCTTCCCAGACCCCTATGCTAATATAAAGGTCTTTGGAGACTTTTCCAAAAGCAACAATGGAATTCAGGAAGACCTTTAGGGAAGTCAACGCAAAAATCAAAGATCTTGGAATCTCATACAGATGGGGCTTTCCTGCTAAGCTTCTGGTCTGGTATAGGGGAAGGACCATTCCTTTCTTTACGCCAGAGGAAGCTATGCTCTTTGTCCAATCGTTTCAAGATGGTATCGGTTGAATTTATTTATAAACAGTATTGTTTGTATTTTGAATTTTAATAAAGAAGGATTAGTAAATATGGGGTTATGGTAGGAGTTTAACCACTTTTTTTTAATCCCCAAATTAGGTGAGAATCCTTCTAGATTGGATTCCTCCAAGGAAACTCACTTGAGTTTAATTTTGCTTTTTTACTTGAATTTTATTTTTATTTTTTTTTGGTGTTCCTATACGTTTAGTAGTTACACTTCTATATTTGTTACTTGTTGTACTTTGTTGAGGGTCTCACTTGGATTCGGTTTACCTTCTCTTTTGTATTAAAATAGGAGCAACATGAAGCTTAAAATCTTGTCCTTCAATGTTAGGGGTTTAAATATCCCTTATAAGAGACATGCATTATGGAAGGAAATTGAATATAACAAAGCAGACATTGTATGTCTACAGGAAGTTAAGTTTGCTAGGGGAAATCGACCATATTTCCAAGACAAGAAATTCCCATACATGTTCCAATCTCTTAAAGGGAAAAAGAAAGCGGGGGTTATTACGCTAATAAAAAACAATATCCCGTTTGAGTTAATAGAAGAAACTATAGATCCACAAGGGAGGTACCATATTCTTGTCTGCCATTTAAACCACACTCTATGCACAATAGTCAATATATACGCCCCAAATAAAAAAACTATATCATATCTGAACAGGTTAATGGGTAAGATTGAAAAAGTCAGGAAAGGGATGATTATATTTGCGGGAGATTTTAATATAGTCCCAGATAGCAAAATGGATTCCTCTTCTCTGGTCCGATATAAAGCACCTTCCCTTAACAATTGGTTAATCTCACATGAGTTTTTTGACATATTTCGCTGCTTGAATACCTCCTCACGCGAATATACCCACTACTCAGATACGCACAATACATCATCTAGAATAGATCTAATACTAACAGACGTCTTTGCCATTTCCAATTTTAAAACTATCAATATTTTGGGGAAATCTATATCGGATCATGTCCCCATCATAGCGGAATTTGAAATAGGAGCATACTCAAAGAATACATTCCTCTGGAAGGCCAATTCCTCCTTGTTTAAAAACCCGGAGCATAGAATAATTATCTCAGAGACAATCTCCAATTTTTTTAAAGAAAATGATATTGATGATGTAAACCCGTTTATTCTCTGGAATACACATAAGGCAGTGTTGAGGGGTCAACTAATCCAACTTTCATCCAAATTAAAGAAAATTAGGAGACAGAAAATTACTAACCTCCAATCTCAAATAAAATCAAAAGAGGATTCCCAAAATAATTTATTGGTTCCATCTTCGGAGGTCCATTTAGAAATCTTGAAATTAAGACAAGAATTGAAAATTTTAATTATGACTGAATATGACGCGGTTATTAGAAACTCGAAATTCAAACTTTATTCATCTATTAACAAACCAACTGCCTACATGATGAGAAGACTTAAACAAGATAGGATTAGTAAGAGAATAATTAGAATTAAATCCAAGAATGGGGATATTAAAACCCATCCTTCAGACATAGCGAACGCTTTCGCAGAGTTTTTCCAGGGTTTGTACAATTTATCTTTAGACTCTGATACACCGCAACCTGATATTTCATCAATAGGTACATTTTTAGATAACTTAAATCTCCCCCAGATTGATTCTTTGGAACTGGATCATATAAATAGGCCTATCTCAATAAACGAAATTTCTGATGCAATCAATAAACTTAAGGCTCAGAAGTCACCAGGGCCAGATGGATTCATTAATGAGTACTATAAGACCTTTCAACAACTTTTGACTCCCCATTTGGTAAATATATTTAATTTGGCTTCCTCTCAGGGTTCCTTCCCAAAGGAAATGTTGGAAGCGACTATAGTTATGATACCTAAGGAAGGGGGGGATCCTGAGAGGGTTCAGAGTTACAGGCCAATCTCACTTATCAATGGAGATGTCAAGTTATACTCAAAAATATGGGCCGAGAGACTAAAGAAGATTCTTCCCTCTTTGGTAAAAGATGACCAGATTGGATTTGTGGAGGGTCGTCAGGCATCTGATGGGACCAGAAGGATTCTGAATATATTGAATAATACAAAATTTTCTACTGCTCCTTCAGTTCTGGTCACGTTAGATGCCGAGAAAGCTTTTGATAGACTGAATTGGACTTATCTTAGAGGGGTACTTTTGAAGTTTGGATTTAATGATGTATTTATATCCTCAATTATGGCCTTATACGCAGAACCATGTGCAAAAGTCTACACTAATAACCATCTATCAAAGCTATTCTCTATTTCAAATGGAACTAGACAGGGATGCCCCCTTTCCCCACTTTTATTTGTTTTAGCAATAGAACCCTTAGCAGAAAAAATTAGATTTAACTCTAATATTCATGGCCTAGAAACTCTACAACGTTCTTTTAAAATTGGTTTGTTCGCAGATGATATAGTATTGACTCTTCTAAATCCAGAAATTTCTATTGCGGCACTGATGATGGATTTAAAGGCATTCTCAAATATATCATACTTTAAAATCAATCATTTAAAGTCAAAGATCCTATCTTTTAATTTAAATTATCAGGAAAAGGAGCGGTTGGAAAGTCTCTCAAATTTTTCAGGAAAAGAGGAAGAAGTAAGATACTTAGGGACAATACTGACAAATAAATTTCAGTTAATTATCCCAATTAATATTAACAGTTTAATCAAAACTATAACTACAGATCTTACAAATTTTAAGCGCATCACCCTATCCTTATTTGGAAGGATTCTGGCCGTAAAGTCTTTCATTCTACCTAAGATATTATATTTATTCAGAACCCTTCCTATCAATATTCCATCAGTCTATCTGTCTAAAATCCAGGCTTTGATCAACTCTTTTATTTGGGATGATAAAAAACCCAGAATTGCCTCAAACATTCTCTATAAAAACAAAGAAAATGGAGGCCTGGGATTACCGAATATTACGGCATACTACCAAGCCTTGTTGATTAAGGCCAGCCTTCTTTGGTTTAACCAAACCAAGCCTCCGGCATGGGTGGTTTTGGAAGAGAGTCAGAGTAGCAATAATTTACTTAATAATACTTTTTATAACAATATCCTTGATTCTAGACAAAAGCTACCTTCACACCCTATATTTCAAGCTATACTTTTGGCCTGGAAAGGTTTTATTCGGCCAGGAAGGAATTGGAATAAAACAAGACAACTAAATAATGTACCATTATCATTGTTATCAGTTATTTATAGGCTTTCAATTCCAGATATTTGGTCTACATGCAACATAAAAAAAATAGGAGATTTGTATAATGGGTCTTTCTTCTCCTTCAGCGAAATTAAATTAAACTTTAATCTCCCCTCTTCAGAATTCCTTTTCTTCACAGTTCTTAAAGATCATATAAAAAAATTTATTAACCTCAAACCTCTAAATTTGGACATATTGGCCTTATTCATGGGAAACTTAGAAAAGAGAAGCGTCTGGAACTTAAAAAATATATACAAAATTTTTAATAGAGATACAGTTATATTAAAAACGGCATATATGAAACGTTGGGAGACTGATTTAAATATATCTCCCTCACTAGAACAATGGCAAGATGCCCTCAAACTTTCTTTTACCTCAACAATCTCGATGTCGTTACGCGAATCCTACTATAAATTAGTTGCAAGATGGTATTATACTCCATCGAGGTTGTTTTTTATAAATCATGGCACCTCCAACTTATGCTGGAGGGAGTGTGGATCAGTAGGGAATTTATTCCACATATTTTGGGGATGCCCAAAAGTTAGGAGCTTATGGAGAGAGGTTTCGGTTCATATAGATACATTCTTAGGTAGGAGGTTAGTTATCTCTCCTAGTATGGCTCTCTTGCTCCTGGACCTGGAACATTTAGACTTTTCATCAATCCTTATGATAGCACATATTTTACTGGTAGTGAAAAACTCCATAGCAGCTCATTGGAAGAAAATTGATTCTCCAAGGTTTGATGATATATTTCATAACCTTGTGATTCATAGTGCATTGGAAAGGCGCTTTGCTTTCCAAAACAATTACTTGGACAAATATAATAAGAAATGGGATGCTTGGAACAAGCTTTTTATTACTTAATGGTACTTCTAGAAAATTATGCTACGGTTTGACGAATCCAGGTGAGACTATATTTCATATTCTATATTTTAAGTCTGACGTTCAGTTCTTAGATATAGCTTTAAATCAGAAATTAGCTTAAGTCTTGATAATGATCATACAGTTTGTGTCATTGTCTAATGTATTGATATTTCTTATGTTTTTGCATAAACAAGGTACTCTCATTGAGTTTCTATTGTATTTCCTTTCCCTTCCTTTCCTTTGTTCCCCCTACCTATTTTCCTCCCCTTTTTATGTTTGTTTAAATCTTGGAAAATTCTAATAAAAATTATTGGAAAATAAAAGCATGAGTTTGCAACTACTTTACTTTTGGAGAAAATTCAAAACATTCATTACTCAAAAGAGCCCAATTGCAAAAACCAGCGTTTTGAATGAAGAATCACATTTCTTGGTAGAATCATGCAGGATTGAAATTTTTGATAGTTTTTTACTCCTCTCAACAGCCCAAACAAGTTTCTAAAATGATGAGTTTGCAACTACTTTACTTTTGGAGAAAATTCAAAACATTCATTATTCAATAGGGCCCAAACTATCAAAAACCAGCGGTTTCAATGAACACACATTTCTTGGTAGAATCATGCAGGACTGAAATTTTTGATGTTTTTCTACTCCTCTCATGAGCCCAAACAAGTCTCTAAAAGCATGAGTTTGCAACTACTTTACTTTTGGAGAAAATTCAAAACATTCATTATTCAATAGAGCCCAATAGCAAAAACCAGCGTTTTGAATGAAGAATCACATTTCTTGGTAGAATCATGCAGGATTGAAATTTTTGATGGTTTTTTACTCCTCTCAACAGCCCAAACAAGTTTCTAAAAGGATGAGTTTGCAACTACTTTACTTTTGGAGAAAATTCAAAACATTCATTATTCAATAGGGCCCAAACTATCAAAAACCAGCGGTTTCAATGAACACACATTTCTTGGTAGAATCATGCAGGACTGAAATTTTTGATGTTTTTCTACTCCTCTCATGAGACCAAACAAGTCTCTAAAAGCATGAGTTTGCAACTACTTTACTTTTGGAGAAAATTCAAAACATTCATTATTCAATAGAGCCCAATAGCAAAAATCAGGTTTTGAATGAAGAATCACATTTCTTGGTAGAATCATGCAGGATTGAAATTTTTGATGGTTTTTTACTCCTCTCAACAGCCCAAACAAGTTTCTAAAAGGATGAGTTTGCAACTACTTTACTTTTGGAGAAAATTCAAAACATTCATTATTCAATAGGGCCCAAACTATCAAAAACCAGCGGTTTCAATGAACACACATTTCTTGGTAGAATCATGCAGGACTGAAATTTTTGATGTTTTTCTACTCCTCTCATGAGCCCAAACAAGTCTCTAAAAGCATGAGTTTGCAACTACTTTACTTTTGGAGAAAATTCAAAACATTCATTATTCAATAGAGCCCAATAGCAAAAATCAGGTTTTGAATGAAGAATCACATTTCTTGGTAGAATCATGCAGGATTGAAATTTTTGATGGTTTTTTTACTCCTCTCAACAGCCCAAACAAGTTTCTAAAAGGATGAGTTTGCAACTACTTTACTTTTGGAGAAAATTCAAAACATTCATTATTCAATAGGGCCCAAACTATCAAAAACCAGCGGTTTCAATGAACACACATTTCTTGGTAGAATCATGCAGGACTGAAATTTTTGATGTTTTTCTACTCCTCTCATGAGCCCAAACAAGTCTCTAAAAGCATGAGTTTGCAACTACTTTACTTTTGGAGAAAATTCAAAACATTCACTATTCAATAGAGCCCAATAGCAAAAATCAGGTTTTGAATGAAGAATCACATTTCTTGGTAAAATCATGCAGGATTGAAATTTTTGATGGTTTTTTACTCCTCTCAACAGCCCAAACAAGTTTCTAAAAGGATGAGTTTGCAACTACTTTACTTTTGGAGAAAATTCAAAACATTCATTATTCAATAGGGCCCAAACTATCAAAAACCAGCGGTTTCAATGAACACACATTTCTTGGTAGAATCATGCAGGACTGAAATTTTTGATGTTTTTCTACTCCTCTCATGAGCCCAAACAAGTCTCTAAAAGCATGAGTTTGCAACTACTTTACTTTTGGAGAAAATTCAAAACATTCATTATTCAATAGAGCCCAATAGCAAAAATCAGGTTTTGAATGAAGAATCACATTTCTTGGTAGAATCATGCAGGATTGAAATTTTTGATGGTTTTTTACTCCTCTCAACAGCCCAAACAAGTTTCTAAAAGGATGAGTTTGCAACTACTTTACTTTTGGAGAAAATTCAAAACATTCATTATTCAATAGGGCCCAAACTATCAAAAACCAGCGGTTTGAATGAACACACATTTCTTGGTAGAATCATGGAGGACTGAAATTTTTGATGTTTTTCTACTCCTCTCATGAGCCCAAACAAGTCTCTAAAAGCATGAGTTTGCAACTACTTTACTTTTGGAGAAAATTCAAAACATTCATTATTCAATAGAGCCCAATAGCAAAAATCAGGTTTTGAATGAAGAATCACATTTCTTGGTAAAATCATGCAGGATTGAAATTTTTGATGGTTTTTTACTCCTCTCAACAGCCCAAACAAGTTTCTAAAAGGATGAGTTTGCAACTACTTTACTTTTGGAGAAAATTCAAAACATTCATTATTCAATAGGGCCCAAACTATCAAAAACCAGCGGTTTCAATGAACACACATTTCTTGGTAGAATCATGCAGGACTGAAATTTTTGATGTTTTTCTACTCCTCTCATGAGCCCAAACAAGTCTCTAAAAGCATGAGTTTGCAACTACTTTACTTTTGGAGAAAATTCAAAACATTCATTACTCAAAAGAGCCCAATAGCAAAAACCAGCGTTTTGAATGCAGAATCACATTTCTTGGTAGAATCATGCAGGATTGAAATTTTTGATGGTTTTTTACTCCTCTCAACAGCCCAAACAAGTTTCTAAAAGGATGAGTTTGCAACTACTTTACTTTTGGAGAAAATTCAAAACATTCATTATTCAATAGGGCCCAAACTATCAAAAACCAGCGGTTTGAATGAACACACATTTCTTGGTAGAATCATGCAGGACTGAAATTTTTGATGTTTTTTACTCCTCTCATGAGCCCAAACAAGTCTCTAAAAGCATGAGTTTGCAACTACTTTACTTTTGGAGAAAATTCAAAACATTCATTACTCAAAAGAGCCCAATAGCAAAAACCAGCGTTTTGAATGAAGAATCACATTTCTTGGTAGAATCATGCAGGATTGAAATTTTTGATGGTTTTTTACTCCTCTCAACAGCCCAAACAAGTTTCTAAAAGGATGAGTTTGCAACTACTTTACTTTTGGAGAAAATTCAAAACATTCATTATTCAATAGGGCCCAAACTATCAAAAACCAGCGGTTTGAATGAACACACATTTCTTGGTAGAATCATGCAGGACTGAAATTTTTGATGTTTTTCTACTCCTCTCATGAGCCCAAACAAGTCTCTAAAAGCATGAGTTTGCAACTACTTTACTTTTGGAGAAAATTCAAAACATTCATTATTCAATAGAGCCCAATAGCAAAAATCAGGTTTTGAATGAAGAATCACATTTCTTGGTAAAATCATGCAGGATTGAAATTTTTGATGGTTTTTTACTCCTCTCAACAGCCCAAACAAGTTTCTAAAAGGATGAGTTTGCAACTACTTTACTTTTGGAGAAAATTCAAAACATTCATTATTCAATAGGGCCCAAACTATCAAAAACCAGCGGTTTGAATGAACACACATTTCTTGGTAGAATCATGCAGGACTGAAATTTTTGATGTTTTTCTACTCCTCTCATGAGCCCAAACAAGTCTCTAAAAGCATGAGTTTGCAACTACTTTACTTTTGGAGAAAATTCAAAACATTCATTACTCAAAAGAGCCCAATAGCAAAAACCAGCGTTTTGAATGCAGAATCACATTTCTTGGTAGAATCATGCAGGATTGAAATTTTTGATGGTTTTTTACTCCTCTCAACAGCCCAAACAAGTTTCTAAAAGGATGAGTTTGCAACTACTTTACTTTTGGAGAAAATTCAAAACATTCATTATTCAATAGGGCCCAAACTATCAAAAACCAGCGGTTTGAATGAACACACATTTCTTGGTAGAATCATGCAGGACTGAAATTTTTGATGTTTTTTTACTCCTCTCATGAGCCCAAACAAGTCTCTAAAAGCATGAGTTTGCAACTACTTTACTTTTGGAGAAAATTCAAAACATTCATTACTCAAAAGAGCCCAATAGCAAAAACCAGCGTTTTGAATGAAGAATCACATTTCTTGGTAGAATCATGCAGGATTGAAATTTTTGATGGTTTTTTACTCCTCTCAACAGCCCAAACAAGTTTCTAAAATGATGAGTTTGCAACTACTTTACTTTTGGAGAAAATTCAAAACATTCATTATTCAATAGGGCCCAAACTATCAAAAACCAGCATTTTCAATGAACACACATTTCTTGGTAGAATCATGCAGGACTGAAATTTTTGATGTTTTTCTACTCCTCTCATGAGCCCAAACAAGTCTCTAAAAGCATGAGTTTGCAACTACTTTACTTTTGGAGAAAATTCAAAACATTCATTATTCAATAGAGCCCAATAGCAAAAACCAGCGTTTTGAATGAAGAATCACATTTCTTGGTAGAATCATGCAGGATTGAAATTTTTGATGGTTTTTTACTCCTCTCAACAGCCCAAACAAGTTTCTAAAAGGATGAGTTTGCAACTACTTTACTTTTGGAGAAAATTCAAAACATTCATTATTCAATAGGGCCCAAACTATCAAAAACCAGCGGTTTGAATGAACACACATTTCTTGGAAGAATCATGCAGGACTGAAATTTTTGATGTTTTTCTACTCTCATGAGCCCAAACAAGTCTCTAAAAGCATGAGTTTGCAACTACTTTACTTTTGGAGAAAATTCAAAACATTCATTATTCAATAGAGCCCAATAGCAAAAATCAGGCTTTAAAATGAAGAATCACATTTCTTGGTAAAATCATGCAGGATTGAAATTTTTGATGGTTTTTTACTCCTCTCAACAGCCCAAACAAGTTTCTAAAAGGATGAGTTTGCAACTACTTTACTTTTGGAGAAAATTCAAAACATTCATTATTCAATAGGGCCCAAACTATCAAAAACCAGCGGTTTCAATGAACACACATTTCTTGGTAGAATCATGCAGGACTGAAATTTTTGATGTTTTTTTACTCCTCTCATGAGCCCAAACAAGTCTCTAAAAGCATGAGTTTGCAACTACTTTACTTTTGGAGAAAATTCAAAACATTCATTACTCAAAAGAGCCCAATAGCAAAAACCAGCGTTTTGAATGAAGAATCACATTTCTTGGTAGAATCATGCAGGATTGAAATTTTTGATGGTTTTTTACTCCTCTCAACAGCCCAAACAAGTTTCTAAAATGATGAGTTTGCAACTACTTTACTTTTGGAGAAAATTCAAAACATTCATTATTCAATAGGGCCCAAACTATCAAAAACCAGCGGTTTCAATGAACACACATTTCTTGGTAGAATCATGCAGGACTGAAATTTTTGATGTTTTTCTACTCCTCTCATGAGCCCAAACAAGTCTCTAAAAGCATGAGTTTGCAACTACTTTACTTTTGGAGAAAATTCAAAACATTCATTATTCAATAGAGCCCAATAGCAAAAACCAGCGTTTTGAATGAAGAATCACATTTCTTGGTAGAATCATGCAGGATTGAAATTTTTGATGGTTTTTTACTCCTCTCAACAGCCCAAACAAGTTTCTAAAAGGATGAGTTTGCAACTACTTTACTTTTGGAGAAAATTCAAAACATTCATTATTCAATAGGGCCCAAACTATCAAAAACCAGCGGTTTCAATGAACACACATTTCTTGGTAGAATCATGCAGGACTGAAATTTTTGATGTTTTTCTACTCCTCTCATGAGCCCAAACAAGTCTCTAAAAGCATGAGTTTGCAACTACTTTACTTTTGGAGAAAATTCAAAACATTCATTATTCAATAGAGCCCAATAGCAAAAATCAGGTTTTGAATGAAGAATCACATTTCTTGGTAGAATCATGCAGGATTGAAATTTTTGATGGTTTTTTACTCCTCTCAACAGCCCAAACAAGTTTCTAAAAGGATGAGTTTGCAACTACTTTACTTTTGGAGAAAATTCAAAACATTCATTATTCAATAGGGCCCAAACTATCAAAAACCAGCGGTTTCAATGAACACACATTTCTTGGTAGAATCATGCAGGACTGAAATTTTTGATGTTTTTCTACTCCTCTCATGAGCCCAAACAAGTCTCTAAAAGCATGAGTTTGCAACTACTTTACTTTTGGAGAAAATTCAAAACATTCATTATTCAATAGAGCCCAATAGCAAAAATCAGGTTTTGAATGAAGAATCACATTTCTTGGTAGAATCATGCAGGATTGAAATTTTTGATGGTTTTTTACTCCTCTCAACAGCCCAAACAAGTTTCTAAAAGGATGAGTTTGCAACTACTTTACTTTTGGAGAAAATTCAAAACATTCATTATTCAATAGGGCCCAAACTATCAAAAACCAGCGGTTTCAATGAACACACATTTCTTGGTAGAATCATGCAGGACTGAAATTTTTGATGTTTTTCTACTCCTCTCATGAGCCCAAACAAGTCTCTAAAAGCATGAGTTTGCAACTACTTTACTTTTGGAGAAAATTCAAAACATTCACTATTCAATAGAGCCCAATAGCAAAAATCAGGTTTTGAATGAAGAATCACATTTCTTGGTAAAATCATGCAGGATTGAAATTTTTGATGGTTTTTTACTCCTCTCAACAGCCCAAACAAGTTTCTAAAAGGATGAGTTTGCAACTACTTTACTTTTGGAGAAAATTCAAAACATTCATTATTCAATAGGGCCCAAACTATCAAAAACCAGCGGTTTCAATGAACACACATTTCTTGGTAGAATCATGCAGGACTGAAATTTTTGATGTTTTTCTACTCCTCTCATGAGCCCAAACAAGTCTCTAAAAGCATGAGTTTGCAACTACTTTACTTTTGGAGAAAATTCAAAACATTCATTATTCAATAGAGCCCAATAGCAAAAATCAGGTTTTGAATGAAGAATCACATTTCTTGGTAGAATCATGCAGGATTGAAATTTTTGATGGTTTTTTACTCCTCTCAACAGCCCAAACAAGTTTCTAAAAGGATGAGTTTGCAACTACTTTATTTTTGGAGAAAATTCAAAACATTCATTATTCAATAGGGCCCAAAATATCAAAAACCAGCGGTTTGAATGAACACACATTTCTTGGTAGAATCGTGCAGGACTGAAATTTTTGATGTTTTTCTACTCCTCTCATGAGCCGAAACAAGTCTCTAAAAGGATGAGTTTGCAACTACTTTACTTTTGGAGAAAATTCAAAACATTCATTATTCAATAGAGCCCAATAGCAAAAACCAGCGTTTTGAATGAAGAATCACATTTCTTGGTAGAATCATGCAGGATTGAAATTTTTGATGGTTTTTTACTCCTCTCAACAGCCCAAACAAGTTTCTAAAAGGATGAGTTTGCAACTACTTTACTTTTGGAGAAAATTCAAAACATTCATTATTCAATAGGGCCCAAACTATCAAAAACCAGCGGTTTGAATGAACACACATTTCTTGGTAGAATCATGCAGGACTGAAATTTTTGATGTTTTTCTACTCCTCTCATGAGCCCAAACAAGTCTCTAAAAGCATGAGTTTGCAACTACTTTACTTTTGGAGAAAATTCAAAACATTCATTACTCAAAAGAGCCCAATAGCAAAAACCAGCGTTTTGAATGAAGAATCACATTTCTTGGTAGAATCATGCAGGATTGAAATTTTTGATGGTTTTTTACTCCTCTCAACAGCCCAAACAAGTTTCTAAAAGGATGAGTTTGCAACTACTTTACTTTTGGAGAAAATTCAAAACATTCATTATTCAATAGGGCCCAAACTATCAAAAACCAGCGGTTTCAATGAACACACATTTCTTGGTAGAATCATGCAGGACTGAAATTTTTGATGTTTTTCTACTCCTCTCATGAGCCCAAACAAGTCTCTAAAAGCATGAGTTTGCAACTACTTTACTTTTGGAGAAAATTCAAAACATTCATTATTCAATAGAGCCCAATAGCAAAAATCAGGTTTTGCATGAAGAATCACATTTCTTGGTAGAATCATGCAGGATTGAAATTTTTGATGGTTTTTTACTCCTCTCAACAGCCCAAACAAGTTTCTAAAAGGATGAGTTTGCAACTACTTTACTTTTGGAGAAAATTCAAAACATTCATTATTCAATAGGGCCCAAACTATCAAAAACCAGCGGTTTGAATGAACACACATTTCTTGGTAGAATCATGCAGGACTGAAATTTTTGATGTTTTTCTACTCCTCTCATGAGCCCAAACAAGTCTCTAAAAGCATGAGTTTGCAACTACTTTACTTTTGGAGAAAATTCACTCCTACTGATCTACTCAATGTAATACATTAATGTAATACATTACTGTTATTTTGTATATTATCCTGAACCCTACCGTCAATAATATGCTGTAAAAACAATACTGTTAACTTTATGTAAAATTTTAATAAAGTTATTGAAAATGGAGAAAATTCAAAACATTCATTACTCAAAAGAGCCCAATAGCAAAAACCAGCGTTTTGAATGAAGAATCACATTTCTTAGTAGAATCATGCAGGATTGAAATTTTTGATTGTTTTTTACTCCTCTCAACAGCCCAAACAAGTTTCTAAAAGGATGAGTTTGCAACTACTTTACTTTTGGAGAAAATTCAAAACATTCATTATTCAATAGGGCCCAAACTATCAAAAACCAGCGGTTTGAATGAACACACATTTTCTTGGTAGAATCATGCAGGACTGAAATTTTTGATGTTTTTCTACTCCTCTCATGAGCCCAAACAAGTCTCTAAAAGCATGAGTTTGCAACTACTTTACTTTTGGAGAAAATTCAAAACATTCATTACTCAAAAGAGCCCAATAGCAAAAACCAGCGTTTTGAATGAAGAATCACATTTCTTGGTAGAATCATGCAGGATTGAAATTTTTGATGGTTTTTTACTCCTCTCAACAGCCCAAAAAAGTTTCTAAAAGGATGAGTTTGCAACTACTTTACTTTTGGAGAAAATTCAAAACATTCATTATTCAATAGGGCCCAAACTATCAAAAACCAGCGGTTTGAATGAACACACATTTCTTGGTAGAATCATGCAGGACTGAAATTTTTGATGTTTTTCTACTCCTCTCATGAGCCCAAACAAGTCTCTAAAAGCATGAGTTTGCAACTACTTTACTTTTGGAGAAAATTCAAAACATTCATTATTCAATAGAGCCCAATAGCAAAAACCAGCGTTTTGAATGAAGAATCACATTTCTTGGTAGAATCATGCAGGATTGAAATTTTTGATGGTTTTTTACTCCTCTCAACAGCCCAAACAAGTTTCTAAAAGGATGAGTTTGCAACTACTTTACTTTTGGAGAAAATTCAAAACATTCATTATTCAATAGGGCCCAAACTATCAAAAACCAGCGGTTTGAATGAACACACATTTCTTGGAAGAATCATGCAGGACTGAAATTTTTGATGTTTTTCTACTCCTCTCATGAGCCCAAACAAGTCTCTAAAAGCATGAGTTTGCAACTACTTTACTTTTGGAGAAAATTCAAAACATTCATTATTCAATAGAGCCCAATAGCAAAAATCAGGTTTTAAAATGAAGAATCACATTTCTTGGTAAAATCATGCAGGATTGAAATTTTTGATGGTTTTTTACTCCTCTCAACAGCCCAAACAAGTTTCTAAAAGGATGAGTTTGCAACTACTTTACTTTTGGAGAAAATTCAAAACATTCATTATTCAATAGGGCCCAAACTAACAAAAACCAGCGGTTTGAATGAACACACATTTCTTGGTAGAATCATGCAGGACTGAAATTTTTGATGTTTTTCTACTCCTCTCATGAGCCCAAACAAGTCTCTAAAAGCATGAGTTTGCAACTACTTTACTTTTGGAGAAAATTCAAAACATTCATTACTCAAAAGAGCCCAATAGCAAAAACCAGCGTTTTGAATGAAGAATCACATTTCTTGGTAGAATCATGCAGGATTGAAATTTTTGATGGTTTTTTACTCCTCTCAACAGCCCAAACAAGTTTCTAAAAGGATGAGTTTGCAACTACTTTACTTTTGGAGAAAATTCAAAACATTCATTATTCAATAGGGCCCAAACTATCAAAAACCAGCGGTTTCAATGAACACACATTTCTTGGTAGAATCATGCAGGACTGAAATTTTTGATGTTTTTTTACTCCTCTCATGAGCCCAAACAAGTCTCCAAAAGCATGAGTTTGCAACTACTTTACTTTTGGAGAAAATTCAAAACATTCATTACTCAAAAGAGCCCAATAGCAAAAACCAGCGTTTTGAATGAAGAATCACATTTCTTGGTAGAATCATGCAGGATTGAAATTTTTGATGGTTTTTTACTCCTCTCAACAGCCCAAACAAGATTCTAAAAGGATGAGTTTGCAACTACTTTACTTTTGGAGAAAATTCAAAACATTCATTATTCAATAGGGCCCAAACTATCAAAAACCAGCGGTTTCAATGAACACACATTTCTTGGTAGAATCATGCAGGACTGAAATTTTTGATGTTTTTCTACTCCTCTCATGAGCCCAAACAAGTCTCTAAAAGCATGAGTTTGCAACTACTTTACTTTTGGAGAAAATTCAAAACATTCATTATTCAATAGAGCCCAATAGCAAAAACCAGCGTTTTGAATGAAGAATCACATTTCTTGGTAGAATCATGCAGGATTGAAATTTTTGATGGTTTTTTACTCCTCTCAACAGCCCAAACAAGTTTCTAAAAGGATGAGTTTGCAACTACTTTACTTTTGGAGAAAATTCAAAACATTCATTATTCAATAGGGCCCAAACTATCAAAAACCAGCGGTTTGAATGAACACACATTTCTTGGTAGAATCATGCAGGACTGAAATTTTTGATGTTTTTCTACTCCTCTCATGAGCCCAAACAAGTCTCTAAAAGCATGAGTTTGCAACTACTTTACTTTTGGAGAAAATTCAAAACATTCATTACTCAAAAGAGCCCAATAGCAAAAACCAGCGTTTTGAATGAAGAATCACATTTCTTGGTAGAATCATGCAGGATTGAAATTTTTGATGGTTTTTTACTCCTCTCAACAGCCCAAACAAGATTCTAAAAGGATGAGTTTGCAACTACTTTACTTTTGGAGAAAATTCAAAACATTCATTATTCAATAGGGCCCAAACTATCAAAAACCAGCGGTTTCAATGAACACACATTTCTTGGTAGAATCATGCAGGACTGAAATTTTTGATGTTTTTCTACTCCTCTCATGAGCCCAAACAAGTCTCTAAAAGCATGAGTTTGCAACTACTTTACTTTTGGAGAAAATTCAAAACATTCATTATTCAATAGAGCCCAATAGCAAAAACCAGCGTTTTGAATGAAGAATCACATTTCTTGGTAGAATCATGCAGGATTGAAATTTTTGATGGTTTTTTACTCCTCTCAACAGCCCAAACAAGTTTCTAAAAGGATGAGTTTGCAACTACTTTACTTTTGGAGAAAATTCAAAACATTCATTATTCAATAGGGCCCAAACTATCAAAAACCAGCGGTTTGAATGAACACACATTTCTTGGTAGAATCATGCAGGACTGAAATTTTTGATGTTTTTCTACTCCTCTCATGAGCCCAAACAAGTCTCTAAAAGCATGAGTTTGCAACTACTTTACTTTTGGAGAAAATTCAAAACATTCATTACTCAAAAGAGCCCAATAGCAAAAACCAGCGTTTTGAATGAAGAATCACATTTCTTGGTAGAATCATGCAGGATTGAAATTTTTGATGGTTTTTTACTCCTCTCAACAGCCCAAACAAGTTTCTAAAATGATGAGTTTGCAACTACTTTACTTTTGGAGAAAATTCAAAACATTCATTATTCAATAGGGCCCAAACTATCAAAAACCAGCGGTTTCAATGAACACACATTTCTTGGTAGAATCATGCAGGACTGAAATTTTTGATGTTTTTCTACTCCTCTCATGAGCCCAAACAAGTCTCTAAAAGCATGAGTTTGCAACTACTTTACTTTTGGAGAAAATTCAAAACATTCATTATTCAATAGAGCCCAATAGCAAAAACCAGCGTTTTGAATGAAGAATCACATTTCTTGGTAGAATCATGCAGGATTGAAATTTTTGATGTTTTTTTACTCCTCTCAACAGCCCAAACAAGTTTCTAAAAGGATGAGTTTGCAACTACTTTACTTTTGGAGAAAATTCAAAACATTCATTACTCATTAGGGCCCAAACTATCAAAAACCAGCGGTTTGAATGAACACACATTTCTTGGTAGAATCATGCAGGACTGAAATTTTTGATGTTTTTCTACTCCTCTCATGAGCCCAAACAAGTCTCTAAAAGCATGAGTTTGCAACTACTTTACTTTTGGAGAAAATTCAAAACATTCATTACTCAAAAGAGCCCAATAGCAAAAACCAGCGTTTTGAATGAAGAATCACATTTCTTGGTAGAATCATGCAGGATTGAAATTTTTGATGGTTTTTTTACTCCTCTCAACAACACAAACAAGTTTCTAAAAGGATGAGTTTGCAACTACTTTACTTTTGGAGAAAATTCAAAACATTCATTATTCAATAGGGCCCAAACTATCAAAAACCAGCGTTTTCAATGAACACACATTTCTTGGTAGAATCATGCAGGACTGAAATTTTTGATGTTTTTCTACTCCTCTCATGAGCCCAAACAAGTCTCTAAAAGCATGAGTTTGCAACTACTTTACTTTTGGAGAAAATTCAAAACATTCATTATTCAATAGAGCCCAATAGCAAAAACCAGCGTTTTGAATGAAGAATCACATTTCTTGGTAGAATCATGCAGGATTGAAATTTTTGATGGTTTTTTACTCCTCTCAACAGCCCAAACAAGTTTCTAAAAGGATGAGTTTGCAACTACTTTACTTTTGGAGAAAATTCAAAACATTCATTATTCAATAGGGCCCAAACTATCAAAAACCAGCGGTTTGAATGAACACACATTTCTTGGAAGAATCATGCAGGACTGAAATTTTTGATGTTTTTCTACTCTCATGAGCCCAAACAAGTCTCTAAAAGCATGAGTTTGCAACTACTTTACTTTTGGAGAAAATTCAAAACATTCATTATTCAATAGAGCCCAATAGCAAAAATCAGGTTTTAAAATGAAGAATCACATTTCTTGGTAAAATCATGCAGGATTGAAATTTTTGATGGTTTTTTACTCCTCTCAACAGCCCAAACAAGTTTCTAAAAGGATGAGTTTGCAACTACTTTACTTTTGGAGAAAATTCAAAACATTCATTATTCAATAGGGCCCAAACTATCAAAAACCAGCGTTTTCAATGAACACACATTTCTTGGTAGAATCATGCAGGACTGAAATTTTTGATGTTTTTCTACTCCTCTCATGAGCCCAAACAAGTCTCTAAAAGCATGAGTTTGCAACTACTTTACTTTTGGAGAAAATTCAAAACATTCATTATTCAATAGAGCCCAATAGCAAAAACCAGCGTTTTGAATGAAGAATCACATTTCTTGGTAGAATCATGCAGGATTGAAATTTTTGATGGTTTTTTACTCCTCTCAACAGCCCAAACAAGTTTCTAAAAGGATGAGTTTGCAACTACTTTACTTTTGGAGAAAATTCAAAACATTCATTATTCAATAGGGCCCAAACTATCAAAAACCAGCGGTTTGAATGAACACACATTTCTTGGAAGAATCATGCAGGACTGAAATTTTTGATGTTTTTCTACTCTCATGAGCCCAAACAAGTCTCTAAAAGCATGAGTTTGCAACTACTTTACTTTTGGAGAAAATTCAAAACATTCATTATTCAATAGAGCCCAATAGCAAAAATCAGGTTTTAAAATGAAGAATCACATTTCTTGGTAAAATCATGCAGGATTGAAATTTTTGATGGTTTTTTACTCCTCTCAACAGCCCAAACAAGTTTCTAAAAGGATGAGTTTGCAACTACTTTACTTTTGGAGAAAATTCAAAACATTCATTATTCAATAGGGCCCAAACTATCAAAAACCAGCGGTTTCAATGAACACACATTTCTTGGTAGAATCTTGCAGGACTGAAATTTTTGATGTTTTTTTACTCCTCTCATGAGCCCAAACAAGTCTCTAAAAGCATGAGTTTGCAACTACTTTACTTTTGGAGAAAATTCAAAACATTCATTACTCAAAAGAGCCCAATAGCAAAAACCAGCGTTTTGAATGAAGAATCACATTTCTTGGTAGAATCATGCAGGATTGAAATTTTTGATGGTTTTTTACTCCTCTCAACAGCCCAAACAAGTTTCTAAAAGGATGAGTTTGCAACTACTTTACTTTTGGAGAAAATTCAAAACATTCATTATTCAATAGGGCCCAAACTATCAAAAACCAGCGGTTTCAATGAACACACATTTCTTGGTAGAATCATGCAGGACTGAAATTTTTGATGTTTTTCTACTCCTCTCATGAGCCCAAACAAGTCTCTAAAAGCATGAGTTTGCAACTACTTTACTTTTGGAGAAAATTCAAAACATTCATTATTCAATAGAGCCCAATAGCAAAAACCAGCGTTTTGAATGAAGAATCACATTTCTTGGTAGCATCATGCAGGATTGAAATTTTTGATGGTTTTTTTACTCCTCTCAACAGCCCAAACAAGTTTCTAAAAGGATGAGTTTGCAACTACTTTACTTTTGGAGAAAATTCAAAACATTCATTATTCAATAGGGCCCAAAATATCAAAAACCAGCGGTTTGAATGAACACACATTTCTTGGTAGAATCGTGCAGGACTGAAATTTTTGATGTTTTTCTACTCCTCTCATGAGCCCAAACAAGTCTCTAAAAGCATGAGTTTGCAACTACTTTACTTTTGGAGAAAATTCAAAACATTCATTATTCAATAGAGCCCAATAGCAAAAATCAGGTATTGAATGAAGAATCACATTTCTTGGTAGAATCATGCAGGATTGAAATTTTTGATGGTTTTTTACTCCTCTCAACAGCCCAAACAAGTTTCTAAAAGGATGAGTTTGCAACTACTTTACTTTTGGAGAAAATTCAAAACATTCATTATTCAATAGGGCCCAAACTATCAAAAACCAGCGGTTTGAATGAACACACATTTCTTGGTAGAATCATGCAGGACTGAAATTTTTGATGTTTTTTTTACTCCTCTCATGAGCCCAAACAAGTCTCTAAAAGCATGAGTTTGCAACTACTTTACTTTTGGAGAAAATTCAAAACATTCATTACTCAAAAGAGCCCAATAGCAAAAACCAGCGTTTTGAATGAAGAATCACATTTCTTGGTAGAATCATGCAGGATTGAAATTTTTGATGGTTTTTTACTCCTCTCAACAGCCCAAACAAGTTTCTAAAAGGATGAGTTTGCAACTACTTTACTTTTGGAGAAAATTCAAAACATTCATTATTCAATAGGGCCCAAACTATCAAAAACCAGCGTTTTCAATGAACACACATTTCTTGGTAGAATCATGCAGGACTGAAATTTTTGATGTTTTTCTACTCCTCTCATGAGCCCAAACAAGTCTCTAAAAGCATGAGTTTGCAACTACTTTACTTTTGGAGAAAATTCAAAACATTCATTATTCAATAGAGCCCAATAGCAAAAATCAGGTTTTGAATGAAGAATCACATTTCTTGGTAAAATCATGCAGGATTGAAATTTTTGATGGTTTTTTACTCCTCTCAACAGCCCAAACAAGTTTCTAAAAGGATGAGTTTGCAACTACTTTACTTTTGGAGAAAATTCAAAACATTCATTATTCAATAGGGCCCAAACTATCAAAAACCAGCGGTTTGAATGAACACACATTTCTTGGTAGAATCATGCAGGACTGAAATTTTTGATGTTTTTCTACTCCTCTCATGAGCCCAAACAAGTCTCTAAAAGCATGAGTTTGCAACTACTTTACTTTTGGAGAAAATTCAAAACATTCATTACTCAAAAGAGCCCAATAGCAAAAACCAGCGTTTTGAATGCAGAATCACATTTCTTGGTAGAATCATGCAGGATTGAAATTTTTGATGGTTTTTTACTCCTCTCAACAGCCCAAACAAGTTTCTAAAAGGATGAGTTTGCAACTACTTTACTTTTGGAGAAAATTCAAAACATTCATTATTCAATAGGGCCCAAACTATCAAAAACCAGCGGTTTCAATGAACACACATTTCTTGGTAGAATCATGCAGGACTGAAATTTTTGATGTTTTTCTACTCCTCTCATGAGCCCAAACAAGTCTCTAAAAGCATGAGTTTGCAACTACTTTACTTTTGTAGAAAATTCAAAACATTCATTATTCAATAGAGCCCAATAGCAAAAATCAGGTTTTGAATGAAGAATCACATTTCTTGGTAGAATCATGCAGGATTGAAATTTTTGATGGTTTTTTACTCCTCTCAACAGCCCAAACAAGTTTCTAAAAGGATGAGTTTGCAACTACTTTACTTTTGGAGAAAATTCAAAACATTCATTATTCAATAGGACCCAAACTATCAAAAACCAGCGGTTTGAATGAACACACATTTCTTGGAAGAATCATGCAGGACTGAAATTTTTGATGTTTTTCTACTCCTCTCATGAGCCCAAACAAGTCTCTAAAAGCATGAGTTTGCAACTACTTTACTTTTGGAGAAAATTCAAAACATTCATTACTCAAAAGAGCCCAATAGCAAAAACCAGCGTTTTGAATGAAGAATCACATTTCTTGGTAGAATCATGCAGGATTGAAATTTTTGATGGTTTTTTACTCCTCTCAACAGCCCAAACAAGTTTCTAAAAGGATGAGTTTGCAACTACTTTACTTTTGGAGAAAATTCAAAACATTCATTATTCAATAGGGCCCAAACTATCAAAAACCAGCGGTTTCAATGAACACACATTTCTTGGTAGAATCATGCAGGACTGAAATTTTTGATGTTTTTCTACTCCTCTCATGAGCCCAAACAAGTCTCTAAAAGCATGAGTTTGCAACTACTTTACTTTTGGAGAAAATTCAAAACATTCATTATTCAATAGAGCCCAATAGCAAAAACCAGCGTTTTGAATGAAGAATCACATTTCTTGGTAGAATCATGCAGGATTGAAATTTTTGATGGTTTTTTACTCCTCTCAACAGCCCAAACAAGTTTCTAAAAGGATGAGTTTGCAACTACTTTACTTTTGGAGAAAATTCAAAACATTCATTATTCAATAGGGCCCAAACTAACAAAAACCAGCGGTTTGAATGAACACACATTTCTTGGAAGAATCATGCAGGACTGAAATTTTTGATGTTTTTCTACTCCTCTCATGAGCCCAAACAAGTCTCTAAAAGCATGAGTTTGCACCTACTTTACTTTTGGAGAAAATTCAAAACATTCATTATTCAATAGAGCCCAATAGCAAAAATCAGGTTTTAAAATGAAGAATCACATTTCTTGGTAAAATCATGCAGGATTGAAATTTTTGATGGTTTTTTACTCCTCTCAGCAGCCCAAACAAGTTTCTAAAAGGATGAGTTTGCAACTACTTTACTTTTGGAGAAAATTCAAAACATTCATTATTCAATAGGGCCCAAACTATCAAAAACCAGCGGTTTGAATGAACACACATTTCTTGGTAGAATCATGCAGGACTGAAATTTTTGATGTTTTTTTACTCCTCTCATGAGCCCAAACAAGTCTCTAAAAGCATGAGTTTGCAACTACTTTACTTTTGGAGAAAATTCAAAACATTCATTACTCAAAAGAGCCCAATAGCAAAAACCAGCGTTTTGAATGAAGAATCACATTTCTTGGTAGAATCATGCAGGATTGAAATTTTTGATGGTTTTTTACTCCTCTCAACAGCCCAAACAAGTTTCTAAAATGATGAGTTTGCAACTACTTTACTTTTGGAGAAAATTCAAAACATTCATTATTCAATCGGGCCCAAACTATCAAAAACCAGCGTTTTCAATGAACACACATTTCTTGGTAGAATCATGCAGGACTGAAATTTTTGATGTTTTTCTACTCCTCTCATGAGCCCAAACAAGTCTCTAAAAGCATGAGTTTGCAACTACTTTACTTTTGGAGAAAATTCAAAACATTCATTATTCAATAGGGCCCAAACTATCAAAAACCAGCGGTTTCAATGAACACACATTTCTTGGTAGAATCATGCAGGACTGAAATTTTTGATGTTTTTTTACTCCTCTCATGAGCCCAAACAAGTCTCTAAAAGCATTAGTTTGCAACTACTTTACTTTTGGAGAAAATTCAAAACATTCATTACTCAAAAGAGCCCAATAGCAAAAACCAGCGTTTTGAATGAAGAATCACATTTCTTGGTAGAATCATGCAGGATTGAAATTTTTGATGGTTTTTTACTCCTCTCAACAGCCCAAACAAGTTTCTAAAATGATGAGTTTGCAACTACTTTACTTTTGGAGAAAATTCAAAACATTCATTATTCAATCGGGCCCAAACTATCAAAAACCAGCGTTTTCAATGAACACACATTTCTTGGTAGAATCATGCAGGACTGAAATTTTTGATGTTTTTCTACTCCTCTCATGAGCCCAAACAAGTCTCTAAAAGCATGAGTTTGCAACTACTTTACTTTTGGAGAAAATTCAAAACATTCATTATTCAATAGGGCCCAAACTATCAAAAACCAGCGGTTTCAATGAACACACATTTCTTGGTAGAATCATGCAGGACTGAAATTTTTGATGTTTTTCTACTCCTCTCATGAGCCCAAACAAGTCTCTAAAAGCATGAGTTTGCAACTACTTTACTTTTGGAGAAAATTCAAAACATTCATTATTCAATAGAGCCCAATAGCAAAAACCAGCGTTTTGAATGAAGAATCACATTTCTTGGTAGAATCATGCAGGATTGAAATTTTTGATGGTTTTTAACTCCTCTCAACAGCCCAAACAAGTTTCTAAAAGGATGAGTTTGCAACTACTTTACTTTTGGAGAAAATTCAAAACATTCATTATTCAATAGGGCCCAAACTATCAAAAACCAGCGGTTTGAATGAACACACATTTCTTGGAAGAATCATGCAGGACTGAAATTTTTGATGTTTTTCTACTCTCATGAGCCCAAACAAGTCTCTAAAAGCATGAGTTTGCAACTACTTTACTTTTGGAGAAAATTCAAAACATTCATTATTCAATAGAGCCCAATAGCAAAAATCAGGTTTTAAAATGAAGAATCACATTTCTTGGTAAAATCATGCAGGATTGAAATTTTTGATGGTTTTTTACTCCTCTCAACAGCCCAAACAAGTTTCTAAAAGGATGAGTTTGCAACTACTTTACTTTTGGAGAAAATTCAAAACATTCATTATTCAATAGGGCCCAAACTATCAAAAACCAGCGGTTTGAATGAACACACATTTCTTGGTAGAATCATGCAGGACTGAAATTTTTGATGTTTTTCTACTCCTCTCATGAGCCCAAACAAGTCTCTAAAAGCATGAGTTTGCAACTACTTTACTTTTGGAGAAAATTCAAAACATTCATTATTCAATAGAGCCCAATAGCAAAAATCAGGTTTTGAATGAAGAATCACATTTCTTGGTAGAATCATGCAGGATTGAAATTTTTGATGTTTTTTTACTCCTCTCAACAGCCCAAACAAGTTTCTAAAAGGATGAGTTTGCAACTACTTTACTTTTGGAGAAAATTCAAAACATTCATTACTCAATAGGGCCCAAACTATCAAAAACCAGCGGTTTGAATGAACACACATTTCTTGGTAGAATCATGCAGGACTGAAATTTTTGATGTTTTTCTACTCCTCTCATGAGCCCAAACAAGTCTCTAAAAGCATGAGTTTGCAACTACTTTACTTTTGGAGAAAATTCAAAACATTCATTATTCAATAGAGCCCAATAGCAAAAATCAGGTTTTGAATGAAGAATCACATTTCTTGGTAAAATCATGCAGGATTGAAATTTTTGATGGTTTTTTACTCCTCTCAACAGCCCAAACAAGTTTCTAAAAGGATGAGTTTGCAACTACTTTACTTTTGGAGAAAATTCAAAACATTCATTATTCAATAGGGCCCAAACTATCAAAAACCAGCGGTTTGAATGAACACACATTTCTTGGTAGAATCATGCAGGACTGAAATTTTTGATGTTTTTCTACTCCTCTCATGAGCCCAAACAAGTCTCTAAAAGCATGAGTTTGCAACTACTTTACTTTTGGAGAAAATTCAAAACATTCATTACTCAAAAGAGCCCAATAGCAAAAACCAGCGTTTTGAATGCAGAATCACATTTCTTGGTAGAATCATGCAGGATTGAAATTTTTGATGGTTTTTTACTCCTCTCAACAGCCCAAACAAGTTTCTAAAAGGATGAGTTTGCAACTACTTTACTTTTGGAGAAAATTCAAAACATTCATTATTCAATAGGGCCCAAACTATCAAAAACCAGCGGTTTGAATGAACACACATTTCTTGGTAGAATCATGCAGGACTGAAATTTTTGATGTTTTTCTACTCCTCTCATGAGCCCAAACAAGTCTCTAAAAGCATGAGTTTGCAACTACTTTACTTTTGGAGAAAATTCAAAACATTCATTATTCAATAGAGCCCAATAGCAAAAATCAGGTTTTGAATGAAGAATCACATTTCTTGGTAGAATCATGCAGGATTGAAATTTTTGATGTTTTTTTACTCCTCTCAACAGCCCAAACAAGTTTCTAAAAGGATGAGTTTGCAACTACTTTACTTTTGGAGAAAATTCAAAACATTCATTACTCAATAGGGCCCAAACTATCAAAAACCAGCGGTTTGAATGAACACACATTTCTTGGTAGAATCATGCAGGACTGAAATTTTTGATGTTTTTCTACTCCTCTCATGAGCCCAAACAAGTCTCTAAAAGCATGAGTTTGCAACTACTTTACTTTTGGAGAAAATTCAAAACATTCATTATTCAATAGAGCCCAATAGCAAAAATCAGGTTTTGAATGAAGAATCACATTTCTTGGTAAAATCATGCAGGATTGAAATTTTTGATGGTTTTTTACTCCTCTCAACAGCCCAAACAAGTTTCTAAAAGGATGAGTTTGCAACTACTTTACTTTTGGAGAAAATTCAAAACATTCATTATTCAATAGGGCCCAAACTATCAAAAACCAGCGGTTTGAATGAACACACATTTCTTGGTAGAATCATGCAGGACTGAAATTTTTGATGTTTTTCTACTCCTCTCATGAGCCCAAACAAGTCTCTAAAAGCATGAGTTTGCAACTACTTTACTTTTGGAGAAAATTCAAAACATTCATTACTCAAAAGAGCCCAATAGCAAAAACCAGCGTTTTGAATGCAGAATCACATTTCTTGGTAGAATCATGCAGGATTGAAATTTTTGATGGTTTTTTACTCCTCTCAACAGCCCAAACAAGTTTCTAAAAGGATGAGTTTGCAACTACTTTACTTTTGGAGAAAATTCAAAACATTCATTATTCAATAGGGCCCAAACTATCAAAAACCAGCGGTTTCAATGAACACACATTTCTTGGTAGAATCATGCAGGACTGAAATTTTTGATGTTTTTCTACTCCTCTCATGAGCCCAAACAAGTCTCTAAAAGCATGAGTTTGGGGGGCGTGGTTTGCAGGGGAAAGGGAGCAGACCTGTTTACCAGGAGCTCCTGAAAATCCCCTAATTAAGCTTGCAAAAGCTTGCTAAGAAGCGAAGATTAAGTGCCAAAACCTTATGGAATCATGCCTGGAGTGAGGAGAGAGGAGGAAGATCTGAAATTGAAGAAGAAAAAAGCTTTTTATGGACATAATGGCTCCTTGAGATCGGAGGTAGGCCTCATCTCCGTCAGAGCAGCAGACTGTAAACAAATGTCTCCGGCTGCAGCGTCGGGCCAAACAAGGAAGAAACTGGCGGCTGGAGATGCTTTAAAGAATCCCCGAGTGGCTGGCGCTCCGAAAATTACATGTGGTGTGGCCCCTGCACAAGGTGAATCGGCGCGGCAGCAGCGCTGGGAGACTGCAGGGAGAGCCGCCGCAGCAGCGCTACAGCACAGCATGGAGACACCTCCGGTGTCAGCGCGGGGATGGAGCAACGGCGCTGGGCAAGCCAAGGTGAGCTGGAGGCCAAGTGGAGTGACGGCGTCTGCAGCGGTGAAGGAGTCGGGTGGAAGAAAGGAAGCGGCGGTGATCTCTTCATTCAAGCCGGCGGTAGCAGGACATCAAAAGGACCCGGCGGTGACCAGGAAGCCGGGTGGAGCGGCGTTCTCAGCAGCGGTGAAGGAATCGGGTGGAAGCAAGGAAGCGGCGGTGATTCCTTCATTCAGGTCGGCGGGAGCAGGACATCAAAAGGATCCGGCGGCGACCAAGAAGCCGGGTGGAGCGGCGGTCTTTGCAGCGGTGAAGGAGTCGGGTAGAAGCGAGGAAGCGGCGGTGATTTCTTCTCTCAGGCCGGCGGGAGCAGGACATCAAAAGGTTCTGGCTGCAAACAAGAAGCCGGGGGGAGCGGTGGTCTTTGCAGCGGTGAAGGAGGCGGGTGGAAGCAAAGAAGCGGCGGTGATTTCTTCACTCAAGATGGCGGGAGCAGGACATCTGAAGGATCCAGCGGCGATTAGGAAGCCGGGGGGAGAGGCGGTCTCTGCAGCGGCAAAGGAGCTGGATGGGAGCAGGAAGAAGATGACGGCTTCATGCTTCAGGCCGGTGGGAGCTGATTATCAAATAGAATCAGCGGTGAATGGGAGACCAGGTGGAGAGACGGTTTTGGAGGTGTGTGGGAGCAAAGAACAGGCGGCGATCTTATCCTCTATGCCATCTGGAGCAGGTCATCACAGTGAGTTAACGGTTTTAAATACATCAGCAGGGGGAGTAGATCGGAGCCTGGGAGTAGCGACGGTGTCTCTTACAAAGGCTACGGGAGCAACTAGACGTTTAGGAGAAGCTTCAATGACAGGAATAGGCAAATATAACTGTCCAAGGGACATAGCAGTAATTTCACAAATGGCTGCAGGAGCAACTTGGAAATCTGGAGATGTAGAAGGGGACTTAACGGCAAAAGTAGACTTAGTAGGTAAAGGAATCATTAAAATCATGAATGACGCAGCAGCGGACTTGGCAGAAAGAGTGAGAATAATAACAAATTCAGTTCCTTTTGAAATAAGAGAAAATTCTCATAATGTAGCTTTGGAGGAGGGGGATAAGGATGATCATACTGTAATCTCAAAACCATATAATTCTTGTGAGCCCTTATCTCCCATGATTGACGTTAGGCTCAGATATGATGCTCCAATGTTTATCCCTGAGAGGAATAAGCCTTGCGAAGAAGAGAAGGCAAGGAGCTGTGATTCTGATTTCTCTAAAACTAGTGTGGATCATTCCTATAATTCTTATAGTTCATTAGAAGACTTACAAACTATATACTCAGAGGACTTTCTGGAAGTGGGGTCATTCAAATCTGTAAGTAGTGAAGAACTTGTTGACACTGACTCTGAGGGACACAATTCTTCAGATTCTTTTTCGGAAGAGGGGGGAGACATTAATTCTGATTCTGATGGACAAACGAAGGAACAATATAATACCTCCTATGTATCACTAATTGATGAGATACCGGCTTCTGATGAATATCCAACAGATGGATTTCTGGCGAAACTGTTTAAAGCTTTGATTAAATCAATAGAAATGTTAGGGGGAAAACCCACTACAGAGAAAATTTCAGAAACAACGAGCGACTTAGGATTGGACTTTAAATATGTTAAAATATCGGAGGTTTATATAAAGAAAATATTTCAAAAGTTGTTGTTTTCTTTCTTGGAAGACTCCTATTTTAAATCCACCAAAACTACAGTTTATCCTCCTCAAGATTCAAAAATAAATAACCTTCCTTACTCAAAGTTTGAGACTAAAACCAAGGATGTAACTGTGCTCGCAGAATCCGTAGAAAAAATTCAAAATGACATTGACTCTTTTAGAAGTACTTTGGCTGTATATGAAGACTTTCATAGGAAAAATAACATTAAAATCAGGGGAATTCCGGAGAAAGTCCCGTCTTTCCAACTGAAGAATTATATTTCTGAAATGATTCACCAAATTATTCCTTACACTAAAAAGGGAAATCTGATCGAAAAAGCCTTTCGAGTCCGCAGACCCCATTCGCTACCGCCTGATGTTCCTAGAGACGTCATTGTTTCATTTTATCCTAACTGGATTAGAAATAAGCTCCTGAATATTGCGGAAGATCCACTGTTTCTCTCATCTCCATACAACCATTTATCTTTTTATAAGGACTTTTCTAAGGACACCTGGAAGAAAAGAAAATCATTTTACAATGTAACGAAGGAGCTCCGTCGTGCTGATATTTCTTATAGTTGGACTCAACATTCCGTACTTCGGGTCAAGTTTGCAGCTAAACTGATTGTCATTTCTTCCCCGGAAGACGGTGTTGAATTTTTAAAAAATATCGGAAAATTATCTTCAGCTGTTCCACCAGACCTCTCAAGACTTTCTAATGCAGATCCTAATCTTACATGAGGCATTAAGATTGCTAGGCCTTTGATAATAGTGGTGGTTTTGTTTCTTCTCTCCCTTCTCCGCAGGAAAACATATATTTATATATTTATATATTTGATTATTTCCAAGATTCGAGCATTAATAGTAGTACTACTTCCTTTTCTTCTCCTTGTTATACTCCAGGGTAACTTACTTATGTATAGTATAATTCAACAGATTAGTAATAAGAATAATACTTCGCTTGGTAGTTTGGAATTAAACCATTTTTTTCTTGCCTCCAAATAGGTCTTAGTACCATTTCTAATGGTACGGACGGGGCAGGTAACCATACAATTATAGTTACTAGGTTTTTTTGTAATTTTTTGTATAGAAATAGCTATCAAGCTATACTGGAAAGTTTTAATAGTGGCGATTAAAGATTATCTATGCTGTTATGTGATATAAGTATTATTATGTATGTATGCCTGTCTATTCCCCATTTGGGGTTCCTCTGTCTTCACAGAGGAAACTTTCCCTTATCCCTTTCAACTTTCCCCTTTCCTACCTTCCTTTCCTGTAAAAATTTTAAAAATTTAATAAAAATTATTGGAACATAAAAGCATGAGTTTGCAACTACTTTACTTTTGTAGAAAATTCAAAACATTCATTATTCAATAGAGCCCAATAGCAAAAATCAGGTTTTGAATGAAGAATCACATTTCTTGGTAGAATCATGCAGGATTGAAATTTTTGATGGTTTTTTACTCCTCTCAACAGCCCAAACAAGTTTCTAAAAGGATGAGTTTGCAACTACTTTACTTTTGGAGAAAATTCAAAACATTCATTATTCAATAGGGCCCAAACTATCAAAAACCAGCGGTTTGAATGAACACACATTTCTTGGAAGAATCATGCAGGACTGAAATTTTTGATGTTTTTCTACTCCTCTCATGAGCCCAAACAAGTCTCTAAAAGCATGAGTTTGCAACTACTTTACTTTTGGAGAAAATTCAAAACATTCATTACTCAAAAGAGCCCAATAGCAAAAACCAGCGTTTTGAATGAAGAATCACATTTCTTGGTAGAATCATGCAGGATTGAAATTTTTGATGGTTTTTTACTCCTCTCAACAGCCCAAACAAGTTTCTAAAAGGATGAGTTTGCAACTACTTTACTTTTGGAGAAAATTCAAAACATTCATTATTCAATAGGGCCCAAACTATCAAAAACCAGCGGTTTCAATGAACACACATTTCTTGGTAGAATCATGCAGGACTGAAATTTTTGATGTTTTTCTACTCCTCTCATGAGCCCAAACAAGTCTCTAAAAGCATGAGTTTGCAACTACTTTACTTTTGGAGAAAATTCAAAACATTCATTATTCAATAGAGCCCAATAGCAAAAACCAGCGTTTTGAATGAAGAATCACATTTCTTGGTAGAATCATGCAGGATTTAAATTTTTGATGGTTTTTTACTCCTCTCAACAGCCCAAACAAGTTTCTAAAAGGATGAGTTTGCAACTACTTTACTTTTGGAGAAAATTCAAAACATTCATTATTCAATAGGGCCCAAACTAACAAAAACCAGCGGTTTGAATGAACACACATTTCTTGGAAGAATCATGCAGGACTGAAATTTTTGATGTTTTTCTACTCCTCTCATGAGCCCAAACAAGTCTCTAAAAGCATGAGTTTGCACCTACTTTACTTTTGGAGAAAATTCAAAACATTCATTATTCAATAGAGCCCAATAGCAAAAATCAGGTTTTAAAATGAAGAATCACATTTCTTGGTAAAATCATGCAGGATTGAAATTTTTGATGGTTTTTTACTCCTCTCAGCAGCCCAAACAAGTTTCTAAAAGGATGAGTTTGCAACTACTTTACTTTTGGAGAAAATTCAAAACATTCATTATTCAATAGGGCCCAAACTATCAAAAACCAGCGGTTTGAATGAACACACATTTCTTGGTAGAATCATGCAGGACTGAAATTTTTGATGTTTTTTTACTCCTCTCATGAGCCCAAACAAGTCTCTAAAAGCATGAGTTTGCAACTACTTTACTTTTGGAGAAAATTCAAAACATTCATTACTCAAAAGAGCCCAATAGCAAAAACCAGCGTTTTGAATGAAGAATCACATTTCTTGGTAGAATCATGCAGGATTGAAATTTTTGATGGTTTTTTACTCCTCTCAACAGCCCAAACAAGTTTCTAAAATGATGAGTTTGCAACTACTTTACTTTTGGAGAAAATTCAAAACATTCATTATTCAATCGGGCCCAAACTATCAAAAACCAGCGTTTTCAATGAACACACATTTCTTGGTAGAATCATGCAGGACTGAAATTTTTGATGTTTTTCTACTCCTCTCATGAGCCCAAACAAGTCTCTAAAAGCATGAGTTTGCAACTACTTTACTTTTGGAGAAAATTCAAAACATTCATTATTCAATAGGGCCCAAACTATCAAAAACCAGCGGTTTCAATGAACACACATTTCTTGGTAGAATCATGCAGGACTGAAATTTTTGATGTTTTTTTACTCCTCTCATGAGCCCAAACAAGTCTCTAAAAGCATTAGTTTGCAACTACTTTACTTTTGGAGAAAATTCAAAACATTCATTACTCAAAAGAGCCCAATAGCAAAAACCAGCGTTTTGAATGAAGAATCACATTTCTTGGTAGAATCATGCAGGATTGAAATTTTTGATGGTTTTTTACTCCTCTCAACAGCCCAAACAAGTTTCTAAAATGATGAGTTTGCAACTACTTTACTTTTGGAGAAAATTCAAAACATTCATTATTCAATCGGGCCCAAACTATCAAAAAACAGCGTTTTCAATGAACACACATTTCTTGGTAGAATCATGCAGGACTGAAATTTTTGATGTTTTTCTACTCCTCTCATGAGCCCAAACAAGTCTCTAAAAGCATGAGTTTGCAACTACTTTACTTTTGGAGAAAATTCAAAACATTCATTATTCAATAGGGCCCAAACTATCAAAAACCAGCGGTTTCAATGAACACACATTTCTTGGTAGAATCATGCAGGACTGAAATTTTTGATGTTTTTCTACTCCTCTCATGAGCCCAAACAAGTCTCTAAAAGCATGAGTTTGCAACTACTTTACTTTTGGAGAAAATTCAAAACATTCATTATTCAATAGAGCCCAATAGCAAAAACCAGCGTTTTGAATGAAGAATCACATTTCTTGGTAGAATCATGCAGGATTGAAATTTTTGATGGTTTTTAACTCCTCTCAACAGCCCAAACAAGTTTCTAAAAGGATGAGTTTGCAACTACTTTACTTTTGGAGAAAATTCAAAACATTCATTATTCAATAGGGCCCAAACTATCAAAAACCAGCGGTTTGAATGAACACACATTTCTTGGAAGAATCATGCAGGACTGAAATTTTTGATGTTTTTCTACTCTCATGAGCCCAAACAAGTCTCTAAAAGCATGAGTTTGCAACTACTTTACTTTTGGAGAAAATTCAAAACATTCATTATTCAATAGAGCCCAATAGCAAAAATCAGGTTTTAAAATGAAGAATCACATTTCTTGGTAAAATCATGCAGGATTGAAATTTTTGATGGTTTTTTACTCCTCTCAACAGCCCAAACAAGTTTCTAAAAGGATGAGTTTGCAACTACTTTACTTTTGGAGAAAATTCAAAACATTCATTATTCAATAGGGCCCAAACTATCAAAAACCAGCGGTTTCAATGAACACACATTTCTTGGTAGAATCATGCAGGACTGAAATTTTTGATGTTTTTTTACTCCTCTCATGAGCCCAAACAAGTCTCTAAAAGCATGAGTTTGCAACTACTTTACTTT
Organism: Dendrobates tinctorius; assembly: GCF_039654945.1. Classification (NCBI taxonomy): domain Eukaryota; kingdom Metazoa; phylum Chordata; class Amphibia; order Anura; family Dendrobatidae; genus Dendrobates; species Dendrobates tinctorius. The sequence continues at coordinate 11,289,887 of NW_027361701.1, read as the reverse complement.
TGGAGAAAATTCAAAACATTCATTACTCAAAAGAGCCCAATAGCAAAAACCAGCGTTTTGAATGAAGAATCACATTTCTTGGTAGAATCATGCAGGATTGAAATTTTTGATGGTTTTTTACTCCTCTCAACAGCCCAAACAAGTTTCTAAAATGATGAGTTTGCAACTACTTTACTTTTGGAGAAAATTCAAAACATTCATTATTCAATAGGGCCCAAACTATCAAAAACCAGCGGTTTCAATGAACACACATTTCTTGGTAGAATCATGCAGGACTGAAATTTTTGATGTTTTTCTACTCCTCTCATGAGCCCAAACAAGTCTCTAAAAGCATGAGTTTGCAACTACTTTACTTTTGGAGAAAATTCAAAACATTCATTATTCAATAGAGCCCAATAGCAAAAACCAGCGTTTTGAATGAAGAATCACATTTCTTGGTAGAATCATGCAGGATTGAAATTTTTGATGTTTTTTTACTCCTCTCAACAGCCCAAACAAGTTTCTAAAAGGATGAGTTTGCAACTACTTTACTTTTGGAGAAAATTCAAAACATTCATTACTCATTAGGGCCCAAACTATCAAAAACCAGCGGTTTGAATGAACACACATTTCTTGGTAGAATCATGCAGGACTGAAATTTTTGATGTTTTTCTACTCCTCTCATGAGCCCAAACAAGTCTCTAAAAGCATGAGTTTGCAACTACTTTACTTTTGGAGAAAATTCAAAACATTCATTACTCAAAAGAGCCCAATAGCAAAAACCAGCGTTTTGAATGAAGAATCACATTTCTTGGTAGAATCATGCAGGATTGAAATTTTTGATGGTTTTTTTACTCCTCTCAACAGCCCAAACAAGTTTCTAAAAGGATGAGTTTGCAACTACTTTACTTTTGGAGAAAATTCAAAACATTCATTATTCAATAGGGCCCAAACTATCAAAAACCAGCGTTTTCAATGAACACACATTTCTTGGTAGAATCATGCAGGACTGAAATTTTTGATGTTTTTCTACTCCTCTCATGAGCCCAAACAAGTCTCTAAAAGCATGAGTTTGCAACTACTTTACTTTTGGAGAAAATTCAAAACATTCATTATTCAATAGAGCCCAATAGCAAAAACCAGCGTTTTGAATGAAGAATCACATTTCTTGGTAGAATCATGCAGGATTGAAATTTTTGATGGTTTTTTACTCCTCTCAACAGCCCAAACAAGTTTCTAAAAGGATGAGTTTGCAACTACTTTACTTTTGGAGAAAATTCAAAACATTCATTATTCAATAGGGCCCAAACTATCAAAAACCAGCGGTTTGAATGAACACACATTTCTTGGAAGAATCATGCAGGACTGAAATTTTTGATGTTTTTCTACTCTCATGAGCCCAAACAAGTCTCTAAAAGCATGAGTTTGCAACTACTTTACTTTTGGAGAAAATTCAAAACATTCATTATTCAATAGAGCCCAATAGCAAAAATCAGGTTTTAAAATGAAGAATCACATTTCTTGGTAAAATCATGCAGGATTGAAATTTTTGATGGTTTTTTACTCCTCTCAACAGCCCAAACAAGTTTCTAAAAGGATGAGTTTGCAACTACTTTACTTTTGGAGAAAATTCAAAACATTCATTATTCAATAGGGCCCAAACTATCAAAAACCAGCGTTTTCAATGAACACACATTTCTTGGTAGAATCATGCAGGACTGAAATTTTTGATGTTTTTCTACTCCTCTCATGAGCCCAAACAAGTCTCTAAAAGCATGAGTTTGCAACTACTTTACTTTTGGAGAAAATTCAAAACATTCATTATTCAATAGAGCCCAATAGCAAAAACCAGCGTTTTGAATGAAGAATCACATTTTTTGGTAGAATCATGCAGGATTGAAATTTTTGATGGTTTTTTACTCCTCTCAACAGCCCAAACAAGTTTCTAAAAGGATGAATTTGCAACTACTTTACTTTTGGAGAAAATTCAAAACATTCATTATTCAATAGGGCCCAAACTATCAAAAACCAGCGGTTTGAATGAACACACATTTCTTGGAAGAATCATGCAGGACTGAAATTTTTGATGTTTTTCTACTCTCATGAGCCCAAACAAGTCTCTAAAAGCATGAGTTTGCAACTACTTTACTTTTGGAGAAAATTCAAAACATTCATTATTCAATAGAGCCCAATAGCAGAAATCAGGTTTTAAAATGAAGAATCACATTTCTTGGTAAAATCATGCAGGATTGAAATTTTTGATGGTTTTTTACTCCTCTCAACAGCCCAAACAAGTTTCTAAAAGGATGAGTTTGCAACTACTTTACTTTTGGAGAAAATTCAAAACATTCATTATTCAATAGGGCCCAAACTATCAAAAACCAGCGGTTTCAATGAACACACATTTCTTGGTAGAATCATGCAGGACTGAAATTTTTGATGTTTTTTTACTCCTCTCATGAGCCCAAACAAGTCTCTAAAAGCATGAGTTTGCAACTACTTTACTTTTGGAGAAAATTCAAAACATTCATTACTCAAAAGAGCCCAATAGCAAAAACCAGCGTTTTGAATGAAGAATCACATTTCTTGGTAGAATCATGCAGGATTGAAATTTTTGATGGTTTTTTACTCCTCTCAACAGCCCAAACAAGTTTCTAAAATGATGAGTTTGCAACTACTTTACTTTTGGAGAAAATTCAAAACATTCATTATTCAATAGGGCCCAAACTATCAAAAACCAGCGGTTTCAATGAACACACATTTCTTGGTAGAATCATGCAGGACTGAAATTTTTGATGTTTTTCTACTCCTCTCATGAGCCCAAACAAGTCTCTAAAAGCATGAGTTTGCAACTACTTTACTTTTGGAGAAAATTCAAAACATTCATTATTCAATAGAGCCCAATAGCAAAAACCAGCGTTTTGAATGAAGAATCACATTTCTTGGTAGAATCATGCAGGATTGAAATTTTTGATGGTTTTTTACTCCTCTCAACAGCCCAAACAAGTTTCTAAAAGGATGAGTTTGCAACTACTTTACTTTTGGAGAAAATTCAAAACATTCATTATTCAATAGGGCCCAAACTATCAAAAACCAGCGGTTTGAATGAACACACATTTCTTGGAAGAATCATGCAGGACTGAAATTTTTGATGTTTTTCTACTCCTCTCATGAGCCCAAACAAGTCTCTAAAAGCATGAGTTTGCACCTACTTTACTTTTGGAGAAAATTCAAAACATTCATTATTCAATAGAGCCCAATAGCAAAAATCAGGTTTTAAAATGAAGAATCACATTTCTTGGTAAAATCATGCAGGATTGAAATTTTTGATGGTTTTTTACTCCTCTAAACAGCCCAAACAAGTTTCTAAAAGGATGAGTTTGCAACTACTTTACTTTTGGAGAAAATTCAAAACATTCATTATTCAATAGGGCCCAAACTATCAAAAACCAGCCGTTTGAATGAACACACATTTCTTGGTAGAATCATGCAGGACTGAAATTTTTGATGTTTTTTTACTCCTCTCATGAGCCCAAACAAGTCTCTAAAAGCATGAGTTTGCAACTACTTTACTTTTGGAGAAAATTCAAAACATTCATTACTCAAAAGAGCCCAATAGCAAAAACCAGCGTTTTGAATGAAGAATCACATTTCTTGGTAGAATCATGCAGGATTGAAATTTTTGATGGTTTTTTACTCCTCTCAACAGCCCAAACAAGTTTCTAAAATGATGAGTTTGCAACTACTTTACTTTTGGAGAAAATTCAAAACATTCATTATTCAATAGGGCCCAAACTATCAAAAACCAGCGTTTTCAATGAACACACATTTCTTGGTAGAATCATGCAGGACTGAAATTTTTGATGTTTTTCTACTCCTCTCATGAGCCCAAACAAGTCTCTAAAAGCATGAGTTTGCAACTACTTTACTTTTGGAGAAAATTCAAAACATTCATTATTCAATAGAGCCCAATAGCAAAAACCAGCGTTTTGAATGAAGAATCACATTTCTTGGTAGAATCATGCAGGATTGAAATTTTTGATGTTTTTTTACTCCTCTCAACAGCCCAAACAAGTTTCTAAAAGGATGAGTTTGCAACTACTTTACTTTTGGAGAAAATTCAAAACATTCATTACTCATTAGGGCCCAAACTATCAAAAACCAGCGGTTTGAATGAACACACATTTCTTGGTAGAATCATGCAGGACTGAAATTTTTGATGTTTTTCTACTCCTCTCATGAGCCCAAACAAGTCTCTAAAAGCATGAGTTTGCAACTACTTTACTTTTGGAGAAAATTCAAAACATTCATTACTCAAAAGAGCCCAATAGCAAAAACCAGCGTTTTGAATGAAGAATCACATTTCTTGGTAGAATCATGCAGGATTGAAATTTTTGATGGTTTTTTTACTCCTCTCAACAGCCCAAACAAGTTTCTAAAAGGATGAGTTTGCAACTACTTTACTTTTGGAGAAAATTCAAAACATTCATTATTCAATAGGGCCCAAACTATCAAAAACCAGCGGTTTCAATGAACACACATTTCTTGGTAGAATCATGCAGGACTGAAATTTTTGATGTTTTTTTACTCCTCTCATGAGCCCAAACAAGTCTCTAAAAGCATTAGTTTGCAACTACTTTACTTTTGGAGAAAATTCAAAACATTCATTACTCAAAAGAGCCCAATAGCAAAAACCAGCGTTTTGAATGAAGAATCACATTTCTTGGTAGAATCATGCAGGATTGAAATTTTTGATGGTTTTTTACTCCTCTCAACAGCCCAAACAAGTTTCTAAAATGATGAGTTTGCAACTACTTTACTTTTGGAGAAAATTCAAAACATTCATTATTCAATCGGGCCCAAACTATCAAAAACCAGCGTTTTCAATGAACACACATTTCTTGGTAGAATCATGCAGGACTGAAATTTTTGATGTTTTTCTACTCCTCTCATGAGCCCAAACAAGTCTCTAAAAGCATGAGTTTGCAACTACTTTACTTTTGGAGAAAATTCAAAACATTCATTATTCAATAGGGCCCAAACTATCAAAAACCAGCGGTTTCAATGAACACACATTTCTTGGTAGAATCATGCAGGACTGAAATTTTTGATGTTTTTCTACTCCTCTCATGAGCCCAAACAAGTCTCTAAAAGCATGAGTTTGCAACTACTTTACTTTTGGAGAAAATTCAAAACATTCATTATTCAATAGAGCCCAATAGCAAAAACCAGCGTTTTGAATGAAGAATCACATTTCTTGGTAGAATCATGCAGGATTGAAATTTTTGATGGTTTTTAACTCCTCTCAACAGCCCAAACAAGTTTCTAAAAGGATGAGTTTGCAACTACTTTACTTTTGGAGAAAATTCAAAACATTCATTATTCAATAGGGCCCAAACTATCAAAAACCAGCGGTTTGAATGAACACACATTTCTTGGAAGAATCATGCAGGACTGAAATTTTTGATGTTTTTCTACTCTCATGAGCCCAAACAAGTCTCTAAAAGCATGAGTTTGCAACTACTTTACTTTTGGAGAAAATTCAAAACATTCATTATTCAATAGAGCCCAATAGCAAAAATCAGGTTTTAAAATGAAGAATCACATTTCTTGGTAAAATCATGCAGGATTGAAATTTTTGATGGTTTTTTACTCCTCTCAACAGCCCAAACAAGTTTCTAAAAGGATGAGTTTGCAACTACTTTACTTTTGGAGAAAATTCAAAACATTCATTATTCAATAGGGCCCAAACTATCAAAAACCAGCGGTTTCAATGAACACACATTTCTTGGTAGAATCATGCAGGACTGAAATTTTTGATGTTTTTTTACTCCTCTCATGAGCCCAAACAAGTCTCTAAAAGCATGAGTTTGCAACTACTTTACTTTTGGAGAAAATTCAAAACATTCATTACTCAAAAGAGCCCAATAGCAAAAACCAGCGTTTTGAATGAAGAATCACATTTCTTGGTAGAATCATGCAGGATTGAAATTTTTGATGGTTTTTTACTCCTCTCAACAGCCCAAACAAGTTTCTAAAATGATGAGTTTGCAACTACTTTACTTTTGGAGAAAATTCAAAACATTCATTATTCAATAGGGCCCAAACTATCAAAAACCAGCGGTTTCAATGAACACACATTTCTTGGTAGAATCATGCAGGACTGAAATTTTTGATGTTTTTCTACTCCTCTCATGAGCCCAAACAAGTCTCTAAAAGCATGAGTTTGCAACTACTTTACTTTTGGAGAAAATTCAAAACATTCATTATTCAATAGAGCCCAATAGCAAAAACCAGCGTTTTGAATGAAGAATCACATTTCTTGGTAGAATCATGCAGGATTGAAATTTTTGATGTTTTTTTACTCCTCTCAACAGCCCAAACAAGTTTCTAAAAGGATGAGTTTGCAACTACTTTACTTTTGGAGAAAATTCAAAACATTCATTACTCATTAGGGCCCAAACTATCAAAAACCAGCGGTTTGAATGAACACACATTTCTTGGTAGAATCATGCAGGACTGAAATTTTTGATGTTTTTCTACTCCTCTCATGAGCCCAAACAAGTCTCTAAAAGCATGAGTTTGCAACTACTTTACTTTTGGAGAAAATTCAAAACATTCATTACTCAAAAGAGCCCAATAGCAAAAACCAGCGTTTTGAATGAAGAATCACATTTCTTGGTAGAATCATGCAGGATTGAAATTTTTGATGGTTTTTTTACTCCTCTCAACAGCCCAAACAAGTTTCTAAAAGGATGAGTTTGCAACTACTTTACTTTTGGAGAAAATTCAAAACATTCATTATTCAATAGGGCCCAAACTATCAAAAACCAGCGTTTTCAATGAACACACATTTCTTGGTAGAATCATGCAGGACTGAAATTTTTGATGTTTTTCTACTCCTCTCATGAGCCCAAACAAGTCTCTAAAAGCATGAGTTTGCAACTACTTTACTTTTGGAGAAAATTCAAAACATTCATTATTCAATAGAGCCCAATAGCAAAAACCAGCGTTTTGAATGAAGAATCACATTTCTTGGTAGAATCATGCAGGATTGAAATTTTTGATGGTTTTTTACTCCTCTCAACAGCCCAAACAAGTTTCTAAAAGGATGAGTTTGCAACTACTTTACTTTTGGAGAAAATTCAAAACATTCATTATTCAATAGGGCCCAAACTATCAAAAACCAGCGGTTTGAATGAACACACATTTCTTGGAAGAATCATGCAGGACTGAAATTTTTGATGTTTTTCTACTCTCATGAGCCCAAACAAGTCTCTAAAAGCATGAGTTTGCAACTACTTTACTTTTGGAGAAAATTCAAAACATTCATTATTCAATAGAGCCCAATAGCAAAAATCAGGTTTTAAAATGAAGAATCACATTTCTTGGTAAAATCATGCAGGATTGAAATTTTTGATGGTTTTTTACTCCTCTCAACAGCCCAAACAAGTTTCTAAAAGGATGAGTTTGCAACTACTTTACTTTTGGAGAAAATTCAAAACATTCATTATTCAATAGGGCCCAAACTATCAAAAACCAGCGTTTTCAATGAACACACATTTCTTGGTAGAATCATGCAGGACTGAAATTTTTGATGTTTTTCTACTCCTCTCATGAGCCCAAACAAGTCTCTAAAAGCATGAGTTTGCAACTACTTTACTTTTGGAGAAAATTCAAAACATTCATTATTCAATAGAGCCCAATAGCAAAAACCAGCGTTTTGAATGAAGAATCACATTTTTTGGTAGAATCATGCAGGATTGAAATTTTTGATGGTTTTTTACTCCTCTCAACAGCCCAAACAAGTTTCTAAAAGGATGAATTTGCAACTACTTTACTTTTGGAGAAAATTCAAAACATTCATTATTCAATAGGGCCCAAACTATCAAAAACCAGCGGTTTGAATGAACACACATTTCTTGGAAGAATCATGCAGGACTGAAATTTTTGATGTTTTTCTACTCTCATGAGCCCAAACAAGTCTCTAAAAGCATGAGTTTGCAACTACTTTACTTTTGGAGAAAATTCAAAACATTCATTATTCAATAGAGCCCAATAGCAGAAATCAGGTTTTAAAATGAAGAATCACATTTCTTGGTAAAATCATGCAGGATTGAAATTTTTGATGGTTTTTTACTCCTCTCAACAGCCCAAACAAGTTTCTAAAAGGATGAGTTTGCAACTACTTTACTTTTGGAGAAAATTCAAAACATTCATTATTCAATAGGGCCCAAACTATCAAAAACCAGCGGTTTCAATGAACACACATTTCTTGGTAGAATCATGCAGGACTGAAATTTTTGATGTTTTTTTACTCCTCTCATGAGCCCAAACAAGTCTCTAAAAGCATGAGTTTGCAACTACTTTACTTTTGGAGAAAATTCAAAACATTCATTACTCAAAAGAGCCCAATAGCAAAAACCAGCGTTTTGAATGAAGAATCACATTTCTTGGTAGAATCATGCAGGATTGAAATTTTTGATGGTTTTTTACTCCTCTCAACAGCCCAAACAAGTTTCTAAAATGATGAGTTTGCAACTACTTTACTTTTGGAGAAAATTCAAAACATTCATTATTCAATAGGGCCCAAACTATCAAAAACCAGCGGTTTCAATGAACACACATTTCTTGGTAGAATCATGCAGGACTGAAATTTTTGATGTTTTTCTACTCCTCTCATGAGCCCAAACAAGTCTCTAAAAGCATGAGTTTGCAACTACTTTACTTTTGGAGAAAATTCAAAACATTCATTATTCAATAGAGCCCAATAGCAAAAACCAGCGTTTTGAATGAAGAATCACATTTCTTGGTAGAATCATGCAGGATTGAAATTTTTGATGGTTTTTTACTCCTCTCAACAGCCCAAACAAGTTTCTAAAAGGATGAGTTTGCAACTACTTTACTTTTGGAGAAAATTCAAAACATTCATTATTCAATAGGGCCCAAACTATCAAAAACCAGCGGTTTGAATGAACACACATTTCTTGGAAGAATCATGCAGGACTGAAATTTTTGATGTTTTTCTACTCCTCTCATGAGCCCAAACAAGTCTCTAAAAGCATGAGTTTGCACCTACTTTACTTTTGGAGAAAATTCAAAACATTCATTATTCAATAGAGCCCAATAGCAAAAATCAGGTTTTAAAATGAAGAATCACATTTCTTGGTAAAATCATGCAGGATTGAAATTTTTGATGGTTTTTTACTCCTCTAAACAGCCCAAACAAGTTTCTAAAAGGATGAGTTTGCAACTACTTTACTTTTGGAGAAAATTCAAAACATTCATTATTCAATAGGGCCCAAACTATCAAAAACCAGCCGTTTGAATGAACACACATTTCTTGGTAGAATCATGCAGGACTGAAATTTTTGATGTTTTTTTACTCCTCTCATGAGCCCAAACAAGTCTCTAAAAGCATGAGTTTGCAACTACTTTACTTTTGGAGAAAATTCAAAACATTCATTACTCAAAAGAGCCCAATAGCAAAAACCAGCGTTTTGAATGAAGAATCACATTTCTTGGTAGAATCATGCAGGATTGAAATTTTTGATGGTTTTTTACTCCTCTCAACAGCCCAAACAAGTTTCTAAAATGATGAGTTTGCAACTACTTTACTTTTGGAGAAAATTCAAAACATTCATTATTCAATAGGGCCCAAACTATCAAAAACCAGCGTTTTCAATGAACACACATTTCTTGGTAGAATCATGCAGGACTGAAATTTTTGATGTTTTTCTACTCCTCTCATGAGCCCAAACAAGTCTCTAAAAGCATGAGTTTGCAACTACTTTACTTTTGGAGAAAATTCAAAACATTCATTATTCAATAGAGCCCAATAGCAAAAACCAGCGTTTTGAATGAAGAATCACATTTCTTGGTAGAATCATGCAGGATTGAAATTTTTGATGTTTTTTTACTCCTCTCAACAGCCCAAACAAGTTTCTAAAAGGATGAGTTTGCAACTACTTTACTTTTGGAGAAAATTCAAAACATTCATTACTCATTAGGGCCCAAACTATCAAAAACCAGCGGTTTGAATGAACACACATTTCTTGGTAGAATCATGCAGGACTGAAATTTTTGATGTTTTTCTACTCCTCTCATGAGCCCAAACAAGTCTCTAAAAGCATGAGTTTGCAACTACTTTACTTTTGGAGAAAATTCAAAACATTCATTACTCAAAAGAGCCCAATAGCAAAAACCAGCGTTTTGAATGAAGAATCACATTTCTTGGTAGAATCATGCAGGATTGAAATTTTTGATGGTTTTTTTACTCCTCTCAACAGCCCAAACAAGTTTCTAAAAGGATGAGTTTGCAACTACTTTACTTTTGGAGAAAATTCAAAACATTCATTATTCAATAGGGCCCAAACTATCAAAAACCAGCGTTTTCAATGAACACACATTTCTTGGTAGAATCATGCAGGACTGAAATTTTTGATGTTTTTCTACTCCTCTCATGAGCCCAAACAAGTCTCTAAAAGCATGAGTTTGCAACTACTTTACTTTTGGAGAAAATTCAAAACATTCATTATTCAATAGAGCCCAATAGCAAAAACCAGCGTTTTGAATGAAGAATCACATTTCTTGGTAGAATCATGCAGGATTGAAATTTTTGATGGTTTTTTACTCCTCTCAACAGCCCAAACAAGTTTCTAAAAGGATGAGTTTGCAACTACTTTACTTTTGGAGAAAATTCAAAACATTCATTATTCAATAGGGCCCAAACTATCAAAAACCAGCGGTTTGAATGAACACACATTTCTTGGAAGAATCATGCAGGACTGAAATTTTTGATGTTTTTCTACTCTCATGAGCCCAAACAAGTCTCTAAAAGCATGAGTTTGCAACTACTTTACTTTTGGAGAAAATTCAAAACATTCATTATTCAATAGAGCCCAATAGCAAAAATCAGGTTTTAAAATGAAGAATCACATTTCTTGGTAAAATCATGCAGGATTGAAATTTTTGATGGTTTTTTACTCCTCTCAACAGCCCAAACAAGTTTCTAAAAGGATGAGTTTGCAACTACTTTACTTTTGGAGAAAATTCAAAACATTCATTATTCAATAGGGCCCAAACTATCAAAAACCAGCGGTTTCAATGAACACACATTTCTTGGTAGAATCATGCAGGACTGAAATTTTTGATGTTTTTTTACTCCTCTCATGAGCCCAAACAAGTCTCTAAAAGCATGAGTTTGCAACTACTTTACTTTTGGAGAAAATTCAAAACATTCATTACTCAAAAGAGCCCAATAGCAAAAACCAGCGTTTTGAATGAAGAATCACATTTCTTGGTAGAATCATGCAGGATTGAAATTTTTGATGGTTTTTTACTCCTCTCAACAGCCCAAACAAGTTTCTAAAATGATGAGTTTGCAACTACTTTACTTTTGGAGAAAATTCAAAACATTCATTATTCAATAGGGCCCAATCTATCAAAAACCAGCGGTTTCAATGAACACACATTTCTTGGTAGAATCATGCAGGACTGAAATTTTTGATGTTTTTCTACTCCTCTCATGAGCCCAAACAAGTCTCTAAAAGCATGAGTTTGCAACTACTTTACTTTTGGAGAAAATTCAAAACATTCATTATTCAATAGAGCCCAATAGCAAAAACCAGCGTTTTGAATGAAGAATCACATTTCTTGGTAGAATCATGCAGGATTGAAATTTTTGATGGTTTTTTACTCCTCTCAACAGCCCAAACAAGTTTCTAAAAGGATGAGTTTGCAACTACTTTACTTTTGGAGAAAATTCAAAACATTCATTATTCAATAGGGCCCAAACTATCAAAAACCAGCGGTTTGAATGAACACACATTTCTTGGAAGAATCATGCAGGACTGAAATTTTTGATGTTTTTCTACTCCTCTCATGAGCCCAAACAAGTCTCTAAAAGCATGAGTTTGCACCTACTTTACTTTTGGAGAAAATTCAAAACATTCATTATTCAATAGAGCCCAATAGCAAAAATCAGGTTTTAAAATGAAGAATCACATTTCTTGGTAAAATCATGCAGGATTGAAATTTTTGATGGTTTTTTACTCCTCTAAACAGCCCAAACAAGTTTCTAAAAGGATGAGTTTGCAACTACTTTACTTTTGGAGAAAATTCAAAACATTCATTATTCAATAGGGCCCAAACTATCAAAAACCAGCCGTTTGAATGAACACACATTTCTTGGTAGAATCATGCAGGACTGAAATTTTTGATGGTTTTTTACTCCTCTCATGAGCCCAAACAAGTCTCTAAAAGCATGAGTTTGCAACTACTTTACTTTTGGAGAAAATTCAAAACATTCATTACTCAAAAGAGCCCAATAGCAAAAACCAGCGTTTTGAATGAAGAATCACATTTCTTGGTAGAATCATGCAGGATTGAAATTTTTGATGGTTTTTTACTCCTCTCAACAGCCCAAACAAGTTTCTAAAATGATGAGTTTGCAACTACTTTACTTTTGGAGAAAATTCAAAACATTCATTATTCAATAGGGCCCAAACTATCAAAAACCAGCGTTTTCAATGAACACACATTTCTTGGTAGAATCATGCAGGACTGAAATTTTTGATGTTTTTCTACTCCTCTCATGAGCCCAAACAAGTCTCTAAAAGCATGAGTTTGCAACTACTTTACTTTTGGAGAAAATTCAAAACATTCATTATTCAATAGAGCCCAATAGCAAAAACCAGCGTTTTGAATGAAGAATCACATTTCTTGGTAGAATCATGCAGGATTGAAATTTTTGATGTTTTTTTACTCCTCTCAACAGCCCAAACAAGTTTCTAAAACGATGAGTTTGCAACTACTTTACTTTTGGAGAAAATTCAAAACATTCATTACTCATTAGGGCCCAAACTATCAAAAACCAGCGGTTTGAATGAACACACATTTCTTGGTAGAATCATGCAGGACTGAAATTTTTGATGTTTTTCTACTCCTCTCATGAGCCCAAACAAGTCTCTAAAAGCATGAGTTTGCAACTACTTTACTTTTGGAGAAAATTCAAAACATTCATTATTCAATAGAGCCCAATAGCAAAAACCAGCGTTTTGAATGAAGAATCACATTTCTTGGTAGAATCATGCAGGATTGAAATTTTTGATGGTTTTTTACTCCTCTCAACAGCCCAAACAAGTTTCTAAAAGGATGAGTTTGCAACTACTTTACTTTTGGAGAAAATTCAAAACATTCATTATTCAATAGGGCCCAAACTATCAAAAACCAGCGGTTTGAATGAACACACATTTCTTGGAAGAATCATGCAGGACTGAAATTTTTGATGTTTTTCTACTCTCATGAGCCCAAACAAGTCTCTAAAAGCATGAGTTTGCAACTACTTTACTTTTGGAGAAAATTCAAAACATTCATTATTCAATAGAGCCCAATAGCAAAAATCAGGTTTTAAAATGAAGAATCACATTTCTTGGTAAAATCATGCAGGATTGAAATTTTTGATGGTTTTTTACTCCTCTCAACAGCCCAAACAAGTTTCTAAAAGGATGAGTTTGCAACTACTTTACTTTTGGAGAAAATTCAAAACATTCATTATTCAATAGGGCCCAAACTATCAAAAACCAGCGTTTTCAATGAACACACATTTCTTGGTAGAATCATGCAGGACTGAAATTTTTGATGTTTTTCTACTCCTCTCATGAGCCCAAACAAGTCTCTAAAAGCATGAGTTTGCAACTACTTTACTTTTGGAGAAAATTCAAAACATTCATTATTCAATAGAGCCCAATAGCAAAAACCAGCGTTTTGAATGAAGAATCACATTTTTTGGTAGAATCATGCAGGATTGAAATTTTTGATGGTTTTTTACTCCTCTCAACAGCCCAAACAAGTTTCTAAAAGGATGAATTTGCAACTACTTTACTTTTGGAGAAAATTCAAAACATTCATTATTCAATAGGGCCCAAACTATCAAAAACCAGCGGTTTGAATGAACACACATTTCTTGGAAGAATCATGCAGGACTGAAATTTTTGATGTTTTTCTACTCTCATGAGCCCAAACAAGTCTCTAAAAGCATGAGTTTGCAACTACTTTACTTTTGGAGAAAATTCAAAACATTCATTATTCAATAGAGCCCAATAGCAGAAATCAGGTTTTAAAATGAAGAATCACATTTCTTGGTAAAATCATGCAGGATTGAAATTTTTGATGGTTTTTTACTCCTCTCAACAGCCCAAACAAGTTTCTAAAAGGATGAGTTTGCAACTACTTTACTTTTGGAGAAAATTCAAAACATTCATTATTCAATAGGGCCCAAACTATCAAAAACCAGCGGTTTCAATGAACACACATTTCTTGGTAGAATCTTGCAGGACTGAAATTTTTGATGTTTTTTTACTCCTCTCATGAGCCCAAACAAGTCTCTAAAAGCATGAGTTTGCAACTACTTTACTTTTGGAGAAAATTCAAAACATTCATTACTCAAAAGAGCCCAATAGCAAAAACCAGCGTTTTGAATGAAGAATCACATTTCTTGGTAGAATCATGCAGGATTGAAATTTTTGATGGTTTTTTACTCCTCTCAACAGCCCAAACAAGTTTCTAAAATGATGAGTTTGCAACTACTTTACTTTTGGAGAAAATTCAAAACATTCATTATTCAATAGGGCCCAAACTATCAAAAACCAGCGGTTTCAATGAACACACATTTCTTGGTAGAATCATGCAGGACTGAAATTTTTGATGTTTTTCTACTCCTCTCATGAGCCCAAACAAGTCTCTAAAAGCATGAGTTTGCAACTACTTTACTTTTGGAGAAAATTCAAAACATTCATTATTCAATAGAGCCCAATAGCAAAAACCAGCGTTTTGAATGAAGAATCACATTTCTTGGTAGAATCATGCAGGATTGAAATTTTTGATGGTTTTTTACTCCTCTCAACAGCCCAAACAAGTTTCTAAAAGGATGAGTTTGCAACTACTTTACTTTTGGAGAAAATTCAAAACATTCATTATTCAATAGGGCCCAAACTATCAAAAACCAGCGGTTTGAATGAACACACATTTCTTGGAAGAATCATGCAGGACTGAAATTTTTGATGTTTTTCTACTCCTCTCATGAGCCCAAACAAGTCTCTAAAAGCATGAGTTTGCACCTACTTTACTTTTGGAGAAAATTCAAAACATTCATTATTCAATAGAGCCCAATAGCAAAAATCAGGTTTTAAAATGAAGAATCACATTTCTTGGTAAAATCATGCAGGATTGAAATTTTTGATGGTTTTTTACTCCTCTAAACAGCCCAAACAAGTTTCTAAAAGGATGAGTTTGCAACTACTTTACTTTTGGAGAAAATTCAAAACATTCATTATTCAATAGGGCCCAAACTATCAAAAACCAGCCGTTTGAATGAACACACATTTCTTGGTAGAATCATGCAGGACTGAAATTTTTGATGTTTTTTTACTCCTCTCATGAGCCCAAACAAGTCTCTAAAAGCATGAGTTTGCAACTACTTTACTTTTGGAGAAAATTCAAAACATTCATTACTCAAAAGAGCCCAATAGCAAAAACCAGCGTTTTGAATGAAGAATCACATTTCTTGGTAGAATCATGCAGGATTGAAATTTTTGATGGTTTTTTACTCCTCTCAACAGCCCAAACAAGTTTCTAAAATGATGAGTTTGCAACTACTTTACTTTTGGAGAAAATTCAAAACATTCATTATTCAATAGGGCCCAAACTATCAAAAACCAGCGTTTTCAATGAACACACATTTCTTGGTAGAATCATGCAGGACTGAAATTTTTGATGTTTTTCTACTCCTCTCATGAGCCCAAACAAGTCTCTAAAAGCATGAGTTTGCAACTACTTTACTTTTGGAGAAAATTCAAAACATTCATTATTCAATAGAGCCCAATAGCAAAAACCAGCGTTTTGAATGAAGAATCACATTTCTTGGTAGAATCATGCAGGATTGAAATTTTTGATGTTTTTTTACTCCTCTCAACAGCCCAAACAAGTTTCTAAAAGGATGAGTTTGCAACTACTTTACTTTTGGAGAAAATTCAAAACATTCATTACTCATTAGGGCCCAAACTATCAAAAACCAGCGGTTTGAATGAACACACATTTCTTGGTAGAATCATGCAGGACTGAAATTTTTGATGTTTTTCTACTCCTCTCATGAGCCCAAACAAGTCTCTAAAAGCATGAGTTTGCAACTACTTTACTTTTGGAGAAAATTCAAAACATTCATTACTCAAAAGAGCCCAATAGCAAAAACCAGCGTTTTGAATGAAGAATCACATTTCTTGGTAGAATCATGCAGGATTGAAATTTTTGATGGTTTTTTTACTCCTCTCAACAGCCCAAACAAGTTTCTAAAAGGATGAGTTTGCAACTACTTTACTTTTGGAGAAAATTCAAAACATTCATTATTCAATAGGGCCCAAACTATCAAAAACCAGCGTTTTCAATGAACACACATTTCTTGGTAGAATCATGCAGGACTGAAATTTTTGATGTTTTTCTACTCCTCTCATGAGCCCAAACAAGTCTCTAAAAGCATGAGTTTGCAACTACTTTACTTTTGGAGAAAATTCAAAACATTCATTATTCAATAGAGCCCAATAGCAAAAACCAGCGTTTTGAATGAAGAATCACATTTCTTGGTAGAATCATGCAGGATTGAAATTTTTGATGGTTTTTTACTCCTCTCAACAGCCCAAACAAGTTTCTAAAAGGATGAGTTTGCAACTACTTTACTTTTGGAGAAAATTCAAAACATTCATTATTCAATAGGGCCCAAACTATCAAAAACCAGCGGTTTGAATGAACACACATTTCTTGGAAGAATCATGCAGGACTGAAATTTTTGATGTTTTTCTACTCTCATGAGCCCAAACAAGTCTCTAAAAGCATGAGTTTGCAACTACTTTACTTTTGGAGAAAATTCAAAACATTCATTATTCAATAGAGCCCAATAGCAAAAATCAGGTTTTAAAATGAAGAATCACATTTCTTGGTAAAATCATGCAGGATTGAAATTTTTGATGGTTTTTTACTCCTCTAAACAGCCCAAACAAGTTTCTAAAAGGATGAGTTTGCAACTACTTTACTTTTGGAGAAAATTCAAAACATTCATTATTCAATAGGGCCCAAACTATCAAAAACCAGCCGTTTGAATGAACACACATTTCTTGGTAGAATCATGCAGGACTGAAATTTTTGATGTTTTTTTACTCCTCTCATGAGCCCAAACAAGTCTCTAAAAGCATGAGTTTGCAACTACTTTACTTTTGGAGAAAATTCAAAACATTCATTACTCAAAAGAGCCCAATAGCAAAAACCAGCGTTTTGAATGAAGAATCACATTTCTTGGTAGAATCATGCAGGATTGAAATTTTTGATGGTTTTTTACTCCTCTCAACAGCCCAAACAAGTTTCTAAAATGATGAGTTTGCAACTACTTTACTTTTGGAGAAAATTCAAAACATTCATTATTCAATAGGGCCCAAACTATCAAAAACCAGCGTTTTCAATGAACACACATTTCTTGGTAGAATCATGCAGGACTGAAATTTTTGATGTTTTTCTACTCCTCTCATGAGCCCAAACAAGTCTCTAAAAGCATGAGTTTGCAACTACTTTACTTTTGGAGAAAATTCAAAACATTCATTATTCAATAGAGCCCAATAGCAAAAACCAGCGTTTTGAATGAAGAATCACATTTCTTGGTAGAATCATGCAGGATTGAAATTTTTGATGTTTTTTTACTCCTCTCAACAGCCCAAACAAGTTTCTAAAAGGATGAGTTTGCAACTACTTTACTTTTGGAGAAAATTCAAAACATTCATTACTCATTAGGGCCCAAACTATCAAAAACCAGCGGTTTGAATGAACACACATTTCTTGGTAGAATCATGCAGGACTGAAATTTTTGATGTTTTTCTACTCCTCTCATGAGCCCAAACAAGTCTCTAAAAGCATGAGTTTGCAACTACTTTACTTTTGGAGAAAATTCAAAACATTCATTACTCAAAAGAGCCCAATAGCAAAAACCAGCGTTTTGAATGAAGAATCACATTTCTTGGTAGAATCATGCAGGATTGAAATTTTTGATGGTTTTTTTACTCCTCTCAACAGCCCAAACAAGTTTCTAAAAGGATGAGTTTGCAACTACTTTACTTTTGGAGAAAATTCAAAACATTCATTATTCAATAGGGCCCAAACTATCAAAAACCAGCGTTTTCAATGAACACACATTTCTTGGTAGAATCATGCAGGACTGAAATTTTTGATGTTTTTCTACTCCTCTCATGAGCCCAAACAAGTCTCTAAAAGCATGAGTTTGCAACTACTTTACTTTTGGAGAAAATTCAAAACATTCATTATTCAATAGAGCCCAATAGCAAAAACCAGCGTTTTGAATGAAGAATCACATTTCTTGGTAGAATCATGCAGGATTGAAATTTTTGATGGTTTTTTACTCCTCTCAACAGCCCAAACAAGTTTCTAAAAGGATGAGTTTGCAACTACTTTACTTTTGGAGAAAATTCAAAACATTCATTATTCAATAGGGCCCAAACTATCAAAAACCAGCGGTTTGAATGAACACACATTTCTTGGAAGAATCATGCAGGACTGAAATTTTTGATGTTTTTCTACTCTCATGAGCCCAAACAAGTCTCTAAAAGCATGAGTTTGCAACTACTTTACTTTTGGAGAAAATTCAAAACATTCATTATTCAATAGAGCCCAATAGCAAAAATCAGGTTTTAAAATGAAGAATCACATTTCTTGGTAAAATCATGCAGGATTGAAATTTTTGATGGTTTTTTACTCCTCTCAACAGCCCAAACAAGTTTCTAAAAGGATGAGTTTGCAACTACTTTACTTTTGGAGAAAATTCAAAACATTCATTATTCAATAGGGCCCAAACTATCAAAAACCAGCGGTTTCAATGAACACACATTTCTTGGTAGAATCATGCAGGACTGAAATTTTTGATGTTTTTTTACTCCTCTCATGAGCCCAAACAAGTCTCTAAAAGCATGAGTTTGCAACTACTTTACTTTTGGAGAAAATTCAAAACATTCATTACTCAAAAGAGCCCAATAGCAAAAACCAGCGTTTTGAATGAAGAATCACATTTCTTGGTAGAATCATGCAGGATTGAAATTTTTGATGGTTTTTTACTCCTCTCAACAGCCCAAACAAGTTTCTAAAATGATGAGTTTGCAACTACTTTACTTTTGGAGAAAATTCAAAACATTCATTATTCAATAGGGCCCAAACTATCAAAAACCAGCGGTTTCAATGAACACACATTTCTTGGTAGAATCATGCAGGACTGAAATTTTTGATGTTTTTCTACTCCTCTCATGAGCCCAAACAAGTCTCTAAAAGCATGAGTTTGCAACTACTTTACTTTTGGAGAAAATTCAAAACATTCATTATTCAATAGAGCCCAATAGCAAAAACCAGCGTTTTGAATGAAGAATCACATTTCTTGGTAGAATCATGCAGGATTGAAATTTTTGATGGTTTTTTACTCCTCTCAACAGCCCAAACAAGTTTCTAAAAGGATGAGTTTGCAACTACTTTACTTTTGGAGAAAATTCAAAACATTCATTATTCAATAGGGCCCAAACTATCAAAAACCAGCGGTTTGAATGAACACACATTTCTTGGAAGAATCATGCAGGACTGAAATTTTTGATGTTTTTCTACTCCTCTCATGAGCCCAAACAAGTCTCTAAAAGCATGAGTTTGCACCTACTTTACTTTTGGAGAAAATTCAAAACATTCATTATTCAATAGAGCCCAATAGCAAAAATCAGGTTTTAAAATGAAGAATCACATTTCTTGGTAAAATCATGCAGGATTGAAATTTTTGATGGTTTTTTACTCCTCTCAACAGCCCAAACAAGTTTCTAAAAGGATGAGTTTGCAACTACTTTACTTTTGGAGAAAATTCAAAACATTCATTATTCAATAGGGCCCAAACTATCAAAAACCAGCCGTTTGAATGAACACACATTTCTTGGTAGAATCATGCAGGACTGAAATTTTTGATGGTTTTTTACTCCTCTCATGAGCCCAAACAAGTCTCTAAAAGCATGAGTTTGCAACTACTTTACTTTTGGAGAAAATTCAAAACATTCATTACTCAAAAGAGCCCAATAGCAAAAACCAGCGTTTTGAATGAAGAATCACATTTCTTGGTAGAATCATGCAGGATTGAAATTTTTGATGGTTTTTTACTCCTCTCAACAGCCCAAACAAGTTTCTAAAATGATGAGTTTGCAACTACTTTACTTTTGGAGAAAATTCAAAACATTCATTATTCAATAGGGCCCAAACTATCAAAAACCAGCGTTTTCAATGAACACACATTTCTTGGTAGAATCATGCAGGACTGAAATTTTTGATGTTTTTCTACTCCTCTCATGAGCCCAAACAAGTCTCTAAAAGCATGAGTTTGCAACTACTTTACTTTTGGAGAAAATTCAAAACATTCATTATTCAATAGAGCCCAATAGCAAAAACCAGCGTTTTGAATGAAGAATCACATTTCTTGGTAGAATCATGCAGGATTGAAATTTTTGATGGTTTTTTACTCCTCTCAACAGCCCAAACAAGTTTCTAAAAGGATGAGTTTGCAACTACTTTACTTTTGGAGAAAATTCAAAACATTCATTATTCAATAGGGCCCAAACTATCAAAAACCAGCGGTTTGAATGAACACACATTTCTTGGAAGAATCATGCAGGACTGAAATTTTTGATGTTTTTCTACTCTCATGAGCCCAAACAAGTCTCTAAAAGCATGAGTTTGCAACTACTTTACTTTTGGAGAAAATTCAAAACATTCATTATTCAATAGAGCCCAATAGCAAAAATCAGGTTTTAAAATGAAGAATCACATTTCTTGGTAAAATCATGCAGGATTGAAATTTTTGATGGTTTTTTACTCCTCTCAACAGCCCAAACAAGTTTCTAAAAGGATGAGTTTGCAACTACTTTACTTTTGGAGAAAATTCAAAACATTCATTATTCAATAGGGCCCAAACTATCAAAAACCAGCGGTTTGAATGAACACACATTTCTTGGTAGAATCATGCAGGACTGAAATTTTTGATGTTTTTTTACTCCTCTCATGAGCCCAAACAAGTCTCTAAAAGCATGAGTTTGCAACTACTTTACTTTTGGAGAAAATTCAAAACATTCATTACTCAAAAGAGCCCAATAGCAAAAACCAGCGTTTTGAATGAAGAATCACATTTCTTGGTAGAATCATGCAGGATTGAAATTTTTGATGGTTTTTTACTCCTCTCAACAGCCCAAACAAGTTTCTAAAATGATGAGTTTGCAACTACTTTACTTTTGGAGAAAATTCAAAACATTCATTATTCAATAGGGCCCAAACTATCAAAAACCAGCGTTTTCAATGAACACACATTTCTTGGTAGAATCATGCAGGACTGAAATTTTTGATGTTTTTCTACTCCTCTCATGAGCCCAAACAAGTCTCTAAAAGCATGAGTTTGCAACTACTTTACTTTTGGAGAAAATTCAAAACATTCATTATTCAATAGAGCCCAATAGCAAAAACCAGCGTTTTGAATGAAGAATCACATTTCTTGGTAGAATCATGCAGGATTGAAATTTTTGATGGTTTTTTACTCCTCTCAACAGCCCAAACAAGTTTCTAAAAGGATGAGTTTGCAACTACTTTACTTTTGGAGAAAATTCAAAACATTCATTATTCAATAGGGCCCAAACTATCAAAAACCAGCGGTTTGAATGAACACACATTTCTTGGAAGAATCATGCAGGACTGAAATTTTTGATGTTTTTCTACTCCTCTCATGAGCCCAAACAAGTCTCTAAAAGCATGAGTTTGCAACTACTTTACATTTGGAGAAAATTCAAAACATTCATTATTCAATAGAGCCCAATAGCAAAAATCAGGTTTTGAATGAAGAATCACATTTCTTGGTAAAATCATGCAGGATTTAAATTTTTGATGGTTTTTTACTCCTCTCAACAGCCCAAACAAGTTTCTAAAAGGATGAGTTTGCAACTACTTTACTTTTGGAGAAAATTCAAAACATTCATTATTCAATAGGGCCCAAACTATCAAAAACCAGCGGTTTGAATGAACACACATTTCTTGGTAGAATCATGCAGGACTGAAATTTTTGATGGTTTTCTACTCCTCTCATGAGCCCAAACAAGTCTCTAAAAGCATGAGTTTGCAACTACTTTACTTTTGGAGAAAATTCAAAACATTCATTACTCAAAAGAGCCCAATAGCAAAAACCAGCGTTTTGAATGCAGAATCACATTTCTTGGTAGAATCATGCAGGATTGAAATTTTTGATGGTTTTTTACTCCTCTCAACAGCCCAAACAAGTTTCTAAAAGGATGAGTTTGCAACTACTTTACTTTTGGAGAAAATTCAAAACATTCATTATTCAATAGGGCCCAAACTATCAAAAACCAGCGGTTTCAATGAACACACATTTCTTGGTAGAATCATGCAGGACTGAAATTTTTGATGTTTTTCTACTCCTCTCATGAGCCCAAACAAGTCTCTAAAAGCATGAGTTTGCAACTACTTTACTTTTGGAGAAAATTCAAAACATTCATTATTCAATAGAGCCCAATAGCAAAAACCAGCGTTTTGAATGAAGAATCACATTTCTTGGTAGAATCATGCAGGATTGAAATTTTTGATGGTTTTTTACTCCTCTCAACAGCCCAAACAAGTTTCTAAAAGGATGAGTTTGCAACTACTTTACTTTTGGAGAAAATTCAAAACATTCATTATTCAATAGGGCCCAAAATATCAAAAACCAGCGGTTTGAATGAACACACATTTCTTGGTAGAATCGTGCAGGACTGAAATTTTTGATGTTTTTCTACTCCTCTCATGAGCCCAAACAAGTCTCTAAAAGCATGAGTTTGCAACTACTTTACATTTGGAGAAAATTCAAAACATTCATTATTCAATAGAGCCCAATAGCAAAAATCAGGTTTTGAATGAAGAATCACATTTCTTGGTAAAATCATGCAGGATTGAAATTTTTGATGGTTTTTTACTCCTCTCAACAGCCCAAACAAGTTTCTAAAAGGATGAGTTTGCAACTACTTTACTTTTGGAGAAAATTCAAAACATTCATTATTCAATAGGGCCCAAACTATCAAAAACCAGCGGTTTGAATGAACACACATTTCTTGGTAGAATCATGCAGGACTGAAATTTTTGATGGTTTTCTACTCCTCTCATGAGCCCAAACAAGTCTCTAAAAGCATGAGTTTGCAACTACTTTACTTTTGGAGAAAATTCAAAACATTCATTACTCAAAAGAGCCCAATAGCAAAAACCAGCGTTTTGAATGCAGAATCACATTTCTTGGTAGAATCATGCAGGATTGAATTTTTTGATGGTTTTTTACTCCTCTCAACAGCCCAAACAAGTTTCTAAAAGGATGAGTTTGCAACTACTTTACTTTTGGAGAAAATTCAAAACATTCATTATTCAATAGGGCCCAAACTATCAAAAACCAGCGGTTTCAATGAACACACATTTCTTGGTAGAATCATGCAGGACTGAAATTTTTGATGTTTTTCTACTCCTCTCATGAGCCCAAACAAGTCTCTAAAAGCATGAGTTTGCAACTACTTTACTTTTGGAGAAAATTCAAAACATTCATTATTCAATAGAGCCCAATAGCAAAACCAGCGTTTTGAATGAAGAATCACATTTCTTGGTAGAATCATGCAGGATTGAAATTTTTGATGGTTTTTTACTCCTCTCAACAGCCCAAACAAGTTTCTAAAAGGATGAGTTTGCAACTACTTTACTTTTGGAGAAAATTCAAAACATTCATTATTCAATAGGGCCCAAAATATCAAAAACCAGCGGTTTGAATGAACACACATTTCTTGGTAGAATCGTGCAGGACTGAAATTTTTGATGTTTTTCTACTCCTCTCATGAGCCCAAACAAGTCTCTAAAAGCATGAGTTTGCAACTACTTTACTTTTGGAGAAAATTCAAAACATTCATTATTCAATAGAGCCCAATAGCAAAAATCAGGTTTTGAATGAAGAATCACATTTCTTGGTAGAATCATGCAGGATTGAAATTTTTGATGGTTTTTTACTCCTCTCAACAGCCCAAACAAGTTTCTAAAAGGATGAGTTTGCAACTACTTTACTTTTGGAGAAAATTCAAAACATTCATTATTCAATAGGGCCCAAACTATCAAAAACCAGCGGTTTGAATGAACACACATTTCTTTGTAGAATCATGCAGGACTGAAATTTTTGATGTTTTTTTTACTCCTCTCATGAGCCCAAACAAGTCTCTAAAAGCATGAGTTTGCAACTACTTTACTTTTGGAGAAAATTCAAAACATTCATTACTCAAAAGAGCCCAATAGCAAAAACCAGCGTTTTGAATGAAGAATCACATTTCTTGGTAGAATCATGCAGGATTGAAATTTTTGATGGTTTTTTACTCCTCTCAACAGCCCAAACAAGTTTCTAAAAGGATGAGTTTGCAACTACTTTACTTTTGGAGAAAATTCAAAACATTCATTATTCAATAGGGCCCAAACTATCAAAAACCAGCGTTTTCAATGAACACACATTTCTTGGTAGAATCATGCAGGACTGAAATTTTTGATGTTTTTCTACTCCTCTCATGAGCCCAAACAAGTCTCTAAAACCATGAGTTTGCAACTACTTTACTTTTGGAGAAAATTCAAAACATTCATTACTCAAAAGAGCCCAATAGCAAAAACCAGCGTTTTGAATGAAGAATCACATTTCTTGGTAGAATCATGCAGGATTGAAATTTTTGATGTTTTTTTACTCCTCTCAACAGCCCAAACAAGTTTCTAAAATGATGAGTTTGCAACTACTTTACTTTTGGAGAAAATTCAAAACATTCATTATTCAATAGGGCCCAAACTATCAAAAACCAGCGGTTTCAATGAACACACATTTCTTGGTAGAATCATGCAGGACTGAAATTTTTGATGTTTTTCTACTCCTCTCATGAGCCCAAACAAGTCTCTAAAAGCATGAGTTTGCAACTACTTTACTTTTGGAGAAAATTCAAAACATTCATTATTCAATAGAGCCCAATAGCAAAAACCAGCGTTTTGAATGAAGAATCACATTTCTTGGTAGAATCATGCAGGATTGAAATTTTTGATGGTTTTTTACTCCTCTCAACAGCCCAAACAAGTTTCTAAAATGATGAGTTTGCAACTACTTTACTTTTGGAGAAAATTCAAAACATTCATTATTCAATAGGGCCCAAACTATCAAAAACCAGCGGTTTCAATGAACACACATTTCTTGGTAGAATCATGCAGGACTGAAATTTTTGATGTTTTTCTACTCCTCTCATGAGCCCAAACAAGTCTCTAAAAGCATGAGTTTGCAACTACTTTACTTTTGGAGAAAATTCAAAACATTCATTATTCAATAGAGCCCAATAGCAAAAATCAGGTTTTGAATGAAGAATCACATTTCTTGGTAGAATCATGCAGGATTGAAATTTTTGATGGTTTTTTACTCCTCTCAACAGCCCAAACAAGTTTCTAAAAGGATGAGTTTGCAACTACTTTACTTTTGGAGAAAATTCAAAACATTCATTATTCAATAGGGCCCAAACTATCAAAAACCAGCGGTTTCAATGAACACACATTTCTTGGTAGAATCATGCAGGACTGAAATTTTTGATGTTTTTCTACTCCTCTCATGAGCCCAAACAAGTCTCTAAAAGCATGAGTTTGCAACTACTTTACTTTTGGAGAAAATTCAAAACATTCATTATTCAATAGAGCCCAATAGCAAAAACCAGCGTTTTGAATGAAGAATCACATTTCTTGGTAGAATCATGCAGGATTGAAATTTTTGATGGTTTTTTACTCCTCTCAACAGCCCAAACAAGTTTCTAAAAGGATGAGTTTGCAACTACTTTACTTTTGGAGAAAATTCAAAACATTCATTATTCAATAGGGCCCAAAATATCAAAAACCAGCGGTTTGAATGAACACACATTTCTTGGTAGAATCGTGCAGGACTGAAATTTTTGATGTTTTTCTACTCCTCTCATGAGCCCAAACAAGTCTCTAAAAGCATGAGTTTGCAACTACTTTACTTTTGGAGAAAATTCAAAACATTCATTATTCAATAGAGCCCAATAGCAAAAACCAGCGTTTTGAATGAAGAATCACATTTCTTGGTAGAATCATGCAGGATTGAAATTTTTGATGGTTTTTTACTCCTCTCAACAGCCCAAACAAGTTTCTAAAAGGATGAGTTTGCAACTACTTTACTTTTGGAGAAAATTCAAAACATTCATTATTCAATAGGGCCCAAACTATCAAAAACCAGCGGTTTGAATGAACACACATTTCTTGGAAGAATCATGCAGGACTGAAATTTTTGATGTTTTTCTACTCTCATGAGCCCAAACAAGTCTCTAAAAGCATGAGTTTGCAACTACTTTACTTTTGGAGAAAATTCAAAACATTCATTATTCAATAGAGCCCAATAGCAAAAATCAGGTTTTAAAATGAAGAATCACATTTCTTGGTAAAATCATGCAGGACTGAAATTTTTTATGTTTTTTTACTCCTCTCATGAGCCCAAACAAGTCTCTAAAACCATGAGTTTGCAACTACTTTACTTTTGGAGAAAATTCAAAACATTCATTACTCAAAAGAGCCCAATAGCAAAAACCAGCGTTTTGAATGAAGAATCACATTTCTTGGTAGAATCATGCAGGATTGAAATTTTTGATGGTTTTTTATTCTCTCAACAGCCCAAACAAGTTTCTAAAATGATGAGTTTGCAACTACTTTACTTTTGGAGAAAATTCAAAACATTCATTATTCAATAGGGCCCAAACTATCAAAAAACCAATGAACTATCAAAAACCAATGAACACACATTTCTTGGTAGAATCATGCAGGACTGAAATTTTTGATGTTTTTCTACTCCTCTCATGAGCCCAAACAAGTCTCTAAAAGCATGAGTTTGCAACTACTTTACTTTTGGAGAAAATTCAAAACATTCATTATTCAATAGAGCCCAATAGCAAAAACCAGCGTTTTGAATGAAGAATCACATTTCTTGGTAGAATCATGCAGGATTGAAATTTTTGATGGTTTTTTACTCCTCTCAACAGCCCAAACAAGTTTCTAAAAGGATGAGTTTGCAACTACTTTACTTTTGGAGAAAATTCAAAACATTCATTATTCAATAGGGCCCAAACTATCAAAAACCAGCGGTTTGAATGAACACACATTTCTTGGTAGAATCATGCAGGACTGAAATTTTTGATGTTTTTCTACTCCTCTCATGAGCCCAAACAAGTCTCTAAAAGCATGAGTTTGCAACTACTTTACTTTTGGAGAAAATTCAAAACATTCATTACTCAAAAGAGCCCAATAGCAAAAACCAGCGTTTTGAATGCAGAATCACATTTCTTGGTAGAATCATGCAGGATTGAAATTTTTGATGGTTTTTTACTCCTCTCAACAGCCCAAACAAGTTTCTAAAAGGATGAGTTTGCAACTACTTTACTTTTGGAGAAAATTCAAAACATTCATTATTCAATAGGGCCCAAACTATCAAAAACCAGCGGTTTCAATGAACACACATTTCTTGGTAGAATCATGCAGGACTGAAATTTTTGATGTTTTTCTACTCCTCTCATGAGCCCAAACAAGTCTCTAAAAGCATGAGTTTGCAACTACTTTACTTTTGGAGAAAATTCAAAACATTCATTATTCAATAGAGCCCAATAGCAAAACCAGCGTTTTGAATGAAGAATCACATTTCTTGGTAGAATCATGCAGGATTGAAATTTTTGATGGTTTTTTACTCCTCTCAACAGCCCAAACAAGTTTCTAAAAGGATGAGTTTGCAACTACTTTACTTTTTGAGAAAATTCAAAACATTCATTATTCAATAGGGCCCAAAATATCAAAAACCAGCGGTTTGAATGAACACACATTTCTTGGTAGAATCGTGCAGGACTGAAATTTTTGATGTTTTTCTACTCCTCTCATGAGCCCAAACAAGTCTCTAAAAGCATGAGTTTGCAACTACTTTACTTTTGGAGAAAATTCAAAACATTCATTATTCAATAGAGCCCAATAGCAAAAATCAGGTTTTGAATGAAGAATCACATTTCTTGGTAGAATCATGCAGGATTGAAATTTTTGATGGTTTTTTACTCCTCTCAACAGCCCAAACAAGTTTCTAAAAGGATGAGTTTGCAACTACTTTACTTTTGGAGAAAATTCAAAACATTCATTATTCAATAGGGCCCAAACTATCAAAAACCAGCGGTTTGAATGAACACACATTTCTTTGTAGAATCATGCAGGACTGAAATTTTTGATGTTTTTTTTACTCCTCTCATGAGCCCAAACAAGTCTCTAAAAGCATGAGTTTGCAACTACTTTACTTTTGGAGAAAATTCAAAACATTCATTACTCAAAAGAGCCCAATAGCAAAAACCAGCGTTTTGAATGAAGAATCACATTTCTTGGTAGAATCATGCAGGATTGAAATTTTTGATGGTTTTTTACTCCTCTCAACAGCCCAAACAAGTTTCTAAAAGGATGAGTTTGCAACTACTTTACTTTTGGAGAAAATTCAAAACATTCATTATTCAATAGGGCCCAAACTATCAAAAACCAGCGTTTTCAATGAACACACATTTCTTGGTAGAATCATGCAGGACTGAAATTTTTGATGTTTTTCTACTCCTCTCATGAGCCCAAACAAGTCTCTAAAACCATGAGTTTGCAACTACTTTACTTTTGGAGAAAATTCAAAACATTCATTACTCAAAAGAGCCCAATAGCAAAAACCAGCGTTTTGAATGAAGAATCACATTTCTTGGTAGAATCATGCAGGATTGAAATTTTTGATGTTTTTTTACTCCTCTCAACAGCCCAAACAAGTTTCTAAAATGATGAGTTTGCAACTACTTTACTTTTGGAGAAAATTCAAAACATTCATTATTCAATAGGGCCCAAACTATCAAAAACCAGCGGTTTCAATGAACACACATTTCTTGGTAGAATCATGCAGGACTGAAATTTTTGATGTTTTTCTACTCCTCTCATGAGCCCAAACAAGTCTCTAAAAGCATGAGTTTGCAACTACTTTACTTTTGGAGAAAATTCAAAACATTCATTATTCAATAGAGCCCAATAGCAAAAACCAGCGTTTTGAATGAAGAATCACATTTCTTGGTAGAATCATGCAGGATTGAAATTTTTGATGGTTTTTTACTCCTCTCAACAGCCCAAACAAGTTTCTAAAATGATGAGTTTGCAACTACTTTACTTTTGGAGAAAATTCAAAACATTCATTATTCAATAGGGCCCAAACTATCAAAAACCAGCGGTTTCAATGAACACACATTTCTTGGTAGAATCATGCAGGACTGAAATTTTTGATGTTTTTCTACTCCTCTCATGAGCCCAAACAAGTCTCTAAAAGCATGAGTTTGCAACTACTTTACTTTTGGAGAAAATTCAAAACATTCATTATTCAATAGAGCCCAATAGCAAAAATCAGGTTTTGAATGAAGAATCACATTTCTTGGTAGAATCATGCAGGATTGAAATTTTTGATGGTTTTTTACTCCTCTCAACAGCCCAAACAAGTTTCTAAAAGGATGAGTTTGCAACTACTTTACTTTTGGAGAAAATTCAAAACATTCATTATTCAATAGGGCCCAAACTATCAAAAACCAGCGGTTTCAATGAACACACATTTCTTGGTAGAATCATGCAGGACTGAAATTTTTGATGTTTTTCTACTCCTCTCATGAGCCCAAACAAGTCTCTAAAAGCATGAGTTTGCAACTACTTTACTTTTGGAGAAAATTCAAAACATTCATTATTCAATAGAGCCCAATAGCAAAAACCAGCGTTTTGAATGAAGAATCACATTTCTTGGTAGAATCATGCAGGATTGAAATTTTTGATGGTTTTTTACTCCTCTCAACAGCCCAAACAAGTTTCTAAAAGGATGAGTTTGCAACTACTTTACTTTTGGAGAAAATTCAAAACATTCATTATTCAATAGGGCCCAAAATATCAAAAACCAGCGGTTTGAATGAACACACATTTCTTGGTAGAATCGTGCAGGACTGAAATTTTTGATGTTTTTCTACTCCTCTCATGAGCCCAAACAAGTCTCTAAAAGCATGAGTTTGCAACTACTTTACTTTTGGAGAAAATTCAAAACATTCATTATTCAATAGAGCCCAATAGCAAAAACCAGCGTTTTGAATGAAGAATCACATTTCTTGGTAGAATCATGCAGGATTGAAATTTTTGATGGTTTTTTACTCCTCTCAACAGCCCAAACAAGTTTCTAAAAGGATGAGTTTGCAACTACTTTACTTTTGGAGAAAATTCAAAACATTCATTATTCAATAGGGCCCAAACTATCAAAAACCAGCGGTTTGAATGAACACACATTTCTTGGAAGAATCATGCAGGACTGAAATTTTTGATGTTTTTCTACTCTCATGAGCCCAAACAAGTCTCTAAAAGCATGAGTTTGCAACTACTTTACTTTTGGAGAAAATTCAAAACATTCATTATTCAATAGAGCCCAATAGCAAAAATCAGGTTTTAAAATGAAGAATCACATTTCTTGGTAAAATCATGCAGGACTGAAATTTTTTATGTTTTTTTACTCCTCTCATGAGCCCAAACAAGTCTCTAAAACCATGAGTTTGCAACTACTTTACTTTTGGAGAAAATTCAAAACATTCATTACTCAAAAGAGCCCAATAGCAAAAACCAGCGTTTTGAATGAAGAATCACATTTCTTGGTAGAATCATGCAGGATTGAAATTTTTGATGGTTTTTTATTCTCTCAACAGCCCAAACAAGTTTCTAAAATGATGAGTTTGCAACTACTTTACTTTTGGAGAAAATTCAAAACATTCATTATTCAATAGGGCCCAAACTATCAAAAAACCAATGAACTATCAAAAACCAATGAACACACATTTCTTGGTAGAATCATGCAGGACTGAAATTTTTGATGTTTTTCTACTCCTCTCATGAGCCCAAACAAGTCTCTAAAAGCATGAGTTTGCAACTACTTTACTTTTGGAGAAAATTCAAAACATTCATTATTCAATAGAGCCCAATAGCAAAAACCAGCGTTTTGAATGAAGAATCACATTTCTTGGTAGAATCATGCAGGATTGAAATTTTTGATGGTTTTTTACTCCTCTCAACAGCCCAAACAAGTTTCTAAAAGGATGAGTTTGCAACTACTTTACTTTTGGAGAAAATTCAAAACATTCATTATTCAATAGGGCCCAAACTATCAAAAACCAGCGGTTTGAATGAACACACATTTCTTGGTAGAATCATGCAGGACTGAAATTTTTGATGTTTTTCTACTCCTCTCATGAGCCCAAACAAGTCTCTAAAAGCATGAGTTTGCAACTACTTTACTTTTGGAGAAAATTCAAAACATTCATTATTCAATAGAGCCCAATAGCAAAAATCAGGTTTTGAATGAAGAATCACATTTCTTGGTAAAATCATGCAGGATTGAAATTTTTGATGGTTTTTTACTCCTCTCAACAGCCCAAACAAGTTTCTAAAAGGATGAGTTTGCAACTACTTTACTTTTGGAGAAAATTCAAAACATTCATTATTCAATAGGGCCCAAACTATCAAAAACCAGCGGTTTGAATGAACACACATTTCTTGGTAGAATCATGCAGGACTGAAATTTTTGATGGTTTTTCACTCCTCTCAACAGCCCAAACAAGTTTCTAAAGGATGAGTTTGCAACTACTTTACTTTTGGAGAAAATTCAAAACATTCATTATTCAATAGGGCCCAAACTATCAAAAACCAGCGGTTTGAATGAACACACATTTCTTGGTAGAATCATGCAGGATTGAAATTTTTGATGGTTTTTTACTCCTCTCAACAGCCCAAACAAGTTTCTAAAAGGATGAGTTTGCAACTACTTTACTTTTGGAGAAAATTCAAAACATTCATTATTCAATAGAGCCCAATAGCAAAAACCAGCGTTTTGAATGAAGAATCACATTTCTTGGTAGAATCATGCAGGATTGAAATTTTTGATGGTTTTTTACTCCTCTCAACAGCCCAAACAAGTTTCTAAAAGGATGAGTTTGCAACTACTTTACTTTTGGAGAAAATTCAAAACATTCATTATTCAATAGGGCCCAAACTATCAAAAACCAGCGGTTTGAATGAACACACATTTCTTGGTAGAATCATGCAGGACTGAAATTTTTGATGTTTTTCTACTCCTCTCATGAGCCCAAACAAGTCTCTAAAAGCTTGAGTTTGCAACTACTTTACTTTTGGAGAAAATTCAAAACATTCATTATTCAATAGAGCCCAATAGCAAAAATCAGGTTTTGAATGAAGAATCACATTTCTTGGTAAAATCATGCAGGATTGAAATTTTTGATGGTTTTTTACTCCTCTCAACAGCCCAAACAAGTTTCTAAAAGGATGAGTTTGCAACTACTTTACTTTTGGAGAAAATTCAAAACATTCATTATTCAATAGGGCCCAAACTATCAAAAACCAGCGGTTTGAATGAACACACATTTCTTGGTAGAATCATGCAGGACTGAAATTTTTGATGTTTTTCTACTCCTCTCATGAGCCCAAACAAGTCTCTAAAAGTATGAGTTTGCAACTACTTTACTTTTGGAGAAAATTCAAAACATTCATTATTCAATAGAGCCCAATAGCAAAAATCAGGTTTTGAATGAAGAATCACATTTCTTGGTAGAATCATGCAGGATTGAAATTTTTGATGTTTTTTTACTCCTCTCAACAGCCCAAACAAGTTTCTAAAAGGATGAGTTTGCAACTACTTTACTTTTGGAGAAAATTCAAAACATTCATTACTCAATAGGGCCCAAACTATCAAAAACCAGCGGTTTGAATGAACACACATTTCTTGGTAGAATCATGCAGGACTGAAATTTTTGATGTTTTTCTACTCCTCTCATGAGCCCAAAC
Organism: Dendrobates tinctorius; assembly: GCF_039654945.1. NCBI lineage: Eukaryota > Metazoa > Chordata > Amphibia > Anura > Dendrobatidae > Dendrobates > Dendrobates tinctorius. The sequence goes on along the minus strand of NW_027361701.1, from coordinate 11,256,842 downwards.
AAGTCTCTAAAAGCATGAGTTTGCAACTACTTTACTTTTGGAGAAAATTCAAAACATTCATTATTCAATAGAGCCCAATAACAAAAATCAGGTTTTGAATGAAGAATCACATTTCTTGGTAAAATCATGCAGGATTGAAATTTTTGATGGTTTTTTACTCCTCTCAACAGCCCAAACAAGTTTCTAAAAGGATGAGTTTGCAACTACTTTACTTTTGGAGAAAATTCAAAACATTCATTATTCAATAGGGCCCAAACTATCAAAAACCAGCGGTTTGAATGAACACACATTTCTTGGTAGAATCATGCAGGACTGAAATTTTTGATGTTTTTCTACTCCTCTCATGAGCCCAAACAAGTCTCTAAAAGCATGAGTTTGCACCTACTTTACTTTTGGAGAAAATTCAAAACATTCATTATTCAATAGAGCCCAATAGCAAAAATCAGGTTTTGAATGAAGAATCACATTTCTTGGTAGAATCATGCAGGATTGAAATTTTTGATGTTTTTTTACTCCTCTCAACAGCCCAAACAAGTTTCTAAAAGGATGAGTTTGCAACTACTTTACTTTTGGAGAAAATTCAAAACATTCATTACTCAATAGGGCCCAAACTATCAAAAACCAGCGGTTTGAATGAACACACATTTCTTGGTAGAATCATGCAGGACTGAAATTTTTGATGTTTTTCTACTCCTCTCATGAGCCCAAACAAGTCTCTAAAAGCATGAGTTTGCAACTACTTTACTTTTGGAGAAAATTCAAAACATTCATTATTCAATAGAGCCCAATAGCAAAAATCAGGTTTTGAATGAAGAATCACATTTCTTGGTAAAATCATGCAGGATTGAAATTTTTGATGGTTTTTTACTCCTCTCAACAGCCCAAACAAGTTTCTAAAAGGATGAGTTTGCAACTACTTTACTTTTGGAGAAAATTCAAAACATTCATTATTCAATAGGGCCCAAACTATCAAAAACCAGCGGTTTGAATGAACACACATTTCTTGGTAGAATCATGCAGGACTGAAATTTTTGATGTTTTTCTACTCCTCTCATGAGCCCAAACAAGTCTCTAAAAGCATGAGTTTGCAACTACTTTACTTTTGGAGAAAATTCAAAACATTCATTACTCAAAAGAGCCCAATAGCAAAAACCAGCGTTTTGAATGCAGAATCACATTTCTTGGTAGAATCATGCAGGATTGAAATTTTTGATGGTTTTTTACTCCTCTCAACAGCCCAAACAAGTTTCTAAAAGGATGAGTTTGCAACTACTTTACTTTTGGAGAAAATTCAAAACATTCATTATTCAATAGGGCCCAAACTATCAAAAACCAGCGGTTTCAATGAACACACATTTCTTGGTAGAATCATGCAGGACTGAAATTTTTGATGTTTTTCTGCTCCTCTCATGAGCCCAAACAAGTCTCTAAAAGCATGAGTTTGCAACTACTTTACTTTTGTAGAAAATTCAAAACATTCATTATTCAATAGAGCCCAATAGCAAAAATCAGGTTTTGAATGAAGAATCACATTTCTTGGTAGAATCATGCAGGATTGAAATTTTTGATGGTTTTTTACTCCTCTCAACAGCCCAAACAAGTTTCTAAAAGGATGAGTTTGCAACTACTTTACTTTTGGAGAAAATTCAAAACATTCATTATTCAATAGGGCCCAAACTATCAAAAACCAGCGGTTTGAATGAACACACATTTCTTGGTAGAATCATGCAGGACTGAAATTTTTGATGTTTTTCTACTCCTCTCATGAGCCCAAACAAGTCTCTAAAAGCATGAGTTTGCAACTACTTTACTTTTGGAGAAAATTCAAAACATTCATTATTCAATAGAGCCCAATAGCAAAAATCAGGTTTTGAATGAAGAATCACATTTCTTGGTAAAATCATGCAGGATTGAAATTTTTGATGGTTTTTTACTCCTCTCAACAGCCCAAACAAGTTTCTAAAAGGATGAGTTTGCAACTACTTTACTTTTGGAGAAAATTCAAAACATTCATTATTCAATAGGGCCCAAACTATCAAAAACCAGCGGTTTGAATGAACACACATTTCTTGGTAGAATCATGCAGGACTGAAATTTTTGATGTTTTTCTACTCCTCTCATGAGCCCAAACAAGTCTCTAAAAGCATGAGTTTGCAACTACTTTACTTTTGGAGAAAATTCAAAACATTCATTACTCAAAAGAGCCCAATAGCAAAAACCAGCGTTTTGAATGCAGAATCACATTTCTTGGTAGAATCATGCAGGATTGAAATTTTTGATGGTTTTTTACTCCTCTCAACAGCCCAAACAAGTTTCTAAAAGGATGAGTTTGCAACTACTTTACTTTTGGAGAAAATTCAAAACATTCATTATTCAATAGGGCCCAAACTATCAAAAACCAGCGGTTTCAATGAACACACATTTCTTGGTAGAATCATGCAGGACTGAAATTTTTGATGTTTTTCTACTCCTCTCATGAGCCCAAACAAGTCTCTAAAAGCATGAGTTTGCAACTACTTTACTTTTGTAGAAAATTCAAAACATTCATTATTCAATAGAGCCCAATAGCAAAAATCAGGTTTTGAATGAAGAATCACATTTCTTGGTAGAATCATGCAGGATTGAAATTTTTGATGGTTTTTTACTCCTCTCAACAGCCCAAACAAGTTTCTAAAAGGATGAGTTTGCAACTACTTTACTTTTGGAGAAAATTCAAAACATTCATTATTCAATAGGGCCCAAACTATCAAAAACCAGCGGTTTCAATGAACACACATTTCTTGGTAGAATCATGCAGGACTGAAATTTTTGATGTTTTTCTACTCCTCTCATGAGCCCAAACAAGTCTCTAAAAGCATGAGTTTGCAACTACTTTACTTTTGGAGAAAATTCAAAACATTCATTATTCAATAGAGCCCAATAGCAAAAACCAGCGTTTTGAATGAAGAATCACATTTCTTGGTAGAATCATGCAGGATTGAAATTTTTGATGGTTTTTTACTCCTCTCAACAGCCCAAACAAGTTTCTAAAAGGATGAGTTTGCAACTACTTTACTTTTGGAGAAAATTCAAAACATTCATTATTCAATAGGGCCCAAACTAACAAAAACCAGCGGTTTGAATGAACACACATTTCTTGGAAGAATCATGCAGGACTGAAATTTTTGATGTTTTTCTACTCCTCTCATGAGCCCAAACAAGTCTCTAAAAGCATGAGTTTGCACCTACTTTACTTTTGGAGAAAATTCAAAACATTCATTATTCAATAGAGCCCAATAGCAAAAATCAGGTTTTAAAATGAAGAATCACATTTCTTGGTAAAATCATGCAGGATTGAAATTTTTGATGGTTTTTTACTCCTCTCAGCAGCCCAAACAAGTTTCTAAAAGGATGAGTTTGCAACTACTTTACTTTTGGAGAAAATTCAAAACATTCATTATTCAATAGGGCCCAAACTATCAAAAACCAGCGGTTTGAATGAACACACATTTCTTGGTAGAATCATGCAGGACTGAAATTTTTGATGTTTTTTTACTCCTCTCATGAGCCCAAACAAGTCTCTAAAAGCATGAGTTTGCAACTACTTTACTTTTGGAGAAAATTCAAAACATTCATTACTCAAAAGAGCCCAATAGCAAAAACCAGCGTTTTGAATGAAGAATCACATTTCTTGGTAGAATCATGCAGGATTGAAATTTTTGATGGTTTTTTACTCCTCTCAACAGCCCAAACAAGTTTCTAAAATGATGAGTTTGCAACTACTTTACTTTTGGAGAAAATTCAAAACATTCATTATTCAATCGGGCCCAAACTATCAAAAACCAGCGTTTTCAATGAACACACATTTCTTGGTAGAATCATGCAGGACTGAAATTTTTGATGTTTTTCTACTCCTCTCATGAGCCCAAACAAGTCTCTAAAAGCATGAGTTTGCAACTACTTTACTTTTGGAGAAAATTCAAAACATTCATTATTCAATAGGGCCCAAACTATCAAAAACCAGCGGTTTCAATGAACACACATTTCTTGGTAGAATCATGCAGGACTGAAATTTTTGATGTTTTTTTACTCCTCTCATGAGCCCAAACAAGTCTCTAAAAGCATGAGTTTGCAACTACTTTACTTTTGGAGAAAATTCAAAACATTCATTACTCAAAAGAGCCCAATAGCAAAAACCAGCGTTTTGAATGAAGAATCACATTTCTTGGTAGAATCATGCAGGATTGAAATTTTTGATGTTTTTTTACTCCTCTCAACAGCCCAAACAAGTTTCTAAAATGATGAGTTTGCAACTACTTTAATTTTGGAGAAAATTCAAAACATTCATTATTCAATCGGGCCCAAACTATCAAAAACCAGCGTTTTCAATGAACACACATTTCTTGGTAGAATCATGCAGGACTGAAATTTTTGATGTTTTTCTACTCCTCTCATGAGCCCAAACAAGTCTCTAAAAGCATGAGTTTGCAACTACTTTACTTTTGGAGAAAATTCAAAACATTCATTATTCAATAGGGCCCAAACTATCAAAAACCAGCGGTTTCAATGAACACACATTTCTTGGTAGAATCATGCAGGACTGAAATTTTTGATGTTTTTTTACTCCTCTCATGAGCCCAAACAAGTATCTAAAAGCATGAGTTTGCAACTACTTTACTTTTGGAGAAAATTCAAAACATTCATTACTCAAAAGAGCCCAATAGCAAAAACCAGCGTTTTGAATGAAGAATCACATTTCTTGGTAGAATCATGCAGGATTGAAATTTTTGATGGTTTTTTACTCCTCTCAACAGCCCAAACAAGTTTCTAAAATGATGAGTTTGCAACTACTTTACTTTTGGAGAAAATTCAAAACATTCATTATTCAATAGGGCCCAAACTATCAAAAACCAGCGGTTTCAATGAACACACATTTCTTGGTAGAATCATGCAGGACTGAAATTTTTGATGTATTTCTACTCCTCTCATGAGCCCAAACAAGTCTCTAAAAGCATGAGTTTGCAACTACTTTACTTTTGGAGAAAATTCAAAACATTCATTATTCAATAGAGCCCAATAGCAAAAACCAGCGTTTTGAATGAAGAATCACATTTCTTGGTAGAATCATGCAGGATTGAAATTTTTGATGGTTTTTTACTCCTCTCAACAGCCCAAACAAGTTTCTAAAAGGATGAGTTTGCAACTACTTTACTTTTGGAGAAAATTCAAAACATTCATTATTCAATAGGGCCCAAACTATCAAAAACCAGCGGTTTGAATGAACACACATTTCTTGGAAGAATCATGCAGGACTGAAATTTTTGATGTTTTTCTACTCCTCTCATGAGCCCAAACAAGTCTCTAAAAGCATGAGTTTGCACCTACTTTACTTTTGGAGAAAATTCAAAACATTCATTATTCAATAGAGCCCAATAGCAAAAATCAGGTTTTAAAATGAAGAATCACATTTCTTGGTAAAATCATGCAGGATTGAAATTTTTGATGGTTTTTTACTCCTCTAAACAGCCCAAACAAGTTTCTAAAAGGATGAGTTTGCAACTACTTTACTTTTGGAGAAAATTCAAAACATTCATTATTCAATAGGGCCCAAACTATCAAAAACCAGCGGTTTGAATGAACACACATTTCTTGGTAGAATCATGCAGGACTGAAATTTTTGATGTTTTTTTACTCCTCTCATGAGCCCAAACAAGTCTCTAAAAGCATGAGTTTGCAACTACTTTACTTTTGGAGAAAATTCAAAACATTCATTACTCAAAAGAGCCCAATAGCAAAAACCAGCGTTTTGAATGAAGAATCACATTTCTTGGTAGAATCATGCAGGATTGAAATTTTTGATGGTTTTTTACTCCTCTCAACAGCCCAAACAAGTTTCTAAAATGATGAGTTTGCAACTACTTTACTTTTGGAGAAAATTCAAAACATTCATTATTCAATCGGGCCCAAACTATCAAAAACCAGCGTTTTCAATGAACACACATTTCTTGGTAGAATCATGCAGGACTGAAATTTTTGATGTTTTTCTACTCCTCTCATGAGCCCAAACAAGTCTCTAAAAGCATGAGTTTGCAACTACTTTACTTTTGGAGAAAATTCAAAACATTCATTATTCAATAGAGCCCAATAGCAAAAACCAGCGTTTTGAATGAAGAATCACATTTCTTGGTAGAATCATGCAGGATTGAAATTTTTGATGGTTTTTTACTCCTCTCAACAGCCCAAACAGGTTTCTAAAAGGATGAGTTTGCAACTACTTTACTTTTGGAGAAAATTCAAAACATTCATTATTCAATAGGGCCCAAACTATCAAAAACCAGCGGTTTGAATGAACACACATTTCTTGGAAGAATCATGCAGGACTGAAATTTTTGATGTTTTTCTACTCTCATGAGCCCAAACAAGTCTCTAAAAGCATGAGTTTGCAACTACTTTACTTTTGGAGAAAATTCAAAACATTCATTATTCAATAGAGCCCAATAGCAAAAATCAGGTTTTAAAATGAAGAATCACATTTCTTGGTAAAATCATGCAGGATTGAAATTTTTGATGGTTTTTTACTCCTCTCAAAAGCCCAAACAAGTTTCTAAAAGGATGAGTTTGCAACTACTTTACTTTTGGAGAAAATTCAAAACATTCATTATTCAATAGGGCCCAAACTATCAAAAACCAGCGGTTTGAATGAACACACATTTCTTGGTAGAATCATGCAGGACTGAAATTTTTGATGTTTTTTTACTCCTCTCATGAGCCCAAACAAGTCTCTAAAAGCATGAGTTTGCAACTACTTTACTTTTGGAGAAAATTCAAAACATTCATTACTCAAAAGAGCCCAATAGCAAAAACCAGCGTTTTGAATGAAGAATCACATTTCTTGGTAGAATCATGCAGGATTGAAATTTTTGATGGTTTTTTTACTCCTCTCAACAGCCCAAACAAGTTTCTAAAAGGATGAGTTTGCAACTACTTTACTTTTGGAGAAAATTCAAAACATTCATTATTCAATAGGGCCCAAACTATCAAAAACCAGCGTTTTCAATGAACACACATTTCTTGGTAGAATCATGCAGGACTGAAATTTTTGATGTTTTTCTACTCCTCTCATGAGCCCAAACAAGTCTCTAAAAGCATGAGTTTGCAACTACTTTACTTTTGGAGAAAATTCAAAACATTCATTATTCAATAGAGCCCAATAGCAAAAACCAGCGTTTTGAATGAAGAATCACATTTCTTGGTAGAATCATGCAGGATTGAAATTTTTGATGGTTTTTTACTCCTCTCAACAGCCCAAACAAGTTTCTAAAAGGATGAGTTTGCAACTACTTTACTTTTGGAGAAAATTCAAAACATTCATTATTCAATAGGGCCCAAACTATCAAAAACCAGCGGTTTGAATGAACACACATTTCTTGGAAGAATCATGCAGGACTGAAATTTTTGATGTTTTTCTACTCTCATGAGCCCAAACAAGTCTCTAAAAGCATGAGTTTGCAACTACTTTACTTTTGGAGAAAATTCAAAACATTCATTATTCAATAGAGCCCAATAGCAAAAATCAGGTTTTAAAATGAAGAATCACATTTCTTGGTAAAATCATGCAGGATTGAAATTTTTGATGGTTTTTTACTCCTCTCAACAGCCCAAACAAGTTTCTAAAAGGATGAGTTTGCAACTACTTTACTTTTGGAGAAAATTCAAAACATTCATTATTCAATAGGGCCCAAACTATCAAAAACCAGCGGTTTCAATGAACACACATTTCTTGGTAGAATCTTGCAGGACTGAAATTTTTGATGTTTTTTTACTCCTCTCATGAGCCCAAACAAGTCTCTAAAAGCATGAGTTTGCAACTACTTTACTTTTGGAGAAAATTCAAAACATTCATTACTCAAAAGAGCCCAATAGCAAAAACCAGCGTTTTGAATGAAGAATCACATTTCTTGGTAGAATCATGCAGGATTGAAATTTTTGATGGTTTTTTACTCCTCTCAACAGCCCAAACAAGTTTCTAAAATGATGAGTTTGCAACTACTTTACTTTTGGAGAAAATTCAAAACATTCATTATTCAATCGGGCCCAAACTATCAAAAACCAGCGTTTTCAATGAACACACATTTCTTGGTAGAATCATGCAGGACTGAAATTTTTGATGTTTTTCTACTCCTCTCATGAGCCCAAACAAGTCTCTAAAAGCATGAGTTTGCAACTACTTTACTTTTGGAGAAAATTCAAAACATTCATTATTCAATAGGGCCCAAACTATCAAAAACCAGCGGTTTCAATGAACACACATTTCTTGGTAGAATCATGCAGGACTGAAATTTTTGATGTTTTTTTACTCCTCTCATGAGCCCAAACAAGTCTCTAAAAGCATGAGTTTGCAACTACTTTACTTTTGGAGAAAATTCAAAACATTCATTACTCAAAAGAGCCCAATAGCAAAAACCAGCGTTTTGAATGAAGAATCACATTTCTTGGTAGAATCATGCAGGATTGAAATTTTTGATGGTTTTTTACTCCTCTCAACAGCCCAAACAAGTTTCTAAAATGATGAGTTTGCAACTACTTTAATTTTGGAGAAAATTCAAAACATTCATTATTCAATCGGGCCCAAACTATCAAAAACCAGCGTTTTCAATGAACACACATTTCTTGGTAGAATCATGCAGGACTGAAATTTTTGATGTTTTTCTACTCCTCTCATGAGCCCAAACAAGTCTCTAAAAGCATGAGTTTGCAACTACTTTACTTTTGGAGAAAATTCAAAACATTCATTATTCAATAGGGCCCAAACTATCAAAAACCAGCGGTTTCAATGAACACACATTTCTTGGTAGAATCATGCAGGACTGAAATTTTTGATGTTTTTTTACTCCTCTCATGAGCCCAAACAAGTATCTAAAAGCATGAGTTTTCAACTACTTTACTTTTGGAGAAAATTCAAAACATTCATTACTCAAAAGAGCCCAATAGCAAAAACCAGCGTTTTGAATGAAGAATCACATTTCTTGGTAGAATCATGCAGGATTGAAATTTTTGATGGTTTTTTACTCCTCTCAACAGCCCAAACAAGTTTCTAAAATGATGAGTTTGCAACTACTTTACTTTTGGAGAAAATTCAAAACATTCATTATTCAATAGGGCCCAAACTATCAAAAACCAGCGGTTTCAATGAACACACATTTCTTGGTAGAATCATGCAGGACTGAAATTTTTGATGTATTTCTACTCCTCTCATGAGCCCAAACAAGTCTCTAAAAGCATGAGTTTGCAACTACTTTACTTTTGGAGAAAATTCAAAACATTCATTATTCAATAGAGCCCAATAGCAAAAACCAGCGTTTTGAATGAAGAATCACATTTCTTGGTAGAATCATGCAGGATTGAAATTTTTGATGGTTTTTTACTCCTCTCAACAGCCCAAACAAGTTTCTAAAAGGATGAGTTTGCAACTACTTTACTTTTGGAGAAAATTCAAAACATTCATTATTCAATAGGGCCCAAACTATCAAAAACCAGCGGTTTGAATGAACACACATTTCTTGGAAGAATCATGCAGGACTGAAATTTTTGATGTTTTTCTACTCCTCTCATGAGCCCAAACAAGTCTCTAAAAGCATGAGTTTGCACCTACTTTACTTTTGGAGAAAATTCAAAACATTCATTATTCAATAGAGCCCAATAGCAAAAATCAGGTTTTAAAATGAAGAATCACATTTCTTGGTAAAATCATGCAGGATTGAAATTTTTGATGGTTTTTTACTCCTCTAAACAGCCCAAACAAGTTTCTAAAAGGATGAGTTTGAAACTACTTTACTTTTGGAGAAAATTCAAAACATTCATTATTCAATAGGGCCCAAACTATCAAAAACCAGCGGTTTGAATGAACACACATTTCTTGGTAGAATCATGCAGGACTGAAATTTTTGATGTTTTTTTACTCCTCTCATGAGCCCAAACAAGTCTCTAAAAGCATGAGTTTGCAACTACTTTACTTTTGGAGAAAATTCAAAACATTCATTACTCAAAAGAGCCCAATAGCAAAAACCAGCGTTTTGAATGAAGAATCACATTTCTTGGTAGAATCATGCAGGATTGAAATTTTTGATGGTTTTTTACTCCTCTCAACAGCCCAAACAAGTTTCTAAAATGATGAGTTTGCAACTACTTTACTTTTGGAGAAAATTCAAAACATTCATTATTCAATCGGGCCCAAACTATCAAAAACCAGCGTTTTCAATGAACACACATTTCTTGGTAGAATCATGCAGGACTGAAATTTTTGATGTTTTTCTACTCCTCTCATGAGCCCAAACAAGTCTCTAAAAGCATGAGTTTGCAACTACTTTACTTTTGGAGAAAATTCAAAACATTCATTATTCAATAGAGCCCAATAGCAAAAACCAGCGTTTTGAATGAAGAATCACATTTCTTGGTAGAATCATGCAGGATTGAAATTTTTGATGGTTTTTTACTCCTCTCAACAGCCCAAACAGGTTTCTAAAAGGATGAGTTTGCAACTACTTTACTTTTGGAGAAAATTCAAAACATTCATTATTCAATAGGGCCCAAACTATCAAAAACCAGCGGTTTGAATGAACACACATTTCTTGGAAGAATCATGCAGGACTGAAATTTTTGATGTTTTTCTACTCTCATGAGCCCAAACAAGTCTCTAAAAGCATGAGTTTGCAACTACTTTACTTTTGGAGAAAATTCAAAACATTCATTATTCAATAGAGCCCAATAGCAAAAATCAGGTTTTAAAATGAAGAATCACATTTCTTGGTAAAATCATGCAGGATTGAAATTTTTGATGGTTTTTTACTCCTCTCAAAAGCCCAAACAAGTTTCTAAAAGGATGAGTTTGCAACTACTTTACTTTTGGAGAAAATTCAAAACATTCATTATTCAATAGGGCCCAAACTATCAAAAACCAGCGGTTTGAATGAACACACATTTCTTGGTAGAATCATGCAGGACTGAAATTTTTGATGTTTTTTTACTCCTCTCATGAGCCCAAACAAGTCTCTAAAAGCATGAGTTTGCAACTACTTTACTTTTGGAGAAAATTCAAAACATTCATTACTCAAAAGAGCCCAATAGCAAAAACCAGCGTTTTGAATGAAGAATCACATTTCTTGGTAGAATCATGCAGGATTGAAATTTTTGATGGTTTTTTTACTCCTCTCAACAGCCCAAACAAGTTTCTAAAAGGATGAGTTTGCAACTACTTTACTTTTGGAGAAAATTCAAAACATTCATTATTCAATAGGGCCCAAACTATCAAAAACCAGCGTTTTCAATGAACACACATTTCTTGGTAGAATCATGCAGGACTGAAATTTTTGATGTTTTTCTACTCCTCTCATGAGCCCAAACAAGTCTCTAAAAGCATGAGTTTGCAACTACTTTACTTTTGGAGAAAATTCAAAACATTCATTATTCAATAGAGCCCAATAGCAAAAACCAGCGTTTTGAATGAAGAATCACATTTCTTGGTAGAATCATGCAGGATTGAAATTTTTGATGGTTTTTTACTCCTCTCAACAGCCCAAACAAGTTTCTAAAAGGATGAGTTTGCAACTACTTTACTTTTGGAGAAAATTCAAAACATTCATTATTCAATAGGGCCCAAACTATCAAAAACCAGCGGTTTGAATGAACACACATTTCTTGGAAGAATCATGCAGGACTGAAATTTTTGATGTTTTTCTACTCTCATGAGCCCAAACAAGTCTCTAAAAGCATGAGTTTGCAACTACTTTACTTTTGGAGAAAATTCAAAACATTCATTATTCAATAGAGCCCAATAGCAAAAATCAGGTTTTAAAATGAAGAATCACATTTCTTGGTAAAATCATGCAGGATTGAAATTTTTGATGGTTTTTTACTCCTCTCAACAGCCCAAACAAGTTTCTAAAAGGATGAGTTTGCAACTACTTTACTTTTGGAGAAAATTCAAAACATTCATTATTCAATAGGGCCCAAACTATCAAAAACCAGCGGTTTCAATGAACACACATTTCTTGGTAGAATCTTGCAGGACTGAAATTTTTGATGTTTTTTTACTCCTCTCATGAGCCCAAACAAGTCTCTAAAAGCATGAGTTTGCAACTACTTTACTTTTGGAGAAAATTCAAAACATTCATTACTCAAAAGAGCCCAATAGCAAAAACCAGCGTTTTGAATGAAGAATCACATTTCTTGGTAGAATCATGCAGGATTGAAATTTTTGATGGTTTTTTACTCCTCTCAACAGCCCAAACAAGTTTCTAAAATGATGAGTTTGCAACTACTTTACTTTTGGAGAAAATTCAAAACATTCATTATTCAATAGGGCCCAAACTATCAAAAACCAGCGGTTTCAATGAACACACATTTCTTGGTAGAATCATGCAGGACTGAAATTTTTGATGTTTTTCTACTCCTCTCATGAGCCCAAACAAGTCTCTAAAAGCATGAGTTTGCAACTACTTTACTTTTGGAGAAAATTCAAAACATTCATTATTCAATAGAGCCCAATAGCAAAAACCAGCGTTTTGAATGAAGAATCACATTTCTTGGTAGAATCATGCAGGATTGAAATTTTTGATGGTTTTTTACTCCTCTCAACAGCCCAAACAAGTTTCTAAAAGGATGAGTTTGCAACTACTTTACTTTTGGAGAAAATTCAAAACATTCATTATTCAATAGGGCCCAAACTATCAAAAACCAGCGGTTTGAATGAACACACATTTCTTGGAAGAATCATGCAGGACTGAAATTTTTGATGTTTTTCTACTCCTCTCATGAGCCCAAACAAGTCTCTAAAAGCATGAGTTTGCACCTACTTTACTTTTGGAGAAAATTCAAAACATTCATTATTCAATAGAGCCCAATAGCAAAAATCAGGTTTTAAAATGAAGAATCACATTTCTTGGTAAAATCATGCAGGATTGAAATTTTTGATGGTGTTTTACTCCTCTAAACAGCCCAAACAAGTTTCTAAAAGGATGAGTTTGCAACTACTTTACTTTTGGAGAAAATTCAAAACATTCATTATTCAATAGGGCCCAAACTATCAAAAACCAGCCGTTTGAATGAACACACATTTCTTGGTAGAATCATGCAGGACTGAAATTTTTGATGTTTTTTTACTCCTCTCATGAGCCCAAACAAGTCTCTAAAAGCATGAGTTTGCAACTACTTTACTTTTGGAGAAAATTCAAAACATTCATTACTCAAAAGAGCCCAATAGCAAAAACCAGCGTTTTGAATGAAGAATCACATTTCTTGGTAGAATCATGCAGGATTGAAATTTTTGATGGTTTTTTACTCCTCTCAACAGCCCAAACAAGTTTCTAAAATGATGAGTTTGCAACTACTTTACTTTTGGAGAAAATTCAAAACATTCATTATTCAATAGGGCCCAAACTATCAAAAACCAGCGTTTTCAATGAACACACATTTCTTGGTAGAATCATGCAGGACTGAAATTTTTGATGTTTTTCTACTCCTCTCATGAGCCCAAACAAGTCTCTAAAAGCATGAGTTTGCAACTACTTTACTTTTGGAGAAAATTCAAAACATTCATTATTCAATAGAGCCCAATAGCAAAAACCAGCGTTTTGAATGAAGAATCACATTTCTTGGTAGAATCATGCAGGATTGAAATTTTTGATGTTTTTTTACTCCTCTCAACAGCCCAAACAAGTTTCTAAAAGGATGAGTTTGCAACTACTTTACTTTTGGAGAAAATTCAAAACATTCATTACTCATTAGGGCCCAAACTATCAAAAACCAGCGGTTTGAATGAACACACATTTCTTGGTAGAATCATGCAGGACTGAAATTTTTGATGTTTTTCTACTCCTCTCATGAGCCCAAACAAGTCTCTAAAAGCATGAGTTTGCAACTACTTTACTTTTGGAGAAAATTCAAAACATTCATTATTCAATAGAGCCCAATAGCAAAAATCAGGTTTTGAATGAAGAATCACATTTCTTGGTAGAATCATGCAGGATTGAAATTTTTGATGTTTTTTTACTCCTCTCAACAGCCCAAACAAGTTTCTAAAAGGATGAGTTTGCAACTACTTTACTTTTGGAGAAAATTCAAAACATTCATTACTCAATAGGGCCCAAACTATCAAAAACCAGCGGTTTGAATGAACACACATTTCTTGGTAGAATCATGCAGGACTGAAATTTTTGATGTTTTTCTACTCCTCTCATGAGCCCAAACAAGTCTCTAAAAGCATGAGTTTGCAACTACTTTACTTTTGGAGAAAATTCAAAACATTCATTATTCAATAGAGCCCAATAGCAAAAATCAGGTTTTGAATGAAGAATCACATTTCTTGGTAAAATCATGCAGGATTGAAATTTTTGATGGTTTTTTACTCCTCTCAACAGCCCAAACAAGTTTCTAAAAGGATGAGTTTGCAACTACTTTACTTTTGGAGAAAATTCAAAACATTCATTATTCAATAGGGCCCAAACTATCAAAAACCAGCGGTTTGAATGAACACACATTTCTTGGTAGAATCATGCAGGACTGAAATTTTTGATGTTTTTCTACTCCTCTCATGAGCCCAAACAAGTCTCTAAAAGCATGAGTTTGCAACTACTTTACTTTTGGAGAAAATTCAAAACATTCATTACTCAAAAGAGCCCAATAGCAAAAACCAGCGTTTTGAATGCAGAATCACATTTCTTGGTAGAATCATGCAGGATTGAAATTTTTGATGGTTTTTTACTCCTCTCAACAGCCCAAACAAGTTTCTAAAAGGATGAGTTTGCAACTACTTTACTTTTGGAGAAAATTCAAAACATTCATTATTCAATAGGGCCCAAACTATCAAAAACCAGCGGTTTCAATGAACACACATTTCTTGGTAGAATCATGCAGGACTGAAATTTTTGATGTTTTTCTACTCCTCTCATGAGCCCAAACAAGTCTCTAAAAGCATGAGTTTGCAACTACTTTACTTTTGTAGAAAATTCAAAACATTCATTATTCAATAGAGCCCAATAGCAAAAATCAGGTTTTGAATGAAGAATCACATTTCTTGGTAGAATCATGCAGGATTGAAATTTTTGATGGTTTTTTACTCCTCTCAACAGCCCAAACAAGTTTCTAAAAGGATGAGTTTGCAACTACTTTACTTTTGGAGAAAATTCAAAACATTCATTATTCAATAGGGCCCAAACTATCAAAAACCAGCGGTTTGAATGAACACACATTTCTTGGTAGAATCATGCAGGACTGAAATTTTTGATGTTTTTCTACTCCTCTCATGAGCCCAAACAAGTCTCTAAAAGCATGAGTTTGCAACTACTTTACTTTTGGAGAAAATTCAAAACATTCATTATTCAATAGAGCCCAATAGCAAAAATCAGGTTTTGAATGAAGAATCACATTTCTTGGTAAAATCATGCAGGATTGAAATTTTTGATGGTTTTTTACTCCTCTCAACAGCCCAAACAAGTTTCTAAAAGGATGAGTTTGCAACTACTTTACTTTTGGAGAAAATTCAAAACATTCATTATTCAATAGGGCCCAAACTATCAAAAACCAGCGGTTTGAATGAACACACATTTCTTGGTAGAATCATGCAGGACTGAAATTTTTGATGTTTTTCTACTCCTCTCATGAGCCCAAACAAGTCTCTAAAAGCATGAGTTTGCAACTACTTTACTTTTGGAGAAAATTCAAAACATTCATTACTCAAAAGAGCCCAATAGCAAAAACCAGCGTTTTGAATGCAGAATCACATTTCTTGGTAGAATCATGCAGGATTGAAATTTTTGATGGTTTTTTACTCCTCTCAACAGCCCAAACAAGTTTCTAAAAGGATGAGTTTGCAACTACTTTACTTTTGGAGAAAATTCAAAACATTCATTATTCAATAGGGCCCAAACTATCAAAAACCAGCGGTTTCAATGAACACACATTTCTTGGTAGAATCATGCAGGACTGAAATTTTTGATGTTTTTCTACTCCTCTCATGAGCCCAAACAAGTCTCTAAAAGCATGAGTTTGCAACTACTTTACTTTTGTAGAAAATTCAAAACATTCATTATTCAATAGAGCCCAATAGCAAAAATCAGGTTTTGAATGAAGAATCACATTTCTTGGTAGAATCATGCAGGATTGAAATTTTTGATGGTTTTTTACTCCTCTCAACAGCCCAAACAAGTTTCTAAAAGGATGAGTTTGCAACTACTTTACTTTTGGAGAAAATTCAAAACATTCATTATTCAATAGGGCCCAAACTATCAAAAACCAGCGGTTTCAATGAACACACATTTCTTGGTAGAATCATGCAGGACTGAAATTTTTGATGTTTTTCTACTCCTCTCATGAGCCCAAACAAGTCTCTAAAAGCATGAGTTTGCAACTACTTTACTTTTGGAGAAAATTCAAAACATTCATTATTCAATAGAGCCCAATAGCAAAAACCAGCGTTTTGAATGAAGAATCACATTTCTTGGTAGAATCATGCAGGATTGAAATTTTTGATGGTTTTTTACTCCTCTCAACAGCCCAAACAAGTTTCTAAAAGGATGAGTTTGCAACTACTTTACTTTTGGAGAAAATTCAAAACATTCATTATTCAATAGGGCCCAAACTAACAAAAACCAGCGGTTTGAATGAACACACATTTCTTGGAAGAATCATGCAGGACTGAAATTTTTGATGTTTTTCTACTCCTCTCATGAGCCCAAACAAGTGTCTAAAAGCATGAGTTTGCACCTACTTTACTTTTGGAGAAAATTCAAAACATTCATTATTCAATAGAGCCCAATAGCAAAAATCAGGTTTTAAAATGAAGAATCACATTTCTTGGTAAAATCATGCAGGATTGAAATTTTTGATGGTTTTTTACTCCTCTCAGCAGCCCAAACAAGTTTCTAAAAGGATGAGTTTGCAACTACTTTACTTTTGGAGAAAATTCAAAACATTCATTATTCAATAGGGCCCAAACTATCAAAAACCAGCGGTTTGAATGAACACACATTTCTTGGTAGAATCATGCAGGACTGAAATTTTTGATGTTTTTTTACTCCTCTCATGAGCCCAAACAAGTCTCTAAAAGCATGAGTTTGCAACTACTTTACTTTTGGAGAAAATTCAAAACATTCATTACTCAAAAGAGCCCAATAGCAAAAACCAGCGTTTTGAATGAAGAATCACATTTCTTGGTAGAATCATGCAGGATTGAAATTTTTGATGGTTTTTTACTCCTCTCAACAGCCCAAACAAGTTTCTAAAATGATGAGTTTGCAACTACTTTACTTTTGGAGAAAATTCAAAACATTCATTATTCAATCGGGCCCAAACTATCAAAAACCAGCGTTTTCAATGAACACACATTTCTTGGTAGAATCATGCAGGACTGAAATTTTTGATGTTTTTCTACTCCTCTCATGAGCCCAAACAAGTCTCTAAAAGCATGAGTTTGCAACTACTTTACTTTTGGAGAAAATTCAAAACATTCATTATTCAATAGGGCCCAAACTATCAAAAACCAGCGGTTTCAATGAACACACATTTCTTGGTAGAATCATGCAGGACTGAAATTTTTGATGTTTTTTTACTCCTCTCATGAGCCCAAACAAGTCTCTAAAAGCATGAGTTTGCAACTACTTTACTTTTGGAGAAAATTCAAAACATTCATTACTCAAAAGAGCCCAATAGCAAAAACCAGCGTTTTGAATGAAGAATCACATTTCTTGGTAGAATCATGCAGGATTGAAATTTTTGATGGTTTTTTACTCCTCTCAACAGCCCAAACAAGTTTCTAAAATGATGAGTTTGCAACTACTTTAATTTTGGAGAAAATTCAAAACATTCATTATTCAATCGGGCCCAAACTATCAAAAACCAGCGTTTTCAATGAACACACATTTCTTGGTAGAATCATGCAGGACTGAAATTTTTGATGTTTTTCTACTCCTCTCATGAGCCCAAACAAGTCTCTAAAAGCATGAGTTTGCAACTACTTTACTTTTGGAGAAAATTCAAAACATTCATTATTCAATAGGGCCCAAACTATCAAAAACCAGCGGTTTCAATGAACACACATTTCTTGGTAGAATCATGCAGGACTGAAATTTTTGATGTTTTTTTACTCCTCTCATGAGCCCAAACAAGTATCTAAAAGCATGAGTTTGCAACTACTTTACTTTTGGAGAAAATTCAAAACATTCATTACTCAAAAGAGCCCAATAGCAAAAACCAGCGTTTTGAATGAAGAATCACATTTCTTGGTAGAATCATGCAGGATTGAAATTTTTGATGGTTTTTTACTCCTCTCAACAGCCCAAACAAGTTTCTAAAATGATGAGTTTGCAACTACTTTACTTTTGGAGAAAATTCAAAACATTCATTATTCAATAGGGCCCAAACTATCAAAAACCAGCGGTTTCAATGAACACACATTTCTTGGTAGAATCATGCAGGACTGAAATTTTTGATGTATTTCTACTCCTCTCATGAGCCCAAACAAGTCTCTAAAAGCATGAGTTTGCAACTACTTTACTTTTGGAGAAAATTCAAAACATTCATTATTCAATAGAGCCCAATAGCAAAAACCAGCGTTTTGAATGAAGAATCACATTTCTTGGTAGAATCATGCAGGATTGAAATTTTTGATGGTTTTTTACTCCTCTCAACAGCCCAAACAAGTTTCTAAAATGATGAGTTTGCAACTACTTTACTTTTGGAGAAAATTCAAAACATTCATTATTCAATCGGGCCCAAACTATCAAAAACCAGCGTTTTCAATGAACACACATTTCTTGGTAGAATCATGCAGGACTGAAATTTTTGATGTTTTTCTACTCCTCTCATGAGCCCAAACAAGTCTCTAAAAGCATGAGTTTGCAACTACTTTACTTTTGGAGAAAATTCAAAACATTCATTATTCAATAGGGCCCAAACTATCAAAAACCAGCGGTTTCAATGAACACACATTTCTTGGTAGAATCATGCAGGACTGAAATTTTTGATGTTTTTTTACTCCTCTCATGAGCCCAAACAAGTCTCTAAAAGCATGAGTTTGCAACTACTTTACTTTTGGAGAAAATTCAAAACATTCATTACTCAAAAGAGCCCAATAGCAAAAACCAGCGTTTTGAATGAAGAATCACATTTCTTGGTAGAATCATGCAGGATTGAAATTTTTGATGGTTTTTTACTCCTCTCAACAGCCCAAACAAGTTTCTAAAATGATGAGTTTGCAACTACTTTAATTTTGGAGAAAATTCAAAACATTCATTATTCAATCGGGCCCAAACTATCAAAAACCAGCGTTTTCAATGAACACACATTTCTTGGTAGAATCATGCAGGACTGAAATTTTTGATGTTTTTCTACTCCTCTCATGAGCCCAAACAAGTCTCTAAAAGCATGAGTTTGCAACTACTTTACTTTTGGAGAAAATTCAAAACATTCATTATTCAATAGGGCCCAAACTATCAAAAACCAGCGGTTTCAATGAACACACATTTCTTGGTAGAATCATGCAGGACTGAAATTTTTGATGTTTTTTTACTCCTCTCATGAGCCCAAACAAGTATCTAAAAGCATGAGTTTGCAACTACTTTACTTTTGGAGAAAATTCAAAACATTCATTACTCAAAAGAGCCCAATAGCAAAAACCAGCGTTTTGAATGAAGAATCACATTTCTTGGTAGAATCATGCAGGATTGAAATTTTTGATGGTTTTTTACTCCTCTCAACAGCCCAAACAAGTTTCTAAAATGATGAGTTTGCAACTACTTTACTTTTGGAGAAAATTCAAAACATTCATTATTCAATAGGGCCCAAACTATCAAAAACCAGCGGTTTCAATGAACACACATTTCTTGGTAGAATCATGCAGGACTGAAATTTTTGATGTATTTCTACTCCTCTCATGAGCCCAAACAAGTCTCTAAAAGCATGAGTTTGCAACTACTTTACTTTTGGAGAAAATTCAAAACATTCATTATTCAATAGAGCCCAATAGCAAAAACCAGCGTTTTGAATGAAGAATCACATTTCTTGGTAGAATCATGCAGGATTGAAATTTTTGATGGTTTTTTACTCCTCTCAACAGCCCAAACAAGTTTCTAAAAGGATGAGTTTGCAACTACTTTACTTTTGGAGAAAATTCAAAACATTCATTATTCAATAGGGCCCAAACTATCAAAAACCAGCGGTTTGAATGAACACACATTTCTTGGAAGAATCATGCAGGACTGAAATTTTTGATGTTTTTCTACTCCTCTCATGAGCCCAAACAAGTCTCTAAAAGCATGAGTTTGCACCTACTTTACTTTTGGAGAAAATTCAAAACATTCATTATTCAATAGAGCCCAATAGCAAAAATCAGGTTTTAAAATGAAGAATCACATTTCTTGGTAAAATCATGCAGGATTGAAATTTTTGATGGTTTTTTACTCCTCTAAACAGCCCAAACAAGTTTCTAAAAGGATGAGTTTGCAACTACTTTACTTTTGGAGAAAATTCAAAACATTCATTATTCAATAGGGCCCAAACTATCAAAAACCAGCGGTTTGAATGAACACACATTTCTTGGTAGAATCATGCAGGACTGAAATTTTTGATGTTTTTTTACTCCTCTCATGAGCCCAAACAAGTCTCTAAAAGCATGAGTTTGCAACTACTTTACTTTTGGAGAAAATTCAAAACATTCATTACTCAAAAGAGCCCAATAGCAAAAACCAGCGTTTTGAATGAAGAATCACATTTCTTGGTAGAATCATGCAGGATTGAAATTTTTGATGGTTTTTTACTCCTCTCAACAGCCCAAACAAGTTTCTAAAATGATGAGTTTGCAACTACTTTACTTTTGGAGAAAATTCAAAACATTCATTATTCAATCGGGCCCAAACTATCAAAAACCAGCGTTTTCAATGAACACACATTTCTTGGTAGAATCATGCAGGACTGAAATTTTTGATGTTTTTCTACTCCTCTCATGAGCCCAAACAAGTCTCTAAAAGCATGAGTTTGCAACTACTTTACTTTTGGAGAAAATTCAAAACATTCATTATTCAATAGAGCCCAATAGCAAAAACCAGCGTTTTGAATGAAGAATCACATTTCTTGGTAGAATCATGCAGGATTGAAATTTTTGATGGTTTTTTACTCCTCTCAACAGCCCAAACAAGTTTCTAAAAGGATGAGTTTGCAACTACTTTACTTTTGGAGAAAATTCAAAACATTCATTATTCAATAGGGCCCAAACTATCAAAAACCAGCGGTTTGAATGAACACACATTTCTTGGAAGAATCATGCAGGACTGAAATTTTTGATGTTTTTCTACTCTCATGAGCCCAAACAAGTCTCTAAAAGCATGAGTTTGCAACTACTTTACTTTTGGAGAAAATTCAAAACATTCATTATTCAATAGAGCCCAATAGCAAAAATCAGGTTTTAAAATGAAGAATCACATTTCTTGGTAAAATCATGCAGGATTGAAATTTTTGATGGTTTTTTACTCCTCTCAAAAGCCCAAACAAGTTTCTAAAAGGATGAGTTTGCAACTACTTTACTTTTGGAGAAAATTCAAAACATTCATTATTCAATAGGGCCCAAACTATCAAAAACCAGCGGTTTGAATGAACACACATTTCTTGGTAGAATCATGCAGGACTGAAATTTTTGATGTTTTTTTACTCCTCTCATGAGCCCAAACAAGTCTCTAAAAGCATGAGTTTGCAACTACTTTACTTTTGGAGAAAATTCAAAACATTCATTACTCAAAAGAGCCCAATAGCAAAAACCAGCGTTTTGAATGAAGAATCACATTTCTTGGTAGAATCATGCAGGATTGAAATTTTTGATGGTTTTTTTACTCCTCTCAACAGCCCAAACAAGTTTCTAAAAGGATGAGTTTGCAACTACTTTACTTTTGGAGAAAATTCAAAACATTCATTATTCAATAGGGCCCAAACTATCAAAAACCAGCGTTTTCAATGAACACACATTTCTTGGTAGAATCATGCAGGACTGAAATTTTTGATGTTTTTCTACTCCTCTCATGAGCCCAAACAAGTCTCTAAAAGCATGAGTTTGCAACTACTTTACTTTTGGAGAAAATTCAAAACATTCATTATTCAATAGAGCCCAATAGCAAAAACCAGCGTTTTGAATGAAGAATCACATTTCTTGGTAGAATCATGCAGGATTGAAATTTTTGATGGTTTTTTACTCCTCTCAACAGCCCAAACAAGTTTCTAAAAGGATGAGTTTGCAACTACTTTACTTTTGGAGAAAATTCAAAACATTCATTATTCAATAGGGCCCAAACTATCAAAAACCAGCGGTTTGAATGAACACACATTTCTTGGAAGAATCATGCAGGACTGAAATTTTTGATGTTTTTCTACTCTCATGAGCCCAAACAAGTCTCTAAAAGCATGAGTTTGCAACTACTTTACTTTTGGAGAAAATTCAAAACATTCATTATTCAATAGAGCCCAATAGCAAAAATCAGGTTTTAAAATGAAGAATCACATTTCTTGGTAAAATCATGCAGGATTGAAATTTTTGATGGTTTTTTACTCCTCTCAACAGCCCAAACAAGTTTCTAAAAGGATGAGTTTGCAACTACTTTACTTTTGGAGAAAATTCAAAACATTCATTATTCAATAGGGCCCAAACTATCAAAAACCAGCGGTTTCAATGAACACACATTTCTTGGTAGAATCTTGCAGGACTGAAATTTTTGATGTTTTTTTACTCCTCTCATGAGCCCAAACAAGTCTCTAAAAGCATGAGTTTGCAACTACTTTACTTTTGGAGAAAATTCAAAACATTCATTACTCAAAAGAGCCCAATAGCAAAAACCAGCGTTTTGAATGAAGAATCACATTTCTTGGTAGAATCATGCAGGATTGAAATTTTTGATGGTTTTTTACTCCTCTCAACAGCCCAAACAAGTTTCTAAAATGATGAGTTTGCAACTACTTTACTTTTGGAGAAAATTCAAAACATTCATTATTCAATAGGGCCCAAACTATCAAAAACCAGCGGTTTCAATGAACACACATTTCTTGGTAGAATCATGCAGGACTGAAATTTTTGATGTTTTTCTACTCCTCTCATGAGCCCAAACAAGTCTCTAAAAGCATGAGTTTGCAACTACTTTACTTTTGGAGAAAATTCAAAACATTCATTATTCAATAGAGCCCAATAGCAAAAACCAGCGTTTTGAATGAAGAATCACATTTCTTGGTAGAATCATGCAGGATTGAAATTTTTGATGGTTTTTTACTCCTCTCAACAGCCCAAACAAGTTTCTAAAAGGATGAGTTTGCAACTACTTTACTTTTGGAGAAAATTCAAAACATTCATTATTCAATAGGGCCCAAACTATCAAAAACCAGCGGTTTGAATGAACACACATTTCTTGGAAGAATCATGCAGGACTGAAATTTTTGATGTTTTTCTACTCCTCTCATGAGCCCAAACAAGTCTCTAAAAGCATGAGTTTGCACCTACTTTACTTTTGGAGAAAATTCAAAACATTCATTATTCAATAGAGCCCAATAGCAAAAATCAGGTTTTAAAATGAAGAATCACATTTCTTGGTAAAATCATGCAGGATTGAAATTTTTGATGGTGTTTTACTCCTCTAAACAGCCCAAACAAGTTTCTAAAAGGATGAGTTTGCAACTACTTTACTTTTGGAGAAAATTCAAAACATTCATTATTCAATAGGGCCCAAACTATCAAAAACCAGCCGTTTGAATGAACACACATTTCTTGGTAGAATCATGCAGGACTGAAATTTTTGATGTTTTTTTACTCCTCTCATGAGCCCAAACAAGTCTCTAAAAGCATGAGTTTGCAACTACTTTACTTTTGGAGAAAATTCAAAACATTCATTACTCAAAAGAGCCCAATAGCAAAAACCAGCGTTTTGAATGAAGAATCACATTTCTTGGTAGAATCATGCAGGATTGAAATTTTTGATGGTTTTTTACTCCTCTCAACAGCCCAAACAAGTTTCTAAAATGATGAGTTTGCAACTACTTTACTTTTGGAGAAAATTCAAAACATTCATTATTCAATAGGGCCCAAACTATCAAAAACCAGCGTTTTCAATGAACACACATTTCTTGGTAGAATCATGCAGGACTGAAATTTTTGATGTTTTTCTACTCCTCTCATGAGCCCAAACAAGTCTCTAAAAGCATGAGTTTGCAACTACTTTACTTTTGGAGAAAATTCAAAACATTCATTATTCAATAGAGCCCAATAGCAAAAACCAGCGTTTTGAATGAAGAATCACATTTCTTGGTAGAATCATGCAGGATTGAAATTTTTGATGTTTTTTTACTCCTCTCAACAGCCCAAACAAGTTTCTAAAAGGATGAGTTTGCAACTACTTTACTTTTGGAGAAAATTCAAAACATTCATTACTCATTAGGGCCCAAACTATCAAAAACCAGCGGTTTGAATGAACACACATTTCTTGGTAGAATCATGCAGGACTGAAATTTTTGATGTTTTTCTACTCCTCTCATGAGCCCAAACAAGTCTCTAAAAGCATGAGTTTGCAACTACTTTACTTTTGGAGA
The DNA here is from genome assembly GCF_039654945.1 of Dendrobates tinctorius. NCBI lineage: Eukaryota > Metazoa > Chordata > Amphibia > Anura > Dendrobatidae > Dendrobates > Dendrobates tinctorius. The sequence goes on along the minus strand of NW_027361701.1, from coordinate 11,232,260 downwards.
AAATTCAAAACATTCATTACTCAAAAGAGCCCAATAGCAAAAACCAGCGTTTTGAATGAAGAATCACATTTCTTGGTAGAATCATGCAGGATTGAAATTTTTGATGGTTTTTTTACTCCTCTCAACAGCCCAAACAAGTTTCTAAAAGGATGAGTTTGCAACTACTTTACTTTTGGAGAAAATTCAAAACATTCATTATTCAATAGGGCCCAAACTATCAAAAACCAGCGTTTTCAATGAACACACATTTCTTGGTAGAATCATGCAGGACTGAAATTTTTGATGTTTTTCTACTCCTCTCATGAGCCCAAACAAGTCTCTAAAAGCATGAGTTTGCAACTACTTTACTTTTGGAGAAAATTCAAAACATTCATTATTCAATAGAGCCCAATAGCAAAAACCAGCGTTTTGAATGAAGAATCACATTTCTTGGTAGAATCATGCAGGATTGAAATTTTTGATGGTTTTTTACTCCTCTCAACAGCCCAAACAAGTTTCTAAAAGGATGAGTTTGCAACTACTTTACTTTTGGAGAAAATTCAAAACATTCATTATTCAATAGGGCCCAAACTATCAAAAACCAGCGGTTTGAATGAACACACATTTCTTGGAAGAATCATGCAGGACTGAAATTTTTGATGTTTTTCTACTCTCATGAGCCCAAACAAGTCTCTAAAAGCATGAGTTTGCAACTACTTTACTTTTGGAGAAAATTCAAAACATTCATTATTCAATAGAGCCCAATAGCAAAAATCAGGTTTTAAAATGAAGAATCACATTTCTTGGTAAAATCATGCAGGATTGAAATTTTTGATGGTTTTTTACTCCTCTCAACAGCCCAAACAAGTTTCTAAAAGGATGAGTTTGCAACTACTTTACTTTTGGAGAAAATTCAAAACATTCATTATTCAATAGGGCCCAAACTATCAAAAACCAGCGGTTTCAATGAACACACATTTCTTGGTAGAATCATGCAGGACTGAAATTTTTGATGTTTTTTTACTCCTCTCATGAGCCCAAACAAGTCTCTAAAAGCATGAGTTTGCAACTACTTTACTTTTGGAGAAAATTCAAAACATTCATTACTCAAAAGAGCCCAATAGCAAAAACCAGCGTTTTGAATGAAGAATCACATTTCTTGGTAGAATCATGCAGGATTGAAATTTTTGATGGTTTTTTACTCCTCTCAACAGCCCAAACAAGTTTCTAAAATGATGAGTTTGCAACTACTTTACTTTTGGAGAAAATTCAAAACATTCATTATTCAATAGGGCCCAAACTATCAAAAACCAGCGGTTTCAATGAACACACATTTCTTGGTAGAATCATGCAGGACTGAAATTTTTGATGTTTTTCTACTCCTCTCATGAGCCCAAGCAAGTCTCTAAAAGCATGAGTTTGCAACTACTTTACTTTTGGAGAAAATTCAAAACATTCATTATTCAATAGAGCCCAATAGCAAAAACCAGCGTTTTGAATGAAGAATCACATTTCTTGGTAGAATCATGCAGGATTGAAATTTTTGATGGTTTTTTACTCCTCTCAACAGCCCAAACAAATTTCTAAAAGGATGAGTTTGCAACTACTTTACTTTTGGAGAAAATTCAAAACATTCATTATTCAATAGGGCCCAAACTATCAAAAACCATCGGTTTGAATGAACACACATTTCTTGGAAGAATCATGCAGGACTGAAATTTTTGATGTCTTTCTACTCCTCTCATGAGCCCAAACAAGTCTCTAAAAGCATGAGTTTGCACCTACTTTACTTTTGGAGAAAATTCAAAACATTCATTATTCAATAGAGCCCAATAGCAAAAATCAGGTTTTAAAATGAAGAATCACATTTCTTGGTAAAATCATGCAGGATTGAAATTTTTGATGGTTTTTTACTCCTCTAAACAGCCCAAACAAGTTTCTAAAAGGATGAGTTTGCAACTACTTTACTTTTGGAGAAAATTCAAAACATTCATTATTCAATAGGGCCCAAACTATCAAAAACCAGCCGTTTGAATGAACACACATTTCTTGGTAGAATCATGCAGGACTGAAATTTTTGATGGTTTTTTACTCCTCTCATGAGCCCAAACAAGTCTCTAAAAGCATGAGTTTGCAACTACTTTACTTTTGGAGAAAATTCAAAACATTCATTACTCAAAAGAGCCCAATAGCAAAAACCAGCGTTTTGAATGAAGAATCACATTTCTTGGTAGAATCATGCAGGATTGAAATTTTTGATGGTTTTTTACTCCTCTCAACAGCCCAAACAAGTTTCTAAAATGATGAGTTTGCAACTACTTTACTTTTGGAGAAAATTCAAAACATTCATTATTCAATAGGGCCCAAACTATCAAAAACCAGCGTTTTCAATGAACACACATTTCTTGGTAGAATCATGCAGGACTGAAATTTTTGATGTTTTTCTACTCCTCTCATGAGCCCAAACAAGTCTCTAAAAGCATGAGTTTGCAACTACTTTACTTTTGGAGAAAATTCAAAACATTCATTATTCAATAGAGCCCAATAGCAAAAACCAGCGTTTTGAATGAAGAATCAGATTTCTTGGTAGAATCATGCAGGATTGAAATTTTTGATGGTTTTTTACTCCTCTCAACAGCCCAAACAAGTTTCTAAAAGGATGAGTTTGCAACTACTTTACTTTTGGAGAAAATTCAAAACATTCATTATTCAATAGGGCCCAAACTATCAAAAACCAGCGGTTTGAATGAACACACATTTCTTGGAAGAATCATGCAGGACTGAAATTTTTGATGTTTTTCTACTCTCATGAGCCCAAACAAGTCTCTAAAAGCATGAGTTTGCAACTACTTTACTTTTGGAGAAAATTCAAAACATTCATTATTCAATAGAGCCCAATAGCAAAAATCAGGTTTTAAAATGAAGAATCACATTTCTTGGTAAAATCATGCAGGATTGAAATTTTTGATGGTTTTTTACTCCTCTCAACAGCCCAAACAAGTTTCTAAAAGGATGAGTTTGCAACTACTTTACTTTTGGAGAAAATTCAAAACATTCATTATTCAATAGGGCCCAAACTATCAAAAACCATCGGTTTGAATGAACACACATTTCTTGGAAGAATCATGCAGGACTGAAATTTTTGATGTTTTTCTACTCCTCTCATGAGCCCAAACAAGTCTCTAAAAGCATGAGTTTGCAACTACTTTACTTTTGGAGAAAATTCAAAACATTCATTACTCAAAAGAGCCCAATAGCAAAAACCAGCGTTTTGAATGAAGAATCACATTTCTTGGTAGAATCATGCAGGATTGAAATTTTTGATGGTTTTTTACTCCTCTCAACAGCCCAAACAAGTTTCTAAAATGATGAGTTTGCAACTACTTTACTTTTGGAGAAAATTCAAAACATTCATTATTCAATAGGGCCCAAACTATCAAAAACCAGCGGTTTCAATGAACACACATTTCTTGGTAGAATCATGCAGGACTGAAATTTTTGATGTTTTTCTACTCCTCTCATGAGCCCAAACAAGTCTCTAAAAGCATGAGTTTGCAACTACTTTACTTTTGGAGAAAATTCAAAACATTCATTATTCAATAGAGCCCAATAGCAAAAACAAGCGTTTTGAATGAAGAATCACATTTCTTGGTAGAATCATGCAGGATTGAAATTTTTGATGTTTTTTTACTCCTCTCAACAGCCCAAACAAGTTTCTAAAAGGATGAGTTTGCAACTACTTTACTTTTGGAGAAAATTCAAAACATTCATTATTCAATAGGGCCCAAACTATCAAAAACCAGCGGTTTCAATGAACACACATTTCTTGGTAGAATCATGCAGGACTGAAATTTTTGATGTTTTTCTACTCCTCTCATGAGCCCAAACAAGTCTCTAAAAGCATGAGTTTGCAACTACTTTACTTTTGGAGAAAATTCAAAACATTCATTATTCAATAGAGCCCAATAGCAAAAATCAGGTTTTGAATGAAGAATCACATTTCTTGGTAGAATCATGCAGGATTGAAATTTTTGATGGTTTTTTACTCCTCTCAACAGCCCAAACAAGTTTCTAAAAGGATGAGTTTGCAACTACTTTACTTTTGGAGAAAATTCAAAACATTCATTATTCAATAGGGCCCAAACTATCAAAAACCAGCGGTTTCAATGAACACACATTTCTTGGTAGAATCATGCAGGACTGAAATTTTTGATGTTTTTCTACTCCTCTCATGAGCCCAAACAAGTCTCTAAAAGCATGAGTTTGCAACTACTTTACTTTTGGAGAAAATTCAAAACATTCATTATTCAATAGAGCCCAATAGCAAAAATCAGGTTTTGAATGAAGAATCACATTTCTTGGTAGAATCATGCAGGATTGAAATTTTTGATGGTTTTTTACTCCTCTCAACAGCCCAAACAAGTTTCTAAAAGGATGAGTTTGCAACTACTTTACTTTTGGAGAAAATTCAAAACATTCATTATTCAATAGGGCCCAAACTATCAAAAACCAGCGGTTTCAATGAACACACATTTCTTGGTAGAATCATGCAGGACTGAAATTTTTGATGTTTTTCTACTCCTCTCATGAGCCCAAACAAGTCTCTAAAAGCATGAGTTTGCAACTACTTTACTTTTGGAGAAAATTCAAAACATTCACTATTCAATAGAGCCCAATAGCAAAAATCAGGTTTTGAATGAAGAATCACATTTCTTGGTAAAATCATGCAGGATTGAAATTTTTGATGGTTTTTTACTCCTCTCAACAGCCCAAACAAGTTTCTAAAAGGATGAGTTTGCAACTACTTTACTTTTGGAGAAAATTCAAAACATTCATTATTCAATAGGGCCCAAACTATCAAAAACCAGCGGTTTCAATGAACACACATTTCTTGGTAGAATCATGCAGGACTGAAATTTTTGATGTTTTTCTACTCCTCTCATGAGCCCAAACAAGTCTCTAAAAGCATGAGTTTGCAACTACTTTACTTTTGGAGAAAATTCAAAACATTCATTATTCAATAGAGCCCAATAGCAAAAACCAGCGTTTTGAATGAAGAATCACATTTCTTGGTAGAATCATGCAGGATTGAAATTTTTGATGGTTTTTTACTCCTCTCAACAGCCCAAACAAGTTTCTAAAAGGATGAGTTTGCAACTACTTTACTTTTGGAGAAAATTCAAAACATTCATTATTCAATAGGGCCCAAACTATCAAAAACCAGCGGTTTGAATGAACACACATTTCTTGGAAGAATCATGCAGGACTGAAATTTTTGATGTTTTTCTACTCCTCTCATGAGCCCAAACAAGTCTCTAAAAGCATGAGTTTGCACCTACTTTACTTTTGGAGAAAATTCAAAACATTCATTATTCAATAGAGCCCAATAGCAAAAATCAGGTTTTAAAATGAAGAATCACATTTCTTGGTAAAATCATGCAGGATTGAAATTTTTGATGGTTTTTTACTCCTCTAAACAGCCCAAACAAGTTTCTAAAAGGATGAGTTTGCAACTACTTTACTTTTGGAGAAAATTCAAAACATTCATTATTCAATAGGGCCCAAACTATCAAAAACCAGCCGTTTGAATGAACACACATTTCTTGGTAGAATCATGCAGGACTGAAATTTTTGATGTTTTTTTACTCCTCTCATGAGCCCAAACAAGTCTCTAAAAGTATGAGTTTGCAACTACTTTACTTTTGGAGAAAATTCAAAACATTCATTACTCAAAAGAGCCCAATAGCAAAAACCAGCGTTTTGAATGAAGAATCACATTTCTTGGTAGAATCATGCAGGATTGAAATTTTTGATGGTTTTTTACTCCTCTCAACAGCCCAAACAAGTTTCTAAAATGATGAGTTTGCAACTACTTTACTTTTGGAGAAAATTCAAAACATTCATTATTCAATAGGGCCCAAACTATCAAAAACCAGCGTTTTCAATGAACACACATTTCTTGGTAGAATCATGCAGGACTGAAATTTTTGATGTTTTTCTACTCCTCTCATGAGCCCAAACAAGTCTCTAAAAGCATGAGTTTGCAACTACTTTACTTTTGGAGAAAATTCAAAACATTCATTATTCAATAGAGCCCAATAGCAAAAACCAGCGTTTTGAATGAAGAATCACATTTCTTGGTAGAATCATGCAGGATTGAAATTTTTGATGTTTTTTTACTCCTCTCAACAGCCCAAACAAGTTTCTAAAAGGATGAGTTTGCAACTACTTTACTTTTGGAGAAAATTCAAAACATTCATTACTCATTAGGGCCCAAACTATCAAAAACCAGCGGTTTGAATGAACACACATTTCTTGGTAGAATCATGCAGGACTGAAATTTTTGATGTTTTTCTACTCCTCTCATGAGCCCAAACAAGTCTCTAAAAGCATGAGTTTGCAACTACTTTACTTTTGGAGAAAATTCAAAACATTCATTACTCAAAAGAGCCCAATAGCAAAAACCAGCGTTTTGAATGAAGAATCACATTTCTTGGTAGAATCATGCAGGATTGAAATTTTTGATGGTTTTTTTACTCCTCTCAACAGCCCAAACAAGTTTCTAAAAGGATGAGTTTGCAACTACTTTACTTTTGGAGAAAATTCAAAACATTCATTATTCAATAGGGCCCAAACTATCAAAAACCAGCGTTTTCAATGAACACACATTTCTTGGTAGAATCATGCAGGACTGAAATTTTTGATGTTTTTCTACTCCTCTCATGAGCCCAAACAAGTCTCTAAAAGCATGAGTTTGCAACTACTTTACTTTTGGAGAAAATTCAAAACATTCATTATTCAATAGAGCCCAATAGCAAAAACCAGCGTTTTGAATGAAGAATCACATTTCTTGGTAGAATCATGCAGGATTGAAATTTTTGATGGTTTTTTACTCCTCTCAACAGCCCAAACAAGTTTCTAAAAGGATGAGTTTGCAACTACTTTACTTTTGGAGAAAATTCAAAACATTCATTATTCAATAGGGCCCAAACTATCAAAAACCAGCGGTTTGAATGAACACACATTTCTTGGAAGAATCATGCAGGACTGAAATTTTTGATGTTTTTCTACTCTCATGAGCCCAAACAAGTCTCTAAAAGCATGAGTTTGCAACTACTTTACTTTTGGAGAAAATTCAAAACATTCATTATTCAATAGAGCCCAAGAGCAAAAATCAGGTTTTAAAATGAAGAATCACATTTCTTGGTAAAATCATGCAGGATTGAAATTTTTGATGGTTTTTTACTCCTCTCAACAGCCCAAACAAGTTTCTAAAAGGATGAGTTTGCAACTACTTTACTTTTGGAGAAAATTCAAAACATTCATTATTCAATAGGGCCCAAACTATCAAAAACCAGCCGTTTGAATGAACACACATTTCTTGGTAGAATCATGCAGGACTGAAATTTTTGATGGTTTTTTACTCCTCTCATGAGCCCAAACAAGTCTCTAAAAGCATGAGTTTGCAACTACTTTACTTTTGGAGAAAATTCAAAACATTCATTACTCAAAAGAGCCCAATAGCAAAAACCAGCGTTTTGAATGAAGAATCACATTTCTTGGTAGAATCATGCAGGATTGAAATTTTTGATGGTTTTTTACTCCTCTCAACAGCCCAAACAAGTTTCTAAAATGATGAGTTTGCAACTACTTTACTTTTGGAGAAAATTCAAAACATTCATTATTCAATAGGGCCCAAACTATCAAAAACCAGCGTTTTCAATGAACACACATTTCTTGGTAGAATCATGCAGGACTGAAATTTTTGATGTTTTTCTACTCCTCTCATGAGCCCAAACAAGTCTCTAAAAGCATGAGTTTGCAACTACTTTACTTTTGGAGAAAATTCAAAACATTCATTATTCAATAGAGCCCAATAGCAAAAACCAGCGTTTTGAATGAAGAATCACATTTCTTGGTAGAATCATGCAGGATTGAAATTTTTGATGGTTTTTTACTCCTCTCAACAGCCCAAACAAGTTTCTAAAAGGATGAGTTTGCAACTACTTTACTTTTGGAGAAAATTCAAAACATTCATTATTCAATAGGGCCCAAACTATCAAAAACCAGCGGTTTGAATGAACACACATTTCTTGGAAGAATCATGCAGGACTGAAATTTTTGATGTTTTTCTACTCTCATGAGCCCAAACAAGTCTCTAAAAGCATGAGTTTGCAACTACTTTACTTTTGGAGAAAATTCAAAACATTCATTATTCAATAGAGCCCAATAGCAAAAATCAGGTTTTAAAATGAAGAATCACATTTCTTGGTAAAATCATGCAGGATTGAAATTTTTGATGGTTTTTTACTCCTCTCAACAGCCCAAACAAGTTTCTAAAAGGATGAGTTTGCAACTACTTTACTTTTGGAGAAAATTCAAAACATTCATTATTCAATAGGGCCCAAACTATCAAAAACCAGCGGTTTGAATGAACACACATTTCTTGGAAGAATCATGCAGGACTGAAATTTTTGATGTTTTTCTACTCCTCTCATGAGCCCAAACAAGTCTCTAAAAGCATGAGTTTGCAACTACTTTACTTTTGGAGAAAATTCAAAACATTCATTATTCAATAGAGCCCAATAGCAAAAATCAGGTTTTAAAATGAAGAATCACATTTCTTGGTAAAATCATGCAGGATTGAAATTTTTGATGGTTTTTTACTCCTCTCAACAGCCCAAACAAGTTTCTAAAAGGATGAGTTTGCAACTACTTTACTTTTGGAGAAAATTCAAAACATTCATTATTCAATAGGGCCCAAACTATCAAAAACCAGCGGTTTCAATGAACACACATTTCTTGGTAGAATCATGCAGGACTGAAATTTTTGATGTTTTTCTACTCCTCTCATGAGCCCAAACAAGTCTCTAAAAGCATGAGTTTGCAACTACTTTACTTTTGGAGAAAATTCAAAACATTCATTATTCAATAGAGCCCAATAGCAAAAATCAGGTTTTGAATGAAGAATCACATTTCTTGGTAGAATCATGCAGGATTGAAATTTTTGATGGTTTTTTACTCCTCTCAACAGCCCAAACAAGTTTCTAAAAGGATGAGTTTGCAACTACTTTACTTTTGGAGAAAATTCAAAACATTCATTATTCAATAGGGCCCAAACTATCAAAAACCAGCGGTTTCAATGAACACACATTTCTTGGTAGAATCATGCAGGACTGAAATTTTTGATGTTTTTCTACTCCTCTCATGAGCCCAAACAAGTCTCTAAAAGCATGAGTTTGCAACTACTTTACTTTTGGAGAAAATTCAAAACATTCATTATTCAATAGAGCCCAATAGCAAAAATCAGGTTTTGAATGAAGAATCACATTTCTTGGTAGAATCATGCAGGATTGAAATTTTTGATGGTTTTTTACTCCTCTCAACAGCGCAAACAAGTTTCTAAAAGGATGAGTTTGCAACTACTTTACTTTTGGAGAAAATTCAAAACATTCATTATTCAATAGGGCCCAAACTATCAAAAACCAGCGGTTTCAATGAACACACATTTCTTGGTAGAATCATGCAGGACTGAAATTTTTGATGTTTTTCTACTCCTCTCATGAGCCCAAACAAGTCTCTAAAAGCATGAGTTTGCAACTACTTTACTTTTGGAGAAAATTCAAAACATTCACTATTCAATAGAGCCCAATAGCAAAAATCAGGTTTTGAATGAAGAATCACATTTCTTGGTAAAATCATGCAGGATTGAAATTTTTGATGGTTTTTTACTCCTCTCAACAGCCCAAACAAGTTTCTAAAAGGATGAGTTTGCAACTACTTTACTTTTGGAGAAAATTCAAAACATTCATTATTCAATAGGGCCCAAACTATCAAAAACCAGCGGTTTCAATGAACACACATTTCTTGGTAGAATCATGCAGGACTGAAATTTTTGATGTTTTTCTACTCCTCTCATGAGCCCAAACAAGTCTCTAAAAGCATGAGTTTGCAACTACTTTACTTTTGGAGAAAATTCAAAACATTCATTACTCAAAAGAGCCCAATAGCAAAAACCAGCATTTTGAATGAAGAATCACATTTCTTGGTAGAATCATGCAGGATTGAAATTTTTGATGGTTTTTTACTCCTCTCAACAGCCCAAACAAGTTTCTAAAAGGATGAGTTTGCAACTACTTTACTTTTGGAGAAAATTCAAAACATTCATTATTCAATAGGGCCCAAACTATCAAAAACCAGCGGTTTCAATTAACACACATTTCTTGGTAGAATCATGCAGGACTGAAATTTTTGATGTTTTTCTACTCCTCTCATGAGCCCAAACAAGTCTCTAAAAGCATGAGTTTGCAACTACTTTACTTTTGGAGAAAATTCAAAACATTCATTATTCAATAGAGCCCAATAGCAAAAATCAGGTTTTGAATGAAGAATCACATTTCTTGGTAGAATCATGCAGGATTGAAATTTTTGATGGTTTTTTACTCCTCTCAACAGCCCAAACAAGTTTCTAAAAGGATGAGTTTGCAACTACTTTACTTTTGGAGAAAATTCAAAACATTCATTATTCAATAGGGCCCAAACTATCAAAAACCAGCGGTTTGAATGAACACACATTTCTTGGTAGAATCATGCAGGACTGAAATTTTTGATGTTTTTCTACTCCTCTCATGAGCCCAAACAAGTCTCTAAAAGCATGAGTTTGCAACTACTTTACTTTTGGAGAAAATTCAAAACATTCATTATTCAATAGAGCCCAATAGCAAAAATCAGGTTTTGAATGAAGAATCACATTTCTTGGTAAAATCATGCAGGATTGAAATTTTTGATGGTTTTTTACTCCTCTCAACAGCCCAAACAAGTTTCTAAAAGGATGAGTTTGCAACTACTTTACTTTTGGAGAAAATTCAAAACATTCATTATTCAATAGGGCCCAAACTATCAAAAACCAGTGGTTTGAATGAACACACATTTCTTGGTAGAATCATGCAGGACTGAAATTTTTGATGTTTTTCTACTCCTCTCATGAGCCCAAACAAGTCTCTAAAAGCATGAGTTTGCAACTACTTTACTTTTGGAGAAAATTCAAAACATTCATTACTCAAAAGAGCCCAATAGCAAAAACCAGCGTTTTGAATGCAGAATCACATTTCTTGGTAGAATCATGCAGGATTGAAATTTTTGATGGTTTTTTACTCCTCTCAACAGCCCAAACAAGTTTCTAAAAGGATGAGTTTGCAACTACTTTACTTTTGGAGAAAATTCAAAACATTCATTATTCAATAGGGCCCAAACTATCAAAAACCAGCGGTTTCAATGAACACACATTTCTTGGTAGAATCATGCAGGACTGAAATTTTTGATGTTTTTCTACTCCTCTCATGAGCCCAAACAAGTCTCTAAAAGCATGAGTTTGCAACTACTTTACTTTTGTAGAAAATTCAAAACATTCATTATTCAATAGAGCCCAATAGCAAAAATCAGGTTTTGAATGAAGAATCACATTTCTTGGTAGAATCATGCAGGATTGAAATTTTTGATGGTTTTTTACTCCTCTCAACAGCCCAAACAAGTTTCTAAAAGGATGAGTTTGCAACTACTTTACTTTTGGAGAAAATTCAAAACATTCATTATTCAATAGGGCCCAAACTATCAAAAACCAGCGGTTTGAATGAACACACATTTCTTGGTAGAATCATGCAGGACTGAAATTTTTGATGTTTTTCTACTCCTCTCATGAGCCCAAACAAGTCTCTAAAAGCATGAGTTTGCAACTACTTTACTTTTGGAGAAAATTCAAAACATTCATTATTCAATAGAGCCCAATAGCAAAAATCAGGTTTTGAATGAAGAATCACATTTCTTGGTAAAATCATGCAGGATTGAAATTTTTGATGGTTTTTTACTCCTCTCAACAGCCCAAACAAGTTTCTAAAAGGATGAGTTTGCAACTACTTTACTTTTGGAGAAAATTCAAAACATTCATTATTCAATAGGGCCCAAACTATCAAAAACCAGCGGTTTCAATGAACACACATTTCTTGGTAGAATCATGCAGGACTGAAATTTTTGATGTTTTTCTACTCCTCTCATGAGCCCAAACAAGTCTCTAAAAGCATGAGTTTGCAACTACTTTACTTTTGGAGAAAATTCAAAACATTCATTACTCAAAAGAGCCCAATAGCAAAAACCAGCGTTTTGAATGCAGAATCACATTTCTTGGTAGAATCATGCAGGATTGAAATTTTTGATGGTTTTTTACTCCTCTCAACAGCCCAAACAAGTTTCTAAAAGGATGAGTTTGCAACTACTTTACTTTTGGAGAAAATTCAAAACATTCATTATTCAATAGGGCCCAAACTATCAAAAACCAGCGGTTTCAATGAACACACATTTCTTGGTAGAATCATGCAGGACTGAAATTTTTGATGTTTTTCTACTCCTCTCATGAGCCCAAACAAGTCTCTAAAAGCATGAGTTTGCAACTACTTTACTTTTGTAGAAAATTCAAAACATTCATTATTCAATAGAGCCCAATAGCAAAAATCAGGTTTTGAATGAAGAATCACATTTCTTGGTAGAATCATGCAGGATTGAAATTTTTGATGGTTTTTTACTCCTCTCAACAGCCCAAACAAGTTTCTAAAAGGATGAGTTTGCAACTACTTTACTTTTGGAGAAAATTCAAAACATTCATTATTCAATAGGGCCCAAACTATCAAAAACCAGCGGTTTCAATGAACACACATTTCTTGGTAGAATCATGCAGGACTGAAATTTTTGATGTTTTTCTACTCCTCTCATGAGCCCAAACAAGTCTCTAAAAGCATGAGTTTGCAACTACTTTACTTTTGGAGAAAATTCAAAACATTCATTATTCAATAGAGCCCAATAGCAAAAACCAGCGTTTTGAATGAAGAATCACATTTCTTGGTAGAATCATGCAGGATTGAAATTTTTGATGGTTTTTTACTCCTCTCAACAGCCCAAACAAGTTTCTAAAAGGATGAGTTTGCAACTACTTTACTTTTGGAGAAAATTCAAAACATTCATTATTCAATAGGGCCCAAACTAACAAAAACCAGCGGTTTGAATGAACACACATTTCTTGGAAGAATCATGCAGGACTGAAATTTTTGATGTTTTTCTACTCCTCTCATGAGCCCAAACAAGTCTCTAAAAGCATGAGTTTGCACCTACTTTACTTTTGGAGAAAATTCAAAACATTCATTATTCAATAGAGCCCAATAGCAAAAATCAGGTTTTAAAATGAAGAATCACATTTCTTGGTAAAATCATGCAGGATTGAAATTTTTGATGGTTTTTTACTCCTCTCAGCAGCCCAAACAAGTTTCTAAAAGGATGAGTTTGCAACTACTTTACTTTTGGAGAAAATTCAAAACATTCATTATTCAATAGGGCCCAAACTATCAAAAACCAGCGGTTTGAATGAACACACATTTCTTGGTAGAATCATGCAGGACTGAAATTTTTGATGTTTTTTTACTCCTCTCATGAGCCCAAACAAGTCTCTAAAAGCATGAGTTTGCAACTACTTTACTTTTGGAGAAAATTCAAAACATTCATTACTCAAAAGAGCCCAATAGCAAAAACCAGCGTTTTGAATGAAGAATCACATTTCTTGGTAGAATCATGCAGGATTGAAATTTTTGATGGTTTTTTACTCCTCTCAACAGCCCAAACAAGTTTCTAAAATGATGAGTTTGCAACTACTTTACTTTTGGAGAAAATTCAAAACATTCATTATTCAATCGGGCCCAAACTATCAAAAACCAGCGTTTTCAATGAACACACATTTCTTGGTAGAATCATGCAGGACTGAAATTTTTGATGTTTTTCTACTCCTCTCATGAGCCCAAACAAGTCTCTAAAAGCATGAGTTTGCAACTACTTTACTTTTGGAGAAAATTCAAAACATTCATTATTCAATAGGGCCCAAACTATCAAAAACCAGCGGTTTCAATGAACACACATTTCTTGGTAGAATCATGCAGGACTGAAATTTTTGATGTTTTTTTACTCCTCTCATGAGCCCAAACAAGTCTCTAAAAGCATGAGTTTGCAACTACTTTACTTTTGGAGAAAATTCAAAACATTCATTACTCAAAAGAGCCCAATAGCAAAAACCAGCGTTTTGAATGAAGAATCACATTTCTTGGTAGAATCATGCAGGATTGAAATTTTTGATGGTTTTTTACTCCTCTCAACAGCCCAAACAAGTTTCTAAAATGATGAGTTTGCAACTACTTTAATTTTGGAGAAAATTCAAAACATTCATTATTCAATCGGGCCCAAACTATCAAAAACCAGCGTTTTCAATGAACACACATTTCTTGGTAGAATCATGCAGGACTGAAATTTTTGATGTTTTTCTACTCCTCTCATGAGCCCAAACAAGTCTCTAAAAGCATGAGTTTGCAACTACTTTACTTTTGGAGAAAATTCAAAACATTCATTACTCAAAAGAGCCCAATAGCAAAAACCAGCGTTTTGAATGAAGAATCACATTTCTTGGTAGAATCATGCAGGATTGAAATTTTTGATGGTTTTTTACTCCTCTCAACAGCCCAAACAAGTTTCTAAAATGATGAGTTTGCAACTACTTTACTTTTGGAGAAAATTCAAAACATTCATTATTCAATAGGGCCCAAACTATCAAAAACCAGCGGTTTCAATGAACACACATTTCTTGGTAGAATCATGCAGGACTGAAATTTTTGATGTATTTCTACTCCTCTCATGAGCCCAAACAAGTCTCTAAAAGCATGAGTTTGCAACTACTTTACTTTTGGAGAAAATTCAAAACATTCATTATTCAATAGAGCCCAATAGCAAAAACCAGCGTTTTGAATGAAGAATCACATTTCTTGGTAGAATCATGCAGGATTGAAATTTTTGATGGTTTTTTACTCCTCTCAACAGCCCAAACAAGTTTCTAAAAGGATGAGTTTGCAACTACTTTACTTTTGGAGAAAATTCAAAACATTCATTATTCAATAGGGCCCAAACTATCAAAAACCAGCGGTTTGAATGAACACACATTTCTTGGAAGAATCATGCAGGACTGAAATTTTTGATGTTTTTCTACTCCTCTCATGAGCCCAAACAAGTCTCTAAAAGCATGAGTTTGCACCTACTTTACTTTTGGAGAAAATTCAAAACATTCATTATTCAATAGAGCCCAATAGCAAAAATCAGGTTTTAAAATGAAGAATCACATTTCTTGGTAAAATCATGCAGGATTGAAATTTTTGATGGTTTTTTACTCCTCTAAACAGCCCAAACAAGTTTCTAAAAGGATGAGTTTGCAACTACTTTACTTTTGGAGAAAATTCAAAACATTCATTATTCAATAGGGCCCAAACTATCAAAAACCAGCGGTTTGAATGAACACACATTTCTTGGTAGAATCATGCAGGACTGAAATTTTTGATGTTTTTTTACTCCTCTCATGAGCCCAAACAAGTCTCTAAAAGCATGAGTTTGCAACTACTTTACTTTTGGAGAAAATTCAAAACATTCATTACTCAAAAGAGCCCAATAGCAAAAACCAGCGTTTTGAATGAAGAATCACATTTCTTGGTAGAATCATGCAGGATTGAAATTTTTGATGGTTTTTTACTCCTCTCAACAGCCCAAACAAGTTTCTAAAATGATGAGTTTGCAACTACTTTACTTTTGGAGAAAATTCAAAACATTCATTATTCAATCGGGCCCAAACTATCAAAAACCAGCGTTTTCAATGAACACACATTTCTTGGTAGAATCATGCAGGACTGAAATTTTTGATGTTTTTCTACTCCTCTCATGAGCCCAAACAAGTCTCTAAAAGCATGAGTTTGCAACTACTTTACTTTTGGAGAAAATTCAAAACATTCATTATTCAATAGAGCCCAATAGCAAAAACCAGCGTTTTGAATGAAGAATCACATTTCTTGGTAGAATCATGCAGGATTGAAATTTTTGATGGTTTTTTACTCCTCTCAACAGCCCAAACAAGTTTCTAAAAGGATGAGTTTGCAACTACTTTACTTTTGGAGAAAATTCAAAACATTCATTATTCAATAGGGCCCAAACTATCAAAAACCAGCGGTTTGAATGAACACACATTTCTTGGAAGAATCATGCAGGACTGAAATTTTTGATGTTTTTCTACTCTCATGAGCCCAAACAAGTCTCTAAAAGCATGAGTTTGCAACTACTTTACTTTTGGAGAAAATTCAAAACATTCATTATTCAATAGAGCCCAATAGCAAAAATCAGGTTTTAAAATGAAGAATCACATTTCTTGGTAAAATCATGCAGGATTGAAATTTTTGATGGTTTTTTACTCCTCTCAAAAGCCCAAACAAGTTTCTAAAAGGATGAGTTTGCAACTACTTTACTTTTGGAGAAAATTCAAAACATTCATTATTCAATAGGGCCCAAACTATCAAAAACCAGCGGTTTGAATGAACACACATTTCTTGGTAGAATCATGCAGGACTGAAATTTTTGATGTTTTTTTACTCCTCTCATGAGCCCAAACAAGTCTCTAAAAGCATGAGTTTGCAACTACTTTACTTTTGGAGAAAATTCAAAACATTCATTACTCAAAAGAGCCCAATAGCAAAAACCAGCGTTTTGAATGAAGAATCACATTTCTTGGTAGAATCATGCAGGATTGAAATTTTTGATGGTTTTTTTACTCCTCTCAACAGCCCAAACAAGTTTCTAAAAGGATGAGTTTGCAACTACTTTACTTTTGGAGAAAATTCAAAACATTCATTATTCAATAGGGCCCAAACTATCAAAAACCAGCGTTTTCAATGAACACACATTTCTTGGTAGAATCATGCAGGACTGAAATTTTTGATGTTTTTCTACTCCTCTCATGAGCCCAAACAAGTCTCTAAAAGCATGAGTTTGCAACTACTTTACTTTTGGAGAAAATTCAAAACATTCATTATTCAATAGAGCCCAATAGCAAAAACCAGCGTTTTGAATGAAGAATCACATTTCTTGGTAGAATCATGCAGGATTGAAATTTTTGATGGTTTTTTACTCCTCTCAACAGCCCAAACAAGTTTCTAAAAGGATGAGTTTGCAACTACTTTACTTTTGGAGAAAATTCAAAACATTCATTATTCAATAGGGCCCAAACTATCAAAAACCAGCGGTTTGAATGAACACACATTTCTTGGAAGAATCATGCAGGACTGAAATTTTTGATGTTTTTCTACTCTCATGAGCCCAAACAAGTCTCTAAAAGCATGAGTTTGCAACTACTTTACTTTTGGAGAAAATTCAAAACATTCATTATTCAATAGAGCCCAATAGCAAAAATCAGGTTTTAAAATGAAGAATCACATTTCTTGGTAAAATCATGCAGGATTGAAATTTTTGATGGTTTTTTACTCCTCTCAACAGCCCAAACAAGTTTCTAAAAGGATGAGTTTGCAACTACTTTACTTTTGGAGAAAATTCAAAACATTCATTATTCAATAGGGCCCAAACTATCAAAAACCAGCGGTTTCAATGAACACACATTTCTTGGTAGAATCTTGCAGGACTGAAATTTTTGATGTTTTTTTACTCCTCTCATGAGCCCAAACAAGTCTCTAAAAGCATGAGTTTGCAACTACTTTACTTTTGGAGAAAATTCAAAACATTCATTATTCAATAGGGCCCAATAGCAAAAATCAGGTTTTGAATGAAGAATCACATTTCTTGGTAAAATCATGCAGGATTGAAATTTTTGATGGTTTTTTACTCCTCTCAACAGCCCAAACAAGTTTCTAAAAGGATGAGTTTGCAACTACTTTACTTTTGGAGAAAATTCAAAACATTCATTATTCAATAGGGCCCAAACTATCAAAAACCAGCGGTTTCAATGAACACACATTTCTTGGTAGAATCATGCAGGACTGAAATTTTTGATGTTTTTCTACTCCTCTCATGAGCCCAAACAAGTCTCTAAAAGCATGAGTTTGCAACTACTTTACTTTTGGAGAAAATTCAAAACATTCATTACTCAAAAGAGCCCAATAGCAAAAACCAGCATTTTGAATGAAGAATCACATTTCTTGGTAGAATCATGCAGGATTGAAATTTTTGATGGTTTTTTACTCCTCTCAACAGCCCAAACAAGTTTCTAAAAGGATGAGTTTGCAACTACTTTACTTTTGGAGAAAATTCAAAACATTCATTATTCAATAGGGCCCAAACTATCAAAAACCAGCGGTTTCAATTAACACACATTTCTTGGTAGAATCATGCAGGACTGAAATTTTTGATGTTTTTCTACTCCTCTCATGAGCCCAAACAAGTCTCTAAAAGCATGAGTTTGCAACTACTTTACTTTTGGAGAAAATTCAAAACATTCATTATTCAATAGAGCCCAATAGCAAAAATCAGGTTTTGAATGAAGAATCACATTTCTTGGTAGAATCATGCAGGATTGAAATTTTTGATGGTTTTTTACTCCTCTCAACAGCCCAAACAAGTTTCTAAAAGGATGAGTTTGCAACTACTTTACTTTTGGAGAAAATTCAAAACATTCATTATTCAATAGGGCCCAAACTATCAAAAACCAGCGGTTTGAATGAACACACATTTCTTGGTAGAATCATGCAGGACTGAAATTTTTGATGTTTTTCTACTCCTCTCATGAGCCCAAACAAGTCTCTAAAAGCATGAGTTTGCAACTACTTTACTTTTGGAGAAAATTCAAAACATTCATTATTCAATAGAGCCCAATAGCAAAAATCAGGTTTTGAATGAAGAATCACATTTCTTGGTAAAATCATGCAGGATTGAAATTTTTGATGGTTTTTTACTCCTCTCAACAGCCCAAACAAGTTTCTAAAAGGATGAGTTTGCAACTACTTTACTTTTGGAGAAAATTCAAAACATTCATTATTCAATAGGGCCCAAACTATCAAAAACCAGTGGTTTGAATGAACACACATTTCTTGGTAGAATCATGCAGGACTGAAATTTTTGATGTTTTTCTACTCCTCTCATGAGCCCAAACAAGTCTCTAAAAGCATGAGTTTGCAACTACTTTACTTTTGGAGAAAATTCAAAACATTCATTACTCAAAAGAGCCCAATAGCAAAAACCAGCGTTTTGAATGCAGAATCACATTTCTTGGTAGAATCATGCAGGATTGAAATTTTTGATGGTTTTTTACTCCTCTCAACAGCCCAAACAAGTTTCTAAAAGGATGAGTTTGCAACTACTTTACTTTTGGAGAAAATTCAAAACATTCATTATTCAATAGGGCCCAAACTATCAAAAACCAGCGGTTTGAATGAACACACATTTCTTGGAAGAATCATGCAGGACTGAAATTTTTGATGTTTTTCTACTCCTCTCATGAGCCCAAACAAGTCTCTAAAAGCATGAGTTTGCACCTACTTTACTTTTGGAGAAAATTCAAAACATTCATTATTCAATAGAGCCCAATAGCAAAAATCAGGTTTTAAAATGAAGAATCACATTTCTTGGTAAAATCATGCAGGATTGAAATTTTTGATGGTTTTTTACTCCTCTCAACAGCCCAAACAAGTTTCTAAAAGGATGAGTTTGCAACTACTTTACTTTTGGAGAAAATTCAAAACATTCATTACTCAAAAGAGCCCAATAGCAAAAACCAGCGTTTTGAATGAAGAATCACATTTCTTGGTAGAATCATGCAGGATTGAAATTTTTGATGGTTTTTTACTCCTCTCAACAGCCCAAACAAGTTTCTAAAATGATGAGTTTGCAACTACTTTACTTTTGGAGAAAATTCAAAACATTCATTATTCAATAGGGCCCAAACTATCAAAAACCAGCGGTTTCAATGAACACACATTTCTTGGTAGAATCATGCAGGACTGAAATTTTTGATGTTTTTCTACTCCTCTCATGAGCCCAAACAAGTCTCTAAAAGCATGAGTTTGCAACTACTTTACTTTTGGAGAAAATTCAAAACATTCATTATTCAATAGAGCCCAATAGCAAAAACAAGCGTTTTGAATGAAGAATCACATTTCTTGGTAGAATCATGCAGGATTGAAATTTTTGATGGTTTTTTACTCCTCTCAACAGCCCAAACAAGTTTCTAAAAGGATGAGTTTGCAACTACTTTACTTTTGGAGAAAATTCAAAACATTCATTATTCAATAGGGCCCAAACTATCAAAAACCAGCGGTTTCAATGAACACACATTTCTTGGTAGAATCATGCAGGACTGAAATTTTTGATGTTTTTCTACTCCTCTCATGAGCCCAAACAAGTCTCTAAAAGCATGAGTTTGCAACTACTTTACTTTTGGAGAAAATTCAAAACATTCATTATTCAATAGAGCCCAATAGCAAAAATCAGGTTTTGAATGAAGAATCACATTTCTTGGTAGAATCATGCAGGATTGAAATTTTTGATGGTTTTTTACTCCTCTCAACAGCCCAAACAAGTTTCTAAAAGGATGAGTTTGCAACTACTTTACTTTTGGAGAAAATTCAAAACATTCATTATTCAATAGGGCCCAAACTATCAAAAACCAGCGGTTTCAATGAACACACATTTCTTGGTAGAATCATGCAGGACTGAAATTTTTGATGTTTTTCTACTCCTCTCATGAGCCCAAACAAGTCTCTAAAAGCATGAGTTTGCAACTACTTTACTTTTGGAGAAAATTCAAAACATTCATTATTCAATAGAGCCCAATAGCAAAAATCAGGTTTTGAATGAAGAATCACATTTCTTGGTAGAATCATGCAGGATTGAAATTTTTGATGGTTTTTTACTCCTCTCAACAGCCCAAACAAGTTTCTAAAAGGATGAGTTTGCAACTACTTTACTTTTGGAGAAAATTCAAAACATTCATTATTCAATAGGGCCCAAACTATCAAAAACCAGCGGTTTCAATGAACACACATTTCTTGGTAGAATCATGCAGGACTGAAATTTTTGATGTTTTTCTACTCCTCTCATGAGCCCAAACAAGTCTCTAAAAGCATGAGTTTGCACCTACTTTACTTTTGGAGAAAATTCAAAACATTCATTATTCAATAGAGCCCAATAGCAAAAATCAGGTTTTAAAATGAAGAATCACATTTCTTGGTAAAATCATGCAGGATTGAAATTTTTGATGGTTTTTTACTCCTCTAAACAGCCCAAACAAGTTTCTAAAAGGATGAGTTTGCAACTACTTTACTTTTGGAGAAAATTCAAAACATTCATTATTCAATAGGGCCCAAACTATCAAAAACCAGCCGTTTGAATGAACACACATTTCTTGGTAGAATCATGCAGGACTGAAATTTTTGATGGTTTTTTACTCCTCTCATGAGCCCAAACAAGTCTCTAAAAGCATGAGTTTGCAACTACTTTACTTTTGGAGAAAATTCAAAACATTCATTACTCAAAAGAGCCCAATAGCAAAAACCAGCGTTTTGAATGAAGAATCACATTTCTTGGTAGAATCATGCAGGATTGAAATTTTTGATGGTTTTTTACTCCTCTCAACAGCCCAAACAAGTTTCTAAAATGATGAGTTTGCAACTACTTTACTTTTGGAGAAAATTCAAAACATTCATTATTCAATAGGGCCCAAACTATCAAAAACCAGCGTTTTCAATGAACACACATTTCTTGGTAGAATCATGCAGGACTGAAATTTTTGATGTTTTTCTACTCCTCTCATGAGCCCAAACAAGTCTCTAAAAGCATGAGTTTGCAACTACTTTACTTTTGGAGAAAATTCAAAACATTCATTATTCAATAGAGCCCAATAGCAAAAACCAGCGTTTTGAATGAAGAATCACATTTCTTGGTAGAATCATGCAGGATTGAAATTTTTGATGGTTTTTTACTCCTCTCAACAGCCCAAACAAGTTTCTAAAAGGATGAGTTTGCAACTACTTTACTTTTGGAGAAAATTCAAAACATTCATTATTCAATAGGGCCCAAACTATCAAAAACCAGCGGTTTGAATGAACACACATTTCTTGGAAGAATCATGCAGGACTGAAATTTTTGATGTTTTTCTACTCTCATGAGCCCAAACAAGTCTCTAAAAGCATGAGTTTGCAACTACTTTACTTTTGGAGAAAATTCAAAACATTCATTATTCAATAGAGCCCAATAGCAAAAATCAGGTTTTAAAATGAAGAATCACATTTCTTGGTAAAATCATGCAGGATTGAAATTTTTGATGGTTTTTTACTCCTCTCAACAGCCCAAACAAGTTTCTAAAAGGATGAGTTTGCAACTACTTTACTTTTGGAGAAAATTCAAAACATTCATTATTCAATAGGGCCCAAACTATCAAAAACCAGCGGTTTGAATGAACACACATTTCTTGGAAGAATCATGCAGGACTGAAATTTTTGATGTTTTTCTACTCCTCTCATGAGCCCAAACAAGTCTCTAAAAGCATGAGTTTGCAACTACTTTACTTTTGGAGAAAATTCAAAACATTCATTATTCAATAGAGCCCAATAGCAAAAATCAGGTTTTAAAATGAAGAATCACATTTCTTGGTAAAATCATGCAGGATTGAAATTTTTGATGGTTTTTTACTCCTCTCAACAGCCCAAACAAGTTTCTAAAAGGATGAGTTTGCAACTACTTTACTTTTGGAGAAAATTCAAAACATTCATTATTCAATAGGGCCCAAACTATCAAAAACCAGCGGTTTCAATGAACACACATTTCTTGGTAGAATCATGCAGGACTGAAATTTTTGATGTTTTTTTACTCCTCTCATGAGCCCAAACAAGTCTCTAAAAGCATGAGTTTGCAACTACTTTACTTTTGGAGAAAATTCAAAACATTCATTACTCAAAAGAGCCCAATAGCAAAAACCAGCGTTTTGAATGAAGAATCACATTTCTTGGTAGAATCATGCAGGATTGAAATTTTTGATGGTTTTTTACTCCTCTCAACAGCCCAAACAAGTTTCTAAAATGATGAGTTTGCAACTACTTTACTTTTGGAGAAAATTCAAAACATTCATTATTCAATAGGGCCCAAACTATCAAAAACCAGCGGTTTCAATGAACACACATTTCTTGGTAGAATCATGCAGGACTGAAATTTTTGATGTTTTTCTACTCCTCTCATGAGCCCAAACAAGTCTCTAAAAGCATGAGTTTGCAACTACTTTACTTTTGGAGAAAATTCAAAACATTCATTATTCAATAGAGCCCAATAGCAAAAACAAGCGTTTTGAATGAAGAATCACATTTCTTGGTAGAATCATGCAGGATTGAAATTTTTGATGGTTTTTTACTCCTCTCAACAGCCCAAACAAGTTTCTAAAAGGATGAGTTTGCAACTACTTTACTTTTGGAGAAAATTCAAAACATTCATTATTCAATAGGGCCCAAACTATCAAAAACCAGCGGTTTCAATGAACACACATTTCTTGGTAGAATCATGCAGGACTGAAATTTTTGATGTTTTTCTACTCCTCTCATGAGCCCAAACAAGTCTCTAAAAGCATGAGTTTGCAACTACTTTACTTTTGGAGAAAATTCAAAACATTCATTATTCAATAGAGCCCAATAGCAAAAATCAGGTTTTGAATGAAGAATCACATTTCTTGGTAGAATAATGCAGGATTGAAATTTTTGATGGTTTTTTACTCCTCTCAACAGCCCAAACAAGTTTCTAAAAGGATGAGTTTGCAACTACTTTACTTTTGGAGAAAATTCAAAACATTCATTATTCAATAGGGCCCAAACTATCAAAAACCAGCGGTTTCAATGAACACACATTTCTTGGTAGAATCATGCAGGACTGAAATTTTTGATGTTTTTCTACTCCTCTCATGAGCCCAAACAAGTCTCTAAAAGCATGAGTTTGCAACTACTTTACTTTTGGAGAAAATTCAAAACATTCATTATTCAATAGAGCCCAATAGCAAAAATCAGGTTTTGAATGAAGAATCACATTTCTTGGTAGAATCATGCAGGATTGAAATTTTTGATGGTTTTTTACTCCTCTCAACAGCCCAAACAAGTTTCTAAAAGGATGAGTTTGCAACTACTTTACTTTTGGAGAAAATTCAAAACATTCATTATTCAATAGGGCCCAAACTATCAAAAACCAGCGGTTTCAATGAACACACATTTCTTGGTAGAATCATGCAGGACTGAAATTTTTGATGTTTTTCTACTCCTCTCATGAGCCCAAACAAGTCTCTAAAAGCATGAGTTTGCAACTACTTTACTTTTGGAGAAAATTCAAAACATTCACTATTCAATAGAGCCCAATAGCAAAAATCAGGTTTTGAATGAAGAATCACATTTCTTGGTAAAATCATGCAGGATTGAAATTTTTGATGGTTTTTTACTCCTCTCAACAGCCCAAACAAGTTTCTAAAAGGATGAGTTTGCAACTACTTTACTTTTGGAGAAAATTCAAAACATTCATTATTCAATAGGGCCCAAACTATCAAAAACCAGCGGTTTCAATGAACACACATTTCTTGGTAGAATCATGCAGGACTGAAATTTTTGATGTTTTTCTACTCCTCTCATGAGCCCAAACAAGTCTCTAAAAGCATGAGTTTGCAACTACTTTACTTTTGGAGAAAATTCAAAACATTCATTACTCAAAAGAGCCCAATAGCAAAAACCAGCATTTTGAATGAAGAATCACATTTCTTGGTAGAATCATGCAGGATTGAAATTTTTGATGGTTTTTTACTCCTCTCAACAGCCCAAACAAGTTTCTAAAAGGATGAGTTTGCAACTACTTTACTTTTGGAGAAAATTCAAAACATTCATTATTCAATAGGGCCCAAACTATCAAAAACCAGCGGTTTCAATTAACACACATTTCTTGGTAGAATCATGCAGGACTGAAATTTTTGATGTTTTTCTACTCCTCTCATGAGCCCAAACAAGTCTCTAAAAGCATGAGTTTGCAACTACTTTACTTTTGGAGAAAATTCAAAACATTCATTATTCAATAGAGCCCAATAGCAAAAATCAGGTTTTGAATGAAGAATCACATTTCTTGGTAGAATCATGCAGGATTGAAATTTTTGATGGTTTTTTACTCCTCTCAACAGCCCAAACAAGTTTCTAAAAGGATGAGTTTGCAACTACTTTACTTTTGGAGAAAATTCAAAACATTCATTATTCAATAGGGCCCAAACTATCAAAAACCAGCGGTTTGAATGAACACACATTTCTTGGTAGAATCATGCAGGACTGAAATTTTTGATGTTTTTCTACTCCTCTCATGAGCCCAAACAAGTCTCTAAAAGCATGAGTTTGCAACTACTTTACTTTTGGAGAAAATTCAAAACATTCATTATTCAATAGAGCCCAATAGCAAAAATCAGGTTTTGAATGAAGAATCACATTTCTTGGTAAAATCATGCAGGATTGAAATTTTTGATGGTTTTTTACTCCTCTCAACAGCCCAAACAAGTTTCTAAAAGGATGAGTTTGCAACTACTTTACTTTTGGAGAAAATTCAAAACATTCATTATTCAATAGGGCCCAAACTATCAAAAACCAGTGGTTTGAATGAACACACATTTCTTGGTAGAATCATGCAGGACTGAAATTTTTGATGTTTTTCTACTCCTCTCATGAGCCCAAACAAGTCTCTAAAAGCATGAGTTTGCAACTACTTTACTTTTGGAGAAAATTCAAAACATTCATTACTCAAAAGAGCCCAATAGCAAAAACCAGCGTTTTGAATGCAGAATCACATTTCTTGGTAGAATCATGCAGGATTGAAATTTTTGATGGTTTTTTACTCCTCTCAACAGCCCAAACAAGTTTCTAAAAGGATGAGTTTGCAACTACTTTACTTTTGGAGAAAATTCAAAACATTCATTATTCAATAGGGCCCAAACTATCAAAAACCAGCGGTTTGAATGAACACACATTTCTTGGAAGAATCATGCAGGACTGAAATTTTTGATGTTTTTCTACTCCTCTCATGAGCCCAAACAAGTCTCTAAAAGCATGAGTTTGCACCTACTTTACTTTTGGAGAAAATTCAAAACATTCATTATTCAATAGAGCCCAATAGCAAAAATCAGGTTTTAAAATGAAGAATCACATTTCTTGGTAAAATCATGCAGGATTGAAATTTTTGATGGTTTTTTACTCCTCTCAACAGCCCAAACAAGTTTCTAAAAGGATGAGTTTGCAACTACTTTACTTTTGGAGAAAATTCAAAACATTCATTATTCAATAGGGCCCAAACTATCAAAAACCAGCCGTTTGAATGAACACACATTTCTTGGTAGAATCATGCAGGACTGAAATTTTTGATGTTTTTTTACTCCTCTCATGAGCCCAAACAAGTCTCTAAAAGCATGAGTTTGCAACTACTTTACTTTTGGAGAAAATTCAAAACATTCATTACTCAAAAGAGCCCAATAGCAAAAACCAGCGTTTTGAATGAAGAATCACATTTCTTGGTAGAATCATGCAGGATTGAAATTTTTGATGGTTTTTTACTCCTCTCAACAGCCCAAACAAGTTTCTAAAATGATGAGTTTGCAACTACTTTACTTTTGGAGAAAATTCAAAACATTCATTATTCAATAGGGCCCAAACTATCAAAAACCAGCGTTTTCAATGAACACACATTTCTTGGTAGAATCATGCAGGACTGAAATTTTTGATGTTTTTCTACTCCTCTCATGAGCCCAAACAAGTCTCTAAAAGCATGAGTTTGCAACTACTTTACTTTTGGAGAAAATTCAAAACATTCATTATTCAATAGAGCCCAATAGCAAAAACCAGCGTTTTGAATGAAGAATCACATTTCTTGGTAGAATCATGCAGGATTGAAATTTTTGATGGTTTTTTACTCCTCTCAACAGCCCAAACAAGTTTCTAAAAGGATGAGTTTGCAACTACTTTACTTTTGGAGAAAATTCAAAACATTCATTATTCAATAGGGCCCAAACTATCAAAAACCAGCGGTTTGAATGAACACACATTTCTTGGAAGAATCATGCAGGACTGAAATTTTTGATGTTTTTCTACTCCTCTCATGAGCCCAAACAAGTCTCTAAAAGCATGAGTTTGCAACTACTTTACTTTTGGAGAAAATTCAAAACATTCATTATTCAATAGAGCCCAATAGCAAAAATCAGGTTTTAAAATGAAGAATCACATTTCTTGGTAAAATCATGCAGGATTGAAATTTTTGATGGTTTTTTACTCCTCTCAACAGCCCAAACAAGTTTCTAAAATGATGAGTTTGCAACTACTTTACTTTTGGAGAAAATTCAAAACATTCATTATTCAATAGGGCCCAAACTATCAAAAACCAGCGGTTTGAATGAACACACATTTCTTGGTAGAATCATGCAGGACTGAAATTTTTGATGTTTTTCTACTCCTCTCATGAGCCCAAACAAGTCTCTAAAAGCATGAGTTTGCAACTACTTTACTTTTGGAGAAAATTCAAAACATTCATTATTCAATAGAGCCCAATAGCAAAAATCAGGTTTTGAATGAAGAATCACATTTCTTGGTAAAATCATGCAGGATTGAAATTTTTGATGGTTTTTTACTCCTCTCAACAGCCCAAACAAGTTTCTAAAAGGATGAGTTTGCAACTACTTTACTTTTGGAGAAAATTCAAAACATTCATTATTCAATAGGGCCCAAACTATCAAAAACCAGCGGTTTGAATGAACACACATTTCTTGGTAGAATCATGCAGGACTGAAATTTTTGATGTTTTTCTACTCCTCTCATGAGCCCAAACAAGTCTCTAAAAGCATGAGTTTGCAACTACTTTACTTTTGGAGAAAATTCAAAACATTCATTACTCAAAAGAGCCCAATAGCAAAAACCAGCGTTTTGAATGAAGAATCACATTTCTTGGTAGAATCATGCAGGATTGAAATTTTTGATGGTTTTTTACTCCTCTCAACAGCCCAAACAAGTTTCTAAAATGATGAGTTTGCAACTACTTTACTTTTGGAGAAAATTCAAAACATTCATTATTCAATAGGGCCCAAACGATCAAAAACCAGCGTTTTCAATGAACACACATTTCTTGGTAGAATCATGCAGGACTGAAATTTTTGATGTTTTTCTACTCCTCTCATGAGCCCAAACAAGTCTCTAAAAGCATGAGTTTGCAACTACTTTACTTTTGGAGAAAATTCAAAACATTCATTATTCAATAGAGCCCAATAGCAAAAACCAGCGTTTTGAATGAAGAATCACATTTCTTGGTAGAATCATGCAGGATTGAAATTTTTGATGGTTTTTTACTCCTCTCAACAGCCCAAACAAGTTTCTAAAAGGATGAGTTTGCAACTACTTTACTTTTGGAGAAAATTCAAAACATTCATTATTCAATAGGGCCCAAACTATCAAAAACCAGCGGTTTGAATGAACACACATTTCTTGGAAGAATCATGCAGGACTGAAATTTTTGATGTTTTTCTACTCCTCTCATGAGCCCAAACAAGTCTCTAAAAGCATGAGTTTGCAACTACTTTACTTTTGGAGAAAATTCAAAACATTCATTATTCAATAGAGCCCAATAGCAAAAATCAGGTTTTAAAATGAAGAATCACATTTCTTGGTAAAATCATGCAGGATTGAAATTTTTGATGTTTTTTTACTCCTCTCAACAGCCCAAACAAGTTTCTAAAAGGATGAGTTTGCAACTACTTTACTTTTGGAGAAAATTCAAAACATTCATTATTCAATAGGGCCCAAACTATCAAAAACCAGCGGTTTCAATGAACACACATTTCTTGGTAGAATCATGCAGGACTGAAATTTTTGATGTTTTTTTACTCCTCTCATGAGCCCAAACAAGTCTCTAAAAGCATGAGTTTGCAACTACTTTACTTTTGGAGAAAATTCAAAACATTCATTACTCAAAAGAGCCCAATAGCAAAAACCAGCGTTTTGAATGAAGAATCACATTTCTTGGTAGAATCATGCAGGATTGAAATTTTTGATGGTTTTTTACTCCTCTCAACAGCCCAAACAAGTTTCTAAAATGATGAGTTTGCAACTACTTTACTTTTGGAGAAAATTCAAAACATTCATTATTCAATAGGGCCCAAACTATCAAAAACCAGCGGTTTCAATGAACACACATTTCTTGGTAGAATCATGCAGGACTGAAATTTTTGATGTTTTTCTACTCCTCTCATGAGCCCAAACAAGTCTCTAAAAGCATGAGTTTGCAACTACTTTACTTTTGGAGAAAATTCAAAACATTCATTATTCAATAGAGCCCAATAGCAAAAACCAGCGTTTTGAATGAAGAATCACATTTCTTGGTAGAATCATGCAGGATTGAAATTTTTGATGGTTTTTTACTCCTCTCAACAGCCCAAACAAGTTTCTAAAAGGATGAGTTTGCAACTACTTTACTTTTGGAGAAAATTCAAAACATTCATTATTCAATAGGGCCCAAACTATCAAAAACCAGCGGTTTCAATGAACACACATTTCTTGGTAGAATCATGCAGGACTGAAATTTTTGATGTTTTTCTACTCCTCTCATGAGCCCAAACAAGTCTCTAAAAGCATGAGTTTGCAACTACTTTACTTTTGGAGAAAATTCAAAACATTCATTATTCAATAGAGCCCAATAGCAAAAATCAGGTTTTGAATGAAGAATCACATTTCTTGGTAGAATCATGCAGGATTGAAATTTTTGATGGTTTTTTACTCCTCTCAACAGCCCAAACAAGTTTCTAAAAGGATGAGTGCAACTACTTTACTTTTGGAGAAAATTCAAAACATTCATTATTCAATAGGGCCCAAACTATCAAAAACCAGCGGTTTCAATGAACACACATTTCTTGGTAGAATCATGCAGGACTGAAATTTTTGATGTTTTTCTACTCCTCTCATGAGCCCAAACAAGTCTCTAAAAGCATGAGTTTGCAACTACTTTACTTTTGGAGAAAATTCAAAACATTCATTATTCAATAGAGCCCAATAGCAAAAATCAGGTTTTGAATGAAGAATCACATTTCTTGGTAGAATCATGCAGGATTGAAATTTTTGATGGTTTTTTACTCCTCTCAACAGCCCAAACAAGTTTCTAAAAGGATGAGTTTGCAACTACTTTACTTTTGGAGAAAATTCAAAACATTCATTATTCAATAGGGCCCAAACTATCAAAAAACAGCGGTTTCAATGAACACACATTTCTTGGTAGAATCATGCAGGACTGAAATTTTTGATGTTTTTCTACTCCTCTCATGAGCCCAAACAAGTCTCTAAAAGCATGAGTTTGCAACTACTTTACTTTTGGAGAAAATTCAAAACATTCACTATTCAATAGAGCCCAATAGCAAAAATCAGGTTTTGAATGAAGAATCACATTTCTTGGTAAAATCATGCAGGATTGAAATTTTTGATGGTTTTTTACTCCTCTCAACAGCCCAAACAAGTTTCTAAAAGGATGAGTTTGCAACTACTTTACTTTTGGAGAAAATTCAAAACATTCATTATTCAATAGGGCCCAAACTATCAAAAACCAGCGGTTTCAATGAACACACATTTCTTGGTAGAATCATGCAGGACTGAAATTTTTGATGTTTTTCTACTCCTCTCATGAGCCCAAACAAGTCTCTAAAAGCATGAGTTTGCAACTACTTTACTTTTGGAGAAAATTCAAAACATTCATTACTCAAAAGAGCCCAATAGCAAAAACCAGCATTTTGAATGAAGAATCACATTTCTTGGTAGAATCATGCAGGATTGAAATTTTTGATGGTTTTTTACTCCTCTCAACAGCCCAAACAAGTTTCTAAAAGGATGAGTTTGCAACTACTTTACTTTTGGAGAAAATTCAAAACATTCATTATTCAATAGGGCCCAAACTATCAAAAACCAGCGGTTTCAATGAACACACATTTCTTGGTAGAATCATGCAGGACTGAAATTTTTGATGTTTTTCTACTCCTCTCATGAGCCCAAACAAGTCTCTAAAAGCATGAGTTTGCAACTACTTTACTTTTGGAGAAAATTCAAAACATTCATTATTCAATAGAGCCCAATAGCAAAAATCAGGTTTTGAATGAAGAATCACATTTCTTGGTAGAATCATGCAGGATTGAAATTTTTGATGGTTTTTTACTCCTCTCAACAGCCCAAACAAGTTTCTAAAAGGATGAGTTTGCAACTACTTTACTTTTGGAGAAAATTCAAAACATTCATTATTCAATAGGGCCCAAACTATCAAAAACCAGCGGTTTGAATGAACACACATTTCTTGGTAGAATCATGCAGGACTGAAATTTTTGATGTTTTTCTACTCCTCTCATGAGCCCAAACAAGTCTCTAAAAGCATGAGTTTGCAAATACTTTACTTTTGGAGAAAATTCAAAACATTCATTATTCAATAGAGCCCAATAGCAAAAATCAGGTTTTGAATGAAGAATCACATTTCTTGGTAAAATCATGCAGGATTGAAATTTTTGATGGTTTTTTACTCCTCTCAACAGCCCAAACAAGTTTCTAAAAGGATGAGTTTGCAACTACTTTACTTTTGGAGAAAATTCAAAACATTCATTATTCAATAGGGCCCAAACTATCAAAAACCAGCGGTTTGAATGAACACACATTTCTTGGTAGAATCATGCAGGACTGAAATTTTTGATGTTTTTCTACTCCTCTCATGAGCCCAAACAAGTCTCTAAAAGCATGAGTTTGCAACTACTTTACTTTTGGAGAAAATTCAAAACATTCATTACTCAAAAGAGCCCAATAGCAAAAACCAGCGTTTTGAATGCAGAATCACATTTCTTGGTAGAATCATGCAGGATTGAAATTTTTGATGGTTTTTTACTCCTCTCAACAGCCCAAACAAGTTTCTAAAAGGATGAGTTTGCAACTACTTTACTTTTGGAGAAAATTCAAAACATTCATTATTCAATAGGGCCCAAACTATCAAAAACCAGCGGTTTGAATGAACACACATTTCTTGGTAGAATCATGCAGGACTGAAATTTTTGATGTTTTTTTACTCCTCTCATGAGCCCAAACAAGTCTCTAAAAGCATGAGTTTGCAACTACTTTACTTTTGGAGAAAATTCAAAACATTCATTACTCAAAAGAGCCCAATAGCAAAAACCAGCGTTTTGAATGAAGAATCACATTTCTTGGTAGAATCATGCAGGATTGAAATTTTTGATGGTTTTTTACTCCTCTCAACAGCCCAAACAAGTTTCTAAAAGGATGAGTTTGCAACTACTTTACTTTTGGAGAAAATTCAAAACATTCATTATTCAATAGGGCCCAAACTATCAAAAACCAGCGGTTTGAATGAACACACATTTCTTGGTAGAATCATGCAGGACTGAAATTTTTGATGTTTTTCTACTCCTCTCATGAGCCCAAACAAGTCTCTAAAAGCATGAGTTTTCAACTACTTTACTTTTGGAGAAAATTCAAAACATTCATTATTCAATAGAGCCCAATAGCAAAAATCAGGTTTTGAATGAAGAATCACATTTCTTGGTAAAATCATGCAGGATTGAAATTTTTGATGGTTTTTTACTCCTCTCAACAGCCCAAACAAGTTTCTAAAAGGATGAGTTTGCAACTACTTTACTTTTGGAGAAAATTCAAAACATTCATTATTCAATAGGGCCCAAACTATCAAAAACCAGCGGTTTGAATGAACACACATTTCTTGGTAGAATCATGCAGGACTGAAATTTTTGATGTTTTTCTACTCCTCTCATGAGCCCAAACAAGTCTCTAAAAGCATGAGTTTGCAACTACTTTACTTTTGGAGAAAATTCAAAACATTCATTACTCAAAAGAGCCCAATAGCAAAAACCAGCGTTTTGAATGCAGAATCACATTTCTTGGTAGAATCATGCAGGATTGAAATTTTTGATGGTTTTTTACTCCTCTCAACAGCCCAAACAAGTTTCTAAAAGGATGAGTTTGCAACTACTTTACTTTTGGAGAAAATTCAAAACATTCATTATTCAATAGGGCCCAAACTATCAAAAACCAGCGGTTTGAATGAACACACATTTCTTGGAAGAATCATGCAGGACTGAAATTTTTGATGTTTTTCTACTCTCATGAGCCCAAACAAGTCTCTAAAAGCATGAGTTTGCA
Organism: Dendrobates tinctorius; assembly: GCF_039654945.1. Lineage (NCBI taxonomy): Eukaryota > Metazoa > Chordata > Amphibia > Anura > Dendrobatidae > Dendrobates > Dendrobates tinctorius. The sequence goes on along the minus strand of NW_027361701.1, from coordinate 11,199,222 downwards.
ACTACTTTACTTTTGGAGAAAATTCAAAACATTCATTATTCAATAGAGCCCAATAGCAAAAATCAGGTTTTAAAATGAAGAATCACATTTCTTGGTAAAATCATGCAGGATTGAAATTTTTGATGGTTTTTTACTCCTCTCAACAGCCCAAACAAGTTTCTAAAAGGATGAGTTTGCAACTACTTTACTTTTGGAGAAAATTCAAAACATTCATTATTCAATAGGGCCCAAACTATCAAAAACCAGCGGTTTGAATGAACACACATTTCTTGGTAGAATCATGCAGGACTGAAATTTTTGATGTTTTTCTACTCCTCTCATGAGCCCAAACAAGTCTCTAAAAGCAAGAGTTTGCAACTACTTTACTTTTGGAGAAAATTCAAAACATTCATTATTCAATAGAGCCCAATAGCAAAAACCAGCGTTTTGAATGAAGAATCACATTTCTTGGTAGAATCATGCAGGATTGAAATTTTTGATGGTTTTTTACTCCTCTCAACAGCCCAAACCAGTTTCTAAAAGGATGAGTTTGCAACTACTTTACTTTTGGAGAAAATTCAAAACATTCATTATTCAATAGGGCCCAAACTATCAAAAACCAGCGGTTTCAATGAACACACATTTCTTGGTAGAATCATGCAGGACTGAAATTTTTGATGTTTTTCTACTCCTCTCATGAGCCCAAACAAGTCTCTAAAAGCATGAGTTTGCAACTACTTTACTTTTGGAGAAAATTCAAAACATTCACTATTCAATAGAGCCCAATAGCAAAAATCAGGTTTTGAATGAAGAATCACATTTCTTGGTAGAATCATGCAGGATTGAAATTTTTGATGGTTTTTTACTCCTCTCAACAGCCCAAACAAGTTTCTAAAAGGATGAGTTTGCAACTACTTTACTTTTGGAGAAAATTCAAAACATTCATTATTCAATAGGGCCCAAACTATCAAAAACCAGCGGTTTCAATGAACACACATTTCTTGGTAGAATCATGCAGGACTGAAATTTTTGATGTTTTTCTACTCCTCTCATGAGCCCAAACAAGTCTCTAAAAGCATGAGTTTGCAACTACTTTACTTTTGGAGAAAATTCAAAACATTCATTATTCAATAGAGCCCAATAGCAAAAATCAGGTTTTGAATGAAGAATCACATTTCTTGGTAGAATCATGCAGGATTGAAATTTTTGATGGTTTTTTACTCCTCTCAACAGCCCAAACAAGTTTCTAAAAGGATGAGTTTGCAACTACTTTACTTTTGGAGAAAATTCAAAACATTCATTATTCAATAGGGCCCAAACTATCAAAAACCAGCGGTTTCAATGAACACACATTTCTTGGTAGAATCATGCAGGACTGAAATTTTTGATGTTTTTCTACTCCTCTCATGAGCCCAAACAAGTCTCTAAAAGCATGAGTTTGCAACTACTTTACTTTTGGAGAAAATTCAAAACATTGGGGGGGCGTGGCCAGCGTCTGAGCTGAATGGAAGCCTGAGCTCTGAGCTCCTCCACAGGGCAGCCTACCAAGCGCTATTAACAAGCGACTTACAAGCCAGGACTGGCTGAAAACTTGTGGGAACCTCCATAGTCACCAGCGGTGCCCCCACATAATGGATCCGCTTAATAGAAAAGCAGGAAAATCAAAAAATCTGGAGCGCTCTCCCCTCATGCTGAGGAGCCAAGATGGCGCCCGCCACACAGCAGCCACAGCCTGCAGCCCCAGCCTGAGCGGCGCACAGCGGGAGAGAACGCCACAGAGACTGAAACACGCAGTATTCAAGTCAGGGGGTAAGTCTGCCCCCATCCCTGCAAAAACCGCCGCTCCATATATTAAAGAAAGCGCTAAATTCAGTGTTAAAAGTAGCGCTGAGAAGAAGGAGGCAAAATATCGCGAGATTAACCGGGAAACAGATGGGATTGCGCAGCAAGTACGCAAATTGCGTACCTTAAGCAAAAATCTTGCGCAGCCTGTGAAATCTTGCACAGCAGCAACGCTCACAGCCGCTATGGAGGCCACAAATACAATAAGGGCCTCCTCATCTTGTCCAGATATCTCCACAATTTCAGACACCCCTCTAACGCCACCACAGAGGGAACTGTCCCCTGCCTCACAAAATAGCTGCAGATTAAGCAGTAGCTCGGCTGAGCTGCAAAGTGAGACGCAGATGGAGGACTTCTGCACTCCAGATAACCCCATGCCTGAAAACTTTTTACATGTTTTGACTGAGGTAGAGGCTACCAACAAAGCAGCTTCAGAAATGTTCATAAAAAATATGGTGTGCCTTCTTGCAAAGACATTCCAAAAACAACTAGAGGGATATAATACAAACCTCCAAAACAATATAGACAGTCTGGGTCAGAGGGTGAATCACTTGGAGTCGAAAATGGAGGAGATAGTCCAGTCTCACAACAATTTGATAGACGAACATTATGCCTTAGAGAAAGAAGTTACCTTCCTAAAGTCAAGACTGATAGAACAAGAGGACAGGAGTAGGAGAAACAACCTTAAATTCAGAGGAATACCTGAGAATGTCAAGGACAGAGATCTTGATTCATATGTGCAAAAAATGCTCCATGCTATGCTCCCAGGTGCTTCCAAAGGAGACCTCTTAATAGAACGCATACACAGACTACCTAAGTCCAAATATGCCCCTGAAAGAGCTCCGCGGGATGTTATTGCATTCTTTCACTATTTTCTGACAAAGGAGGACATTTTGAGGAAGAGCAAGCAGTCACCCATCTTACCAAGACCATATGAGGGTATTAAGATCTTTGCAGACTTTTCAAAAGCCACGTTGCAAAAAAGGAGAGACTTTTTCCCTATCACTGCACACCTACGGGAGCACAGGGTGCTATACAGATGGGGCTTTCCTACAAAAATATTGGTCATGAAGGAAAACACTACTTTTGCCTTATCTAACATTGATAACTGTGATAGATTCTTTCAGGACCTTGGTATTCCTCCAATGAAGAACTCATCTTTATCCTACAATCAAGAGAGGAGCAACTCTTCACGACAGCCAAGACGTTTGTCACAGTCCTGGACCACACAAAAGAAAAGATAATGGACTTGGTAGGTGTTGACCCTGGCTCTTGGCCTGAACTTTCATCCCCAAACACTAACCGAGAGATTTCTCTTGGTATCATTTCTTTTGAGAAATTCACCTTCCTTGTTAACAAGTTTGTTTTGTTCTAGGTTATTCCAGGTTATAACATGTTTCTATTCACAGGCACACCAGGCACTGACAACAAATTTCTAGAGAAATACCACTCTTCTTGGATATATGTCCAGATGGACTATTCTATCTTATTGAGTTATTTAACACATTTCTTTCTTTTTGATATATTATGGAGTTGAAAATCCTATCATTTAATGTAAATGGGCTTAATAGTCCCTTTAAAAGGTATGCTCTGTGGAAGGAGATCAAAAGATTGAAAGCAAATGTTGCTATGATACAGGAAACCCACCTCCTGGAAACTGATAATAACAGATTTAAAAACAAAGATTATCCTCAGATTTTCTTCTCTAACAACGAGGGAGGGAAAAAAGCTGGGGTGGCCATTGCCTTCCACAGAGACCTACCAGTGGTTATTTCAGATGTTTATAAAGACAATAAAGGCAGATATTTAATCATCAATTTTACCTTGGAGGGAATGGAATACACTGTGGTTAATGTATACGCCCCTAATGTGAGACAAATTAGCTTTCTCAATAAAGTCAAAAGAAAATTATCCAAATTTAGCAAGGGACAAATCATATGGGGGGGAGACTTTAATTGTATTGTTGACCCAAGCACTGATTGCTCATCCTCTGCTCCATACTACAGAAGTGTGAATTTGGGGAAGTGGCTGAGCAATGCTAACCTGCACGACAGTTGTAAAATATTGAACCCTAATTCTAGAGAATACACCAGATTCTGCCCACACAACAGATCTTATACCAAAATAGATCATATATTTACCAGTTTTTCCTTACTAGATTCGTATATAGATTTCCAAACTGGCCCCATCACATGGTCGGACCATGCTCCAATTCTATTAACATTACAGGTTTCCTCTTCGACTCAAAGACACTACAATTGGAGATATAGCAAATTTGTAGTAGACTCCCCAGATAATATAGCAACAATAAAAAACACTATAATGAATTATTTTAAAGAAAATGACTCCCAGGAAATCTCCCCTGAAACCTTATGGTTAGCACATAAATGTGTCATTAGAGGCCACTTAATTCAGATGGCCTCAAGACAAAAGAGGGAAAGAGAGAGCAAACAGAGGCTGTTACTAGAACAAATCAAAAAACTTGAAGACCAGGCCAAAGTGGAAAAATCTTTTACTAAATACAAGGAGTTATACTCCCTTAGATTGGAATTTAGAAATCTTCTCATAAATATTTACGAAAAAAAGACTCTGTTTAACAGGGCAGGGTTCTACATAAATAACAACAAAAACTCAAAAACTATGGCAAATAGATTCAAACCCATAAATAAAAAGCATTTAATTAAAAAACTTTCCCAGAACTCAGTGAATATAGAAAAGCCAAGGGACATAGCTTTGGCTTTTGAAAAATACTACTCAAACCTTTACAATATAGGGAAAAATGGGACTTATCCCCCTCCTACAGAGGAGATGATAGATAATTTCCTGGGAGGAGTAGAGTTGAGATCTCTGTCTTCTGAGCAAAGGGAAATGCTTGATGCACCCTTCTCTGAGGGAGAGGTCTCTCTGGCAATAAAAAATCTCAAATGTAATAAGGCTCCTGGTCCAGACGGATTCCCTGTGGAATATTATAAAACATTTCAGGAAAATCTGGTCCCCTATTTAACAAACACCCTAAATTTTATAAAATCAAAAGGAACATGTAGTGCAGATATGCTGAGAGCCACCATAGTGGTAATCCCCAAACCGGACAAAGATCCCACCAAGATAGAAAACTATAGACCCATATCCCTCCTGAATGCAGACATCAAGGTCTATGCAAAAATACTGGCAGAAAGGGTGCAGGATGTTATCCAATATCTCATACATCCCGATCAAGTGGGTTTTGTAAAATTTAGACAGACTTCTGACAGTTCAAGAAGTGTCTTGCACCATATACACTTTTGTAACAAGAAAAAAATTCCCAGTCTGTTTGTGGCCCTTGATGCGGAGAAAGCTTTTGACCGCATCAATTGGACATATGCATTCGCAGTATTAAAGAAGATGGGTTTTGGTGAGGAGATGTTGAAAAGTGTTCAGGCTCTGTACTCCCAACCGTCTGCCTCTGTGCTGGTCAATAGCACGATGTCAGGGAAATTTGACATAACAAACGGAACAAGACAGGGATGCCCTCTGTCCCCAATTATTTTTATCCTGAGTCTGGAACCACTGGCTCAAAGGATAAGGGACTCGAGTGAGGTGAGGGGAGTACGGTTGGGAGATGTAGAGCATAAAATAAATTTATATGCAGACGATATCATACTCACACTGACAGATCCTGTTGAGTCGTTGAAGGCGACTTGGGACATCATAGAGTTGTTTGGTTCAATATCATATTATAAACTCAATGTAAAAAAGACTAACGTTTTGTCACTATTTATTTCAGCCCCTATAAAACAGCAATTACAAGATAAGTACCCTTTTACTTGGGACTGCACTAAAATCCCATATCTAGGAATTTGGCTCACAAGCGACCTCACACACACAAGTGAGGTAAACATAGATAGCCTTTTGAAATCCCTTGACACTAAGTTGGGAGAATTGTCAAAAACCCCAGCCACTTGGTTGGGAAGAATAGTACTATATAAGATGTTCTGCCTCCCAAAGGTGTTGTTTTTGTACAGGAATGTCCCTCTGCCTTTATCAATGCAACACATACAAAAATTAACTCATCAAATGAACAGATTTATTTGGAATAATAAAAAGCCTAGGGTAAAGAAACACACACTACTTAAATCTAGAGAAAATGGGGGGATAGCCCTTCCAGACTTGGAGGCGTATTACTTTGCCACCACAACTGAATTGACAAAAATGTGGCTCACAGAACAGACAGAATTGGGATGGCCAAAAATTGAAAGAGATTTAATGCCTAATAAAGAACCGACACTTTATGTTTCCTATTTTCTTCTGCACAGAGGAGAGATTGGAGACATAGAAAACCCAATACTCAGAGCCTCTGTGCAGAGCTGGTCACATATGTGCAGGAGAAGGTTTAATGTCTCCCCTGTTTCAACCAAAAGACTGAGACTTCACTTTTTGGCACCTGTCAAGGTTTCTTTGAGACCCATGTTTGATAACTGGAAAACATTCCCCATTGCTTATGTGGATGATTTATTGGACAATAATAAAGTCATGCCTTTTGAGTTGGTCAAGGCTAAATTTAAAATCCCTAATACGGAATATATGAAATACCTCATACTCAAAGAGGAATATAACAAATTTAAGAGATATTTCTGCAAGATAGTTTTGGTCAACCATACCATTTATAATTTCCTAACCAGCACAACCCCCAGGCACAAGAGCTCTCTTAAACCCCTGTATAACTTCCTGACCGGCAAATACACCTTTTCTAAGGGTGGATGCTTTGAAAAATGGGAGACTACTCTGCAGAAGCAGATTTGTGCCCCACAGTGGACATTGTCTTTTAAGACTGCAGTGAGGTCTACAAATTGCATGAACATTTTGGAAACACATTACAAACTAGTCCACAGATATTACTTGACCCCAAACAGGATTAAACATTTTGGGGAAGGGGGATCTGATCTGTGTTGGCGGGGATGCGGGTCTCAGGCTGACTTACTCCATATTTTCTGGGGATGCCCGGTACTGAAACCATACTGGCTTAAGGTCTCCAATTTGATTTCGATCATATGCAACTGGCGTGTTCAGTTGCACCCTGCCTTGGCCTTACTACTCATAGATATTTGCAGATTCAAAACAACAAAGTATTTGGTTGCCCACATACTCATGTCTGCAATATACCTTATAGCGAAAGGTTGGAACAACAAGCAACCTCCGAACATTGCCACATTGATCATGTTGGTGGACAAACATTGTGTTTATGAAAAAATTCATTATATTAACAATATGTCAATAAAGTTATTTGACGACAGATGGCATAGATGGTTGAAACTCAAATCTAAGATAGAAGAAGAATTTATATCTTGATATCTTGATTTTTGCTCTTTTTGTGTGCCAAAATTTCACATGTATTTGGTGTTTGCCTGTACTGTTGTAATTGTTTTTCAAATCTATTTCAATTAATGTTAATTGTACATACTTTAAATGATGATATGATGTTCAGATACCATATGATGATGTCCTGATGTACATTATCTTGACTCTATTCGAACATGATATATATGAGGTATGTTTATACATTCCTATTATTTTGAAAACTCAATAAAAATATTGTTTAAGAAAATTCAAAACATTCACTATTCAATAGAGCCCAATAGCAAAAATCAGGTTTTGAATGAAGAATCACATTTCTTGGTAAAATCATGCAGGATTGAAATTTTTGATGGTTTTTTACTCCTCTCAACAGCCCAAACAAGTTTCTAAAAGGATGAGTTTGCAACTACTTTACTTTTGGAGAAAATTCAAAACATTCATTATTCAATAGGGCCCAAACTATCAAAAACCAGCGGTTTGAATGAACACACATTTCTTGGAAGAATCATGCAGGACTGAAATTTTTGATGTTTTTCTACTCCTCTCATGAGCCCAAACAAGTCTCTAAAAGCATGAGTTTGCACCTACTTTACTTTTGGAGAAAATTCAAAACATTCATTATTCAATAGAGCCCAATAGCAAAAATCAGGTTTTAAAATGAAGAATCACATTTCTTGGTAAAATCATGCAGGATTGAAATTTTTGATGGTTTTTTACTCCTCTAAACAGCCCAAAGAAGTTTCTAAAAGGATGAGTTTGCAACTACTTTACTTTTGGAGAAAATTCAAAACATTCATTATTCAATAGGGCCCAAACTATCAAAAACCAGCCGTTTGAATGAACACACATTTCTTGGTAGAATCATGCAGGACTGAAATTTTTGATGTTTTTTTACTCCTCTCATGAGCCCAAACAAGTCTCTAAAAGCATGAGTTTGCAACTACTTTACTTTTGGAGAAAATTCAAAACATTCATTACTCAAAAGAGCCCAATAGCAAAAACCAGCGTTTTGAATGAAGAATCACATTTCTTGGTAGAATCATGCAGGATTGAAATTTTTGATGGTTTTTTACTCCTCTCAACAGCCCAAACAAGTTTCTAAAATGATGAGTTTGCAACTACTTTACTTTTGGAGAAAATTCAAAACATTCATTATTCAATAGGGCCCAAACTATCAAAAACCAGCGTTTTCAATGAACACACATTTCTTGGTAGAATCATGCAGGACTGAAATTTTTGATGTTTTTCTACTCCTCTCATGAGCCCAAACAAGTCTCTAAAAGCATGAGTTTGCAACTACTTTACTTTTGGAGAAAATTCAAAACATTCATTATTCAATAGAGCCCAATAGCAAAAACCAGCGTTTTGAATGAAGAATCACATTTCTTGGTAGAATCATGCAGGATTGAAATTTTTGATGGTTTTTTACTCCTCTCAACAGCCCAAACAAGTTTCTAAAAGGATGAGTTTGCAACTACTTTACTTTTGGAGAAAATTCAAAACATTCATTATTCAATAGGGCCCAAACTATCAAAAACCAGCGGTTTGAATGAACACACATTTCTTGGAAGAATCATGCAGGACTGAAATTTTTGATGTTTTTCTACTCTCATGAGCCCAAACAAGTCTCTAAAAGCATGAGTTTGCAACTACTTTACTTTTGGAGAAAATTCAAAACATTCATTATTCAATAGAGCCCAATAGCAAAAATCAGGTTTTAAAATGAAGAATCACATTTCTTGGTAAAATCATGCAGGATTGAAATTTTTGATGGTTTTTTACTCCTCTCAACAGCCCAAACAAGTTTCTAAAAGGATGAGTTTGCAACTACTTTACTTTTGGAGAAAATTCAAAACATTCATTATTCAATAGGGCCCAAACTATCAAAAACCAGCGGTTTCAATGAACACACATTTCTTGGTAGAATCATGCAGGACTGAAATTTTTGATGTTTTTTTACTCCTCTCATGAGCCCAAACAAGTCTCTAAAAGCATGAGTTTGCAACTACTTTACTTTTGGAGAAAATTCAAAACATTCATTACTCAAAAGAGCCCAATAGCAAAAACCAGCGTTTTGAATGAAGAATCACATTTCTTGGTAGAATCATGCAGGATTGAAATTTTTGATGGTTTTTTACTCCTCTCAACAGCCCAAACAAGTTTCTAAAAGGATGAGTTTGCAACTACTTTACTTTTGGAGAAAATTCAAAACATTCATTATTCAATAGGGCCCAAACTATCAAAAACCAGCGGTTTGAATGAACACACATTTCTTGGAAGAATCATGCAGGACTGAAATTTTTGATGTTTTTCTACTCCTCTCATGAGCCCAAACAAGTCTCTAAAAGCATGAGTTTGCAACTACTTTACTTTTGGAGAAAATTCAAAACATTCATTATTCAATAGAGCCCAATAGCAAAAATCAGGTTTTAAAATGAAGAATCACATTTCTTGGTAAAATCATGCAGGATTGAAATTTTTGATGGTTTTTTACTCCTCTCAACAGCCCAAACAAGTTTCTAAAAGGATGAGTTTGCAACTACTTTACTTTTGGAGAAAATTCAAAACATTCATTATTCAATAGGGCCCAAACTATCAAAAACCAGCGGTTTGAATGAACACACATTTCTTGGTAGAATCATGCAGGACTGAAATTTTTGATGTTTTTTTACTCCTCTCATGAGCCCAAACAAGTCTCTAAAAGCATGAGTTTGCAACTACTTTACTTTTGGAGAAAATTCAAAACATTCATTACTCAAAAGAGCCCAATAGCAAAAACCAGCGTTTTGAATGAAGAATCACATTTCTTGGTAGAATCATGCAGGATTGAAATTTTTGATGGTTTTTTACTCCTCTCAACAGCCCAAACAAGTTTCTAAAATGATGAGTTTGCAACTACTTTACTTTTGGAGAAAATTCAAAACATTCATTATTCAATAGGGCCCAAACTATCAAAAAACAGCGGTTTCAATGAACACACATTTCTTGGTAGAATCATGCAGGACTGAAATTTTTGATGTTTTTCTACTCCTCTCATGAGCCCAAACAAGTCTCTAAAAGCATGAGTTTGCAACTACTTTACTTTTGGAGAAAATTCAAAACATTCATTACTCAAAAGAGCCCAATAGCAAAAACCAGCGTTTTGAATGCAGAATCACATTTCTTGGTAGAATCATGCAGGATTGAAATTTTTGATGGTTTTTTACTCCTCTCAACAGCCCAAACAAGTTTCTAAAAGGATGAGTTTGCAACTACTTTACTTTTGGAGAAAATTCAAAACATTCATTATTCAATAGGGCCCAAACTATCAAAAACCAGCGGTTTGAATGAACACACATTTCTTGGAAGAATCATGCAGGACTGAAATTTTTGATGTTTTTCTACTCCTCTCATGAGCCCAAACAAGTCTCTAAAAGCATGAGTTTGCACCTACTTTACTTTTGGAGAAAATTCAAAACATTCATTATTCAATAGAGCCCAATAGCAAAAATCAGGTTTTAAAATGAAGAATCACATTTCTTGGTAAAATCATGCAGGATTGAAATTTTTGATGGTTTTTTACTCCTCTAAACAGCCCAAACAAGTTTCTAAACGGATGAGTTTGCAACTACTTTACTTTTGGAGAAAATTCAAAACATTCATTATTCAATAGGGCCCAAACTATCAAAAACCAGCCGTTTGAATGAACACACATTTCTTGGTAGAATCATGCAGGACTGAAATTTTTGATGTTTTTTTACTCCTCTCATGAGCCCAAACAAGTCTCTAAAAGCATGAGTTTGCAACTACTTTACTTTTGGAGAAAATTCAAAACATTCATTACTCAAAAGAGCCCAATAGCAAAAACCAGCGTTTTGAATGAAGAATCACATTTCTTGGTAGAATCATGCAGGATTGAAATTTTTGATGGTTTTTTACTCCTCTCAACAGCCCAAACAAGTTTCTAAAATGATGAGTTTGCAACTACTTTACTTTTGGAGAAAATTCAAAACATTCATTATTCAATAGGGCCCAAACTATCAAAAACCAGCGTTTTCAATGAACACACATTTCTTGGTAGAATCATGCAGGACTGAAATTTTTGATGTTTTTCTACTCCTCTCATGAGCCCAAACAAGTCTCTAAAAGCATGAGTTTGCAACTACTTTACTTTTGGAGAAAATTCAAAACATTCATTATTCAATAGAGCCCAATAGCAAAAACCAGCGTTTTGAATGAAGAATCACATTTCTTGGTAGAATCATGCAGGATTGAAATTTTTGATGGTTTTTTACTCCTCTCAACAGCCCAAACAAGTTTCTAAAAGGATGAGTTTGCAACTACTTTACTTTTGGAGAAAATTCAAAACATTCATTATTCAATAGGGCCCAAACTATCAAAAACCAGCGGTTTGAATGAACACACATTTCTTGGAAGAATCATGCAGGACTGAAATTTTTGATGTTTTTCTACTCCTCTCATGAGCCCAAACAAGTCTCTAAAAGCATGAGTTTGCAACTACTTTACTTTTGGAGAAAATTCAAAACATTCATTACTCAAAAGAGCCCAATTGCAAAAACCAGCGTTTTGAATGAAGAATCACATTTCTTGGTAGAATCATGCAGGATTGAAATTTTTGATGGTTTTTTACTCCTCTCAACAGCCCAAACAAGTTTCTAAAATGATGAGTTTGCAACTACTTTACTTTTGGAGAAAATTCAAAACATTCATTATTCAATAGGGCCCAAACTATCAAAAACCAGCGGTTTCAATGAACACACATTTCTTGGTAGAATCATGCAGGACTGAAATTTTTGATGTTTTTCTACTCCTCTCATGAGCCCAAACAAGTCTCTAAAAGCATGAGTTTGCAACTACTTTACTTTTGGAGAAAATTCAAAACATTCATTATTCAATAGAGCCCAATAGCAAAAACCAGCGTTTTGAATGAAGAATCACATTTCTTGGTAGAATCATGCAGGATTGAAATTTTTGATGGTTTTTTACTCCTCTCAACAGCCCAAACAAGTTTCTAAAAGGATGAGTTTGCAACTACTTTACTTTTGGAGAAAATTCAAAACATTCATTATTCAATAGGGCCCAAACTATCAAAAACCAGCGGTTTCAATGAACACACATTTCTTGGTAGAATCATGCAGGACTGAAATTTTTGATGTTTTTCTACTCCTCTCATGAGACCAAACAAGTCTCTAAAAGCATGAGTTTGCAACTACTTTACTTTTGGAGAAAATTCAAAACATTCATTATTCAATAGAGCCCAATAGCAAAAATCAGGTTTTGAATGAAGAATCACATTTCTTGGTAGAATCATGCAGGATTGAAATTTTTGATGGTTTTTTACTCCTCTCAACAGCCCAAACAAGTTTCTAAAAGGATGAGTTTGCAATTACTTTACTTTTGGAGAAAATTCAAAACATTCATTATTCAATAGGGCCCAAACTATCAAAAACCAGCGGTTTCAATGAACACACATTTCTTGGTAGAATCATGCAGGACTGAAATTTTTGATGTTTTTCTACTCCTCTCATGAGCCCAAACAAGTCTCTAAAAGCATGAGTTTGCAACTACTTTACTTTTGGAGAAAATTCAAAACATTCATTATTCAATAGAGCCCAATAGCAAAAATCAGGTTTTGAATGAAGAATCACATTTCTTGGTAGAATCATGCAGGATTGAAATTTTTGATGGTTTTTTTACTCCTCTCAACAGCCCAAACAAGTTTCTAAAAGGATGAGTTTGCAACTACTTTACTTTTGGAGAAAATTCAAAACATTCATTATTCAATAGGGCCCAAACTATCAAAAACCAGCGGTTTCAATGAACACACATTTCTTGGTAGAATCATGCAGGACTGAAATTTTTGATGTTTTTCTACTCCTCTCATGAGCCCAAACAAGTCTCTAAAAGCATGAGTTTGCAACTACTTTACTTTTGGAGAAAATTCAAAACATTCACTATTCAATAGAGCCCAATAGCAAAAATCAGGTTTTGAATGAAGAATCACATTTCTTGGTAAAATCATGCAGGATTGAAATTTTTGATGGTTTTTTACTCCTCTCAACAGCCCAAACAAGTTTCTAAAAGGATGAGTTTGCAACTACTTTACTTTTGGAGAAAATTCAAAACATTCATTATTCAATAGGGCCCAAACTATCAAAAACCAGCGGTTTCAATGAACACACATTTCTTGGTAGAATCATGCAGGACTGAAATTTTTGATGTTTTTCTACTCCTCTCATGAGCCCAAACAAGTCTCTAAAAGCATGAGTTTGCAACTACTTTACTTTTGGAGAAAATTCAAAACATTCATTATTCAATAGAGCCCAATAGCAAAAATCAGGTTTTGAATGAAGAATCACATTTCTTGGTAGAATCATGCAGGATTGAAATTTTTGATGGTTTTTTACTCCTCTCAACAGCCCAAACAAGTTTCTAAAAGGATGAGTTTGCAACTACTTTACTTTTGGAGAAAATTCAAAACATTCATTATTCAATAGGGCCCAAACTATCAAAAACCAGCGGTTTGAATGAACACACATTTCTTGGTAGAATCATGCAGGACTGAAATTTTTGATGTTTTTCTACTCCTCTCATGAGCCCAAACAAGTCTCTAAAAGCATGAGTTTGCAACTACTTTACTTTTGGAGAAAATTCAAAACATTCATTATTCAATAGAGCCCAATAGCAAAAATCAGGTTTTGAATGAAGAATCACATTTCTTGGTAAAATCATGCAGGATTGAAATTTTTGATGGTTTTTTACTCCTCTCAACAGCCCAAACAAGTTTCTAAAAGGATGAGTTTGCAACTACTTTACTTTTGGAGAAAATTCAAAACATTCATTATTCAATAGGGCCCAAACTATCAAAAACCAGCGGTTTGAATGAACACACATTTCTTGGTAGAATCATGCAGGACTGAAATTTTTGATGTTTTTCTACTCCTCTCATGAGCCCAAACAAGTCTCTAAAAGCATGAGTTTGCAACTACTTTACTTTTGGAGAAAATTCAAAACATTCATTACTCAAAAGAGCCCAATAGCAAAAACCAGCGTTTTGAATGCAGAATCACATTTCTTGGTAGAATCATGCAGGATTGAAATTTTTGATGGTTTTTTACTCCTCTCAACAGCCCAAACAAGTTTCTAAAAGGATGAGTTTGCAACTACTTTACTTTTGGAGAAAATTCAAAACATTCATTATTCAATAGGGCCCAAACTATCAAAAACCAGCGGTTTGAATGAACACACATTTCTTGGTAGAATCATGCAGGACTGAAATTTTTGATGTTTTTTACTCCTCTCATGAGCCCAAACAAGTCTCTAAAAGCATGAGTTTGCAACTACTTTACTTTTGGAGAAAATTCAAAACATTCATTACTCAAAAGAGCCCAATAGCAAAAACCAGCGTTTTGAATGAAGAATCACATTTCTTGGTAGAATCATGCAGGATTGAAATTTTTGATGGTTTTTTACTCCTCTCAACAGCCCAAACAAGTTTCTAAAAGGATGAGTTTGCAACTACTTTACTTTTGGAGAAAATTCAAAACATTCATTATTCAATAGGGCCCAAACTATCAAAAACCAGCGGTTTGAATGAACACACATTTCTTGGTAGAATCATGCAGGACTGAAATTTTTGATGTTTTTCTACTCCTCTCATGAGCCCAAACAAGTCTCTAAAAGCATGAGTTTGCAACTACTTTACTTTTGGAGAAAATTCAAAACATTCATTATTCAATAGAGCCCAATAGCAAAAATCAGGTTTTGAATGAAGAATCACATTTCTTGGTAAAATCATGCAGGATTGAAATTTTTGATGGTTTTTTACTCCTCTCAACAGCCCAAACAAGTTTCTAAAAGGATGAGTTTGCAACTACTTTACTTTTGGAGAAAATTCAAAACATTCATTATTCAATAGGGCCCAAACTATCAAAAACCAGCGGTTTGAATGAACACACATTTCTTGGTAGAATCATGCAGGACTGAAATTTTTGATGTTTTTCTACTCCTCTCATGAGCCCAAACAAGTCTCTAAAAGCATGAGTTTGGAACTACTTTACTTTTGGAGAAAATTCAAAACATTCATTACTCAAAAGAGCCCAATAGCAAAAACCAGCGTTTTGAATGCAGAATCACATTTCTTGGTAGAATCATGCAGGATTGAAATTTTTGATGGTTTTTTACTCCTCTCAACAGCCCAAACAAGTTTCTAAAAGGATGAGTTTGCAACTACTTTACTTTTGGAGAAAATTCAAAACATTCATTATTCAATAGGGCCCAAACTATCAAAAACCAGCGGTTTGAATGAACACACATTTCTTGGTAGAATCATGCAGGACTGAAATTTTTTATGTTTTTTTACTCCTCTCATGAGCCCAAACAAGTCTCTAAAAGCATGAGTTTGCAACTACTTTACTTTTGGAGAAAATTCAAAACATTCATTACTCAAAAGAGCCCAATAGCAAAAACCAGCGTTTTGAATGAAGAATCACATTTCTTGGTAGAATCATGCAGGATTGAAATTTTTGATGGTTTTTTACTCCTCTCAACAGCCCAAACAAGTTTCTAAAATGATGAGTTTGCAACTACTTTACTTTTGGAGAAAATTCAAAACATTCATTATTCAATAGGGCCCAAACTATCAAAAACCAGCGTTTTCAATGAACACACATTTCTTGGTAGAATCATGCAGGACTGAAATTTTTGATGTTTTTCTACTCCTCTCATGAGCCCAAACAAGTCTCTAAAAGCATGAGTTTGCAACTACTTTACTTTTGGAGAAAATTCAAAACATTCATTATTCAATAGAGCCCAATAGCAAAAACCAGCGTTTTGAATGAAGAATCACATTTCTTGGTAGAATCATGCAGGATTGAAATTTTTGATGGTTTTTTACTCCTCTCAACAGCCCAAACAAGTTTCTAAAAGGATGAGTTTGCAACTACTTTACTTTTGGAGAAAATTCAAAACATTCATTATTCAATAGGGCCCAAACTATCAAAAACCAGCGGTTTGAATGAACACACATTTCTTGGAAGAATCATGCAGGACTGAAATTTTTGATGTTTTTCTACTCTCATGAGCCCAAACAAGTCTCTAAAAGCATGAGTTTGCAACTACTTTACTTTTGGAGAAAATTCAAAACATTCATTATTCAATAGAGCCCAATAGCAAAAATCAGGTTTTAAAATGAAGAATCACATTTCTTGGTAAAATCATGCAGGATTGAAATTTTTGATGGTTTTTTACTCCTCTCAACAGCCCAAACAAGTTTCTAAAAGGATGAGTTTGCAACTACTTTACTTTTGGAGAAAATTCAAAACATTCATTATTCAATAGGGCCCAAACTATCAAAAACCAGCGGTTTCAATGAACACACATTTCTTGGTAGAATCATGCAGGACTGAAATTTTTGATGTTTTTTTACTCCTCTCATGAGCCCAAACAAGTCTCTAAAAGCATGAGTTTGCAACTACTTTACTTTTGGAGAAAATTCAAAACATTCATTACTCAAAAGAGCCCAATAGCAAAAACCAGCGTTTTGAATGAAGAATCACATTTCTTGGTAGAATCATGCAGGATTGAAATTTTTGATGGTTTTTTACTCCTCTCAACAGCCCAAACAAGTTTCTAAAATGATGAGTTTGCAACTACTTTACTTTTGGAGAAAATTCAAAACATTCATTATTCAATAGGGCCCAAACTATCAAAAACCAGCGGTTTCAATGAACACACATTTCTTGGTAGAATCATGCAGGACTGAAATTTTTGATGTTTTTCTACTCCTCTCATGAGCCCAAACAAGTCTCTAAAAGCATGAGTTTGCAACTACTTTACTTTTGGAGAAAATTCAAAACATTCATTATTCAATAGAGCCCAATAGCAAAAACCAGCGTTTTGAATGAAGAATCACATTTCTTGGTAGAATCATGCAGGATTGAAATTTTTGATGGTTTTTTACTCCTCTCAACAGCCCAAACAAGTTTCTAAAAGGATGAGTTTGCAACTACTTTACTTTTGGAGAAAATTCAAAACATTCATTATTCAATAGGGCCCAAACTATCAAAAACCAGCGGTTTCAATGAACACACATTTCTTGGTAGAATCATGCAGGACTGAAATTTTTGATGTTTTTCTACTCCTCTCATGAGCCCAAACAAGTCTCTAAAAGCATGAGTTTGCAACTACTTTACTTTTGGAGAAAATTCAAAACATTCACTATTCAATAGAGCCCAATAGCAAAAATCAGGTTTTGAATGAAGAATCACATTTCTTGGTAAAATCATGCAGGATTGAAATTTTTGATGGTTTTTTACTCCTCTCAACAGCCCAAACAAGTTTCTAAAAGGATGAGTTTGCAACTACTTTACTTTTGGAGAAAATTCAAAACATTCATTATTCAATAGGGCCCAAACTATCAAAAACCAGCGGTTTCAATGAACACACATTTCTTGGTAGAATCATGCAGGACTGAAATTTTTGATGTTTTTCTACTCCTCTCATGAGCCCAAACAAGTCTCTAAAAGCATGAGTTTGCAACTACTTTACTTTTGGAGAAAATTCAAAACATTCATTACTCAAAAGAGCCCAATAGCAAAAACCAGCATTTTGAATGAAGAATCACATTTCTTGGTAGAATCATGCAGGATTGAAATTTTTGATGGTTTTTTACTCCTCTCAACAGCCCAAACAAGTTTCTAAAAGGATGAGTTTGCAACTACTTTACTTTTGGAGAAAATTCAAAACATTCATTATTCAATAGGGCCCAAACTATCAAAAACCAGCGGTTTGAATGAACACACATTTCTTGGTAGAATCATGCAGGACTGAAATTTTTGATGTTTTTTTACTCCTCTCATGAGCCCAAACAAGTCTCTAAAAGCATGAGTTTGCAACTACTTTACTTTTGGAGAAAATTCAAAACATTCATTACTCAAAAGAGCCCAATAGCAAAAACCAGCGTTTTGAATGAAGAATCACATTTCTTGGTAGAATCATGCAGGATTGAAATTTTTGATGGTTTTTTACTCCTCTCAACAGCCCAAACAAGTTTCTAAAAGGATGAGTTTGCAACTACTTTACTTTTGGAGAAAATTCAAAACATTCATTATTCAATAGGGCCCAAACTATCAAAAACCAGCGGTTTGAATGAACACACATTTCTTGGTAGAATCATGCAGGACTGAAATTTTTGATGTTTTTCTACTCCTCTCATGAGCCCAAACAAGTCTCTAAAAGCATGAGTTTGCAACTACTTTACTTTTGGAGAAAATTCAAAACATTCATTATTCAATAGAGCCCAATAGCAAAAATCAGGTTTTGAATGAAGAATCACATTTCTTGGTAAAATCATGCAGGATTGAAATTTTTGATGGTTTTTTACTCCTCTCAACAGCCCAAACAAGTTTCTAAAAGGATGAGTTTGCAACTACTTTACTTTTGGAGAAAATTCAAAACATTCATTATTCAATAGGGCCCAAACTATCAAAAACCAGCGGTTTGAATGAACACACATTTCTTGGTAGAATCATGCAGGACTGAAATTTTTGATGTTTTTCTACTCCTCTCATGAGCCCAAACAAGTCTCTAAAAGCATGAGTTTGCAACTACTTTACTTTTGGAGAAAATTCAAAACATTCATTACTCAAAAGAGCCCAATAGCAAAAACCAGCGTTTTGAATGCAGAATCACATTTCTTGGTAGAATCATGCAGGATTGAAATTTTTGATGGTTTTTTACTCCTCTCAACAGCCCAAACAAGTTTCTAAAAGGATGAGTTTGCAACTACTTTACTTTTGGAGAAAATTCAAAACATTCATTATTCAATAGGGCCCAAACTATCAAAAACCAGCGGTTTGAATGAACACACATTTCTTGGAAGAATCATGCAGGACTGAAATTTTTGATGTTTTTCTACTCTCATGAGCCCAAACAAGTCTCTAAAAGCATGAGTTTGCAACTACTTTACTTTTGGAGAAAATTCAAAACATTCATTATTCAATAGAGCCCAATAGCAAAAATCAGGTTTTAAAATGAAGAATCACATTTCTTGGTAAAATCATGCAGGATTGAAATTTTTGATGGTTTTTTACTCCTCTCAACAGCCCAAACAAGTTTCTAAAAGGATGAGTTTGCAACTACTTTACTTTTGGAGAAAATTCAAAACATTCATTATTCAATAGGGCCCAAACTATCAAAAACCAGCGGTTTGAATGAACACACATTTCTTGGTAGAATCATGCAGGACTGAAATTTTTGATGTTTTTCTACTCCTCTCATGAGCCCAAACAAGTCTCTAAAAGCAAGAGTTTGCAACTACTTTACTTTTGGAGAAAATTCAAAACATTCATTATTCAATAGAGCCCAATAGCAAAAACCAGCGTTTTGAATGAAGAATCACATTTCTTGGTAGAATCATGCAGGATTGAAATTTTTGATGGTTTTTTACTCCTCTCAACAGCCCAAACAAGTTTCTAAAAGGATGAGTTTGCAACTACTTTACTTTTGGAGAAAATTCAAAACATTCATTATTCAATAGGGCCCAAACTATCAAAAACCAGCGGTTTCAATGAACACACATTTCTTGGTAGAATCATGCAGGACTGAAATTTTTGATGTTTTTCTACTCCTCTCATGAGCCCAAACAAGTCTCTAAAAGCATGAGTTTGCAACTACTTTACTTTTGGAGAAAATTCAAAACATTCATTATTCAATAGAGCCCAATAGCAAAAATCAGGTTTTGAATGAAGAATCACATTTCTTGGTAGAATCATGCAGGATTGAAATTTTTGATGGTTTTTTACTCCTCTCAACAGCCCAAACAAGTTTCTAAAAGGATGAGTTTGCAACTACTTTACTTTTGGAGAAAATTCAAAACATTCATTATTCAATAGGGCCCAAACTATCAAAAACCAGCGGTTTCAATGAACACACATTTCTTGGTAGAATCATGCAGGACTGAAATTTTTGATGTTTTTCTACTCCTCTCATGAGCCCAAACAAGTCTCTAAAAGCATGAGTTTGCAACTACTTTACTTTTGGAGAAAATTCAAAACATTCATTATTCAATAGAGCCCAATAGCAAAAATCAGGTTTTGAATGAAGAATCACATTTCTTGGTAGAATCATGCAGGATTGAAATTTTTGATGGTTTTTTACTCCTCTCAACAGCCCAAACAAGTTTCTAAAAGGATGAGTTTGCAACTACTTTACTTTTGGAGAAAATTCAAAACATTCATTATTCAATAGGGCCCAAACTATCAAAAACCAGCGGTTTCAATGAACACACATTTCTTGGTAGAATCATGCAGGACTGAAATTTTTGATGTTTTTCTACTCCTCTCATGAGCCCAAACAAGTCTCTAAAAGCATGAGTTTGCAACTACTTTACTTTTGGAGAAAATTCAAAACATTCACTATTCAATAGAGCCCAATAGCAAAAATCAGGTTTTGAATGAAGAATCACATTTCTTGGTAAAATCATGCAGGATTGAAATTTTTGATGGTTTTTTACTCCTCTCAACAGCCCAAACAAGTTTCTAAAAGGATGAGTTTGCAACTACTTTACTTTTGGAGAAAATTCAAAACATTCATTATTCAATAGGGCCCAAACTATCAAAAACCAGCGGTTTGAATGAACACACATTTCTTGGAAGAATCATGCAGGACTGAAATTTTTGATGTTTTTCTACTCCTCTCATGAGCCCAAACAAGTCTCTAAAAGCATGAGTTTGCACCTACTTTACTTTTGGAGAAAATTCAAAACATTCATTATTCAATAGAGCCCAATAGCAAAAATCAGGTTTTAAAATGAAGAATCACATTTCTTGGTAAAATCATGCAGGATTGAAATTTTTGATGGTTTTTTACTCCTCTAAACAGCCCAAAGAAGTTTCTAAAAGGATGAGTTTGCAACTACTTTACTTTTGGAGAAAATTCAAAACATTCATTATTCAATAGGGCCCAAACTATCAAAAACCAGCCGTTTGAATGAACACACATTTCTTGGTAGAATCATGCAGGACTGAAATTTTTGATGTTTTTTTACTCCTCTCATGAGCCCAAACAAGTCTCTAAAAGCATGAGTTTGCAACTACTTTACTTTTGGAGAAAATTCAAAACATTCATTACTCAAAAGAGCCCAATAGCAAAAACCAGCGTTTTGAATGAAGAATCACATTTCTTGGTAGAATCATGCAGGATTGAAATTTTTGATGGTTTTTTACTCCTCTCAACAGCCCAAACAAGTTTCTAAAATGATGAGTTTGCAACTACTTTACTTTTGGAGAAAATTCAAAACATTCATTATTCAATAGGGCCCAAACTATCAAAAACCAGCGTTTTCAATGAACACACATTTCTTGGTAGAATCATGCAGGACTGAAATTTTTGATGTTTTTCTACTCCTCTCATGAGCCCAAACAAGTCTCTAAAAGCATGAGTTTGCAACTACTTTACTTTTGGAGAAAATTCAAAACATTCATTATTCAATAGAGCCCAATAGCAAAAACCAGCGTTTTGAATGAAGAATCACATTTCTTGGTAGAATCATGCAGGATTGAAATTTTTGATGGTTTTTTACTCCTCTCAACAGCCCAAACAAGTTTCTAAAAGGATGAGTTTGCAACTACTTTACTTTTGGAGAAAATTCAAAACATTCATTATTCAATAGGGCCCAAACTATCAAAAACCAGCGGTTTGAATGAACACACATTTCTTGGAAGAATCATGCAGGACTGAAATTTTTGATGTTTTTCTACTCTCTTGAGCCCAAACAAGTCTCTAAAAGCATGAGTTTGCAACTACTTTACTTTTGGAGAAAATTCAAAACATTCATTATTCAATAGAGCCCAATAGCAAAAATCAGGTTTTAAAATGAAGAATCACATTTCTTGGTAAAATCATGCAGGATTGAAATTTTTGATGGTTTTTTACTCCTCTCAACAGCCCAAACAAGTTTCTAAAAGGATGAGTTTGCAACTACTTTACTTTTGGAGAAAATTCAAAACATTCATTATTCAATAGGGCCCAAACTATCAAAAACCAGCGGTTTCAATGAACACACATTTCTTGGTAGAATCATGCAGGACTGAAATTTTTGATGTTTTTTTACTCCTCTCATGAGCCCAAACAAGTCTCTAAAAGCATGAGTTTGCAACTACTTTACTTTTGGAGAAAATTCAAAACATTCATTACTCAAAAGAGCCCAATAGCAAAAACCAGCGTTTTGAATGAAGAATCACATTTCTTGGTAGAATCATGCAGGATTGAAATTTTTGATGGTTTTTTACTCCTCTCAACAGCCCAAACAAGTTTCTAAAAGGATGAGTTTGCAACTACTTTACTTTTGGAGAAAATTCAAAACATTCATTATTCAATAGGGCCCAAACTATCAAAAACCAGCGGTTTGAATGAACACACATTTCTTGGAAGAATCATGCAGGACTGAAATTTTTGATGTTTTTCTACTCCTCTCATGAGCCCAAACAAGTCTCTAAAAGCATGAGTTTGCAACTACTTTACTTTTGGAGAAAATTCAAAACATTCATTATTCAATAGAGCCCAATAGCAAAAATCAGGTTTTAAAATGAAGAATCACATTTCTTGGTAAAATCATGCAGGATTGAAATTTTTGATGGTTTTTTACTCCTCTCAACAGCCCAAACAAGTTTCTAAAAGGATGAGTTTGCAACTACTTTACTTTTGGAGAAAATTCAAAACATTCATTATTCAATAGGGCCCAAACTATCAAAAACCAGCGGTTTGAATGAACACACATTTCTTGGTAGAATCATGCAGGACTGAAATTTTTGATGTTTTTTTACTCCTCTCATGAGCCCAAACAAGTCTCTAAAAGCATGAGTTTGCAACTACTTTACTTTTGGAGAAAATTCAAAACATTCATTACTCAAAAGAGCCCAATAGCAAAAACCAGCGTTTTGAATGAAGAATCACATTTCTTGGTAGAATCATGCAGGATTGAAATTTTTGATGGTTTTTTACTCCTCTCAACAGCCCAAACAAGTTTCTAAAATGATGAGTTTGCAACTACTTTACTTTTGGAGAAAATTCAAAACATTCATTATTCAATAGGGCCCAAACTATCAAAAAACAGCGGTTTCAATGAACACACATTTCTTGGTAGAATCATGCAGGACTGAAATTTTTGATGTTTTTCTACTCCTCTCATGAGCCCAAACAAGTCTCTAAAAGCATGAGTTTGCAACTACTTTACTTTTGGAGAAAATTCAAAACATTCATTACTCAAAAGAGCCCAATAGCAAAAACCAGCGTTTTGAATGCAGAATCACATTTCTTGGTAGAATCATGCAGGATTGAAATTTTTGATGGTTTTTTACTCCTCTCAACAGCCCAAACAAGTTTCTAAAAGGATGAGTTTGCAACTACTTTACTTTTGGAGAAAATTCAAAACATTCATTATTCAATAGGGCCCAAACTATCAAAAACCAGCGGTTTGAATGAACACACATTTCTTGGAAGAATCATGCAGGACTGAAATTTTTGATGTTTTTCTACTCCTCTCATGAGCCCAAACAAGTCTCTAAAAGCATGAGTTTGCACCTACTTTACTTTTGGAGAAAATTCAAAACATTCATTATTCAATAGAGCCCAATAGCAAAAATCAGGTTTTAAAATGAAGAATCACATTTCTTGGTAAAATCATGCAGGATTGAAATTTTTGATGGTTTTTTACTCCTCTAAACAGCCCAAACAAGTTTCTAAACGGATGAGTTTGCAACTACTTTACTTTTGGAGAAAATTCAAAACATTCATTATTCAATAGGGCCCAAACTATCAAAAACCAGCCGTTTGAATGAACACACATTTCTTGGTAGAATCATGCAGGACTGAAATTTTTGATGTTTTTTTACTCCTCTCATGAGCCCAAACAAGTCTCTAAAAGCATGAGTTTGCAACTACTTTACTTTTGGAGAAAATTCAAAACATTCATTACTCAAAAGAGCCCAATAGCAAAAACCAGCGTTTTGAATGAAGAATCACATTTCTTGGTAGAATCATGCAGGATTGAAATTTTTGATGGTTTTTTACTCCTCTCAACAGCCCAAACAAGTTTCTAAAATGATGAGTTTGCAACTACTTTACTTTTGGAGAAAATTCAAAACATTCATTATTCAATAGGGCCCAAACTATCAAGAACCAGCGTTTTCAATGAACACACATTTCTTGGTAGAATCATGCAGGACTGAAATTTTTGATGTTTTTCTACTCCTCTCATGAGCCCAAACAAGTCTCTAAAAGCATGAGTTTGCAACTACTTTACTTTTGGAGAAAATTCAAAACATTCATTATTCAATAGAGCCCAATAGCAAAAACCAGCGTTTTGAATGAAGAATCACATTTCTTGGTAGAATCATGCAGGATTGAAATTTTTGATGGTTTTTTACTCCTCTCAACAGCCCAAACAAGTTTCTAAAATGATGAGTTTGCAACTACTTTACTTTTGGAGAAAATTCAAAACATTCATTATTCAATAGGGCCCAAACTATCAAAAACCAGCGGTTTCAATGAACACACATTTCTTGGTAGAATCATGCAGGACTGAAATTTTTGATGTTTTTCTACTCCTCTCATGAGCCCAAACAAGTCTCTAAAAGCATGAGTTTGCAACTACTTTACTTTTGGAGAAAATTCAAAACATTCATTATTCAATAGAGCCCAATAGCAAAAACCAGCGTTTTGAATGAAGAATCACATTTCTTGGTAGAATCATGCAGGATTGAAATTTTTGATGGTTTTTTACTCCTCTCAACAGCCCAAACAAGTTTCTAAAAGGATGAGTTTGCAACTACTTTACTTTTGGAGAAAATTCAAAACATTCATTATTCAATAGGGCCCAAACTATCAAAAACCAGCGGTTTCAATGAACACACATTTCTTGGTAGAATCATGCAGGACTGAAATTTTTGATGTTTTTCTACTCCTCTCATGAGACCAAACAAGTCTCTAAAAGCATGAGTTTGCAACTACTTTACTTTTGGAGAAAATTCAAAACATTCATTATTCAATAGAGCCCAATAGCAAAAATCAGGTTTTGAATGAAGAATCACATTTCTTGGTAGAATCATGCAGGATTGAAATTTTTGATGGTTTTTTACTCCTCTCAACAGCCCAAACAAGTTTCTAAAAGGATGAGTTTGCAATTACTTTACTTTTGGAGAAAATTCAAAACATTCATTATTCAATAGGGCCCAAACTATCAAAAACCAGCGGTTTCAATGAACACACATTTCTTGGTAGAATCATGCAGGACTGAAATTTTTGATGTTTTTCTACTCCTCTCATGAGCCCAAACAAGTCTCTAAAAGCATGAGTTTGCAACTACTTTACTTTTGGAGAAAATTCAAAACATTCATTATTCAATAGAGCCCAATAGCAAAAATCAGGTTTTGAATGAAGAATCACATTTCTTGGTAGAATCATGCAGGATTGAAATTTTTGATGGTTTTTTTACTCCTCTCAACAGCCCAAACAAGTTTCTAAAAGGATGAGTTTGCAACTACTTTACTTTTGGAGAAAATTCAAAACATTCATTATTCAATAGGGCCCAAACTATCAAAAACCAGCGGTTTCAATGAACACACATTTCTTGGTAGAATCATGCAGGACTGAAATTTTTGATGTTTTTCTACTCCTCTCATGAGCCCAAACAAGTCTCTAAAAGCATGAGTTTGCAACTACTTTACTTTTGGAGAAAATTCAAAACATTCACTATTCAATAGAGCCCAATAGCAAAAATCAGGTTTTGAATGAAGAATCACATTTCTTGGTAAAATCATGCAGGATTGAAATTTTTGATGGTTTTTTACTCCTCTCAACAGCCCAAACAAGTTTCTAAAAGGATGAGTTTGCAACTACTTTACTTTTGGAGAAAATTCAAAACATTCATTATTCAATAGGGCCCAAACTATCAAAAACCAGCGGTTTCAATGAACACACATTTCTTGGTAGAATCATGCAGGACTGAAATTTTTGATGTTTTTCTACTCCTCTCATGAGCCCAAACAAGTCTCTAAAAGCATGAGTTTGCAACTACTTTACTTTTGGAGAAAATTCAAAACATTCATTATTCAATAGAGCCCAATAGCAAAAATCAGGTTTTGAATGAAGAATCACATTTCTTGGTAGAATCATGCAGGATTGAAATTTTTGATGGTTTTTTACTCCTCTCAACAGCCCAAACAAGTTTCTAAAAGGATGAGTTTGCAACTACTTTACTTTTGGAGAAAATTCAAAACATTCATTATTCAATAGGGCCCAAACTATCAAAAACCAGCGGTTTGAATGAACACACATTTCTTGGTAGAATCATGCAGGACTGAAATTTTTGATGTTTTTCTACTCCTCTCATGAGCCCAAACAAGTCTCTAAAAGCATGAGTTTGCAACTACTTTACTTTTGGAGAAAATTCAAAACATTCATTATTCAATAGAGCCCAATAGCAAAAATCAGGTTTTGAATGAAGAATCACATTTCTTGGTAAAATCATGCAGGATTGAAATTTTTGATGGTTTTTTACTCCTCTCAACAGCCCAAACAAGTTTCTAAAAGGATGAGTTTGCAACTACTTTACTTTTGGAGAAAATTCAAAACATTCATTATTCAATAGGGCCCAAACTATCAAAAACCAGCGGTTTGAATGAACACACATTTCTTGGTAGAATCATGCAGGACTGAAATTTTTGATGTTTTTCTACTCCTCTCATGAGCCCAAACAAGTCTCTAAAAGCATGAGTTTGCAACTACTTTACTTTTGGAGAAAATTCAAAACATTCATTACTCAAAAGAGCCCAATAGCAAAAACCAGCGTTTTGAATGCAGAATCACATTTCTTGGTAGAATCATGCAGGATTGAAATTTTTGATGGTTTTTTACTCCTCTCAACAGCCCAAACAAGTTTCTAAAAGGATGAGTTTGCAACTACTTTACTTTTGGAGAAAATTCAAAACATTCATTATTCAATAGGGCCCAAACTATCAAAAACCAGCGGTTTGAATGAACACACATTTCTTGGTAGAATCATGCAGGACTGAAATTTTTGATGTTTTTTACTCCTCTCATGAGCCCAAACAAGTCTCTAAAAGCATGAGTTTGCAACTACTTTACTTTTGGAGAAAATTCAAAACATTCATTACTCAAAAGAGCCCAATAGCAAAAACCAGCGTTTTGAATGAAGAATCACATTTCTTGGTAGAATCATGCAGGATTGAAATTTTTGATGGTTTTTTACTCCTCTCAACAGCCCAAACAAGTTTCTAAAAGGATGAGTTTGCAACTACTTTACTTTTGGAGAAAATTCAAAACATTCATTATTCAATAGGGCCCAAACTATCAAAAACCAGCGGTTTGAATGAACACACATTTCTTGGTAGAATCATGCAGGACTGAAATTTTTGATGTTTTTCTACTCCTCTCATGAGCCCAAACAAGTCTCTAAAAGCATGAGTTTGCAACTACTTTACTTTTGGAGAAAATTCAAAACATTCATTATTCAATAGAGCCCAATAGCAAAAATCAGGTTTTGAATGAAGAATCACATTTCTTGGTAAAATCATGCAGGATTGAAATTTTTGATGGTTTTTTACTCCTCTCAACAGCCCAAACAAGTTTCTAAAAGGATGAGTTTGCAACTACTTTACTTTTGGAGAAAATTCAAAACATTCATTATTCAATAGGGCCCAAACTATCAAAAACCAGCGGTTTGAATGAACACACATTTCTTGGTAGAATCATGCAGGACTGAAATTTTTGATGTTTTTCTACTCCTCTCATGAGCCCAAACAAGTCTCTAAAAGCATGAGTTTGCAACTACTTTACTTTTGGAGAAAATTCAAAACATTCATTATTCAATAGAGCCCAATAGCAAAAACCAGCGTTTTGAATGAAGAATCACATTTCTTGGTAGAATCATGCAGGATTGAAATTTTTGATGGTTTTTTACTCCTCTCAACAGCCCAAACAAGTTTCTAAAATGATGAGTTTGCAACTACTTTACTTTTGGAGAAAATTCAAAACATTCATTATTCAATAGGGCCCAAACTATCAAAAACCAGCGGTTTCAATGAACACACATTTCTTGGTAGAATCATGCAGGACTGAAATTTTTGATGTTTTTCTACTCCTCTCATGAGCCCAAACAAGTCTCTAAAAGCATGAGTTTGCAACTACTTTACTTTTGGAGAAAATTCAAAACATTCATTATTCAATAGAGCCCAATAGCAAAAACCAGCGTTTTGAATGAAGAATCACATTTCTTGGTAGAATCATGCAGGATTGAAATTTTTGATGGTTTTTTACTCCTCTCAACAGCCCAAACAAGTTTCTAAAAGGATGAGTTTGCAACTACTTTACTTTTGGAGAAAATTCAAAACATTCATTATTCAATAGGGCCCAAACTATCAAAAACCAGCGGTTTCAATGAACACACATTTCTTGGTAGAATCATGCAGGACTGAAATTTTTGATGTTTTTCTACTCCTCTCATGAGACCAAACAAGTCTCTAAAAGCATGAGTTTGCAACTACTTTACTTTTGGAGAAAATTCAAAACATTCATTATTCAATAGAGCCCAATAGCAAAAATCAGGTTTTGAATGAAGAATCACATTTCTTGGTAGAATCATGCAGGATTGAAATTTTTGATGGTTTTTTACTCCTCTCAACAGCCCAAACAAGTTTCTAAAAGGATGAGTTTGCAATTACTTTACTTTTGGAGAAAATTCAAAACATTCATTATTCAATAGGGCCCAAACTATCAAAAACCAGCGGTTTCAATGAACACACATTTCTTGGTAGAATCATGCAGGACTGAAATTTTTGATGTTTTTCTACTCCTCTCATGAGCCCAAACAAGTCTCTAAAAGCATGAGTTTGCAACTACTTTACTTTTGGAGAAAATTCAAAACATTCATTATTCAATAGAGCCCAATAGCAAAAATCAGGTTTTGAATGAAGAATCACATTTCTTGGTAGAATCATGCAGGATTGAAATTTTTGATGGTTTTTTTACTCCTCTCAACAGCCCAAACAAGTTTCTAAAAGGATGAGTTTGCAACTACTTTACTTTTGGAGAAAATTCAAAACATTCATTATTCAATAGGGCCCAAACTATCAAAAACCAGCGGTTTCAATGAACACACATTTCTTGGTAGAATCATGCAGGACTGAAATTTTTGATGTTTTTCTACTCCTCTCATGAGCCCAAACAAGTCTCTAAAAGCATGAGTTTGCAACTACTTTACTTTTGGAGAAAATTCAAAACATTCACTATTCAATAGAGCCCAATAGCAAAAATCAGGTTTTGAATGAAGAATCACATTTCTTGGTAAAATCATGCAGGATTGAAATTTTTGATGGTTTTTTACTCCTCTCAACAGCCCAAACAAGTTTCTAAAAGGATGAGTTTGCAACTACTTTACTTTTGGAGAAAATTCAAAACATTCATTATTCAATAGGGCCCAAACTATCAAAAACCAGCGGTTTCAATGAACACACATTTCTTGGTAGAATCATGCAGGACTGAAATTTTTGATGTTTTTCTACTCCTCTCATGAGCCCAAACAAGTCTCTAAAAGCATGAGTTTGCAACTACTTTACTTTTGGAGAAAATTCAAAACATTCATTATTCAATAGAGCCCAATAGCAAAAATCAGGTTTTGAATGAAGAATCACATTTCTTGGTAGAATCATGCAGGATTGAAATTTTTGATGGTTTTTTACTCCTCTCAACAGCCCAAACAAGTTTCTAAAAGGATGAGTTTGCAACTACTTTACTTTTGGAGAAAATTCAAAACATTCATTATTCAATAGGGCCCAAACTATCAAAAACCAGCGGTTTGAATGAACACACATTTCTTGGTAGAATCATGCAGGACTGAAATTTTTGATGTTTTTCTACTCCTCTCATGAGCCCAAACAAGTCTCTAAAAGCATGAGTTTGCAACTACTTTACTTTTGGAGAAAATTCAAAACATTCATTATTCAATAGAGCCCAATAGCAAAAATCAGGTTTTGAATGAAGAATCACATTTCTTGGTAAAATCATGCAGGATTGAAATTTTTGATGGTTTTTTACTCCTCTCAACAGCCCAAACAAGTTTCTAAAAGGATGAGTTTGCAACTACTTTACTTTTGGAGAAAATTCAAAACATTCATTATTCAATAGGGCCCAAACTATCAAAAACCAGCGGTTTGAATGAACACACATTTCTTGGTAGAATCATGCAGGACTGAAATTTTTGATGTTTTTCTACTCCTCTCATGAGCCCAAACAAGTCTCTAAAAGCATGAGTTTGCAACTACTTTACTTTTGGAGAAAATTCAAAACATTCATTACTCAAAAGAGCCCAATAGCAAAAACCAGCGTTTTGAATGCAGAATCACATTTCTTGGTAGAATCATGCAGGATTGAAATTTTTGATGGTTTTTTACTCCTCTCAACAGCCCAAACAAGTTTCTAAAAGGATGAGTTTGCAACTACTTTACTTTTGGAGAAAATTCAAAACATTCATTATTCAATAGGGCCCAAACTATCAAAAACCAGCGGTTTGAATGAACACACATTTCTTGGTAGAATCATGCAGGACTGAAATTTTTGATGTTTTTTACTCCTCTCATGAGCCCAAACAAGTCTCTAAAAGCATGAGTTTGCAACTACTTTACTTTTGGAGAAAATTCAAAACATTCATTACTCAAAAGAGCCCAATAGCAAAAACCAGCGTTTTGAATGAAGAATCACATTTCTTGGTAGAATCATGCAGGATTGAAATTTTTGATGGTTTTTTACTCCTCTCAACAGCCCAAACAAGTTTCTAAAAGGATGAGTTTGCAACTACTTTACTTTTGGAGAAAATTCAAAACATTCATTATTCAATAGGGCCCAAACTATCAAAAACCAGCGGTTTGAATGAACACACATTTCTTGGTAGAATCATGCAGGACTGAAATTTTTGATGTTTTTCTACTCCTCTCATGAGCCCAAACAAGTCTCTAAAAGCATGAGTTTGCAACTACTTTACTTTTGGAGAAAATTCAAAACATTCATTATTCAATAGAGCCCAATAGCAAAAATCAGGTTTTGAATGAAGAATCACATTTCTTGGTAAAATCATGCAGGATTGAAATTTTTGATGGTTTTTTACTCCTCTCAACAGCCCAAACAAGTTTCTAAAAGGATGAGTTTGCAACTACTTTACTTTTGGAGAAAATTCAAAACATTCATTATTCAATAGGGCCCAAACTATCAAAAACCAGCGGTTTGAATGAACACACATTTCTTGGTAGAATCATGCAGGACTGAAATTTTTGATGTTTTTCTACTCCTCTCATGAGCCCAAACAAGTCTCTAAAAGCATGAGTTTGGAACTACTTTACTTTTGGAGAAAATTCAAAACATTCATTACTCAAAAGAGCCCAATAGCAAAAACCAGCGTTTTGAATGCAGAATCACATTTCTTGGTAGAATCATGCAGGATTGAAATTTTTGATGGTTTTTTACTCCTCTCAACAGCCCAAACAAGTTTCTAAAAGGATGAGTTTGCAACTACTTTACTTTTGGAGAAAATTCAAAACATTCATTATTCAATAGGGCCCAAACTATCAAAAACCAGCGGTTTGAATGAACACACATTTCTTGGTAGAATCATGCAGGACTGAAATTTTTTATGTTTTTTTACTCCTCTCATGAGCCCAAACAAGTCTCTAAAAGCATGAGTTTGCAACTACTTTACTTTTGGAGAAAATTCAAAACATTCATTACTCAAAAGAGCCCAATAGCAAAAACCAGCGTTTTGAATGAAGAATCACATTTCTTGGTAGAATCATGCAGGATTGAAATTTTTGATGGTTTTTTACTCCTCTCAACAGCCCAAACAAGTTTCTAAAATGATGAGTTTGCAACTACTTTACTTTTGGAGAAAATTCAAAACATTCATTATTCAATAGGGCCCAAACTATCAAAAACCAGCGTTTTCAATGAACACACATTTCTTGGTAGAATCATGCAGGACTGAAATTTTTGATGTTTTTCTACTCCTCTCATGAGCCCAAACAAGTCTCTAAAAGCATGAGTTTGCAACTACTTTACTTTTGGAGAAAATTCAAAACATTCATTATTCAATAGAGCCCAATAGCAAAAACCAGCGTTTTGAATGAAGAATCACATTTCTTGGTAGAATCATGCAGGATTGAAATTTTTGATGGTTTTTTACTCCTCTCAACAGCCCAAACAAGTTTCTAAAAGGATGAGTTTGCAACTACTTTACTTTTGGAGAAAATTCAAAACATTCATTATTCAATAGGGCCCAAACTATCAAAAACCAGCGGTTTGAATGAACACACATTTCTTGGAAGAATCATGCAGGACTGAAATTTTTGATGTTTTTCTACTCTCATGAGCCCAAACAAGTCTCTAAAAGCATGAGTTTGCAACTACTTTACTTTTGGAGAAAATTCAAAACATTCATTATTCAATAGAGCCCAATAGCAAAAATCAGGTTTTAAAATGAAGAATCACATTTCTTGGTAAAATCATGCAGGATTGAAATTTTTGATGGTTTTTTACTCCTCTCATGAGCCCAAACAAGTCTCTAAAAGCATGAGTTTGCAACTACTTTACTTTTGGAGAAAATTCAAAACATTCATTACTCAAAAGAGCCCAATAGCAAAAACCAGCGTTTTGAATGAAGAATCACATTTCTTGGTAGAATCATGCAGGATTGAAATTTTTGATGGTTTTTTACTCCTCTCAACAGCCCAAACAAGTTTCTAAAATGATGAGTTTGCAACTACTTTACTTTTGGAGAAAATTCAAAACATTCATTATTCAATAGGGCCCAAACTATCAAAAACCAGCGGTTTCAATGAACACACATTTCTTGGTAGAATCATGCAGGACTGAAATTTTTGATGTTTTTCTACTCCTCTCATGAGCCCAAACAAGTCTCTAAAAGCATGAGTTTGCAACTACTTTACTTTTGGAGAAAATTCAAAACATTCATTATTCAATAGAGCCCAATAGCAAAAACCAGCGTTTTGAATGAAGAATCACATTTCTTGGTAGAATCATGCAGGATTGAAATTTTTGATGGTTTTTTACTCCTCTCAACAGCCCAAACAAGTTTCTAAAAGGATGAGTTTGCAACTACTTTACTTTTGGAGAAAATTCAAAACATTCATTATTCAATAGGGCCCAAACTATCAAAAACCAGCGGTTTCAATGAACACACATTTCTTGGTAGAATCATGCAGGACTGAAATTTTTGATGTTTTTCTACTCCTCTCATGAGCCCAAACAAGTCTCTAAAAGCATGAGTTTGCAACTACTTTACTTTTGGAGAAAATTCAAAACATTCATTATTCAATAGAGCCCAATAGCAAAAATCAGGTTTTGAATGAAGAATCACATTTCTTGGTAGAATCATGCAGGATTTAAATTTTTGATGGTTTTTTACTCCTCTCAACAGCCCAAACAAGTTTCTAAAAGGATGAGTTTGCAACTACTTTACTTTTGGAGAAAATTCAAAACATTCATTATTCAATAGGGCCCAAACTATCAAAAACCAGCGGTTTCAATGAACACACATTTCTTGGTAGAATCATGCAGGACTGAAATTTTTGATGTTTTTCTACTCCTCTCATGAGCCCAAACAAGTCTCTAAAAGCATGAGTTTGCAACTACTTTACTTTTGGAGAAAATTCAAAACATTCATTATTCAATAGAGCCCAATAGCAAAAATCAGGTTTTGAATGAAGAATCACATTTCTTGGTAGAATCATGCAGGATTGAAATTTTTGATGGTTTTTTACTCCTCTCAACAGCCCAAACAAGTTTCTAAAAGGATGAGTTTGCAACTACTTTACTTTTGGAGAAAATTCAAAACATTCATTATTCAATAGGGCCCAAACTATCAAAAACCAGCGGTTTCAATGAACACACATTTCTTGGTAGAATCATGCAGGACTGAAATTTTTGATGTTTTTCTACTCCTCTCATGAGCCCAAACAAGTCTCTAAAAGCATGAGTTTGCAACTACTTTACTTTTGGAGAAAATTCAAAACATTCACTATTCAATAGAGCCCAATAGCAAAAATCAGGTTTTGAATGAAGAATCACATTTCTTGGTAAAATCATGCAGGATTGAAATTTTTGATGGTTTTTTACTCCTCTCAACAGCCCAAACAAGTTTCTAAAAGGATGAGTTTGCAACTACTTTACTTTTGGAGAAAATTCAAAACATTCATTATTCAATAGGGCCCAAACTATCAAAAACCAGCGGTTTCAATGAACACACATTTCTTGGTAGAATCATGCAGGACTGAAATTTTTGATGTTTTTCTACTCCTCTCATGAGCCCAAACAAGTCTCTAAAAGCATGAGTTTGCAACTACTTTACTTTTGGAGAAAATTCAAAACATTCATTATTCAATAGAGCCCAATAGCAAAAATCAGGTTTTGAATGAAGAATCACATTTCTTGGTAGAATCATGCAGGATTGAAATTTTTGATGGTTTTTTACTCCTCTCAACAGCCCAAACAAGTTTCTAAAAGGATGAGTTTGCAACTACTTTATTTTTGGAGAAAATTCAAAACATTCATTATTCAATAGGGCCCAAAATATCAAAAACCAGCGGTTTGAATGAACACACATTTCTTGGTAGAATCGTGCAGGACTGAAATTTTTGATGTTTTTCTACTCCTCTCATGAGCCGAAACAAGTCTCTAAAAGGATGAGTTTGCAACTACTTTACTTTTGGAGAAAATTCAAAACATTCATTATTCAATAGAGCCCAATAGCAAAAACCAGCGTTTTGAATGAAGAATCACATTTCTTGGTAGAATCATGCAGGATTGAAATTTTTGATGGTTTTTTACTCCTCTCAACAGCCCAAACAAGTTTCTAAAAGGATGAGTTTGCAACTACTTTACTTTTGGAGAAAATTCAAAACATTCATTATTCAATAGGGCCCAAACTATCAAAAACCAGCGGTTTCAATGAACACACATTTCTTGGTAGAATCATGCAGGACTGAAATTTTTGATGTTTTTCTACTCCTCTCATGAGCCCAAACAAGTCTCTAAAAGCATGAGTTTGCAACTACTTTACTTTTGGAGAAAATTCAAAACATTCATTATTCAATAGAGCCCAATAGCAAAAATCAGGTTTTGAATGAAGAATCACATTTCTTGGTAAAATCATGCAGGCTTGAAATTTTTGATGGTTTTTTACTCCTCTCAACAGCCCAAACAAGTTTCTAAAAGGATGAGTTTGCAACTACTTTACTTTTGGAGAAAATTCAAAACATTCATTATTCAATAGGGCCCAAACTATCAAAAACCAGCGGTTTGAATGAACACACATTTCTTGGTAGAATCATGCAGGACTGAAATTTTTGATGTTTTTCTACTCCTCTCATGAGCCCAAACAAGTCTCTAAAAGCATGAGTTTGCAACTACTTTACTTTTGGAGAAAATTCAAAACATTCATTACTCAAAAGAGCCCAATAGCAAAAACCAGCATTTTGAATGAAGAATCACATTTCTTGGTAGAATCATGCAGGATTGAAATTTTTGATGGTTTTTTACTCCTCTCAACAGCCCAAACAAGTTTCTAAAAGGATGAGTTTGCAACTACTTTACTTTTGGAGAAAATTCAAAACATTCATTATTCAATAGGGCCCAAACTATCAAAAACCAGCGGTTTCAATGAACACACATTTCTTGGTAGAATCATGCAGGACTGAAATTTTTGATGTTTTTCTACTCCTCTCATGAGCCCAAACAAGTCTCTAAAAGCATGAGTTTGCAACTACTTTACTTTTAGAGAAAATTCAAAACATTCATTATTCAATAGAGCCCAATAGCAAAAATCAGGTTTTGAATGAAGAATCACATTACTTGGTAGAATCATGCAGGATTGAAATTTTTGATGGTTTTTTACTCCTCTCAACAGCCCAAACAAGTTTCTAAAAGGATGAGTTTGCAACTACTTTACTTTTGGAGAAAATTCAAAACATTCATTATTCAATAGGGCCCAAACTATCAAAAACCAGCGGTTTGAATGAACACACATTTCTTGGTAGAATCATGCAGGACTGAAATTTTTGATGTTTTTCAACTCCTCTCATGAGCCCAAACAAGTCTTTAAAAGCATGAGTTTGCAACTACTTTACTTTTGGAGAAAATTCAAAACATTCATTATTCAATAGAGCCCAATAGCAAAAATCAGGTTTTGAATGAAGAATCACATTTCTTGGTAAAATCATGCAGGATTGAAATTTTTGATGGTTTTTTACTCCTCTCAACAGCCCAAACAAGTTTCTAAAAGGATGAGTTTGCAACTACTTTACTTTTGGAGAAAATTCAAAACATTCATTATTCAATAGGGCCCAAACTATCAAAAACCAGCGGTTTCAATGAACACACATTTCTTGGTAGAATCATGCAGGACTGAAATTTTTGATGTTTTTCTACTCCTCTCATGAGCCCAAACAAGTCTCTAAAAGCATGAGTTTGCAACTACTTTACTTTTGGAGAAAATTCAAAACATTCATTACTCAAAAGAGCCCAATAGCAAAAACCAGCGTTTTGAATGCAGAATCACATTTCTTGGTAGAATCATGCAGGATTGAAATTTTTGATGGTTTTTTACTCCTCTCAACAGCCCAAACAAGTTTCTAAAAGGATGAGTTTGCAACTACTTTACTTTTGGAGAAAATTCAAAACATTCATTATTCAATAGGGCCCAAACTATCAAAAACCAGCGGTTTCAATGAACACACATTTCTTGGTAGAATCATGCAGGACTGAAATTTTTGATGTTTTTCTACTCCTCTCATGAGCCCAAACAAGTCTCTAAAAGCATGAGTTTGCAACTACTTTACTTTTGTAGAAAATTCAAAACATTCATTATTCAATAGAGCCCAATAGCAAAAATCAGGTTTTGAATGAAGAATCACATTTCTTGGTAGAATCATGCAGGATTGAAATTTTTGATGGTTTTTTACTCCTCTCAACAGCCCAAACAAGTTTCTAAAAGGATGAGTTTGCAACTACTTTACTTTTGGAGAAAATTCAAAACATTCATTATTCAATAGGGCCCAAACTATCAAAAACCAGCGGTTTGAATGAACACACATTTCTTGGTAGAATCATGCAGGACTGAAATTTTTGATGTTTTTTTACTCCTCTCATGAGCCCAAACAAGTCTCTAAAAGCATGAGTTTGCAACTACTTTACTTTTGGAGAAAATTCAAAACATTCATTACTCAAAAGAGCCCAATAGCAAAAACCAGCGTTTTGAATGAAGAATCACATTTCTTGGTAGAATCATGCAGGATTGAAATTTTTGATGGTTTTTTACTCCTCTCAACAGCCCAAACAAGTTTCTAAAAGGATGAGTTTGCAACTACTTTACTTTTGGAGAAAATTCAAAACATTCATTATTCAATAGGGCCCAAACTATCAAAAACCAGCGGTTTGAATGAACACACATTTCTTGGTAGAATCATGCAGGACTGAAATTTTTGATGTTTTTTTACTCCTCTCATGAGCCCAAACAAGTCTCTAAAAGCATGAGTTTGCAACTACTTTACTTTTGTAGAAAATTCAAAACATTCATTATTCAATAGAGCCCAATAGCAAAAATCAGGTTTTGAATGAAGAATCACATTTCTTGGTAGAATCATGCAGGATTGAAATTTTTGATGGTTTTTTACTCCTCTCAACAGCCCAAACAAGTTTCTAAAAGGATGAGTTTGCAACTACTTTACTTTTGGAGAAAATTCAAAACATTCATTATTCAATAGGGCCCAAACTATCAAAAACCAGCGGTTTGAATGAACACACATTTCTTGGTAGAATCATGCAGGACTGAAATTTTTGATGTTTTTTTACTCCTCTCATGAGCCCAAACAAGTCTCTAAAAGCATGAGTTTGCAACTACTTTACTTTTGGAGAAAATTCAAAACATTCATTACTCAAAAGAGCCCAATAGCAAAAACCAGCGTTTTGAATGAAGAATCACATTTCTTGGTAGAATCATGCAGGATTGAAATTTTTGATGGTTTTTTACTCCTCTCAACAGCCCAAACAAGTTTCTAAAAGGATGAGTTTGCAACTACTTTACTTTTGGAGAAAATTCAAAACATTCATTATTCAATAGGGCCCAAACTATCAAAAACCAGCGGTTTCAATGAACACACATTTCTTGGTAGAATCATGCAGGACTGAAATTTTTGATGTTTTTCTACTCCTCTCATGAGCCCAAACAAGTCTCTAAAAGCATGAGTTTGCAACTACTTTACTTTTGGAGAAAATTCAAAACATTCATTATTCAATAGAGCCCAATAGCAAAAACCAGCGTTTTGAATGAAGAATCACATTTCTTGGTAGAATCATGCAGGATTGAAATTTTTGATGGTTTTTTACTCCTCTCAACAGCCCAAACAAGTTTCTAAAAGGATGAGTTTGCAACTACTTTACTTTTGGAGAAAATTCAAAACATTCATTATTCAATAGGGCCCAAACTATCAAAAACCAGCGGTTTGAATGAACACACATTTCTTGGAAGAATCATGCAGGACTGAAATTTTTGATGTTTTTCTACTCCTCTCATGAGCCCAAACAAGTCTCTAAAAGCATGAGTTTGCACCTACTTTACTTTTGGAGAAAATTCAAAACATTCATTATTCAATAGAGCCCAATAGCAAAAATCAGGTTTTAAAATGAAGAATCACATTTCTTGGTAAAATCATGCAGGATTGAAATTTTTGATGGTTTTTTACTCCTCTCAACAGCCCAAACAAGTTTCTAAAAGGATGAGTTTGCAACTACTTTACTTTTGGAGAAAATTCAAAACATTCATTATTCAATAGGGCCCAAACTATTAAAAACCAGCGGTT
Source organism: Dendrobates tinctorius (assembly GCF_039654945.1). NCBI lineage: Eukaryota > Metazoa > Chordata > Amphibia > Anura > Dendrobatidae > Dendrobates > Dendrobates tinctorius. The sequence goes on along the minus strand of NW_027361701.1, from coordinate 11,160,133 downwards.
TGAATGAACACACATTTCTTGGTAGAATCATGCAGGACTGAAATTTTTGATGTTTTTTTACTCCTCTCATGAGCCCAAACAAGTCTCTAAAAGCATGAGTTTGCAACTACTTTACTTTTGGAGAAAATTCAAAACATTCATTACTCAAAAGTGCCCAATAGCAAAAACCAGCGTTTTGAATGAAGAATCACTTTTCTTGGTAGAATCATGCAGGATTGAAATTTTTGATGGTTTTTTACTCCTCTCAACAGCCCAAACAAGTTTCTAAAATGATGAGTTTGCAACTACTTTACTTTTGGAGAAAATTCAAAACATTCATTATTCAATAGGGCCCAAACTATCAAAAACCAGCGTTTTCAATGAACACACATTTCTTGGTAGAATCATGCAGGACTGAAATTTTTGATGTTTTTCTACTCCTCTCATGAGCCCAAACAAGTCTCTAAAAGCATGAGTTTGCAACTACTTTACTTTTGGAGAAAATTCAAAACATTCATTATTCAATAGAGCCCAATAGCAAAAACCATCGTTTTGAATGAAGAATCACATTTCTTGGTAGAATCATGCAGGATTGAAATTTTTGATGGTTTTTTACTCCTCTCAACAGCCCAAACAAGTTTCTAAAAGGATGAGTTTGCAACTACTTTACTTTTGGAGAAAATTCAAAACATTCATTATTCAATAGGGCCCAAACTATCAAAAACCAGCGGTTTGAATGAACACACATTTCTTGGAAGAATCATGCAGGACTGAAATTTTTGATGTTTTTCTACTCTCATGAGCCCAAACAAGTCTCTAAAAGCATGGGTTTGCAACTACTTTACTTTTGGAGAAAATTCAAAACATTCATTATTCAATAGATCCCAATAGCAAAAATCAGGTTTTAAAATGAAGAATCACATTTCTTGGTAAAATCATGCAGGACTGAAATTTTTGATGTTTTTTTACTCCTCTCATGAGCCCAAACAAGTCTCTAAAACCATGAGTTTGCAACTACTTTACTTTTGGAGAAAATTCAAAACATTCATTACTCAAAAGAGCCCAATAGCAAAAACCAGCGTTTTGAATGAAGAATCACATTTCTTGGTAGAATCATGCAGGATTGAAATTTTTGATGGTTTTTTACTCCTCTCAACAGCCCAAACAAGTTTCTAAAATGATGAGTTTGCAACTACTTTACTTTTGGAGAAAATTCAAAACATTCATTATTCAATAGGGCCCAAACTATCAAAAACCAGCGGTTTCAATGAACACACATTTCTTGGTAGAATCATGCAGGACTGAAATTTTTGATGTTTTTCTACTCCTCTCATGAGCCCAAACAAGTCTCTAAAAGCATGAGTTTGCAACTACTTTACTTTTGGAGAAAATTCAAAACATTCATTATTCAATAGAGCCCAATAGCAAAAACCAGCGTTTTGAATGAAGAATCACATTTCTTGGTAGAATCATGCAGGATTGAAATTTTTGATGGTTTTTTACTCCTCTCAACAGCCCAAACAAGTTTCTAAAAGGATGAGTTTGCAACTACTTTACTTTTGGAGAAAATTCAAAACATTCATTATTCAATAGGGCCCAAACTATCAAAAACCAGCGGTTTCAATGAACACACATTTCTTGGTAGAATCATGCAGGACTGAAATTTTTGATGTTTTTCTACTCCTCTCATGAGCCCAAACAAGTCTCTAAAAGCATGAGTTTGCAACTACTTTACTTTTGGAGAAAATTCAAAACATTCATTATTCAATAGAGCCCAATAGCAAAAATCAGGTTTTGAATGAAGAATCACATTTCTTGGTAGAATCATGCAGGATTGAAATTTTTGATGGTTTTTTACTCCTCTCAACAGCCCAAACAAGTTTCTAAAAGGATGAGTTTGCAACTACTTTACTTTTGGAGAAAATTCAAAACATTCATTATTCAATAGGGCCCAAACTATCAAAAACCAGCGGTTTGAATGAACACACATTTCTTGGTAGAATCATGCAGGACTGAAATTTTTGATGTTTTTCTACTCCTCTCATGAGCCCAAACAAGTCTCTAAAAGCATGAGTTTGCAACTACTTTACTTTTGGAGAAAATTCAAAACATTCATTACTCAAAAGAGCCCAATAGCAAAAACCAGCATTTTGAATGAAGAATCACATTTCTTGGTAGAATCATGCAGGATTGAAATTTTTGATGGTTTTTTACTCCTCTCAACAGCCCAAACAAGTTTCTAAAAGGATGAGTTTGCAACTACTTTACTTTTGGAGAAAATTCAAAACATTCATTATTCAATAGGGCCCAAACTATCAAAAACCAGCGGTTTCAATGAACACACATTTCTTGGTAGAATCATGCAGGACTGAAATTTTTGATGTTTTTCTACTCCTCTCATGAGCCCAAACAAGTCTCTAAAAGCATGAGTTTGCAACTACTTTACTTTTGGAGAAAATTCAAAACATTCATTATTCAATAGAGCCCAATAGCAAAAATCAGGTTTTGAATGAAGAATCACATTTCTTGGTAGAATCATGCAGGATTGAAATTTTTGATGGTTTTTTACTCCTCTCAACAGCCCAAACAAGTTTCTAAAAGGATGAGTTTGCAACTACTTTACTTTTGGAGAAAATTCAAAACATTCATTATTCAATAGGGCCCAAACTATCAAAAACCAGCGGTTTGAATGAACACACATTTCTTGGTAGAATCATGCAGGACTGAAATTTTTGATGTTTTTCAACTCCTCTCATGAGCCCAAACAAGTCTCTAAAAGCATGAGTTTGCAACTACTTTACTTTTGGAGAAAATTCAAAACATTCATTATTCAATAGAGCCCAATAGCAAAAATCAGGTTTTGAATGAAGAATCACATTTCTTGGTAGAATCATGCAGGATTGAAATTTTTGATGGTTTTTTACTCCTCTCAACAGCCCAAACAAGTTTCTAAAAGGATGAGTTTGCAACTACTTTACTTTTGGAGAAAATTCAAAACATTCATTATTCAATAGGGCCCAAACTATCAAAAACCAGCGGTTTGAATGAACACACATTTCTTGGTAGAATCATGCAGGACTGAAATTTTTGATGTTTTTTTACTCCTCTCATGAGCCCAAACAAGTCTCTAAAAGCATGAGTTTGCAACTACTTTACTTTTGGAGAAAATTCAAAACATTCATTACTCAAAAGAGCCCAATAGCAAAAACCAGCGTTTTGAATGAAGAATCACATTTCTTGGTAGAATCATGCAGGATTGAAATTTTTGATGGTTTTTTACTCCTCTCAACAGCCCAAACAAGTTTCTAAAAGGATGAGTTTGCAACTACTTTACTTTTGGAGAAAATTCAAAACATTCATTATTCAATAGGGCCCAAACTATCAAAAACCAGCGGTTTCAATGAACACACATTTCTTGGTAGAATCATGCAGGACTGAAATTTTTGATGTTTTTCTACTCCTCTCATGAGCCCAAACAAGTCTCTAAAAGCATGAGTTTGCAACTACTTTACTTTTGGAGAAAATTCAAAACATTCATTATTCAATAGAGCCCAATAGCAAAAACCAGCGTTTTGAATGAAGAATCACATTTCTTGGTAGAATCATGCAGGATTGAAATTTTTGATGGTTTTTTACTCCTCTCAACAGCCCAAACAAGTTTCTAAAAGGATGAGTTTGCAACTACTTTACTTTTGGAGAAAATTCAAAACATTCATTATTCAATAGGGCCCAAACTATCAAAAACCAGCGGTTTGAATGAACACACATTTCTTGGAAGAATCATGCAGGACTGAAATTTTTGATGTTTTTCTACTCCTCTCATGAGCCCAAACAAGTCTCTAAAAGCATGAGTTTGCACCTACTTTACTTTTGGAGAAAATTCAAAACATTCATTATTCAATAGAGCCCAATAGCAAAAATCAGGTTTTAAAATGAAGAATCACATTTCTTGGTAAAATCATGCAGGATTGAAATTTTTGATGGTTTTTTACTCCTCTCAACAGCCCAAACAAGTTTCTAAAAGGATGAGTTTGCAACTACTTTACTTTTGGAGAAAATTCAAAACATTCATTATTCAATAGGGCCCAAACTATTAAAAACCAGCGGTTTGAATGAACACACATTTCTTGGTAGAATCATGCAGGACTGAAATTTTTGATGTTTTTTTACTCCTCTCATGAGCCCAAACAAGTCTCTAAAAGCATGAGTTTGCAACTACTTTACTTTTGGAGAAAATTCAAAACATTCATTACTCAAAAGAGCCCAATAGCAAAAACCAGCGTTTTGAATGAAGAATCACATTTCTTGGTAGAATCATGCAGGATTGAAATTTTTGATGGTTTTTTACTCCTCTCAACAGCCCAAACAAGTTTCTAAAATGATGAGTTTGCAACTACTTTACTTTTGGAGAAAATTCAAAACATTCATTATTCAATAGGGCCCAAACTATCAAAAACCAGCGTTTTCAATGAACACACATTTCTTGGTAGAATCATGCAGGACTGAAATTTTTGATGTTTTTCTACTCCTCTCATGAGCCCAAACAAGTCTCTAAAAGCATGAGTTTGCAACTACTTTACTTTTGGAGAAAATTCAAAACATTCATTATTCAATAGAGCCCAATAGCAAAAACCATCGTTTTGAATGAAGAATCACATTTCTTGGTAGAATCATGCAGGATTGAAATTTTTGATGGTTTTTTACTCCTCTCAACAGCCCAAACAAGTTTCTAAAAGGATGAGTTTGCAACTACTTTACTTTTGGAGAAAATTCAAAACATTCATTATTCAATAGGGCCCAAACTATCAAAAACCAGCGGTTTGAATGAACACACATTTCTTGGAAGAATCATGCAGGACTGAAATTTTTGATGTTTTTCTACTCTCATGAGCCCAAACAAGTCTCTAAAAGCATGGGTTTGCAACTACTTTACTTTTGGAGAAAATTCAAAACATTCATTATTCAATAGATCCCAATAGCAAAAATCAGGTTTTAAAATGAAGAATCACATTTCTTGGTAAAATCATGCAGGACTGAAATTTTTGATGTTTTTTTACTCCTCTCATGAGCCCAAACAAGTCTCTAAAACCATGAGTTTGCAACTACTTTACTTTTGGAGAAAATTCAAAACATTCATTACTCAAAAGAGCCCAATAGCAAAAACCAGCGTTTTGAATGAAGAATCACATTTCTTGGTAGAATCATGCAGGATTGAAATTTTTGATGGTTTTTTACTCCTCTCAACAGCCCAAACAAGTTTCTAAAATGATGAGTTTGCAACTACTTTACTTTTGGAGAAAATTCAAAACATTCATTATTCAATAGGGCCCAAACTATCAAAAACCAGCGGTTTCAATGAACACACATTTCTTGGTAGAATCATGCAGGACTGAAATTTTTGATGTTTTTCTACTCCTCTCATGAGCCCAAACAAGTCTCTAAAAGCATGAGTTTGCAACTACTTTACTTTTGGAGAAAATTCAAAACATTCATTATTCAATAGAGCCCAATAGCAAAAACCAGCGTTTTGAATGAAGAATCACATTTCTTGGTAGAATCATGCAGGATTGAAATTTTTGATGGTTTTTTACTCCTCTCAACAGCCCAAACAAGTTTCTAAAAGGATGAGTTTGCAACTACTTTACTTTTGGAGAAAATTCAAAACATTCATTATTCAATAGGGCCCAAACTATCAAAAACCAGCGGTTTCAATGAACACACATTTCTTGGTAGAATCATGCAGGACTGAAATTTTTGATGTTTTTCTACTCCTCTCATGAGCCCAAACAAGTCTCTAAAAGCATGAGTTTGCAACTACTTTACTTTTGGAGAAAATTCAAAACATTCATTATTCAATAGAGCCCAATAGCAAAAATCAGGTTTTGAATGAAGAATCACATTTCTTGGTAGAATCATGCAGGATTGAAATTTTTGATGGTTTTTTACTCCTCTCAACAGCCCAAACAAGTTTCTAAAAGGATGAGTTTGCAACTACTTTACTTTTGGAGAAAATTCAAAACATTCATTATTCAATAGGGCCCAAACTATCAAAAACCAGCGGTTTCAATGAACACACATTTCTTGGTAGAATCATGCAGGACTGAAATTTTTGATGTTTTTCTACTCCTCTCATGAGCCCAAACAAGTCTCTAAAAGCATGAGTTTGCAACTACTTTACTTTTGGAGAAAATTCAAAACATTCACTATTCAATAGAGCCCAATAGCAAAAATCAGGTTTTGAATGAAGAATCACATTTCTTGGTAAAATCATGCAGGATTGAAATTTTTGATGGTTTTTTACTCCTCTCAACAGCCCAAACAAGTTTCTAAAAGGATGAGTTTGCAACTACTTTACTTTTGGAGAAAATTCAAAACATTCATTATTCAATAGGGCCCAAACTATCAAAAACCAGCGGTTTCAATGAACACACATTTCTTGGTAGAATCATGCAGGACTGAAATTTTTGATGTTTTTCAACTCCTCTCATGAGCCCAAACAAGTCTCTAAAAGCATGAGTTTGCAACTACTTTACTTTTGGAGAAAATTCAAAACATTCATTATTCAATAGAGCCCAATAGCAAAAATCAGGTTTTGAATGAAGAATCACATTTCTTGGTAGAATCATGCAGGATTGAAATTTTTGATGGTTTTTTACTCCTCTCAACAGCCCAAACAAGTTTCTAAAAGGATGAGTTTGCAACTACTTTACTTTTGGAGAAAATTCAAAACATTCATTATTCAATAGGGCCCAAACTATCAAAAACCAGCGGTTTGAATGAACACACATTTCTTGGTAGAATCATGCAGGACTGAAATTTTTGATGTTTTTCTACTCCTCTCATGAGCCCAAACAAGTCTCTAAAAGCATGAGTTTGCAACTACTTTACTTTTGGAGAAAATTCAAAACATTCATTACTCAAAAGAGCCCAATAGCAAAAACCAGCGTTTTGAATGAAGAATCACATTTCTTGGTAGAATCATGCAGGATTGAAATTTTTGATGGTTTTTTACTCCTCTCAACAGCCCAAACAAGTTTCTAAAAGGATGAGTTTGCAACTACTTTACTTTTGGAGAAAATTCAAAACATTCATTATTCAATAGGGCCCAAACTATCAAAAACCAGCGGTTTCAATGAACACACATTTCTTGGTAGAATCATGCAGGACTGAAATTTTTGATGTTTTTCTACTCCTCTCATGAGCCCAAACAAGTCTCTAAAAGCATGAGTTTGCAACTACTTTACTTTTGGAGAAAATTCAAAACATTCATTATTCAATAGAGCCCAATAGCAAAAATCAGGTTTTGAATGAAGAATCACATTTCTTGGTAAAATCATGCAGGATTGAAATTTTTGATGGTTTTTTACTCCTCTCAACAGCCCAAACAAGTTTCTAAAAGGATGAGTTTGCAACTACTTTACTTTTGGAGAAAATTCAAAACATTCATTATTCAATAGGGCCCAAACTATCAAAAACCAGCGGTTTGAATGAACACACATTTCTTGGTAGAATCATGCAGGACTGAAATTTTTGATGTTTTTCTACTCCTCTCATGAGCCCAAACAAGTCTCTAAAAGCATGAGTTTGCAACTACTTTACTTTTGGAGAAAATTCAAAACATTCATTACTCAAAAGAGCCCAATAGCAAAAACCAGCGTTTTGAATGAAGAATCACATTTCTTAGTAGAATCATGCAGGATTGAAATTTTTGATTGTTTTTTACTCCTCTCAACAGCCCAAACAAGCTTCTAAAAGGATGAGTTTGCAACTACTTTACTTTTGGAGAAAATTCAAAACATTCATTATTCAATAGGGCCCAAACTATCAAAAACCAGCGGTTTGAATGAACACACATTTTATTGGTAGAATCATGCAGGACTGAAATTTTTGATGTTTTTCTACTCCTCTCATGAGCCCAAACAAGTCTCTAAAAGCATGAGTTTGCAACTACTTTACTTTTGGAGAAAATTCAAAACATTCATTACTCAAAAGAGCCCAATAGCAAAAACCAGCGTTTTGAATGAAGAATCACATTTCTTGGTAGAATCATGCAGGATTGAAATTTTTGATGGTTTTTTACTCCTCTCAACAGCCCAAAAAAGTTTCTAAAAGGATGAGTTTGCAACTACTTTACTTTTGGAGAAAATTCAAAACATTCATTATTCAATAGGGCCCAAACTATCAAAAACCAGCGGTTTCAATGAACACACATTTCTTGGTAGAATCATGCAGGACTGAAATTTTTGATGTTTTTCTACTCCTCTCATGAGCCCAAACAAGTCTCTAAAAGCATGAGTTTGCAACTACTTTACTTTTGGAGAAAATTCAAAACATTCATTATTCAATAGAGCCCAATAGCAAAAACCAGCGTTTTGAATGAAGAATCACATTTCTTGGTAGAATCATGCAGGATTGAAATTTTTGATGGTTTTTTACTCCTCTCAACAGCCCAAACAAGTTTCTAAAAGGATGAGTTTGCAACTACTTTACTTTTGGAGAAAATTCAAAACATTCATTATTCAATAGGGCCCAAACTATCAAAAACCAGCGGTTTGAATGAACACACATTTCTTGGAAGAATCATGCAGGACTGAAATTTTTGATGTTTTTCTACTCCTCTCATGAGCCCAAACAAGTCTCTAAAAGCATGAGTTTGCAACTACTTTACTTTTGGAGAAAATTCAAAACATTCATTATTCAATAGAGCCCAATAGCAAAAATCAGGTTTTAAAATGAAGAATCACATTTCTTGGTAAAATCATGCAGGATTGAAATTTTTGATGGTTTTTTACTCCTCTCAACAGCCCAAACAAGTTTCTAAAAGGATGAGTTTGCAACTACTTTACTTTTGGAGAAAATTCAAAACATTCATTATTCAATAGGGCCCAAACTAACAAAAACCAGCGGTTTGAATGAACACACATTTCTTGGTAGAATCATGCAGGACTGAAATTTTTGATGTTTTTCTACTCCTCTCATGAGCCCAAACAAGTCTCTAAAAGCATGAGTTTGCAACTACTTTACTTTTGGAGAAAATTCAAAACATTCATTACTCAAAAGAGCCCAATAGCAAAAACCAGCGTTTTGAATGAAGAATCACATTTCTTGGTAGAATCATGCAGGATTGAAATTTTTGATGGTTTTTTACTCCTCTCAACAGCCCAAACAAGTTTCTAAAAGGATGAGTTTGCAACTACTTTACTTTTGGAGAAAATTCAAAACATTCATTATGCAATAGAGCCCAATAGCAAAAATCAGGTTTTGAATGAAGAATCACATTTCTTGGTAGAATCATGCAGGATTGAAATTTTTGATGGTTTTTTACTCCTCTCAACAGCCCAAACAAGTTTCTAAAAGGATGAGTTTGCAACTACTTTACTTTTGGAGAAAATTCAAAACATTCATTATTCAATAGGGCCCAAACTAACAAAAACCAGCGGTTTGAATGAACACACATTTCTTGGTAGAATCATGCAGGACTGAAATTTTTGATGTTTTTCTACTCCTCTCATGAGCCCAAACAAGTCTCTAAAAGCATGAGTTTGCAACTACTTTACTTTTGGAGAAAATTCAAAACATTCATTATGCAATAGAGCCCAATAGCAAAAATCAGGTTTTGAATGAAGAATCACATTTCTTGGTAGAATCATGCAGGATTGAAATTTTTGATGGTTTTTTACTCCTCTCAACAGCCCAAACAAGTTTCTAAAAGGATGAGTTTGCAACTACTTTACTTTTGGAGAAAATTCAAAACATTCATTATTCAATAGGGCCCAAACTAACAAAAACCAGCGGTTTGAATGAACACACATTTCTTGGTAGAATCATGCAGGACTGAAATTTTTGATGTTTTTCTACTCCTCTCATGAGCCCAAACAAGTCTCTAAAAGCATGAGTTTGCAACTACTTTACTTTTGGAGAAAATTCAAAACATTCACTATTCAATAGAGCCCAATAGCAAAAATCAGGTTTTGAATTAAGAATCACATTTCTTGGTAAAATCATGCAGGATTGAAATTTTTGATGGTTTTTTACTCCTCTCAACAGCCCAAACAAGTTTCTAAAAGGATGAGTTTGCAACTACTTTACTTTTGGAGAAAATTCAAAGCATTCATTATTCAATAGGGCCCAAACTATCAAAAACCAGCAGTTTCAATGAACACACATTTCTTGGTAGAATCATGCAGGACTGAAATTTTTGATGTTTTTCTACTCCTCTCATGAGCCCAAACAAGTCTCTAAAAGCATGAGTTTGCAACTACTTTACTTTTGGAGAAAATTCAAAACATTCATTATTCAATAGAGCCCAATAGCAAAAATCAGGTTTTGAATGAAGAATCACATTTCTTGGTAGAATCATGCAGGATTGAAATTTTTGATGGTTTTTTACTCCTCTCAACAGCCCAAACAAGTTTCTAAAAGGATGAGTTTGCAACTACTTTACTTTTGGAGAAAATTCAAAACATTCATTATTCAATAGGGCCCAAACTATCAAAAACCAGCGGTTTCAATGAACACACATTTCTTGGTAGAATCATGCAGGACTGAAATTTTTGATGTTTTTTTACTCCTCTCATGAGCCCAAACAAGTCTCCAAAAGCATGAGTTTGCAACTACTTTACTTTTGGAGAAAATTCAAAACATTCATTACTCAAAAGAGCCCAATAGCAAAAACCAGCGTTTTGAATGAAGAATCACATTTCTTGGTAGAATCATGCAGGATTGAAATTTTTGATGGTTTTTTACTCCTCTCAACAGCCCAAACAAGATTCTAAAAGGATGAGTTTGCAACTACTTTACTTTTGGAGAAAATTCAAAACATTCATTATTCAATAGGGCCCAAACTATCAAAAACCAGCGGTTTCAATGAACACACATTTCTTGGTAGAATCATGCAGGACTGAAATTTTTGATGTTTTTCTACTCCTCTCATGAGCCCAAACAAGTCTCTAAAAGCATGAGTTTGCAACTACTTTACTTTTGGAGAAAATTCAAAACATTCATTATTCAATAGAGCCCAATAGCAAAAACCAGCGTTTTGAATGAAGAATCACATTTCTTGGTAGAATCATGCAGGATTGAAATTTTTGATGGTTTTTTACTCCTCTCAACAGCCCAAACAAGTTTCTAAAAGGATGAGTTTGCAACTACTTTACTTTTGGAGAAAATTCAAAACATTCATTATTCAATAGGGCCCAAACTATCAAAAACCAGCGGTTTGAATGAACACACATTTCTTGGAAGAATCATGCAGGACTGAAATTTTTGATGTTTTTCTACTCCTCTCATGAGCCCAAACAAGTCTCTAAAAGCATGAGTTTGCAACTACTTTACTTTTGGAGAAAATTCAAAACATTCATTATTCAATAGAGCCCAATAGCAAAAACCAGCGTTTTGAATGAAGAATCACATTTCTTGGTAGAATAATGCAGGATTGAAATTTTTGATGGTTTTTTACTCCTCTCAACAGCCCAAACAAGTTTCTAAAAGGATGAGTTTGCAACTACTTTACTTTTGGAGAAAATTCAAAACATTCATTATTCAATAGGGCCCAAACTATCAAAAACCAGCGGTTTCAATGAACACACATTTCTTGGTAGAATCATGCAGGACTGAAATTTTTGATGTTTTTCTACTCCTCTCATGAGCCCAAACAAGTCTCTAAAAGCATGAGTTTGCAACTACTTTACTTTTGGAGAAAATTCAAAACTTTCATTATTCAATAGAGCCCAATAGCAAAATTCAGGTTTTGAATGAAGAATCACATTTCTTGGTAAAATCATGCAGGATTGAAATTTTTGATGGTTTTTTACTCCTCTCAACAGTCCAAACAAGTTTCTAAAAGGATGAGTTTGCAACTACTTTACTTTTGGAGAAAATTCAAAACATTCATTATTCAATAGGGCCCAAACTATCAAAAACCAGCGGTTTGAATGAACACACATTTCTTGGTAGAATCATGCAGGACTGAAATTTTTGATGTTTTTCTACTCCTCTCATGAGCCCAAACAAGTCTCTAAAAGCATGAGTTTGCAACTACTTTACTTTTGGAGAAAATTCAAAACATTCATTACTCAAAAGAGCCCAATAGCAAAAACCAGCGTTTTGAATGAAGAATCACATTTCTTGGTAGAATCATGCAGGATTGAAATTTTTGCTGGTTTTTTACTCCTCTCAACAGCCCAAACAAGTTTCTAAAAGGATGAGTTTGCAACTACTTTACTTTTGGAGAAAATTCAAAACATTCATTATTCAATAGGGCCCAAACTATCAAAAACCAGCGGTTTCAATGAACACACATTTCTTGGTAGAATCATGCAGGACTGAAATTTTTGATGTTTTTCTACTACTCTCATGAGCCCAAACAAGTCTCTAAAAGCATGAGTTTGCAACTACTTTACTTTTGGAGAAAATTCAAAACATTCATTATGCAATAGAGCCCAATAGCAAAAATCAGGTTTTGAATGAAGAATCACATTTCTTGGTAGAATCATGCAGGATTGAAATTTTTGATGGTTTTTTACTCCTCTCAACAGCCCAAACAAGTTTCTAAAAGGATGAGTTTGCAACTACTTTACTTTTGGAGAAAATTCAAAACATGCATTATTCAATACGGCCCAAACTAACAAAAACCAGCGGTTTGAATGAACACACATTTCTTGGTAGAATCATGCAGGACTGAAATTTTTGATGTTTTTCTACTCCTCTCATGAGCCCAAACAAGTCTCTAAAAGCATGAGTTTGGGGGGGCGTGGCCTGAGCTATGAGGGTGTGAGGACGTGTTTGCTCAGGGCTCCTGCTCATATACCTTTATGAAGCTACTTTGAAGCGACAGAAATTCTTCAATCAAGAATCTATGCCCATAATAAGAATCTACAAGCCATCTGGAAGATTTTAATACCAAGATTGTTAATATTCGACTAAAAATAACAGAGATTTAGCTGGTGAGAGGGAACAGTGCTGTTTTTCCCGCGCTGAGCAGAGGAGAGAGGCTTGCAGCTGTCTCCCGCAGTAGAAGAGCAGCGGAGGAGGAATTTTCCTTATCCAGTGAAGTTATCTTGGATTGCTGGCTACCAGGATCTGTGGAGGAGATCTGGATGCTATTTGCAGAGGCTGGAGGACCGGTGCTGGACAGTTGTTCCTGTTGGGATTTTTGCTGCATGCTATAAGCTGCTCCTTGCATGTAAGAGACGAAGAAGAGCTTCAGGAAAAGAAGCATACAGCTAATCAGGTGAATACCATTGGTACTTGGCTTTGCTTTCATATTCTGCGGTGCAGAGTGAAAACCGGGAAAGGAGAAGTGCAGAATTCAGAGTGTGTCTGCAGCGCCTGTGGTAATACTGGACTTGCCGAGCTTTTCAGGGTACTGCGCCCCACTTGTGGTTCTGATCCCGGGGGAGCCTGTTTGGTAAGATCCGGGGGCTCGTCCTGAGAAGATCAAGACCTGGCACGTGAAGATCGGTGGAATATTGGAGGAGATATCACTAAAAATCCTTGGCGGGGGCTGAAGAAGCAGGAGAGGCTGGGTGAGTGACAGCTGCGGCCGGCTCCCAGACTCACCGTGGTTTTTGGGGCACTGCGACCTGCTTGTGGTTCTGATCCCGGGGGAGCCTGTTTGGTAAGATCCGGGGGCTCGTCCTGAGAAGATCAAGACCTGGCACGTGAAGATCGGTGGAATATTGGAGGAGATATTACTTAAAATCCTTGGCGGGGGCTGAAGAAGCAGGAGAGGCTGGGTGAGTGACAGCCGCGGCTGGCTCACAGACTCACTGCGGTTTTTGGACTGTTACATATTTCTGCTGATCTGGTTCTTCAGGACTATTCTTGTATGGATCTGTGGGGAGAAGATTAGGATATAGGGCAGGACTTGTGTAATTCTTGTATTTACCGCGATTTTGCGGTGCTGTGCTTCTACTGCGGTGCTGAGACCACTTGTGGATCCGATTTGTAGGAGCTTATCTGACAAGATTTGGAGCACTTTCTAAGTGGTTTTGGTGAGGAATCCGGCTGGGACTATCGGCGATACTGGAAGCAGCGGGGCTGCCAGATTTGGATATATATACAACATAATTTCACATAACAAGTGGCTGGATGTGTGGGGATTTCGGAGGCTGAAGATTAAAGGTGCAGGAGAGTGATTGACAGCGGCTGCTGGCTTTTCATCCGCCCGGTTTTTCTTAATTACCAAGCGCCTTTACATAGCCGGATCTGAAGCAGGTTAGCTCCCTGGGATCAGGAAGATTCTTCAGAACAGTTGGTGACCGGATTCATCGGGATTCGATAAGGAAGAATATTCTATTGGATAAGAAGCGGGACTTCACCTGACGTAAATATTGTGTGCAGGGGAGCGGGAATTTGATTAAAAGTTGATATAGGGAACATAGATACACTGTAGCTTTTAAGTAATCGTGACATATATCACGATTTGTGGGAATCTTGATTTTGATATATTTTGATAATAAGGAGGAAGCTTGGGGGATAGTAAACTTTCATATATTATCTGAAGGGGTGGGTATGTATACTTGAATCTGACTTGTATTTATCCTGAACTGCTTCCTCACAGGAAGATTATTAGGTGTATATTGCTCATACTTTTACAACGATAATTTTTTATCATACGGAGTAAGCGATTGTTGAGGCGTGACTGGGACAACTTTTCATCTATTATAGGTGGTATAATTTATATTTTGAGTTGATTTAACTGACAAGATGGAGGGAGGAGGAACTAAATCCAGGCCAGCTTTTAAGACCAATGAACCCTCCTCAAATAAAAATTTAAAGGGAAACTATCTTCCACATAAGCAATATATTAAGCCCTCTGAGGACTCCCCTAACTTGATAAGCCCAATTAAATCAAGGTCTCCACTAAAAAGAGATACACAAATAGGTCAACGGCCTGTGATGTCTTCACTTAAACCTTCTCAAAAAGGAATAGAGGGTAAAGATTCAGCTACTGTTCCCAGTAATCCCCTTACACAGAATCCCATAGTAACAGAAACTAATCCTAATGCAATGGACACCTCTAAGTCCGCAAAAAGGAAGGGCCCGAATTCGAGGGATGATGAAAAAAGATCAATTACTGCGGATTCTGAAGATTTATCGGACTATTCTTCACCTGATAGTAGTCCTAATAGACATCGACCAAAAAAAGAGAGATCTGTGTCCCCACGGATTTCCAGTCAAGGATTTGCCCCTATTGACCCAGATGAGCTCCTGTCCTCTGAGAAAGGGGTAACAGAGGGCTTCATGGCCAGATTCTGTAAAATGTTTAATGAATCTATTGCATTAGGGTTTGAGAAGCAAAATAAGACATTGAATGATATAACTAAAAATTTTAATCAGAGAATAGAAAAAAGTGAGAATAGAATCCTGGTTGTAGAAAATAAGACAGATACTTTACTTAAACAGAACTCAGAACTAAAAACAGAGGTGCAATCACTTAAAATTAAACTGATGGATCTAGAGGATAGGAGCAGGAGGTGTAATCTCAAAATAAGAGGTATCCCAGAAAATATTGTTCAAGATGAACTCTCAAACTATACAAAAGGTATATTTAAAAAAGCGTTACCAGATCTCCAAAATTCTGAATTTAGAATTGATAGAATACACCGCATCCCTCGTCCAAGGGGCCTGTCGGACGACAAGCCACGAGACACTATCCTCCGCATGCATTTTTATGAAACAAAAGAAAAAATACTATTTTATATTAGAGATAGGGGTTCCTTCCCAGACCCCTATGCTAATATAAAGGTCTTTGGAGACTTTTCCAAAGCAACAATGGAATTCAGGAAGACCTTTAGGGAAGTCAACGCAAAAATCAAAGATCTTGGAATCTCATACAGATGGGGCTTTCCTGCTAAGCTTCTGGTCTGGTATAGGGGAAGGACCATTCCTTTCTTTACGCCAGAGGAAGCTATGCTCTTTGTCCAATCGTTTCAAGATGGTATCGGTTGAATTTATTTATAAACAGTATTGTTTGTATTTTGAATTTTAATAA
Organism: Dendrobates tinctorius; assembly: GCF_039654945.1. Lineage (NCBI taxonomy): Eukaryota > Metazoa > Chordata > Amphibia > Anura > Dendrobatidae > Dendrobates > Dendrobates tinctorius. Next base: position 11,144,157 of record NW_027361701.1, on the reverse strand, counting down.
AGAAGGATTAGTAAATATGGGGTTATGGTAGGAGTTTAACCACTTTTTTTTAATCCCCAAATTAGGTGAGAATCCTTCTAGATTGGATTCCTCCAAGGAAACTCACTTGAGTTTAATTTTGCTTTTTTACTTGAATTTTATTTTTATTTTTTTTTGGTGTTCCTATACGTTTAGTAGTTACACTTCTATATTTGTTACTTGTTGTACTTTGTTGAGGGTCTCACTTGGATTCGGTTTACCTTCTCTTTTGTATTAAAATAGGAGCAACATGAAGCTTAAAATCTTGTCCTTCAATGTTAGGGGTTTAAATATCCCTTATAAGAGACATGCATTATGGAAGGAAATTGAATATAACAAAGCAGACATTGTATGTCTACAGGAAGTTAAGTTTGCTAGGGGAAATCGACCATATTTCCAAGACAAGAAATTCCCATACATGTTCCAATCTCTTAAAGGGAAAAAGAAAGCGGGGGTTATTACGCTAATAAAAAACAATATCCCGTTTGAGTTAATAGAAGAAACTATAGATCCACAAGGGAGGTACCATATTCTTGTCTGCCATTTAAACCACACTCTATGCACAATAGTCAATATATACGCCCCAAATAAAAAAACTATATCATATCTGAACAGGTTAATGGGTAAGATTGAAAAAGTCAGGAAAGGGATGATTATATTTGCGGGAGATTTTAATATAGTCCCAGATAGCAAAATGGATTCCTCTTCTCTGGTCCGATATAAAGCACCTTCCCTTAACAATTGGTTAATCTCACATGAGTTTTTTGACATATTTCGCTGCTTGAATACCTCCTCACGCGAATATACCCACTACTCAGATACGCACAATACATCATCTAGAATAGATCTAATACTAACAGATGTCTTTGCCATTTCCAATTTTAAAACTATCAATATTTTGGGGAAATCTATATCGGATCATGTCCCCATCATAGCGGAATTTGAAATAGGAGCATACTCAAAGAATACATTCCTCTGGAAGGCCAATTCCTCCTTGTTTAAAAACCCGGAGCATAGAATAATTATCTCAGAGACAATCTCCAATTTTTTTAAAGAAAATGATATTGATGATGTAAACCCGTTTATTCTCTGGAATACACATAAGGCAGTGTTGAGGGGTCAACTAATCCAACTTTCATCCAAATTAAAGAAAATTAGGAGACAGAAAATTACTAACCTCCAATCTCAAATAAAATCAAAAGAGGATTCCCAAAATAATTTACTGGTTCCATCTTCGGAGGTCCATTTAGAAATCTTGAAATTAAGACAAGAATTGAAAATTTTAATTATGACTGAATATGACGCGGTTATTAGAAACTCGAAATTCAAACTTTATTCATCTATTAACAAACCAACTGCCTACATGATGAGAAGACTTAAACAAGATAGGATTAGTAAGAGAATAATTAGAATTAAATCCAAGAATGGGGATATTAAAACCCATCCTTCAGACATAGCGAACGCTTTCGCAGAGTTTTTCCAGGGTTTGTACAATTTATCTTTAGACTCTGATACACCGCAACCTGATATTTCATCAATAGGTACATTTTTAGATAACTTAAATCTCCCCCAGATTGATTCTTTGGAACTGGATCATATAAATAGGCCTATCTCAATAAACGAAATTTCTGATGCAATCAATAAACTTAAGGCTCAGAAGTCACCAGGGCCAGATGGATTCATTAATGAGTACTACAAGACCTTTCAACAACTTTTGACTCCCCATTTGGTAAATATATTTAATTTGGCTTCCTCTCAGGGTTCCTTCCCAAAGGAAATGTTGGAAGCGACTATAGTTATGATACCTAAGGAAGGGGGGGATCCTGAGAGGGTTCAGAGTTACAGGCCAATCTCACTTATCAATGGAGATGTCAAGTTATACTCAAAAATATGGGCCGAGAGACTAAAGAAGATTCTTCCCTCTTTGGTAAAAGATGACCAGATTGGATTTGTGGAGGGTCGTCAGGCGTCTGATGGGACCAGAAGGATTCTGAATATATTGAATAATACAAAATTTTCTACTGCTCCTTCAGTTCTGGTCACGTTAGATGCCGAGAAAGCTTTTGATAGACTGAATTGGACTTATCTTAGAGGGGTACTTTTGAAGTTTGGATTTAATGATGTATTTATATCCTCAATTATGGCCTTATACGCAGAACCATGTGCAAAAGTCTACACTAATAACCATCTATCAAAGCTATTCTCTATTTCAAATGGAACTAGACAGGGATGCCCCCTTTCCCCACTTTTATTTGTTTTAGCAATAGAACCCTTAGCAGAAAAAATTAGATTTAACTCTAATATTCATGGCCTAGAAACTCTACAGCGTTCTTTTAAAATTGGTTTGTTCGCAGATGATATAGTATTGACTCTTCTAAATCCAGAAATTTCTATTGCGGCACTGATGATGGATTTAAAGGCATTCTCAAATATATCATACTTTAAAATCAATCATTTAAAGTCAAAGATCCTATCTTTTAATTTAAATTATCAGGAAAAGGAGCGGTTGGAAAGTCTCTCAAATTTTTCAGGAAAAGAGGAAGAAGTAAGATACTTAGGGACAATACTGACAAATAAATTTCAGTTAATTATCCCAATTAATATTAACAGTTTAATCAAAACTATAACAACAGATCTTACAAATTTTAAGCGCATCACCCTATCCTTATTTGGAAGGATTCTGGCCGTAAAGTCTTTCATTCTACCTAAGATATTATATTTATTCAGAACCCTTCCTATCAATATTCCATCAGTCTATCTGTCTAAAATCCAGGCTTTGATCAACTCTTTTATTTGGGATGATAAAAAACCCAGAATTGCCTCAAACATTCTCTATAAAAACAAAGAAAATGGAGGCCTGGGATTACCGAATATTACGGCATACTACCAAGCCTTGTTGATTAAGGCCAGCCTTCTTTGGTTTAAACAAACCAAGCCTCCGGCATGGGTGGTTTTGGAAGAGAGTCAGAGTAGCAATAATTTACTTAATAATACTTTTTATAACAATATCCTTGATTCTAGACAAAAGCTACCTTCACACCCTATATTTCAAGCTATACTTTTGGCCTGGAAAGGTTTTATTCGGCCAGGAAGGAATTGGAATAAAACAAGACAACTAAATAATGTACCATTATCATTGTTATCAGTTATTTATAGGCTTTCAATTCCAGATATTTGGTCTACATGCAACATAAAAAAAATAGGAGATTTGTATAATGGGTCTTTCTTCTCCTTCAGCGAAATTAAATTAAACTTTAATCTCCCCTCTTCAGAATTCCTTTTCTTCACTGTTCTTAAAGATCATATAAAAAAATTTATTAACCTCAAACCTCTAAATTTGGACATATTGGCCTTATTCATGGGAAACTTAGAAAAGAGAAGCGTCTGGAACTTAAAAAATATATACAAAATTTTTAATAGAGATACAGTTATATTAAAAACGGCATATATGAAACGTTGGGAGACTGATTTAAATATATCTCCCTCACTAGAACAATGGCAAGATGCCCTCAAACTTTCTTTTACCTCAACAATCTCGATGTCGTTACGCGAATCCTACTATAAATTAGTTGCAAGATGGTATTATACTCCATCGAGGTTGTTTTTTATAAATCATGGCACCTCCAACTTATGCTGGAGGGAGTGTGGATCAGTAGGGAATTTATTCCACATATTTTGGGGATGCCCAAAAGTTAGGAGCTTATGGAGAGAGGTTTCGGTTCATATAGATACATTCTTAGGTAGGAGGTTAGTTATCTCTCCTAGTATGGCTCTCTTGCTCCTGGACCTGGAACATTTAGACTTTTCATCAATCCTTATGATAGCACATATTTTACTGGTAGTGAAAAACTCCATAGCAGCTCATTGGAAGAAAATTGATTCTCCAAGGTTTGATGATATATTTCATAACCTTGTGATTCATAGTGCATTGGAAAGGCGCTTTGCTTTCCAAAACAATTACTTGGACAAATATAATAAGAAATGGGATGCTTGGAACAAGCTTTTTATTACTTAACGGTACTTCTAGAAAATTATGCTACGGTTTGACGAATCCAGGTGAGACTATATTTCATATTCTATATTTTAAGTCTGACGTTCAGTTCTTAGATATAGCTTTAAATCAGAAATTAGCTTAAGTCTTGATAATGATCATACAGTTTGTGTCATTGTCTAATGTATTGATATTTCTTATGTTTTTGCATAAACAAGGTACTCTCATTGAGTTTCTATTGTATTTCCTTTCCCTTCCTTTCCTTTGTTCCCCCTACCTATTTTCCTCCCCTTTTTATGTTTGTTTAAATCTTGGAAAATTCTAATAAAAATTATTGGAAAATAAAAGCATGAGTTTGCAACTACTTTACTTTTGGAGAAAATTCAAAACATTCACTATTCAATAGAGCCCAATAGCAAAAATCAGGTTTTGAATGAAGAATCACATTTCTTGGTAAAATCATGCAGGATTGAAATTTTTGATGGTTTTTTACTCCTCTCAACAGCCCAAACAAGTTTCTAAAAGGATGAGTTTGCAACTACTTTACTTTTGGAGAAAATTCAAAGCATTCATTATTCAATAGGGCCCAAACTATCAAAAACCAGCGGTTTCAATGAACACACATTTCTTGGTAGAATCATGCAGGACTGAAATTTTTGATGTTTTTCTACTCCTCTCATGAGCCCAAACAAGTCTCTAAAAGCATGAGTTTGCAACTACTTTACTTTTGAAGAAAATTCAAAACATTCATTATTCAATAGAGCCCAATAGCAAAAATCAGGTTTTGAATGAAGAATCACATTTCTTGGTAGAATCATGCAGGATTGAAATTTTTGATGTTTTTTTACTCCTCTCAACAGCCCAAACAAGTTTCTAAAAGGATGAGTTTGCAACTACTTTACTTTTGGAGAAAATTCAAAACATTCATTATTCAATAGGGCCCAAACTATCAAAAACCAGCGGTTTCAATGAACACACATTTCTTGGTAGAATCATGCAGGACTGAAATTTTTGATGTTTTTCTACTCCTCTCATGAGCCCAAACAAGTCTCTAAAAGCATGAGTTTGCAACTACTTTACTTTTGGAGAAAATTCAAAACATTCATTATTCAATAGAGCCCAATAGCAAAAATCAGGTTTTGAATGAAGAATCACATTTCTTGGTAAAATCATGCAGGATTGAAATTTTTGATGGTTTTTTACTCCTCTCAACAGCCCAAACAAGTTTCTAAAAGGATGAGTTTGCAACTACTTTACTTTTGGAGAAAATTCAAAACATTCATTATTCAATAGGGCCCAAACTATCAAAAACCAGCGGTTTGAATGAACACACATTTCTTGGTAGAATCATGCAGGACTGAAATTTTTGATGTTTTTCTACTCCTCTCATGAGCCCAAACAAGTCTCTAAAAGCATGAGTTTGCAACTACTTTACTTCTGGAGAAAATTCAAAACATTCATTATTCAATAGAGCCCAATAGCAAAAATCAGGTTTTGAATGAAGAATCACATTTCTTGGTAGAATCATGCAGGATTGAAATTTTTGATGGTTTTTTACTCCTCTCAACAGCCCAAACAAGTTTCTAAAAGGATGAGTTTGCAACTACTTTACTTTTGGAGAAAATTCAAAACATTCATTATTCAATAGGGCCCAAACTATCAAAAACCAGCGGTTTGAATGAACACACATTTCTTGGTAGAATCATGCAGGACTGAAATTTTTGATGTTTTTCTACTCCTCTCATGAGCCCAAACAAGTCTCTAAAAGCATGAGTTTGCAACTACTTTACTTTTGGAGAAAATTCAAAACATTCATTATTCAATAGAGCCCAATAGCAAAAATCAGGTTTTGAATGAAGAATCACATTTCTTGGTAAAATCATGCAGGATTGAAATTTTTGATGGTTTTTTACTCCTCTCAACAGCCCAAACAAGTTTCTAAAAGGATGAGTTTGCAACTACTTTACTTTTGGAGAAAATTCAAAACATTCATTATTCAATAGGGCCCAAACTATCAAAAACCAGCGGTTTGAATGAACACACATTTCTTGGTAGAATCATGCAGGACTGAAATTTTTGATGTTTTTCTACTCCTCTCATGAGCCCAAACAAGTCTCTAAAAGCATGAGTTTGCAACTACTTTACTTTTGGAGAAAATTCAAAACATTCATTACTCAAAAGAGCCCAATAGCAAAAACCAGCGTTTTGAATGCAGAATCACATTTCTTGGTAGAATCATGCAGGATTGAAATTTTTGATGGTTTTTTACTCCTCTCAACAGCCCAAACAAGTTTCTAAAAGGATGAGTTTGCAACTACTTTACTTTTGGAGAAAATTCAAAACATTCATTATTCAATAGGGCCCAAACTATCAAAAACCAGCGGTTTCAATGAACACACATTTCTTGGTAGAATCATGCAGGACTGAAATTTTTGATGTTTTTCTACTCCTCTCATGAGCCCAAACAAGTCTCTAAAAGCATGAGTTTGCAACTACTTTACTTTTGGAGAAAATTCAAAACATTCATTATTCAATAGAGCCCAATTGCAAAAATCAGGTTTTGAATGAAGAATCACATTTCTTGGTAGAATCATGCAGGATTGAAATTTTTGATGGTTTTTTACTCCTCTCAACAGCCCAAACAAGTTTCTAAAAGGATGAGTTTGCAACTACTTTACTTTTGGAGAAAATTCAAAACATTCATTATTCAATAGGGCCCAAAATATCAAAAACCAGCGGTTTGAATGAACACACATTTCTTGGAAGAATCATGCAGGACTGAAATTTTTGATGTTTTTCTACTCCTCTCATGAGCCCAAACAAGTCTCTAAAAGCATGAGTTTGCAACTACTTTACTTCTGGAGAAAATTCAAAACATTCATTATTCAATAGAGCCCAATTGCAAAAATCAGGTTTTAAAATGAAGAATCACATTTCTTGGTAAAATCATGCAGGATTGAAATTTTTGATGGTTTTTTACTCCTCTCAACAGCCCAAACAAGTTTCTAAAAGGATGAGTTTGCAACTACTTTACTTTTGGAGAAAATTCAAAACATTCATTATTCAATAGGGCCCAAACTATCAAAAACCAGCGGTTTCAATGAACACACATTTCTTGGTAGAATCATGCAGGACTGAAATTTTTGATGTTTTTCTACTCCTCTCATGAGCCCAAACAAGTCTCTAAAAGCATGAGTTTGCAACTACTTTACTTTTGGAGAAAATTCAAAACTTTCATTATTCAATAGAGCCCAATAGCAAAATTCAGGTTTCGAATGAAGAATCACATTTCTTGGTAAAATCATGCAGGATTGAAATTTTTGATGGTTTTTTACTCCTCTCAACAGTCCAAACAAGTTTCTAAAAGGATGAGTTTGCAACTACTTTACTTTTGGAGAAAATTCAAAACATTCATTATTCAATAGGGCCCAAACTATCAAAAACCAGCGGTTTGAATGAACACACATTTCTTGGTAGAATCATGCAGGACTGAAATTTTTGATGTTTTTCTACTCCTCTCATGAGCCCAAACAAGTCTCTAAAAGCATGAGTTTGCAACTACTTTACTTTTGGAGAAAATTCAAAACATTCATTACTCAAAAGAGCCCAATAGCAAAAACCAGCGTTTTGAATGAAGAATCACATTTCTTGGTAGAATCATGCAGGATTGAAATTTTTGCTGGTTTTTTACTCCTCTCAACAGCCCAAACAAGTTTCTAAAAGGATGAGTTTGCAACTACTTTACTTTTGGAGAAAATTCAAAACATTCATTATTCAATAGGGCCCAAACTATCAAAAACCAGCGGTTTCAATGAACACACATTTCTTGGTAGAATCATGCAGGACTGAAATTTTTGATGTTTTTCTACTACTCTCATGAGCCCAAACAAGTCTCTAAAAGCATGAGTTTGCAACTACTTTACTTTTGGAGAAAATTCAAAACATTCATTATGCAATAGAGCCCAATAGCAAAAATCAGGTTTTGAATGAAGAATCACATTTCTTGGTAGAATCATGCAGGATTGAAATTTTTGATGGTTTTTTACTCCTCTCAACAGCCCAAACAAGTTTCTAAAAGGATGAGTTTGCAACTACTTTACTTTTGGAGAAAATTCAAAACATGCATTATTCAATACGGCCCAAACTAACAAAAACCAGCGGTTTGAATGAACACACATTTCTTGGTAGAATCATGCAGGACTGAAATTTTTGATGTTTTTCTACTCCTCTCATGAGCCCAAACAAGTCTCTAAAAGCATGAGTTTGCAACTACTTTACTTTTGGAGAAAATTCAAAACATTCACTATTCAATAGAGCCCAATAGCAAAAATCAGGTTTTGAATGAAGAATCACATTTCTTGGTAAAATCATGCAGGATTGAAATTTTTGATGGTTTTTTACTCCTCTCAACAGCCCAAACAAGTTTCTAAAAGGATGAGTTTGCAACTACTTTACTTTTGGAGAAAATTCAAAACATTCATTATTCAATAGGGCCCAAACTATCAAAAACCAGCGGTTTGAATGAACACACATTTCTTGGTAGAATCATGCAGGACTGAAATTTTTGATGTTTTTCTACTCCTCTCATGAGCCCAAACAAGTCTCTAAAAGCATGAGTTTGCAACTACTTTACTTTTGGAGAAAATTCAAAACATTCATTACTCAAAAGAGCCCAATAGCAAAAACCAGCGTTTTGAATGAAGAATCACATTTCTTAGTAGAATCATGCAGGATTGAAATTTTTGATTGTTTTTTACTCCTCTCAACAGCCCAAACAAGCTTCTAAAAGGATGAGTTTGCAACTACTTTACTTTTGGAGAAAATTCAAAACATTCATTATTCAATAGGGCCCAAACTATCAAAAACCAGCGGTTTGAATGAACACACATTTTATTGGTAGAATCATGCAGGACTGAAATTTTTGATGTTTTTCTACTCCTCTCATGAGCCCAAACAAGTCTCTAAAAGCATGAGTTTGCAACTACTTTACTTTTGGAGAAAATTCAAAACATTCATTACTCAAAAGAGCCCAATAGCAAAAACCAGCGTTTTGAATGAAGAATCACATTTCTTGGTAGAATCATGCAGGATTGAAATTTTTGATGGTTTTTTACTCCTCTCAACAGCCCAAAAAAGTTTCTAAAAGGATGAGTTTGCAACTACTTTACTTTTGGAGAAAATTCAAAACATTCATTATTCAATAGGGCCCAAACTATCAAAAACCAGCGGTTTGAATGAACACACATTTCTTGGTAGAATCATGCAGGACTGAAATTTTTGATGTTTTTCTACTCCTCTCATGAGCCCAAACAAGTCTCTAAAAGCATGAGTTTGCAACTACTTTACTTTTGGAGAAAATTCAAAACATTCATTACTCAAAAGAGCCCAATAGCAAAAACCAGCGTTTTGAATGAAGAATCACATTTCTTGGTAGAATCATGCAGGATTGAAATTTTTGCTGGTTTTTTACTCCTCTCAACAGCCCAAACAAGTTTCTAAAAGGATGAGTTTGCAACTACTTTACTTTTGGAGAAAATTCAAAACATTCATTATTCAATAGGGCCCAAACTATCAAAAACCAGCGGTTTCAATGAACACACATTTCTTGGTAGAATCATGCAGGACTGAAATTTTTGATGTTTTTCTACTACTCTCATGAGCCCAAACAAGTCTCTAAAAGCATGAGTTTGCAACTACTTTACTTTTGGAGAAAATTCAAAACATTCATTATGCAATAGAGCCCAATAGCAAAAATCAGGTTTTGAATGAAGAATCACATTTCTTGGTAGAATCATGCAGGATTGAAATTTTTGATGGTTTTTTACTCCTCTCAACAGCCCAAACAAGTTTCTAAAAGGATGAGTTTGCAACTACTTTACTTTTGGAGAAAATTCAAAACATGCATTATTCAATACGGCCCAAACTAACAAAAACCAGCGGTTTGAATGAACACACATTTCTTGGTAGAATCATGCAGGACTGAAATTTTTGATGTTTTTCTACTCCTCTCATGAGCCCAAACAAGTCTCTAAAAGCATGAGTTTGCAACTACTTTACTTTTGGAGAAAATTCAAAACATTCACTATTCAATAGAGCCCAATAGCAAAAATCAGGTTTTGAATGAAGAATCACATTTCTTGGTAAAATCATGCAGGATTGAAATTTTTGATGGTTTTTTACTCCTCTCAACAGCCCAAACAAGTTTCTAAAAGGATGAGTTTGCAACTACTTTACTTTTGGAGAAAATTCAAAACATTCATTATTCAATAGGGCCCAAACTATCAAAAACCAGCGGTTTGAATGAACACACATTTCTTGGTAGAATCATGCAGGACTGAAATTTTTGATGTTTTTCTACTCCTCTCATGAGCCCAAACAAGTCTCTAAAAGCATGAGTTTGCAACTACTTTACTTTTGGAGAAAATTCAAAACATTCATTACTCAAAAGAGCCCAATAGCAAAAACCAGCGTTTTGAATGAAGAATCACATTTCTTAGTAGAATCATGCAGGATTGAAATTTTTGATTGTTTTTTACTCCTCTCAACAGCCCAAACAAGCTTCTAAAAGGATGAGTTTGCAACTACTTTACTTTTGGAGAAAATTCAAAACATTCATTATTCAATAGGGCCCAAACTATCAAAAACCAGCGGTTTGAATGAACACACATTTTATTGGTAGAATCATGCAGGACTGAAATTTTTGATGTTTTTCTACTCCTCTCATGAGCCCAAACAAGTCTCTAAAAGCATGAGTTTGCAACTACTTTACTTTTGGAGAAAATTCAAAACATTCATTACTCAAAAGAGCCCAATAGCAAAAACCAGCGTTTTGAATGAAGAATCACATTTCTTGGTAGAATCATGCAGGATTGAAATTTTTGATGGTTTTTTACTCCTCTCAACAGCCCAAAAAAGTTTCTAAAAGGATGAGTTTGCAACTACTTTACTTTTGGAGAAAATTCAAAACATTCATTATTCAATAGGGCCCAAACTATCAAAAACCAGCGGTTTCAATGAACACACATTTCTTGGTAGAATCATGCAGGACTGAAATTTTTGATGTTTTTCTACTCCTCTCATGAGCCCAAACAAGTCTCTAAAAGCATGAGTTTGCAACTACTTTACTTTTGGAGAAAATTCAAAACATTCATTATTCAATAGAGCCCAATAGCAAAAACCAGCGTTTTGAATGAAGAATCACATTTCTTGGTAGAATCATGCAGGATTGAAATTTTTGATGGTTTTTTACTCCTCTCAACAGCCCAAACAAGTTTCTAAAAGGATGAGTTTGCAACTACTTTACTTTTGGAGAAAATTCAAAACATTCATTATTCAATAGGGCCCAAACTATCAAAAACCAGCGGTTTGAATGAACACACATTTCTTGGAAGAATCATGCAGGACTGAAATTTTTGATGTTTTTCTACTCCTCTCATGAGCCCAAACAAGTCTCTAAAAGCATGAGTTTGCAACTACTTTACTTTTGGAGAAAATTCAAAACATTCATTATTCAATAGAGCCCAATAGCAAAAATCAGGTTTTAAAATGAAGAATCACATTTCTTGGTAAAATCATGCAGGATTGAAATTTTTGATGGTTTTTTACTCCTCTCAACAGCCCAAACAAGTTTCTAAAAGGATGAGTTTGCAACTACTTTACTTTTGGAGAAAATTCAAAACATTCATTATTCAATAGGGCCCAAACTAACAAAAACCAGCGGTTTGAATGAACACACATTTCTTGGTAGAATCATGCAGGACTGAAATTTTTGATGTTTTTCTACTCCTCTCATGAGCCCAAACAAGTCTCTAAAAGCATGAGTTTGCAACTACTTTACTTTTGGAGAAAATTCAAAACATTCATTACTCAAAAGAGCCCAATAGCAAAAACCAGCGTTTTGAATGAAGAATCACATTTCTTGGTAGAATCATGCAGGATTGAAATTTTTGATGGTTTTTTACTCCTCTCAACAGCCCAAACAAGTTTCTAAAAGGATGAGTTTGCAACTACTTTACTTTTGGAGAAAATTCAAAACATTCATTATGCAATAGAGCCCAATAGCAAAAATCAGGTTTTGAATGAAGAATCACATTTCTTGGTAGAATCATGCAGGATTGAAATTTTTGATGGTTTTTTACTCCTCTCAACAGCCCAAACAAGTTTCTAAAAGGATGAGTTTGCAACTACTTTACTTTTGGAGAAAATTCAAAACATTCATTATTCAATAGGGCCCAAACTAACAAAAACCAGCGGTTTGAATGAACACACATTTCTTGGTAGAATCATGCAGGACTGAAATTTTTGATGTTTTTCTACTCCTCTCATGAGCCCAAACAAGTCTCTAAAAGCATGAGTTTGCAACTACTTTACTTTTGGAGAAAATTCAAAACATTCACTATTCAATAGAGCCCAATAGCAAAAATCAGGTTTTGAATTAAGAATCACATTTCTTGGTAAAATCATGCAGGATTGAAATTTTTGATGGTTTTTTACTCCTCTCAACAGCCCAAACAAGTTTCTAAAAGGATGAGTTTGCAACTACTTTACTTTTGGAGAAAATTCAAAGCATTCATTATTCAATAGGGCCCAAACTATCAAAAACCAGCAGTTTCAATGAACACACATTTCTTGGTAGAATCATGCAGGACTGAAATTTTTGATGTTTTTCTACTCCTCTCATGAGCCCAAACAAGTCTCTAAAAGCATGAGTTTGCAACTACTTTACTTTTGGAGAAAATTCAAAACATTCATTATTCAATAGAGCCCAATAGCAAAAATCAGGTTTTGAATGAAGAATCACATTTCTTGGTAGAATCATGCAGGATTGAAATTTTTGATGGTTTTTTACTCCTCTCAACAGCCCAAACAAGTTTCTAAAAGGATGAGTTTGCAACTACTTTACTTTTGGAGAAAATTCAAAACATTCATTATTCAATAGGGCCCAAACTATCAAAAACCAGCGGTTTCAATGAACACACATTTCTTGGTAGAATCATGCAGGACTGAAATTTTTGATGTTTTTTTACTCCTCTCATGAGCCCAAACAAGTCTCCAAAAGCATGAGTTTGCAACTACTTTACTTTTGGAGAAAATTCAAAACATTCATTACTCAAAAGAGCCCAATAGCAAAAACCAGCGTTTTGAATGAAGAATCACATTTCTTGGTAGAATCATGCAGGATTGAAATTTTTGATGGTTTTTTACTCCTCTCAACAGCCCAAACAAGATTCTAAAAGGATGAGTTTGCAACTACTTTACTTTTGGAGAAAATTCAAAACATTCATTATTCAATAGGGCCCAAACTATCAAAAACCAGCGGTTTCAATGAACACACATTTCTTGGTAGAATCATGCAGGACTGAAATTTTTGATGTTTTTCTACTCCTCTCATGAGCCCAAACAAGTCTCTAAAAGCATGAGTTTGCAACTACTTTACTTTTGGAGAAAATTCAAAACATTCATTATTCAATAGAGCCCAATAGCAAAAACCAGCGTTTTGAATGAAGAATCACATTTCTTGGTAGAATAATGCAGGATTGAAATTTTTGATGGTTTTTTACTCCTCTCAACAGCCCAAACAAGTTTCTAAAAGGATGAGTTTGCAACTACTTTACTTTTGGAGAAAATTCAAAACATTCATTATTCAATAGGGCCCAAACTATCAAAAACCAGCGGTTTCAATGAACACACATTTCTTGGTAGAATCATGCAGGACTGAAATTTTTGATGTTTTTCTACTCCTCTCATGAGCCCAAACAAGTCTCTAAAAGCATGAGTTTGCAACTACTTTACTTTTGGAGAAAATTCAAAACTTTCATTATTCAATAGAGCCCAATAGCAAAATTCAGGTTTTGAATGAAGAATCACATTTCTTGGTAAAATCATGCAGGATTGAAATTTTTGATGGTTTTTTACTCCTCTCAACAGTCCAAACAAGTTTCTAAAAGGATGAGTTTGCAACTACTTTACTTTTGGAGAAAATTCAAAACATTCATTATTCAATAGGGCCCAAACTATCAAAAACCAGCGGTTTGAATGAACACACATTTCTTGGTAGAATCATGCAGGACTGAAATTTTTGATGTTTTTCTACTCCTCTCATGAGCCCAAACAAGTCTCTAAAAGCATGAGTTTGCAACTACTTTACTTTTGGAGAAAATTCAAAACATTCATTACTCAAAAGAGCCCAATAGCAAAAACCAGCGTTTTGAATGAAGAATCACATTTCTTGGTAGAATCATGCAGGATTGAAATTTTTGCTGGTTTTTTACTCCTCTCAACAGCCCAAACAAGTTTCTAAAAGGATGAGTTTGCAACTACTTTACTTTTGGAGAAAATTCAAAACATTCATTATTCAATAGGGCCCAAACTATCAAAAACCAGCGGTTTCAATGAACACACATTTCTTGGTAGAATCATGCAGGACTGAAATTTTTGATGTTTTTCTACTACTCTCATGAGCCCAAACAAGTCTCTAAAAGCATGAGTTTGCAACTACTTTACTTTTGGAGAAAATTCAAAACATTCATTATGCAATAGAGCCCAATAGCAAAAATCAGGTTTTGAATGAAGAATCACATTTCTTGGTAGAATCATGCAGGATTGAAATTTTTGATGGTTTTTTACTCCTCTCAACAGCCCAAACAAGTTTCTAAAAGGATGAGTTTGCAACTACTTTACTTTTGGAGAAAATTCAAAACATGCATTATTCAATACGGCCCAAACTAACAAAAACCAGCGGTTTGAATGAACACACATTTCTTGGTAGAATCATGCAGGACTGAAATTTTTGATGTTTTTCTACTCCTCTCATGAGCCCAAACAAGTCTCTAAAAGCATGAGTTTGCAACTACTTTACTTTTGGAGAAAATTCAAAACATTCACTATTCAATAGAGCCCAATAGCAAAAATCAGGTTTTGAATGAAGAATCACATTTCTTGGTAAAATCATGCAGGATTGAAATTTTTGATGGTTTTTTACTCCTCTCAACAGCCCAAACAAGTTTCTAAAAGGATGAGTTTGCAACTACTTTACTTTTGGAGAAAATTCAAAGCATTCATTATTCAATAGGGCCCAAACTATCAAAAACCAGCGGTTTGAATGAACACACATTTCTTGGTAGAATCATGCAGGACTGAAATTTTTGATGTTTTTCTACTCCTCTCATGAGCCCAAACAAGTCTCTAAAAGCATGAGTTTGCAACTACTTTACTTCTGGAGAAAATTCAAAACATTCATTATTCAATAGAGCCCAATAGCAAAAATCAGGTTTTGAATGAAGAATCACATTTCTTGGTAGAATCATGCAGGATTGAAATTTTTGATGGTTTTTTACTCCTCTCAACAGCCCAAACAAGTTTCTAAAAGGATGAGTTTGCAACTACTTTACTTTTGGAGAAAATTCAAAACATTCATTATTCAATAGGGCCCAAACTATCAAAAACCAGCGGTTTGAATGAACACACATTTCTTGGTAGAATCATGCAGGACTGAAATTTTTGATGTTTTTCTACTCCTCTCATGAGCCCAAACAAGTCTCTAAAAGCATGAGTTTGCAACTACTTTACTTTTGGAGAAAATTCAAAACATTCATTATTCAATAGAGCCCAATAGCAAAAATCAGGTTTTGAATGAAGAATCACATTTCTTGGTAAAATCATGCAGGATTGAAATTTTTGATGGTTTTTTACTCCTCTCAACAGCCCAAACAAGTTTCTAAAAGGATGAGTTTGCAACTACTTTACTTTTGGAGAAAATTCAAAACATTCATTATTCAATAGGGCCCAAACTATCAAAAACCAGCGGTTTGAATGAACACACATTTCTTGGTAGAATCATGCAGGACTGAAATTTTTGATGTTTTTCTACTCCTCTCATGAGCCCAAACAAGTCTCTAAAAGCATGAGTTTGCAACTACTTTACTTTTGGAGAAAATTCAAAACATTCATTACTCAAAAGAGCCCAATAGCAAAAACCAGCGTTTTGAATGCAGAATCACATTTCTTGGTAGAATCATGCAGGATTGAAATTTTTGATGGTTTTTTACTCCTCTCAACAGCCCAAACAAGTTTCTAAAAGGATGAGTTTGCAACTACTTTACTTTTGGAGAAAATTCAAAACATTCATTATTCAATAGGGCCCAAACTATCAAAAACCAGCGGTTTCAATGAACACACATTTCTTGGTAGAATCATGCAGGACTGAAATTTTTGATGTTTTTCTACTACTCTCATGAGCCCAAACAAGTCTCTAAAAGCATGAGTTTGCAACTACTTTACTTTTGGAGAAAATTCAAAACATTCATTATGCAATAGAGCCCAATAGCAAAAATCAGGTTTTGAATGAAGAATCACATTTCTTGGTAGAATCATGCAGGATTGAAATTTTTGATGGTTTTTTACTCCTCTCAACAGCCCAAACAAGTTTCTAAAAGGATGAGTTTGCAACTACTTTACTTTTGGAGAAAATTCAAAACATGCATTATTCAATACGGCCCAAACTAACAAAAACCAGCGGTTTGAATGAACACACATTTCTTGGTAGAATCATGCAGGACTGAAATTTTTGATGTTTTTCTACTCCTCTCATGAGCCCAAACAAGTCTCTAAAAGCATGAGTTTGCAACTACTTTACTTTTGGAGAAAATTCAAAACATTCACTATTCAATAGAGCCCAATAGCAAAAATCAGGTTTTGAATGAAGAATCACATTTCTTGGTAAAATCATGCAGGATTGAAATTTTTGATGGTTTTTTACTCCTCTCAACAGCCCAAACAAGTTTCTAAAAGGATGAGTTTGCAACTACTTTACTTTTGGAGAAAATTCAAAGCATTCATTATTCAATAGGGCCCAAACTATCAAAAACCAGCGGTTTCAATGAACACACATTTCTTGGTAGAATCATGCAGGACTGAAATTTTTGATGTTTTTCTACTCCTCTCATGAGCCCAAACAAGTCTCTAAAAGCATGAGTTTGCAACTACTTTACTTTTGAAGAAAATTCAAAACATTCATTATTCAATAGAGCCCAATAGCAAAAATCAGGTTTTGAATGAAGAATCACATTTCTTGTTAGAATCATGCAGGATTGAAATTTTTGATGTTTTTTTACTCCTCTCAACAGCCCAAACAAGTTTCTAAAAGGATGAGTTTGCAACTACTTTACTTTTGGAGAAAATTCAAAACATTCATTATTCAATAGGGCCCAAACTATCAAAAACCAGCGGTTTCAATGAACACACATTTCTTGGTAGAATCATGCAGGACTGAAATTTTTGATGTTTTTCTACTCCTCTCATGAGCCCAAACAAGTCTCTAAAAGCATGAGTTTGCAACTACTTTACTTTTGGAGAAAATTCAAAACATTCATTATTCAATAGAGCCCAATAGCAAAAATCAGGTTTTGAATGAAGAATCACATTTCTTGGTAAAATCATGCAGGATTGAAATTTTTGATGGTTTTTTACTCCTCTCAACAGCCCAAACAAGTTTCTAAAAGGATGAGTTTGCAACTACTTTACTTTTGGAGAAAATTCAAAACATTCATTATTCAATAGGGCCCAAACTATCAAAAACCAGCGGTTTGAATGAACACACATTTCTTGGTAGAATCATGCAGGACTGAAATTTTTGATGTTTTTCTACTCCTCTCATGAGCCCAAACAAGTCTCTAAAAGCATGAGTTTGCAACTACTTTACTTCTGGAGAAAATTCAAAACATTCATTATTCAATAGAGCCCAATAGCAAAAATCAGGTTTTGAATGAAGAATCACATTTCTTGGTAGAATCATGCAGGATTGAAATTTTTGATGGTTTTTTACTCCTCTCAACAGCCCAAACAAGTTTCTAAAAGGATGAGTTTGCAACTACTTTACTTTTGGAGAAAATTCAAAACATTCATTATTCAATAGGGCCCAAACTATCAAAAACCAGCGGTTTGAATGAACACACATTTCTTGGTAGAATCATGCAGGACTGAAATTTTTGATGTTTTTCTACTCCTCTCATGAGCCCAAACAAGTCTCTAAAAGCATGAGTTTGCAACTACTTTACTTTTGGAGAAAATTCAAAACATTCATTATTCAATAGAGCCCAATAGCAAAAATCAGGTTTTGAATGAAGAATCACATTTCTTGGTAAAATCATGCAGGATTGAAATTTTTGATGGTTTTTTACTCCTCTCAACAGCCCAAACAAGTTTCTAAAAGGATGAGTTTGCAACTACTTTACTTTTGGAGAAAATTCAAAACATTCATTATTCAATAGGGCCCAAACTATCAAAAACCAGCGGTTTGAATGAACACACATTTCTTGGTAGAATCATGCAGGACTGAAATTTTTGATGTTTTTCTACTCCTCTCATGAGCCCAAACAAGTCTCTAAAAGCATGAGTTTGCAACTACTTTACTTTTGGAGAAAATTCAAAACATTCATTACTCAAAAGAGCCCAATAGCAAAAACCAGCGTTTTGAATGCAGAATCACATTTCTTGGTAGAATCATGCAGGATTGAAATTTTTGATGGTTTTTTACTCCTCTCAACAGCCCAAACAAGTTTCTAAAAGGATGAGTTTGCAACTACTTTACTTTTGGAGAAAATTCAAAACATTCATTATTCAATAGGGCCCAAACTATCAAAAACCAGCGGTTTCAATGAACACACATTTCTTGGTAGAATCATGCAGGACTGAAATTTTTGATGTTTTTCTACTCCTCTCATGAGCCCAAACAAGTCTCTAAAAGCATGAGTTTGCAACTACTTTACTTTTGGAGAAAATTCAAAACATTCATTATTCAATAGAGCCCAATTGCAAAAATCAGGTTTTGAATGAAGAATCACATTTCTTGGTAGAATCATGCAGGATTGAAATTTTTGATGGTTTTTTACTCCTCTCAACAGCCCAAACAAGTTTCTAAAAGGATGAGTTTGCAACTACTTTACTTTTGGAGAAAATTCAAAACATTCATTATTCAATAGGGCCCAAAATATCAAAAACCAGCGGTTTGAATGAACACACATTTCTTGGAAGAATCATGCAGGACTGAAATTTTTGATGTTTTTCTACTCCTCTCATGAGCCCAAACAAGTCTCTAAAAGCATGAGTTTGCAACTACTTTACTTTTGGAGAAAATTCAAAACATTCATTATTCAATAGAGCCCAATTGCAAAAATCAGGTTTTAAAATGAAGAATCACATTTCTTGGTAAAATCATGCAGGATTGAAATTTTTGATGGTTTTTTACTCCTCTCAACAGCCCAAACAAGTTTCTAAAAGGATGAGTTTGCAACTACTTTACTTTTGGAGAAAATTCAAAACATTCATTATTCAATAGGGCCCAAACTATCAAAAACCAGCGGTTTGAATGAACACACATTTCTTGGAAGAATCATGCAGGACTGAAATTTTTGATGTTTTTCTACTCCTCTCATGAGCCCAAACAAGTCTCTAAAAGCATGAGTTTGCAACTACTTTACTTTTGGAGAAAATTCAAAACATTCATTATTCAATAGAGCCCAATTGCAAAAATCAGGTTTTAAAATGAAGAATCACATTTCTTGGTAAAATCATGCAGGATTGAAATTTTTGATGGTTTTTTACTCCTCTCAACAGCCCAAACAAGTTTCTAAAAGGATGAGTTTGCAACTACTTTACTTTTGGAGAAAATTCAAAACATTCATTATTCAATAGGGCCCAAACTATCAAAAACCAGCGGTTTCAATGAACACACATTTCTTGGTAGAATCATGCAGGACTGAAATTTTTGATGTTTTTCTACTCCTCTCATGAGCCCAAACAAGTCTCTAAAAGCATGAGTTTGCAACTACTTTACTTTTGGAGAAAATTCAAAACTTTCATTATTCAATAGAGCCCAATAGCAAAATTCAGGTTTTGAATGAAGAATCACATTTCTTGGTAAAATCATGCAGGATTGAAATTTTTGATGGTTTTTTACTCCTCTCAACAGTCCAAACAAGTTTCTAAAAGGATGAGTTTGCAACTACTTTACTTTTGGAGAAAATTCAAAACATTCATTATTCAATAGGGCCCAAACTATCAAAAACCAGCGGTTTGAATGAACACACATTTCTTGGTAGAATCATGCAGGACTGAAATTTTTGATGTTTTTCTACTCCTCTCATGAGCCCAAACAAGTCTCTAAAAGCATGAGTTTGCAACTACTTTACTTTTGGAGAAAATTCAAAACATTCATTACTCAAAAGAGCCCAATAGCAAAAACCAGCGTTTTGAATGAAGAATCACATTTCTTGGTAGAATCATGCAGGATTGAAATTTTTGCTGGTTTTTTACTCCTCTCAACAGCCCAAACAAGTTTCTAAAAGGATGAGTTTGCAACTACTTTACTTTTGGAGAAAATTCAAAACATTCATTATTCAATAGGGCCCAAACTATCAAAAACCAGCGGTTTCAATGAACACACATTTCTTGGTAGAATCATGCAGGACTGAAATTTTTGATGTTTTTCTACTCCTCTCATGAGCCCAAACAAGTCTCTAAAAGCATGAGTTTGCAACTACTTTACTTTTGGAGAAAATTCAAAACATTCATTATGCAATAGAGCCCAATAGCAAAAATCAGGTTTTGAATGAAGAATCACATTTCTTGGTAGAATCATGCAGGATTGAAATTTTTGATGGTTTTTTACTCCTCTCAACAGCCCAAACAAGTTTCTAAAAGGATGAGTTTGCAACTACTTTACTTTTGGAGAAAATTCAAAACATGCATTATTCAATACGGCCCAAACTAACAAAAACCAGCGGTTTGAATGAACACACATTTCTTGGTAGAATCATGCAGGACTGAAATTTTTGATGTTTTTCTACTCCTCTCATGAGCCCAAACAAGTCTCTAAAAGCATGAGTTTGCAACTACTTTACTTTTGGAGAAAATTCAAAACATTCACTATTCAATAGAGCCCAATAGCAAAAATCAGGTTTTGAATGAAGAATCACATTTCTTGGTAAAATCATGCAGGATTGAAATTTTTGATGGTTTTTTACTCCTCTCAACAGCCCAAACAAGTTTCTAAAAGGATGAGTTTGCAACTACTTTACTTTTGGAGAAAATTCAAAGCATTCATTATTCAATAGGGCCCAAACTATCAAAAACCAGCGGTTTCAATGAACACACATTTCTTGGTAGAATCATGCAGGACTGAAATTTTTGATGTTTTTCTACTCCTCTCATGAGCCCAAACAAGTCTCTAAAAGCATGAGTTTGCAACTACTTTACTTTTGAAGAAAATTCAAAACATTCATTATTCAATAGAGCCCAATAGCAAAAATCAGGTTTTGAATGAAGAATCACATTTCTTGGTAGAATCATGCAGGATTGAAATTTTTGATGTTTTTTTACTCCTCTCAACAGCCCAAACAAGTTTCTAAAAGGATGAGTTTGCAACTACTTTACTTTTGGAGAAAATTCAAAACATTCATTATTCAATAGGGCCCAAACTATCAAAAACCAGCGGTTTCAATGAACACACATTTCTTGGTAGAATCATGCAGGACTGAAATTTTTGATGTTTTTCTACTCCTCTCATGAGCCCAAACAAGTCTCTAAAAGCATGAGTTTGCAACTACTTTACTTTTGGAGAAAATTCAAAACATTCATTATTCAATAGAGCCCAATAGCAAAAATCAGGTTTTGAATGAAGAATCACATTTCTTGGTAAAATCATGCAGGATTGAAATTTTTGATGGTTTTTTACTCCTCTCAACAGCCCAAACAAGTTTCTAAAAGGATGAGTTTGCAACTACTTTACTTTTGGAGAAAATTCAAAACATTCATTATTCAATAGGGCCCAAACTATCAAAAACCAGCGGTTTGAATGAACACACATTTCTTGGTAGAATCATGCAGGACTGAAATTTTTGATGTTTTTCTACTCCTCTCATGAGCCCAAACAAGTCTCTAAAAGCATGAGTTTGCAACTACTTTACTTCTGGAGAAAATTCAAAACATTCATTATTCAATAGAGCCCAATAGCAAAAATCAGGTTTTGAATGAAGAATCACATTTCTTGGTAGAATCATGCAGGATTGAAATTTTTGATGGTTTTTTACTCCTCTCAACAGCCCAAACAAGTTTCTAAAAGGATGAGTTTGCAACTACTTTACTTTTGGAGAAAATTCAAAACATTCATTATTCAATAGGGCCCAAACTATCAAAAACCAGCGGTTTGAATGAACACACATTTCTTGGTAGAATCATGCAGGACTGAAATTTTTGATGTTTTTCTACTCCTCTCATGAGCCCAAACAAGTCTCTAAAAGCATGAGTTTGCAACTACTTTACTTTTGGAGAAAATTCAAAACATTCATTATTCAATAGAGCCCAATAGCAAAAATCAGGTTTTGAATGAAGAATCACATTTCTTGGTAAAATCATGCAGGATTGAAATTTTTGATGGTTTTTTACTCCTCTCAACAGCCCAAACAAGTTTCTAAAAGGATGAGTTTGCAACTACTTTACTTTTGGAGAAAATTCAAAACATTCATTATTCAATAGGGCCCAAACTATCAAAAACCAGCGGTTTGAATGAACACACATTTCTTGGTAGAATCATGCAGGACTGAAATTTTTGATGTTTTTCTACTCCTCTCATGAGCCCAAACAAGTCTCTAAAAGCATGAGTTTGCAACTACTTTACTTTTGGAGAAAATTCAAAACATTCATTACTCAAAAGAGCCCAATAGCAAAAACCAGCGTTTTGAATGCAGAATCACATTTCTTGGTAGAATCATGCAGGATTGAAATTTTTGATGGTTTTTTACTCCTCTCAACAGCCCAAACAAGTTTCTAAAAGGATGAGTTTGCAACTACTTTACTTTTGGAGAAAATTCAAAACATTCATTATTCAATAGGGCCCAAACTATCAAAAACCAGCGGTTTCAATGAACACACATTTCTTGGTAGAATCATGCAGGACTGAAATTTTTGATGTTTTTCTACTCCTCTCATGAGCCCAAACAAGTCTCTAAAAGCATGAGTTTGCAACTACTTTACTTTTGGAGAAAATTCAAAACATTCATTATTCAATAGAGCCCAATTGCAAAAATCAGGTTTTGAATGAAGAATCACATTTCTTGGTAGAATCATGCAGGATTGAAATTTTTGATGGTTTTTTACTCCTCTCAACAGCCCAAACAAGTTTCTAAAAGGATGAGTTTGCAACTACTTTACTTTTGGAGAAAATTCAAAACATTCATTATTCAATAGGGCCCAAACTATCAAAAACCAGCGGTTTGAATGAACACACATTTCTTGGAAGAATCATGCAGGACTGAAATTTTTGATGTTTTTCTACTCCTCTCATGAGCCCAAACAAGTCTCTAAAAGCATGAGTTTGCAACTACTTTACTTTTGGAGAAAATTCAAAACATTCATTATTCAATAGAGCCCAATTGCAAAAATCAGGTTTTAAAATGAAGAATCACATTTCTTGGTAAAATCATGCAGGATTGAAATTTTTGATGGTTTTTTACTCCTCTCAACAGCCCAAACAAGTTTCTAAAAGGATGAGTTTGCAACTACTTTACTTTTGGAGAAAATTCAAAACATTCATTATTCAATAGGGCCCAAACTATCAAAAACCAGCGGTTTCAATGAACACACATTTCTTGGTAGAATCATGCAGGACTGAAATTTTTGATGTTTTTCTACTCCTCTCATGAGCCCAAACAAGTCTCTAAAAGCATGAGTTTGCAACTACTTTACTTTTGGAGAAAATTCAAAACTTTCATTATTCAATAGAGCCCAATAGCAAAATTCAGGTTTTGAATGAAGAATCACATTTCTTGGTAAAATCATGCAGGATTGAAATTTTTGATGGTTTTTTACTCCTCTCAACAGTCCAAACAAGTTTCTAAAAGGATGAGTTTGCAACTACTTTACTTTTGGAGAAAATTCAAAACATTCATTATTCAATAGGGCCCAAACTATCAAAAACCAGCGGTTTGAATGAACACACATTTCTTGGTAGAATCATGCAGGACTGAAATTTTTGATGTTTTTCTACTCCTCTCATGAGCCCAAACAAGTCTCTAAAAGCATGAGTTTGCAACTACTTTACTTTTGGAGAAAATTCAAAACATTCATTACTCAAAAGAGCCCAATAGCAAAAACCAGCGTTTTGAATGAAGAATCACATTTCTTGGTAGAATCATGCAGGATTGAAATTTTTGCTGGTTTTTTACTCCTCTCAACAGCCCAAACAAGTTTCTAAAAGGATGAGTTTGCAACTACTTTACTTTTGGAGAAAATTCAAAACATTCATTATTCAATAGGGCCCAAACTATCAAAAACCAGCGGTTTCAATGAACACACATTTCTTGGTAGAATCATGCAGGACTGAAATTTTTGATGTTTTTCTACTCCTCTCATGAGCCCAAACAAGTCTCTAAAAGCATGAGTTTGCAACTACTTTACTTTTGGAGAAAATTCAAAATATTCATTATGCAATAGAGCCCAATAGCAAAAATCAGGTTTTGAATGAAGAATCACATTTCTTGGTAGAATCATGCAGGATTGAAATTTTTGATGGTTTTTTACTCCTCTCAACAGCCCAAACAAGTTTCTAAAAGGATGAGTTTGCAACTACTTTACTTTTGGAGAAAATTCAAAACATGCATTATTCAATACGGCCCAAACTAACAAAAACCAGCGGTTTGAATGAACACACATTTCTTGGTAGAATCATGCAGGACTGAAATTTTTGATGTTTTTCTACTCCTCTCATGAGCCCAAACAAGTCTCTAAAAGCATGAGTTTGCAACTACTTTACTTTTGGAGAAAATTCAAAACATTCACTATTCAATAGAGCCCAATAGCAAAAATCAGGTTTTGAATGAAGAATCACATTTCTTGGTAAAATCATGCAGGATTGAAATTTTTGATGGTTTTTTACTCCTCTCAACAGCCCAAACAAGTTTCTAAAAGGATGAGTTTGCAACTACTTTACTTTTGGAGAAAATTCAAAGCATTCATTATTCAATAGGGCCCAAACTATCAAAAACCAGCGGTTTCAATGAACACACATTTCTTGGTAGAATCATGCAGGACTGAAATTTTTGATGTTTTTCTACTCCTCTCATGAGCCCAAACAAGTCTCTAAAAGCATGAGTTTGCAACTACTTTACTTTTGAAGAAAATTCAAAACATTCATTATTCAATAGAGCCCAATAGCAAAAATCAGGTTTTGAATGAAGAATCACATTTCTTGGTAGAATCATGCAGGATTGAAATTTTTGATGTTTTTTTACTCCTCTCAACAGCCCAAACAAGTTTCTAAAAGGATGAGTTTGCAACTACTTTACTTTTGGAGAAAATTCAAAACATTCATTATTCAATAGGGCCCAAACTATCAAAAACCAGCGGTTTCAATGAACACACATTTCTTGGTAGAATCATGCAGGACTGAAATTTTTGATGTTTTTCTACTCCTCTCATGAGCCCAAACAAGTCTCTAAAAGCATGAGTTTGCAACTACTTTACTTTTGGAGAAAATTCAAAACATTCATTATTCAATAGAGCCCAATAGCAAAAATCAGGTTTTGAATGAAGAATCACATTTCTTGGTAAAATCATGCAGGATTGAAATTTTTGATGGTTTTTTACTCCTCTCAACAGCCCAAACAAGTTTCTAAAAGGATGAGTTTGCAACTACTTTACTTTTGGAGAAAATTCAAAACATTCATTATTCAATAGGGCCCAAACTATCAAAAACCAGCGGTTTGAATGAACACACATTTCTTGGTAGAATCATGCAGGACTGAAATTTTTGATGTTTTTCTACTCCTCTCATGAGCCCAAACAAGTCTCTAAAAGCATGAGTTTGCAACTACTTTACTTCTGGAGAAAATTCAAAACATTCATTATTCAATAGAGCCCAATAGCAAAAATCAGGTTTTGAATGAAGAATCACATTTCTTGGTAGAATCATGCAGGATTGAAATTTTTGATGGTTTTTTACTCCTCTCAACAGCCCAAACAAGTTTCTAAAAGGATGAGTTTGCAACTACTTTACTTTTGGAGAAAATTCAAAACATTCATTATTCAATAGGGCCCAAACTATCAAAAACCAGCGGTTTGAATGAACACACATTTCTTGGTAGAATCATGCAGGACTGAAATTTTTGATGTTTTTCTACTCCTCTCATGAGCCCAAACAAGTCTCTAAAAGCATGAGTTTGCAACTACTTTACTTTTGGAGAAAATTCAAAACATTCATTATTCAATAGAGCCCAATAGCAAAAATCAGGTTTTGAATGAAGAATCACATTTCTTGGTAAAATCATGCAGGATTGAAATTTTTGATGGTTTTTTACTCCTCTCAACAGCCCAAACAAGTTTCTAAAAGGATGAGTTTGCAACTACTTTACTTTTGGAGAAAATTCAAAACATTCATTATTCAATAGGGCCCAAACTATCAAAAACCAGCGGTTTGAATGAACACACATTTCTTGGTAGAATCATGCAGGACTGAAATTTTTGATGTTTTTCTACTCCTCTCATGAGCCCAAACAAGTCTCTAAAAGCATGAGTTTGCAACTACTTTACTTTTGGAGAAAATTCAAAACATTCATTACTCAAAAGAGCCCAATAGCAAAAACCAGCGTTTGGAATGCAGAATCACATTTCTTGGTAGAATCATGCAGGATTGAAATTTTTGATGGTTTTTTACTCCTCTCAACAGCCCAAACAAGTTTCTAAAAGGATGAGTTTGCAACTACTTTACTTTTGGAGAAAATTCAAAACATTCATTATTCAATAGGGCCCAAACTATCAAAAACCAGCGGTTTCAATGAACACACATTTCTTGGTAGAATCATGCAGGACTGAAATTTTTGATGTTTTTCTACTCCTCTCATGAGCCCAAACAAGTCTCTAAAAGCATGAGTTTGCAACTACTTTACTTTTGGAGAAAATTCAAAACATTCATTATTCAATAGAGCCCAATTGCAAAAATCAGGTTTTGAATGAAGAATCACATTTCTTGGTAGAATCATGCAGGATTGAAATTTTTGATGGTTTTTTACTCCTCTCAACAGCCCAAACAAGTTTCTAAAAGGATGAGTTTGCAACTACTTTACTTTTGGAGAAAATTCAAAACATTCATTATTCAATAGGGCCCAAAATATCAAAAACCAGCGGTTTGAATGAACACACATTTCTTGGAAGAATCATGCAGGACTGAAATTTTTGATGTTTTTCTACTCCTCTCATGAGCCCAAACAAGTCTCTAAAAGCATGAGTTTGCAACTACTTTACTTTTGGAGAAAATTCAAAACATTCATTATTCAATAGAGCCCAATTGCAAAAATCAGGTTTTAAAATGAAGAATCACATTTCTTGGTAAAATCATGCAGGATTGAAATTTTTGATGGTTTTTTACTCCTCTCAACAGCCCAAACAAGTTTCTAAAAGGATGAGTTTGCAACTACTTTACTTTTGGAGAAAATTCAAAACATTCATTATTCAATAGGGCCCAAACTATCAAAAACCAGCGGTTTGAATGAACACACATTTCTTGGTAGAATCATGCAGGACTGAAATTTTTGATGTTTTTTTACTCCTCTCATGAGCCCAAACAAGTCTCTAAAAGCATGAGTTTGCAACTACTTTACTTTTGGAGAAAATTC
Organism: Dendrobates tinctorius; assembly: GCF_039654945.1. Taxonomy (NCBI): domain Eukaryota; kingdom Metazoa; phylum Chordata; class Amphibia; order Anura; family Dendrobatidae; genus Dendrobates; species Dendrobates tinctorius. The sequence continues at coordinate 11,116,485 of NW_027361701.1, read as the reverse complement.
AAAACTTTCATTACTCAAAAGAGCCCAATAGCAAAAACCAGCGTTTTGAATGAAGAATCACATTTCTTGGTAGAATCATGCAGGATTGAAATTTTTGATGGTTTTTTACTCCTCTCAACAGCCCAAACAAGTTTCTAAAAGGATGAGTTTGCAACTACTTTACTTTTGGAGAAAATTCAAAACATTCATTATTCAATAGGGCCCAAACTATCAAAAACCAGCGGTTTCAATGAACACACATTTCTTGGTAGAATCATGCAGGACTGAAATTTTTGATGTTTTTCTACTCCTCTCATGAGCCCAAACAAGTCTCTAAAAGCATGAGTTTGCAACTACTTTACTTTTGGAGAAAATTCAAAACATTCATTATTCAATAGAGCCCAATAGCAAAAACCAGCGTTTTGAATGAAGAATCACATTTCTTGGTAGAATCATGCAGGATTGAAATTTTTGATGGTTTTTTACTCCTCTCAAAAGCCCAAACAAGTTTCTAAAAGGATGAGTTTGCAACTACTTTACTTTTGGAGAAAATTCAAAACATTCATTATTCAATAGGGCCCAAACTATCAAAAACCAGCGGTTTGAATGAACACACATTTCTTGGAAGAATCATGCAGGACTGAAATTTTTGATGTTTTTCTACTCCTCTCATGAGCCCAAACAAGTCTCTAAAAGCATGAGTTTGCAACTACTTTACTTTTGGAGAAAATTCAAAACATTCATTATTCAATAGAGCCCAATAGCAAAAATCAGGTTTTAAAATGAAGAATCACATTTCTTGGTAAAATCATGCAGGATTGAAATTTTTGATGGTTTTTTACTCCTCTCAACAGCCCAAACAAGTTTCTAAAAGGATGAGTTTGCAACTACTTTACTTTTGGAGAAAATTCAAAACATTCATTATTCAATAGGGCCCAAACTATCAAAAACCAGCGGTTTAAATGAACACACATTTCTTGGTAGAATCATGCAGGACTGAAATTTTTGATGTTTTTTTACTCCTCTCATGAGCCCAAACAAGTCTCTAAAAGCATGAGTTTGCAACTACTTTACTTTTGGAGAAAATTCAAAACATTCATTACTCAAAAGAGCCCAATAGCAAAAACCAGCGTTTTGAATGAAGAATCACATTTCTTAGTAGAATCATGCAGGATTGAAATTTTTGATGGTTTTTTACTCCTCCCAACAGCCCAAACAAGTTTCTAAAATGATGAGTTTGCAACTACTTTACTTTTGGAGAAAATTCAAAACATTCATTATTCAATAGGGCCCAAACTATCAAAAACCAGCGTTTTCAATGAACACACATTTCTTGGTAGAATCATGCAGGACTGAAAATTTTGATGTTTTTCTACTCCTCTCATGAGCCCAAACAAGTCTCTAAAAGCATGAGTTTGCAACTACTTTACTTTTGGAGAAAATTCAAAACATTCATTATTCAATAGAGCCCAATAGCAAAAACCAGCGTTTTGAATGAAGAATCACATTTCTTGGTAGAATCATGCAGGATTGAAATTTTTGATGGTTTTTTACTCCTCTCAACAGCCCAAACAAGTTTCTAAAAGGATGAGTTTGCAACTACTTTACTTTTGGAGAAAATTCAAAACATTCATTATTCCATAGGGCCCAAACTATCAAAAACCAGCGGTTTGAATGAACACACATTTCTTGGAAGAATCATGCAGGACTGAAATTTTTGATGTTTTTCTACTCCTCTCATGAGCCCAAACAAGTCTCTAAAAGCATGAGTTTGCAACTACTTTACTTTTGGAGAAAATTCAAAACATTCATTATTCAATAGAGCCCAATAGCAAAAATCAGGTTTTAAAATGAAGAATCACATTTCTTGGTAAAATCATGCAGGATTGAAATTTTTGATGGTTTTTTACTCCTCTCAACAGCCCAAACAAGTTTCTAAAAGGATGAGTTTGCAACTACTTTACTTTTGGAGAAAATTCAAAACATTCATTATTCAATAGGGCCCAAACTATCAAAAACCAGCGGTTTCAATGAACACACATTTCTTGGTAGAATCATGCAGGACTGAAATTTTTGATGTTTTTTTACTCCTCTCATGAGCCCAAACAAGTCTCTAAAAGCATGAGTTTGCAACTACTTTACTTTTGGAGAAAATTCAAAACATTCATTACTCAAAAGAGCCCAATAGCAAAAACCAGCGTTTTGAATGAAGAATCACATTTCTTGGTAGAATCATGCAGGATTGAAATTTTTGATGGTTTTTTACTCCTCTCAACAGCCCAAACAAGTTTCTAAAATGATGAGTTTGCAACTACTTTACTTTTGGAGAAAATTCAAAACATTCATTATTCAATAGGGCCCAAACTATCAAAAACCAGCGGTTTGAATGAACACACATTTCTTGGTAGAATCATGCAGGACTGAAATTTTTGATGTTTTTCTACTCCTCTCATGAGCCCAAACAAGTCTCTAAAAGCATGAGTTTGCAACTACTTTACTTTTGGAGAAAATTCAAAACATTCATTATTCAATAGAGCCCAATAGCAAAAATCAGGTTTTGAATGAAGAATCACATTTCTTGGTAGAATCATGCAGGATTGAAATTTTTGATGGTTTTTTACTCCTCTCAACAGCCCAAACAAGTTTCTAAAAGGATGAGTTTGCAACTACTTTACTTTTGGAGAAAATTCAAAACATTCATTATTCAATAGGGCCCAAACTATCAAAAACCAGCGGTTTCAATGAACACACATTTCTTGGTAGAATCATGCAGGACTGAAATTTTTGATGTTTTTCTACTCCTCTCATGAGCCCAAACAAGTCTCTAAAAGCATGAGTTTGCAACTACTTTACTTTTGGAGAAAATTCAAAACATTCATTATTCAATAGAGCCCAATAGCAAAAATCAGGTTTTGAATGAAGAATCACATTTCTTGGTAGAATCATGCAGGATTGAAATTTTTGATGTTTTTTTACTCCTCTCAACAGCCCAAACAAGTTTCTAAAAGGATGAGTTTGCAACTACTTTACTTTTGGAGAAAATTCAAAACATTCATTATTCAATAGGGCCCAAACTATCAAAAACCAGCGGTTTCAATGAACACACATTTCTTGGTAGAATCATGCAGGACTGAAATTTTTGATGTTTTTCTACTCCTCTCATGAGCCCAAACAAGTCTCTAAAAGCATGAGTTTGCAACTACTTTACTTTTGGAGAAAATTCAAAACATTCATTACTCAAAAGAGCCCAATAGCAAAAACCAGCGTTTTGAATGAAGAATCACATTTCTTGGTAGAATCATGCAGGATTGAAATTTTTGATGGTTTTTTACTCCTCTCAACAGCCCAAACAAGTTTCTAAAAGGATGAGTTTGCAACTACTTTACTTTTGGAGAAAATTCAAAACATTCATTATTCAATAGGGCCCAAACTATCAAAAACCAGCCGTTTGAATGAACACACATTTCTTGGTAGAATCATGCAGGACTGAAATTTTTGATGTTTTTCTACTCCTCTCATGAGCCCAAACAAGTCTCTAAAAGCATGAGTTTGCAACTACTTTACTTTTGGAGAAAATTCAAAACATTCATTACTCAAAAGAGCCCAATAGCAAAAACCAGCGATTTGAATGAAGAATCACATTTCTTGGTAGAATCATGCAGGATTGAAATTTTTGATGGTTTTTTACTCCTCTCAACAGCCCAAACAAGTTTCTAAAAGGATGAGTTTGCAACTACTTTACTTTTGGAGAAAATTCAAAACATTCATTATTCAATAGGGCCCAAACTATCAAAAACCAGCCGTTTGAATGAACACACATTTCTTGGTAGAATCATGCAGGACTGAAATTTTTGATGTTTTTCTACTCCTCTCATGAGCCCAAACAAGTCTCTAAAAGCATGAGTTTGCAACTACTTTACTTTTGGAGAAAATTCAAAACATTCATTATTCAATAGAGCCCAATAGCAAAAATCAGGTTTTGAATGAAGAATCACATTTCTTGGTAGAATCATGCAGGATTGAAATTTTTGATGGTTTTTTACTCCTCTCAACAGCCCAAACAAGTTTCTAAAAGGATGAGTTTGCAACTACTTTACTTTTGGAGAAAATTCAAAACATTCATTATTCAATAGGGCCCAAACTATCAAAAACCAGCGGTTTCAATGAACACACATTTCTTGGTAGAATCATGCAGGACTGAAATTTTTGATGTTTTTCTACTCCTCTCATGAGCCCAAACAAGTCTCTAAAAGCATGAGTTTGCAACTACTTTACTTTTGGAGAAAATTCAAAACATTCATTATTCAATAGAGCCCAATAGCAAAAATCAGGTTTTGAATGAAGAATCACATTTCTTGGTAGAATCATGCAGGATTGAAATTTTTGATGTTTTTTTACTCCTCTCAACAGCCCAAACAAGTTTCTAAAAGGATGAGTTTGCAACTACTTTACTTTTGGAGAAAATTCAAAACATTCATTATTCAATAGGGCCCAAACTATCAAAAACCAGCGGTTTGAATGAACACACATTTCTTGGTAGAATCATGCAGGACTGAAATTTTTGATGTTTTTCTACTCCTCTCATGAGCCCAAACAAGTCTCTAAAAGCATGAGTTTGCAACTACTTTACTTTTGGAGAAAATTCAAAACATTCATTACTCAAAAGAGCCCAATAGCAAAAACCAGCGTTTTGAATGAAGAATCACATTTCTTGGTAGAATCATGCAGGATTGAAATTTTTGATGGTTTTTTACTCCTCTCAACAGCCCAAACAAGTTTCTAAAAGGATGAGTTTGCAACTACTTTACTTTTGGAGAAAATTCAAAACATTCATTATTCAATAGGGCCCAAACTATCAAAAACCAGCCGTTTGAATGAACACACATTTCTTGGTAGAATCATGCAGGACTGAAATTTTTGATGTTTTTCTACTCCTCTCATGAGCCCAAACAAGTCTCTAAAAGCATGAGTTTGCAACTACTTTACTTTTGGAGAAAATTCAAAACATTCATTATTCAATAGAGCCCAATAGCAAAAATCAGGTTTTGAATGAAGAATCACATTTCTTGGTAAAATCATGCAGGATTGAAATTTTTGATGGTTTTTTACTCCTCTCAACAGCCCAAACAAGTTTCTAAAAGGATGAGTTTGCAACTACTTTACTTTTGGAGAAAATTCAAAACATTCATTATTCAATAGGGCCCAAACTATCAAAAACCAGCGGTTTGAATGAACACACATTTCTTGGTAGAATCATGCAGGACTGAAATTTTTGATGTTTTTCTACTCCTCTCATGAGCCCAAACAAGTCTCTAAAAGCATGAGTTTGCAACTACTTTACTTTTGGAGAAAATTCAAAACATTCATTATTCAATAGAGCCCAATAGCAAAAATCAGGTTTTGAATGAAGAATCACATTTCTTGGTAGAATCATGCAGGATTGAAATTTTTGATGTTTTTTTACTCCTCTCAACAGCCCAAACAAGTTTCTAAAAGGATGAGTTTGCAACTACTTTACTTTTGGAGAAAATTCAAAACATTCATTATTCAATAGGGCCCAAACTATCAAAAACCAGCGGTTTGAATGAACACACATTTCTTGGTAGAATCATGCAGGACTGAAATTTTTGATGTTTTTCTACTCCTCTCATGAGCCCAAACAAGTCTCTAAAAGCATGAGTTTGGGGGGCGTGGTTTGCAGAGGCCAGGAGCAGACGTGTTTTGCAAGAGCTCCTGAGATTCCTCTAAAAGAGCTACTTAAAGCTTACAAATAAGTGGACTTTATGCAACTATTTGCTGTGGAGGACCTGTGAGAACATGTCTGGAGCTACAGAAATGAAGAAAGAAAAAAATCCAGTGGATAAAAAGCTTCTTAAAGCATCGGGAAGCAAGCGGCCTGAAATTGCTGTGTCATCCCCGCTGTCTGGCTGGAGGAAGATGGCGGCTGCAGTGAAGCCGGTAGCACAGAGGAAGATTGAAGCGACGCCGATGTGGAGATCTGCTGGGTCACAGCCAGTCAACCGGATCATCGGTGGTGGACAAGGAAGGAAAAAAGAGATACCACCGGTTGTCAGCAGCGGGAGGAGAAGCGGCGGCAAAGGTACAGCGGCAGAGGAGAAGAGGAGCGGGACAGAAGAAGCGATGATGTCATCCTATGCCGGCGGGAAGCAGAGAGGCTGTGGGGTCGTCGTGGCAATGGAGAAGCTGGAGAACACAGCGAGGAAGCCCGTCGGGTCTGCCCTGAATGAACGCAATGGTGCCGGAAGAGGAGAAGAAAGAGGCGGCAGAGCGGTCACAGCAGCGGTCACATCAAAGGAGGAGGAAGACCCGGTCCTGCTTTCTTCATCCGTGGTTCTGGCGGTAGCTGAGGGGAGGACCCGGGAGACCGGCGGTGATTCTACAGCGGCAGAGCAGAAGAGGAGCAGGGCGGAAGAAGCGGTGATGTCATCATATGCCGGTGAGAGGAAGAGAAGCTGCGGGGTCGCCGTGGCAATGGAGAAGCCGGAGATCGCAGCAAGGAAGCCTGTTGGGGTCTCGCTGAATGGACGTGATGGTGCAGGGAGAGGGGATAGAGGCAGCAGAGCGGTAATAGCAGCGGTGACATCATTGGAGAGGGAAGAAGCCGCGATCCTGCTTTCATCATCTGCGGTCCTGGCGGTGGCTGAGGGGAGGACCCGGGAGACCGGCGGTGAGTCTACAAGGACCTTGGTGGAGGCTGGTGTCTGGCGCAGGGAGGTGTCAGGCGCCCTGGAACACAATCAAGCGCTCCATACAGCGGAAGAGGGAATCTTCATTGCGACTTGTGGAGCAGCTGAGGAGAGTTGTCGGGTGAGCGTCCAAGGGGCAGGAATCGGTTCAGGGTGGAAGGAGAAGAAAGAAGAGGGTCTGAGGTTGGAACCAGGGGGTGGCAGCCTGCGATATGAGGCTGCTGTATTTGTACCATCGGTACTCAGAGATGGGGGTGCCTGGACTCAGAAATTGGGGATAGGGGGGCAGGGGAACACCTCATTACAACAATGTTTAAATGGGGGGTACCCCTATACTCCCTCACAAAAGGAACAACTACAAAATATTCAGAGGTTGCGGGATGTGGATGAAGAAGTTCATAATGGAGGGTGTGGATCTGTGGTTCAGTCGTGTGGGGCGATGAGCAAGGTATCCCTAAGAAATAATGGGGTTAAAAACCCTGTTAATACAGGAAGACAGATGAGCGTAACCTTATGTAAGCCAAATGAGGCCATAAATAATAACGAACAGAAATATAAAAAATCCAAATTGGGGGATGGGGAAAAAAAAGGGTTCCATATTGACTCTGCCAATTGCATATCATTTAAAGAGGATGTGTATCAAACGATGCTGGAAAGCTCCCAGTTTAATGAGATTACTTTTGGCGCCAATGATGATTTAGAAAGCATTTATACAATAGAATCCTCTGGCGGGGCTGATTCATACGAAGCGTATGGGAGCGATCCTTTTAATGATAAGATTTTGAATGGAACCTCATCTCCATATTCTACTTCTGAGGGGGATAATACTCCTGAAATTAATACTTCACTGATAGATGACATACCCGCCTCAGATGACCATCCATCAGAAGGCTTTGTAGCTAGAATGTGTACAGCCCTTTTAAAATCACTAGATGCCTCAGTAGAAAATCATATTACTCAGAGAAACTCATTTAAGCAAAAAGAATCCAAGGCCTCTGAAGTCTTCATTAAAAATCTTTTTAGGGATACTTTGCTGCGCCTGACTGATGACTCCTATCCTAACTCTGCTAGAAACTTTGATAATACCACAAAAAGCCGAGAAGTACACGATTCTCAAGAAAACCATGAGCCCCGACCCTCTATCACTCTAAAATTGAATGACCTCCCTTATAAAAACCATGAGACACCAACAACACTAGCGGATGGTACCCATTTAACCTCTTTGATCTCCTCAGAGGTCTCTGGATGCTGTTTTCACAATACTAAGACGACAGAATCAATCAAAATTAAAAATGATATATTACACTCAAGCGACTGTCAAATGTTATCTGTGCTCTCAGACTCATTGAATACTATTAAAAAGGACATTGCTTCTTTTAACTCCACCCTGGCCAATTATGAGGACTTTAAAAGAAAAAACAATGTTAAAATACGAGGGATACCTGAGTCAGTCCAGGCCTTCCAATTAAAGAGTTACATATCCTCAATGGTCACCTCCTTATTCCCCACTGCTAACGAGAATTATCTAATTGAAAAAACTTTTCGGATACGAAGACCACCTGAGTTACCGCAAGATTTAGCAAGAGATGTTATCGTGTCGTTTCATCCAAACTGGTTAAGAAGTGCGTTCCTTGGACTGTCTAAAGATCCAGAATTCAAATCTTCCCGCTATAGTCATCTATCCTTTTTTAAAGACTTATCAAAAAGCACCTTGAAAAAAAGGAAGTCATTCTCCTCTACTACACGTGAACTGCTACGTGCCAAGATTCCATATTTTTGGACACAATCTTCGACTCTATTGGTGAAATATGCAGAGAGGCTGGTCCCCATCACTTCTCCAGACGAAGGGACTGATTTCTTAGAATTTTTAAGATCCTCCGCAAAATCTTTTCCTCCTTGAACTCAGACTATCACCGCGACTGAAAAATTGCCTTTAATATTTGTACTTGTTCCAAGTTCTCACATTGGTCTTAATTACTAATGTATTCCACTTTTTAATATTCTGGAATTGAACCGGACATTCCCCCCAATAGGTCTTAGGGACATCAATGGTTGTCCCGGACGGGGCAGGCTACTATACCTCCTACATTCTACCTTATATATGTTTGTTAATTGACACATTGGAGGCGAATAAGGATAATTGTTTTTTTTTTGCAGGTACTGATAAGAAGACTTTAAATCATTCTAGTAAGATACGCAACTGGTTGGTTACGTCGAGGTTGCAACTTTTAGTAGCTAACACAGATTTGTGAAGTATAACATAATCCTGTGTATTGATTTTACTTCTACTGATATTTAACTTGACGATCATTCAAATGATTACTTGCATTTTTTTAAGCTAATATGTAAAATTTTGTGATCTCTGATGTGTTGTGTATATAGTCTGCCTATTCCCCCATGCTTGGGGGTTTCCCTGTCTTTACAGGGAATTATGTTTCCCTACCCTTCCTTTGTTTTGTATTCCCTTCCTTTCCTTAAAAATTTGAAACTCTAATAAAGATTATTGGAAAATAAAAGCATGAGTTTGCAACTACTTTACTTTTGGAGAAAATTCAAAACATTCATTACTCAAAAGAGCCCAATAGCAAAAACCAGCGTTTTGAATGAAGAATCACATTTCTTGGTAGAATCATGCAGGATGGAAATTTTTGATGGTTTTTTACTCCTCTCAACAGCCCAAACAAGTTTCTAAAAGGATGAGTTTGCAACTACTTTACTTTTGGAGAAAATTCAAAACATTCATTATTCAATAGGGCCCAAACTATCAAAAACCAGCGGTTTCAATGAACACACATTTCTTGGTAGAATCATGCAGGACTGAAATTTTTGATGTTTTTCTACTCCTCTCATGAGCCCAAACAAGTCTCTAAAAGCATGAGTTTGCAACTACTTTACTTTTGGAGAAAATTCAAAACATTCATTATTCAATAGAGCCCAATAGCAAAAATCAGGTTTTGAATGAAGAATCACATTTCTTGGTAGAATCATGCAGGATTGAAATTTTTGATGGTTTTTTACTCCTCTCAACAGCCCAAACAAGTTTCTAAAAGGATGAGTTTGCAACTACTTTACTTTTGGAGAAAATTCAAAACATTCATTATTCAATAGGGCCCAAACTATCAAAAACCAGCGGTTTCAATGAACACACATTTCTTGGTAGAATCATGCAGGACTGAAATTTTTGATGTTTTTCTACTCCTCTCATGAGCCCAAACAAGTCTCTAAAAGCATGAGTTTGCAACTACTTTACTTTTGGAGAAAATTCAAAACATTCATTATTCAATAGAGCCCAATAGCAAAAATCAGGTTTTGAATGAAGAATCACATTTCTTGGTAAAATCATGCAGGATTGAAATTTTTGATGGTTTTTTACTCCTCTCAACAGCCCAAACAAGTTTCTAAAAGGATGAGTTTGCAACTACTTTACTTTTGGAGAAAATTCAAAACATTCATTATTCAATAGGGCCCAAACTATCAAAAACCAGCGGTTTGAATGAACACACATTTCTTGGTAGAATCATGCAGGACTGAAATTTTTGATGGTTTTCTACTCCTATCATGAGCCCAAACAAGTCTCTAAAAGCATGAGTTTGCAACTACTTTACTTTTGGAGAAAATTCAAAACATTCATTACTCAAAAGAGCCCAATAGCAAAAACCAGCGTTTTGAATGCAGAATCACATTTCTTGGTAGAATCATGCAGGATTGAAATTTTTGATGGTTTTTTACTCCTCTCAACAGCCCAAACAAGTTTCTAAAAGGATGAGTTTGCAACTACTTTACTTTTGGACAAAATTCAAAACATTCATTATTCAATAGGGCCCAAACTATCAAAAACCAGCGGTTTCAATGAACACACATTTCTTGGTAGAATCATGCAGGACTGAAATTTTTGATGTTTTTCTACTCCTCTCATGAGCCCAAACAAGTCTCTAAAAGCATGAGTTTGCAACTACTTTACTTTTGGAGAAAATTCAAAACATTCATTATTCAATAGAGCCCAATAGCAAAAATCAGGTTTTGAATGAAGAATCACATTTCTTGGTAGAATCATGCAGGATTGAAATTTTTGATGGTTTTTTACTCCTCTCAACAGCCCAAACAAGTTTCTAAAAGGATGAGTTTGCAACTACTTTACTTTTGGAGAAAATTCAAAACATTCATTATTCAATAGGGCCCAAAATATCAAAAACCAGCGGTTTGAATGAACACACATTTCTTGGTAGAATCGTGCAGGACTGAAATTTTTGATGTTTTTCTACTCCTCTCATGAGCCCAAACAAGTCTCTAAAAGCATGAGTTTGCAACTACTTTACTTTTGGAGAAAATTCAAAACATTCATTATTCAATAGAGCCCAATAGCAAAAATCAGGTTTTGAATGAAGAATCACATTTCTTGGTAGAATCATGCAGGATTGAAATTTTTGATGGTTTTTTACTCCTCTCAACAGCCCAAACAAGTTTCTAAAAGGATGAGTTTGCAACTACTTTACTTTTGGAGAAAATTCAAAACATTCATTATTCAATAGGGCCCAAACTATCAAAAACCAGCGGTTTGAATGAACACACATTTCTTGGTAGAATCATGCAGGACTGAAATTTTTGATGTTTTTTTTACTCCTCTCATGAGCCCAAACAAGTCTCTAAAAGCATGAGTTTGCAACTACTTTACTTTTGGAGAAAATTCAAAACATTCATTACTCAAAAGAGCCCAATAGCAAAAACCAGCGTTTTGAATGAAGAATCACATTTCTTGGTAGAATCATGCAGGATTGAAATTTTTGATGGTTTTTTACTCCTCTCAACAGCCCAAACAAGTTTCTAAAAGGATGAGTTTGCAACTACTTTACTTTTGGAGAAAATTCAAAACATTCATTATTCAATAGGGCCCAAACTATCAAAAACCAGCGGTTTCAATGAACACACATTTCTTGGTAGAATCATGCAGGACTGAAATTTTTGATGTTTTTCTACTCCTCTCATGAGCCCAAACAAGTCTCTAAAAGCATGAGTTTGCAACTACTTTACTTTTGGAGAAAATTCAAAACATTCATTATTCAATAGAGCCCAATAGCAAAAACCAGCGTTTTGAATGAAGAATCACATTTCTTGGTAAAATCATGCAGGATTGAAATTTTTGATGGTTTTTTACTCCTCTCAACAGCCCAAACAAGTTTCTAAAAGGATGAGTTTGCAACTACTTTACTTTTGGAGAAAATTCAAAACATTCATTATTCAATAGGGCCCAAACTATCAAAAACCAGCGGTTTGAATGAACACACATTTCTTGGTAGAATCATGCAGGACTGAAATTTTTGATGTTTTTTTTACTCCTCTCATGAGCCCAAACAAGTCTCTAAAAGCATGAGTTTGCAACTACTTTACTTTTGGAGAAAATTCAAAACATTCATTACTCAAAAGAGCCCAATAGCAAAAACCAGCGTTTTGAATGAAGAATCACATTTCTTGGTAGAATCATGCAGGATTGAAATTTTTGATGGTTTTTTACTCCTCTCAACAGCCCAAACAAGTTTCTAAAAGGATGAGTTTGCAACTACTTTACTTTTGGAGAAAATTCAAAACATTCATTATTCAATAGGGCCCAAACTATCAAAAACCAGCGGTTTCAATGAACACACATTTCTTGGTAGAATCATGCAGGACTGAAATTTTTGATGTTTTTCTACTCCTCTCATGAGCCCAAACAAGTCTCTAAAAGCATGAGTTTGCAACTACTTTACTTTTGGAGAAAATTCAAAACATTCATTATTCAATAGAGCCCAATAGCAAAAACCAGCGTTTTGAATGAAGAATCACATTTCTTGGTAGAATCATGCAGGATTGAAATTTTTGATGGTTTTTTACTCCTCTCAACAGCCCAAACAAGTTTCTAAAAGGATGAGTTTGCAACTACTTTACTTTTGGAGAAAATTCAAAACATTCATTATTCAATAGGGCCCAAACTATCAAAAACCAGCGGTTTGAATGAACACACATTTCTTGGAAGAATCATGCAGGACTGAAATTTTTGATGTTTTTCTACTCCTCTCATGAGCCCAAACAAGTCTCTAAAAGCATGAGTTTGCAACTACTTTACTTTTGGAGAAAATTCAAAACATTCATTATTCAATAGAGCCCAATAGCAAAAATCAGATTTTAAAATGAAGAATCACATTTCTTGGTAAAATCATGCAGGATTGAAATTTTTGATGGTTTTTTACTCCTCTCAACAGCCCAAACAAGTTTCTAAAAGGATGAGTTTGCAAGTATTTTACTTTTGGAGAAAATTCAAAACATTCATTATTCAATAGGGACCAAACTAACAAAAACCAGCGGTTTGAATGAACACACATTTCTTGGTAGAATCATGCAGGACTGAAATTTTTGATGTTTTTCTACTCCTCTCATGAGCCCAAACAAGTCTCTAAAAGCATGAGTTTGCAACTACTTTACTTTTGGAGAAAATTCAAAACATTCATTACTCAAAAGAGCCCAATAGCAAAAACCAGCGTTTTGAATGAAGAATCACATTTCTTGGTAGAATCATGCAGGATTTAAATTTTTGATGGTTTTTTACTCCTCTCAACAGCCCAAACAAGTTTCTAAAAGGATGAGTTTGCAACTACTTTACTTTTGGAGAAAATTCAAAACATTCATTATTCAATAGGGCCCAAACTATCAAAAACCAGCGGTTTCAATGAACACACATTTCTTGGTAGAATCATGCAGGACTGAAATTTTTGATGTTTTTCTACTCCTCTCATGAGCCCAAACAAGTCTCTAAAAGCATGAGTTTGCAACTACTTTACTTTTGGAGAAAATTCAAAACATTCATTACTCAAAAGAGCCCAATAGCAAAAACCAGCGTTTTGAATGAAGAATCACATTTCTTGGTAGAATCATGCAGGATTGAAATTTTTGATGGTTTTTTACTCCTCTCAACAGCCCAAACAAGTTTCTAAAAGGATGAGTTTGCAACTACTTTACTTTTGGAGAAAATTCAAAACATTCATTATTCAATAGGGCCCAAACTATCAAAAACCAGCGGTTTCAATGAACACACATTTCTTGGTAGAATCATGCAGGACTGAAATTTTTGATGTTTTTCTACTCCTCTCATGAGCCCAAACAAGTCTCTAAAAGCATGAGTTTGCAACTACTTTACTTTTGGAGAAAATTCAAAACATTCATTATTCAATAGAGCCCAATAGCAAAAACCAGCGTTTTGAATGAAGAATCACATTTCTTGGTAGAATCATGCAGGATTGAAATTTTTGATGGTTTTTTACTCCTCTCAACAGCCCAAACAAGTTTCTAAAAGGATGAGTTTGCAACTACTTTACTTTTGGAGAAAATTCAAAACATTCATTATTCAATAGGGCCCAAACTATCAAAAACCAGCGGTTTGAATGAACACACATTTCTTGGAAGAATCATGCAGGACTGAAATTTTTGATGTTTTTCTACTCCTCTCATGAGCCCAAACAAGTCTCTAAAAGCATGAGTTTGCAACTACTTTACTTTTGGAGAAAATTCAAAACATTCATTATTCAATAGAGCCCAATAGCAAAAATCAGATTTTAAAATGAAGAATCACATTTCTTGGTAAAATCATGCAGGATTGAAATTTTTGATGGTTTTTTACTCCTCTCAACAGCCCAAACAAGTTTCTAAAAGGATGAGTTTGCAACTATTTTACTTTTGGAGAAAATTCAAAACATTCATTATTCAATAGGGCCCAAACTAACAAAAACCAGCGGTTTGAATGAACACACATTTCTTGGTAGAATCATGCAGGACTGAAATTTTTGATGTTTTTCTACTCCTCTCATGAGCCCAAACAAGTCTCTAAAAGCATGAGTTTGCAACTACTTTACTTTTGGAGAAAATTCAAAACATTCATTACTCAAAAGAGCCCAATAGCAAAAACCAGCGTTTTGAATGAAGAATCACATTTCTTGGTAGAATCATGCAGGATTGAAATTTTTGATGGTTTTTTACTCCTCTCAACAGCCCAAACAAGTTTCTAAAAGGATGAGTTTGCAACTACTTTACTTTTGGAGAAAATTCAAAACATTCATTATTCAATAGGGCCCAAACTATCAAAAACCAGAGGTTTCAATGAACACACATTTCTTGGTAGAATCATGCAGGACTGAAATTTTTGATGTTTTTCTACTCCTCTCATGAGCCCAAACAAGTCTCTAAAAGCATGAGTTTGCAACTACTTTACTTTTGGAGAAAATTCAAAACATTCAGTATGCAATAGAGCCCAATAGCAAAAATCAGGTTTTGAATGAAGAATCACATTTCTTGGTAGAATCATGCAGGATTGAAATTTTTGATGGTTTTTTACTCCTCTCAACAGCCCAAACAAGTTTCTAAAAGGATGAGTTTGCAACTACTTTACTTTTGGAGAAAATTCAAAACATTCATTATTCAATAGGGCCCAAACTAACAAAAACCAGCGGTTTGAATGAACACACATTTCTTGGTAGAATCATGCAGGACTGAAATTTTTGATGTTTTTCTACTCCTCTCATGAGCCCAAACAAGTCTCTAAAAGCATGAGTTTGCAACTACTTTACTTTTGGAGAAAATTCAAAACATTCACTATTCAATAGAGCCCAATAGCAAAAATCAGGTTTTGAATGAAGAATCACATTTCTTGGTAAAATCATGCAGGATTGAAATTTTTGATGGTTTTTTACTCCTCTCAACAGCCCAAACAAGTTTCTAAAAGGATGAGTTTGCAACTACTTTACTTTTGGAGAAAATTCAAAGCATTCATTATTCAATAGGGCCCAAACTATCAAAAACCAGCGGTTTCAATGAACACACATTTCTTGGTAGAATCATGCAGGACTGAAATTTTTGATGTTTTTCTACTCCTCTCATGAGCCCAAACAAGTCTCTAAAAGCATGAGTTTGCAACTACTTTACTTTTGGAGAAAATTCAAAACATTCATTATTCAATAGAGCCCAATAGCAAAAATCAGGTTTTGAATGAAGAATCACATTTCTTGGTAGAATCATGCAGGATTGAAATTTTTGATGGTGTTTTACTCCTCTCAACAGCCCAAACAAGTTTCTAAAAGGATGAGTTTGCAACTACTTTACTTTTGGAGAAAATTCAAAACATTCATTATTCAATAGGGCCCAAACTATCAAAAACCAGCGGTTTCAATGAACACACATTTCTTGGTAGAATCATGCAGGACTGAAATTTTTGATGTTTTTCTACTCCTCTCATGAGCCCAAACAAGTCTCTAAAAGCATGAGTTTGCAACTACTTTACTTTTGGAGAAAATTCAAAACATTCATTATTCAATAGAGCCCAATAGCAAAAATCAGGTTTTGAATGAAGAATCACATTTCTTGGTAGAATCATGCAGGATTGAAATTTTTGATGGTGTTTTACTCCTCTCAACAGCCCAAACAAGTTTCTAAAAGGATGAGTTTGCAACTACTTTACTTTTGGAGAAAATTCAAAACATTCATTATTCAATAGGGCCCAAACTATCAAAAACCAGCGGTTTCAATGAACACACATTTCTTGGTAGAATCATGCAGGACTGAAATTTTTGATGTTTTTCTACTCCTCTCATGAGCCCAAACAAGTCTCTAAAAGCATGAGTTTGCAACTACTTTACTTTTGGAGAAAATTCAAAACATTCATTATTCAATAGAGCCCAATAGCAAAAATCAGGTTTTGAATGAAGAATCACATTTCTTGGTAGAATCATGCAGGATTGAAATTTTTGATGTTTTTTTACTCCTCTCAACAGCCCAAACAAGTTTCTAAAAGGATGAGTTTGCAACTACTTTACTTTTGGAGAAAATTCAAAACATTCATTATTCAATAGGGCCCAAACTATCAAAAACCAGCGGTTTCAATGAACACACATTTCTTGGTAGAATCATGCAGGACTGAAATTTTTGATGTTTTTCTACTCCTCTCATGAGCCCAAACAAGTCTCTAAAAGCATGAGTTTGCAACTACTTTACTTTTGGAGAAAATTCAAAACATTCATTACTCAAAAGAGCCCAATAGCAAAAACCAGCGTTTTGAATGAAGAATCACATTTCTTGGTAGAATCATGCAGGATGGAAATTTTTGATGGTTTTTTACTCCTCTCAACAGCCCAAACAAGTTTCTAAAAGGATGAGTTTGCAACTACTTTACTTTTGGAGAAAATTCAAAACATTTATTATTCAATAGGGCCCAAACTATCAAAAACCAGCGGTTTCAATGAACACACATTTCTTGGTAGAATCATGCAGGACTGAAATTTTTGATGTTTTTCTACTCCTCTCATGAGCCCAAACAAGTCTCTAAAAGCATGAGTTTGCAACTACTTTACTTTTGGAGAAAATTCAAAACATTCATTATTCAATAGAGCCCAATAGCAAAAACCAGCGTTTTGAATGAAGAATCACATTTCTTGGTAGAATCATGCAGGATTGAAATTTTTGATGGTTTTTTACTCCTCTCAACACCCCAAACAAGTTTCTAAAAGGATGAGTTTGCAACTACTTTACTTTTGGAGAAAATTCAAAACATTCATTATTCAATAGGGCCCAAACTATCAAAAACCAGCGGTTTGAATGAACACACATTTCTTGGTAGAATCATGCAGGACTGAAATTTTTGATGTTTTTCTACTCCTCTCATGAGCCCAAACAAGTCTCTAAAAGCATGAGTTTGCAACTACTTTACTTTTGGAGAAAATTCAAAACATTCATTATTCAATAGAGCCCAATAGCAAAAACCAGCGTTTTGAATGAAGAATCACATTTCTTGGTAGAATCATGCAGGATTGAAATTTTTGATGGTTTTTTACTCCTCTCAACAGCCCAAACAAGTTTCTAAAAGGATGAGTTTGCAACTACTTTACTTTTGGAGAAAATTCAAAACATTCATTATTCAATAGGTCCCAAACTATCAAAAACCAGTGGTTTGAATGAACACACATTTCTTGGTAGAATCATGCAGGGCTGAAATTTTTGATGTTTTTCTACTCCTCTCATGAGCCCAAACAAGTCTCTAAAAGTATGAGTTTGCAACTACTTTACTTTTGGAGAAAATTCAAAACATTCATTACTCAAAAGAGCCCAATAGCAAAAACCAGCGTTTTGAATGAAGAATCACATTTCTTGGTAGAATCATGCAGGATTGAAATTTTTGATGTTTTTCTTCTCCTCTCATGAGCCCAAACAAGTCTCTAAAAGCATGAGTTTGCAACTACTTTACTTTTGGAGAAAATTCAAAACATTCATTATTCAATAGAGCCCAATAGCAAAAATCAGGTTTTAAAATGAAGAATCACATTTCTTGGTAAAATCATGCAGGATTGAAATTTTTGATGGTTTTTTACTCCTCTCAACAGCCCAAACAAGTTTCTAAAAGGATGAGTTTGCAACTACTTTACTTTTGGAGAAAATTCAAAACATTCATTATTCAATAGGGCCCAAACTAACAAAAACCAGCGGTTTGAATGAACACACATTTCTTGGTAGAATCATGCAGGACTGAAATTTTTGATGTTTTTCTACTCCTCTCATGAGCCCAAACAAGTCTCTAAAAGCATGAGTTTGCAACTACTTTACTTTTGGAGAAAATTCAAAACATTCATTACTCAAAAGAGCCCAATAGCAAAAACCAGCGTTTTGAATGAAGAATCACATTTCTTGGTAGAATCATGCAGGATTGAAATTTTTGATGGTTTTTTACTCCTCTCAACAGCCCAAACAAGTTTCTAAAAGGATGAGTTTGCAACTACTATACTTTTGGAGAAAATTCAAAACATTCATTATTCAATAGGGCCCAAACTATCAAAAACCAGAGGTTTCAATGAACACACATTTCTTGGTAGAATTATGCAGGACTGAAATTTTTGATGTTTTTCTACTCCTCTCATGAGCCCAAACAAGTCTCTAAAAGCATGAGTTTGCAACTACTTTACTTTTGGAGAAAATTCAAAACATTCATTATGCAATAGAGCCCAATAGCAAAAATCAGGTTTTGAATGAAGAATCACATTTCTTGGTAGAATCATGCAGGATTGAAATTTTTGATGGTTTTTTACTCCTCTCAACAGCCCAAACAAGTTTCTAAAAGGATGAGTTTGCAACTACTTTACTTTTGGAGAAAATTCAAAACATTCATTATTCAATAGGGCCCAAACTAACAAAAACCAGCGGTTTGAATGAACACACATTTCTTGGTAGAATCATGCAGGACTGAAATTTTTGATGTTTTTCTACTCCTCTCATGAGCCCAAACAAGTCTCTAAAAGCATGAGTTTGCAACTACTTTACTTTTGGAGAAAATTCAAAACATTCACTATTCAATAGAGCCCAATAGCAAAAATCAGGTTTTGAATGAAGAATCACATTTCTTGGTAAAATCATGCAGGATTGAAATTTTTGATGTTTTTTTACTCCTCTCAACAGCCCAAACAAGTTTCTAAAAGGATGAGTTTGCAACTACTTTACTTTTGGAGAAAATTCAAAGCATTCATTATTCAATAGGGCCCAAACTATCAAAAACCAGCGGTTTCAATGAACACACATTTCTTGGTAGAATCATGCAGGACTGAAATTTTTGATGTTTTTCTACTCCTCTCATGAGCCCAAACAAGTCTCTAAAAGCATGAGTTTGCAACTACTTTACTTTTGGAGAAAATTCAAAACATTCATTATTCAATAGAGCCCAATAGCAAAAATCAGGTTTTGAATGAAGAATCACATTTCTTGGTAGAATCATGCAGGATTGAAATTTTTGATGGTTTTTTACTCCTCTCAACAGCCCAAACAAGTTTCTAAAAGGATGAGTTTGCAACTACTTTACTTTTGGAGAAAATTCAAAACATTCATTATTCAATAGGGCCCAAACTATCAAAAACCAGCGGTTTCAATGAACACACATTTCTTGGTAGAATCATGCAGGACTGAAATTTTTGATGTTTTTCTACTCCTCTCATGAGCCCAAACAAGTCTCTAAAAGCATGAGTTTGCAACTACTTTACTTTTGGAGAAAATTCAAAACATTCATTATTCAATAGAGCCCAATAGCAAAAATCAGGTTTTGAATGAAGAATCACATTTCTTGGTAGAATCATGCAGGATTGAAATTTTTGATGTTTTTTTACTCCTCTCAACAGCCCAAACAAGTTTCTAAAAGGATGAGTTTGCAACTACTTTACTTTTGGAGAAAATTCAAAACATTCATTATTCAATAGGGCCCAAACTATCAAAAACCAGCGGTTTGAATGAACACACATTTCTTGGTAGAATCATGCAGGACTGAAATTTTTGATGTTTTTCTACTCCTCTCATGAGCCCAAACAAGTCTCTAAAAGCATGAGTTTGCAACTACTTTACTTTTGGAGAAAATTCAAAACATTCATTACTCAAAAGAGCCCAATAGCAAAAACCAGCGTTTTGAATGAAGAATCACATTTCTTGGTAGAATCATGCAGGATGGAAATTTTTGATGGTTTTTTACTCCTCTCAACAGCCCAAACAAGTTTCTAAAAGGATGAGTTTGCAACTACTTTACTTTTGGAGAAAATTCAAAACATTCATTATTCAATAGGGCCCAAACTATCAAAAACCAGCGGTTTCAATGAACACACATTTCTTGGTAGAATCATGCAGGACTGAAATTTTTGATGTTTTTCTACTCCTCTCATGAGCCCAAACAAGTCTCTAAAAGCATGAGTTTGCAACTACTTTACTTTTGGAGAAAATTCAAAACATTCATTATTCAATAGAGCCCAATAGCAAAAATCAGGTTTTGAATGAAGAATCACATTTCTTGGTAGAATCATGCAGGATTGAAATTTTTGATGTTTTTTTACTCCTCTCAACAGCCCAAACAAGTTTCTAAAAGGATGAGTTTGCAACTACTTTACTTTTGGAGAAAATTCAAAACATTCATTATTCAATAGGGCCCAAACTATCAAAAACCAGCGGTTTGAATGAACACACATTTCTTGGTAGAATCATGCAGGACTGAAATTTTTGATGTTTTTCTACTCCTCTCATGAGCCCAAACAAGTCTCTAAAAGCATGAGTTTGCAACTACTTTACTTTTGGAGAAAATTCAAAACATTCATTATTCAATAGAGCCCAATAGCAAAAATCAGGTTTTGAATGAAGAATCACATTTCCTGGTAAAATCATGCAGGATTGAAATTTTTGATGGTTTTTTACTCCTCTCAACAGCCCAAACAAGTTTCTAAAAGGATGAGTTTGCAACTACTTTACTTTTGGAGAAAATTCAAAACATTCATTATTCAATAGGGCCCAAACTATCAAAAACCAGCGGTTTGAATAAACACACATTTCTTGGTAGAATCATGCAGGACTGAAATTTTTGATGGTTTTCTACTCCTCTCATGAGCCCAAACAAGTCTCTAAAAGCATGAGTTTGCACCTACTTTACTTTTGGAGAAAATTCAAAACATTCATTACTCAAAAGAGCCCAATAGCAAAAACCAGCGTTTTGAATGCAGAATCACATTTCTTGGTAGAATCATGCAGGATTGAAATTTTTGATGGTTTTTTACTCCTCTCAACAGCCCAAACAAGTTTCTAAAAGGATGAGTTTGCAACTACTTTACTTTTGGAGAAAATTCAAAACATTCATTATTCAATAGGGCCCAAACTATCAAAAACCAGCGGTTTCAATGAACACACATTTCTTGGTAGAATCATGCAGGACTGAAATTTTTGATGTTTTTCTACTCCTCTCATGAGCCCAAACAAGTCTCTAAAAGCATGAGTTTGCAACTACTTTACTTTTGGAGAAAATTCAAAACATTCATTATTCAATAGAGCCCAATAGCAAAAACCAGCGTTTTGAATGAAGAATCACATTTCTTGGTAGAATCATGCAGGATTGAAATTTTTGATGGTTTTTTACTCCTCTCAACAGCCCAAACAAGTTTCTAAAAGGATGAGTTTGCAACTACTTTACTTTTGGAGAAAATTCAAAACATTCATTATTCAATAGGGCCCAAAATATCAAAAACCAGCGGTTTGAATGAACACACATTTCTTGGTAGAATCGTGCAGGACTGAAATTTTTGATGTTTTTCTACTCCTCTCATGAGCCCAAACAAGTCTCTAAAACCATGAGTTTGCAACTACTTTACTTTTGGAGAAAATTCAAAACATTCATTATTCAATAGAGCCCAATAGCAAAAATCAGGTTTTGAATGAAGAATCACATTTCTTGGTAGAATCATGCAGGATTGAAATTTTTGATGGTTTTTTACTCCTCTCAACAGCCCAAACAAGTTTCTAAAAGGATGAGTTTGCAACTACTTTACTTTTGGAGAAAATTCAAAACATTCATTATTCAATAGGGCCCAAACTATCAAAAACCAGCGGTTTCAATGAACACACATTTCTTGGTAGAATCATGCAGGACTGAAATTTTTGATGTTTTTCTACTCCTCTCATGAGCCCAAACAAGTCTCTAAAAGCATGAGTTTGCAACTACTTTACTTTTGGAGAAAATTCAAAACATTCATTATTCAATAGAGCCCAATAGCAAAAACCAGCGTTTTGAATGAAGAATCACATTTCTTGGTAAAATCATGCAGGATTGAAATTTTTGATGGTTTTTTACTCCTCTCAACAGCCCAAACAAGTTTCTAAAAGGATGAGTTTGCAACTACTTTACTTTTGGAGAAAATTCAAAACATTCATTATTCAATAGGGCCCAAACTATCAAAAACCAGCGGTTTGAATGAACACACATTTCTTGGTAGAATCATGCAGGACTGAAATTTTTGATGTTTTTTTTACTCCTCTCATGAGCCCAAACAAGTCTCTAAAAGCATGAGTTTGCAACTACTTTACTTTTGGAGAAAATTCAAAACATTCATTACTCAAAAGAGCCCAATAGCAAAAACCAGCGTTTTGAATGAAGAATCACATTTCTTGGTAGAATCATGCAGGATTGAAATTTTTGATGGTTTTTTACTCCTCTCAACAGCCCAAACAAGTTTCTAAAAGGATGAGTTTGCAACTACTTTACTTTTGGAGAAAATTCAAAACATTCATTATTCAATAGGGCCCAAACTATCAAAAACCAGCGGTTTCAATGAACACACATTTCTTGGTAGAATCATGCAGGACTGAAATTTTTGATGTTTTTCTACTCCTCTCATGAGCCCAAACAAGTCTCTAAAAGCATGAGTTTGCAACTACTTTACTTTTGGAGAAAATTCAAAACATTCATTATTCAATAGAGCCCAATAGCAAAAACCAGCGTTTTGAATGAAGAATCACATTTCTTGGTAGAATCATGCAGGATTTAAATTTTTGATGGTTTTTTACTCCTCTCAACAGCCCAAACAAGTTTCTAAAAGGATGAGTTTGCAACTACTTTACTTTTGGAGAAAATTCAAAACATTCATTATTCAATAGGGCCCAAACTATCAAAAACCAGCGGTTTGAATGAACACACATTTCTTGGAAGAATCATGCAGGACTGAAATTTTTGATGTTTTTCTACTCCTCTCATGAGCCCAAACAAGTCTCTAAAAGCATGAGTTTGCAACTACTTTACTTTTGGAGAAAATTCAAAACATTCATTATTCAATAGAGCCCAATAGCAAAAATCAGATTTTAAAATGAAGAATCACATTTCTTGGTAAAATCATGCAGGATTGAAATTTTTGATGGTTTTTTACTCCTCTCAACAGCCCAAACAAGTTTCTAAAAGGATGAGTTTGCAACTATTTTACTTTTGGAGAAAATTCAAAACATTCATTATTCAATAGGGCCCAAACTAACAAAAACCAGCGGTTTGAATGAACACACATTTCTTGGTAGAATCATGCAGGACTGAAATTTTTGATGTTTTTCTACTCCTCTCATGAGCCCAAACAAGTCTCTAAAAGCATGAGTTTGCAACTACTTTACTTTTGGAGAAAATTCAAAACATTCATTACTCAAAAGAGCCCAATAGCAAAAACCAGCGTTTTGAATGAAGAATCACATTTCTTGGTAGAATCATGCAGGATTGAAATTTTTGATGGTTTTTTACTCCTCTCAACAGCCCAAACAAGTTTCTAAAAGGATGAGTTTGCAACTACTTTACTTTTGGAGAAAATTCAAAACATTCATTATTCAATAGGGCCCAAACTATCAAAAACCAGAGGTTTCAATGAACACACATTTCTTGGTAGAATCATGCAGGACTGAAATTTTTGATGTTTTTCTACTCCTCTCATGAGCCCAAACAAGTCTCTAAAAGCATGAGTTTGCAACTACTTTACTTTTGGAGAAAATTCAAAACATTCATTATGCAATAGAGCCCAATAGCAAAAATCAGGTTTTGAATGAAGAATCACATTTCTTGGTAGAATCATGCAGGATTGAAATTTTTGATGGTTTTTTACTCCTCTCAACAGCCCAAACAAGTTTCTAAAAGGATGAGTTTGCAACTACTTTACTTTTGGAGAAAATTCAAAACATTCATTATTCAATAGGGCCCAAACTAACAAAAACCAGCGGTTTGAATGAACACACATTTCTTGGTAGAATCATGCAGGACTGAAATTTTTGATGTTTTTCTACTCCTCTCATGAGCCCAAACAAGTCTCTAAAAGCATGAGTTTGCAACTACTTTACTTTTGGAGAAAATTCAAAACATTCACTATTCAATAGAGCCCAATAGCAAAAATCAGGTTTTGAATGAAGAATCACATTTCTTGGTAAAATCATGCAGGATTGAAATTTTTGATGGTTTTTTACTCCTCTCAACAGCCCAAACAAGTTTCTAAAAGGATGTTTGCAACTACTTTACTTTTGGAGAAAATTCAAAGCATTAATTATTCAATAGGGCCCAAACTATCAAAAACCAGCGGTTTCAATGAACACACATTTCTTGGTAGAATCATGCAGGACTGAAATTTTTGATGTTTTTCTACTCCTCTCATGAGCCCAAACAAGTCTCTAAAAGCATGAGTTTGCAACTACTTTACTTTTGGAGAAAATTCAAAACATTCATTATTCAATAGAGCCCAATAGCAAAAATCAGGTTTTGAATGAAGAATCACATTTCTTGGTAGAATCATGCAGGATTGAAATTTTTGATGGTTTTTTACTCCTCTCAACAGCCCAAACAAGTTTCTAAAATGATGAGTTTGCAACTACTTTACTTTTGGAGAAAATTCAAAACATTCATTATTCAATAGGGCCCAAACTATCAAAAACCAGCGGTTTCAATGAACACACATTTCTTGGTAGAATCATGCAGGACTGAAATTTTTGATGTTTTTCTACTCCTCTCATGAGCCCAAACAAGTCTCTAAAAGCATGAGTTTGCAACTACTTTACTTTTGGAGAAAATTCAAAACATTCATTATTCAATAGAGCCCAATAGCAAAAATCAGGTTTTGAATGAAGAATCACATTTCTTGGTAGAATCATTCAGGATTGAAATTTTTGATGTTTTTTTACTCCTCTCAACAGCCCAAACAAGTTTCTAAAAGGATGAGTTTGCAACTACTTTACTTTTGGAGAAAATTCAAAACATTCATTATTCAATAGGGCCCAAACTATCAAAAACCAGCGGTTTGAATAAACACACATTTCTTGGTAGAATCATGCAGGACTGAAATTTTTGATGGTTTTCTACTCCTCTCATGAGCCCAAACAAGTCTCTAAAAGCATGAGTTTGCAACTACTTTACTTTTGGAGAAAATTCAAAACATTCATTACTCAAAAGAGCCCAATAGCAAAAACCAGCGTTTTGAATGCAGAATCACATTTCTTGGTAGAATCATGCAGGATTGAAATTTTTGATGGTTTTTTACTCCTCTCAACAGCCCAAACAAGTTTCTAAAAGGATGAGTTTGCAACTACTTTACTTTTGGAGAAAATTCAAAACATTCATTATTCAATAGGGCCCAAACTATCAAAAACCAGCGGTTTCAATGAACACACATTTCTTGGTAGAATCATGCAGGACTGAAATTTTTGATGTTTTTCTACTCCTCTCATGAGCCCAAACAAGTCTCTAAAAGCATGAGTTTGCAACTACTTTACTTTTGGAGAAAATTCAAAACATTCATTATTCAATAGAGCCCAATAGCAAAAACCAGCGTTTTGAATGAAGAATCACATTTCTTGGTAGAATCATGCAGGATTGAAATTTTTGATGGTTTTTTACTCCTCTCAACAGCCCAAACAAGTTTCTAAAAGGATGAGTTTGCAACTACTTTACTTTTGGAGAAAATTCAAAACATTCATTATTCAATAGGGCCCAAAATATCAAAAACCAGCGGTTTGAATGAACACACATTTCTTGGTAGAATCGTGCAGGACTGAAATTTTTGATGTTTTTCTACTCCTCTCATGAGCCCAAACAAGTCTCTAAAACCATGAGTTTGCAACTACTTTACTTTTGGAGAAAATTCAAAACATTCATTATTCAATAGAGCCCAATAGCAAAAATCAGGTTTTGAATGAAGAATCACATTTCTTGGTAGAATCATGCAGGATTGAAATTTTTGATGGTTTTTTACTCCTCTCAACAGCCCAAACAAGTTTCTAAAAGGATGAGTTTGCAACTACTTTACTTTTGGAGAAAATTCAAAACATTCATTATTCAATAGGGCCCAAACTATCAAAAACCAGCGGTTTCAATGAACACACATTTCTTGGTAGAATCATGCAGGACTGAAATTTTTGATGTTTTTCTACTCCTCTCATGAGCCCAAACAAGTCTCTAAAAGCATGAGTTTGCAACTACTTTACTTTTGGAGAAAATTCAAAACATTCATTATTCAATAGAGCCCAATAGCAAAAACCAGCGTTTTGAATGAAGAATCACATTTCTTGGTAAAATCATGCAGGATTGAAATTTTTGATGGTTTTTTACTCCTCTCAACAGCCCAAACAAGTTTCTAAAAGGATGAGTTTGCAACTACTTTACTTTTGGAGAAAATTCAAAACATTCATTATTCAATAGGGCCCAAACTATCAAAAACCAGCGGTTTGAATGAACACACATTTCTTGGTAGAATCATGCAGGACTGAAATTTTTGATGTTTTTTTTACTCCTCTCATGAGCCCAAACAAGTCTCTAAAAGCATGAGTTTGCAACTACTTTACTTTTGGAGAAAATTCAAAACATTCATTACTCAAAAGAGCCCAATAGCAAAAACCAGCGTTTTGAATGAAGAATCACATTTCTTGGTAGAATCATGCAGGATTGAAATTTTTGATGGTTTTTTACTCCTCTCAACAGCCCAAACAAGTTTCTAAAAGGATGAGTTTGCAACTACTTTACTTTTGGAGAAAATTCAAAACATTCATTATTCAATAGGGCCCAAACTATCAAAAACCAGCGGTTTCAATGAACACACATTTCTTGGTAGAATCATGCAGGACTGAAATTTTTGATGTTTTTCTACTCCTCTCATGAGCCCAAACAAGTCTCTAAAAGCATGAGTTTGCAACTACTTTACTTTTGGAGAAAATTCAAAACATTCATTATTCAATAGAGCCCAATAGCAAAAACCAGCGTTTTGAATGAAGAATCACATTTCTTGGTAGAATCATGCAGGATTTAAATTTTTGATGGTTTTTTACTCCTCTCAACAGCCCAAACAAGTTTCTAAAAGGATGAGTTTGCAACTACTTTACTTTTGGAGAAAATTCAAAACATTCATTATTCAATAGGGCCCAAACTATCAAAAACCAGCGGTTTGAATGAACACACATTTCTTGGAAGAATCATGCAGGACTGAAATTTTTGATGTTTTTCTACTCCTCTCATGAGCCCAAACAAGTCTCTAAAAGCATGAGTTTGCAACTACTTTACTTTTGGAGAAAATTCAAAACATTCATTATTCAATAGAGCCCAATAGCAAAAATCAGATTTTAAAATGAAGAATCACATTTCTTGGTAAAATCATGCAGGATTGAAATTTTTGATGGTTTTTTACTCCTCTCAACAGCCCAAACAAGTTTCTAAAAGGATGAGTTTGCAACTATTTTACTTTTGGAGAAAATTCAAAACATTCATTATTCAATAGGGCCCAAACTAACAAAAACCAGCGGTTTGAATGAACACACATTTCTTGGTAGAATCATGCAGGACTGAAATTTTTGATGTTTTTCTACTCCTCTCATGAGCCCAAACAAGTCTCTAAAAGCATGAGTTTGCAACTACTTTACTTTTGGAGAAAATTCAAAACATTCATTACTCAAAAGAGCCCAATAGCAAAAACCAGCGTTTTGAATGAAGAATCACATTTCTTGGTAGAATCATGCAGGATTGAAATTTTTGATGGTTTTTTACTCCTCTCAACAGCCCAAACAAGTTTCTAAAAGGATGAGTTTGCAACTACTTTACTTTTGGAGAAAATTCAAAACATTCATTATTCAATAGGGCCCAAACTATCAAAAACCAGAGGTTTCAATGAACACACATTTCTTGGTAGAATCATGCAGGACTGAAATTTTTGATGTTTTTCTACTCCTCTCATGAGCCCAAACAAGTCTCTAAAAGCATGAGTTTGCAACTACTTTACTTTTGGAGAAAATTCAAAACATTCATTATGCAATAGAGCCCAATAGCAAAAATCAGGTTTTGAATGAAGAATCACATTTCTTGGTAGAATCATGCAGGATTGAAATTTTTGATGGTTTTTTACTCCTCTCAACAGCCCAAACAAGTTTCTAAAAGGATGAGTTTGCAACTACTTTACTTTTGGAGAAAATTCAAAACATTCATTATTCAATAGGGCCCAAACTAACAAAAACCAGCGGTTTGAATGAACACACATTTCTTGGTAGAATCATGCAGGACTGAAATTTTTGATGTTTTTCTACTCCTCTCATGAGCCCAAACAAGTCTCTAAAAGCATGAGTTTGCAACTACTTTACTTTTGGAGAAAATTCAAAACATTCACTATTCAATAGAGCCCAATAGCAAAAATCAGGTTTTGAATGAAGAATCACATTTCTTGGTAAAATCATGCAGGATTGAAATTTTTGATGGTTTTTTACTCCTCTCAACAGCCCAAACAAGTTTCTAAAAGGATGTTTGCAACTACTTTACTTTTGGAGAAAATTCAAAGCATTAATTATTCAATAGGGCCCAAACTATCAAAAACCAGCGGTTTCAATGAACACACATTTCTTGGTAGAATCATGCAGGACTGAAATTTTTGATGTTTTTCTACTCCTCTCATGAGCCCAAACAAGTCTCTAAAAGCATGAGTTTGCAACTACTTTACTTTTGGAGAAAATTCAAAACATTCATTATTCAATAGAGCCCAATAGCAAAAATCAGGTTTTGAATGAAGAATCACATTTCTTGGTAGAATCATGCAGGATTGAAATTTTTGATGGTTTTTTACTCCTCTCAACAGCCCAAACAAGTTTCTAAAAGGATGAGTTTGCAACTACTTTACTTTTGGAGAAAATTCAAAACATTCATTATTCAATAGGGCCCAAACTATCAAAAACCAGCGGTTTCAATGAACACACATTTCTTGGTAGAATCATGCAGGACTGAAATTTTTGATGTTTTTCTACTCCTCTCATGAGCCCAAACAAGTCTCTAAAAGCATGAGTTTGCAACTACTTTACTTTTGGAGAAAATTCAAAACATTCATTATTCAATAGAGCCCAATAGCAAAAATCAGGTTTTGAATGAAGAATCACATTTCTTGGTAGAATCATTCAGGATTGAAATTTTTGATGTTTTTTTACTCCTCTCAACAGCCCAAACAAGTTTCTAAAAGGATGAGTTTGCAACTACTTTACTTTTGGAGAAAATTCAAAACATTCATTATTCAATAGGGCCCAAACTATCAAAAACCAGCGGTTTGAATGAACACACATTTCTTGGTAGAATCATGCAGGACTGAAATTTTTGATGTTTTTCTACTCCTCTCATGAGCCCAAACAAGTCTCTAAAAGCATGAGTTTGCAACTACTTTACTTTTGGAGAAAATTCAAAACATTCATTACTCAAAAGAGCCCAATAGCAAAAACCAGCGTTTTGAATGAAGAATCACATTTCTTGGTAGAATCATGCAGGATTGAAATTTTTGATGGTTTTTTACTCCTCTCAACAGCCCAAACAAGTTTCTAAAAGGATGAGTTTGCAACTACTTTACTTTTGGAGAAAATTCAAAACATTCATTATTCAATAGGGCCCAAACTATCAAAAACCAGAGGTTTCAATGAACACACATTTCTTGGTAGAATCATGCAGGACTGAAATTTTTGATGTTTTTCTACTCCTCTCATGAGCCCAAACAAGTCTCTAAAAGCATGAGTTTGCAACTACTTTACTTTTGGAGAAAATTCAAAACATTCATTATGCAATAGAGCCCAATAGCAAAAATCAGGTTTTGAATGAAGAATCACATTTCTTGGTAGAATCATGCAGGATTGAAATTTTTGATGGTTTTTTACTCCTCTCAACAGCCCAAACAAGTTTCTAAAAGGATGAGTTTGCAACTACTTTACTTTTGGAGAAAATTCAAAACATTCATTATTCAATAGGGCCCAAACTAACAAAAACCAGCGGTTTGAATGAACACACATTTCTTGGTAGAATCATGCAGGACTGAAATTTTTGATGTTTTTCTACTCCTCTCATGAGCCCAAACAAGTCTCTAAAAGCATGAGTTTGCAACTACTTTACTTTTGGAGAAAATTCAAAACATTCACTATTCAATAGAGCCCAATAGCAAAAATCAGGTTTTGAATGAAGAATCACATTTCTTGGTAAAATCATGCAGGATTGAAATTTTTGATGGTTTTTTACTCCTCTCAACAGCCCAAACAAGTTTCTAAAAGGATGTTTGCAACTACTTTACTTTTGGAGAAAATTCAAAGCATTAATTATTCAATAGGGCCCAAACTATCAAAAACCAGCGGTTTCAATGAACACACATTTCTTGGTAGAATCATGCAGGACTGAAATTTTTGATGTTTTTCTACTCCTCTCATGAGCCCAAACAAGTCTCTAAAAGCATGAGTTTGCAACTACTTTACTTTTGGAGAAAATTCAAAACATTCATTATTCAATAGAGCCCAATAGCAAAAATCAGGTTTTGAATGAAGAATCACATTTCTTGGTAGAATCATGCAGGATTGAAATTTTTGATGGTTTTTTACTCCTCTCAACAGCCCAAACAAGTTTCTAAAATGATGAGTTTGCAACTACTTTACTTTTGGAGAAAATTCAAAACATTCATTATTCAATAGGGCCCAAACTATCAAAAACCAGCGGTTTCAATGAACACACATTTCTTGGTAGAATCATGCAGGACTGAAATTTTTGATGTTTTTCTACTCCTCTCATGAGCCCAAACAAGTCTCTAAAAGCATGAGTTTGCAACTACTTTACTTTTGGAGAAAATTCAAAACATTCATTATTCAATAGAGCCCAATAGCAAAAATCAGGTTTTGAATGAAGAATCACATTTCTTGGTAGAATCATTCAGGATTGAAATTTTTGATGTTTTTTTACTCCTCTCAACAGCCCAAACAAGTTTCTAAAAGGATGAGTTTGCAACTACTTTACTTTTGGAGAAAATTCAAAACATTCATTATTCAATAGGGCCCAAACTATCAAAAACCAGCGGTTTGAATAAACACACATTTCTTGGTAGAATCATGCAGGACTGAAATTTTTGATGGTTTTCTACTCCTCTCATGAGCCCAAACAAGTCTCTAAAAGCATGAGTTTGCAACTACTTTACTTTTGGAGAAAATTCAAAACATTCATTACTCAAAAGAGCCCAATAGCAAAAACCAGCGTTTTGAATGCAGAATCACATTTCTTGGTAGAATCATGCAGGATTGAAATTTTTGATGGTTTTTTACTCCTCTCAACAGCCCAAACAAGTTTCTAAAAGGATGAGTTTGCAACTACTTTACTTTTGGAGAAAATTCAAAACATTCATTATTCAATAGGGCCCAAACTATCAAAAACCAGCGGTTTCAATGAACACACATTTCTTGGTAGAATCATGCAGGACTGAAATTTTTGATGTTTTTCTACTCCTCTCATGAGCCCAAACAAGTCTCTAAAAGCATGAGTTTGCAACTACTTTACTTTTGGAGAAAATTCAAAACATTCATTATTCAATAGAGCCCAATAGCAAAAACCAGCGTTTTGAATGAAGAATCACATTTCTTGGTAGAATCATGCAGGATTGAAATTTTTGATGGTTTTTTACTCCTCTCAACAGCCCAAACAAGTTTCTAAAAGGATGAGTTTGCAACTACTTTACTTTTGGAGAAAATTCAAAACATTCATTATTCAATAGGGCCCAAAATATCAAAAACCAGCGGTTTGAATGAACACACATTTCTTGGTAGAATCGTGCAGAACTGAAATTTTTGATGTTTTTCTACTCCTCTCATGAGCCCAAACAAGTCTCTAAAACCATGAGTTTGCAACTACTTTACTTTTGGAGAAAATTCAAAACATTCATTATTCAATAGAGCCCAATAGCAAAAATCAGGTTTTGAATGAAGAATCACATTTCTTGGTAGAATCATGCAGGATTGAAATTTTTGATGGTTTTTTACTCCTCTCAACAGCCCAAACAAGTTTCTAAAAGGATGAGTTTGCAACTACTTTACTTTTGGAGAAAATTCAAAACATTCATTATTCAATAGGGCCCAAACTATCAAAAACCAGAGGTTTCAATGAACACACATTTCTTGGTAGAATCATGCAGGACTGAAATTTTTGATGTTTTTCTACTCCTCTCATGAGCCCAAACAAGTCTCTAAAAGCATGAGTTTGCAACTACTTTACTTTTGGAGAAAATTCAAAACATTCAGTATGCAATAGAGCCCAATAGCAAAAATCAGGTTTTGAATGAAGAATCACATTTCTTGGTAGAATCATGCAGGATTGAAATTTTTGATGGTTTTTTACTCCTCTCAACAGCCCAAACAAGTTTCTAAAAGGATGAGTTTGCAACTACTTTACTTTTGGAGAAAATTCAAAACATTCATTATTCAATAGGGCCCAAACTAACAAAAACCAGCGGTTTGAATGAACACACATTTCTTGGTAGAATCATGCAGGACTGAAATTTTTGATGTTTTTCTACTCCTCTCATGAGCCCAAACAAGTCTCTAAAAGCATGAGTTTGCAACTACTTTACTTTTGGAGAAAATTCAAAACATTCACTATTCAATAGAGCCCAATAGCAAAAATCAGGTTTTGAATGAAGAATCACATTTCTTGGTAAAATCATGCAGGATTGAAATTTTTGATGGTTTTTTACTCCTCTCAACAGCCCAAACAAGTTTCTAAAAGGATGAGT
Organism: Dendrobates tinctorius; assembly: GCF_039654945.1. NCBI lineage: Eukaryota > Metazoa > Chordata > Amphibia > Anura > Dendrobatidae > Dendrobates > Dendrobates tinctorius. Next base: position 11,083,457 of record NW_027361701.1, on the reverse strand, counting down.
TTGCAACTACTTTACTTTTGGAGAAAATTCAAAGCATTCATTATTCAATAGGGCCCAAACTATCAAAAACCAGCGGTTTCAATGAACACACATTTCTTGGTAGAATCATGCAGGACTGAAATTTTTGATGTTTTTCTACTCCTCTCATGAGCCCAAACAAGTCTCTAAAAGCATGAGTTTGCAACTACTTTACTTTTGGAGAAAATTCAAAACATTCATTATTCAATAGAGCCCAATAGCAAAAATCAGGTTTTGAATGAAGAATCACATTTCTTGGTAGAATCATGCAGGATTGAAATTTTTGATGGTGTTTTACTCCTCTCAACAGCCCAAACAAGTTTCTAAAAGGATGAGTTTGCAACTACTTTACTTTTGGAGAAAATTCAAAACATTCATTATTCAATAGGGCCCAAACTATCAAAAACCAGCGGTTTCAATGAACACACATTTCTTGGTAGAATCATGCAGGACTGAAATTTTTGATGTTTTTCTACTCCTCTCATGAGCCCAAACAAGTCTCTAAAAGCATGAGTTTGCAACTACTTTACTTTTGGAGAAAATTCAAAACATTCATTATTCAATAGAGCCCAATAGCAAAAATCAGGTTTTGAATGAAGAATCACATTTCTTGGTAGAATCATGCAGGATTGAAATTTTTGATGGTGTTTTACTCCTCTCAACAGCCCAAACAAGTTTCTAAAAGGATGAGTTTGCAACTACTTTACTTTTGGAGAAAATTCAAAACATTCATTATTCAATAGGGCCCAAACTATCAAAAACCAGCGGTTTCAATGAACACACATTTCTTGGTAGAATCATGCAGGACTGAAATTTTTGATGTTTTTCTACTCCTCTCATGAGCCCAAACAAGTCTCTAAAAGCATGAGTTTGCAACTACTTTACTTTTGGAGAAAATTCAAAACATTCATTATTCAATAGAGCCCAATAGCAAAAATCAGGTTTTGAATGAAGAATCACATTTCTTGGTAGAATCATGCAGGATTGAAATTTTTGATGTTTTTTTACTCCTCTCAACAGCCCAAACAAGTTTCTAAAAGGATGAGTTTGCAACTACTTTACTTTTGGAGAAAATTCAAAACATTCATTATTCAATAGGGCCCAAACTATCAAAAACCAGCGGTTTCAATGAACACACATTTCTTGGTAGAATCATGCAGGACTGAAATTTTTGATGTTTTTCTACTCCTCTCATGAGCCCAAACAAGTCTCTAAAAGCATGAGTTTGCAACTACTTTACTTTTGGAGAAAATTCAAAACATTCATTACTCAAAAGAGCCCAATAGCAAAAACCAGCGTTTTGAATGAAGAATCACATTTCTTGGTAGAATCATGCAGGATGGAAATTTTTGATGGTTTTTTACTCCTCTCAACACCCCAAACAAGTTTCTAAAAGGATGAGTTTGCAACTACTTTACTTTTGGAGAAAATTCAAAACATTCATTATTCAATAGGGCCCAAACTATCAAAAACCAGCGGTTTGAATGAACACACATTTCTTGGTAGAATCATGCAGGACTGAAATTTTTGATGTTTTTCTACTCCTCTCATGAGCCCAAACAAGTCTCTAAAAGCATGAGTTTGCAACTACTTTACTTTTGGAGAAAATTCAAAACATTCATTATTCAATAGAGCCCAATAGCAAAAACCAGCGTTTTGAATGAAGAATCACATTTCTTGGTAGAATCATGCAGGATTGAAATTTTTGATGGTTTTTTACTCCTCTCAACAGCCCAAACAAGTTTCTAAAAGGATGAGTTTGCAACTACTTTACTTTTGGAGAAAATTCAAAACATTCATTATTCAATAGGTCCCAAACTATCAAAAACCAGTGGTTTGAATGAACACACATTTCTTGGTAGAATCATGCAGGGCTGAAATTTTTGATGTTTTTCTACTCCTCTCATGAGCCCAAACAAGTCTCTAAAAGTATGAGTTTGCAACTACTTTACTTTTGGAGAAAATTCAAAACATTCATTACTCAAAAGAGCCCAATAGCAAAAACCAGCGTTTTGAATGAAGAATCACATTTCTTGGTAGAATCATGCAGGATTGAAATTTTTGATGTTTTTCTTCTCCTCTCATGAGCCCAAACAAGTCTCTAAAAGCATGAGTTTGCAACTACTTTACTTTTGGAGAAAATTCAAAACATTCATTATTCAATAGAGCCCAATAGCAAAAATCAGGTTTTAAAATGAAGAATCACATTTCTTGGTAAAATCATGCAGGATTGAAATTTTTGATGGTTTTTTACTCCTCTCAACAGCCCAAACAAGTTTCTAAAAGGATGAGTTTGCAACTACTTTACTTTTGGAGAAAATTCAAAACATTCATTATTCAATAGGGCCCAAACTAACAAAAACCAGCGGTTTGAATGAACACACATTTCTTGGTAGAATCATGCAGGACTGAAATTTTTGATGTTTTTCTACTCCTCTCATGAGCCCAAACAAGTCTCTAAAAGCATGAGTTTGCAACTACTTTACTTTTGGAGAAAATTCAAAACATTCATTACTCAAAAGAGCCCAATAGCAAAAACCAGCGTTTTGAATGAAGAATCACATTTCTTGGTAGAATCATGCAGGATTGAAATTTTTGATGGTTTTTTACTCCTCTCAACAGCCCAAACAAGTTTCTAAAAGGATGAGTTTGCAACTACTATACTTTTGGAGAAAATTCAAAACATTCATTATTCAATAGGGCCCAAACTATCAAAAACCAGAGGTTTCAATGAACACACATTTCTTGGTAGAATTATGCAGGACTGAAATTTTTGATGTTTTTCTACTCCTCTCATGAGCCCAAACAAGTCTCTAAAAGCATGAGTTTGCAACTACTTTACTTTTGGAGAAAATTCAAAACATTCATTATGCAATAGAGCCCAATAGCAAAAATCAGGTTTTGAATGAAGAATCACATTTCTTGGTAGAATCATGCAGGATTGAAATTTTTGATGGTTTTTTACTCCTCTCAACAGCCCAAACAAGTTTCTAAAAGGATGAGTTTGCAACTACTTTACTTTTGGAGAAAATTCAAAACATTCATTATTCAATAGGGCCCAAACTAACAAAAACCAGCGGTTTGAATGAACACACATTTCTTGGTAGAATCATGCAGGACTGAAATTTTTGATGTTTTTCTACTCCTCTCATGAGCCCAAACAAGTCTCTAAAAGCATGAGTTTGCAACTACTTTACTTTTGGAGAAAATTCAAAACATTCACTATTCAATAGAGCCCAATAGCAAAAATCAGGTTTTGAATGAAGAATCACATTTCTTGGTAAAATCATGCAGGATTGAAATTTTTGATGGTTTTTTACTCCTCTCAACAGCCCAAACAAGTTTCTAAAAGGATGAGTTTGCAACTACTTTACTTTTGGAGAAAATTCAAAGCATTCATTATTCAATAGGGCCCAAACTATCAAAAACCAGCGGTTTCAATGAACACACATTTCTTGGTAGAATCATGCAGGACTGAAATTTTTGATGTTTTTCTACTCCTCTCATGAGCCCAAACAAGTCTCTAAAAGCATGAGTTTGCAACTACTTTACTTTTGGAGAAAATTCAAAACATTCATTATTCAATAGAGCCCAATAGCAAAAATCAGGTTTTGAATGAAGAATCACATTTCTTGGTAGAATCATGCAGGATTGAAATTTTTGATGGTTTTTTACTCCTCTCAACAGCCCAAACAAGTTTCTAAAAGGATGAGTTTGCAACTACTTTACTTTTGGAGAAAATTCAAAACATTCATTATTCAATAGGGCCCAAACTATCAAAAACCAGCGGTTTCAATGAACACACATTTCTTGGTAGAATCATGCAGGACTGAAATTTTTGATGTTTTTCTACTCCTCTCATGAGCCCAAACAAGTCTCTAAAAGCATGAGTTTGCAACTACTTTACTTTTGGAGAAAATTCAAAACATTCATTATTCAATAGAGCCCAATAGCAAAAATCAGGTTTTGAATGAAGAATCACATTTCTTGGTAGAATCATGCAGGATTGAAATTTTTGATGTTTTTTTACTCCTCTCAACAGCCCAAACAAGTTTCTAAAAGGATGAGTTTGCAACTACTTTACTTTTGGAGAAAATTCAAAACATTCATTATTCAATAGGGCCCAAACTATCAAAAACCAGCGGTTTGAATGAACACACATTTCTTGGTAGAATCATGCAGGACTGAAATTTTTGATGTTTTTCTACTCCTCTCATGAGCCCAAACAAGTCTCTAAAAGCATGAGTTTGCAACTACTTTACTTTTGGAGAAAATTCAAAACATTGGGGGGCGTGGCCAGCGTCTGAGCTGAATGGAAGCCTGAGCTCTGAGCTCCTCCACAGGGCAGCCTACCAAGCGCTATTAACAAGCGACTTACAAGCCAGGACTGGCTGAAAACTTGTGGGAACCTCCATAGGCACCAGCGGTGCCCCCACATAATGGATCCGCTTAATAGAAAAGCAGGAAAATCAAAAAATCTGGAGCGCTCTCCCCTCATGCTGAGGAGCCAAGATGGCGCCCGCCACACAGCAGCCACAGCCTGCAGCCCCAGCCTGAGCGGCGCACAGCGGGAGAGAACGCCACAGAGACTGAAACACGCAGTATTCAAGTCAGGGGGTAAGTCTGCCCCCATCCCTGCAAAAACCGCCGCTCCATATATTAAAGAAAGCGCTAAATTCAGTGTTAAAAGTAGCGCTGAGAAGAAGGAGGCAAAATATCGCGAGATTAACCGGGAAACAGACGGGATTGCGCAGCAAGTACGCAAATTGCGTACCTTAAGCAAAAATCTTGCGCAGCCTGTGAAATCTTGCACAGCAGCAACGCTCACAGCCGCTATGGAGGCCACAAATACAATAAGGGCCTCCTCATCTTGTCCAGATATCTCCACAATTTCAGACACCCCTCTAACGCCACCACAGAGGGAACTGTCCCCTGCCTCACAAAATAGCTGCAGATTAAGCAGTAGCTCGGCTGAGCTGCAAAGTGAGACGCAGATGGAGGACTTCTGCACTCCAGATAACCCCATGCCTGAAAACTTTTTACATGTTTTGACTGAGGTAGAGGCTACCAACAAAGCAGCTTCAGAAATGTTCATAAAAAATATGGTGTGCCTTCTTGCAAAGACATTCCAAAAACAACTAGAGGGATATAATACAAACCTCCAAAACAATATAGACAGTCTGGGTCAGAGGGTGAATCACTTGGAGTCGAAAATGGAGGAGATAGTCCAGTCTCACAACAATTTGATAGACGAACATTATGCCTTAGAGAAAGAAGTTACCTTCCTAAAGTCAAGACTGATAGAACAAGAGGACAGGAGTAGGAGAAACAACCTTAAATTCAGAGGAATACCTGAGAATGTCAAGGACAGAGATCTTGATTCATATGTGCAAAAAATGCTCCATGCTATGCTCCCAGGTGCTTCCAAAGGAGACCTCTTAATAGAACGCATACACAGACTACCTAAGTCCAAATATGCCCCTGAAAGAGCTCCGCGGGATGTTATTGCATTCTTTCACTATTTTCTGACAAAGGAGGACATTTTGAGGAAGAGCAAGCAGTCACCCATCTTACCAAGACCATATGAGGGTATTAAGATCTTTGCAGACTTTTCAAAAGCCACGTTGCAAAAAAGGAGAGACTTTTTCCCTATCACTGCACACCTACGGGAGCACAGGGTGCTATACAGATGGGGCTTTCCTACAAAAATATTGGTCATGAAGGAAAACACTACTTTTGCCTTATCTAACATTGATAACTGTGATAGATTCTTTCAGGACCTTGGTATTCCTCCAATGAAGAACTCATCTTTATCCTACAATCAAGAGAGGAGCAACTCTTCACGACAGCCAAGACGTTTGTCACAGTCCTGGACCACACAAAAGAAAAGATAATGGACTTGGTAGGTGTTGACCCTGGCTCTTGGCCTGAACTTTCATCCCCAAACACTAACCGAGAGATTTCTCTTGGTATCATTTCTTTTGAGAAATTCACCTTCCTTGTTAACAAGTTTGTTTTGTTCTAGGTTATTCCAGGTTATAACATGTTTCTATTCACAGGCACACCAGGCACTGACAACAAATTTCTAGAGAAATACCACTCTTCTTGGATATATGTCCAGATGGACTATTCTATCTTATTGAGTTATTTAACACATTTCTTTCTTTTTGATATATTATGGAGTTGAAAATCCTATCATTTAATGTAAATGGGCTTAATAGTCCCTTTAAAAGGTATGCTCTGTGGAAGGAGATCAAAAGATTGAAAGCAAATGTTGCTATGATACAGGAAACCCACCTCCTGGAAACTGATAATAACAGATTTAAAAACAAAGATTATCCTCAGATTTTCTTCTCCAACAACGAGGGAGGGAAAAAAGCTGGGGTGGCCATTGCCTTCCACAGAGACCTACCAGTGGTTATTTCAGATGTTTATAAAGACAATAAAGGCAGATATTTAATCATCAATTTTACCTTGGAGGGAATGGAATACACTGTGGTTAATGTATACGCCCCTAATGTGAGACAAATTAGCTTTCTCAATAAAGTCAAAAGAAAATTATCCAAATTTAGCAAGGGACAAATCATATGGGGGGGAGACTTTAATTGTATTGTTGACCCAAGCACTGATTGCTCATCCTCTGCTCCATACTACAGAAGTGTGAATTTGGGGAAGTGGCTGAGCAATGCTAACCTGCACGACAGTTGTAAAATATTGAACCCTAATTCTAGAGAATACACCAGATTCTGCCCACACAACAGATCTTATACCAAAATAGATCATATATTTACCAGTTTTTCCTTACTAGATTCGTATATAGATTTCCAAACTGGCCCCATCACATGGTCGGACCATGCTCCAATTCTATTAACATTACAGGTTTCCTCTTCGACTCAAAGACACTACAATTGGAGATATAGCAAATTTGTAGTAGACTCCCCAGATAATATAGCAACAATAAAAAACACTATAATGAATTATTTTAAAGAAAATGACTCCCAGGAAATTTCCCCTGAAACCTTATGGTTAGCACATAAATGTGTCATTAGAGGCCACTTAATTCAGATGGCCTCAAGACAAAAGAGGGAAAGAGAGAGCAAACAGAGGCTGTTACTAGAACAAATCAAAAAACTTGAAGACCAGGCCAAAGTGGAAAAATCTTTTACTAAATACAAGGAGTTATACTCCCTTAGATTGGAATTTAGAAATCTTCTCATAAATATTTACGAAAAAAAGACTCTGTTTAACAGGGCAGGGTTCTACATAAATAACAACAAAAACTCAAAAACTATGGCAAATAGATTCAAACCCATAAATAAAAAGCATTTAATTAAAAAACTTTCCCAGAACTCAGTGAATATAGAAAAGCCAAGGGACATAGCTTTGGCTTTTGAAAAATACTACTCAAACCTTTACAATATAGGGAAAAATGGGACTTATCCCCCTCCTACAGAGGAGATGATAGATAATTTCCTGGGAGGAGTAGAGTTGAGATCTCTGTCTTCTGAGCAAAGGGAAATGCTTGATGCACCCTTCTCTGAGGGAGAGGTCTCTCTGGCAATAAAAAATCTCAAATGTAATAAGGCTCCTGGTCCAGACGGATTCCCTGTGGAATATTATAAAACATTTCAGGAAAATCTGGTCCCCTATTTAACAAACACCCTAAATTTTATAAAATCAAAAGGAACATGTAGTGCAGATATGCTGAGAGCCACCATAGTGGTAATCCCCAAACCGGACAAAGATCCCACCAAGATAGAAAACTATAGACCCATATCCCTCCTGAATGCAGACATCAAGGTCTATGCAAAAATACTGGCAGAAAGGGTGCAGGATGTTATCCAATATCTCATACATCCCGATCAAGTGGGTTTTGTAAAATTTAGACAGACTTCTGACAGTTCAAGAAGTGTCTTGCACCATATACACTTTTGTAACAAGAAAAAAATTCCCAGTCTGTTTGTGGCCCTTGATGCGGAGAAAGCTTTTGACCGCATCAATTGGACATATGCATTCGCAGTATTAAAGAAGATGGGTTTTGGTGAGGAGATGTTGAAAAGTGTTCAGGCTCTGTACTCCCAACCGTCTGCCTCTGTGCTGGTCAATAGCACGATGTCAGGGAAATTTGACATAACAAACGGAACAAGACAGGGATGCCCTCTGTCCCCAATTATTTTTATCCTGAGTCTGGAACCACTGGCTCAAAGGATAAGGGACTCGAGTGAGGTGAGGGGAGTACGGTTGGGAGATGTAGAGCATAAAATAAATTTATATGCAGACGATATCATACTCACACTGACAGATCCTGTTGAGTCGTTGAAGGCGACTTGGGACATCATAGAGTTGTTTGGTTCAATATCATATTATAAACTCAATGTAAAAAAGACTAACGTTTTGTCACTATTTATTTCAGCCCCTATAAAACAGCAATTACAAGATAAGTACCCTTTTACTTGGGACTGCACTAAAATCCCATATCTAGGAATTTGGCTCACAAGCGACCTCACACACACAAGTGAGGTAAACATAGATAGCCTTTTGAAATCCCTTGACACTAAGTTGGGAGAATTGTCAAAAACCCCAGCCACTTGGTTGGGAAGAATAGTACTATATAAGATGTTCTGCCTCCCAAAGGTGTTGTTTTTGTACAGGAATGTCCCTCTGCCTTTATCAATGCAACACATACAAAAATTAACTCATCAAATGAACAGATTTATTTGGAATAATAAAAAGCCTAGGGTAAAGAAACACACACTACTTAAATCTAGAGAAAATGGGGGGATAGCCCTTCCAGACTTGGAGGCGTATTACTTTGCCACCACAACTGAATTGACAAAAATGTGGCTCACAGAACAGACAGAATTGGGATGGCCAAAAATTGAAAGAGATTTAATGCCTAATAAAGAACCGACACTTTATGTTTCCTATTTTCTTCTGCACAGAGGAGAGATTGGAGACATAGAAAACCCAATACTCAGAGCCTCTGTGCAGAGCTGGTCACATATGTGCAGGAGAAGGTTTAATGTCTCCCCTGTTTCAACCAAAAGACTGAGACTTCACTTTTTGGCACCTGTCAAGGTTTCTTTGAGACCCATGTTTGATAACTGGAAAACATTCCCCATTGCTTATGTGGATGATTTATTGGACAATAATAAAGTCATGCCTTTTGAGTTGGTCAAGGCTAAATTTAAAATCCCTAATACGGAATATATGAAATACCTCATACTCAAAGAGGAATATAACAAATTTAAGAGATATTTCTGCAAGATAGTTTTGGTCAACCATACCATTTATAATTTCCTAACCAGCACAACCCCCAGGCACAAGAGCTCTCTTAAACCCCTGTATAACTTCCTGACCGGCAAATACACCTTTTCTAAGGGTGGATGCTTTGAAAAATGGGAGACTACTCTGCAGAAGCAGATTTGTGCCCCACAGTGGACATTGTCTTTTAAGACTGCAGTGAGGTCTACAAATTGCATGAACATTTTGGAAACACATTACAAACTAGTCCACAGATATTACTTGACCCCAAACAGGATTAAACATTTTGGGGAAGGGGGATCTGATCTGTGTTGGCGGGGATGCGGGTCTCAGGCTGACTTACTCCATATTTTCTGGGGATGCCCGGTACTGAAACCATACTGGCTTAAGGTCTCCAATTTGATTTCGATCATATGCAACTGGCGTGTTCAGTTGCACCCTGCCTTGGCCTTACTACTCATAGATATTTGCAGATTCAAAACAACAAAGTATTTGGTTGCCCACATACTCATGTCTGCAATATACCTTATAGCGAAAGGTTGGAACAACAAGCAACCTCCGAACATTGCCACATTGATCATGTTGGTGGACAAACATTGTGTTTATGAAAAAATTCATTATATTAACAATATGTCAATAAAGTTATTTGACGACAGATGGCATAGATGGTTGAAACTCAAATCTAAGATAGAAGAAGAATTTATATCTTGATATCTTGATTTTTGCTCTTTTTGTGTGCCAAAATTTCACATGTATTTGGTGTTTGCCTGTACTGTTGTAATTGTTTTTCAAATCTATTTCAATTAATGTTAATTGTACATACTTTAAATGATGATATGATGTTCAGATACCATATGATGATGTCCTGATGTACATTATCTTGACTCTATTCGAACATGATATATATGAGGTATGTTTATACATTCCTATTATTTTGAAAACTCAATAAAAATATTGTTTAAGAAAATTCAAAACATTCATTACTCAAAAGAGCCCAATAGCAAAAACCAGCGTTTTGAATGAAGAATCACATTTCTTGGTAGAATCATGCAGGATGGAAATTTTTGATGGTTTTTTACTCCTCTCAACAGCCCAAACAAGTTTCTAAAAGGATGAGTTTGCAACTACTTTACTTTTGGAGAAAATTCAAAACATTCATTATTCAATAGGGCCCAAACTATCAAAAACCAGCGGTTTCAATGAACACACATTTCTTGGTAGAATCATGCAGGACTGAAATTTTTGATGTTTTTCTACTCCTCTCATGAGCCCAAACAAGTCTCTAAAAGCATGAGTTTGCAACTACTTTACTTTTGGAGAAAATTCAAAACATTCATTATTCAATAGAGCCCAATAGCAAAAATCAGGTTTTGAATGAAGAATCACATTTCTTGGTAGAATCATGCAGGATTGAAATTTTTGATGTTTTTTTACTCCTCTCAACAGCCCAAACAAGTTTCTAAAAGGATGAGTTTGCAACTACTTTACTTTTGGAGAAAATTCAAAACATTCATTATTCAATAGGGCCCAAACTATCAAAAACCAGCGGTTTGAATGAACACACATTTCTTGGTAGAATCATGCAGGACTGAAATTTTTGATGTTTTTCTACTCCTCTCATGAGCCCAAACAAGTCTCTAAAAGCATGAGTTTGCAACTACTTTACTTTTGGAGAAAATTCAAAACATTCATTATTCAATAGAGCCCAATAGCAAAAATCAGGTTTTGAATGAAGAATCACATTTCCTGGTAAAATCATGCAGGATTGAAATTTTTGATGGTTTTTTACTCCTCTCAACAGCCCAAACAAGTTTCTAAAAGGATGAGTTTGCAACTACTTTACTTTTGGAGAAAATTCAAAACATTCATTATTCAATAGGGCCCAAACTATCAAAAACCAGCGGTTTGAATAAACACACATTTCTTGGTAGAATCATGCAGGACTTAAATTTTTGATGGTTTTCTACTCCTCTCATGAGCCCAAACAAGTCTCTAAAAGCATGAGTTTGCAACTACTTTACTTTTGGAGAAAATTCAAAACATTCATTACTCAAAAGAGCCCAATAGCAAAAACCAGCGTTTTGAATGCAGAATCACATTTCTTGGTAGAATCATGCAGGATTGAAATTTTTGATGGTTTTTTACTCCTCTCAACAGCCCAAACAAGTTTCTAAAAGGATGAGTTTGCAACTACTTTACTTTTGGAGAAAATTCAAAACATTCATTATTCAATAGGGCCCAAACTATCAAAAACCAGCGGTTTCAATGAACACACATTTCTTGGTAGAATCATGCAGGACTGAAATTTTTGATGTTTTTCTACTCCTCTCATGAGCCCAAACAAGTCTCTAAAAGCATGAGTTTGCAACTACTTTACTTTTGGAGAAAATTCAAAACATTCATTATTCAATAGAGCCCAATAGCAAAAACCAGCGTTTTGAATGAAGAATCACATTTCTTGGTAGAATCATGCAGGATTGAAATTTTTGATGGTTTTTTACTCCTCTCAACAGCCCAAACAAGTTTCTAAAAGGATGAGTTTGCAACTACTTTACTTTTGGAGAAAATTCAAAACATTCATTATTCAATAGGGCCCAAAATATCAAAAACCAGCGGTTTGAATGAACACACATTTCTTGGTAGAATCGTGCAGGACTGAAATTTTTGATGTTTTTCTACTCCTCTCATGAGCCCAAACAAGTCTCTAAAACCATGAGTTTGCAACTACTTTACTTTTGGAGAAAATTCAAAACATTCATTATTCAATAGAGCCCAATAGCAAAAATCAGGTTTTGAATGAAGAATCACATTTCTTGGTAGAATCATGCAGGATTGAAATTTTTGATGGTTTTTTACTCCTCTCAACAGCCCAAACAAGTTTCTAAAAGGATGAGTTTGCAACTACTTTACTTTTGGAGAAAATTCAAAACATTCATTATTCAATAGGGCCCAAACTATCAAAAACCAGCGGTTTCAATGAACACACATTTCTTGGTAGAATCATGCAGGACTGAAATTTTTGATGTTTTTCTACTCCTCTCATGAGCCCAAACAAGTCTCTAAAAGCATGAGTTTGCAACTACTTTACTTTTGGAGAAAATTCAAAACATTCATTATTCAATAGAGCCCAATAGCAAAAACCAGCGTTTTGAATGAAGAATCACATTTCTTGGTAAAATCATGCAGGATTGAAATTTTTGATGGTTTTTTACTCCTCTCAACAGCCCAAACAAGTTTCTAAAAGGATGAGTTTGCAACTACTTTACTTTTGGAGAAAATTCAAAACATTCATTATTCAATAGGGCCCAAACTATCAAAAACCAGCGGTTTGAATGAACACACATTTCTTGGTAGAATCATGCAGGACTGAAATTTTTGATGTTTTTTTTACTCCTCTCATGAGCCCAAACAAGTCTCTAAAAGCATGAGTTTGCAACTACTTTACTTTTGGAGAAAATTCAAAACATTCATTACTCAAAAGAGCCCAATAGCAAAAACCAGCGTTTTGAATGAAGAATCACATTTCTTGGTAGAATCATGCAGGATTGAAATTTTTGATGGTTTTTTACTCCTCTCAACAGCCCAAACAAGTTTCTAAAAGGATGAGTTTGCAACTACTTTACTTTTGGAGAAAATTCAAAACATTCATTATTCAATAGGGCCCAAACTATCAAAAACCAGCGGTTTCAATGAACACACATTTCTTGGTAGAATCATGCAGGACTGAAATTTTTGATGTTTTTCTACTCCTCTCATGAGCCCAAACAAGTCTCTAAAAGCATGAGTTTGCAACTACTTTACTTTTGGAGAAAATTCAAAACATTCATTATTCAATAGAGCCCAATAGCAAAAACCAGCGTTTTGAATGAAGAATCACATTTCTTGGTAGAATCATGCAGGATTTAAATTTTTGATGGTTTTTTACTCCTCTCAACAGCCCAAACAAGTTTCTAAAAGGATGAGTTTGCAACTACTTTACTTTTGGAGAAAATTCAAAACATTCATTATTCAATAGGGCCCAAACTATCAAAAACCAGCGGTTTGAATGAACACACATTTCTTGGAAGAATCATGCAGGACTGAAATTTTTGATGTTTTTCTACTCCTCTCATGAGCCCAAACAAGTCTCTAAAAGCATGAGTTTGCAACTACTTTACTTTTGGAGAAAATTCAAAACATTCATTATTCAATAGAGCCCAATAGCAAAAATCAGATTTTAAAATGAAGAATCACATTTCTTGGTAAAATCATGCAGGATTGAAATTTTTGATGGTTTTTTACTCCTCTCAACAGCCCAAACAAGTTTCTAAAAGGATGAGTTTGCAACTATTTTACTTTTGGAGAAAATTCAAAACATTCATTATTCAATAGGGCCCAAACTAACAAAAACCAGCGGTTTGAATGAACACACATTTCTTGGTAGAATCATGCAGGACTGAAATTTTTGATGTTTTTCTACTCCTCTCATGAGCCCAAACAAGTCTCTAAAAGCATGAGTTTGCAACTACTTTACTTTTGGAGAAAATTCAAAACATTCATTACTCAAAAGAGCCCAATAGCAAAAACCAGCGTTTTGAATGAAGAATCACATTTCTTGGTAGAATCATGCAGGATTGAAATTTTTGATGGTTTTTTACTCCTCTCAACAGCCCAAACAAGTTTCTAAAAGGATGAGTTTGCAACTACTTTACTTTTGGAGAAAATTCAAAACATTCATTATTCAATAGGGCCCAAACTATCAAAAACCAGAGGTTTCAATGAACACACATTTCTTGGTAGAATCATGCAGGACTGAAATTTTTGATGTTTTTCTACTCCTCTCATGAGCCCAAACAAGTCTCTAAAAGCATGAGTTTGCAACTACTTTACTTTTGGAGAAAATTCAAAACATTCATTATGCAATAGAGCCCAATAGCAAAAATCAGGTTTTGAATGAAGAATCACATTTCTTGGTAGAATCATGCAGGATTGAAATTTTTGATGGTTTTTTACTCCTCTCAACAGCCCAAACAAGTTTCTAAAAGGATGAGTTTGCAACTACTTTACTTTTGGAGAAAATTCAAAACATTCATTATTCAATAGGGCCCAAACTAACAAAAACCAGCGGTTTGAATGAACACACATTTCTTGGTAGAATCATGCAGGACTGAAATTTTTGATGTTTTTCTACTCCTCTCATGAGCCCAAACAAGTCTCTAAAAGCATGAGTTTGCAACTACTTTACTTTTGGAGAAAATTCAAAACATTCACTATTCAATAGAGCCCAATAGCAAAAATCAGGTTTTGAATGAAGAATCACATTTCTTGGTAAAATCATGCAGGATTGAAATTTTTGATGGTTTTTTACTCCTCTCAACAGCCCAAACAAGTTTCTAAAAGGATGTTTGCAACTACTTTTCTTTTGGAGAAAATTCAAAGCATTAATTATTCAATAGGGCCCAAACTATCAAAAACCAGCGGTTTCAATGAACACACATTTCTTGGTAGAATCATGCAGGACTGAAATTTTTGATGTTTTTCTACTCCTCTCATGAGCCCAAACAAGTCTCTAAAAGCATGAGTTTGCAACTACTTTACTTTTGGAGAAAATTCAAAACATTCATTATTCAATAGAGCCCAATAGCAAAAATCAGGTTTTGAATGAAGAATCACATTTCTTGGTAGAATCATGCAGGATTGAAATTTTTGATGGTTTTTTACTCCTCTCAACAGCCCAAACAAGTTTCTAAAATGATGAGTTTGCAACTACTTTACTTTTGGAGAAAATTCAAAACATTCATTATTCAATAGGGCCCAAACTATCAAAAACCAGCGGTTTCAATGAACACACATTTCTTGGTAGAATCATGCAGGACTGAAATTTTTGATGTTTTTCTACTCCTCTCATGAGCCCAAACAAGTCTCTAAAAGCATGAGTTTGCAACTACTTTACTTTTGGAGAAAATTCAAAACATTCATTATTCAATAGAGCCCAATAGCAAAAATCAGGTTTTGAATGAAGAATCACATTTCTTGGTAGAATCATTCAGGATTGAAATTTTTGATGTTTTTTTACTCCTCTCAACAGCCCAAACAAGTTTCTAAAAGGATGAGTTTGCAACTACTTTACTTTTGGAGAAAATTCAAAACATTCATTATTCAATAGGGCCCAAACTATCAAAAACCAGCGGTTTGAATAAACACACATTTCTTGGTAGAATCATGCAGGACTGAAATTTTTGATGGTTTTCTACTCCTCTCATGAGCCCAAACAAGTCTCTAAAAGCATGAGTTTGCAACTACTTTACTTTTGGAGAAAATTCAAAACATTCATTACTCAAAAGAGCCCAATAGCAAAAACCAGCGTTTTGAATGCAGAATCACATTTCTTGGTAGAATCATGCAGGATTGAAATTTTTGATGGTTTTTTACTCCTCTCAACAGCCCAAACAAGTTTCTAAAAGGATGAGTTTGCAACTACTTTACTTTTGGAGAAAATTCAAAACATTCATTATTCAATAGGGCCCAAACTATCAAAAACCAGCGGTTTCAATGAACACACATTTCTTGGTAGAATCATGCAGGACTGAAATTTTTGATGTTTTTCTACTCCTCTCATGAGCCCAAACAAGTCTCTAAAAGCATGAGTTTGCAACTACTTTACTTTTGGAGAAAATTCAAAACATTCATTATTCAATAGAGCCCAATAGCAAAAACCAGCGTTTTGAATGAAGAATCACATTTCTTGGTAGAATCATGCAGGATTGAAATTTTTGATGGTTTTTTACTCCTCTCAACAGCCCAAACAAGTTTCTAAAAGGATGAGTTTGCAACTACTTTACTTTTGGAGAAAATTCAAAACATTCATTATTCAATAGGGCCCAAAATATCAAAAACCAGCGGTTTGAATGAACACACATTTCTTGGTAGAATCGTGCAGGACTGAAATTTTTGATGTTTTTCTACTCCTCTCATGAGCCCAAACAAGTCTCTAAAACCATGAGTTTGCAACTACTTTACTTTTGGAGAAAATTCAAAACATTCATTATTCAATAGAGCCCAATAGCAAAAATCAGGTTTTGAATGAAGAATCACATTTCTTGGTAGAATCATGCAGGATTGAAATTTTTGATGGTTTTTTACTCCTCTCAACAGCCCAAACAAGTTTCTAAAAGGATGAGTTTGCAACTACTTTACTTTTGGAGAAAATTCAAAACATTCATTATTCAATAGGGCCCAAACTATCAAAAACCAGCGGTTTCAATGAACACACATTTCTTGGTAGAATCATGCAGGACTGAAATTTTTGATGTTTTTCTACTCCTCTCATGAGCCCAAACAAGTCTCTAAAAGCATGAGTTTGCAACTACTTTACTTTTGGAGAAAATTCAAAACATTCATTATTCAATAGAGCCCAATAGCAAAAACCAGCGTTTTGAATGAAGAATCACATTTCTTGGTAAAATCATGCAGGATTGAAATTTTTGATGGTTTTTTACTCCTCTCAACAGCCCAAACAAGTTTCTAAAAGGATGAGTTTGCAACTACTTTACTTTTGGAGAAAATTCAAAACATTCATTATTCAATAGGGCCCAAACTATCAAAAACCAGCGGTTTGAATGAACACACATTTCTTGGTAGAATCATGCAGGACTGAAATTTTTGATGTTTTTTTTACTCCTCTCATGAGCCCAAACAAGTCTCTAAAAGCATGAGTTTGCAACTACTTTACTTTTGGAGAAAATTCAAAACATTCATTACTCAAAAGAGCCCAATAGCAAAAACCAGCGTTTTGAATGAAGAATCACATTTCTTGGTAGAATCATGCAGGATTGAAATTTTTGATGGTTTTTTACTCCTCTCAACAGCCCAAACAAGTTTCTAAAAGGATGAGTTTGCAACTACTTTACTTTTGGAGAAAATTCAAAACATTCATTATTCAATAGGGCCCAAACTATCAAAAACCAGCGGTTTCAATGAACACACATTTCTTGGTAGAATCATGCAGGACTGAAATTTTTGATGTTTTTCTACTCCTCTCATGAGCCCAAACAAGTCTCTAAAAGCATGAGTTTGCAACTACTTTACTTTTGGAGAAAATTCAAAACATTCATTATTCAATAGAGCCCAATAGCAAAAACCAGCGTTTTGAATGAAGAATCACATTTCTTGGTAGAATCATGCAGGATTTAAATTTTTGATGGTTTTTTACTCCTCTCAACAGCCCAAACAAGTTTCTAAAAGGATGAGTTTGCAACTACTTTACTTTTGGAGAAAATTCAAAACATTCATTATTCAATAGGGCCCAAACTATCAAAAACCAGCGGTTTGAATGAACACACATTTCTTGGAAGAATCATGCAGGACTGAAATTTTTGATGTTTTTCTACTCCTCTCATGAGCCCAAACAAGTCTCTAAAAGCATGAGTTTGCAACTACTTTACTTTTGGAGAAAATTCAAAACATTCATTATTCAATAGAGCCCAATAGCAAAAATCAGATTTTAAAATGAAGAATCACATTTCTTGGTAAAATCATGCAGGATTGAAATTTTTGATGGTTTTTTACTCCTCTCAACAGCCCAAACAAGTTTCTAAAAGGATGAGTTTGCAACTATTTTACTTTTGGAGAAAATTCAAAACATTCATTATTCAATAGGGCCCAAACTAACAAAAACCAGCGGTTTGAATGAACACACATTTCTTGGTAGAATCATGCAGGACTGAAATTTTTGATGTTTTTCTACTCCTCTCATGAGCCCAAACAAGTCTCTAAAAGCATGAGTTTGCAACTACTTTACTTTTGGAGAAAATTCAAAACATTCATTACTCAAAAGAGCCCAATAGCAAAAACCAGCGTTTTGAATGAAGAATCACATTTCTTGGTAGAATCATGCAGGATTGAAATTTTTGATGGTTTTTTACTCCTCTCAACAGCCCAAACAAGTTTCTAAAAGGATGAGTTTGCAACTACTTTACTTTTGGAGAAAATTCAAAACATTCATTATTCAATAGGGCCCAAACTATCAAAAACCAGAGGTTTCAATGAACACACATTTCTTGGTAGAATCATGCAGGACTGAAATTTTTGATGTTTTTCTACTCCTCTCATGAGCCCAAACAAGTCTCTAAAAGCATGAGTTTGCAACTACTTTACTTTTGGAGAAAATTCAAAACATTCATTATGCAATAGAGCCCAATAGCAAAAATCAGGTTTTGAATGAAGAATCACATTTCTTGGTAGAATCATGCAGGATTGAAATTTTTGATGGTTTTTTACTCCTCTCAACAGCCCAAACAAGTTTCTAAAAGGATGAGTTTGCAACTACTTTACTTTTGGAGAAAATTCAAAACATTCATTATTCAATAGGGCCCAAACTAACAAAAACCAGCGGTTTGAATGAACACACATTTCTTGGTAGAATCATGCAGGACTGAAATTTTTGATGTTTTTCTACTCCTCTCATGAGCCCAAACAAGTCTCTAAAAGCATGAGTTTGCAACTACTTTACTTTTGGAGAAAATTCAAAACATTCACTATTCAATAGAGCCCAATAGCAAAAATCAGGTTTTGAATGAAGAATCACATTTCTTGGTAAAATCATGCAGGATTGAAATTTTTGATGGTTTTTTACTCCTCTCAACAGCCCAAACAAGTTTCTAAAAGGATGTTTGCAACTACTTTACTTTTGGAGAAAATTCAAAGCATTAATTATTCAATAGGGCCCAAACTATCAAAAACCAGCGGTTTCAATGAACACACATTTCTTGGTAGAATCATGCAGGACTGAAATTTTTGATGTTTTTCTACTCCTCTCATGAGCCCAAACAAGTCTCTAAAAGCATGAGTTTGCAACTACTTTACTTTTGGAGAAAATTCAAAACATTCATTATTCAATAGAGCCCAATAGCAAAAATCAGGTTTTGAATGAAGAATCACATTTCTTGGTAGAATCATGCAGGATTGAAATTTTTGATGGTTTTTTACTCCTCTCAACAGCCCAAACAAGTTTCTAAAAGGATGAGTTTGCAACTACTTTACTTTTGGAGAAAATTCAAAACATTCATTATTCAATAGGGCCCAAACTATCAAAAACCAGCGGTTTCAATGAACACACATTTCTTGGTAGAATCATGCAGGACTGAAATTTTTGATGTTTTTCTACTCCTCTCATGAGCCCAAACAAGTCTCTAAAAGCATGAGTTTGCAACTACTTTACTTTTGGAGAAAATTCAAAACATTCATTATTCAATAGAGCCCAATAGCAAAAATCAGGTTTTGAATGAAGAATCACATTTCTTGGTAGAATCATTCAGGATTGAAATTTTTGATGTTTTTTTACTCCTCTCAACAGCCCAAACAAGTTTCTAAAAGGATGAGTTTGCAACTACTTTACTTTTGGAGAAAATTCAAAACATTCATTATTCAATAGGGCCCAAACTATCAAAAACCAGCGGTTTGAATGAACACACATTTCTTGGTAGAATCATGCAGGACTGAAATTTTTGATGTTTTTCTACTCCTCTCATGAGCCCAAACAAGTCTCTAAAAGCATGAGTTTGCAACTACTTTACTTTTGGAGAAAATTCAAAACATTCATTACTCAAAAGAGCCCAATAGCAAAAACCAGCGTTTTGAATGAAGAATCACATTTCTTGGTAGAATCATGCAGGATTGAAATTTTTGATGGTTTTTTACTCCTCTCAACAGCCCAAACAAGTTTCTAAAAGGATGAGTTTGCAACTACTTTACTTTTGGAGAAAATTCAAAACATTCATTATTCAATAGGGCCCAAACTATCAAAAACCAGAGGTTTCAATGAACACACATTTCTTGGTAGAATCATGCAGGACTGAAATTTTTGATGTTTTTCTACTCCTCTCATGAGCCCAAACAAGTCTCTAAAAGCATGAGTTTGCAACTACTTTACTTTTGGAGAAAATTCAAAACATTCATTATGCAATAGAGCCCAATAGCAAAAATCAGGTTTTGAATGAAGAATCACATTTCTTGGTAGAATCATGCAGGATTGAAATTTTTGATGGTTTTTTACTCCTCTCAACAGCCCAAACAAGTTTCTAAAAGGATGAGTTTGCAACTACTTTACTTTTGGAGAAAATTCAAAACATTCATTATTCAATAGGGCCCAAACTAACAAAAACCAGCGGTTTGAATGAACACACATTTCTTGGTAGAATCATGCAGGACTGAAATTTTTGATGTTTTTCTACTCCTCTCATGAGCCCAAACAAGTCTCTAAAAGCATGAGTTTGCAACTACTTTACTTTTGGAGAAAATTCAAAACATTCACTATTCAATAGAGCCCAATAGCAAAAATCAGGTTTTGAATGAAGAATCACATTTCTTGGTAAAATCATGCAGGATTGAAATTTTTGATGGTTTTTTACTCCTCTCAACAGCCCAAACAAGTTTCTAAAAGGATGTTTGCAACTACTTTACTTTTGGAGAAAATTCAAAGCATTAATTATTCAATAGGGCCCAAACTATCAAAAACCAGCGGTTTCAATGAACACACATTTCTTGGTAGAATCATGCAGGACTGAAATTTTTGATGTTTTTCTACTCCTCTCATGAGCCCAAACAAGTCTCTAAAAGCATGAGTTTGCAACTACTTTACTTTTGGAGAAAATTCAAAACATTCATTATTCAATAGAGCCCAATAGCAAAAATCAGGTTTTGAATGAAGAATCACATTTCTTGGTAGAATCATGCAGGATTGAAATTTTTGATGGTTTTTTACTCCTCTCAACAGCCCAAACAAGTTTCTAAAATGATGAGTTTGCAACTACTTTACTTTTGGAGAAAATTCAAAACATTCATTATTCAATAGGGCCCAAACTATCAAAAACCAGCGGTTTCAATGAACACACATTTCTTGGTAGAATCATGCAGGACTGAAATTTTTGATGTTTTTCTACTCCTCTCATGAGCCCAAACAAGTCTCTAAAAGCATGAGTTTGCAACTACTTTACTTTTGGAGAAAATTCAAAACATTCATTATTCAATAGAGCCCAATAGCAAAAATCAGGTTTTGAATGAAGAATCACATTTCTTGGTAGAATCATTCAGGATTGAAATTTTTGCTGTTTTTTTACTCCTCTCAACAGCCCAAACAAGTTTCTAAAAGGATGAGTTTGCAACTACTTTACTTTTGGAGAAAATTCAAAACATTCATTATTCAATAGGGCCCAAACTATCAAAAACCAGCGGTTTGAATAAACACACATTTCTTGGTAGAATCATGCAGGACTGAAATTTTTGATGGTTTTCTACTCCTCTCATGAGCCCAAACAAGTCTCTAAAAGCATGAGTTTGCAACTACTTTACTTTTGGAGAAAATTCAAAACATTCATTACTCAAAAGAGCCCAATAGCAAAAACCAGCGTTTTGAATGCAGAATCACATTTCTTGGTAGAATCATGCAGGATTGAAATTTTTGATGGTTTTTTACTCCTCTCAACAGCCCAAACAAGTTTCTAAAAGGATGAGTTTGCAACTACTTTACTTTTGGAGAAAATTCAAAACATTCATTATTCAATAGGGCCCAAACTATCAAAAACCAGCGGTTTCAATGAACACACATTTCTTGGTAGAATCATGCAGGACTGAAATTTTTGATGTTTTTCTACTCCTCTCATGAGCCCAAACAAGTCTCTAAAAGCATGAGTTTGCAACTACTTTACTTTTGGAGAAAATTCAAAACATTCATTATTCAATAGAGCCCAATAGCAAAAACCAGCGTTTTGAATGAAGAATCACATTTCTTGGTAGAATCATGCAGGATTGAAATTTTTGATGGTTTTTTACTCCTCTCAACAGCCCAAACAAGTTTCTAAAAGGATGAGTTTGCAACTACTTTACTTTTGGAGAAAATTCAAAACATTCATTATTCAATAGGGCCCAAAATATCAAAAACCAGCGGTTTGAATGAACACACATTTCTTGGTAGAATCGTGCAGAACTGAAATTTTTGATGTTTTTCTACTCCTCTCATGAGCCCAAACAAGTCTCTAAAACCATGAGTTTGCAACTACTTTACTTTTGGAGAAAATTCAAAACATTCATTATTCAATAGAGCCCAATAGCAAAAATCAGGTTTTGAATGAAGAATCACATTTCTTGGTAGAATCATGCAGGATTGAAATTTTTGATGGTTTTTTACTCCTCTCAACAGCCCAAACAAGTTTCTAAAAGGATGAGTTTGCAACTACTTTACTTTTGGAGAAAATTCAAAACATTCATTATTCAATAGGGCCCAAACTATCAAAAACCAGCGGTTTCAATGAACACACATTTCTTGGTAGAATCATGCAGGACTGAAATTTTTGATGTTTTTCTACTCCTCTCATGAGCCCAAACAAGTCTCTAAAAGCATGAGTTTGCAACTACTTTACTTTTGGAGAAAATTCAAAACATTCATTATTCAATAGAGCCCAATAGCAAAAACCAGCGTTTTGAATGAAGAATCACATTTCTTGGTAAAATCATGCAGGATTGAAATTTTTGATGGTTTTTTACTCCTCTCAACAGCCCAAACAAGTTTCTAAAAGGATGAGTTTGCAACTACTTTACTTTTGGAGAAAATTCAAAACATTCATTATTCAATAGGGCCCAAACTATCAAAAACCAGCGGTTTGAATGAACACACATTTCTTGGTAGAATCATGCAGGACTGAAATTTTTGATGTTTTTTTTACTCCTCTCATGAGCCCAAACAAGTCTCTAAAAGCATGAGTTTGCAACTACTTTACTTTTGGAGAAAATTCAAAACATTCATTACTCAAAAGAGCCCAATAGCAAAAACCAGCGTTTTGAATGAAGAATCACATTTCTTGGTAGAATCATGCAGGATTGAAATTTTTGATGGTTTTTTACTCCTCTCAACAGCCCAAACAAGTTTCTAAAAGGATGAGTTTGCAACTACTTTACTTTTGGAGAAAATTCAAAACATTCATTATTCAATAGGGCCCAAACTATCAAAAACCAGCGGTTTCAATGAACACACATTTCTTGGTAGAATCATGCAGGACTGAAATTTTTGATGTTTTTCTACTCCTCTCATGAGCCCAAACAAGTCTCTAAAAGCATGAGTTTGCAACTACTTTACTTTTGGAGAAAATTCAAAACATTCATTATTCAATAGAGCCCAATAGCAAAAACCAGCGTTTTGAATGAAGAATCACATTTCTTGGTAGAATCATGCAGGATTTAAATTTTTGATGGTTTTTTACTCCTCTCAACAGCCCAAACAAGTTTCTAAAAGGATGAGTTTGCAACTACTTTACTTTTGGAGAAAATTCAAAACATTCATTATTCAATAGGGCCCAAACTATCAAAAACCAGCGGTTTGAATGAACACACATTTCTTGGAAGAATCATGCAGGACTGAAATTTTTGATGTTTTTCTACTCCTCTCATGAGCCCAAACAAGTCTCTAAAAGCATGAGTTTGCAACTACTTTACTTTTGGAGAAAATTCAAAACATTCATTATTCAATAGAGCCCAATAGCAAAAATCAGATTTTAAAATGAAGAATCACATTTCTTGGTAAAATCATGCAGGATTGAAATTTTTGATGGTTTTTTACTCCTCTCAACAGCCCAAACAAGTTTCTAAAAGGATGAGTTTGCAACTATTTTACTTTTGGAGAAAATTCAAAACATTCATTATTCAATAGGGCCCAAACTAACAAAAACCAGCGGTTTGAATGAACACACATTTCTTGGTAGAATCATGCAGGACTGAAATTTTTGATGTTTTTCTACTCCTCTCATGAGCCCAAACAAGTCTCTAAAAGCATGAGTTTGCAACTACTTTACTTTTGGAGAAAATTCAAAACATTCATTACTCAAAAGAGCCCAATAGCAAAAACCAGCGTTTTGAATGAAGAATCACATTTCTTGGTAGAATCATGCAGGATTGAAATTTTTGATGGTTTTTTACTCCTCTCAACAGCCCAAACAAGTTTCTAAAAGGATGAGTTTGCAACTACTTTACTTTTGGAGAAAATTCAAAACATTCATTATTCAATAGGGCCCAAACTATCAAAAACCAGAGGTTTCAATGAACACACATTTCTTGGTAGAATCATGCAGGACTGAAATTTTTGATGTTTTTCTACTCCTCTCATGAGCCCAAACAAGTCTCTAAAAGCATGAGTTTGCAACTACTTTACTTTTGGAGAAAATTCAAAACATTCATTATGCAATAGAGCCCAATAGCAAAAATCAGGTTTTGAATGAAGAATCACATTTCTTGGTAGAATCATGCAGGATTGAAATTTTTGATGGTTTTTTACTCCTCTCAACAGCCCAAACAAGTTTCTAAAAGGATGAGTTTGCAACTACTTTACTTTTGGAGAAAATTCAAAACATTCACTATTCAATAGAGCCCAATAGCAAAAATCAGGTTTTGAATGAAGAATCACATTTCTTGGTAAAATCATGGGCCCAAACTAACAAAAACCAGCGGTTTGAATAAACACACATTTCTTGGTAGAATCATGCAGGACTGAAATTTTTGATGTTTTTCTACTCCTCTCATGAGCCCAAACAAGTCTCTAAAAGCATGAGTTTGCAACTACTTTACTTTTGGAGAAAATTCAAAACATTCACTATTCAATAGAGCCCAATAGCAAAAATCAGGTTTTGAATGAAGAATCACATTTCTTGGTAAAATCATGCAGGATTGAAATTTTTGATGGTTTTTTACTCCTCTCAACAGCCCAAACAAGTTTCTAAAAGGATGTTTGCAACTACTTTACTTTTGGAGAAAATTCAAAGCATTAATTATTCAATAGGGCCCAAACTATCAAAAACCAGCGGTTTCAATGAACACACATTTCTTGGTAGAATCATGCAGGACTGAAATTTTTGATGTTTTTCTACTCCTCTCATGAGCCCAAACAAGTCTCTAAAAGCATGAGTTTGCAACTACTTTACTTTTGGAGAAAATTCAAAACATTCATTATTCAATAGAGCCCAATAGCAAAAATCAGGTTTTGAATGAAGAATCACATTTCTTGGTAGAATCATGCAGGATTGAAATTTTTGATGGTTTTTTACTCCTCTCAACAGCCCAAACAAGTTTCTAAAAGGATGAGTTTGCAACTACTTTACTTTTGGAGAAAATTCAAAACATTCATTATTCAATAGGGCCCAAACTATCAAAAACCAGCGGTTTCAATGAACACACATTTCTTGGTAGAATCATGCAGGACTGAAATTTTTGATGTTTTTCTACTCCTCTCATGAGCCCAAACAATTCTCTAAAAGCATGAGTTTGCAACTACTTTACTTTTGGAGAAAATTCAAAACATTCATTATTCAATAGAGCCCAATAGCAAAAATCAGGTTTTGAATGAAGAATCACATTTCTTGGTAGAATCATTCAGGATTGAAATTTTTGATGTTTTTTTACTCCTCTCAACAGCCCAAACAAGTTTCTAAAAGGATGAGTTTGCAACTACTTTACTTTTGGAGAAAATTCAAAACATTCATTATTCAATAGGGCCCAAACTATCAAAAACCAGCGGTTTGAATGAACACACATTTCTTGGTAGAATCATGCAGGACTGAAATTTTTGATGTTTTTCTACTCCTCTCATGAGCCCAAACAAGTCTCTAAAAGCATGAGTTTGCAACTACTTTACTTTTGGAGAAAATTCAAAACATTCATTACTCAAAAGAGCCCAATAGCAAAAACCAGCGTTTTGAATGAAGAATCACATTTCTTGGTAGAATCATGCAGGATGGAAATTTTTGATGGTTTTTTACTCCTCTCAACAGCCCAAACAAGTTTCTAAAAGGATGAGTTTGCAACTACTTTACTTTTGGAGAAAATTCAAAACATTCATTATTCAATAGGGCCCAAACTATCAAAAACCAGCGGTTTCAATGAACACACATTTCTTGGTAGAATCATGCAGGACTGAAATTTTTGATGTTTTTCTACTCCTCTCATGAGCCCAAACAAGTCTCTAAAAGCATGAGTTTGCAACTACTTTACTTTTGGAGAAAATTCAAAACATTCATTATTCAATAGAGCCCAATAGCAAAAATCAGGTTTTGAATGAAGAATCACATTTCTTGGTAGAATCATGCAGGATTGAAATTTTTGATGTTTTTTTACTCCTCTCAACAGCCCAAACAAGTTTCTAAAAGGATGAGTTTGCAACTACTTTACTTTTGGAGAAAATTCAAAATATTCATTATTCAATAGGGCCCAAACTATCAAAAACCAGCGGTTTGAATGAACACACATTTCTTGGTAGAATCATGCAGGACTGAAATTTTTGATGTTTTTCTACTCCTCTCATGAGCCCAAACAAGTCTCTAAAAGCATGAGTTTGCAACTACTTTACTTTTGGAGAAAATTCAAAACATTCATTATTCAATAGAGCCCAATAGCAAAAATCAGGTTTTGAATGAAGAATCACATTTCTTGGTAGAATCATGCAGGATTGAAATTTTTGATGTTTTTTTACTCCTCTCAACAGCCCAAACAAGTTTCTAAAAGGATGAGTTTGCAACTACTTTACTTTTGGAGAAAATTCAAAACATTCATTATTCAATAGGGCCCAAACTATCAAAAACCAGCGGTTTCAATGAACACACATTTCTTGGTAGAATCATGCAGGACTGAAATTTTTGATGTTTTTCTACTCCTCTCATGAGCCCAAACAAGTCTCTAAAAGCATGAGTTTGCAACTACTTTACTTTTGGAGAAAATTCAAAACATTCATTATTCAATAGAGCCCAATAGCAAAAATCAGGTTTTGAATGAAGAATCACATTTCTTGGTAAAATCATGCAGGATTGAAATTTTTGATGGTTTTTTACTCCTCTCAACAGCCCAAACAAGTTTCTAAAAGGATGAGTTTGCAACTACTTTACTTTTGGAGAAAATTCAAAACATTCATTATTCAATAGGGCCCAAACTATCAAAAACCAGCGGTTTGAATGAACACACATTTCTTGGTAGAATCATGCAGGACTGAAATTTTTGATGTTTTTCTACTCCTCTCATGAGCCCAAACAAGTCTCTAAAAGCATGAGTTTGCAACTACTTTACTTTTGGAGAAAATTCAAAACATTCATTACTCAAAAGAGCCCAATAGCAAAAACCAGCATTTTGAATGAAGAATCACATTTCTTGGTAGAATCATGCAGGATTGAAATTTTTGATGGTTTTTTACTCCTCTCAACAGCCCAAACAAGTTTCTAAAAGGATGAGTTTGCAACTACTTTACTTTTGGAGAAAATTCAAAACATTCATTATTCAATAGGGCCCAAACTATCAAAAACCAGCGGTTTCAATGAACACACATTTCTTGGTAGAATCATGCAGGACTGAAATTTTTGATGTTTTTCTACTCCTCTCATGAGCCCAAACAAGTCTCTAAAAGCATGAGTTTGCAACTACTTTACTTTTGGAGAAAATTCAAAACATTCATTATTCAATAGAGCCCAATAGCAAAAATCAGGTTTTGAATGAAGAATCACATTTCTTGGTAGAATCATGCAGGATTGAAATTTTTGATGGTTTTTTACTCCTCTCAACAGCCCAAACAAGTTTCTAAAAGGATGAGTTTGCAACTACTTTACTTTTGGAGAAAATTCAAAACATTCATTATTCAATAGGGCCCAAACTATCAAAAACCAGCGGTTTGAATTAACACACATTTCTTGGTAGAATCATGCAGGACTGAAATTTTTGATGTTTTTCTACTCCTCTCATGAGCCCAAACAAGTCTCTAAAAGCATGAGTTTGCAACTACTTTACTTTTGGAGAAAATTCAAAACATTCATTATTCAATAGAGCCCAATAGCAAAAATCAGGTTTTGAATGAAGAATCACATTTCTTGGTAAAATCATGCAGGATTGAAATTTTTGATGGTTTTTTACTCCTCTCAACAGCCCAAACAAGTTTCTAAAAGGATAAGTTTGCAACTACTTTACTTTTGGAGAAAATTCAAAACATTCATTATTCAATAGGGCCCAAACTATCAAAAACCAGCGGTTTGAATGAACACACATTTCTTGGTAGAATCATGCAGGACTGAAATTTTTGATGTTTTTCTACTCCTCTCATGAGCCCAAACAAGTCTCTAAAAGCATGAGTTTGCAACTACTTTACTTTTGGAGAAAATTCAAAACATTCATTACTCAAAAGAGCCCAATAGCAAAAACCAGCGTTTTGAATGCAGAATCACATTTCTTGGTAGAATCATGCAGGATTGAAATTTTTGATGGTTTTTAACTCCTCTCAACAGCCCAAACAAGTTTCTAAAAGGATGAGTTTGCAACTACTTTACTTTTGGAGAAAATTCAAAACATTCATTATTCAATAGGGCCCAAACTATCAAAAACTAGCGGTTTCAATGAACACACATTTCTTGGTAGAATCATGCAGGACTGAAATTTTTGATGTTTTTCTACTCCTCTCATGAGCCCAAACAAGTCTCTAAAAGCATGACTTTGCAACTACTTTACTTTTGTAGAAAATTCAAAACATTCATTATTCAATAGAGCCCAATAGCAAAAATCAGGTTTTGAATGAAGAATCACATTTCTTGGTAGAATCATGCAGGATTGAAATTTTTGATGGTTTTTTACTCCTCTCAACAGCCCAAACAAGTTTCTAAAAGGATGAGTTTGCAACTACTTTACTTTTGGAGAAAATTCAAATAAAAAAAAAAAAAAAAAAAAAAATAAAAAAAAAATCACATAGTGGGAGAGACCAAGAGCAGTTCAATTAGGAGAAATTCTGATCAGAGGCAAATCTTATCCAAGAATTCCACCTTTTGCTATATGTACTAAAGTAGTCATTTGCCAAAGCATGGCTTTTTTCGTATGAACAATGTAATGACATCTTGTCTACAATATCACTAAATTTGGGAGTAGCCTCTTCGTTCCATAAGGATGCTATGGCATTTTTAGTTATTAGAAAAAGGTGGATAACTGTTGGGATATGAGATGTATGAATCACTTCTAAACCTATGGACAGTAATGCCATCTGTGGCGTAAGGGTGATGTTTTGTTTAGTCAGAATATTAATTGTTCTAGAGATTTCTATCCAAATGGGCCTGATTTTAGGACATTCCCAGAATACATGTAATAGTGTACCTGTGAATCCGCAATCTCTCCAACAATCTGGGGATCTACCTGGGAACATCCTGGCCAGCTTCACAGGAGTATAGTACCACCTAGATGTCAGTTTGTAAAAGGATTCATGTAGGGATGCGCAAATGTTGGATGAATATGTCTGTTTAAGAGCCAGCTCCCATTGTTCCAGAGAGAATAGAGTATCAAAATCGCTCTCCCATTTAATCATATATGGAGTCTTTTCTCCAATTTCAGAGCCGTTCAAAAAATCATATATATTTCTTGATCTCCAATGGACCTTAACATTAGGATTACAAAGTAGCAAACTTGTAGATTCTGTAATGTAAGATTTTTTTTTCAAAAATTTTGAGATATTTTTCTTAATCGAGGGAAGGAGTTCCAAATCCCGGCAAGAAAAATTATTTTGAGATATTAAAGATTCGTTGCTTATAAATTTCTTACCATCGAACAAATCTCCTATCACCTTAATACCAAATTTTATCCATTCTTTCGGGATTTTTTTATCCATTAGTAAACCAAGAAATTTGATAGGGATATTTTTTAATTGAACGTATCTCTGGCTTCTATTTCTCTTAACCTGTGGCTTAGCCAGTTGCTTCCATGCAGAGAGAGTTGCGGAGATTATTGGGGAGTCATAACGCAAAGGAGTAGATGACCCCAAACACTCTAGAATTGCGCTTAAAAGAGTTTTGTTTTTATTAAAATATGTCTCGATTTCTACCCAAGCTGGGACGTTATTTGAATTAACCCAAGAAAAGGATTGTTTTATTAAATTGGCATAATAATAATTAATTAAATTTGGAAGGGCTAGGCCTCCATTGACTTTGCTTCTGTATAGTATATGGGAAGCCACTCTCGCCCTTTTCTTATTCCAAACGAACTTATTTATAATAGACTGAAGTTTCCTAATAAATTTTAAGGGAACAAGTAAAGGTATTGCTCTAAAGATATATAGTATCTTTGGAAGGGTAAAAAGTTTAAATAGTGTTATCCTTCCCACCCATGAAATTTCGTGAGTCGCAAAATTGTTCAATTCGATCTGAGTCTTTTTTGTAATGTTTTGTATGTTCAACTCAACTGTCTTCCTAAAGTTCCTGGATATACGAATACCCAAGTATGAAACATCCTCTTTCTCCCAATCAAACCGGGAAATTTCCTTAATGCGTGAGATGGTTAGGTCATCTAGAAAGAAATCCAAGATTTTAGATTTGTTCTCATTGATTTTGTAAAATGAGATTTTAGAGAAATTCTCGATAGTAGATAATACACCCCTAATAGAGTTCAGTGGATCTGATAGACTCAGTATAATGTCATCAGCGAATAGACCGATTTTAAATTGGTGATCTTCAATTTGGATACCTTGGATCTCATCATTGGTTCTTATTGCTTCTGCTAAGGGTTCCATAAGGTTTTTTTTTATTTTTATTGCTGATATCTCTCCTCTCTGAATTTATCTGGTAAAAACGCGCATTACTCTCTTAAAACAGAATACAAGGTAACTCATTACGTTTGTTTATTTTAGGATTATCTCTTGGTTCTTGACAATATACCACACTACTGTTAAGTGTTATTGTTAGGTGTATTGTTACTCCTACTGATCTACTTAATGTAATACATTACTGTTATTTTGTATATTATCCTGAACCCTACTGTCAACAGTATGCTGTAAAAATACTACTGTTAACTTTATGTAAAATTTTTAATAAAGTTATTGAAAATGGAGAAAATTCAAAACATTCATTATTCAATAGGGCCCAAACTATCAAAAACCAGCGGTTTCAATGAACACACATTTCTTGGAAGAATCATGCAGGACTGAAATTTTTGATGTTTTTCTACTCCTCTCATGAGCCCAAACAAGTCTCTAAAAGCATGAGTTTGCAACTACTTTACTTTTGGAGAAAATTCAAAACATTCATTATTCAATAGAGCCCAATAGCAAAAATCAGGTTTTAAAATGAAGAATCACATTTCTTGGTAAAATCATGCAGGATTGAAATTTTTGATGGTTTTTTACTCCTCTCAACAGCCCAAACAAGTTTCTAAAAGGATGAGTTTGCAACTACTTTACTTTTGGAGAAAATTCAAAACATTCATTATTCAATAGGGCCCAAACTATCAAAAACCAGCGGTTTGAATGAACACACATTTCTTGGTAGAATCATGCAGGACTGAAATTTTTGATGTTTTTTTACTCCTCTCATGAGCCCAAACAAGTCTCTAAAAGCATGAGTTTGCAACTACTTTACTTTTGGAGAAAATTCAAAACATTCATTACTGAAAAGAGCCCAATAGCAAAAACCAGCGTTTTGAATGAAGAATCACATTTCTTGGTAGAATCATGCAGGATTGAAATTTTTGATGGTTTTTTACTCCTCTCAACAGCCCAAACAAGTTTCTAAAAGGATGAGTTTGCAACTACTTTACTTTTGGAGAAAATTCAAAACATTCATTATTCAATAGGGCCCAAACTATCAAAAACCAGCGGTTTCAATGAACACACATTTCTTGGTAGAATCATGCAGGACTGAAATTTTTGATGTTTTTCTACTCCTCTCATGAGCCCAAACAAGTCTCTAAAAGCATGAGTTTGCAACTACTTTACTTTTGGAGAAAATTCAAAACATTCATTATTCAATAGAGCCCAATAGCAAAAACCAGCGTTTTGAATGAAGAATCACATTTCTTGGTAGAATCATGCAGGATTGAAATTTTTGATGGTTTTTTACTCCTCTCAACAGCCCAAACAAGTTTCTAAAAGGATGAGTTTGCAACTACTTTACTTTTGGAGAAAATTCAAAACATTCATTATTCAATAGGGCCCAAACTATCAAAAACCAGCGGTTTGAATGAACACACATTTCTTGGAAGAATCATGCAGGACTGAAATTTTTGATGTTTTTCTACTCCTCTCATGAGCCCAAACAAGTCTCTAAAAGCATGAGTTTGCACCTACTTTACTTTTGGAGAAAATTCAAAACATTCATTATTCAATAGAGCCCAATAGCAAAAATCAGGTTTTAAAATGAAGAATCACATTTCTTGGTAAAATCATGCAGGATTGAAATTTTTGATGGTTTTTTACTCCTCTCAACAGCCCAAACAAGTTTCTAAAAGGATGAGTTTGCAACTACTTTACTTTTGGAGAAAATTCAAAACATTCATTATTCAATAGGGCCCAAACTATCAAAAACCAGCGGTTTGAATGAACACACATTTCTTGGTAGAATCATGCAGGACTGAAATTTTTGATGTTTTTTTACTCCTCTCATGAGCCCAAACAAGTCTCTAAAAGCATGAGTTTGCAACTACTTTACTTTTGGAGAAAATTCAAAACATTCATTACTCAAAAGAGCCCAATAGCAAAAACCAGCGTTTTGAATGAAGAATCACATTTCTTGGTAGAATCATGCAGGATTGAAATTTTTGATGGTTTTTTACTCCTCTCAACAGCCCAAACAAGTTTCTAAAATGATGAGTTTGCAACTACTTTACTTTTGGAGAAAATTCAAAACATTCATTATTCAATAGGGCCCAAACTATCAAAAACCAGCGTTTTCAATGAACACACATTTCTTGGTAGAATCATGCAGGACTGAAATTTTTGATGTTTTTCTACTCCTCTCATGAGCCCAAACAAGTCTCTAAAAGCATGAGTTTGCAACTACTTTACTTTTGGAGAAAATTCAAAACATTCATTATTCAATAGAGCCCAATAGCAAAAACCAGCGTTTTGAATGAAGAATCACATTTCTTGGTAGAATCATGCAGGATTGAAATTTTTGATGGTTTTTTACTCCTCTCAACAGCCCAAACAAGTTTCTAAAAGGATGAGTTTGCAACTACTTTACTTTTGGAGAAAATTCAAAACATTCATTATTCAATAGGGCCCAAACTATCAAAAACCAGCGGTTTGAATGAACACACATTTCTTGGAAGAATCATGCAGGACTGAAATTTTTGATGTTTTTCTACTCTCATGAGCCCAAACAAGTCTCTAAAAGCATGAGTTTGCAACTACTTTACTTTTGGAGAAAATTCAAAACATTCATTATTCAATAGAGCCCAATAGCAAAAATCAGGTTTTAAAATGAAGAATCACATTTCTTGGTAAAATCATGCAGGACTGAAATTTTTGATGTTTTTTTACTCCTCTCATGAGCCCAAATAAGTCTCTAAAAGCATGAGTTTGCAACTACTTTACTTTTGGAGAAAATTCAAAACATTCATTACTCAAAAGAGCCCAATAGCAAAAACCAGCGTTTTGAATGAAGAATCACATTTCTTGGTAGAATCATGCAGGATTGAAATTTTTGATGGTTTTTTACTCCTCTCAACAGCCCAAACAAGATTCTAAAATGATGAGTTTGCAACTACTTTACTTTTGGAGAAAATTCAAAACATTCATTATTCAATAGGGCCCAAACTATCAAAAACCAGCGGTTTCAATGAACACACATTTCTTGGTAGAATCATGCAGGACTGAAATTTTTGATGTTTTTCTACTCCTCTCATGAGCCCAAACAAGTCTCTAAAAGCATGAGTTTGCAACTACTTTACTTTTGGAGAAAATTCAAAACATTCATTATTCAATAGAGCCCAATAGCAAAAACCAGCGTTTTGAATGAAGAATCACATTTCTTGGTAGAATCATGCAGGATTGAAATTTTTGATGGTTTTTTACTCCTCTCAACAGCCCAAACAAGTTTCTAAAAGGATGAGTTTGCAACTACTTTACTTTTGGAGAAAATTCAAAACATTCATTATTCAATAGGGCCCAAACTATCAAAAACCAGCGGTTTGAATGAACACACATTTCTTGGTAGAATCATGCAGGACTGAAATTTTTGATGTTTTTCTACTCCTCTCATGAGCCCAAACAAGTCTCTAAAAGCATGAGTTTGCAACTACTTTGCTTTTGGAGAAAATTCAAAACATTCATTATTCAATAGAGCCCAATAGCAAAAATCAGGTTTTGAATGAAGAATCACATTTCTTGGTAGAATCATGCAGGATTGAAATTTTTGATGGTTTTTTACTCCTCTCAACAGCCCAAACAAGTTTCTAAAAGGATGAGTTTGCAACTACTTTACTTTTGGAGAAAATTCAAAACATTCATTATTTAATAGGGCCCAAACTATCAAAAACCAGCGGTTTCAATGAACACACATTTCTTGGTAGAATCATGCAGGACTGAAATTTTTGATGTTTTTCTACTCCTCTCATGAGCCCAAACAAGTCTCTAAAAGCATGAGTTTGCAACTACTTTACTTTTGGAGAAAATTCAAAACATTCACTATTCAATAGAGCCCAATAGCAAAAATCAGGTTTTGAATGAAGAATCACATTTCTTGGTAAAATCATGCAGGATTGAAATTTTTGATGGTTTTTTACTCCTCTCAACAGCCCAAACAAGTTTCTAAAAGGATGAGTTTGCAACTACTTTACTTTTGGAGAAAATTCAAAACATTCATTATTCAATAGGGCCCAAACTATCAAAAACCAGCGGTTTCAATGAACACACATTTCTTGGTAGAATCATGCAGGACTGAAATTTTTGATGTTTTTCTACTCCTCTCATGAGCCCAAACAAGTCTCTAAAAGCATGAGTTTGCAACTACTTTACTTTTGGAGAAAATTCAAAACATTCATTATTCAATAGAGCCCAATAGCAAAAATCAGGTTTTGAATGAAGAATCACATTTCTTGGTAGAATCATGCAGGATTGAAATTTTTGATGGTTTTTTACTCCTCTCAACAGCCCAAACAAGTTTCTAAAAGGATGAGTTTGCAACTACTTTATTTTTGGAGAAAATTCAAAACATTCATTATTCAATAGGGCCCAAACTATCAAAAACCAGCGGTTTGAATGAACACACATTTCTTGGTAGAATCGTGCAGGACTGAAATTTTTGATGTTTTTCTACTCCTCTCATGAGCCCAAACAAGTCTCTAAAAGGATGAGTTTGCAACTACTTTACTTTTGGAGAAAATTCAAAACATTCATTATTCAATAGAGCCCAATAGCAAAAACCAGCGTTTTGAATGAAGAATCACATTTCTTGGTAGAATCATGCAGGATTGAAATTTTTGATGGTTTTTTACTCCTCTCAACAGCCCAAACAAGTTTCTAAAAGGATGAGTTTGCAACTACTTTACTTTTGGAGAAAATTCAAAACATTCATTATTCAATAGGGCCCAAACTATCAAAAACCAGCGGTTTGAATGAACACACATTTCTTGGTAGAATCATGCAGGACTGAAATTTTTGATGTTTTTCTACTCCTCTCATGAGCCCAAACAAGTCTCTAAAAGCATGAGTTTGCAACTACTTTACTTTTGGAGAAAATTCAAAACATTCATTATTCAATAGAGCCCAATAGCAAAAATCAGGTTTTGAATGAAGAATCACATTTCTTGGTAAAATCATGCAGGATTGAAATTTTTGATGGTTTTTTACTCCTCTCAACAGCCCAAACAAGTTTCTAAAAGGATGAGTTTGCAACTACTTTACTTTTGGAGAAAATTCAAAACATTCATTATTCAATAGGGCCCAAACTATCAAAAACCAGCGGTTTGAATGAACACACATTTCTTGGTAGAATCATGCAGGACTGAAATTTTTGATGTTTTTCTACTCCTCTCATGAGCCCAAACAAGTCTCTAAAAGCATGAGTTTGCAACTACTTTACTTTTGGAGAAAATTCAAAACATTCATTACTCAAAAGAGCCCAATAGCAAAAACCAGCGTTTTGAATGAAGAATCACATTTCTTAGTAGAATCATGCAGGATTGAAATTTTTGATTGTTTTTTACTCCTCTCAACAGCCCAAACAAGTTTCTAAAAGGATGAGTTTGCAACTACTTTACTTTTGGAGAAAATTCAAAACATTCATTATTCAATAGGGCCCAAACTATCAAAAACCAGCGGTTTGAATGAACACACATTTCTTGGTAGAATCATGCAGGACTGAAATTTTTGATGTTTTTCTACTCCTCTCATGAGCCCAAACAAGTCTCTAAAAGCATGAGTTTGCAACTACTTTACTTTTGGAGAAAATTCAAAACATTCATTACTCAAAAGAGCCCAATAGCAAAAACCAGCGTTTTGAATGCAGAATCACATTTCTTGGTAGAATCATGCAGGATTGAAATTTTTGATGGTTTTTTACTCCTCTCAACAGCCCAAACAAGTTTCTAAAAGGATGAGTTTGCAACTACTTTACTTTTGGAGAAAATTCAAAACATTCATTATTCAATAGGGCCCAAACTATCAAAAACCAGCGGTTTCAATGAACACACATTTCTTGGTAGAATCATGCAGGACTGAAATTTTTGATGTTTTTCTACTCCTCTCATGAGCCCAAACAAGTCTCTAAAAGCATGAGTTTGCAACTACTTTACTTTTGTAGAAAATTCAAAACATTCATTATTCAATAGAGCCCAATAGCAAAAATCAGGTTTTGAATGAAGAATCACATTTCTTGGTAGAATCATGCAGGATTGAAATTTTTGATGGTTTTTTACTCCTCTCAACAGCCCAAACAAGTTTCTAAAAGGATGAGTTTGCAACTACTTTACTTTTGGAGAAAATTCAAAACATTCATTATTCAATAGGGCCCAAACTATCAAAAACCAGCGGTTTGAATGAACACACATTTCTTGGAAGAATCATGCAGGACTGAAATTTTTGATGTTTTTCTACTCCTCTCATGAGCCCAAACAAGTCTCTAAAAGCATGAGTTTGCAACTACTTTACTTTTGGAGAAAATTCAAAACATTCATTATTCAATAGAGCCCAATAGCAAAAATCAGGTTTTAAAATGAAGAATCACATTTCTTGGTAAAATCATGCAGGATTGAAATTTTTGATGGTTTTTTACTCCTCTCAACAGCCCAAACAAGTTTCTAAAAGGATGAGTTTGCAACTACTTTACTTTTGGAGAAAATTCAAAACATTCATTATTCAATAGGGCCCAAACTATCAAAAACCAGCGGTTTGAATGAACACACATTTCTTGGTAGAATCATGCAGGACTGAAATTTTTGATGTTTTTTTACTCCTCTCATGAGCCCAAACAAGTCTCTAAAAGCATGAGTTTGCAACTACTTTACTTTTGGAGAAAATTCAAAACATTCATTACTCAAAAGAGCCCAATAGCAAAAACCAGCGTTTTGAATGAAGAATCACATTTCTTGGTAGAATCATGCAGGATTGAAATTTTTGATGGTTTTTTACTCCTCTCAACAGCCCAAACAAGTTTCTAAAAGGATGAGTTTGCAACTACTTTACTTTTGGAGAAAATTCAAAACATTCATTATTCAATAGGGCCCAAACTATCAAAAACCAGCGGTTTCAATGAACACACATTTCTTGGTAGAATCATGCAGGACTGAAATTTTTGATGTTTTTCTACTCCTCTCATGAGCCCAAACAAGTCTCTAAAAGCATGAGTTTGCAACTACTTTACTTTTGGAGAAAATTCAAAACATTCATTATTCAATAGAGCCCAATAGCAAAAACCAGCGTTTTGAATGAAGAATCACATTTCTTGGTAGAATCATGCAGGATTGAAATTTTTGATGGTTTTTTACTCCTCTCAACAGCCCAAACAAGTTTCTAAAAGGATGAGTTTGCAACTACTTTACTTTTGGAGAAAATTCAAAACATTCATTATTCAATAGGGCCCAAACTATCAAAAACCAGCGGTTTGAATGAACACACATTTCTTGGAAGAATCATGCAGGACTGAAATTTTTGATGTTTTTCTACTCCTCTCATGAGCCCAAACAAGTCTCTAAAAGCATGAGTTTGCACCTACTTTACTTTTGGAGAAAATTCAAAACATTCATTATTCAATAGAGCCCAATAGCAAAAATCAGGTTTTAAAATGAAGAATCACATTTCTTGGTAAAATCATGCAGGATTGAAATTTTTGATGGTTTTTTACTCCTCTCAACAGCCCAAACAAGTTTCTAAAAGGATGAGTTTGCAACTACTTTACTTTTGGAGAAAATTCAAAACATTCATTATTCAATAGGGCCCAAACTATCAAAAACCAGCGGTTTGAATGAACACACATTTCTTGGTAGAATCATGCAGGACTGAAATTTTTGATGTTTTTTTACTCCTCTCATGAGCCCAAACAAGTCTCTAAAAGCATGAGTTTGCAACTACTTTACTTTTGGAGAAAATTCAAAACATTCATTACTCAAAAGAGCCCAATAGCAAAAACCAGCGTTTTGAATGAAGAATCACATTTCTTGGTAGAATCATGCAGGATTGAAATTTTTGATGGTTTTTTACTCCTCTCAACAGCCCAAACAAGTTTCTAAAATGATGAGTTTGCAACTACTTTACTTTTGGAGAAAATTCAAAACATTCATTATTCAATAGGGCCCAAACTATCAAAAACCAGCGTTTTCAATGAACACACATTTATTGGTAGAATCATGCAGGACTGAAATTTTTGATGTTTTTCTACTCCTCTCATGAGCCCAAAAAAGTCTCTAAAAGCATGAGTTTGCAACTACTTTACTTTTGGAGAAAATTCAAAACATTCATTATTCAATAGAGCCCAATAGCAAAAACCAGCGTTTTGAATGAAGAATCACATTTCTTGGTAGAATCATGCAGGATTGAAATTTTTGATGGTTTTTTACTCCTCTCAACAGCCCAAACAAGTTTCTGAAAGGATGAGTTTGCAACTACTTTACTTTTGGAGAAAATTCAAAACATTCATTATTCAATAGGGCCCAAACTATCAAAAACCAGCGGTTTGAATGAACACACATTTCTTGGAAGAATCATGCAGGACTGAAATTTTTGATGTTTTTCTACTCTCATGAGCCCAAACAAGTCTCTAAAAGCATGAGTTTGCAACTACTTTACTTTTGGAGAAAATTCAAAACATTCATTATTCAATAGAGCCCAATAGCAAAAATCAGGTTTTAAAATGAAGAATCACATTTCTTGGTAAAATCATGCAGGACTGAAATTTTTGATGTTTTTTTACTCCTCTCATGAGCCCAAATAAGTCTCTAAAAGCATGAGTTTGCAACTACTTTACTTTTGGAGAAAATTCAAAACATTCATTACTCAAAAGAGCCCAATAGCAAAAACCAGCGTTTTGAATGAAGAATCACATTTCTTGGTAGAATCATGCAGGATTGAAATTTTTGATGGTTTTTTACTCCTCTCAACAGCCCAAACAAGTTTCTAAAATGATGAGTTTGCAACTACTTTACTTTTGGAGAAAATTCAAAACATTCATTATTCAATAGGGCCCAAACTATCAAAAACCAGCGGTTTCAATGAACACACATTTCTTGGTAGAATCATGCAGGACTGAAATTTTTGATGTTTTTCTACTCCTCTCATGAGCCCAAACAAGTCTCTAAAAGCATGAGTTTGCAACTACTTTACTTTTGGAGAAAATTCAAAACATTCATTATTCAATAGAGCCCAATAGCAAAAACCAGCGTTTTGAATGAAGAATCACATTTCTTGGTAGAATCATGCAGGATTGAAATTTTTGATGGTTTTTTACTCCTCTCAACAGCCCAAACAAGTTTCTAAAAGGATGAGTTTGCAACTACTTTACTTTTGGAGAAAATTCAAAACATTCATTATTCAATAGGGCCCAAACTATCAAAAACCAGCGGTTTCAATGAACACACATTTCTTGGTAGAATCATGCAGGACTGAAATTTTTGATGTTTTTCTACTCCTCTCATGAGCCCAAACAAGTCTCTAAAAGCATGAGTTTGCAACTACTTTGCTTTTGGAGAAAATTCAAAACATTCATTATTCAATAGAGCCCAATAGCAAAAATCAGGTTTTGAATGAAGAATCACATTTCTTGGTAGAATCATGCAGGATTGAAATTTTTGATGGTTTTTTACTCCTCTCAACAGCCCAAACAAGTTTCTAAAAGGATGAGTTTGCAACTACTTTACTTTTGGAGAAAATTCAAAACATTCATTATTCAATAGGGCCCAAACTATCAAAAACCAGCGGTTTCAATGAACACACATTTCTTGGTAGAATCATGCAGGACTGAAATTTTTGATGTTTTTCTACTCCTCTCATGAGCCCAAACAAGTCTCTAAAAGCATGAGTTTGCAACTACTTTACTTTTGGAGAAAATTCAAAACATTCACTATTCAATAGAGCCCAATAGCAAAAATCAGGTTTTGAATGAAGAATCACATTTCTTGGTAAAATCATGCAGGATTGAAATTTTTGATGGTTTTTTACTCCTCTCAACAGCCCAAACAAGTTTCTAAAAGGATGAGTTTGCAACTACTTTACTTTTGGAGAAAATTCAAAACATTCATTATTCAATAGGGCCCAAACTATCAAAAACCAGCGGTTTCAATGAACACACATTTCTTGGTAGAATCATGCAGGACTGAAATTTTTGATGTTTTTCTACTCCTCTCATGAGCCCAAACAAGTCTCTAAAAGCATGAGTTTGCAACTACTTTACTTTTGGAGAAAATTCAAAACATTCATTATTCAATAGAGCCCAATAGCAAAAATCAGGTTTTGAATGAAGAATCACATTTCTTGGTAGAATCATGCAGGATTGAAATTTTTGATGGTTTTTTACTCCTCTCAACAGCCCAAACAAGTTTCTAAAAGGATGAGTTTGCAACTACTTTATTTTTGGAGAAAATTCAAAACAATCATTATTCAATAGGGCCCAAAATATCAAAAACCAGCGGTTTGAATGAACACACATTCCTTGGTAGAATCGTGCAGGACTGAAATTTTTGATGTTTTTCTACTCCTCTCATGAGCCCAAACAAGTCTCTAAAAGGATGAGTTTGCAACTACTTTACTTTTGGAGAAAATTCAAAACATTCATTATTCAATAGAGCCCAATAGCAAAAACCAGCGTTTTGAATGAAGAATCACATTTCTTGGTAGAATCATGCAGGATTGAAATTTTTGATGGTTTTTTACTCCTCTCAACAGCCCAAACAAGTTTCTAAAAGGATGAGTTTGCAACTACTTTACTTTTGGAGAAAATTCAAAACATTCATTATTCAATAGGGCCCAAACTATCAAAAACCAGCGGTTTGAATGAACACACATTTCTTGGTAGAATCATGCAGGACTGAAATTTTTGATGTTTTTCTACTCCTCTCATGAGCCCAAACAAGTCTCTAAAAGCATGAGTTTGCAACTACTTTACTTTTGGAGAAAATTCAAAACATTCATTACTCAAAAGAGCCCAATAGCAAAAACCAGCGTTTTGAATGAAGAATCACATTTCTTGGTAGAATCATGCAGGATTGAAATTTTTGATGGTTTTTTACTCCTCTCAACAGCCCAAACAAGTTTCTAAAAGGATGAGTTTGCAACTACTTTACTTTTGGAGAAAATTCAAAACATTCATTATTCAATAGGGCCCAAACTATCAAAAACCAGCGGTTTCAATGAACACACATTTCTTGGTAGAATCATGCAGGACTGAAATTTTTGATGTTTTTCTACTCCTCTCATGAGCCCAAACAAGTCTCTAAAAGCATGAGTTTGCAACTACTTTACTTTTGGAGAAAATTCAAAACATTCATTACTCAAAAGAGCCCAATAGCAAAAACCAGCGTTTTGAATGAAGAATCACATTTCTTGGTAGAATCATGCAGGATTGAAATTTTTGATGGTTTTTTACTCCTCTCAACAGCCCAAACAAGTTTCTAAAAGGATGAGTTTGCAACTACTTTACTTTTGGAGAAAATTCAAAACATTCATTATTCAATATGGCCCAAACTATCAAAAACCAGCGGTTTCAATGAACACACATTTCTTGGTAGAATCATGCAGGACTGAAATTTTTGATGTTTTTCTACTCCTCTCATGAGCCCAAACAAGTCTCTAAAAGCATGAGTTTGCAACTACTTTACTTTTGGAGAAAATTCAAAACATTCA
Source organism: Dendrobates tinctorius (assembly GCF_039654945.1). Lineage (NCBI taxonomy): Eukaryota > Metazoa > Chordata > Amphibia > Anura > Dendrobatidae > Dendrobates > Dendrobates tinctorius. The sequence continues at coordinate 11,041,108 of NW_027361701.1, read as the reverse complement.
TTACTCAAAAGAGCCCAATAGCAAAAACCAGCGTTTTGAATGAAGAATCACATTTCTTGGTAGAATCATGCAGGATTGAAATTTTTGATGGTTTTTTACTCCTCTCAACAGCCCAAACAAGTTTCTAAAAGGATGAGTTTGCAACTACTTTACTTTTGGAGAAAATTCAAAACATTCATTATTCAATAGGGCCCAAACTATCAAAAACCAGCGGTTTCAATGAACACACATTTCTTGGTAGAATCATGCAGGACTGAAATTTTTGATGTTTTTCTACTCCTCTCATGAGCCCAAACAAGTCTCTAAAAGCATGAGTTTGCAACTACTTTACTTTTGGAGAAAATTCAAAACATTCATTATTCAATAGAGCCCAATAGCAAAAATCAGGTTTTGAATGAAGAATCACATTTCTTGGTAAAATCATGCAGGATTGAAATTTTTGATGGTTTTTTACTCCTCTCAACAGCCCAAACAAGTTTCTAAAAGGATGAGTTTGCAACTACTTTACTTTTGGAGAAAATTCAAAACATTCATTATTCAATAGGGCCCAAACTATCAAAAACCAGCGGTTTGAATGAACACACATTTCTTGGTAGAATCATGCAGGACTGAAATTTTTGATGTTTTTCTACTCCTCTCATGAGCCCAAACAAGTCTCTAAAAGCATGAGTTTGCAACTACTTTACTTTTGGAGAAAATTCAAAACATTCATTACTCAAAAGAGCCCAATAGCAAAAACCAGCGTTTTGAATGAAGAATCACATTTCTTAGTAGAATCATGCAGGATTGAAATTTTTGATTGTTTTTTACTCCTCTCAACAGCCCAAACAAGTTTCTAAAAGGATGAGTTTGCAACTACTTTACTTTTGGAGAAAATTCAAAACATTCATTATTCAATAGGGCCCAAACTATCAAAAACCAGCGGTTTGAATGAACACACATTTCTTGGTAGAATCATGCAGGACTGAAATTTTTGATGTTTTTCTACTCCTCTCATGAGCCCAAACAAGTCTCTAAAAGCATGAGTTTGCAACTACTTTACTTTTGGAGAAAATTCAAAACATTCATTATTCAATAGAGCCCAATAGCAAAAATCAGGTTTTAAAATGAAGAATCACATTTCTTGGTAAAATCATGCAGGATTGAAATTTTTGATGGTTTTTTACTCCTCTCAACAGCCCAAACAAGTTTCTAAAAGGATGAGTTTGCAACTACTTTACTTTTGGAGAAAATTCAAAACATTCATTATTCAATAGGGCCCAAACTATCAAAAACCAGCGGTTTCAATGAACACACATTTCTTGGTAGAATCATGCAGGACTGAAATTTTTGATGTTTTTCTACTCCTCTCATGAGCCCAAACAAGTCTCTAAAAGCATGAGTTTGCAACTACTTTACTTTTGGAGAAAATTCAAAACATTCATTACTCAAAAGAGCCCAATAGCAAAAACCAGCGTTTTGAATGAAGAATCACATTTCTTGGTAGAATCATGCAGGATTGAAATTTTTGATGGTTTTTTACTCCTCTCAACAGCCCAAACAAGTTTCTAAAAGGATGAGTTTGCAACTACTTTACTTTTGGAGAAAATTCAAAACATTCATTATTCAATAGGGCCCAAACTATCAAAAACCAGCGGTTTCAATGAACACACATTTCTTGGTAGAATCATGCAGGACTGAAATTTTTGATGTTTTTCTACTCCTCTCATGAGCCCAAACAAGTCTCTAAAAGCATGAGTTTGCAACTACTTTACTTTTGGAGAAAATTCAAAACATTCATTATTCAATAGAGCCCAATAGCAAAAATCAGGTTTTGAATGAAGAATCACATTTCTTGGTAAAATCATGCAGGATTGAAATTTTTGATGGTTTTTTACTCCTCTCAACAGCCCAAACAAGTTTCTAAAAGGATGAGTTTGCAACTACTTTACTTTTGGAGAAAATTCAAAACATTCATTATTCAATAGGGCCCAAACTATCAAAAACCAGCGGTTTGAATGAACACACATTTCTTGGTAGAATCATGCAGGACTGAAATTTTTGATGTTTTTCTACTCCTCTCATGAGCCCAAACAAGTCTCTAAAAGCATGAGTTTGCAACTACTTTACTTTTGGAGAAAATTCAAAACATTCATTACTCAAAAGAGCCCAATAGCAAAAACCAGCGTTTTGAATGAAGAATCACATTTCTTAGTAGAATCATGCAGGATTGAAATTTTTGATTGTTTTTTACTCCTCTCAACAGCCCAAACAAGTTTCTAAAAGGATGAGTTTGCAACTACTTTACTTTTGGAGAAAATTCAAAACATTCATTATTCAATAGGGCCCAAACTATCAAAAACCAGCGGTTTGAATGAACACACATTTCTTGGTAGAATCATGCAGGACTGAAATTTTTGATGTTTTTCTACTCCTCTCATGAGCCCAAACAAGTCTCTAAAAGCATGAGTTTGCAACTACTTTACTTTTGGAGAAAATTCAAAACATTCATTATTCAATAGAGCCCAATAGCAAAAATCAGGTTTTAAAATGAAGAATCACATTTCTTGGTAAAATCATGCAGGATTGAAATTTTTGATGGTTTTTTACTCCTCTCAACAGCCCAAACAAGTTTCTAAAAGGATGAGTTTGCAACTACTTTACTTTTGGAGAAAATTCAAAACATTCATTATTCAATAGGGCCCAAACTATCAAAAACCAGCGGTTTCAATGAACACACATTTCTTGGTAGAATCATGCAGGACTGAAATTTTTGATGTTTTTCTACTCCTCTCATGAGCCCAAACAAGTCTCTAAAAGCATGAGTTTGCAACTACTTTACTTTTGGAGAAAATTCAAAACATTCATTACTCAAAAGAGCCCAATAGCAAAAACCAGCGTTTTGAATGAAGAATCACATTTCTTGGTAGAATCATGCAGGATTGAAATTTTTGATGGTTTTTTACTCCTCTCAACAGCCCAAACAAGTTTCTAAAAGGATGAGTTTGCAACTACTTTACTTTTGGAGAAAATTCAAAACATTCATTATTCAATAGGGCCCAAACTATCAAAAACCAGCGGTTTCAATGAACACACATTTCTTGGTAGAATCATGCAGGACTGAAATTTTTGATGTTTTTCTACTCCTCTCATGAGCCCAAACAAGTCTCTAAAAGCATGAGTTTGCAACTACTTTACTTTTGGAGAAAATTCAAAACATTCATTATTCAATAGAGCCCAATAGCAAAAATCAGGTTTTGAATGAAGAATCACATTTCTTGGTAAAATCATGCAGGATTGAAATTTTTGATGGTTTTTTACTCCTCTCAACAGCCCAAACAAGTTTCTAAAAGGATGAGTTTGCAACTACTTTACTTTTGGAGAAAATTCAAAACATTCATTATTCAATAGGGCCCAAACTATCAAAAACCAGCGGTTTGAATGAACACACATTTCTTGGTAGAATCATGCAGGACTGAAATTTTTGATGTTTTTCTACTCCTCTCATGAGCCCAAACAAGTCTCTAAAAGCATGAGTTTGCAACTACTTTACTTTTGGAGAAAATTCAAAACATTCATTACTCAAAAGAGCCCAATAGCAAAAACCAGCGTTTTGAATGAAGAATCACATTTCTTAGTAGAATCATGCAGGATTGAAATTTTTGATTGTTTTTTACTCCTCTCAACAGCCCAAACAAGTTTCTAAAAGGATGAGTTTGCAACTACTTTACTTTTGAAGAAAATTCAAAACATTCATTATTCAATAGGGCCCAAACTATCAAAAACCAGCGGTTTCAATGAACACACATTTCTTGGTAGAATCATGCAGGACTGAAATTTTTGATGTTTTTCTACTCCTCTCATGAGCCCAAACAAGTCTCTAAAAGCATGAGTTTGCAACTACTTTACTTTTGGAGAAAATTCAAAACATTCATTATTCAATAGAGCCCAATAGCAAAAACCAGCGTTTTGAATGAAGAATCACATTTCTTGGTAGAATCATGCAGGATTGAAATTTTTGATGGTTTTTTACTCCTCTCAACAGCCCAAACAAGTTTCTAAAAGGATGAGTTTGCAACTACTTTACTTTTGGAGAAAATTCAAAACATTCATTATTCAATAGGGCCCAAACTATCAAAAACCAGCGGTTTCAATGAACACACATTTCTTGGTAGAATCATGCAGGACTGAAATTTTTGATGTTTTTCTACTCCTCTCATGAGCCCAAACAAGTCTCTAAAAGCATGAGTTTGCAACTACTTTGCTTTTGGAGAAAATTCAAAACATTCATTATTCAATAGAGCCCAATAGCAAAAATCAGGTTTTGAATGAAGAATCACATTTCTTGGTAGAATCATGCAGGATTGAAATTTTTGATGGTTTTTTACTCCTCTCAACAGCCCAAACAAGTTTCTAAAAGGATGAGTTTGCAACTACTTTACTTTTGGAGAAAATTCAAAACATTCATTATTCAATAGGGCCCAAACTATCAAAAACCAGCGGTTTGAATGAACACACATTTCTTGGTAGAATCATGCAGGACTGAAATTTTTGATGTTTTTCTACTCCTCTCATGAGCCCAAACAAGTCTCTAAAAGCATGAGTTTGCAACTACTTTACTTTTGGAGAAAATTCAAAACATTCACTATTCAATAGAGCCCAATAGCAAAAATCAGGTTTTGAATGAAGAATCACATTTCTTGGTAAAATCATGCAGGATTGAAATTTTTGATGGTTTTTTACTCCTCTCAACAGCCCAAACAAGTTTCTAAAAGGATGAGTTTGCAACTACTTTACTTTTGGAGAAAATTCAAAACATTCATTATTCAATAGGGCCCAAACTATCAAAAACCAGCGGTTTCAATGAACACACATTTCTTGGTAGAATCATGCAGGACTGAAATTTTTGATGTTTTTCTACTCCTCTCATGAGCCCAAACAAGTCTCTAAAAGCATGAGTTTGCAACTACTTTACTTTTGGAGAAAATTCAAAACATTCATTATTCAATAGAGCCCAATAGCAAAAATCAGGTTTTGAATGAAGAATCACATTTCTTGGTAGAATCATGCAGGATTGAAATTTTTGATGGTTTTTTACTCCTCTCAACAGCCCAAACAAGTTTCTAAAAGGATGAGTTTGCAACTACTTTATTTTTGGAGAAAATTCAAAACAATCATTATTCAATAGGGCCCAAAATATCAAAAACCAGCGGTTTGAATGAACACACATTCCTTGGTAGAATCGTGCAGGACTGAAATTTTTGATGTTTTTCTACTCCTCTCATGAGCCCAAACAAGTCTCTAAAAGGATGAGTTTGCAACTACTTTACTTTTGGAGAAAATTCAAAACATTCATTATTCAATAGAGCCCAATAGCAAAAACCAGCGTTTTGAATGAAGAATCACATTTCTTGGTAGAATCATGCAGGATTGAAATTTTTGATGGTTTTTTACTCCTCTCAACAGCCCAAACAAGTTTCTAAAAGGATGAGTTTGCAACTACTTTACTTTTGGAGAAAATTCAAAACATTCATTATTCAATAGGGCCCAAACTATCAAAAACCAGCGGTTTGAATGAACACACATTTCTTGGTAGAATCATGCAGGACTGAAATTTTTGATGTTTTTCTACTCCTCTCATGAGCCCAAACAAGTCTCTAAAAGCATGAGTTTGCAACTACTTTACTTTTGGAGAAAATTCAAAACATTCATTACTCAAAAGAGCCCAATAGCAAAAACCAGCGTTTTGAATGAAGAATCACATTTCTTGGTAGAATCATGCAGGATTGAAATTTTTGATGGTTTTTTACTCCTCTCAACAGCCCAAACAAGTTTCTAAAAGGATGAGTTTGCAACTACTTTACTTTTGGAGAAAATTCAAAACATTCATTATTCAATAGGGCCCAAACTATCAAAAACCAGCGGTTTCAATGAACACACATTTCTTGGTAGAATCATGCAGGACTGAAATTTTTGATGTTTTTCTACTCCTCTCATGAGCCCAAACAAGTCTCTAAAAGCATGAGTTTGCAACTACTTTACTTTTGGAGAAAATTCAAAACATTCATTACTCAAAAGAGCCCAATAGCAAAAACCAGCGTTTTGAATGAAGAATCACATTTCTTGGTAGAATCATGCAGGATTGAAATTTTTGATGGTTTTTTACTCCTCTCAACAGCCCAAACAAGTTTCTAAAAGGATGAGTTTGCAACTACTTTACTTTTGGAGAAAATTCAAAACATTCATTATTCAATAGGGCCCAAACTATCAAAAACCAGCGGTTTCAATGAACACACATTTCTTGGTAGAATCATGCAGGACTGAAATTTTTGATGTTTTTCTACTCCTCTCATGAGCCCAAACAAGTCTCTAAAAGCATGAGTTTGCAACTACTTTACTTTTGGAGAAAATTCAAAACATTCATTACTCAAAAGAGCCCAATAGCAAAAACCAGCGTTTTGAATGAAGAATCACATTTCTTGGTAGAATCATGCAGGATTGAAATTTTTGATGGTTTTTTACTCCTCTCAACAGCCCAAACAAGTTTCTAAAAGGATGAGTTTGCAACTACTTTACTTTTGGAGAAAATTCAAAACATTCATTATTCAATAGGGCCCAAACTATCAAAAACCAGCGGTTTCAATGAACACACATTTCTTGGTAGAATCATGCAGGACTGAAATTTTTGATGTTTTTCTACTCCTCTCATGAGCCCAAACAAGTCTCTAAAAGCATGAGTTTGCAACTACTTTACTTTTGGAGAAAATTCAAAACATTCATTACTCAAAAGAGCCCAATAGCAAAAACCAGCGTTTTGAATGAAGAATCACATTTCTTGGTAGAATCATGCAGGATTGAAATTTTTGATGGTTTTTTACTCCTCTCAACAGCCCAAACAAGTTTCTAAAAGGATGAGTTTGCAACTACTTTACTTTTGGAGAAAATTCAAAACATTCATTATTCAATAGGGCCCAAACTATCAAAAACCAGCGGTTTCAATGAACACACATTTCTTGGTAGAATCATGCAGGACTGAAATTTTTGATGTTTTTCTACTCCTCTCATGAGCCCAAACAAGTCTCTAAAAGCATGAGTTTGCAACTACTTTACTTTTGGAGAAAATTCAAAACATTCATTACTCAAAAGAGCCCAATAGCAAAAACCAGCGTTTTGAATGAAGAATCACATTTCTTGGTAGAATCATGCAGGATTGAAATTTTTGATGGTTTTTTACTCCTCTCAACAGCCCAAACAAGTTTCTAAAAGGATGAGTTTGCAACTACTTTACTTTTGGAGAAAATTCAAAACATTCATTATTCAATAGGGCCCAAACTATCAAAAACCAGCGGTTTCAATGAACACACATTTCTTGGTAGAATCATGCAGGACTGAAATTTTTGATGTTTTTCTACTCCTCTCATGAGCCCAAACAAGTCTCTAAAAGCATGAGTTTGCAACTACTTTACTTTTGGAGAAAATTCAAAACATTCATTACTCAAAAGAGCCCAATAGCAAAAACCAGCGTTTTGAATGAAGAATCACATTTCTTGGTAGAATCATGCAGGATTGAAATTTTTGATGGTTTTTTACTCCTCTCAACAGCCCAAACAAGTTTCTAAAAGGATGAGTTTGCAACTACTTTACTTTTGGAGAAAATTCAAAACATTCATTATTCAATAGGGCCCAAACTATCAAAAACCAGCGGTTTGAATGAACACACTTTTCTTGGTAGAATCATGCAGGACTGAAATTTTTGATGTTTTTTTTACTCCTCTCATGAGCCCAAACAAGTCTCTAAAAGCATGAGTTTGCAACTACTTTACTTTTGGAGAAAATTCAAAACATTCATTACTCAAAAGAGCCCAATAGCAAAAACCAGCGTTTTGAATGAAGAATCACATTTCTTGGTAGAATCATGCAGGATTGAAATTTTTGATGGTTTTTTACTCCTCTCAACAGCCCAAACAAGTTTCTAAAAGGATGAGTTTGCAACTACTTTACTTTTGGAGAAAATTCAAAACATTCATTATTCAATAGGGCCCAAACTATCAAAAACCAGCGGTTTCAATGAACACACATTTCTTGGTAGAATCATGCAGGACTGAAATTTTTGATGTTTTTCTACTCCTCTCATGAGCCCAAACAAGTCTCTAAAAGCATGAGTTTGCAACTACTTTACTTTTGGAGAAAATTCAAAACATTCATTATTCAATAGAGCCCAATAGCAAAAACCAGCGTTTTGAATGAAGAATCACATTTCTTGGTAGAATCATGCAGGATTGAAATTTTTGATGGTTTTTTACTCCTCTCAACAGCCCAAACAAGTTTCTAAAAGGATGAGTTTGCAACTACTTTACTTTTGGAGAAAATTCAAAACATTCATTATTCAATAGGGCCCAAACTATCAAAAACCAGCGGTTTCAATGAACACACATTTCTTGGTAGAATCATGCAGGACTGAAATTTTTGATTTTTTTCTACTCCTCTCATGGGCCCAAACAAGTCTCTAAAAGCATGAGTTTGCAACTACTTTACTTTTGGAGAAAATTCAAAACATTCATTATTCAATAGAGCCCAATAGCAAAAATCAGGTTTTGAATGAAGAATCACATTTCTTGGTAAAATCATGCAGGATTGAAATTTTTGATGGTTTTTTACTCCTCTCAACAGCCCAAACAAGTTTCTAAAAGGATGAGTTTGCAACTACTTTACTTTTGGAGAAAATTCAAAACATTCATTATTCAATAGGGCCCAAACTATCAAAAACCAGCGGTTTGAATGAACACACATTTCTTGGTAGAATCATGCACGACTGAAATTTTTGATGTTTTTCTACTCCTCTCATGAGCCCAAACAAGTCTCTAAAAGCATGAGTTTGCAACTACTTTACTTTTGGAGAAAATTCAAAACATTCATTACTCAAAAGAGCCCAATAGCAAAAACCAGCGTTTTGAATGAAGAATCACATTTCTTGGTAGAATCATGCAGGATTGAAATTTTTGATGGTTTTTTACTCCTCTCATGAGCCCAAACAAGTCTCTAAAAGCATGAGTTTGCAACTACTTTACTTTTGGAGAAAATTCAAAACATTCATTATTCAATAGAGCCCAATAGCAAAAATCAGGTTTTGAATGAAGAATCACATTTCTTGGTAAAATCATGCAGGATTTAAATTTTTGATGGTTTTTTACTCCTCTCAACAGCCCAAACAAGTTTCTAAAAGGATGAGTTTGCAACTACTTTACTTTTGGAGAAAATTCAAAACATTCATTATTCAATAGGGCCCAAACTATCAAAAACCAGCGGTTTGAATGAACACACATTTCTTGGTAGAATCATGCAGGACTGAAATTTTTGATGTTTTTCTACTCCTCTCATGAGCCCAAACAAGTCTCTAAAAGCATGAGTTTGCAACTACTTTACTTTTGGAGAAAATTCAAAACATTCATTACTCAAAAGAGCCCAATAGCAAAAATCAGGTTTTGAATGAAGAATCACATTTCTTGGTAGAATCATACAGGATTGAAATTTTTGATGGTTTTTTACTCCTCTCAACAGCCCAAACAAGTTTCTAAAAGGATGAGTTTGCAACTACTTTACTTTTGGAGAAAATTCAAAACATTCATTATTCAATAGGGCCCAAACTATCAAAAACCAGCGGTTTCAGTGAACACACATTTCTTGGTAGAATCATGCAGGACTGAAATTTTTGATGTTTTTCTACTCCTCTCATGAGCCCAAACAAGTCTCTAAAAGCATGAGTTTGCAACTACTTTACTTTTGGAGAAAATTCAAAACATTCATTACTCAAAAGAGCCCAATAGCAAAAACCAGCGTTTTGAATGAAGAATCACATTTCTTGGTAGAATCATGCAGGATTGAAATTTTTGATGGTTTTTTACTCCTCTCAACAGCCCAAACAAGTTTCTAAAAGGATGAGTTTGCAACTACTTTACTTTTGGAGAAAATTCAAAACATTCATTATTCAATAGGGCCCAAACTATCAAAAACCAGCGGTTTCAATGAACACACATTTCTTGGTAGAATCATGCAGGACTGAAATTTTTGATGTTTTTCTACTCCTCTCATGAGCCCAAACAAGTCTATAAAAGCATGAGTTTGCAACTACTTTACTTTTGGAGAAAATTCAAAACATTCATTATTCAATAGAGCCCAATAGCAAAAATCAGGTTTTGAATGAAGAATCACATTTCTTGGTAGAATCATGCAGGATTGAAATTTTTGATGGTTTTTTACTCCTCTCAACAGCCCAAACAAGTTTCTAAAAGGATGAGTTTGCAACTACTTTACTTTTGGAGAAAATTCAAAACATTCATTATTCAATAGGGCCCAAACTATCAAAAACCAGCGGTTTCAATGAACACACATTTCTTGGTAGAATCATGCAGGACTGAAATTTTTGATGTTTTTCTACTCCTCTCATGAGCCCAAACAAGTCTCTAAAAGCATGAGTTTGCAACTACTTTACTTTTGGAGAAAATTCAAAACATTCATTATTCAATAGAGCCCAATAGCAAAAATCAGGTTTTGAATGAAGAATCACATTTCTTGGTAAAATCATGCAGGATTGAAATTTTTGATGGTTTTTTACTCCTCTCAACAGCCCAAACAAGTTTCTAAAAGGATGAGTTTGCAACTACTTTACTTTTGGAGAAAATTCAAAACATTCATTATTCAATAGGGTCCAAACTATCAAAAACCAGTGGTTTCAATGAACACACATTTCTTGGTAGAATCATGCAGGACTGAAATTTTTGATGTTTTTCTACTCCTCTCATGAGCCCAAACAAGTCTCTAAAAGCATGAGTTTGCAACTACTTTACTTTTGGAGAAAATTCAAAACATTCACTATTCAATAGAGCCCAATAACAAAAATCAGGTTTTGAATGAAGAATCACATTTCTTGGTAAAATCATGCAGGATTGAAATTTTTGATGGTTTTTTACTCCTCTCAACAGCCCAAACAAGTTTCTAAAAGGATGAGTGTGCAACTACTTTACTTTTGGAGAAAATTCAAAACATTCATTATTCAATAGGGCCCAAACTATCAAAAACCAGCGGCTTCAATGAACACACATTTCTTGGTAGAATCATGCAGGACTGAAATTTTTGATGTTTTTCTACTCCTCTCATGAGCCCAAACAAGTCTCTAAAAGCATGAGTTTGCAACTACTTTACTTTTGGAGAAAATTCAAAACATTCATTATTCAATAGAGCCCAATAGCAAAAATCAGGTTTTGAATGAAGAATCACATTTCTTGGTAAAATCATGCAGGATTGAAATTTTTGATGGTTTTTTACTCCTCTCAACAGCCCAAACAAGTTTCTAAAAGGATGAGTTTGCAACTACTTTACTTTTGGAGAAAATTCAAAACATTCATTATTCAATAGGGCCCAAACTATCAAAAACCAGCGGTTTGAATGAACACACATTTCTTGGTAGAATCATGCAGGACTGAAATTTTTGATGTTTTTCTACTCCTCTCATGAGCCCAAACAAGTCTCTAAAAGCATGAGTTTGCAACTACTTTACTTTTGGAGAAAATTCAAAACATTCATTACTCAAAAGAGCCCAATAGCAAAAACCAGCGTTTTGAATGAAGAATCACATTTCTTGGTAGAATCATGCAGGATTGAAATTTTTGATGGTTTTTTACTCCTCTCAACAGCCCAAACAAGTTTCTAAAAGGATGAGTTTGCAACTACTTTACTTTTGGAGAAAATTCAAAACATTCATTATTCAATAGGGCCCAAACTATCAAAAACCAGCGGTTTCAATGAACACACATTTCTTGGTAGAATCATGCAGGACTGAAATTTTTGATTTTTTTCTACTCCTCTCATGAGCCCAAACAAGTCTCTAAAAGCATGAGTTTGCAACTACTTTACTTTTGGAGAAAATTCAAAACATTCATTATTCAATAGAGCCCAATAGCAAAAATCAGGTTTTGAATGAAGAATCACATTTCTTGGTAAAATCATGCAGGATTGAAATTTTTGATGGTTTTTTACTCCTCTCAACAGCCCAAACAAGTTTCTAAAAGGATGAGTTTGCAACTACTTTACTTTTGGAGAAAATTCAAAACATTCATTATTCAATAGGGCCCAAACTATCAAAAACCAGCGGTTTCAATGAACACACATTTCTTGGTAGAATCATGCAGGACTGAAATTTTTGATGTTTTTCTACTCCTCTCATGAGCCCAAACAAGTCTCTAAAAGCATGAGTTTGCAACTACTTTACTTTTGGAGAAAATTCAAAACATTCATTATTCAATAGAGCCCAATAGCAAAAATCAGGTTTTGAATGAAGAATCACATTTCTTGGTAGAATCATGCAGGATTGAAATTTTTGATGGTTTTTTACTCCTCTCAACAGCCCAAACAAGTTTCTAAAAGGATGAGTTTGCAACTACTTTACTTTTGGAGAAAATTCAAAACATTCATTATTCAATAGGGCCCAAACTATCAAAAACCAGCGGTTTCAATGAACACACATTTCTTGGTAGAATCATGCAGGACTGAAATTTTTGATTTTTTTCTACTCCTCTCATGAGCCCAAACAAGTCTCTAAAAGCATGAGTTTGCAACTACTTTACTTTTGGAGAAAATTCAAAACATTCATTATTCAATAGAGCCCAATAGCAAAAATCAGGTTTTGAATGAAGAATCACATTTCTTGGTAAAATCATGCAGGATTGAAATTTTTGATGGTTTTTTACTCCTCTCAACAGCCCAAACAAGTTTCTAAAAGGATGAGTTTGCAACTACTTTACTTTTGGAGAAAATTCAAAACATTCATTATTCAATAGGGCCCAAACTATCAAAAACCAGCGGTTTGAATGAACACACATTTCTTGGTAGAATCATGCACGACTGAAATTTTTGATGTTTTTCTACTCCTCTCATGAGCCCAAACAAGTCTCTAAAAGCATGAGTTTGCAACTACTTTACTTTTGGAGAAAATTCAAAACATTCATTACTCAAAAGAGCCCAATAGCAAAAACCAGCGTTGTGAATGAAGAATCACATTTCTTGGTAGAATCATGCAGGATTGAAATTTTTGATGGTTTTTTACTCCTCTCAACAGCCCAAACAAGTTTCTAAAAGGATGAGTTTGCAACTACTTTACTTTTGGAGAAAATTCAAAACATTCATTATTCAATAGGGCCCAAACTATCAAAAACCAGCGGCTTCAATGAACACACATTTCTTGGTAGAATCATGCAGGACTGAAATTTTTGATGTTTTTCTACTCCTCTCATGAGCCCAAACAAGTCTCTAAAAGCATGAGTTTGCAACTACTTTACTTTTGGAGAAAATTCAAAACATTCATTATTCAATAGAGCCCAATAGCAAAAATCAGGTTTTGAATGAAGAATCACATTTCTTGGTAAAATCATGCAGGATTGAAATTTTTGATGGTTTTTTACTCCTCTCAACAGCCCAAACAAGTTTCTAAAAGGATGAGTTTGCAACTACTTTACTTTTGGAGAAAATTCAAAACATTCATTATTCAATAGGGCCCAAACTATCAAAAACCAGCGGTTTGAATGAACACACATTTCTTGGTAGAATCATGCAGGACTGAAATTTTTGATGTTTTTCTACTCCTCTCATGAGCCCAAACAAGTCTCTAAAAGCATGAGTTTGCAACTACTTTACTTTTGGAGAAAATTCAAAACATTCATTACTCAAAAGAGCCCAATAGCAAAAACCAGCGTTTTGAATGAAGAATCACATTTCTTGGTAGAATCATGCAGGATTGAAATTTTTGATGGTTTTTTACTCCTCTCAACAGCCCAAACAAGTTTCTAAAAGGATGAGTTTGCAACTACTTTACTTTTGGAGAAAATTCAAAACATTCATTATTCAATAGGGCCCAAACTATCAAAAACCAGCGGTTTCAATGAACACACATTTCTTGGTAGAATCATGCAGGACTGAAATTTTTGATGTTTTTCTACTCCTCTCATGAGCCCAAACAAGTCTCTAAAAGCATGAGTTTGCAACTACTTTACTTTTGGAGAAAATTCAAAACATTCATTATTCAATAGAGCCCAATAGCAAAAATCAGGTTTTGAATGAAGAATCACATTTCTTGGTAGAATCATGCAGGATTGAAATTTTTGATGGTTTTTTACTCCTCTCAACAGCCCAAACAAGTTTCTAAAAGGATGAGTTTGCAACTACTTTACTTTTGGAGAAAATTCAAAACATTCATTATTCAATAGGGCCCAAACTATCAAAAACCAGCGGTTTCAATGAACACACATTTCTTGGTAGAATCATGCAGGACTGAAATTTTTGATTTTTTTCTACTCCTCTCATGAGCCCAAACAAGTCTCTAAAAGCATGAGTTTGCAACTACTTTACTTTTGGAGAAAATTCAAAACATTCATTATTCAATAGAGCCCAATAGCAAAAATCAGGTTTTGAATGAAGAATCACATTTCTTGGTAAAATCATGCAGGATTGAAATTTTTGATGGTTTTTTACTCCTCTCAACAGCCCAAACAAGTTTCTAAAAGGATGAGTTTGCAACTACTTTACTTTTGGAGAAAATTCAAAACATTCATTATTCAATAGGGCCCAAACTATCAAAAACCAGCGGTTTGAATGAACACACATTTCTTGGTAGAATCATGCACGACTGAAATTTTTGATGTTTTTCTACTCCTCTCATGAGCCCAAACAAGTCTCTAAAAGCATGAGTTTGCAACTACTTTACTTTTGGAGAAAATTCAAAACATTCATTACTCAAAAGAGCCCAATAGCAAAAACCAGCGTTTTGAATGAAGAATCACATTTCTTGGTAGAATCATGCAGGATTGAAATTTTTGATGGTTTTTTACTCCTCTCATGAGCCCAAACAAGTCTCTAAAAGCATGAGTTTGCAACTACTTTACTTTTGGAGAAAATTCAAAACATTCATTATTCAATAGAGCCCAATAGCAAAAATCAGGTTTTGAATGAAGAATCACATTTCTTGGTAAAATCATGCAGGATTGAAATTTTTGATGGTTTTTTACTCCTCTCAACAGCCCAAACAAGTTTCTAAAAGGATGAGTTTGCAACTACTTTACTTTTGGAGAAAATTCAAAACATTCATTATTCAATAGGGCCCAAACTATCAAAAACCAGCGGTTTGAATGAACACACATTTCTTGGTAGAATCATGCAGGACTGAAATTTTTGATGTTTTTCTACTCCTCTCATGAGCCCAAACAAGTCTCTAAAAGCATGAGTTTGCAACTACTTTACTTTTGGAGAAAATTCAAAACATTCATTACTCAAAAGAGCCCAATAGCAAAAACCAGCGTTTTGAATGAAGAATCACATTTCTTGGTAGAATCATGCAGGATTGAAATTTTTGATGGTTTTTTACTCCTCTCAACAGCCCAAACAAGTTTCTAAAAGGATGAGTTTGCAACTACTTTACTTTTGGAGAAAATTCAAAACATTCATTATTCAATAGGGCCCAAACTATCAAAAACCAGCGGTTTCAGTGAACACACATTTCTTGGTAGAATCATGCAGGACTGAAATTTTTGATGTTTTTCTACTCCTCTCATGAGCCCAAACAAGTCTCTAAAAGCATGAGTTTGCAACTACTTTACTTTTGGAGAAAATTCAAAACATTCATTACTCAAAAGAGCCCAATAGCAAAAACCAGCGTTTTGAATGAAGAATCACATTTCTTGGTAGAATCATGCAGGATTGAAATTTTTGATGGTTTTTTACTCCTCTCAACAGCCCAAACAAGTTTCTAAAAGGATGAGTTTGCAACTACTTTACTTTTGGAGAAAATTCAAAACATTCATTATTCAATAGGGCCCAAACTATCAAAAACCAGCGGTTTCAATGAACACACATTTCTTGGTAGAATCATGCAGGACTGAAATTTTTGATGTTTTTCTACTCCTCTCATGAGCCCAAACAAGTCTCTAAAAGCATGAGTTTGCAACTACTTTACTTTTGGAGAAAATTCAAAACATTCATTATTCAATAGAGCCCAATAGCAAAAATCAGGTTTTGAATGAAGAATCACATTTCTTGGTAAAATCATGCAGGATTGAAATTTTTGATGGTTTTTTACTCCTCTCAACAGCCCAAACAAGTTTCTAAAAGGATGAGTTTGCAACTACTTTACTTTTGGAGAAAATTCAAAACATTCATTATTCAATAGGGTCCAAACTATCAAAAACCAGTGGTTTCAATGAACACACATTTCTTGGTAGAATCATGCAGGACTGAAATTTTTGATGTTTTTCTACTCCTCTCATGAGCCCAAACAAGTCTCTAAAAGCATGAGTTTGCAACTACTTTACTTTTGGAGAAAATTCAAAACATTCACTATTCAATAGAGCCCAATAGCAAAAATCAGGTTTTGAATGAAGAATCACATTTCTTGGTAAAATCATGCAGGATTGAAATTTTTGATGGTTTTTTACTCCTCTCAACAGCCCAAACAAGTTTCTAAAAGGATGAGTTTGCAACTACTTTACTTTTGGAGAAAATTCAAAACATTCATTATTCAATAGGGCCCAAACTATCAAAAACCAGCGGCTTCAATGAACACACATTTCTTGGTAGAATCATGCAGGACTGAAATTTTTGATGTTTTTCTACTCCTCTCATGAGCCCAAACAAGTCTCTAAAAGCATGAGTTTGCAACTACTTTACTTTTGGAGAAAATTCAAAACATTCATTATTCAATAGAGCCCAATAGCAAAAATCAGGTTTTGAATGAAGAATCACATTTCTTGGTAAAATCATGCAGGATTGAAATTTTTGATGGTTTTTTACTCCTCTCAACAGCCCAAACAAGTTTCTAAAAGGATGAGTTTGCAACTACTTTACTTTTGGAGAAAATTCAAAACATTCATTATTCAATAGGGCCCAAACTATCAAAAACCAGCGGTTTGAATGAACACACATTTCTTGGTAGAATCATGCAGGACTGAAATTTTTGATGTTTTTCTACTCCTCTCATGAGCCCAAACAAGTCTCTAAAAGCATGAGTTTGCAACTACTTTACTTTTGGAGAAAATTCAAAACATTCATTACTCAAAAGAGCCCAATAGCAAAAACCAGCGTTTTGAATGAAGAATCACATTTCTTGGTAGAATCATGCAGGATTGAAATTTTTGATGGTTTTTTACTCCTCTCAACAGCCCAAACAAGTTTCTAAAAGGATGAGTTTGCAACTACTTTACTTTTGGAGAAAATTCAAAACATTCATTATTCAATAGGGCCCAAACTATCAAAAACCAGCGGTTTCAATGAACACACATTTCTTGGTAGAATCATGCAGGACTGAAATTTTTGATGTTTTTCTACTCCTCTCATGAGCCCAAACAAGTCTCTAAAAGCATGAGTTTGCAACTACTTTACTTTTGGAGAAAATTCAAAACATTCATTATTCAATAGAGCCCAATAGCAAAAATCAGGTTTTGAATGAAGAATCACATTTCTTGGTAGAATCATGCAGGATTGAAATTTTTGATGGTTTTTTACTCCTCTCAACAGCCCAAACAAGTTTCTAAAAGGATGAGTTTGCAACTACTTTACTTTTGGAGAAAATTCAAAACATTCATTATTCAATAGGGCCCAAACTATCAAAAACCAGCGGTTTCAATGAACACACATTTCTTGGTAGAATCATGCAGGACTGAAATTTTTGATTTTTTTCTACTCCTCTCATGAGCCCAAACAAGTCTCTAAAAGCATGAGTTTGCAACTACTTTACTTTTGGAGAAAATTCAAAACATTCATTATTCAATAGAGCCCAATAGCAAAAATCAGGTTTTGAATGAAGAATCACATTTCTTGGTAAAATCATGCAGGATTGAAATTTTTGATGGTTTTTTACTCCTCTCAACAGCCCAAACAAGTTTCTAAAAGGATGAGTTTGCAACTACTTTACTTTTGGAGAAAATTCAAAACATTCATTATTCAATAGGGCCCAAACTATCAAAAACCAGCGGTTTGAATGAACACACATTTCTTGGTAGAATCATGCACGACTGAAATTTTTGATGTTTTTCTACTCCTCTCATGAGCCCAAACAAGTCTCTAAAAGCATGAGTTTGCAACTACTTTACTTTTGGAGAAAATTCAAAACATTCATTACTCAAAAGAGCCCAATAGCAAAAACCAGCGTTGTGAATGAAGAATCACATTTCTTGGTAGAATCATGCAGGATTGAAATTTTTGATGGTTTTTTACTCCTCTCAACAGCCCAAACAAGTTTCTAAAAGGATGAGTTTGCAACTACTTTACTTTTGGAGAAAATTCAAAACATTCATTATTCAATAGGGCCCAAACTATCAAAAACCAGCGGCTTCAATGAACACACATTTCTTGGTAGAATCATGCAGGACTGAAATTTTTGATGTTTTTCTACTCCTCTCATGAGCCCAAACAAGTCTCTAAAAGCATGAGTTTGCAACTACTTTACTTTTGGAGAAAATTCAAAACATTCATTATTCAATAGAGCCCAATAGCAAAAATCAGGTTTTGAATGAAGAATCACATTTCTTGGTAAAATCATGCAGGATTGAAATTTTTGATGGTTTTTTACTCCTCTCAACAGCCCAAACAAGTTTCTAAAAGGATGAGTTTGCAACTACTTTACTTTTGGAGAAAATTCAAAACATTCATTATTCAATAGGGCCCAAACTATCAAAAACCAGCGGTTTGAATGAACACACATTTCTTGGTAGAATCATGCAGGACTGAAATTTTTGATGTTTTTCTACTCCTCTCATGAGCCCAAACAAGTCTCTAAAAGCATGAGTTTGCAACTACTTTACTTTTGGAGAAAATTCAAAACATTCATTACTCAAAAGAGCCCAATAGCAAAAACCAGCGTTTTGAATGAAGAATCACATTTCTTGGTAGAATCATGCAGGATTGAAATTTTTGATGGTTTTTTACTCCTCTCAACAGCCCAAACAAGTTTCTAAAAGGATGAGTTTGCAACTACTTTACTTTTGGAGAAAATTCAAAACATTCATTATTCAATAGGGCCCAAACTATCAAAAACCAGCGGTTTCAATGAACACACATTTCTTGGTAGAATCATGCAGGACTGAAATTTTTGATGTTTTTCTACTCCTCTCATGAGCCCAAACAAGTCTCTAAAAGCATGAGTTTGCAACTACTTTACTTTTGGAGAAAATTCAAAACATTCATTATTCAATAGAGCCCAATAGCAAAAATCAGGTTTTGAATGAAGAATCACATTTCTTGGTAGAATCATGCAGGATTGAAATTTTTGATGGTTTTTTACTCCTCTCAACAGCCCAAACAAGTTTCTAAAAGGATGAGTTTGCAACTACTTTACTTTTGGAGAAAATTCAAAACATTCATTATTCAATAGGGCCCAAACTATCAAAAACCAGCGGTTTCAATGAACACACATTTCTTGGTAGAATCATGCAGGACTGAAATTTTTGATTTTTTTCTACTCCTCTCATGAGCCCAAACAAGTCTCTAAAAGCATGAGTTTGCAACTACTTTACTTTTGGAGAAAATTCAAAACATTCATTATTCAATAGAGCCCAATAGCAAAAATCAGGTTTTGAATGAAGAATCACATTTCTTGGTAAAATCATGCAGGATTGAAATTTTTGATGGTTTTTTACTCCTCTCAACAGCCCAAACAAGTTTCTAAAAGGATGAGTTTGCAACTACTTTACTTTTGGAGAAAATTCAAAACATTCATTATTCAATAGGGCCCAAACTATCAAAAACCAGCGGTTTGAATGAACACACATTTCTTGGTAGAATCATGCACGACTGAAATTTTTGATGTTTTTCTACTCCTCTCATGAGCCCAAACAAGTCTCTAAAAGCATGAGTTTGCAACTACTTTACTTTTGGAGAAAATTCAAAACATTCATTACTCAAAAGAGCCCAATAGCAAAAACCAGCGTTTTGAATGAAGAATCACATTTCTTGGTAGAATCATGCAGGATTGAAATTTTTGATGGTTTTTTACTCCTCTCATGAGCCCAAACAAGTCTCTAAAAGCATGAGTTTGCAACTACTTTACTTTTGGAGAAAATTCAAAACATTCATTATTCAATAGAGCCCAATAGCAAAAATCAGGTTTTGAATGAAGAATCACATTTCTTGGTAAAATCATGCAGGATTGAAATTTTTGATGGTTTTTTACTCCTCTCAACAGCCCAAACAAGTTTCTAAAAGGATGAGTTTGCAACTACTTTACTTTTGGAGAAAATTCAAAACATTCATTATTCAATAGGGCCCAAACTATCAAAAACCAGCGGTTTGAATGAACACACATTTCTTGGTAGAATCATGCAGGACTGAAATTTTTGATGTTTTTCTACTCCTCTCATGAGCCCAAACAAGTCTCTAAAAGCATGAGTTTGCAACTACTTTACTTTTGGAGAAAATTCAAAACATTCATTACTCAAAAGAGCCCAATATCAAAAACCAGCGTTTTGAATGAAGAATCACATTTCTTGGTAGAATCATGCAGGATTGAAATTTTTGATGGTTTTTTACTCCTCTCAACAGCCCAAACAAGTTTCTAAAAGGATGAGTTTGCAACTACTTTACTTTTGGAGAAAATTCAAAACATTCATTATTCAATAGGGCCCAAACTATCAAAAACCAGCGGTTTCAGTGAACACACATTTCTTGGTAGAATCATGCAGGACTGAAATTTTTGATGTTTTTCTACTCCTCTCATGAGCCCAAACAAGTCTCTAAAAGCATGAGTTTGCAACTACTTTACTTTTGGAGAAAATTCAAAACATTCATTACTCAAAAGAGCCCAATAGCAAAAACCAGCGTTTTGAATGAAGAATCACATTTCTTGGTAGAATCATGCAGGATTGAAATTTTTGATGGTTTTTTACTCCTCTCAACAGCCCAAACAAGTTTCTAAAAGGATGAGTTTGCAACTACTTTACTTTTGGAGAAAATTCAAAACATTCATTATTCAATAGGGCCCAAACTATCAAAAACCAGCGGTTTCAATGAACACACATTTCTTGGTAGAATCATGCAGGACTGAAATTTTTGATGTTTTTCTACTCCTCTCATGAGCCCAAACAAGTCTCTAAAAGCATGAGTTTGCAACTACTTTACTTTTGGAGAAAATTCAAAACATTCATTATTCAATAGAGCCCAATAGCAAAAATCAGGTTTTGAATGAAGAATCACATTTCTTGGTAGAATCATGCAGGATTGAAATTTTTGATGGTTTTTTACTCCTCTCAACAGCCCAAACAAGTTTCTAAAAGGATGAGTTTGCAACTACTTTACTTTTGGAGAAAATTCAAAACATTCATTATTCAATAGGGCCCAAACTATCAAAAACCAGCGGTTTCAATGAACACACATTTCTTGGTAGAATCATGCAGGACTGAAATTTTTGATGTTTTTCTACTCCTCTCATGAGCCCAAACAAGTCTCTAAAAGCATGAGTTTGCAACTACTTTACTTTTGGAGAAAATTCAAAACATTCATTATTCAATAGAGCCCAATAGCAAAAATCAGGTTTTGAATGAAGAATCACATTTCTTGGTAAAATCATGCAGGATTGAAATTTTTGATGGTTTTTTACTCCACTCAACAGCCCAAACAAGTTTCTAAAAGGATGAGTTTGCAACTACTTTACTTTTGGAGAAAATTCAAAACATTCATTATTCAATAGGGTCCAAACTATCAAAAACCAGTGGTTTCAATGAACACACATTTCTTGGTAGAATCATGCAGGACTGAAATTTTTGATGTTTTTCTACTCCTCTCATGAGCCCAAACAAGTCTCTAAAAGCATGAGTTTGCAACTACTTTACTTTTGGAGAAAATTCAAAACATTCACTATTCAATAGAGCCCAATAGCAAAAATCAGGTTTTGAATGAAGAATCACATTTCTTGGTAAAATCATGCAGGATTGAAATTTTTGATGGTTTTTTACTCCTCTCAACAGCCCAAACAAGTTTCTAAAAGGATGAGTTTGCAACTACTTTACTTTTGGAGAAAATTCAAAACATTCATTATTCAATAGGGCCCAAACTATCAAAAACCAGCGGCTTCAATGAACACACATTTCTTGGTAGAATCATGCAGGACTGAAATTTTTGATGTTTTTCTACTCCTCTCATGAGCCCAAACAAGTCTCTAAAAGCATGAGTTTGCAACTACTTTACTTTTGGAGAAAATTCAAAACATTCATTATTCAATAGAGCCCAATAGCAAAAATCAGGTTTTGAATGAAGAATCACATTTCTTGGTAAAATCATGCAGGATTGAAATTTTTGATGGTTTTTTACTCCTCTCAACAGCCCAAACAAGTTTCTAAAAGGATGAGTTTGCAACTACTTTACTTTTGGAGAAAATTCAAAACATTCATTATTCAATAGGGCCCAAACTATCAAAAACCAGCGGTTTGAATGAACACACATTTCTTGGTAGAATCATGCAGGACTGAAATTTTTGATGTTTTTCTACTCCTCTCATGAGCCCAAACAAGTCTCTAAAAGCATGAGTTTGCAACTACTTTACTTTTGGAGAAAATTCAAAACATTCATTACTCAAAAGAGCCCAATAGCAAAAACCAGCGTTTTGAATGAAGAATCACATTTCTTGGTAGAATCATGCAGGATTGAAATTTTTGATGGTTTTTTACTCCTCTCAACAGCCCAAACAAGTTTCTAAAAGGATGAGTTTGCAACTACTTTACTTTTGGAGAAAATTCAAAACATTCATTATTCAATAGGGCCCAAACTATCAAAAACCAGCGGTTTCAATGAACACACATTTCTTGGTAGAATCATGCAGGACTGAAATTTTTGATGTTTTTCTACTCCTCTCATGAGCCCAAACAAGTCTCTAAAAGCATGAGTTTGCAACTACTTTACTTTTGGAGAAAATTCAAAACATTCATTATTCAATAGAGCCCAATAGCAAAAATCAGGTTTTGAATGAAGAATCACATTTCTTGGTAGAATCATGCAGGATTGAAATTTTTGATGGTTTTTTACTCCTCTCAACAGCCCAAACAAGTTTCTAAAAGGATGAGTTTCCAACTACTTTACTTTTGGAGAAAATTCAAAACATTCATTATTCAATAGGGCCCAAACTATCAAAAACCAGCGGTTTCAATGAACACACATTTCTTGGTAGAATCATGCAGGACTGAAATTTTTGATTTTTTTCTACTCCTCTCATGAGCCCAAACAAGTCTCTAAAAGCATGAGTTTGCAACTACTTTACTTTTGGAGAAAATTCAAAACATTCATTATTCAATAGAGCCCAATAGCAAAAATCAGGTTTTGAATGAAGAATCACATTTCTTGGTAAAATCATGCAGGATTGAAATTTTTGATGGTTTTTTACTCCTCTCAACAGCCCAAACAAGTTTCTAAAAGGATGAGTTTGCAACTACTTTACTTTTGGAGAAAATTCAAAACATTCATTATTCAATAGGGCCCAAACTATCAAAAACCAGCGGTTTGAATGAACACACATTTCTTGGTAGAATCATGCACGACTGAAATTTTTGATGTTTTTCTACTCCTCTCATGAGCCCAAACAAGTCTCTAAAAGCATGAGTTTGCAACTACTTTACTTTTGGAGAAAATTCAAAACATTCATTACTCAAAAGAGCCCAATAGCAAAAACCAGCGTTGTGAATGAAGAATCACATTTCTTGGTAGAATCATGCAGGATTGAAATTTTTGATGGTTTTTTACTCCTCTCAACAGCCCAAACAAGTTTCTAAAAGGATGAGTTTGCAACTACTTTACTTTTGGAGAAAATTCAAAACATTCATTATTCAATAGGGCCCAAACTATCAAAAACCAGCGGTTTCATTGAGCACACATTTGTTGGTAGAATCATGCAGGACTGAAATTTTTGATGTTTTTCTACTCCTCTCATGAGCCCAAACAAGTCTCTAAAAGCATGAGTTTGCAACTACTTTACTTTTGGAGAAAATTCAAAACATTCATTATTCAATAGAGCCCAATAGCAAAAATCAGGTTTTGAATGAAGAATCACATTTCTTGGTAAAATCATGCAGGATTGAAATTTTTGATGGTTTTTTACTCCTCTCAACAGCCCAAACAAGTTTCTAAAAGAATGAGTTTGCAACTACTTTACTTTTGGAGAAAATTCAAAACATTCATTATTCAATAGGGCCCAAACTATCAAAAACCAGCGGTTTGAATGAACACACATTTCTTGGTAGAATCATGCAGGACTGAAATTTTTGATGTTTTTCTACTCCTCTCATGAGCCCAAACAAGTCTCTAAAAGCATGAGTTTGCAACTACTTTACTTTTGGAGAAAATTCAAAACATTCATTACTCAAAAGAGCCCAATAGCAAAAACCAGCGTTTTGAATGAAGAATCACATTTCTTGGTAGAATCATGCAGGATTGAAATTTTTGATGGTTTTTTACTCCTCTCAACAGCCCAAACAAGTTTCTAAAAGGATGAGTTTGCAACTACTTTACTTTTGGAGAAAATTCAAAACATTCATTATTCAATAGGGCCCAAACTATCAAAAACCAGCGGTTTCAATGAACACACATTTCTTGGTAGAATCATGCAGGACTGAAATTTTTGATGTTTTTCTACTCCTCTCATGAGCCCAAACAAGTCTCTAAAAGCATGAGTTTGCAACTACTTTACTTTTGGAGAAAATTCAAAACATTCATTATTCAATAGAGCCCAATAGCAAAAACCAGCGTTTTGAATGAAGAATCACATTTCTTGGTAGAATCATGCAGGATTGAAATTTTTGATGGTTTTTTACTCCTCTCAACAGCCCAAACAAGTTTCTAAAAGGATGAGTTTGCAACTACTTTACTTTTGGAGAAAATTCAAAACATTCATTATTCAATTGGGCCCAAAATATCAAAAACCAGCGGTTTGAATGAACACACATTTCTTGGTAGAATCGTGCAGGACTGAAATTTTTGATGTTTTTCTAATCCTCTCATGAGCCCAAACAAGTCTCTAAAAGGATGAGTTTGCAACTACTTTACTTTTGGAGAAAATTCAAAACATTCATTATTCAATAGAGCCCAATAGCAAAAACCAGCGTTTTGAATGAAGAATCACATTTCTTGGTAGAATCATGCAGGATTGAAATTTTTGATGGTTTTTTACTCCGCTCAACAGCCCAAACAAGTTTCTAAAAGGATGAGTTTGCAACTACTTTACTTTTGGAGAAAATTCAAAACACTCATTATTCAATAGGGCCCAAACTATCAAAAACCAGCGGTTTCAATGAACACACATTTCTTGGTAGAATCATGCAGGACTGAAATTTTTGATGTTTTTCTACTCCTCTCATCAGCCCAAACAAGTCTCTAAAAGCATGAGTTTGCAACTACTTTACTTTTGGAGAAGATTCAAAACATTCATTATTCAATAGAGCCCAATAGCAAAAATCAGGTTTTGAATGAAGAATCACATTTCTTGGTAGAATCATGCAGGATTGAAATTTTTGATGGTTTTTTTTTACTCCTCTCAAGAGCCCAAACAAGTTTCTAAAAGGATGAGTTTGCAACTACTTTACTTTTGGAGAAAATTCAAAACATTCATTATTCAATAGGGCCCAAAATATCAAAAACCAGTGGTTTGAATGAACACACATTTCTTGGTAGAATCGTGCAGGACTGAAATTTTTGATGTTTTTCTACTCCTCTCATGAGCCCAAACAAGTCTCTAAAAGGATGAGTTTGCAACTACTTTACTTTTGGAGAAAATTCAAAACATTCATTATTCAATAGAGCCCAATAGCAAAAACCAGCGTTTTGAATGAAAAATCACATTTCTTGGTAGAATCATGCAGGATTGAAATTTTTGATGGTTTTTTACTCCTCTCAACAGCCCAAACAAGTTTCTAAAAGGATGAGTTTGCAACTACTTTACTTTTGGAGAAAATTCAAAACATTCATTATTCAATTGGGCCCAAACTATCAAAAACCAGCGGTTTGAATGAACACACATTTCTTGGTAGAATTGTGCAGGACTGAAATTTTTGATGTTTTTCTACTCCTCTCATGAGCCCAAACAAGTCTCTAAAAGGATGAGTTTGCAACTACTTTACTTTTGGAGAAAATTCAAAACATTGGGGGGCGTGGCCAGCGTCTGAGCTGAATGGAAGCCTGAGCTCTGAGCTCCTCCACAGGGCAGCCTGCCAAGCGCTACTAATAAGCGAATTATAAGCCAGGACTGGCTGAAAACTTGTGGGAACCTCCATAGACACCAGCGGTGCCCCCACATAATGGATCCGCTCAATAGAAGAGCAGGAAAATCAAAAAATCTGGAGCGCTCTCCCCTCATGCTGAGGAGCCAAGATGGCGCCCGCCACACAGCAGCCACAGCCTGCAGCCCCAGCCTGAGCGGCGCACAGCGGGAGAGAATGCCACAGAGACTGAAACATGCAGTATTCAAGTCAGGGGGTAAGTCTGCCCCCATCCCTGCAAAAACCGCCGCTCCATATATTAAAGAAAGCGCTAAATCCAATGTTAAAAGTAGCGCTGGGAAGAAGGAGGCAAAATATCGCGAGATTAACCGGGAAACAGACGGGATTGCGCAGCAAGTACACAAATTGCGTACATTAAGCAAAAATCTTGCGCAGCCTGTGAAATCTTGTACAGCAGCAACGCTCACAGCTGCTATGGAGGCCACAAATATAATAAGGGCCTCCTCATCTTGTCCAGATATCTCCACCATTTCAGACACCCCTCTAACGCCACCACAGAGGGAACTGTCCCCTGCCTCACAAAATAGCTGCAGATTAAGCAGTAGCTCGGCTGAGCTGCAAAGTGAGACGCAGATGGAGGACTTCTGCACTCCAGATAACCCCATGCCTGAGAACATTTTACATGTTTTGACTGAGGTAGAGGCTACCAACAAAGCAGCTTCAGAATTGTTCATAAAAAATATGGTATGCCTTCTTGCAAAGACATTCCAAAAACAACTAGAGGGATATAATACAAACCTCCAAAACAATATAGACAGTCTGGGCCAGAGGGTGGATCACTTGGAGTCGAAAATGGAGGAAATAGTCCAGTCTCACAACAATTTGATAGACGAACACTATGCCTTAGAGAAAGAAGTTACCTTCCTAAAGTCAAGACTGATAGAACAAGAGGACAGGAGTAGGAGAAACAACCTTAAATTCAGAGGAATACCTGAGAATGTCAAAGACAGAGATCTTGATTCATATGTGCAAAAAATGCTCCATACTATGCTCCCAGGTGCTTCCAAAGGAGACCTCTTAATAGAACGCATACACAGACTACCTAAGTCCAAATATGCCCCTGAAAGAGCTCCACGGGATGTTATTGCATTTTTTCACTATTTTCTGACAAAGGAGGACATTCTGAGGAAAAGCAAGCAGTCACCCATCTTACCAAGACCATATGAGGGTATTAAGATCTTTGCAGACTTTTCAAAAGCCACGTTGCAAAAAAGGAGAGACTTTTTCCCTATCACTGCACACCTAAGGGAGCACAGGGTGCTATACAGATGGGGCTTTCCCACAAAAATATTGGTCATGAAGGAAAACACTACTTTTGCCTTGTCTAACATTGATAACTGTGATAGATTCTTTCAGGACCTTGGTATTCCTCCAATGAAGAACTCATCTTTATCCCACAATCAAGAGAGGAGCAATTCTTCACAACAGCCAAGACGTTTGTCACAGTCCTGGACCACACAAAAGAAAAGATAATGGACTTGGTAGGTGTTGACCCTGGCTCTTGGCCTGAACTTTTATCCCCAAACACTAACCGAGAGATTTCTCTTGGTATCATTTCTTTTGAGAAATTCAATTTCCTTGTTAACAAGTTTGTTTTGCTTTAGGTTACTCCAGGTTATCACATGTTTCTATTCACAGGCACACCAGGCACTGACAACAAATTTCTAGAGAAGTACCACTCTTTTTGGATATATGTCCAGATGGAGTCTATCTTATTGAGTTATTTAACACATTTCTTTCTTTTTGATATATTATGGAGTTGAAAATCCTATCATTTAATGTAAATGGGCTTAATAGTCCCTTTAAAAGGTATGCTTTGTGGAAGGAGATTAAAAGATTGAAAGCAAATGTTGCTATGATACAGGAAACCCATCTCCTGGAAACTGATAATAACAGATTTAAAAACAAAGATTATCCTCAGATTTTCTTCTCCAATAACGAGGGAGGGAAAAAAGCTGGGGTTGGCCATTGCCTTCCACAAAGACCTACCAGTGGTTATTTCAGATGTTTATAGAGACAATAAAGGCAGATATTTAATCAGCAATTTTACCTTGGAGGGAATGGAATACACTGTGGTTAATGTATACGCCCCTAATGTGAGACAAATTAGCTTTCTCAATAAAGTCAAAAGAAAATTATCTAAATTTAGCAAGGGACAAATCATATGGGGGGAGACTTTAATTGTATTGTTGACCCAAGCACTGATTGCTCATCCTCTGCTCCATACTACAGAAGTGTGAATTTGGGGAAGTGGCTGAGCAATGCTAACCTACACGACAGTTGTAAAATATTGAACCCTAATTCTAGAGAATACACCAGATTCTGCCCACACAACAGATCTTATACCAAAATAGATCATTTATTTACCAGTTTTTCCTTACTAGATTCGTATATAGATTTCCAAACTGGCCCCATCACATGGTCGGACCATGCTCCAATTCTATTAACATTACAGGTTTCCTCTTCGACTCAAAGACACTACAATTGGAGATATAGCAAATTTGTAGTAGACTCCCCAGATAATATAGCAACAATAAAAAACACTATAATGAATTATTTTAAAGAAAATGACTCCCAGGAAATCTCCCCTGAAACCTTATGGTTAGCACATAAATGTGTCATTAGAGGCCACTTAATTCAGATGGCCTCAAGACAAAAGAGGGAAAGAGAGAGCAAACAGAGGCTGTTACTTGAACAAATCAAAAAACTAGAAGACCAGGCCAAAGTGGAAAAATTTTTTACTAAATACAAGGAGTTATACTCCCTTAGATTGGAATTTAGAAATCTTCTCATAAACATTTACGAAAAAAAGACTCTGTTTAACAGGGCAGGGTTTTACATAAATAACAACAAAAACTCAAAGACTATGGCAAATAGATTCAAACCCATAAATAAAAAGCATTTAATTAAAAAACTTTCCCAGAACTTAGTGAATATAGAAAAGCCAAAGGACATAGCTTTGGCTTTTGAGAAATACTACTCAAACCTTTACAATATAGGAAAAAATGGGACTTATCCCCCTCCTACAGAGGAGATGATAGATAATTTCTTGGGAGGAGTAGAGTTGGGATCTCTGTCTTCTGAGCAGAGGGAAATGCTTGATGCACCCTTCTCTGAGGGAGAGGTGTCTCTGGCAATAAAAAATCTCAAATGTAATAAGTTTCCTGGTCCAGACGGATTCCCTGTGGAATATTATAAAACATTTCAGGAAAATCTGGTCCCTCACTTAACAAACACCCTAAATTTTATAAAATCAAGAGGAACATGTAGTGCAGATATGCTGAGAGCCACCATAGTGGTAATCCCCAAACCGGATAAAGATCCCACAAAGATAGAAAACTATAGACCCATATCCCTCCTGAATGCAGACATCAAGGTCTATGCAAAAATACTGGCAGAAAGGGTGCAAGATGTTATCCAATATCTCATACATCCCGATCAAGTGGGTTTTGTAAAATTTAGACAGACTTCTGACAGTTCAAGAAGTGTCTTGCACCATATACACTTTTGTAACAAGAAAAAAATTCCCAGTCTGTTTGTGGCCCTTGATGCGGAGAAAGCTTTTGACCGCATCAATTGGACATATGCATTCGCAGTATTAAAGAGGATGGGTTTTGGTGAGGAGATGTTGAAAGGTGTTCAGGCTCTGTACTCCCAACCGTCTGCCTCTGTGCTGGTCAATAGCACGATGTCAGGGAAATTTGACATAACAAATGGAACAAGACAGGGATGCCCTCTGTCCCCAATTATTTTTATCCTGAGTCTGGAACCACTGGCTCAAAGGATAAGGGACTCGAGTGAGGTGAGGGGAGTACGGTTGGGAGATGTAGAGCATAAAATAAATTTATATGCAGACGATATCATACTCACACTGACAGATCCTGTTGAGTCATTGAAGGCGACTTGGGACATCATAGAGTTGTTTGGTTCAATATCATATTATAAACTCAATGTAAAAAAGACTAACGTTTTGTCAATATTTGTTTCAGCACCTATAAAACAGCAACTACAAGATAAGTACCCTTTTACTTGGGACTGCACTAAAATCCCGTATCTAGGAATTTGGCTCACAAGCGACCTCACACACACGAGTGAGGTAAACATGGATTGCCTTTTGAAATCTCTTGACACTAAGTTGGGAGAATTATCAAAGACCCCAGCCACTTGGTTGGGAAGAATAGTACTATATAAAATGTTCTGCCTCTCAAAAGTGCTGTTTTTGTATAGGAATGTTCCTCTGCCTTTATCAATGCAACACATACAAAAATTAACTCATCAAATGAACAGATTTATTTGGAATAATAAGAAGCCTAGAGTAAAGAAACACACACTACTTAAATCTAGAGAAAATGGGGGGAAAGCCCTTCCAGACTTAGAGGCATATTACTTTGCCACCACAACTGAATTGACAAAAATGTGGCTCACAGAACAGACAGAATTGGGATGGCCAAAAATTGAAAGAGATTTAATGCCTAATAAAGAACCGACACTTTATGTTTCCTATTTTCTTCTGCACAGAGGAGAGATTGGAGACATAGAAAACCCAATACTCAGAGCCTCTATGCAGAGTTGGTCACATATGTGCAGGAGAAGGTTTAATGTCTCCCCTGTTTCAACCAAAAGACTGAGACTTCACTTTTTGGCACCTGTCAAGGTTTCTCTGAGACCCATGTTTGATAATTGGAAAACATTCCCCATTGCTTATGTGGATGATTTACTGGACAATAATAAAGTCATGCCTTTTGAGCTAGTCAAGGCTAAATTTAAAATCCCTAATACGGAATATATGAAATACCTCATACTCAAAGAGGAATATAATAAATTTAAGAGATATTTCTGCAAGATAGTTTTGGTCAACCATACTATTTATAATTTCCTAACCAGCACAACCCCCAGGCACAAGAGCTCTCTTAAACCCCTGTATAACTTCCTGACCGGCAAATACACCTTCTCTAAGGGTGGATGCTTTGAAAAATGGGAGACTACCCTGCAGAAGCAGATTTATGCCCCACAGTGGACATTATCTTTTAAAACTGCAGTGAGGTCCAAAAATTGCATGAACATTCTGGAAACACATTACAAACTAGTCCACAGATATTACTTGACTCCAAACAGGATTAAACATTTTGGGGAAGGGGGATCTGATCTGTGTTGGCGGGGATGCGGATCTCAGGCTGACTTACTCCATATCTTCTGGGGATGCCCGGTATTGAAACCATACTGGCTTGAGGTCTCCAATTTGATTTCGATCATATGCAACTGGCGTGTTCAGTTGCACCCTGCCTTGGCCTTACTACTTATAGATATTTGCAGATTCAAAACAACAAAGTATTTGGTTGCCCACATTCTCATGTCTGCAACATACCTTATAGCGAAAGGTTGGAACAATAAGCAACCTCCGAACATTGCCACGTTGATCATGTTGGTGGACAAACATTGTGTCTATGAAAGAATTCATTACATCAATAATATGTCAATAAAGCTATTTGACGACAGATGGCATAGATGGTTGAAACTCAAATCTAAGATAGAAGAAGAATTTATATCTTGATTTTTGCTCTTTTTGTGTGCCAAAATTTCACATATATTTGGTGTTTGCCTGTGCTGTTGCAACTGTTTTTTTTCAAATCTATTTCAATTAATGTTAATTGTACATACTTTAAATGATGATATGATGTTCAGATACCATGATGATGTCCTGATGTACATTACCTTGACTCTATTCGAACATGATATATATGAGGTATGTTTATACATTTCTATTATTTTGAAAACTCAATAAAAATATTGTTTAAGAAAATTCAAAACATTCATTATTCAATAGAGCCCAATAGCAAAAACCAGCGTTTTGAATGAAGAATCACATTTCTTGGTAGAATCATGCAGGATTGAAATTTTTGATGGTTTTTTACTCCTCTCAACAGCCCAAACAAGTTTCTAAAAGGATGAGTTTGCAACTACTTTACTTTTGGAGAAAATTCAAAACATTCATTATTCAATAGGGCCCAAAATATCAAAAACCAGCGGTTTGAATGAACACACATTTCTTGGTAGAATCGTGCAGGACTGAAATTTTTGATGTTTTTCTACTACTCTCATGAGCCCAAACAAGTCTCTAAAAGCATGAGTTTGCAACTACTTTACTTTTGAAGAAAATTCAAAACATTCATTATTCAATAGAGCCCAATAGCAAAAATCAGGTTTTGAATGAAGAATCACATTTCTTGGTAGAATCATGCAGGATTGAAATTTTTGATGGTTTTTTACTCCTCTCAACAGCCCAAACAAGTTTCTAAAAGGATGAGTTTGCAACTACTTTACTTTTGGAGAAAATTCAAAACATTCATTATTCAATAGGGCCCAAAATATCAAAAACCAGCGGTTTGAATGAACACACATTTCTTGGTAGAATCATGCAGGACTGAAATTTTTGATGTTTTTCTACTCCTCTCATGAGCCCAAACAAGTCTCTAAAAGCATGAGTTTGCAACTACTTTACTTTTGGAGAAAATTCAAAACATTCATTATTCAATAGAGCCCAATAGCAAAAATCAGGTTTTGAATGAAGAATCACATTTCTTGGTAGAATCATGCAGGATTGAAATTTTTGATGGTTTTTTACTCCTCTCAACAGCCCAAACAAGTTTCTAAAAGGATGAGTTTGCAACTACTTTACTTTTGGAGAAAATTCAAAACATTCATTATTCAATAGGGCCCAAACTATCAAAAACCAGCGGTTTCAATGAACACACATTTCTTGGTAGAATCATGCAGGACTGAAATTTTTGATGTTTTTCTACTCCTCTCATGAGCCCAAACAAGTCTCTAAAAACATGAGTTTGCAACTACTTTACTTTTGGAGAAAATTCAAAACATTCATTATTCAATAGAGCCCAATAGCAAAAATCAGGTTTTGAATGAAGAATCACATTTCTTGGTAGAATCATGCAGGATTGAAATTTTTGATGGTTTTTTACTCCTCTCAACAGCCCAAACAAGTTTCTAAAAGGATGAGTTTGCAACTACTTTACTTTTGGAGAAAATTCAAAACATTCATTATTCAATAGGGCCCAAAATATCAAAAACCAGCGGTTTGAATGAACACACATTTCTTGGTAGAATCGTGCAGGACTGAAATTTTTGATGTTTTTCTACTCCACTCATGAGCCCAAACAAGTCTCTAAAAGGATGAGTTTGCAACTACTTTACTTTTGGAGAAAATTCAAAACATTCATTATTCAATAGAGCCCAATAGCAAAAACCAGCGTTTTGAATGAAGAATCACATTTCTTGGTAGAATCATGCAGGATTGAAATTTTTTATGGTTTTTTACTCCTCTCAACAGCCCAAACAAGTTTTTAAAAGGATGAGTTTGCAACTACTTTACTTTTGGAGAAAATTCAAAACATTCATTATTCAATAGGGCCCGAACTATCAAAAACCAGCGGTTTCAATGAACACACATTTCTTGGTAGAATCATGCAGGACTGAAATTTTTGATGTTTTTCTACTCCTCTCATGAGCGCAAACAAGTCTCTAAAAGCATGAGTTTGCAACTACTTTACTTTTGGAGAAAATTCAAAACATTCATTATTCAATAGAGCCCAATAGCAAAAACCAGCGTTTTGAATGAAGAATCACATTTCTTGGTAGAATCATGCAGGATTGAAATTTTTGATGGTTTTTTACTCCTCTCAACAGCCCAAACAAGTTTCTAAAAGGATGAGTTTGCAACTACTTTACTTTTGGAGAAAATTCAAAACATTCATTATTCAATAGGGCCCAAACTATCAAAAACCAGCGGTTTCAATGAACACACATTTCTTGGTAGAATCATGCAGGACTGAAATTTTTGATGTTTTTCTACTCCCCTCATGAGCCCAAACAAGTCTCTAAAAGCATGAGTTTGCAACTACTTTACTTTTGGAGAAAATTCAAAACATTCATTATTCAATAGAGCCCAATAGCAAAAACCAGCGTTTTGAATGAAGAATCACATTTCTTGGTAGAATCATGCAGGATTGAAATTTTTGATGGTTTTTTACTCCTCTCAACAGCCCAAACAAGTTTCTAAAAGGATGAGTTTGCAACTACTTTACTTTTGGAGAAAATTCAAAACATTCATTATTCAATAGGGCCCAAACTATCAAAAACCAGCGGTTTCAATGAACACACATTTCTTGGTAGAATCATGCAGGACTGAAATTTTTGATGTTTTTCTACTCCTCTCATGAGCCCAAACAAGTCTCTAAAAGCATGAGTTTGGGGGGGGCGTGGTTTGCAGGGGCCAGGAGCAGACGTGCTTTGCAAGAGCTCCTGAGATTCCCCTAAAAGAAGCTACCTAAAGCCTACAAGAAGTGGATTTTCTGCAACTACCTGATGTGGAAGACCTATGAGAACATGCCTGGAACTAAAGAAAGGAAGAAGGAGGAAAATCCAGTGGATAAAAAGCTTTCTGCAGGGGCTGGAAAGAAGCGGCCTGAAAATGCCGTGTCATCCCCGCTGTCTGGCTGGAGCAAGATGGCGGCCGTGAGGAAACCTGTGCCGGAGAAGAGGTGTATGACGGTGCCGCTGTGGAAACCTGCTGGGTCACAGCCAACTGGCCGGAGCAGTGGACATCAGCAGGAGGTGAAATCATCAGTTGTCGGCGGCGGGAGGAGAGGCGGCTGCAGGGATGCAGCTGTGAAACAGAAGAGGAGCGCGGTAGGTGAGGCAAAGACACCGCTACATGCCGCCGGGAAGAAGAGAAGCTGCGGGGTTGCCGCGGCAACAGTGAAGCTGGAGAATGGAGCGGTGCATCTTGTCGGGGTCCCACCGGGTGGACGCGACGCTGCAGGAAGAGGTGAGGACAGAGGTGGCGGAGTGGCCATGGCAGCGGTGACACCATCGGAGGAGGAAGCTACGGCCCTGCTCTCTGTATCTGTGGCCCCGGCGGCGGCTGGAGAGAAGACCCGGGAGCGACGCGACGGGGGAGAGGATGCAGGAGGCAGAGTGGAGACGGCAGCAGCGACGCTGTCGGCGAGGGAGGAAGCCACGGCCCTGCTTTCTTCTCCTGATGCGGATGTGTTAACAGCTGACAGGAGGGCCCGGGAGACATCGGGAGCCTGGACACAGCAATCGGGTCATCATGCGGTATCAGGTGGGACTGCGGGGATAAGCGTGTCTTTAACAGCAGCTGATGCCGGGAGCTGGAGACAGAAACCGGAGTTTAACATGATCGGTGGTGGGAGGTCTGATTTTATTTTCGCTGGAAAGGCTGGTGAGAGTTGGAAGGAAATGGGAGCATGGCCGGAGGCATTGGAAGAGCAATGTTTGTTATCAGAATCAGGAGGAAGTAATTTACGGCATGATGCGATGGTGTTTGTGCCATCGGCACTTAGAAATAGTGATGCTTGTATTCAATCATTGGGGAAGGAGGTGCAGGAGAAAACTTTAATACAACAGAGCATTAATGGTGGTCCCCCATTAACTGTACCACAAGGGGAGCAACTGGATAACATACAAGAAAAGCAAATTCTGGGGGAGGAAACTGACATATCCTTACTTTATAAAAAAGAACTTGTGGAATGTGAAGGGAATGGATCTGTGGACTGGTCACCTGGGGTGGTAGTCAATACAGAGTTTCTAGAAAATAATGCTCCTGATACCCCTGTTGATCCAATTGGGGTTATAGTTAATGACCGTAAACTTCAGAAGTGTAAAAAACAGTATTCTACACGGCCTAGTTTGGGGGATGGGGGGAAAAATGGATTGCAAACAGATCCTATTAATTTTATAGCAACTAAAGGGGAGGAGTATCAAAAAATAATGGGAAGCTCCCAGATGAATAAGATTACATTTGGCTTTGATGATGATTTGGAGAGCATTTATTCTGCAGAATTCTTTTATGAGGGTGATTCATATGAAGTGCACGATAGTGATAAGATTTCGTCTTCTTACTCTTCCTCTGGGGAGGATAGTACTTCTGAGATTAATACTACATTGATAGACGACATACCCGCCTCGGGTGACCATCCCTCAGAAGATTTTGTAGCTAAAATGTGTGTTGCCCTCTTGAAATCATTGGATGTTTCGGTAGAAAACCACATTACCCAGAGTAACTTATTCAAACAAAAAGAGTTCAAGGCATCTGAAATCTTCATTAAAAATCTTTTTAGGGACACTCTACTACGCCTCACTGACGACTCCTATCCCAATTCTACTAGAAATTTTGATACCACTATAAAAAATCTTGAAGTATTTGATCCGCATGAAAAACTCGAGTTCCGATCTCCTATTGCTTTAAAATCGACTGACCTTCCTAATGGAAATCATGAGTCATCAACAATGCTAGCCGATGGTACACATCTAAATGCTTTGATTTCTCCGAAAGCCTCTGGACGTTATACTCATGACTCAGAGATAATTGAGTCATTCAAATTTAAAAGCAAAATACCACAATCAAGCGAATCTCAAATACTTTCCGCGTTCTCAGACTCACTGAATGCTATTAAAAAAGACATTGCTTCTTTCAACTCCACCTTGGCCAATTATGAAGATTTTAAAAGAAAAAACAATGTTAAAATACGAGGGATACCTGAGTCAGTCCAGGCCTTCCAATTAAAGAGTTACATATCCTCAATGGTCACCTCCTTATTCCCCGCTGCTAACGAGAATTATCTAATTGAAAAAACTTTTCGGATACGCAGACCACCTGAGTTACCGCAAGATTTAGCAAGAGATGTTATCGTGTCGTTTCATCCAAACTGGTTAAGAAGTGCGTTCCTTGGACTGTCTAAAGATCCAGAATTCAAATCTTCCCGCTATAGTCATCTATCCTTTTTTAAAGACTTATCAAAAAGCACCTTGAAAAAAAGGAAGTCATTCTTCTCTACTACACGTGAACTGCTACATGCCAAGATTCCATATTTTTGGACTCAATCTTCGTTTCTATTGGTGAAATATGCAGAGAGGCTGGTCCCCATCACTTCTCCAGACGAAGGGACTGATTTCTTAGAATTTTTAAGATCCTCCGCAAAATCTTTTCCTCCTTGAACTCAGACTATCATCGCGACTGGAAAATTGCCTTTAATATTTATACTTGTTCCAAGTTCTCACATTGGTCTTAATTACTAATGTATTCCACTTTTTAATATTCTGGAATTGAACCGGACATTCCCCCCAATAGGTCTTAGGGACATCAATGGTTGTCCCGGACGGGGCAGGCTACTATACCTCCTACATTCTACCTTATATATGTTTGTTAATTGACACATTGGAGGCGAATAAGGATAATTGTTTTTTTTGCAGGTACTGATAAGAAGACTTTAAATCATTCTAGTAAGATACGCAACTGGTTGGTTACGTCGAGGTTGCAACTTTTAGTAGCTAACACAGATATGTGAAGTATAACATAATCCTGTGTATTGATTTTACTTCTACTGATATTTAACTTGACGATCACTCAAATGATTACTTGCATTTTTTTAAGCTAATATGTAAAATTTTGTGATCTCTGATGTGTTGTGTATATAGTCTGCCTATTCCCCCATGCTTGGGGGTTTCCCTGTCTTTACAGGGATTTATGTTTCCCTACCCTTCCTTTGTTTTGTATTCCCTATCCTTTCCTCAAAAATTCGAAACTCTAATAAAGATTATTGGAAAATAAAAGCATGAGTTTGCAACTACTTTACTTTTGGAGAAAATTCAAAACATTCATTATTCAATAGAGCCCAATAGCAAAAATCAGGTTTTGAATGAAGAATCACATTTCTTGGTAGAATCATGCAGGACTGAAATTTTTGATGTTTTTCTACTCCTCTCATGAGCCCAAACAAGTCTCTAAAAGCATGAGTTTGCAACTACTTTACTTTTGGAGAAAATTCAAAACATTCATTATTCATTAGAGCCCAATAGCAAAAATCAGGTTTTGAATGAAGAATCACATTTCTTGGTAGAATCATGCAGGATTGAAATTTTTGATGGTTTTTTACTACTCTCAACAGCCCAAACAAGTTTCTAAAAGGATGAGTTTGCAACTACTTTACTTTTGGAGAAAATTCAAAACATTGATTATTCAATAGGGCCCAAAATATCAAAAACCAGCGGTTTGAATGAACACACATTTCTTGGTAGAATCGTGCAGGACTGAAATTTTTGATGTTTTTCTACTCCTCTCAACAGCCGAAACAAGTCTCTAAAAGCATGAGTTTGCAACTACTTTACTTTTGGAGAAAATTCAAAACATTCATTATTCAATAGAGCCCAATAGCAAAAATAAGGTTTCGAATGAAGAATCATATTTCTTGGTAGAATCATGCAGGATTGAAATTTTTGATGGTTTTTTACTCCTCTCAACAGCCCAAACAAGTTTCTAAAAGGATGAGTTTGCAACTACTTTACTTTTGGAGAAAATTCAAAACATTCATTATTCAATAGGGCCCAAACTATCAAAAACCAGCGGTTTCAATGAACACACATTTCTTGGTAGAATCATGCAGGACTGAAATTTTTGATGTTTTTCTACTCCTCTCATGAGCCCAAACAAGTCTCTAAAAGCATGAGTTTGCAACTACTTTACTTTTGGAGAAAATTCAAAACATTCATTATTCAATAAAGCCCAATAGCAAAAATCAGGTTTTGAATGAAGAATCACATTTCTTGGTAGAATCATGCAGGATTGAAATTTTTGATGGTTTTTTACTCCTCTCAACAGCCCAAACAAGTTTCTAAAAGGATGAGTTTGCAACTACTTTACTTTTGGAGAAAATTCAAAACATTCATTATTCAATAGGGCCCAAACTATCAAAAACCAGCGGTTTCAATGAACACACATTTCTTGGTAGAATCATGCAGGACTGAAATTTTTGATGTTTTTCTACTCCTCTCATGAGCCCAAACAAGTCTCTAAAAGCATGAGTTTGCAACTACTTTACTTTTGGAGAAAATTCAAAACATTCATTATTCAATAGAGCCCAATAGCAAAAACCAGCGTTTTGAATGAAGAATCACATTTCTTGGTAGAATCATGCAGGATTGAAATTTTTGATGGTTTTTTACTCCTCTCAACAGCCCAAACAAGTTTCTAAAAGGATGAGTTTGCAACTACTTTACTTTTGGAGAAAATTCAAAACATTCATTATTCAATAGGGCCCAAAATATCAAAAACCAGCGGTTTCAATGAACACACATTTCTTGGTAGAATCATGCAGTACTGAAATTTTTGATGTTTTTCTACTCCTCTCATGAGCCCAAACAAGTCTCCAAAAGCATGAGTTTGCAACTACTTTACTTTTGGAGAAAATTCAAAACATTCATTATTCAATAGAGCCCAATAGCAAAAATCAGGTTTTGAATGAAGAATCACATTTCTTGGTAGAATCATGCAGGATTGAAATTTTTGATGGTTTTTTACTCCTCTCAACAGCCCAAACAAGTTTCTAAAAGGATGAGTTTGCAACTGCTTTACTTTTGGAGAAATTTCAAAACATTCATTATTCAATAGGGCCCAAACTATCAAAAACCAGCGGTTTCAATGAACACACATTTCTTGGTAGAATCATGCAGTACTGAAATTTTTGATGTTTTTCTACTCCTCTCATGAGCCCAAACAAGTCTCTAAAAGCATGAGTTTGCAACTACTTTACTTTTGGAGAAAATTCAAAACATTCATTATTCAATAGAGCCCAATAGCAAAAACCAGCGTTTTGAATGAAGAATCACATTTCTTGGTAGAATCATGCAGGATTGAAATTTTTGATGGTTTTTTACTCCTCTCAACAGCCCAAACAAGTTTCTAAAAGGATGAGTTTGCAACTACTTTACTTTTGGAGAAAATTCAAAACATTCATTATTCAATAGGGCCCAAACTATCAAAAACCAGCGGTTTCAATGAACACACATTTCTTGGTAGAATCATGCAGGACTGAAATTTTTGATGTTTTTCTACTCCTCTCATGAGCCCAAACAAGTCTCTAAAAGCATGAG
This sequence comes from Dendrobates tinctorius, assembly GCF_039654945.1. Lineage (NCBI taxonomy): Eukaryota > Metazoa > Chordata > Amphibia > Anura > Dendrobatidae > Dendrobates > Dendrobates tinctorius. The sequence goes on along the minus strand of NW_027361701.1, from coordinate 11,000,876 downwards.
TTTGGGGGGGGCGTGGTTTGCAGGGGCCAGGAGCAGACGTGCTTTGCAAGAGCTCCTGAGATTCCCCTAAAAGAAGCTACCTAAAGCCTACAAGAAGTGGATTTTCTGCAACTACCTGATGTGGAAGACCTATGAGAACATGCCTGGAACTAAAGAAAGGAAGAAGGAGGAAAATCCAGTGGATAAAAAGCTTTCTGCAGGGGCTGGAAAGAAGCGGCCTGAAAATGCCGTGTCATCCCCGCTGTCTGGCTGGAGCAAGATGGCGGCCGTGAGGAAACCTGTGCCGGAGAAGAGGTGTATGACGGTGCCGCTGTGGAAACCTGCTGGGTCACAGCCAACTGGCCGGAGCAGTGGACATCAGCAGGAGGTGAAATCATCAGTTGTCGGTGGCGGGAGGAGAGGCGGCTGCAGGGATGCAGCTGTGAAACAGAAGAGGAGCGCGGTAGGTGAGGCAAAGACACCGCTACATGCCGCCGGGAAGAAGAGAAGCTGCGGGGTTGCCGCGGCAACAGTGAAGCTGGAGAATGGAGCGGTGCATCTTGTCGGGGTCCCACCGGGTGGACGCGACGCTGCAGGAAGAGGTGAGGACAGAGGTGGCGGAGTGGCCATGGCAGCGGTGACACCATCGGAGGAGGAAGCTACGGCCCTGCTCTCTGTATCTGTGGCCCCGGCGGCGGCTGGAGAGAAGACCCGGGAGCGACGCGACGGGGGAGAGGATGCAGGAGGCAGAGTGGAGACGGCAGCAGCGACGCTGTCGGCGAGGGAGGAAGCCACGGCCCTGCTTTCTTCTCCTGATGCGGATGTGTTAACAGCTGACAGGAGGGCCCGGGAGACATCGGGAGCCTGGACACAGCAATCGGGTCATCATGCGGTATCAGGTGGGACTGCGGGGATAAGCGTGTCTTTAACAGCAGCTGATGCCGGGAGCTGGAGACAGAAACCGGAGTTTAACATGATCGGTGGTGGGAGGTCTGATTTTATTTTCGCTGGAAAGGCTGGTGAGAGTTGGAAGGAAATGGGAGCATGGCCGGAGGCATTGGAAGAGCAATGTTTGTTATCAGAATCAGGAGGAAGTAATTTACGGCATGATGCGATGGTGTTTGTGCCATCGGCACTTAGAAATAGTGATGCTTGTATTCAATCATTGGGGAAGGAGGTGCAGGAGAAAACTTTAATACAACAGAGCATTAATGGTGGTCCCCCATTAACTGTACCACAAGGGGAGCAACTGGATAACATACAAGAAAAGCAAATTCTGGGGGAGGAAACTGACATATCCTTACTTTATAAAAAAGAACTTGTGGAATGTGAAGGGAATGGATCTGTGGACTGGTCACCTGGGGTGGTAGTCAATACAGAGTTTCTAGAAAATAATGCTCCTGATACCCCTGTTGATCCAATTGGGGTTATAGTTAATGACCGTAAACTTCAGAAGTGTAAAAAACAGTATTCTACACGGCCTAGTTTGGGGGATGGGGGGAAAAATGGATTGCAAACAGATCCTATTAATTTTATAGCAACTAAAGGGGAGGAGTATCAAAAAATAATGGGAAGCTCCCAGATGAATAAGATTACATTTGGCTTTGATGATGATTTGGAGAGCATTTATTCTGCAGAATTCTTTTATGAGGGTGATTCATATGAAGTGCACGATAGTGATAAGATTTCGTCTTCTTACTCTTCCTCTGGGGAGGATAGTACTTCTGAGATTAATACTACATTGATAGACGACATACCCGCCTCGGGTGACCATCCCTCAGAAGATTTTGTAGCTAAAATGTGTGTTGCCCTCTTGAAATCATTGGGTGTTTCGGTAGAAAACCACATTACCCAGAGTAACTTATTCAAACAAAAAGAGTTCAAGGCATCTGAAATCTTCATTAAAAATCTTTTTAGGGACACTCTACTACGCCTCACTGACGACTCCTATCCCAATTCTACTAGAAATTTTGATACCACTATAAAAAATCTTGAAGTATTTGATCCGCATGAAAAACTCGAGTTCCGATCTCCTATTGCTTTAAAATCGACTGACCTTCCTAATGGAAATCATGAGTCATCAACAATGCTAGCCGATGGTACACATCTAAATGCTTTGATTTCTCCGAAAGCCTCTGGACGTTATACTCATGACTCAGAGATAATTGAGTCATTCAAATTTAAAAGCAAAATACCACAATCAAGCGAATCTCAAATACTTTCCGCGTTCTCAGACTCACTGAATGCTATTAAAAAAGACATTGCTTCTTTCAACTCCACCTTGGCCAATTATGAAGATTTTAAAAGAAAAAACAATGTTAAAATACGAGGGATACCTGAGTCAGTCCAGGCCTTCCAATTAAAGAGTTACATATCCTCAATGGTCACCTCCTTATTCCCCGCTGCTAACGAGAATTATCTAATTGAAAAAACTTTTCGGATACGCAGACCACCTGAGTTACCGCAAGATTTAGCAAGAGATGTTATCGTGTCGTTTCATCCAAACTGGTTAAGAAGTGCGTTCCTTGGACTGTCTAAAGATCCAGAATTCAAATCTTCCCGCTATAGTCATCTATCCTTTTTTAAAGACTTATCAAAAAGCACCTTGAAAAAAAGGAAGTCATTCTTCTCTACTACACGTGAACTGCTACATGCCAAGATTCCATATTTTTGGACTCAATCTTCGTTTCTATTGGTGAAATATGCAGAGAGGCTGGTCCCCATCACTTCTCCAGACGAAGGGACTGATTTCTTAGAATTTTTAAGATCCTCCGCAAAATCTTTTCCTCCTTGAACTCAGACTATCATCGCGACTGGAAAATTGCCTTTAATATTTATACTTGTTCCAAGTTCTCACATTGGTCTTAATTACTAATGTATTCCACTTTTTAATATTCTGGAATTGAACCGGACATTCCCCCCAATAGGTCTTAGGGACATCAATGGTTGTCCCGGACGGGGCAGGCTACTATACCTCCTACATTCTACCTTATATATGTTTGTTAATTGACACATTGGAGGCGAATAAGGATAATTGTTTTTTTTGCAGGTACTGATAAGAAGACTTTAAATCATTCTAGTAAGATACGCAACTGGTTGGTTACGTCGAGGTTGCAACTTTTAGTAGCTAACACAGATATGTGAAGTATAACATAATCCTGTGTATTGATTTTACTTCTACTGATATTTAACTTGACGATCACTCAAATGATTACTTGCATTTTTTTAAGCTAATATGTAAAATTTTGTGATCTCTGATGTGTTGTGTATATAGTCTGCCTATTCCCCCATGCTTGGGGGTTTCCCTGTCTTTACAGGGATTTATGTTTCCCTACCCTTCCTTTGTTTTGTATTCCCTATCCTTTCCTCAAAAATTCGAAACTCTAATAAAGATTATTGGAAAATAAAAGCATGAGTTTGCAACTACTTTACTTTTGGAGAAAATTCAAAACATTCATTATTCAATAGAGCCCAATAGCAAAAATCAGGTTTTGAATGAAGAATCACATTTCTTGGTAGAATCATGCAGGACTGAAATTTTTGATGTTTTTCTACTCCTCTCATGAGCCCAAACAAGTCTCTAAAAGCATGAGTTTGCAACTACTTTACTTTTGGAGAAAATTCAAAACATTCATTATTCATTAGAGCCCAATAGCAAAAATCAGGTTTTGAATGAAGAATCACATTTCTTGGTAGAATCATGCAGGATTGAAATTTTTGATGGTTTTTTACTACTCTCAACAGCCCAAACAAGTTTCTAAAAGGATGAGTTTGCAACTACTTTACTTTTGGAGAAAATTCAAAACATTGATTATTCAATAGGGCCCAAAATATCAAAAACCAGCGGTTTGAATGAACACACATTTCTTGGTAGAATCGTGCAGGACTGAAATTTTTGATGTTTTTCTACTCCTTTCAACAGCCGAAACAAGTCTCTAAAAGCATGAGTTTGCAACTACTTTACTTTTGGAGAAAATTCAAAACATTCATTATTCAATAGAGCCCAATAGCAAAAATAAGGTTTCGAATGAAGAATCATATTTCTTGGTAGAATCATGCAGGATTGAAATTTTTGATGGTTTTTTACTCCTCTCAACAGCCCAAACAAGTTTCTAAAAGGATGAGTTTGCAACTACTTTACTTTTGGAGAAAATTCAAAACATTCATTATTCAATAGGGCCCAAACTATCAAAAACCAGCGGTTTCAATGAACACACATTTCTTGGTAGAATCATGCAGGACTGAAATTTTTGATGTTTTTCTACTCCTCTCATGAGCCCAAACAAGTCTCTAAAAGCATGAGTTTGCAACTACTTTACTTTTGGAGAAAATTCAAAACATTCATTATTCAATAAAGCCCAATAGCAAAAATCAGGTTTTGAATGAAGAATCACATTTCTTGGTAGAATCATGCAGGATTGAAATTTTTGATGGTTTTTTACTCCTCTCAACAGCCCAAACAAGTTTCTAAAAGGATGAGTTTGCAACTACTTTACTTTTGGAGAAAATTCAAAACATTCATTATTCAATAGGGCCCAAACTATCAAAAACCAGCGGTTTCAATGAACACACATTTCTTGGTAGAATCATGCAGGACTGAAATTTTTGATGTTTTTCTACTCCTCTCATGAGCCCAAACAAGTCTCTAAAAGCATGAGTTTGCAACTACTTTACTTTTGGAGAAAATTCAAAACATTCATTATTCAATAGAGCCCAATAGCAAAAACCAGCGTTTTGAATGAAGAATCACATTTCTTGGTAGAATCATGCAGGATTGAAATTTTTGATGGTTTTTTACTCCTCTCAACAGCCCAAACAAGTTTCTAAAAGGATGAGTTTGCAACTACTTTACTTTTGGAGAAAATTCAAAACATTCATTATTCAATAGGGCCCAAAATATCAAAAACCAGCGGTTTCAATGAACACACATTTCTTGGTAGAATCATGCAGTACTGAAATTTTTGATGTTTTTCTACTCCTCTCATGAGCCCAAACAAGTCTCCAAAAGCATGAGTTTGCAACTACTTTACTTTTGGAGAAAATTCAAAACATTCATTATTCAATAGAGCCCAATAGCAAAAATCAGGTTTTGAATGAAGAATCACATTTCTTGGTAGAATCATGCAGGATTGAAATTTTTGATGGTTTTTTACTCCTCTCAACAGCCCAAACAAGTTTCTAAAAGGATGAGTTTGCAACTGCTTTACTTTTGGAGAAATTTCAAAACATTCATTATTCAATAGGGCCCAAACTATCAAAAACCAGCGGTTTCAATGAACACACATTTCTTGGTAGAATCATGCAGTACTGAAATTTTTGATGTTTTTCTACTCCTCTCATGAGCCCAAACAAGTCTCTAAAAGCATGAGTTTGCAACTACTTTACTTTTGGAGAAAATTCAAAACATTCATTATTCAATAGAGCCCAATAGCAAAAACCAGCGTTTTGAATGAAGAATCACATTTCTTGGTAGAATCATGCAGGATTGAAATTTTTGATGGTTTTTTACTCCTCTCAACAGCCCAAACAAGTTTCTAAAAGGATGAGTTTGCAACTACTTTACTTTTGGAGAAAATTCAAAACATTCATTATTCAATAGGGCCCAAACTATCAAAAACCAGCGGTTTCAATGAACACACATTTCTTGGTAGAATCATGCAGGACTGAAATTTTTGATGTTTTTCTACTCCTCTCATGAGCCCAAACAAGTCTCTAAAAGCATGAGTTTGGGGGGGGCGTGGTTTGCAGGGGCCAGGAGCAGACGTGCTTTGCAAGAGCTCCTGAGATTCCCCTAAAAGAAGCTACCTAAAGCCTACAAGAAGTGGATTTTCTGCAACTACCTGATGTGGAAGACCTATGAGAACATGCCTGGAACTAAAGAAAGGAAGAAGGAGGAAAATCCAGTGGATAAAAAGCTTTCTGCAGGGGCTGGAAAGAAGCGGCCTGAAAATGCCGTGTCATCCCCGCTGTCTGGCTGGAGCAAGATGGCGGCCGTGAGGAAACCTGTGCCGGAGAAGAGGTGTATGACGGTGCCGCTGTGGAAACCTGCTGGGTCACAGCCAACTGGCCGGAGCAGTGGACATCAGCAGGAGGTGAAATCATCAGTTGTCGGCGGCGGGAGGAGAGGCGGCTGCAGGGATGCAGCTGTGAAACAGAAGAGGAGCGCGGTAGGTGAGGCAAAGACACCGCTACATGCCGCCGGGAAGAAGAGAAGCTGCGGGGTTGCCGCGGCAACAGTGAAGCTGGAGAATGGAGCGGTGCATCTTGTCGGGGTCCCACCGGGTGGACGCGACGCTGCAGGAAGAGGTGAGGACAGAGGTGGCGGAGTGGCCATGGCAGCGGTGACACCATCGGAGGAGGAAGCTACGGCCCTGCTCTCTGTATCTGTGGCCCCGGCGGCGGCTGGAGAGAAGACCCGGGAGCGACGCGACGGGGGAGAGGATGCAGGAGGCAGAGTGGAGACGGCAGCAGCGACGCTGTCGGCGAGGGAGGAAGCCACGGCCCTGCTTTCTTCTCCTGATGCGGATGTGTTAACAGCTGACAGGAGGGCCCGGGAGACATCGGGAGCCTGGACACAGCAATCGGGTCATCATGCGGTATCAGGTGGGACTGCGGGGATAAGCGTGTCTTTAACAGCAGCTGATGCCGGGAGCTGGAGACAGAAACCGGAGTTTAACATGATCGGTGGTGGGAGGTCTGATTTTATTTTCGCTGGAAAGGCTGGTGAGAGTTGGAAGGAAATGGGAGCATGGCCGGAGGCATTGGAAGAGCAATGTTTGTTATCAGAATCAGGAGGAAGTAATTTACGGCATGATGCGATGGTGTTTGTGCCATCGGCACTTAGAAATAGTGATGCTTGTATTCAATCATTGGGGAAGGAGGTGCAGGAGAAAACTTTAATACAACAGAGCATTAATGGTGGTCCCCCATTAACTGTACCACAAGGGGAGCAACTGGATAACATACAAGAAAAGCAAATTCTGGGGGAGGAAACTGACATATCCTTACTTTATAAAAAAGAACTTGTGGAATGTGAAGGGAATGGATCTGTGGACTGGTCACCTGGGGTGGTAGTCAATACAGAGTTTCTAGAAAATAATGCTCCTGATACCCCTGTTGATCCAATTGGGGTTATAGTTAATGACCGTAAACTTCAGAAGTGTAAAAAACAGTATTCTACACGGCCTAGTTTGGGGGATGGGGGGAAAAATGGATTGCAAACAGATCCTATTAATTTTATAGCAACTAAAGGGGAGGAGTATCAAAAAATAATGGGAAGCTCCCAGATGAATAAGATTACATTTGGCTTTGATGATGATTTGGAGAGCATTTATTCTGCAGAATTCTTTTATGAGGGTGATTCATATGAAGTGCACGATAGTGATAAGATTTCGTCTTCTTACTCTTCCTCTGGGGAGGATAGTACTTCTGAGATTAATACTACATTGATAGACGACATACCCGCCTCGGGTGACCATCCCTCAGAAGATTTTGTAGCTAAAATGTGTGTTGCCCTCTTGAAATCATTGGATGTTTCGGTAGAAAACCACATTACCCAGAGTAACTTATTCAAACAAAAAGAGTTCAAGGCATCTGAAATCTTCATTAAAAATCTTTTTAGGGACACTCTACTACGCCTCACTGACGACTCCTATCCCAATTCTACTAGAAATTTTGATACCACTATAAAAAATCTTGAAGTATTTGATCCGCATGAAAAACTCGAGTTCCGATCTCCTATTGCTTTAAAATCGACTGACCTTCCTAATGGAAATCATGAGTCATCAACAATGCTAGCCGATGGTACACATCTAAATGCTTTGATTTCTCCGAAAGCCTCTGGACGTTATACTCATGACTCAGAGATAATTGAGTCATTCAAATTTAAAAGCAAAATACCACAATCAAGCGAATCTCAAATACTTTCCGCGTTCTCAGACTCACTGAATGCTATTAAAAAAGACATTGCTTCTTTCAACTCCACCTTGGCCAATTATGAAGATTTTAAAAGAAAAAACAATGTTAAAATACGAGGGATACCTGAGTCAGTCCAGGCCTTCCAATTAAAGAGTTACATATCCTCAATGGTCACCTCCTTATTCCCCGCTGCTAACGAGAATTATCTAATTGAAAAAACTTTTCGGATACGCAGACCACCTGAGTTACCGCAAGATTTAGCAAGAGATGTTATCGTGTCGTTTCATCCAAACTGGTTAAGAAGTGCGTTCCTTGGACTGTCTAAAGATCCAGAATTCAAATCTTCCCGCTATAGTCATCTATCCTTTTTTAAAGACTTATCAAAAAGCACCTTGAAAAAAAGGAAGTCATTCTTCTCTACTACACGTGAACTGCTACATGCCAAGATTCCATATTTTTGGACTCAATCTTCGTTTCTATTGGTGAAATATGCAGAGAGGCTGGTCCCCATCACTTCTCCAGACGAAGGGACTGATTTCTTAGAATTTTTAAGATCCTCCGCAAAATCTTTTCCTCCTTGAACTCAGACTATCATCGCGACTGGAAAATTGCCTTTAATATTTATACTTGTTCCAAGTTCTCACATTGGTCTTAATTACTAATGTATTCCACTTTTTAATATTCTGGAATTGAACCGGACATTCCCCCCAATAGGTCTTAGGGACATCAATGGTTGTCCCGGACGGGGCAGGCTACTATACCTCCTACATTCTACCTTATATATGTTTGTTAATTGACACATTGGAGGCGAATAAGGATAATTGTTTTTTTTGCAGGTACTGATAAGAAGACTTTAAATCATTCTAGTAAGATACGCAACTGGTTGGTTACGTCGAGGTTGCAACTTTTAGTAGCTAACACAGATATGTGAAGTATAACATAATCCTGTGTATTGATTTTACTTCTACTGATATTTAACTTGACGATCACTCAAATGATTACTTGCATTTTTTTAAGCTAATATGTAAAATTTTGTGATCTCTGATGTGTTGTGTATATAGTCTGCCTATTCCCCCATGCTTGGGGGTTTCCCTGTCTTTACAGGGATTTATGTTTCCCTACCCTTCCTTTGTTTTGTATTCCCTATCCTTTCCTCAAAAATTCGAAACTCTAATAAAGATTATTGGAAAATAAAAGCATGAGTTTGCAACTACTTTACTTTTGGAGAAAATTCAAAACATTCATTATTCAATAGAGCCCAATAGCAAAAATCAGGTTTTGAATGAAGAATCACATTTCTTGGTAGAATCATGCAGGACTGAAATTTTTGATGTTTTTCTACTCCTCTCATGAGCCCAAACAAGTCTCTAAAAGCATGAGTTTGCAACTACTTTACTTTTGGAGAAAATTCAAAACATTCATTATTCATTAGAGCCCAATAGCAAAAATCAGGTTTTGAATGAAGAATCACATTTCTTGGTAGAATCATGCAGGATTGAAATTTTTGATGGTTTTTTACTACTCTCAACAGCCCAAACAAGTTTCTAAAAGGATGAGTTTGCAACTACTTTACTTTTGGAGAAAATTCAAAACATTGATTATTCAATAGGGCCCAAAATATCAAAAACCAGCGGTTTGAATGAACACACATTTCTTGGTAGAATCGTGCAGGACTGAAATTTTTGATGTTTTTCTACTCCTCTCAACAGCCGAAACAAGTCTCTAAAAGCATGAGTTTGCAACTACTTTACTTTTGGAGAAAATTCAAAACATTCATTATTCAATAGAGCCCAATAGCAAAAATAAGGTTTCGAATGAAGAATCATATTTCTTGGTAGAATCATGCAGGATTGAAATTTTTGATGGTTTTTTACTCCTCTCAACAGCCCAAACAAGTTTCTAAAAGGATGAGTTTGCAACTACTTTACTTTTGGAGAAAATTCAAAACATTCATTATTCAATAGGGCCCAAACTATCAAAAACCAGCGGTTTCAATGAACACACATTTCTTGGTAGAATCATGCAGGACTGAAATTTTTGATGTTTTTCTACTCCTCTCATGAGCCCAAACAAGTCTCTAAAAGCATGAGTTTGCAACTACTTTACTTTTGGAGAAAATTCAAAACATTCATTATTCAATAAAGCCCAATAGCAAAAATCAGGTTTTGAATGAAGAATCACATTTCTTGGTAGAATCATGCAGGATTGAAATTTTTGATGGTTTTTTACTCCTCTCAACAGCCCAAACAAGTTTCTAAAAGGATGAGTTTGCAACTACTTTACTTTTGGAGAAAATTCAAAACATTCATTATTCAATAGGGCCCAAACTATCAAAAACCAGCGGTTTCAATGAACACACATTTCTTGGTAGAATCATGCAGGACTGAAATTTTTGATGTTTTTCTACTCCTCTCATGAGCCCAAACAAGTCTCTAAAAGCATGAGTTTGCAACTACTTTACTTTTGGAGAAAATTCAAAACATTCATTATTCAATAGAGCCCAATAGCAAAAACCAGCGTTTTGAATGAAGAATCACATTTCTTGGTAGAATCATGCAGGATTGAAATTTTTGATGGTTTTTTACTCCTCTCAACAGCCCAAACAAGTTTCTAAAAGGATGAGTTTGCAACTACTTTACTTTTGGAGAAAATTCAAAACATTCATTATTCAATAGGGCCCAAAATATCAAAAACCAGCGGTTTCAATGAACACACATTTCTTGGTAGAATCATGCAGTACTGAAATTTTTGATGTTTTTCTACTCCTCTCATGAGCCCAAACAAGTCTCCAAAAGCATGAGTTTGCAACTACTTTACTTTTGGAGAAAATTCAAAACATTCATTATTCAATAGAGCCCAATAGCAAAAATCAGGTTTTGAATGAAGAATCACATTTCTTGGTAGAATCATGCAGGATTGAAATTTTTGATGGTTTTTTACTCCTCTCAACAGCCCAAACAAGTTTCTAAAAGGATGAGTTTGCAACTGCTTTACTTTTGGAGAAATTTCAAAACATTCATTATTCAATAGGGCCCAAACTATCAAAAACCAGCGGTTTCAATGAACACACATTTCTTGGTAGAATCATGCAGTACTGAAATTTTTGATGTTTTTCTACTCCTCTCATGAGCCCAAACAAGTCTCTAAAAGCATGAGTTTGCAACTACTTTACTTTTGGAGAAAATTCAAAACATTCATTATTCAATAGAGCCCAATAGCAAAAATCAGGTTTTGAATGAAGAATCACATTTCTTGGTAGAATCATGCAGGATTGAAATTTTTGATGGTTTTTTACTCCTCTCAACAGCCCAAACAAGTTTCTAAAAGGATGAGTTTGCAACTACTTTACTTTTGGAGAAAATTCAAAACATTCATTATTCAATAGGGCCCAAAATATCAAAAACCAGCGGTTTGAATGTTGCAAACTCATCCTTTTAGAAACTTGTTTGGGCTGTTGAGAGGAGTAAAAAACCATCAAAAATTTCAATCCTGCATGATTCTACCAAGAAATGTGATTCTTCATTCAAAACGCTGGTTTTTGCTATTGGGCTCTATTGAATAATGAATGTTTTGAATTTTCTCCAAAAGTAAAGTAATTGCAAACTCATCCTTTTAGAGACTTGTTTGGGCTCATGAGAGGAGTAGAAAAACATCAAAAATTTCAGTCCTGCACGATTCTACCAAGAAATGTGTGTTCATTCAAACCGCTGGTTTTTGATATTTTGGGCCCTATTGAATAATGAATGTTTTGAATTTTCTCCAAAAGTAAAGTAGTTGCAAACTCATCCTTTTAGAAACTTGTTTGGGCTGTTGAGAGGAGTAAAAAACCATCAAAAATTTCAATCCTGCATGATTCTACCAAGAAATGTGATTCTTCATTCAAAACGCTGGTTTTTGCTATTGGGCTCTATTGAATAATGAATGTTTTGAATTTTCTCCAAAAGTAAAGTAGTTGCAAACTCATGCTTTTAGAGACTTGTTTGGGCTCAGGAGAGGAGTAGAAAAACATCAAAAATTTCAGTCCTGCACGATTCTACCAAGAAATGTGTGTTCATTGAAACCGCTGGTTTTTGATATTTTGGGCCCTATTGAATAATGAATGTTTTGAATTTTCTCCAAAAGTAAAGTAGTTGCAAACTCATCCTTTTAGAAACTTGTTTGGGCTGTTGAGAGGAGTAAAAAACCATCAAAAATTTCAATCCTGCATGATTCTACCAAGAAATGTGATTCTTCATTCAAAACCTGATTTTTGCTATTGGGCTCTATTGAATAATGAATGTTTTGAATTTTCTCCAAAAGTAAAGTAGTTGCAAACTCATGCTTTTAGAGACTTGTTTGGGCTCATGAGAGGAGTAGAAAAACATCAAAAATTTCAGTCCTGCATGATTCTACCAAGAAATGTGTGTTCATTCAAACCGCTGGTTTTTGATAGTTTGGGCCCTATTGAATAATGAATGTTTTGAATTTTCTCCAAAAGTAAAGTAGTTGCAAACTCATCCTTTTAGAAACTTGTTTGGGCTGTTGAGAGGAGTAAAAAAACCATCAAAAATTTCAATCCTGCATGATTCTACCAAGAAATGTGATTCTTCATTCAAAACCTGATTTTTGCTATTGGGCTCTATTGAATAATGAATGTTTTGAATTTTCTCCAAAAGTAAAGTAGTTGCAAACTCATGCTTTTAGAGACTTGTTTGGGCTCATGAGAGGAGTAGAAAAACATCAAAAATTTCAGTCCTGCATGATTCTACCAAGAAATGTGTGTTCATTCAAACCGCTGGTTTTTGATAGTTTGGGCCCTATTGAATAATGAATGTTTTGAATTTTCTCCAAAAGTAAAGTAGTTGCAAACTCATCCTTTTAGAAACTTGTTTGGGCTGTTGAGAGGAGTAAAAAACCATCAAAAATTTCAATCCTGCATGATTCTACCAAGAAATGTGATTCTTCATTCAAAACCTGATTTTTGCTATTGGGCTCTATTGAATAATGAATGTTTTGAATTTTCTCCAAAAGTAAAGTAGTTGCAAACTCATCCTTTTAGAAACTTGTTTGGGCTGTTGAGAAGAGTAAAAAACCATCAAAAATTTCAATCCTGCATGATTCTACCAAGAAATGTGATTCTTCATTCAAACCGCTGGTTTTTGATATTTTGGGCCCTATTGAATAATGAATGTTTTGAATTTTCTCCAAAAGTAAAGTAGTTGCAAACTCATCCTTTTAGAAACTTGTTTGGGCTGTTGAGAGGAGGAAAAAGCCATCAAAAATTTCAATCCTGCATGATTCTACCAAGAAATGTGATTCTTCATTCAAAACCTGATTTTTGCTATTGGGCTCTATTGAATAATGAATGTTTTGAATTTTCTCCAAAAGTAAAGTAGTTGCAAACTCATGCTTTTAGAGACTTGTTTGGGCTCATGAGAGGAGTAGAAAAACATCAAAAATTTCAGTCCTGCATGATTCTACCAAGAAATGTGTGTTCATTGAAACCGCTGGTTTTTGATAGTTTGGGCCCTATTGAATAATGAATGTTTTGAATTTTCTCCAAAAGTAAAGTAGTTGCAAACTCATCCTTTTAGAAACTTGTTTGGGCTGTTGAGAGGAGTAAAAAACCATCAAAAATTTCAATCCTGCATGATTCTACCAAGAAATGTGATTCTTCATTCAAAACGCTGGTTTTTGCTATTGGGCTCTTTTGAGTAATGAATGTTTTGAATTTTCTCCAAAAGTAAAGTAGTTGCAAACTCATGCTTTTAGAGACTTGTTTGGGCTCATGAGAGGAGTAGAAAAACATCAAAAATTTCAGTCCTGCATGATTCTACCAAGAAATGTGTGTTCATTCAAACCGCTGGTTTTTGATAGTTTGGGCCCTATTGAATAATGAATGTTTTGAATTTTCTCCAAAAGTAAAGTAGTTGCAAACTCATTCTTTTAGAAACTTGTTTGGGCTGTTGAGAGGAGTAAAAAACCATCAAAAATTTCAATCCTGCATGATTTTACCAAGAAATGTGATTCTTCATTCAAAACCTGATTTTTGCTACTGGGCTCTATTGAATAATGAATGTTTTGAATTTTCTCCAAAAGTAAAGTAGTTGCAAACTCATGCTTTTAGAGACTTGTTTGGGCTCATGAGAGGAGTAGAAAAACATCAAAAATTTCAGTCCTGCATGATTCTACCAAGAAATGTGTGTTCAATGAAACCGCTGGTTTTTGATAGTTTGGGCCCTATTGAATAATGAATGTTTTGAATTTTCTCCAAAAGTAAAGTAGTTGCAAACTCATCCTTTTAGAAACTTGTTTGGGCTGTTGAGAGGAGTAAAAAACCATCAAAAATTTCAATCCTGCATGATTCTACCAAGAAATGTGATTCTTCATTCAAAACGCTGGTTTTTGCTATTGGGCTCTTTTGAGTAATGAATGTTTTGAATTTTCTCCAAAAGTAAAGTAGTTGCAAACTCATGCTTTTAGAGACTTGTTTGGGCTCATGAGAGGAGTAGAAAAACATTAAAAATTTCAGTCCTGCATGATTCTACCAAGAAATGTGTGTTCATTCAAACCGCTGGTTTTTGATAGTTTGGGCCCTATTGAATAATGAATGTTTTGAATTTTCTCCAAAAGTAAAGTAGTTGCAAACTCATCCTTTTAGAAACTTGTTTAGGCTGTTGAGAGGAGTAAAAAACCATCAAAAATTTCAATCCTGCATGATTTTACCAAGAAATGTGATTCTTCATTCAAAACCTGATTTTTGCTATTGGGCTCTATTGAATAATGAATGTTTTGAATTTTCTCCAAAAGTAAAGTAGTTGCAAACTCATGCTTTTAGAGACTTGTTTGGGCTCATGAGAGGAGTAGAAAAACATCAAAAATTTCAGTCCTGCATGATTCTACCAAGAAATGTGTGTTCATTGAAACCGCTGGTTTTTGATAGTTTGGGCCCTATTGAATAATGAATGTTTTGAATTTTCTCCAAAAGTAAAGTAGTTGCAAACTCATCCTTTTAGAAACTTGTTTGGGCTGTTGAGAGGAGTAAAAAACCATCAAAAATTTCAATCCTGCAAGATTCTACCAAGAAATGTGATTCTTCATTCAAAACGCTGGTTTTTGCTATTGGGCTCTTTTGAGTAATGAATGTTTTGAATTTTCTCCAAAAGTAAAGTAGTTGCAAACTCATGCTTTTAGAGACTTGTTTGGGCTCATGAGAGGAGTAGAAAAACATCAAAAATTTCAGTCCTGCATGATTCTGCCAAGAAATGTGTGTTCATTGAAACCGCTGGTTTTTGATAGTTTGGGCCCTATTGAATAATGAATGTTTTGAATTTTCTCCAAAAGTAAAGTAGTTGCAAACTCATCCTTTTAGAAACTTGTTTGGGCTGTTGAGAGGAGTAAAAATCCATCAAAAATTTCAATCCTGCATGATTCTACCAAGAAATGTGATTCTTCATTCAAAACGCTGGTTTTTGCTATTGGGCTCTATTGAATAATGAATGTTTTGAATTTTCTCCAAAAGTAAAGTAGTTGCAAACTCATGCTTTTAGAGACTTGTTTGGGCTCATGAGAGGAGTAGAAAAACATCAAAAATTTCAGTCCTGCATGATTCTACCAAGAAATGTGTGTTCATTCAAACCGCTGGTTTTTGATAGTTTGGGCCCTATTGAATAATGAATGTTTTGAATTTTCTCCAAAAGTAAAGTAGTTGCAAACTCATCCTTTTAGAAACTTGTTTGGGCTGTTGAGAGGAGTAAAAAACCATCAAAAATTTCAATCCTGCATGATTCTACCAAGAAATGTGATTCTTCATTCAAAACGCTGGTTTTTGCTATTGGGCTCTATTGAATAATGAATGTTTTGAATTTTCTCCAAAAGTAAAGTAGTTGCAAACTCATCCTTTTAGAGACTTGTTTGGGCTCATGAGAGGAGTAGAAAAACATCAAAAATTTCAGTCCTGCATGATTCTACCAAGAAATGTGTGTTCATTGAAACCGCTGGTTTTTGATAGTTTGGGCCCTATTGAATAATGAATGTTTTGAATTTTCTCCAAAAGTAAAGTAGTTGCAAACTCATCCTTTTAGAAACTTGTTTGGGCTGTTGAGAGGAGTAAAAAAACATCAAAAATTTCAATCCTGCATGATTCTACCAAGAAATGTGATTCTTCATTCAAAACGCTGGTTTTTGCTATTGGGCTCTATTGAATAATGAATGTTTTGAATTTTCTCCAAAAGTAAAGTAGTTGCAAACTCATCCTTTTAGAGACTTGTTTGGGCTCATGAGAGGAGTAGAAAAACATCAAAAATTTCAGTCCTGCACGATTCTACCAAGAAATGTGTGTTCATTCAAACCGCTGGTTTTTGATATTTTGGGCCCTATTGAATAATGAATGTTTTGAATTTTCTCCAAAAGTAAAGTAGTTGCAAACTCATCCTTTTAGAAACTTGTTTGGGCTGTTGAGAGGAGTAAAAAACCATCAAAAATTTCAATCCTGCATGATTCTACCAAGAAATGTGATTCTTCATTCAAAACCTGATTTTTGCTATTGGGCTCTATTGAATAATGAATGTTTTGAATTTTCTCCAAAAGTAAAGTAGTTGCAAACTCATGCTTTGTTTGTTTCAGACTTGTTTGGGCTCATGAGAGGAGTAGAAAAACATCAAAAATTTCAGTCCTGCATGATTCTACCAAGAAATGTGTGTTCATTGAAACCGCTGGTTTTTGATAGTTTGGGCCCTATTGAATAATGAATGTTTTGAATTTTCTCCAAAAGTAAAGTAGTTGCAAACTCATCCTTTTAGAAACTTGTTTGGGCTGTTGAGAGGAGTAAAAAACCATCAAAAATTTCAATCCTGCATGATTCTACCAAGAAATGTGATTCTTCATTCAAAACGCTGGTTTTTGCTTTTGGGCTCTATTGAATAATGAATGTTTTGAATTTTCTCCAAAAGTAAAGTAGTTGCAAACTCATGCTTTTAGAGACTTGTTTGGGCTCATGAGAGGAGTAGAAAAACATCAAAAATTTCAGTCCTGCATGATTCTACCAAGAAATGTGTGTTCATTCAAACCGCTGGTTTTTGATAGTTTGGGCCCTATTGAATAATGAATGTTTTGAATTTTCTCCAAAAGTAAAGTAGTTGCAAACTCATCCTTTTAGAAACTTGTTTAGGCTGTTGAGAGGAGTAAAAAACCATCAAAAATTTCAATCCTGCATGATTTTACCAAGAAATGTGATTCTTCATTCAAAACCTGATTTTTGCTATTGGGCTCTATTGAATAATGAATGTTTTGAATTTTCTCCAAAAGTAAAGTAGTTGCAAACTCATGCTTTTAGAGACTTGTTTGGGCTCATGAGAGGAGTAGAAAAACATCAAAAATTTCAGTCCTGCATGATTCTACCAAGAAATGTGTGTTCAATGAAACCGCTGGTTTTTGATAGTTTGGGCCCTATTGAATAATGAATGTTTTGAATTTTCTCCAAAAGTAAAGTAGTTGCAAACTCATCCTTTTAGAAACTTGTTTGGGCTGTTGAGAGGAGTAAAAAACCATCAAAAATTTCAATCCTGCATGATTCTACCAAGAAATGTGATTCTTCATTCAAAACGCTGGTTTTTGCTATTGGGCTCTTTTGAGTAATGAATGTTTTGAATTTTCTCCAAAAGTAAAGTAGTTGCAAACTCATGCTTTTAGAGACTTGTTTGGGCTCATGAGAGGAGTAGAAAAACATCAAAAATTTCAGTCCTGCATGATTCTACCAAGAAATGTGTGTTCATTGAAACCGCTGGTTTTTGATAGTTTGGGCCCTATTGAATAATGAATGTTTTGAATTTTCTCCAAAAGTAAAGTAGTTGCAAACTCATCCTTTTAGAAACTTGTTTGGGCTGTTGAGAGGAGTAAAAAACCATCAAAAATTTCAATCCTGCATGATTCTACCAAGAAATGTGATTCTTCATTCAAAACGCTGGTTTTTGCTATTGGGCTCTATTGAATAATGAATGTTTTGAATTTTCTCCAAAAGTAAAGTAGTTGCAAACTCATGCTTTTAGAGACTTGTTTGGGCTCATGAGAGGAGTAGAAAAACATCAAAAATTTCAGTCCTGCATGATTCTACCAAGAAATGTGTGTTCATTGAAACCGCTGTTTTTTGATAGTTTGGGCCCTATTGAATAATGAATGTTTTGAATTTTCTCCAAAAGTAAAGTAGTTGCAAACTCATCCTTTTAGAAACTTGTTTGGGCTGTTGAGAGGAGTAAAAAACCATCAAAAATTTCAATCCTGCATGATTTTACCAAGAAATGTGATTCTTCATTCAAAACCTGATTTTTGCTATTGGGCTCTATTGAATAGTGAATGTTTTGAATTTTCTCCAAAAGTAAAGTAGTTGCAAACTCATGCTTTTAGAGACTTGTTTGGGCTCATGAGAGGAGTAGAAAAACATCAAAAATTTCAGTCCTGCATGATTCTACCAAGAAATGTGTGTTCATTGAAACCGCTGTTTTTTGATAGTTTGGGCCCTATTGAATAATGAATGTTTTGAATTTTCTCCAAAAGTAAAGTAGTTGCAAACTCATCCTTTTAGAAACTTGTTTGGGCTGTTGAGAGGAGTAAAAAACCATCAAAAATTTCAATCCTGCATGATTCTACCAAGAAATGTTATTCTTCATTCAAAACCTGATTTTTGCTATTGGGCTCTATTGAATAATGAATGTTTTGAATTTTCTCCAAAAGTAAAGTAGTTGCAAACTCATGCTTTTAGAGACTTGTTTGGGCTCATGAGAGGAGTAGAAAAACATCAAAAATTTCAGTCCTGCATGATTCTACCAAGAAATGTGTGTTCATTGAAACCGCTGGTTTTTGATAGTTTGGGCCCTATTGAATAATGAATGTTTTGAATTTTCTCCAAAAGTAAAGTAGTTGCAAACTCATCCTTTTAGAAACTTGTTTGGGCTGTTGAGAGGAGTAAAAAACCATCAAAAATTTCAATCCTGCATGATTCTACCAAGAAATGTGATTCTTCATTCAAAACGCTGGTTTTTGCTATTGGGCTCTTTTGAGTAATGACTGTTTTGAATTTTCTCCAAAAGTAAAGTAGTTGCAAACTCATGCTTTTAGAGACTTGT
Source organism: Dendrobates tinctorius (assembly GCF_039654945.1). Classification (NCBI taxonomy): domain Eukaryota; kingdom Metazoa; phylum Chordata; class Amphibia; order Anura; family Dendrobatidae; genus Dendrobates; species Dendrobates tinctorius. The sequence goes on along the minus strand of NW_027361701.1, from coordinate 10,981,881 downwards.
TTGGGCTCATGAGAGGAGTAGAAAAACATCAAAAATTTCAGTCCTGCATGATTCTACCAAGAAATGTGTGTTCAATGAAACCGCTGGTTTTTGATAGTTTGGGCCCTATTGAATAATGAATGTTTTGAATTTTCTCCAAAAGTAAAGTAGTTGCAAACTCATCCTTTTAGAAACTTGTTTGGGCTGTTGAGAGGAGTAAAAAACCATCAAAAATTTCAATCCTGCATGATTCTACCAAGAAATGTGATTCTTCATTCGAAACGCTGGTTTTTGCTATTGGGCTCTATTGAATAATTAATGTTTTGAATTTTCTCCAAAAGTAAAGTAGTTGCAAACTCATGCTTTTAGAAACTTGTTTGGGCTCATGAGAGGAGTAGAAAAACATCAAAAATTTCAGTCCTGCATGATTCTACCAAGAAATGTGTGTTCATTGAAACCGCTGTTTTTTGATAGTTTGGGCCCTATTGAATAATGAATGTTTTGAATTTTCTCCAAAAGTAAAGTAGTTGCAAACTCATCCTTTTAGAAACTTGTTTGGGCTGTTGAGAGGAGTAAAAAACCATCAAAAATTTCAATCCTGCATGATTTTACCAAGAAATGTGATTCTTCATTCAAAACCTGATTTTTGCTATTGGGCTCTATTGAATAGTGAATGTTTTGAATTTTCTCCAAAAGTAAAGTAGTTGCAAACTCATGCTTTTAGAGACTTGTTTGGGCTCATGAGAGGAGTAGAAAAACATCAAAAATTTCAGTCCTGCATGATTCTACCAAGAAATGTGTGTTCATTGAAACCGCTGGTTTTTGATAGTTTGGGCCCTATTGAATAATGAATGTTTTGAATTTTCTCCAAAAGTAAAGTAGTTGCAAACTCATCCTTTTAGAAACTTGTTTGGGCTGTTGAGAGGAGTAAAAAACCATCAAAAATTTCAATCCTGCATGATTTTACCAAGAAATGTGATTCTTCATTCAAAACGCTGGTTTTTGCTATTGGGCTCTATTGAATAATGAATGTTTTGAATTTTCTCCAAAAGTAAAGTAGTTGCAAACTCATGCTTTTAGAGACTTGTTTGGGCTCATGAGAGGAGTAGAAAAACATCAAAAATTTCAGTCCTGCATGATTCTACCAAGAAATGTGTGTTCATTGAAACCGCTGGTTTTTGATAGTTTGGGCCCTATTGAATAATGAATGTTTTGAATTTTCTCCAAAAGTAAAGTAGTTGCAAACTCATCCTTTTAGAAACTTGTTTGGGCTGTTGAGAGGAGTAAAAAACCATCAAAAATTTCAATCCTGCATGATTCTACCAAGAAATGTGATTCTTCATTCAAAACCTGATTTTTGCTATTGGGCTCTATTGAATAATGAATGTTTTGAATTTTCTCCAAAAGTAAAGTAGTTGCAAACTCATGCTTTTAGAGACTTGTTTGGGCTCATGAGAGGAGTAGAAAAACATCAAAAATTTCAGTCCTGCATGATTCTACCAAGAAATGTGTGTTCATTGAAACCGCTGGTTTTTGATAGTTTGGGCCCTATTGAATAATGACTGTTTTGAATTTTCTCCAAAAGTAAAGTAGTTGCAAACTCATTCTTTTAGAAACTTGTTTGGGCTGTTGAGAGGAGTAAAAAACCATCAAAAATTTCAATCCTGCATGATTTTACCAAGAAATGTGATTCTTCATTCAAAACCTGATTTTTGCTATTGGGCTCTATTGAATAATGAATGTTTTGAATTTTCTCCAAAAGTAAAGTAGTTGCAAACTCATGCTTTTAGAGACTTGTTTGGGCTCATGAGAGGAGTAGAAAAACATCAAAAATTTCAGTCCTGCATGATTCTACCAAGAAATGTGTGTTCAATGAAACCGCTGGTTTTTGATAGTTTGGGCCCTATTGAATAATGAATGTTTTGAATTTTCTCCAAAAGTAAAGTAGTTGCAAACTCATCCTTTTAGAAACTTGTTTGGGCTGTTGAGAGGAGTAAAAAACCATCAAAAATTTCAATCCTGCATGATTCTACCAAGAAATGTGATTCTTCATTCAAAACGCTGGTTTTTGCTATTGGGCTCTTTTGAGTAATGAATGTTTTGAATTTTCTCCAAAAGTAAAGTAGTTGCAAACTCATGCTTTTAGAGACTTGTTTGGGCTCATGAGAGGAGTAGAAAAACATCAAAAATTTCAGTCCTGCATGATTCTACCAAGAAATGTGTGTTCATTGAAACCGCTGGTTTTTGATAGTTTGGGCCCTATTGAATAATGAATGTTTTGAATTTTCTCCAAAAGTAAAGTAGTTGCAAACTCATCCTTTTAGAAACTTGTTTGGGCTGTTGAGAGGAGTAAAAAACCATCAAAAATTTCAATCCTGCATGATTCTACCAAGAAATGTGATTCTTCATTCGAAACGCTGGTTTTTGCTATTGGGCTCTATTGAATAATTAATGTTTTTAATTTTCTCCAAAAGTAAAGTAGTTGCAAACTCATGCTTTTAGAAACTTGTTTGGGCTCATGAGAGGAGTAGAAAAACATCAAAAATTTCAGTCCTGCATGATTCTACCAAGAAATGTGTGTTCATTGAAACCGCTGTTTTTTGATAGTTTGGGCCCTATTGAATAATGAATGTTTTGAATTTTCTCCAAAAGTAAAGTAGTTGCAAACTCATCCTTTTAGAAACTTGTTTGGGCTGTTGAGAGGAGTAAAAAACCATCAAAAATTTCAATCCTGCATGATTTTACCAAGAAATGTGATTCTTCATTCAAAACCTGATTTTTGCTATTGGGCTCTATTGAATAGTGAATGTTTTGAATTTTCTCCAAAAGTAAAGTAGTTGCAAACTCATGCTTTTAGAGACTTGTTTGGGCTCATGAGAGGAGTAGAAAAACATCAAAAATTTCAGTCCTGCATGATTCTACCAAGAAATGTGTGTTCATTGAAACCGCTGGTTTTTGATAGTTTGGGCCCTATTGAATAATGAATGTTTTGAATTTTCTCCAAAAGTAAAGTAGTTGCAAACTCATCCTTTTAGAAACTTGTTTGGGCTGTTGAGAGGAGTAAAAAACCATCAAAAATTTCAATCCTGCATGATTTTACCAAGAAATGTGATTCTTCATTCAAAACGCTGGTTTTTGCTATTGGGCTCTATTGAATAATGAATGTTTTGAATTTTCTCCAAAAGTAAAGTAGTTGTAAACTCATGCTTTTAGAGACTTGTTTGGGCTCATGAGAGGAGTAGAAAAACATCAAAAATTTCAGTCCTGCATGATTCTACCAAGAAATGTGTGTTCATTGAAACCGCTGGTTTTTGATAGTTTGGGCCCTATTGAATAATGAATGTTTTGAATTTTCTCCAAAAGTAAAGTAGTTGCAAACTCATCCTTTTAGAAACTTGTTTGGGCTGTTGAGAGGAGTAAAAAAACCATCAAAAATTTCAATCCTGCATGATTCTACCAAGAAATGTGATTCTTCATTCAAAACCTGATTTTTGCTATTGGGCTCTATTGAATAATGAATGTTTTGAATTTTCTCCAAAAGTAAAGTAGTTGCAAACTCATGCTTTTAGAGACTTGTTTGGGCTCATGAGAGGAGTAGAAAAACATCAAAAATTTCAGTCCTGCATGATTCCACCAAGAAATGTGTGTTCATTGAAACCGCTGGTTTTTGATAGTTTGGGCCCTATTGAATAATGAATGTTTTGAATTTTCTCCAAAAGTAAAGTAGTTGCAAACTCATCCTTTTAGAAACTTGTTTGGGCTGTTGAGAGGAGTAAAAAACCATCAAAAATTTCAATCCTGCATGATTATACCAAGAAATGTGATTCTTCATTCAAAACGCTGGTTTTTGCTATTGGGCTCTTTTGAGTAATGAATGTTTTGAATTTTCTCCAAAAGTAAAGTAGTTGCAAACTCATGCTTTTAGAGACTTGTTTGGGCTCATGAGAGGAGTAGAAAAACATCAAAAATTTCAGTCCTGCATGATTCTACCAAGAAATGTGTGTTCATTGAAACCGCTGGTTTTTGATAGTTTGGGCCCTATTGAATAATGAATGTTTTGAATTTTCTCCAAAAGTAAAGTAGTTGCAAACTCATCCTTTTAGAAACTTGTTTGGGCTGTTGAGAGGAGTAAAAAAACCATCAAAAATTTCAATCCTGCATGATTCTACCAAGAAATGTGATTCTTCATTCAAAACCTGATTTTTGCTATTGGGCTCTATTGAATAATGAATGTTTTGAATTTTCTCCAAAAGTAAAGTAGTTGCAAACTCATGCTTTTAGAGACTTGTTTGGGCTCATGAGAGGAGTAGAAAAACATCAAAAATTTCAGTCCTGCATGATTCTACCAAGAAATGTGTGTTCATTGAAACCGCTGGTTTTTGATAGTTTGGGCCCTATTGAATAATGAATGTTTTGAATTTTCTCCAAAAGTAAAGTAGTTGCAAACTCATCCTTTTAGAAACTTGTTTGGGCTGTTGAGAGGAGTAAAAAACCATCAAAAATTTCAATCCTGCATGATTATACCAAGAAATGTGATTCTTCATTCAAAACGCTGGTTTTTGCTATTGGGCTCTTTTGAGTAATGAATGTTTTGAATTTTCTCCAAAAGTAAAGTAGTTGCAAACTCATGCTTTTATTTTCCAATAATTTTTATTAGAATTTTCCAAGATTTAAACAAACATAAAAAGGGGAGGAAAATAGGTAGGGGGAACAAAGGAAAGGAAGGGAAAGGAAATACAATAGAAACTCAATGAGAGTACCTTGTTTATGCAAAAACATAAGAAATATCAATACATTAGACAATGACACAAACTGTATGATCATTATCAAGACTTAAGCTAATTTCTGATTTAAAGCTATATCTAAGAACTGAACGTCAGACTTAAAATATAGAATATGAAATATAGTCTCACCTGGATTCGTCAAACCGTAGCATAATTTTCTAGAAGTACCGTTAAGTAATAAAAAGCTTGTTCCAAGCATACCATTTCTTATTATATTTGTCCAAGTAATTGTTTTGGAAAGCAAAGCGCCTTTCCAATGCACTATGAATCACAAGGTTATGAAATATATCATCAAACCTTGGAGAATCAATTTTCTTCCAATGAGCTGCTATGGAGTTTTTCACTACCAGTAAAATATGTGCTATCATAAGGATTGATGAAAAGTCTAAATGTTCCAGGTCCAGGAGCAAGAGAGCCATACTAGGAGAGATAACTAACCTCCTACCTAAGAATGTATCTATATGAACCGAAACCTCTCTCCATAAGCTCTTAACTTTTGGGCATCCCCAAAATATGTGGAATAAATTCCCTACTGATCCACACTCCCTCCAGCATAAGTTGGAGGTGCCATGATTTATAAAAAACAACCTCGATGGAGTATAATACCATCTTGCAACTAATTTATAGTAGGATTCGCGTAACGACATCGAGATTGTTGAGGTAAAAGAAAGTTTGAGGGCATCTTGCCATTGTTCTAGTGAGGGAGATATATTTAAATCAGTCTCCCAACGTTTCATATATGCCGTTTTTAATATAACTGTATCTCTATTAAAAATTTTGTATATATTTTTTAAGTTCCAGACGCTTCTCTTTTCTAAGTTTCCCATGAATAAGGCCAATATGTCCAAATTTAGAGGTTTGAGGTTAATAAATTTTTTTATATGATCTTTAAGAACTGTGAAGAAAAGGAATTCTGAAGAGGGGAGATTAAAGTTTAATTTAATTTCGCTGAAGGAGAAGAAAGACCCATTATACAAATCTCCTATTTTTTTTATGTTGCATGTAGACCAAATATCTGGAATTGAAAGCCTATAAATAACTGATAACAATGATAATGGTACATTATTTAGTTGTCTTGTTTTATTCCAATTCCTTCCTGGCCGAATAAAACCTTTCCAGGCCAAAAGTATAGCTTGAAATATAGGGTGTGAAGGTAGCTTTTGTCTAGAATCAAGGATATTGTTATAAAAAGTATTATTAAGTAAATTATTGCTACTCTGACTCTCTTCCAAAACCACCCATGCCGGAGGCTTGGTTTGTTTAAACCAAAGAAGGCTGGCCTTAATCAACAAGGCTTGGTAGTATGCCATAATATTCGGTAATCCCAGGCCTCCATTTTCTTTGTTTTTATAGAGAATGTTTGAGGCAATTCTGGGTTTTTTATCATCCCAAATAAAAGAGTTGATCAAAGCCTGGATTTTAGACAGATAGACTGATGGAATATTGATAGGAAGGGTTCTGAATAAATATAATATCTTAGGTAGAATGAAAGACTTTACGGCCAGAATCCTTCCAAATAAGGATAGGGTGATGCGCTTAAAATTTGTAAGATCTGTAGTTATAGTTTTGATTAAACTGTTAATATTAATTGGGATAATTAACTGAAATTTATTTGTCAGTATTGTCCCTAAGTATCTTACTTCTTCCTCTTTTCCTGAAAAATTTGAGAGACTTTCCAACCGCTCCTTTTCCTGATAATTTAAATTAAAAGATAGGATCTTTGACTTTAAATGATTGATTTTAAAGTATGATATATTTGAGAATGCCTTTAAATCCATCATCAGTGCCGCAATAGAAATTTCTGGATTTAGAAGAGTCAATACTATATCATCTGCGAACAAACCAATTTTAAAAGAACGTTGTAGAGTTTCTAGGCCATGAATATTAGAGTTAAATCTAATTTTTTCTGCTAAGGGTTCTATTGCTAAAACAAATAAAAGTGGGGAAAGGGGGCATCCCTGTCTAGTTCCATTTGAAATAGAGAATAGCTTTGATAGATGGTTATTAGTGTAGACTTTTGCACATGGTTCTGCGTATAAGGCCATAATTGAGGATATAAATACATCATTAAATCCAAACTTCAAAAGTACCCCTCTAAGATAAGTCCAATTCAGTCTATCAAAAGCTTTCTCGGCATCTAACGTGACCAGAACTGAAGGAGCAGTAGAAAATTTTGTATTATTCAATATATTCAGAATCCTTCTGGTCCCATCAGACGCCTGACGACCCTCCACAAATCCAATCTGGTCATCTTTTACCAAAGAGGGAAGAATCTTCTTTAGTCTCTCGGCCCATATTTTTGAGTATAACTTGACATCTCCATTGATAAGTGAGATTGGCCTGTAACTCTGAACCCTCTCAGGATCCCCCCCTTCCTTAGGTATCATAACTATAGTCGCTTCCAACATTTCCTTTGGGAAGGAACCCTGAGAGGAAGCCAAATTAAATATATTTACCAAATGGGGAGTCAAAAGTTGTTGAAAGGTCTTGTAGTACTCATTAATGAATCCATCTGGCCCTGGTGACTTCTGAGCCTTAAGTTTATTGATTGCATCAGAAATTTCGTTTATTGAGATAGGCCTATTTATATGATCCAGTTCCAAAGAATCAATCTGGGGGAGATTTAAGTTATCTAAAAATGTACCTATTGATGAAATATCAGGTTGCGGTGTATCAGAGTCTAAAGATAAATTGTACAAACCCTGGAAAAACTCTGCGAAAGCGTTCGCTATGTCTGAAGGATGGGTTTTAATATCCCCATTCTTGGATTTAATTCTAAATATTCTCTTACTAATCCTATCTTGTTTAAGTCTTCTCATCATGTAGGCAGTTGGTTTGTTAATAGATGAATAAAGTTTGAATTTCGAGTTTCTAATAACCGCGTCATATTCAGTCATAATTAAAATTTTCAATTCTTGTCTTAATTTCAAGATTTCTAAATGGACCTCCGAAGATGGAACCAATAAATTATTTTGGGAATCCTCTTTTGATTTTATTTGAGATTGGAGGTTAGTAATTTTCTGTCTCCTAATTTTCTTTAATTTGGATGAAAGTTGGATTAGTTGACCCCTCAACACTGCCTTATGTGTATTCCAGAGAATAAACGGGTTTACATCATCAATATCATTTTCTTTAAAAAAATTGGAGATTGTCTCTGAGATAATTATTCTATGCTCCGGGTTTTTAAACAAGGAGGAATTGGCCTTCCAGAGGAATGTATTCTTTGAGTATGCTCCTATTTCAAATTCCGCTATGATGGGGACATGATCCGATATAGATTTCCCCAAAATATTGATAGTTTTAAAATTGGAAATGGCAAAGACGTCTGTTAGTATTAGATCTATTCTAGACGATGTATTGTGCGTATCTGAGTAGTGGGTATATTCGCGTGAGGAGGTATTCAAGCAGCGAAATATGTCAAAAAACTCATGTGAGATTAACCAATTGTTAAGGGAAGGTGCTTTATATCGGACCAGAGAAGAGGAATCCATTTTGCTATCTGGGACTATATTAAAATCTCCCGCAAATATAATCATCCCTTTCCTGACTTTTTCAATCTTACCCATTAACCTGTTCAGATATGATATAGTTTTTTTATTTGGGGCGTATATATTGACTATTGTGCATAGAGTGTGGTTTAAATGGCAGACAAGAATATGGTACCTCCCTTGTGGATCTATAGTTTCTTCTATTAACTCAAACGGGATATTGTTTTTTATTAGCGTAATAACCCCCGCTTTCTTTTTCCCTTTAAGAGATTGGAACATGTATGGGAATTTCTTGTCTTGGAAATATGGTCGATTTCCCCTAGCAAACTTAACTTCCTGTAGACATACAATGTCTGCTTTGTTATATTCAATTTCCTTCCATAATGCATGTCTCTTATAAGGGATATTTAAACCCCTAACATTGAAGGACAAGATTTTAAGCTTCATGTTGCTCCTATTTTAATACAAAAGAGAAGGTAAACCGAATCCAAGTGAGACCCTCAACAAAGTACAACAAGTAACAAATATAGAAGTGTAACTACTAAACGTATAGGAACACCAAAAAAAAATAAAAATAAAATTCAAGTAAAAAAGCAAAATTAAACTCAAGTGAGTTTCCTTGGAGGAATCCAATCTAGAAGGATTCTCACCTAATTTGGGGATTAAAAAAAAGTGGTTAAACTCCTACCATAACCCCATATTTACTAATCCTTCTTTATTAAAATTCAAAATACAAACAATACTGTTTATAAATAAATTCAACCGATACCATCTTGAAACGATTGGACAAAGAGCATAGCTTCCTCTGGCGTAAAGAAAGGAATGGTCCTTCCCCTATACCAGACCAGAAGCTTAGCAGGAAAGCCCCATCTGTATGAGATTCCAAGATCTTTGATTTTTGCGTTGACTTCCCTAAAGGTCTTCCTGAATTCCATTGTTGCTTTGGAAAAGTCTCCAAAGACCTTTATATTAGCATAGGGGTCTGGGAAGGAACCCCTATCTCTAATATAAAATAGTATTTTTTCTTTTGTTTCATAAAAATGCATGCGGAGGATAGTGTCTCGTGGCTTGTCGTCCGACAGGCCCCTTGGACGAGGGATGCGGTGTATTCTATCAATTCTAAATTCAGAATTTTGGAGATCTGGTAACGCTTTTTTAAATATACCTTTTGTATAGTTTGAGAGTTCATCTTGAACAATATTTTCTGGGATACCTCTTATTTTGAGATTACACCTCCTGCTCCTATCCTCTAGATCCATCAGTTTAATTTTAAGTGATTGCACCTCTGTTTTTAGTTCTGAGTTCTGTTTAAGTAAAGTATCTGTCTTATTTTCTACAACCAGGATTCTATTCTCACTTTTTTCTATTCTCTGATTAAAATTTTTAGTTATATCATTCAATGTCTTATTTTGCTTCTCAAACCCTAATGCAATAGATTCATTAAACATTTTACAGAATCTGGCCATGAAGCCCTCTGTTACCCCTTTCTCAGAGGACAGGAGCTCATCTGGGTCAATAGGGGCAAATCCTTGACTGGAAATCCGTGGGGACACAGATCTCTCTTTTTTTGGTCGCTGTCTATTAGGACTACTATCAGGTGAAGAATAGTCCGATAAATCTTCAGAATCCGCAGTAATTGATCTTTTTTCATCATCCCTCGAATTCGGGCCCTTCCTTTTTGCGGACTTAGAGGTGTCCATTGCATTAGGATTAGTCTCTGTTACTATGGGATTCTGTGTAAGGGGATTACTGGGAACAGTAGCTGAATCTTTACCCTCTATTCCTTTTTGAGAAGGTTTAAGTGAAGACATCACAGGCCGTTGACCTATTTGTGTATCTCTTTTTAGTGGAGACCTTGATTTAATTGGGCTTATCAAGTTAGGGGAGTCCTCAGAGGGCTTAATATATTGCTTATGTGGAAGATAGTTTCCCTTTAAATTTTTATTTGAGGAGGGTTCATTGGTCTTAAAAGCTGGCCTGGATTTAGTTCCTCCTCCCTCCATCTTGTCAGTTAAATCAACTCAAAATATAAATTATACCACCTATAATAGATGAAAAGTTGTCCCAGTCACGCCTCAACAATCGCTTACTCCATATGATAAAAAATTATCGTTGTAAAAGTATGAGCAATATACACCTAATAATCTTCCTGTGAGGAAGCAGTTCAGGATAAATACAAGTCAGATTCAAGTATACATACCCACCCCTTCAGATAATATATGAAAGTTTACTATCCCCCAAGCTTCCTCCTTATTATCAAAATATATCAAAATCAAGATTCCCACAAATCGTGATATATGTCACGATTACGTAAAAGCTACAGTGTATCTATGTTCCCTATATCAACTTTTAATCAAATTCCCGCTCCCCTGCACACAATATTTACGTCAGGTGAAGTCCCGCTTCTTATCCAATAGAATATTCTTCCTTATCGAATCCCGATGAATCCGGTCACCAACTGTTCTGAAGAATCTTCCTGATCCCAGGGAGCTAACCAGCTTCAGATCCGGCTATGTAAAGGCGCTTGGTAATTAAGAAAAACCGGGCGGATGAAAAGCCAGCAGCCGCTGTCAATCACTCTCCTGCACCTTTAATCTTCAGCCTCCGAAATCCCCACACATCCAGCCACTTGTTATGTGAAATTATGTTGTATATATATCCAAATCTGGCAGCCCCGCTGCTTCCAGTATCGCCGATAGTCCCAGCCGGATTCCTCACCAAAACCACTTAGAAAGTGCTCCAAATCTTGTCAGATAAGCTCCTACAAATCGGATCCACAAGTGGTCTCAGCACCGCAGTAGAAGCACAGCACCGCAAAATCGCGGTAAATACAAGAATTACACAAGTCCTGCCCTATATCCTAATCTTCTCCCCACAGATCCATACAAGAATAGTCCTGAAGAACCAGATCAGCAGAAATATGTAACAGTCCAAAAACCGCAGTGAGTCTGTGAGCCAGCCGCGGCTGTCACTCACCCAACCTCTCCTGCTTCTTCAGCCCCCGCCAAGGATTTTAAGTAATATCTCCTCCAATATTCCACCGATCTTCACGTGCCAGGTCTTGATCTTCTCAGGACGAGCCCCCGGATCTTACCAAACAGGCTCCCCCGGGATCAGAACCACAAGCAGGTCGCAGTGCCCCAAAAACCACGGTGAGTCTGGGAGCCGGCCGCAGCTGTCACTCACCCAGCCTCTCCTGCTTCTTCAGCCCCCGCCAAGGATTTTAAGTGATATCTCCTCCAATATTCCACCGATCTTCACGTGCCAGGTCTTGATCTTCTCAGGACGAGCCCCCGGATCTTACCAAACAGGCTCCCCTGGGATCAGAACCACAAGTGGGGCGCAGTACCCTGAAAAGCTCGGCAAGTCCAGTATTACCACAGGCGCTGCAGACACACTCTGAATTCTGCACTTCTCCTTTCCCGGTTTTCACTCTGCACCGCAGAATATGAAAGCAAAGCCAAGTACCAATGGTATTCACCTGATTAGCTGTATGCTTCTTTTCCTGAAGCTCTTCTTCGTCTCTTACATGCAAGGAGCAGCTTATAGCATGGAGCGAAAATCCCAACAGGAACAACTGTCCAGCACCGGTCCTCCAGCCTCTGCAAATAGCATCCAGATCTCCTCCACAGATCCTGGTAGCCAGCAATCCAAGATAACTTCACTGGATAAGGAAAATTCCTCCTCCGCTGCTCTTCTACTGCGGGAGACAGCTGCAAGCCTCTCTCCTCTGCTCAGCGCGGGAAAAACAGCACTGCTCCCTCTCACCAGCTAAATCTCTGTTATTTTTAGTCGAATATTAACAATCTTGGTATTAAAATCTTCCAGATGGCTTGTAGATTCTTATTATGGGCATAGATTCTTGATTGAAGAATTTCTGTCGCTTCAAAGTAGCTTCATAAAGGTATATGAGCAGGAGCCCTGAGCAAACACGTCCTCACACCCTCATAGCTCAGGCCACGCCCCCCCAAACTCATGCTTTTAGAGACTTGTTTGGGCTCATGAGAGGAGTAGAAAAACATCAAAAATTTCAGTCCTGCATGATTCTACCAAGAAATGTGTGTTCATTCAAACCGCTGGTTTTTGATAGTTTGGGCCCTATTGAATAATGAATGTTTTGAATTTTCTCCAAAAGTAAAGTAGTTGCAAACTCATCCTTTTAGAAACTTGTTTGGGCTGTTGAGAGGAGTAAAAAACCATCAAAAATTTCAATCCTGCATGATTTTACCAAGAAATGTGATTCTTCATTCAAAACCTGATTTTTGCTATTGGGCTCTATTGAATAATGAATGTTTTGAATTTTCTCCAAAAGTAAAGTAGTTGCAAACTCATGCTTTTAGAGACTTGTTTGGGCTCATGAGAGGAGTAGAAAAACATCAAAAATTTCAGTCCTGCATGATTCTACCAAGAAATGTGTGTTCATTGAAACCGCTGGTTTTTGATAGTTTGGGCCCTATTGAAAAATGAATGTTTTGAATTTTCTCCAAAAGTAAAGTAGTTGCAAACTCATCCTTTTAGAAACTTGTTTGGGCTGTTGAGAGGAGTAAAAAACCATCAAAAATTTCAATCCTGCATGATTTTACCAAGAAATGTGATTCTTCATTCAAAACCTGATTTTTGCTATTGGGCTCTATTGAATAGTGAATGTTTTGAATTTTCTCCAAAAGTAAAGTAGTTGCAAACTCATGCTTTTAGAGACTTGTTTGGGCTCATGAGAGGAGTAGAAAAACATCAAAAATTTCAGTCCTGCATGATTCTACCAAGAAATGTGTGTTCATTGAAACCGCTGGTTTTTGATAGTTTGGGCCCTATTGAATAATGAATGTTTTGAATTTTCTCCAAAAGTAAAGTAGTTGCAAACTCATCCTTTTAGAAACTTGTTTGGGCTGTTGAGAGGAGTAAAAAACCATCAAAAATTTCAATCCTGCATGATTTTACCAAGAAATGTGATTCTTCATTCAAAACCTGATTTTTGCTATTGGGCTCTATTGAATAATGAATGTTTTGAATTTTCTCCAACAGTAAAGTAGTTGCAAACTCATGCTTTTAGAGACTTATTTGGGCTCATGAGAGGAGTAGAAAAACATCAAAAATGTCAGTCCTGCATGATTCTACCAAGAAATGTGTGTTCATTGAAACCGCTGGTTTTTGATAGTTTGGGCCCTATTGAATAATGAATGTTTTGAATTTTCTCCAAAAGTAAAGTAGTTGCAAACTCATCCTTTTAGAAACTTGTTTGGGCTGTTGAGAGGAGTAAAAAACCATCAAAAATTTCAATCCTGCATGATTCTACCAAGAAATGTGATTCTTCATTCAAAACCTGATTTTTGCTATTGGGCTCTATTGAATAATGAATGTTTTGAATTTTCTCCAAAAGTAAAGTAGTTGCAAACTCATGCTTTTAGAGACTTGTTTGGGCTCATGAGAGGAGTAGAAAAACATCAAAAATTTCAGTCCTGCATGATTCTACCAAGAAATGTGTGTTCATTGAAACCGCTGGTTTTTGATAGTTTGGGCCCTATTGAAAAATGAATGTTTTGAATTTTCTCCAAAAGTAAAGTAGTTGCAAACTCATCCTTTTAGAAACTTGTTTGGGCTGTTGAGAGGAGTAAAAAACCATCAAAAATTTCAATCCTGCATGATTTTACCAAGAAATGTGATTCTTCATTCAAAACCTGATTTTTGCTATTGGGCTCTATTGAATAGTGAATGTTTTGAATTTTCTCCAAAAGTAAAGTAGTTGCAAACTCATGCTTTTAGAGACTTGTTTGGGCTCATGAGAGGAGTAGAAAAACATCAAAAATTTCAGTCCTGCATGATTCTACCAAGAAATGTGTGTTCATTGAAACCGCTGGTTTTTGATAGTTTGGGCCCTATTGAATAATGAATGTTTTGAATTTTCTCCAAAAGTAAAGTAGTTGCAAACTCATCCTTTTAGAAACTTGTTTGGGCTGTTGAGAGGAGTAAAAAACCATCAAAAATTTCAATCCTGCATGATTTTACCAAGAAATGTGATTCTTCATTCAAAACCTGATTTTTGCTATTGGGCTCTATTGAATAATGAATGTTTTGAATTTTCTCCAAAAGTAAAGTAGTTGCAAACTCATGCTTTTAGAGACTTGTTTGGGCTCATGAGAGGAGTAGAAAAACATCAAAAATTTCAGTCCTGCATGATTCTACCAAGAAATGTGTGTTCATTGAAACCGCTGGTTTTTGATAGTTTGGGCCCTATTGAATAATGAATGTTTTGAATTTTCTCCAAAAGTAAAGTAGTTGCAAACTCATCCTTTTAGAAACTTGTTTGGGCTGTTGAGAGGAGTAAAAAACCATCAAAAATTTCAATCCTGCATGATTCTACCAAGAAATGTGATTCTTCATTCAAAACCTGATTTTTGCTATTGGGCTCTATTGAATAATGAATGTTTTGAATTTTCTCCAAAAGTAAAGTAGTTGCAAACTCATGCTTTTAGAGACTTGTTTGGGCTCATGAGAGGAGTAGAAAAACATCAAAAATTTCAGTCCTGCATGATTCTACCAAGAAATGTGTGTTCATTGAAACCGCTGGTTTTTGATAGTTTGGGCCCTATTGAATAATGAATGTTTTGAATTTTCTCCAAAAGTAAAGTAGTTTCAAACTCATCCTTTTAGAAACTTGTTTGGGCTGTTGAGAGGAGTAAAAAACCATCAAAAATTTCAATCCTGCATGATTTTACCAAGAAATGTGATTCTTCATTCAAAACCTGATTTTTGCTATTGGGCTCTATTGAATAGTGAATGTTTTGAATTTTCTCCAAAAGTAAAGTAGTTGCAAACTCATGCTTTTAGAGACTTGTTTGGGCTCATGAGAGGAGTAGAAAAACATCAAAAATTTCATTCCTGCATGATTCTACCAAGAAATGTGTGTTCATTGAAACCGCTGGTTTTTGATAGTTTGGGCCCTATTGAATAATGAATGTTTTGAATTTTCTCCAAAAGTAAAGTAGTTGCAAACTCATCCTTTTAGAAACTTGTTTGGGCTGTTGAGAGGAGTAAAAAACCATCAAAAATTTCAATCCTGCATGATTTTACCAAGAAATGTGATTCTTCATTTTAAAACCTGATTTTTGCTATTGGGCTCTATTGAATAATGAATGTTTTGAATTTTCTCCAAAAGTAAAGTAGTTGCAAACTCATGCTTTTAGAGACTTGTTTGGGCTCATGAGAGGAGTAGAAAAACATCAAAAATTTCAGTCCTGCATGATTCTTCCAAGAAATGTGTGTTCATTCAAACCGCTGTTTTTTGATAGTTTGGGCCCTATTGAATAATGAATGTTTTGAATTTTCTCCAAAAGTAAAGTAGTTGCAAACTCATCCTTTTAGAAACTTGTTTGGGCTGTTGAGAGGAGTAAAAAACCATCAAATATTTCAATCCTGCATGATTCTACCAAGAAATGTGATTCTTCATTCAAAACGCTGGTTTTTGCTATTGGGCTCTATTGAATAATGAATGTTTTGAATTTTCTCCAAAAGTAAAGTAGTTGCAAACTCATGCTTTTAGAGACTTGTTTGGGCTCATGAGAGGAGTAGAAAAACATCAAAAATTTCAGTCCTGCATGATTCTACCAAGAAATGTGTGTTCATTGAAACCGCTGGTTTTTGATAGTTTGGGCCCTATTGAATAATGAATGTTTTGAATTTTCTCCAAAAGTAAAGTAGTTGCAAACTCATCCTTATAGAAACTTGTTTGGGCTGTTGAGAGGAGTAAAAAACCATCAAAAATTTCAATCCTGCATGATTCTACCAAGAAATGTGATTCTTCATTCAAAACGCTGGTTTTTGCTATTGGGCTCTTTTGAGTAATGAATGTTTTGAATTTTCTCCAAAAGTAAAGTAGTTGCAAACTCATGCTTTTAGAGACTTGTTTGGGCTCATGAGAGGAGTAAAAAAACATCAAAAATTTCAGTCCTGCATGATTCTACCAAGAAATGTGTGTTCATTCAAACCGCTGGTTTTTGATAGTTTGGGCCCTATTGAATAATGAAAGTTTTGAATTTTCTCCAAAAGTAAAGTAGTTGCAAACTCATCCTTTTAGAAACTTGTTTGGGCTGTTGAGAGGAGTAAAAAACCATCAAAAATTTCAATCCTGCATGATTTTACCAAGAAATGTGATTCTTCATTTTAAAACCTGATTTTTGCTATTGGGCTCTATTGCATATTGAATGTTTTGAATTTTCTCCAAAAGTAAAGTAGTTGCAAACTCATGCTTTTAGAGACTTGTTTGGGCTCATGAGAGGAGTAGAAAAACATCAAAAATTTCAGTCCTGCATGATTCTTCCAAGAAATGTGTGTTCATTCAAACCGCTGGTTTTTGATAGTTTGAGCCCTATTGAATAATGAATGTTTTGAATTTTCTCCAAAAGTAAAGTAGTTGCAAACTCATCCTTTTAGAAACTTGTTTGGGCTGTTGAGAGGAGTAAAAAACCATCAAAAATTTCAATCCTGCATGATTCTACCAAGAAATGTGATTCTTCATTCAAAACCTGATTTTTGCTATTGGGCTCTATTGAATAATGAATGTTTTGAATTTTCTCCAAAAGTAAAGTAGTTGCAAACTCATGCTTTTAGAGACTTGTTTGGGCTCATGAGAGGAGTAGAAAAACATCAAAAATTTCAGTCCTGCATGATTCTACCAAGAAATGTGTGTTCATTGAAACCGCTGGTTTTTGATAGTTTGGGCCCTATTGAATAATGAATGTTTTGAATTTTCTCCAAAAGTAAAGTAGTTGCAAACTCATCCTTTTAGAAACTTGTTTGGGCTGTTGAGAGGAGTAAAAAACCATCAAAAATTTCAATCCTGCATGATTCTACCAAGAAATGTGATTCTTCATTCAAAACGCTGGTTTTTGCTATTGGGCTCTTTTGAGTAATGAATGTTTTGAATTTTCTCCAAAAGTAAAGTAGTTGCAAACTCATGCTTTTAGAGACTTGTTTGGGCTCATGAGAGGAGTAGAAAAACATCAAAAATTTCAGTCCTGCATGATTCTACCAAGAAATGTGTGTTCATTCAAACCGCTGGTTTTTGATAGTTTGGGCCCTATTGAATAATGAATGTTTTGAATTTTCTCCAAAAGTAAAGTAGTTGCAAACTCATCCTTTTAGAAACTTGTTTGGGCTGTTGAGAGGAGTAAAAAACCATCAAAAATTTCAATCCTGCATGATTTTACCAAGAAATGTGATTCATCATTCAAAACCTGATTTTTGCTATTGGGCTCTATTGAATAATGAATGTTTTGAATTTTCTCCAAAAGTAAAGTAGTTGCAAACTCATGCTTTTAGAGACTTGTTTGGGCTCATGAGAGTAGTAGAAAAACATCAAAAATTTCAGTCCTGCATGATTCTACCAAGAAATGTGTGTTCATTGAAACCGCTGGTTTTTGATAGTTTGGGCCCTATTGAATAATGAATGTTTTGAATTTTCTCCAAAAGTAAAGTAGTTGCAAACTCATCCTTTTAGAAACTTGTTTGGGCTGTTGAGAGGAGTAAAAAACCATCAAAAATTTCAATCCTGCATGATTCTACCAAGAAATGTGATTCTTCATTCAAAACGCTGGTTTTTGCTATTGGGCTCTTTTGAGTAATGAATGTTTTGAATTTTCTCCAAAAGTAAAGTAGTTGCAAACTCATGCTTTTAGAGACTTGTTTGGGCTCATGAGAGTAGAAAAACATCAAAAATTTCAGTCCTGCATGATTCTACCAAGAAATGTGTGTTCATTCAAACCGCTGGTTTTTGATAGTTTGGGCCCTATTGAATAATGAATGTTTTGAATTTTCTCCAAAAGTAAAGTAGTTGCAAACTCATCCTTTTAGAAACTTGTTTGGGCTGTTGAGAGGAGTAAAAAACCATCAAAAATTTCAATCCTGCATGATTCTACCAAGAAATGTGATTCTTCATTCAAAACGCTGGTTTTTGCTATTGGGCTCTATTGAATAATAAATGTTTTGAATTTTCTCCAAAAGTAAAGTAGTTGCAAACTCATCCTTTTAGAGACTTGTTTGGGCTCATGAGAGGAGTAGAAAAACATCAAAAATTTCAGTCCTGCACGATTCTACCAAGAAATGTGTGTTCATTCAAACCGCTGGTTTTTGATATTTTGGGCCCTATTGAATAATGAATGTTTTGAATTTTCTCCAAAAATAAAGTAGTTGCAAACTCATCCTTTTAGAAACTTGTTTGGGCTGTTGAGAGGAGTAAAAAACCATCAAAAATTTCAATCCTGCATGATTCTACCAAGAAATGTGATTCTTCATTCAAAACCTGATTTTTGCTATTGGGCTCTATTGAATAATGAATGTTTTGAATTTTCTCCAAAAGTAAAGTAGTTGCAAACTCATGCTTTTAGAGACTTGTTTGGGCTCATGAGAGGAGTAGAAAAACATCAAAAATTTCAGTCCTGCATGATTCTACCAAGAAATGTGTGTTCATTGAAACCGCTGGTTTTTGATAGTTTGGGCCCTATTGAATAATGAATGTTTTGAATTTTCTCCAAAAGTAAAGTAGTTGCAAACTCATCCTTTTAGAAACTTGTTTGGGCTGTTGAGAGGAGTAAAAAACCATCAAAAATTTCAATCCTGCATGATTCTACCAAGAAATGTGATTCTTCATTCAAAACGCTGGTTTTTGCTATTGGGCTCTTTTGAGTAATGAATGTTTTGAATTTTCTCCAAAAGTAAAGTAGTTGCAAACTCATGCTTTTAGAGACTTGTTTGGGCTCATGAGAGGAGTAGAAAAACATCAAAAATTTCAGTCCTGCATGATTCTACCAAGAAATGTGTGTTCATTCAAACCGCTGGTTTTTGATAGTTTGGGCCCTATTGAATAATGAATGTTTTGAATTTTCTCCAAAAGTAAAGTAGTTGCAAACTCATCCTTTTAGAAACTTGTTTGGGCTGTTGAGAGGAGTAAAAAACCATCAAAAATTTCAATCCTGCATGATTTTACCAAGAAATGTGATTCTTCATTCAAAACCTGATTTTTGCTATTGGGCTCTATTGAATAATGAATGTTTTGAATTTTCTCCAAAAGTAAAGTAGTTGCAAACTCATGCTTTTAGAGACTTGTTTGGGCTCATGAGAGTAGTAGAAAAACATCAAAAATTTCAGTCCTGCATTATTCTACCAAGAAATGTGTGTTCATTGAAACCGCTGGTTTTTGATAGTTTGGGCCCTATTGAATAATGAATGTTTTGAATTTTCTCCAAAAGTAAAGTAGTTGCAAACTCATCCTTTTAGAAACTTGTTTGGGCTGTTGAGAGGAGTAAAAAACCATCAAAAATTTCAATCCTGCATGATTCTACCAAGAAATGTGATTCTTCATTCAAAACGCTGGTTTTTGCTATTGGGCTCTTTTGAGTAATGAATGTTTTGAATTTTCTCCAAAAGTAAAGTAGTTGCAAACTCATGCTTTTAGAGACTTGTTTGGGCTCATGAGAGGAGTAGAAAAACATCAAAAATTTCAGTCCTGCATGATTCTACCAAGAAATGTGTGTTCATTCAAACCGCTGGTTTTTGATAGTTTGGGCCCTATTGAATAATGAATGTTTTGAATTTTCTCCAAAAGTAAAGTAGTTGCAAACTCATCCTTTTAGAAACTTGTTTGGGCTGTTGAGAGGAGTAAAAAACCATCAAAAATTTCAATCCTGCATGATTCTACCAAGAAATGTGATTCTTCATTCAAAACCTGATTTTTGCTATTGGGCTCTATTGAATAATGAATGTTTTGAATTTTCTCCAAAAGTAAAGTAGTTGCAAACTCATGCTTTTAGAGACTTGTTTGGGCTAATGAGAGGAGTAGAAAAACATCAAAAATTTCAGTCCTGCATGATTCTACCAAGAAATGTGTGTTCATTCAAACCGCTGGTTTTTGATAGTTTGGGCCCTATTGAATAATGAATGTTTTGAATTTTCTCCAAAAGTAAAGTAGTTGCAAACTCATCCTTTTAGAAACTTGTTTGGGCTGTTGAGAGGAGTAAAAAACCATCAAAAATTTCAATCCTGCATGATTCTACCAAGAAATGTGATTCTTCATTCAAAACGCTGGTTTTTGCTATTGGGCTCTTTTGAGTAATGAATGTTTTGAATTTTCTCCAAAAGTAAAGTAGTTGCAAACTCATGCTTTTAGAGACTTGTTTGGGCTCATGAGAGGAGTAAAAAAACATCAAAAATTTCAGTCCTGCATGATTCTACCAAGAAATGTGTGTTCATTCAAACCGCTGGTTTTTGATAGTTTGGGCCCTATTGAATAATGAATGTTTTGAATTTTCTCCAAAAGTAAAGTAGTTGCAAACTCATCCTTTTAGAAACTTGTTTGGGCTGTTGAGAGGAGTAAAAAACCATCAAAAATTTCAATCCTGCATGATTTTACCAAGAAGTGTGTTTCTTCATTTTAAAACCTGATTTTTGCTATTGGGCTCTATTGAATAATGAATGTTTTGAATTTTCTCCAAAAGTAAAGTAGTTGCAAACTCATGCTTTTAGAGACTTGTTTGGGCTCATGAGAGGAGTAGAAAAACATCAAAAATTTCAGTCCTGCATGATTCTTCCAAGAAATGTGTGTTCATTCAAACCGCTGGTTTTTGATAGTTTGGGCCCTATTGAATAATGAATGTTTTGAATTTTCTCCAAAAGTAAAGTAGTTGCAAACTCATCCTTTTAGAAACTTGTTTGGGCTGTTGAGAGGAGTAAAAAACCATCAAAAATTTCAATCCTGCATGATTCTACCAAGAAATGTGATTCTTCATTCAAAACCTGATTTTTGCTATTGGGCTCTATTGAATAATGAATGTTTTGAATTTTCTCCAAAAGTAAAGTAGTTGCAAACTCATGCTTTTAGAGACTTGTTTGGGCTCATGAGAGGAGTAGAAAAACATCAAAAATTTCAGTCCTGCATGATTCTACCAAGAAATGTGTGTTCATTGAAACCGCTGGTTTTTGATAGTTTGGGCCCTATTGAATAATGAATGTTTTGAATTTTCTCCAAAAGTAAAGTAGTTGCAAACTCATCCTTTTAGAAACTTGTTTGGGCTGTTGAGAGGAGTAAAAAACCATCAAAAATTTCAATCCTGCATGATTCTACCAAGAAATGTGATTCTTCATTCAAAACGCTGGTTTTTGCTATTGGGCTCTTTTGAGTAATGAATGTTTTGAATTTTCTCCAAAAGTAAAGTAGTTGCAAACTCATGCTTTTAGAGACTTGTTTGGGCTCATGAGAGGAGTAGAAAAACATCAAAAATTTCAGTCCTGCATGATTCTACCAAGAAATGTGTGTTCATTCAAACCGCTGGTTTTTGATAGTTTGGGCCCTATTGAATAATGAATGTTTTGAATTTTCTCCAAAAGTAAAGTAGTTGCAAACTCATCCTTTTAGAACCTTGTTTGGGCTGTTGAGAGGAGTAAAAAATCATCAAAAATTTCAATCCTGCATGATTTTACCAAGAAATGTGATTCTTCATTCAAAACCTGATTTTTGCTATTGGGCTCTATTGAATAATGAATGTTTTGAATTTTCTCCAAAAGTAAAGTAGTTGCAAACTCATGCTTTTAGAGACTTGTTTGGGCTCATGAGAGGAGTAGAAAAACATCAAAAATTTCAGTCCTGCATGATTCTACCAAGAAATGTGTGTTCATTGAAACCGCTGGTTTTTGATAGTTTGGGCCCTATTGAATAATGAATGTTTTGAATTTTCTCCAAAAGTAAAGTAGTTACAAACTCATCCTTTTAGAAACTTGTTTGGGCTGTTGAGAGGAGTAAAAAACCATCAAAAATTTCAATCCTGCATTATTCTACCAAGAAATGTGATTCTTCATTCAAAACCTGATTTTTGCTATTGGGCTCTATTGAATAATGAATGTTTTGAATTTTCTCCAAAAGTAAAGTAGTTGCAAACTCATCCTTTTAGAACCTTGTTTGGGCTGTTGAGAGGAGTAAAAAATCTTCAAAAATTTCAATCCTGCATGATTTTACCAAGAAATGTGATTCTTCATTCAAAACGCTGGTTTTTGCTATTGGGCTCCTTTGAGTAATGAATGTTTTGAATTTTCTCCAAAAGTAAAGTAGTTGCAAACTCATGCTTTTAGAGACTTGTTTGGGCTCATGAGAGGAGTAGAAAAACATCAAAAATTTCAGTCCTGCATGATTCTACCAAGAAATGTGTGTTCATTGAAACCGCTGGTTTTTGATAGTTTGGGCCCTATTGAATAATGAATGTTTTGAATTTTCTCCAAAAGTAAAGTAGTTGCAAACTCATCCTTTTAGAAACTTGTTTGGGCTGTTGAGAGGAGTAAAAAACCATCAAAAATTTCAATCCTGCATGATTTTACCAAGAAATGTGATTCTTCATTTTAAAACCTGATTTTTGCTATTGGGCTCTATTGCATATTGAATGTTTTGAATTTTCTCCAAAAGTAAAGTAGTTGCAAACTCATGCTTTTAGAGACTTGTTTGGGCTCATGAGAGGAGTAGAAAAACATCAAAAATTTCAGTCCTGCATGATTCTTCCAAGAAATGTGTGTTCATTCAAACCGCTGGTTTTTGATAGTTTGAGCCCTATTGAATAATGAATGTTTTGAATTTTCTCCAAAAGTAAAGTAGTTGCAAACTCATCCTTTTAGAAACTTGTTTGGGCTGTTGAGAGGAGTAAAAAACCATCAAAAATTTCAATCCTGCATGATTCTACCAAGAAATGTGATTCTTCATTCAAAACCTGATTTTTGCTATTGGGCTCTATTGAATAATGAATGTTTTGAATTTTCTCCAAAAGTAAAGTAGTTGCAAACTCATGCTTTTAGAGACTTGTTTGGGCTCATGAGAGGAGTAGAAAAACATCAAAAATTTCAGTCCTGCATGATTCTACCAAGAAATGTGTGTTCATTGAAACCGCTGGTTTTTGATAGTTTGGGCCCTATTGAATAATGAATGTTTTGAATTTTCTCCAAAAGTAAAGTAGTTGCAAACTCATCCTTTTAGAAACTTGTTTGGGCTGTTGAGAGGAGTAAAAAACCATCAAAAATTTCAATCCTGCATGATTCTACCAAGAAATGTGATTCTTCATTCAAAACGCTGGTTTTTGCTATTGGGCTCTTTTGAGTAATGAATGTTTTGAATTTTCTCCAAAAGTAAAGTAGTTGCAAACTCATGCTTTTAGAGACTTGTTTGGGCTCATGAGAGGAGTAGAAAAACATCAAAAATTTCAGTCCTGCATGATTCTACCAAGAAATGTGTGTTCATTCAAACCGCTGGTTTTTGATAGTTTGGGCCCTATTGAATAATGAATGTTTTGAATTTTCTCCAAAAGTAAAGTAGTTGCAAACTCATCCTTTTAGAAACTTGTTTGGGCTGTTGAGAGGAGTAAAAAACCATCAAAAATTTCAATCCTGCATGATTTTACCAAGAAATGTGATTCTTCATTCAAAACCTGATTTTTGCTATTGGGCTCTATTGAATAATGAATGTTTTGAATTTTCTCCAAAAGTAAAGTAGTTGCAAACTCATGCTTTTAGAGACTTGTTTGGGCTCATGAGAGTAGTAGAAAAACATCAAAAATTTCAGTCCTGCATGATTCTACCAAGAAATGTGTGTTCATTGAAACCGCTGGTTTTTGATAGTTTGGGCCCTATTGAATAATGAATGTTTTGAATTTTCTCCAAAAGTAAAGTAGTTGCAAACTCATCCTTTTAGAAACTTGTTTGGGCTGTTGAGAGGAGTAAAAAACCATCAAAAATTTCAATCCTGCATGATTCTACCAAGAAATGTGATTCTTCATTCAAAACGCTGGTTTTTGCTATTGGGCTCTTTTGAGTAATGAATGTTTTGAATTTTCTCCAAAAGTAAAGTAGTTGCAAACTCATGCTTTTAGAGACTTGTTTGGGCTCATGAGAGGAGTAGAAAAACATCAAAAATTTCAGTCCTGCATGATTCTACCAAGAAATGTGTGTTCATTCAAACCGCTGGTTTTTGATAGTTTGGGCCCTATTGAATAATGAATGTTTTGAATTTTCTCCAAAAGTAAAGTAGTTGCAAACTCATCCTTTTAGAAACTTGTTTGGGCTGTTGAGAGGAGTAAAAAACCATCAAAAATTTCAATCCTGCATGATTCTACCAAGAAATGTGATTCTTCATTCAAAACCTGATTTTTGCTATTGGGCTCTATTGAATAATGAATGTTTTGAATCTTCTCCAAAAGTAAAGTAGTTGCAAACTCATGCTTTTAGAGACTTGTTTGGGCTCATGAGAGGAGTAGAAAAACATCAAAAATTTCAGTCCTGCATGATTCTACCAAGAAATGTGTGTTCATTCAAACCGCTGGTTTTTGATAGTTTGGGCCCTATTGAATAATGAATGTTTTGAATTTTCTCCAAAAGTAAAGTAGTTGCAAACTCATCCTTTTAGAAACTTGTTTGGGGTGTTGAGAGGAGTAAAAAACCATCAAAAATTTCAATCCTGCATGATTCTACCAAGAAATGTGATTCTTCATTCAAAACGCTGGTTTTTGCTATTGGGCTCTATTGAATAATGAATGTTTTGAATTTTCTCCAAAAGTAAAGTAGTTGCAAACTCATGCTTTTAGAGACTTGTTTGGGCTCATGAGAGGAGTAGAAAAACATCAAAAATTTCAGTCCTGCATGATTCTACCAAGAAATGTGTGTTCATTGAAACCGCTGGTTTTTGATAGTTTGGGCCCTATTGAATAATGAATGTTTTGAATTTTCTCCAAAAGTAAAGTAGTTGCAAACTCATCCTTTTAGAACCTTGTTTGGGCTGTTGAGAGGAGTAAAAAACCATCAAAAATTTCAATCCTGCATGATTTTACCAAGAAATGTGATTCTTCATTCAAAACCTGATTTTTGCTATTGGGCTCTATTGAATAATGAATGTTTTGAATTTTCTCCAAAAGTAAAGTAGTTGCAAACTCATGCTTTTAGAGACTTGTTTGGGCTCATGAGAGGAGTAGAAAAACATCAAAAATTTCAGTCCTGCATGATTCTACCAAGAAATGTGTGTTCATTGAAACCGCTGGTTTTTGATAGTTTGGGCCCTATTGAATAATGAATGTTTTGAATTTTCTCCAAAAGTAAAGTAGTTGCAAACTCATCCTTTTAGAAACTTGTTTGGGCTGTTGAGAGGAGTAAAAAACCATCAAAAATTTCAATCCTGCATGATTTTACCAAGAAATGTGATTCTTCATTTTAAAACCTGATTTTTGCTATTGGGCTCTATTGCATATTGAATGTTTTGAATTTTCTCCAAAAGTAAAGTAGTTGCAAACTCATGCTTTTAGAGACTTGTTTGGGCTCATGAGAGGAGTAGAAAAACATCAAAAATTTCAGTCCTGCATGATTCTTCCAAGAAATGTGTGTTCATTCAAACCGCTGGTTTTTGATAGTTTGAGCCCTATTGAATAATGAATGTTTTGAATTTTCTCCAAAAGTAAAGTAGTTGCAAACTCATCCTTTTAGAAACTTGTTTGGGCTGTTGAGAGGAGTAAAAAACCATCAAAAATTTCAATCCTGCATGATTCTACCAAGAAATGTGATTCTTCATTCAAAACCTGATTTTTGCTATTGGGCTCTATTGAATAATGAATGTTTTGAATTTTCTCCAAAAGTAAAGTAGTTGCAAACTCATGCTTTTAGAGACTTGTTTGGGCTCATGAGAGTAGTAGAAAAACATCAAAAATTTCAGTCCTGCATGATTCTACCAAGAAATGTGTGTTCATTGAAACCGCTGGTTTTTGATAGTTTGGGCCCTATTGAATAATGAATGTTTTGAATTTTCTCCAAAAGTAAAGTAGTTGCAAACTCATCCTTTTAGAAACTTGTTTGGGCTGTTGAGAGGAGTAAAAAACCATCAAAAATTTCAATCCTGCATGATTCTACCAAGAAATGTGATTCTTCATTCAAAACGTTGGTTTTTGCTATTGGGCTCTTTTGAGTAATGAATGTTTTGAATTTTCTCCAAAAGTAAAGTAGTTGCAAACTCATGCTTTTAGAGACTTGTTTGGGCTCATGAGAGGAGTAGAAAAACATCAAAAATTTCAGTCCTGCATGATTCTACCAAGAAATGTGTGTTCATTCAAACCGCTGGTTTTTGATAGTTTGGGCCCTATTGAATAATGAATGTTTTGAATTTTCTCCAAAAGTAAAGTAGTTGCAAACTCATCCTTTTAGAAACTTGTTTGGGCTGTTGAGAGGAGTAAAAAACCATCAAAAATTTCAATCCTGCATGATTTTACCAAGAAATGTGATTCTTCATTCAAAACCTGATTTTTGCTATTGGGCTCTATTGAATAATGAATGTTTTGAATTTTCTCCAAAAGTAAAGTAGTTGCAAACTCATGCTTTTAGAGACTTGTTTGGGCTCATGAGAGTAGTAGAAAAACATCAAAAATTTCAGTCCTGCATGATTCTACCAAGAAATGTGTGTTCATTGAAACCGCTGGTTTTTGATAGTTTGGGCCCTATTGAATAATGAATGTTTTGAATTTTCTCCAAAAGTAAAGTAGTTGCAAACTCATCCTTTTAGAAACTTGTTTGGGCTGTTGAGAGGAGTAAAAAACCATCAAAAATTTCAATCCTGCATGATTCTACCAAGAAATGTGATTCTTCATTCAAAACGCTGGTTTTTGCTATTGGGCTCTTTTGAGTAATGAATGTTTTGAATTTTCTCCAAAAGTAAAGTAGTTGCAAACTCATGCTTTTAGAGACTTGTTTGGGCTCATGAGAGGAGTAGAAAAACATCAAAAATTTCAGTCCTGCATGATTCTACCAAGAAATGTGTGTTCATTCAAACCGCTGGTTTTTGATAGTTTGGGCCCTATTGAATAATGAATGTTTTGAATTTTCTCCAAAAGTAAAGTAGTTGCAAACTCATCCTTTTAGAAACTTGTTTGGGCTGTTGAGAGGAGTAAAAAACCATCAAAAATTTCAATCCTGCATGATTCTACCAAGAAGTGTGATTCTTCATTCAAAACGCTGGTTTTTGCTATTGGGCTCTATTGAATAATGAATGTTTTGAATTTTCTCCAAAAGTAAAGTAGTTGCAAACTCATCCTTTTAGAGACTTGTTTGGGCTCATGAGAGGAGTAGAAAAACATCAAAAATTTCAGTCCTGCACGATTCTACCAAGAAATGTGTGTTCATTCAAACCGCTGGTTTTTGATATTTTGGGCCCTATTGAATAATGAATGTTTTGAATTTTCTCCAAAAATAAAGTAGTTGCAAACTCATCCTTTTAGAAACTTGTTTGGGCTGTTGAGAGGAGTAAAAAACCATCAAAAATTTCAATCCTGCATGATTCTACCAAGAAATGTGATTCTTCATTCAAAACCTGATTTTTGCTATTGGGCTCTATTGAATAATGAATGTTTTGAATTTTCTCCAAAAGTAAAGTAGTTGCAAACTCATGCTTTTAGAGACTTGTTTGGGCTCATGAGAGGAGTAGAAAAACATCAAAAATTTCAGTCCTGCATGATTCTACCAAGAAATGTGTGTTCATTGAAACCGCTGGTTTTTGATAGTTTGGGCCCTATTGAATAATGAATGTTTTGAATTTTCTCCAAAAGTAAAGTAGTTGCAAACTCATCCTTTTAGAAACTTGTTTGGGCTGTTGAGAGGAGTAAAAAACCATCAAAAATTTCAATCCTGCATGATTCTACCAAGAAATGTGATTCTTCATTCAAATCGCTGGTTTTTGCTATTGGGCTCTTTTGAGTAATGAATGTTTTGAATTTTCTCCAAAAGTAAAGTAGTTGCAAACTCATGCTTTTAGAGACTTGTTTGGGCTCATGAGAGGAGTAAAAAAACATCAAAAATTTCAGTCCTGCATGATTCTACCAAGAAATGTGTGTTCATTCAAACCGCTGGTTTTTGATAGTTTGGGCCCTATTGAATAATGAATGTTTTGAATTTTCTCCAAAAGTAAAGTAGTTGCAAACTCATCCTTTTAGAAACTTGTTTGGGCTGTTGAGAGGAGTAAAAAACCATCAAAAATTTCAATCCTGCATGATTTTACCAAGAAATGTGATTCTTCATTTTAAAACCTGATTTTTGCTATTGGGCTCTATTGCATATTGAATGTTTTGAATTTTCTCCAAAAGTAAAGTAGTTGCAAACTCATGCTTTTAGAGACTTGTTTGGGCTCATGAGAGGAGTAGAAAAACATCAAAAATTTCAGTCCTGCATGATTCTTCCAAGAAATGTGTGTTCATTCAAACCGCTGGTTTTTGATAGTTTGAGCCCTATTGAATAATGAATGTTTTGAATTTTCTCCAAAAGTAAAGTAGTTGCAAACTCATCCTTTTAGAAACTTGTTTGGGCTGTTGAGAGGAGTAAAAAACCATCAAAAATTTCAATCCTGCATGATTCTACCAAGAAATGTGATTCTTCATTCAAAACCTGATTTTTGCTATTGGGCTCTATTGAATAATGAATGTTTTGAATTTTCTCCAAAAGTAAAGTAGTTGCAAACTCATGCTTTTAGAGACTTGTTTGGGCTCATGAGAGGAGTAGAAAAACATCAAAAATTTCAGTCCTGCATGATTCTACCAAGAAATGTGTGTTCATTGAAACCGCTGGTTTTTGATAGTTTGGGCCCTATTGAATAATGAATGTTTTGAATTTTCTCCAAAAGTAAAGTAGTTGCAAACTCATCCTTTTAGAAACTTGTTTGGGCTGTTGAGAGGAGTAAAAAACCATCAAAAATTTCAATCCTGCATGATTTTACCAAGAAATGTGATTCTTCATTCAAAACCTGATTTTTGCTATTGGGCTCTATTGAATAATGAATGTTTTGAATTTTCTCCAAAAGTAAAGTAGTTGCAAACTCATGCTTTTAGAGACTTGTTTGGGCTCATGAGAGTAGTAGAAAAACATCAAAAATTTCAGTCCTGCATGATTCTACCAAGAAATGTGTGTTCATTGAAACCGCTGGTTTTTGATAGTTTGGGCCCTATTGAATAATGAATGTTTTGAATTTTCTCCAAAAGTAAAGTAGTTGCAAACTCATCCTTTTAGAAACTTGTTTGGGCTGTTGAGAGGAGTAAAAAACCATCAAAAATTTCAATCCTGCATGATTCTACCAAGAAATGTGATTCTTCATTCAAAACGCTGGTTTTTGCTATTGGGCTCTTTTGAGTAATGAATGTTTTGAATTTTCTCCAAAAGTAAAGTAGTTGCAAACTCATGCTTTTAGAGACTTGTTTGGGCTCATGAGAGGAGTAGAAAAACATCAAAAATTTCAGTCCTGCATGATTCTACCAAGAAATGTGTGTTCATTCAAACCGCTGGTTTTTGATAGTTTGGGCCCTATTGAATAATGAATGTTTTGAATTTTCTCCAAAAGCAAAGTAGTTGCAAACTCATCCTTTTAGAAACTTGTTTGGGCTGTTGAGAGGAGTAAAAAACCATCAAAAATTTCAATCCTGCATGATTCTACCAAGAAATGTGATTCTTCATTCAAAACCTGATTTTTGCTATTGGGCTCTCTCTATTGAATAATGAATGTTTTGAATTTTCTCCAAAAGTAAAGTAGTTGCAAACTCATGCTTTTAGAGACTTGTTTGGGCTCATGAGAGGAGTAGAAAAACATCAAAAATTTCAGTCCTGCATGATTCTTCCAAGAAATGTGTGTTCATTCAAACCGCTGGTTTTTGATAGTTTGAGCCCTATTGAATAATGAATGTTTTGAATTTTCTCCAAAAGTAAAGTAGTTGCAAACTCATCCTTTTAGAAACTTGTTTGGGCTGTTGAGAGGAGTAAAAAACCATCAAAAATTTCAATCCTGCATGATTCTACCAAGAAATGTGATTCTTCATTCAAAACCTGATTTTTGCTATTGGGCTCTATTGAATAATGAATGTTTTGAATTTTCTCCAAAAGTAAAGTAGTTGCAAACTCATGCTTTTAGAGACTTGTTTGGGCTCATGAGAGGAGTAGAAAAACATCAAAAATTTCAGTCCTGCATGATTCTACCAAGAAATGTGTGTTCATTGAAACCGCTGGTTTTTGATAGTTTGGGCCCTATTGAATAATGAATGTTTTGAATTTTCTCCAAAAGTAAAGTAGTTGCAAACTCATCCTTTTAGAAACTTGTTTGGGCTGTTGAGAGGAGTAAAAAACCATCAAAAATTTCAATCCTGCATGATTCTACCAAGAAATGTGATTCTTCATTCAAAACGCTGGTTTTTGCTATTGGGCTCTTTTGAGTAATGAATGTTTTGAATTTTCTCCAAAAGTAAAGTAGTTGCAAACTCATGCTTTTAGAGACTTGTTTGGGCTCATGAGAGGAGTAGAAAAACATCAAAAATTTCAGTCCTGCATGATTCTACCAAGAAATGTGTGTTCATTCAAACCGCTGGTTTTTGATAGTTTGGGCCCTATTGAATAATGAATGTTTTGAATTTTCTCCAAAAGTAAAGTAGTTGCAAACTCATCCTTTTAGAAACTTGTTTGGGCTGTTGAGAGGAGTAAAAAACCATCAAAAATTTCAATCCTGCATGATTTTACCAAGAAATGTGATTCTTCCTTCAAAACCTGATTTTTGCTATTGGGCTCTATTGAATAATGAATGTTTTGAATTTTCTCCAAAAGTAAAGTAGTTGCAAACTCATGCTTTTAGAGACTTGTTTGGGCTCATGAGAGTAGTAGAAAAACATCAAAAATTTCAGTCCTGCATGATTCTACCAAGAAATGTGTGTTCATTGAAACCGCTGGTTTTTGATAGTTTGGGCCCTATTGAATAATGAATGTTTTGAATTTTCTCCAAAAGTAAAGTAGTTGCAAACTCATCCTTTTAGAAACTTGTTTGGGCTGTTGAGAGGAGTAAAAAACCATCAAAAATTTCAATCCTGCATGATTCTACCAAGAAATGTGATTCTTCATTCAAAACGCTGGTTTTTGCTATTGGGCTCTTTTGAGTAATGAATGTTTTGAATTTTCTCCAAAAGTAAAGTAGTTGCAAACTCATGCTTTTAGAGACTTGTTTGGGCTCATGAGAGGAGTAGAAAAACATCAAAAATTTCAGTCCTGCATGATTCTACCAAGAAATGTGTGTTCATTCAAACCGCTGGTTTTTGATATTTTGGGCCCTATTGAATAATGAATGTTTTGAATTTTCTCCAAAAGTAAAGTAGTTGCAAACTCATCCTTTTAGAAACTTGTTTGGGCTGTTGAGAGGAGTAAAAAACCATCAAAAATTTCAATCCTGCATGATTCTACCAAGAAATGTGATTCTTCATTCAAAACGCTGGTTTTTGCTATTGGGCTCTATTGAATAATGAATGTTTTGAATTTTCTCCAAAAGTAAAGTAGTTGCAAACTCATCCTTTTAGAGACTTGTTTGGGCTCATGAGAGGAGTAGAAAAACATCAAAAATTTCAGTCCTGCACGATTCTACCAAGAAATGTGTGTTCATTCAAACCGCTGGTTTTTGATATTTTGGGCCCTATTGAATAATGAATGTTTTGAATTTTCTCCAAAAATAAAGTAGTTGCAAACTCATCCTTTTAGAAACTTGTTTGGGCTGTTGAGAGGAGTAAAAAACCATCAAAAATTTCAATCCTGCATGATTCTACCAAGAAATGTGATTCTTCATTCAAAACCTGATTTTTGCTATTGGGCTCTATTGAATAATGAATGTTTTGAATTTTCTCCAAAAGTAAAGTAGTTGCAAACTCATGCTTTTAGAGACTTGTTTGGGCTCATGAGAGGAGTAGAAAAACATCAAAAATTTCAGTCCTGCATGATTCTACCAAGAAATGTGTGTTCATTGAAACCGCTGGTTTTTGATAGTTTGGGCCCTATTGAATAATGAATGTTTTGAATTTTCTCCAAAAGTAAAGTAGTTGCAAACTCATCCTTTTAGAAACTTGTTTGGGCTGTTGAGAGGAGTAAAATAACCATCAAAAATTTCAATCCTGCATGATTCTACCAAGAAATGTGATTCTTCATTCAAAACCTGATTTTTGCTATTGGGCTCTATTGAATAATGAATGTTTTGAATTTTCTCCAAAAGTAAAGTAGTTGCAAACTCATGCTTTTAGAGACTTGTTTGGGCTCATGAGAGGAGTAGAAAAACATCAAAAATTTCAGTCCTGCATGATTCTACCAAGAAATGTGTGTTCATTCAAACCGCTGGTTTTTGATAGTTTGGGCCCTATTGAATAATGAATGTTTTGAA
Organism: Dendrobates tinctorius; assembly: GCF_039654945.1. Taxonomy (NCBI): domain Eukaryota; kingdom Metazoa; phylum Chordata; class Amphibia; order Anura; family Dendrobatidae; genus Dendrobates; species Dendrobates tinctorius. The sequence goes on along the minus strand of NW_027361701.1, from coordinate 10,949,422 downwards.
TTTTCTCCAAAAGTAAAGTAGTTGCAAACTCATCCTTTTAGAAACTTGTTTGGGGTGTTGAGAGGAGTAAAAAACCATCAAAAATTTCAATCCTGCATGATTCTACCAAGAAATGTGATTCTTCATTCAAAACGCTGGTTTTTGCTATTGGGCTCTATTGAATAATGAATGTTTTGAATTTTCTCCAAAAGTAAAGTAGTTGCAAACTCATGCTTTTAGAGACTTGTTTGGGCTCATGAGAGGAGTAGAAAAACATCAAAAATTTCAGTCCTGCATGATTCTACCAAGAAATGTGTGTTCATTGAAACCGCTGGTTTTTGATAGTTTGGGCCCTATTGAATAATGAATGTTTTGAATTTTCTCCAAAAGTAAAGTAGTTGCAAACTCATCATTTTAGAAACTTGTTTGGGCTGTTGAGAGGAGTAAAAAACCATCAAAAATTTCAATCCTGCATGATTCTACCAAGAAATGTGATTCTTCATTCAAAACGCTGGTTTTTGCTATTGGGCTCTTTTGAGTAATGAATGTTTTGAATTTTCTCCAAAAGTAAAGTAGTTGCAAACTCATGCTTTTAGAGACTTGTTTGGGCTCATGAGAGGAGTAAAAAAACATCAAAAATTTCAGTCCTGCATGATTCTACCAAGAAATGTGTGTTCATTCAAACCGCTGGTTTTTGATAGTTTGGGCCCTATTGAATAATGAATGTTTTGAATTTTGTCCAAAAGTAAAGTAGTTGCAAACTCATCCTTTTAGAAACTTGTTTGGGCTGTTGAGAGGAGTAAAAAACCATCAAAAATTTCAATCCTGCATGATTTTACCAAGAAATGTGATTCTTCATTTTAAAACCTGATTTTTGCTATTGGGCTCTATTGAATAATGAATGTTTTGAATTTTCTCCAAAAGTAAAGTAGTTGCAAACTCATGCTTTTAGAGACTTGTTTGGGCTCATGAGAGGAGTAGAAAAACATCAAAAATTTCAGTCCTGCATGATTCTTCCAAGAAATGTGTGTTCATTCAAACCGCTGGTTTTTGATAGTTTGGGCCCTATTGAATAATGAATGTTTTGAATTTTCTCCATTTTCAATAACTTTATTAAAATTTTACATAAAGTTAACAGTATTGTTTTTACAGCATATTATTGACGGTAGGGTTCAGGATAATATACAAAATAACAGTAATGTATTACATTGAGTAGATCAGTAGGAGTAACAATACACCTAATAATATAAACACTTAACAGTAGTGTGATAAATTGTCAGAGAACCAAGAGATAATCTTATAATAAACTAACGTAATGAGTTACATTGTTTTCTGTTTTAAGAGAGTAAGCGCGTTTTTACCAGATAAATTCAGAGAGGAGAGATATCAGCAATAAAAATAAAAAATAAAAAAAAATCACATAGTGGGAGAGACCAAGAGCAGTTCAATTAGGAGAAATTCTGATCAGAGGTAAATCTAATCCAAGAATTCCACCTTTTGCTATATGTACTGAAGTAGTCATTTGCCAAAGCATGGCTTTTTTCGTATGAGCAATGTAATGACATCTTGTCTACAATATCACTAATTTTGGGAGTAGCCTCTTCGTTCCATAAGGATGCTATGGCATTTTTAGTTATTAGAAAAAGGTGGATAACTGTTGGGATATGAGATGTATGAATCACTTCTAAACCTATGGACAATAATGCCATCTGTGGCGTAAGGGTGATGTTCTGTTTAGTCAGAATATTAATTGTTCTAGAGATTTCTATCCAAATGGGCCTGATTTTAGGACATTCCCAGAATACATGTAATAGTGTACCTGTGAATCCGCAATCTCTCCAACAATCTGGGGATCTACCTGGGAACATCCTGGCCAGCTTCACAGGAGTATAGTACCATCTAGATGTCAGTTTGTAAAAGGATTCATGTAGAGATGCGCAAATGTTGGATGAATATGTCTGTTTGAGAGCCAGCTCCCATTGTTCCAGAGAGAATAGAGTATCAAAATCGCTCTCCCATTTAATCATATATGAAGTTTTTTCTCCAATATCAGAGCCGTTCAAAAAATCATATATATTTCTTGATCTCCAATGGACCTTAACATTAGGATTGCAAAGTAGCAAACTTGTAGATTCTGTAATGTAAGATTTTCTTTTCAAAAATTTTGAGATATTTTTCTTAATCGAGGGAAGGAGTTCCAAATCCTGGCAAGAAAAATTATGTTGAGATATTAAAGATTCGTTGCTTATAAATTTCTTACCATCGAACAAATCTCCTATCACCTTAATACCAAATTTTATCCAATCTTTCGGGATTTTTTTATCCATTAGTAAACCAAGAAATTTGATAGGAATATTTTTTAATTGAACGTATCTCTGGCTTCTGTTTCTCTTAACCTGCGACTTAGCCAGTTGCTTCCATGCAGAGAGAGTTGCGGAGATTATTGGGGAGTCATAACGTAAAGGAGTAGATGACCCCAAACACTCTAGAATTGCGCTTAAAAGAGTTTTGTTTTTATTAAAATATGTCTCGATTTCTACCCAAGCTGGGACGTTATTTGAATTAACCCAAGAAAAGGATTGTTTTATTAAATTGGCATAGTAATAATTAATTAAATTTGGAAGGGCTAGGCCTCCATTGACTTTGCTTCTGTATAGTATATGGGAAGCCACTCTCGCCCTTTTCTTATTCCAAACAAACTTATTTATAATAGACTGAAGTTTCCTAATAAATTTTAAGGGAACAAGTAAAGGTATTGCTCTAAAGATATATAGTATCTTTGGAAGAGTAAAAAGCTTAAATAGTGTTATCCTTCCCACCCATGAAATTTCGTGAGTCGCAAAATTGTTCAATTCGATCTGAGTCTTTTTTGTAATGTTTTGTATGTTCAACTCAACTGTCTTCCTAAAGTTCCTGGATATACGAATACCCAAGTATGAAACATCCTCTTTCTCCCAATCAAACCGGGAAATTTCCTTAATGCGTGAGATGGTTAGGTCGTCTAGAAAGAAATCCAAGATTTTAGATTTGTTCTCATTGATTTTGTAAAATGAGATTTTAGAGAAATTCTCGATAGTAGATAATACACCCCTAATAGAGTTCAGTGGATCTGATAGACTCAGTATAATGTCATCAGCAAATAGACCAATTTTAAATTGGTGATCTTCAATTTGGATACCATGGATCTCATCATTGGTTCTTATTGCTTCTGCTAAGGGTTCCATAATCAGCGCAAATAACAGGGGGGAGAGTGGGCATCCCTGTCTAGTTCCGTTAGTTATCATGATGCGATCTGAAGTGTGGTTATTTGCATAAACATTAGCGGAAGGGTTTGTGTATAAAGCCATTATAGTTTTTATTATATTATCACTGAAGCCAAATTTATTCAGAGTTGCTTTGAGGAAGTCCCAATTAACCCTGTCGAAGGCTTTCTCTGCGTCTAAAGCCAGGAGGAGAGAGGGGATTTTCTTTCTTTTAATAAAATTTACCAAGTTCAATGTTCTCCTAGTGCCATCGATAGTCTGGCGTCCCTCTATAAACCCGAGTTGATCTTTATGAATAATGTTTGGGAGGATATTTTTTAGTCTATTTGCTATAATTTTTGAATATAGTTTGACATCGGTATTTATTAGAGAGATAGGCCTATAATTTTTGACTGACTCCGGGTCTCCCTTAGGTTTGGGTATTAAAATTATATTAGCCTGTAACATTTCCTGAGGAAATTCTCCAGTCCGGGATGCTTTGTCAAATATGCGGACTAAATGTGGGGTTATAATATTTGCGAATGCTTGGTAATATTCATTCGAGAATCCATCGGGGCCCGGAGTTTTCTTTTTTTTAACTGATTTAATTACTTCCAGGACTTCAGACGCAGAGAAAGGGGCCTCAAGATTAGACAGTTGTTGGGGGGTAATCTTAGGTAACCCCAGAGGGGCAAGAAAATCATTTATGCCTTGTTCGTCGGGTTGTTGGGTATGTTCATCTAGTTTAAGATTGTAAATAGATGAATAGTATTTAGCAAATGCTTCAACGATTTTCTTGGGGTGTTCCAATTTATTGCCCCCATGGTTAATTTTATTGATTTTGCATTTGATCCTAATTGATCTGAATTTTTGTGCCATAAGTCTAGTGGGTTTGTTGTATGAAGAATAATAGTTGGATTTCATTAGTTTTGCGAATTTTTCGTATTCACTGAATAACTCCGATCTAAGATCTATTCTTAGTTTAAGAATCTCCGAGTGTATATTTGGTGGAGGAGAGGATGAATTTTGTAATATTGCTTCCAATTTTTGTAACTCTAATTGTATGGTACGGATTTTTTCTTTGGAAAGTTTTTTTTTTTTGTAGGCCAGATATGTCATAACCCCCCTAATTACTGCCTTGTGCGCATTCCAAAGGGTGAATGGGCAAATGTTGTTTATATCATTTTCTATGAAATAATTATTTAAGGCTTTTTCAATTTCTTTTTTAAATTTTGGGTTGAACAACAGGGATGAGTCGCATCTCCATTGGGATCTGAACTCCGCCGACCTACCAAGGAAAATTTCTGCAACAATTGGAGAGTGATCAGAAAATGTTTTGGGGAGAATTTCAATTTTCTTAAATTTCGAAATTGAGAATGTATCTGTCAGAAACAAGTCAATCCTAGCGAAAGACTTGTGTGCCTCTGAGAAATGGGTATATTCCTTAGATGATGTATTTAAACATCTGAATACATCTAGGTATTCATGGTTGCAAAGCCAATTTTTTAATTCAGGAAATGATGAGCGAGTGAGAGAGGTGGAATCCATTGCTCCATCAGGAACAATGTTGAAATCACCCACCAAAACAATAACACCTTTTTTTACTTCCTGGATTTTTCTATCGAGACCATTGAAGAAACGCATTTGACCGTTACATGGAGCATAAACATTCACAAGTGTCGTTAGTTGATTGTCTATCAGACAAGTAAGAATCAAATATCTGCCCTCGCTATCAGAGTATTCGTTAATGATTTCGAATGAAATAGTGTCTTTAATTAGTATGAGGACTCCTGCTCGTTTCTTTTCATTAAGAGATTTGTATATATATGGGAAATTTTTATTCTCTATCTTGGGGTGTCCATCCCTAGCCAATTTCACCTCTTGGAGGCAAATTATATCTGCTCTGCTGCCCCTGATCTCCCTCCACGCGAGATACCTCTTAGCGGGACTATTCAATCCCCTCACATTGAGTGATAATATCTTAACCATATACTAAAGAATACAAAAAACAAGAAACAAAAACGGAAATATAAACAGAACAATAAACAGGAAGAGATTACCACAATCTTAGGTAAACTTCCTAAAATGGGGAAAAGCTCGTGAAACTCCGCAGGAAGCCTCCTGCATACAAATAATGTAAGTGATATAGCAATTAAAATTTGCATTTTTCACCCTGGAGCCTCATCTCTCTTGTCCAAGGATTTAAGAAAATTTTTCCCCTCTTGTGGAGATAGGATTACTACTACCTTCCCACCATGAATTATCAAAAGCTTAGTAGGGAACCCCCACCTATAAACCACACCCTTTTGTCTCAGAATTGTCGTAACTTCATTAAATCCCTTCCTTGTTTGGATAGTTTCTTTTGAAAGGTCTGCATATGATTTGATGTGATCATAGGGGTGGGGAAGGTGTTTATTGGTCCTAAAATAGTTTAAGAATTTTTCTTTGGTGGAGTAAAAATGGAATCTTAAGATAGTGTCTCTAGGGAGCTCAGCCGAGATAGATGCAGGCCTCGGGAGTCTGTGGATTCTATCTATCATTAGTTCTACCTCAGGGATGGATGGCAGAATCTTGATTAAAATCTCTTTAACATATTTTTGTAAATTGTGCTGGTTAATTTTTTCCGAGATCCCTCTCAATTTAATGTTGTTCCTCCTACTGCGGTCTTCTAGGTCGGCTACTTTATTTCGTAAAAAAAGGATTTCTTTTTGGGCATTAGTTTGTTGTTTTTGAATGGAATCTGATGTTTTCCCTAGAGCTTCTAATGTCTTTTCATTATTGTCAATCCTAGTGTTAACTGTGTCAAGATTGGATTGTAGACGGTTTACATGTTTATTCAGAGAGGACTCAAAGCTTTTATTTAATGCTAGAATTAAGTCTTTAATATATTTTTCAGAGACCCCTCTTTCAGAAGCCTGGAAGTTTTCCAGACCCTCATGTCCACTGCTACTAGCCTCCTCCTCCTCCTCTACACAACTATAGTCTTTTCTGGGTCTACTTTTTTCTGGACTGTGAGATGGAGAGGCTTCGTAGTATTCTTCCTCGTCTGACAACACAGACCTACCCTCCCCTTTAGACTCATCTCTTTTAGATTTTCTATTAACAGAGGTATCCATTATTGATTGGATGCTATCCAACTCTTGTATCATTAAAGTATGGGAGTCACCCTTTTGTCCGATTTCAAATTTAGTAGGTTTTTTGGGGGAGGGAGGAGGGCTAATGCATATAGCTTCATCTAGATTAGTCATATCTTGTTTGCGCGTGGACTTATCTTTCTGCTGTTTCGCTTTATTGTTTTTCTGACTCATTTTTTTTTTTTTTTTTTTTTTTTTTTTTTTATATATTTATAAAGCTTTCACTATCCTTAAGGAACAGCAGAGATATTTCTATTCCACCAACACGCTCAAAGAGAGAGATAAATCACGAATATGTGTATCTGTAGATCGGAGGTCAAGTATGTATCTTAAACCCAAGCCCTTTAAGGGAGTATTATGATAGCTGTTTATATCAGGTATATAAAACCAAAAACCAGAATATCATATAAAAGTCTAAGCAGATTATCATATGACAGTTGTTGTATGAAAATAAGTAATTAACTGTATGAAAATAATAATAAGCAGCTTCCTATATTTAGAGTGACAACTTTAAGTAGCCGTTACATCAGAAACTCACAGAATCACTATAGAAGAGATTTAGTGCGCTATTTATATTAAAACAATAACAATAGCGGGAAAATCAAACTCGATGAAATCCAAGATCCCTCTTGTTCTTCTGGGTGAATCCCCAAATATTCTCCAGCAGGTAGGATGAGCAGGGACAAATCAACAAGAATATATGGAAGCTTACCAATTAAAATAACAGCCCCAGTCAATCAAGCGTCGGTTTCTGAAAATCAACGCCGCCGTTGGTCGTAGTGTGCCAGGTGTCTCCCTGCTCAGAAGGTGGACCCCGACTCTGGGGAAAAAAAACACTCCAATCCGAGGTTCCAAGAACAAGTTATTCCATCAAAACCGCGGCGGGTGTAAGGCTGCGGCAGCCGCTATTACAGATATCCGGCTCCTGCCTTCCCCTGCACCACTCAAAGCCCTGCTTCAGCAAAGCCCGAGTTCTCTTTGGAATTCAATATGGCAGAGCTCAATCTTCTTAGAGGGATCTCCTTGACTCCAGGGAACAAAATTTCCACAGAACCGGACCTCCAGAAGTTCACAATATCACAAAACGCTCGGCGGGTCCGAGCGCGCGGCCGCGGCTGTCACTCAGATCCTTACCCCTGCAGCTTTCTTCTACCGCCAATGATTTTTAGTTAGGAAAAACCGAATCTTGCCTCAATCCCGGCGTGCCTGGTCTCGTTCTGTTCGGAGAGGTCCCCCGGTTCCAGGGAAACAGGCTCCCGATGTATTTTAAGCTCCAGGAGTGAGCAGTACCCCAAAAACAGCGGCGGTATAGATTTAACGCCGGGGAATCACTCACAGCAAATAGGCCACGTCAGCTCCCGGTCCAGGGTGTTTAAATTTCAAGCTGAGAGGTTCCACAAAGGGTCCTGAAGTCTCAGATATCAGAGAGGACGCCCGGTCCACAAGTGTGGGGAAAAGCGCGGGAAAATCCTGGCCGGTTCACTCCTCCTGCTACTTTCTTCAGACGTCGCTATACTTGTCGGCGTCGGTGTGTAACGCTGCCTCAGCCAGACCCCCGAGACCCGCCGCTTGTCACAACGGGCCCTGGAGTCTCCTCTGTCGGCCTCTTTCAGTTTTTCTGGCAACGTCTCACCTCTTCCCCTCTCGGGCCCGCCGCTGCAGAGAGAAGCAGGCGCGGGAAAAACTTGCTGATTCACCGCTCCTCAGGCATTAGAAGGTCATATCTCGGGGAATATTCATCACAAGAACTCCAGAGAGGTCTCAAAATGATCCTGGAGAATAAGGCTCTCTAGTCCAATAAATCTTTTTGTCCAAATTCTTCTTGTTCGCTTTGTATGTCGCTTAATAAGGAAGGCTTCCTCAGAGCTCAGAGCTCACACAGCCTGCTGCATTGAGCTCCAGACCACGCCCCTTGAATTTTCTCCAAAAGTAAAGTAGTTGCAAACTCATCCTTTTAGAAACTTGTTTGGGCTGTTGAGAGGAGTAAAAAACCATCAAAAATTTCAATCCTGCATGATTCTACCAAGAAATGTGATTCTTCATTCAAAACGCTGGTTTTTGCTATTGGGCTCTATTGAATAATGAATGTTTTGAATTTTCTCCAAAAGTAAAGTAGTTGCAAACTCATGCTTTTAGAGACTTGTTTGGGCTCATGAGAGGAGTAGAAAAACATCAAAAATTTCAGTCCTGCATGATTCTACCAAGAAATGTGTGTTCATTGAAACCGCTGGTTTTTGATAGTTTGGGCCCTATTGAATAATGAATGTTTTGAATTTTCTCCAAAAGTAAAGTAGTTGCAAACTCATCCTTTTAGAAACTTGTTTGGGCTGTTGAGAGGAGTAAAAAACCATCAAAAATTTCAATCCTGCATGATTCTACCAAGAAATGTGATTCTTCATTCAAAACGCTGGTTTTTGCTATTGGGCTCTTTTGAGTAATGAAAGTTTTGAATTTTCTCCAAAAGTAAAGTAGTTGCAAACTCATGCTTTTAGAGACTTGTTTGGGCTCATGAGAGGAGTAAAAAAACATCAAAAATTTCAGTCCTGCATGATTCTACCAAGAAATGTGTGTTCATTCAAACCGCTGGTTTTTGATAGTTTGGGCCCTATTGAATAATGAATGTTTTGAATTTTCTCCAAAAGTAAAGTAGTTGCAAACTCATCCTTTTAGAAACTTGTTTGGGCTGTTGAGAGGAGTAAAAAACCATCAAAAATTTCAATCCTGCATGATTTTACCAAGAAATGTGATTCTTCATTTTAAAACCTGATTTTTGCAATTGGGCTCTATTGAATAATGAATGTTTTGAATTTTCTCCAAAAGTAAAGTAGTTGCAAACTCATGCTTTTAGAGACTTGTTTGGGCTCATGAGAGGAGTAGAAAAACATCAAAAATTTCAGTCCTGCATGATTCTTCCAAGAAATGTGTGTTCATTCAAACCGCTGGTTTTTGATATTTTGGGCCCTATTGAATAATGAATGTTTTGAATTTTCTCCAAAAGTAAAGTAGTTGCAAACTCATCCTTTTAGAAACTTGTTTGGGCTGTTGAGAGGAGTAAAAAACCATCAAAAATTTCAATCCTGCATGATTTTACCAAGAAATGTGATTCTTCATTTTAAAACCTGATTTTTGCTATTGGGCTCTATTGCATATTGAATGTTTTGAATTTTCTCCAAAAGTAAAGTAGTTGCAAACTCATGCTTTTAGAGACTTGTTTGGGCTCATGAGAGGAGTAGAAAAACATCAAAAATTTCAGTCCTGCATGATTCTTCCAAGAAATGTGTGTTCATTCAAACCGCTGGTTTTTGATAGTTTGAGCCCTATTGAATAATGAATGTTTTGAATTTTCTCCAAAAGTAAAGTAGTTGCAAACTCATCCTTTTAGAAACTTGTTTGGGCTGTTGAGAGGAGTAAAAAACCATCAAAAATTTCAATCCTGCATGATTCTACCAAGAAATGTGATTCTTCATTCAAAACCTGATTTTTGCTATTGGGCTCTATTGAATAATGAATGTTTTGAATTTTCTCCAAAAGTAAAGTAGTTGCAAACTCATGCTTTTAGAGACTTGTTTGGGCTCATGAGAGGAGTAGAAAAACATCAAAAATTTCAGTCCTGCATGATTCTACCAAGAAATGTGTGTTCATTGAAACCGCTGGTTTTTGATAGTTTGGGCCCTATTGAATAATGAATGTTTTGAATTTTCTCCAAAAGTAAAGTAGTTGCAAACTCATCCTTTTAGAAACTTGTTTGGGCTGTTGAGAGGAGTAAAAAACCATCAAAAATTTCAATCCTGCATGATTCTACCAAGAAATGTGATTCTTCATTCAAAACGCTGGTTTTTGCTATTGGGCTCTTTTGAGTAATGAATGTTTTGAATTTTCTCCAAAAGTAAAGTAGTTGCAAACTCATGCTTTTAGAGACTTGTTTGGGCTCATGAGAGGAGTAGAAAAACATCAAAAATTTCAGTCCTGCATGATTCTACCAAGAAATGTGTGTTCATTCAAACCGCTGGTTTTTGATAGTTTGGGCCCTATTGAATAATGAATGTTTTGAATTTTCTCCAAAAGTAAAGTAGTTGCAAACTCATCCTTTTAGAAACTTGTTTGGGCTGTTGAGAGGAGTAAAAAACCATCAAAAATTTCAATCCTGCATGATTTTACCAAGAAATGTGATTCTTCATTCAAAACCTGATTTTTGCTATTGGGCTCTATTGAATAATGAATGTTTTGAATTTTCTCCAAAAGTAAAGTAGTTGCAAACTCATGCTTTTAGAGACTTGTTTGGGCTCATGAGAGTAGTAGAAAAACATCAAAAATTTCAGTCCTGCATGATTCTACCAAGAAATGTGTGTTCATTGAAACCGCTGGTTTTTGATAGTTTGGGCCCTATTGAATAATGAATGTTTTGAATTTTCTCCAAAAGTAAAGTAGTTGCAAACTCATCCTTTTAGAAACTTGTTTGGGCTGTTGAGAGGAGTAAAAAACCATCAAAAATTTCAATCCTGCATGATTCTACCAAGAAATGTGATGCTTCATTCAAAACGCTGGTTTTTGCTATTGGGCTCTTTTGAGTAATGAATGTTTTGAATTTTCTCCAAAAGTAAAGTAGTTGCAAACTCATGCTTTTAGAGACTTGTTTGGGCTCATGAGAGGAGTAGAAAAACATCAAAAATTTCAGTCCTGCATGATTCTACCAAGAAATGTGTGTTCATTCAAACCGCTGGTTTTTGATAGTTTGGGCCCTATTGAATAATGAATGTTTTGAATTTTCTCCAAAAGTAAAGTAGTTGCAAACTCATCCTTTTAGAAACTTGTTTGGGCTGTTGAGAGGAGTAAAAAACCATCAAAAATTTCAATCCTGCATGATTCTACCAAGAAATGTGATTCTTCATTCAAAACGCTGGTTTTTGCTATTGGGCTCTATTGAATAATGAATGTTTTGAATTTTCTCCAAAAGTAAAGTAGTTGCAAACTCATCCTTTTAGAGACTTGTTTGGGCTCATGAGAGGAGTAGAAAAACATCAAAAATTTCAGTCCTGCACGATTCTACCAAGAAATGTGTGTTCATTCAAACCGCTGGTTTTTGATATTTTGGGCCCTATTGAATAATGAATGTTTTGAATTTTCTCCAAAAATAAAGTAGTTGCAAACTCATCCTTTTAGAAACTTGTTTGGGCTGTTGAGAGGAGTAAAAAACCATCAAAAATTTCAATCCTTCATGATTCTACCAAGAAATGTGATTCTTCATTCAAAACGCTGGTTTTTGCTATTGGGCTCTATTGAATAATGAATGTTTTGAATTTTCTCCAAAAGTATAGTAGTTGCAAACTCATCCTTTTAGAGACTTGTTTGGGCTCATGAGAGGAGAAGAAAAACATCAAAAATTTCAGTCCTGCACGATTCTACCAAGAAATGTGTGTTCATTCAAACCGCTGGTTTTTGATATTTTGGGCCCTATTGAATAATGAATGTTTTGAATTTTCTCCAAAAATAAAGTAGTTGCAAACTCATCTTTTTAGAAACTTGTTTGGGCTGTTGAGAGGAGTAAAAAACCATCAAAAATTTCAATCCTGCATGATTCTACCAAGAAATGTGATTCTTTATTCAAAACCTGATTTTTGCTATTGGGCTCTATTGAATAATGAATGTTTTGAATTTTCTCCAAAAGTAAAGTAGTTGCAAACTCATGCTTTTAGAGACTTGTTTGGGCTCATGAGAGGAGTAGAAAAACATCAAAAATTTCAGTCCTGCATGATTCTACCAAGAAATGTGTGTTCATTGAAACCGCTGGTTTTTGATAGTTTGGGCCCTATTGAATAATGAATGTTTTGAATTTTCTCCAAAAGTAAAGTAGTTGCAAACTCATGCTTTTAGAAACTTGTTTGGGCTGTTGAGAGGAGTAAAAAACCATCAAAAATTTCAATCCTGCATGATTCTACCAAGAAATGTGATTCTTCATTCAAAACGCTGGTTTTTGCTATTGGGCTCTTTTGAGTAATGAATGTTTTGAATTTTCTCCAAAAGTAAAGTAGTTGCAAACTCATGCTTTTAGAGACTTGTTTGGGCTCATGAGAGGAGTAAAAAACATCAAAAATTTCAGTCCTGCATGATTCTACCAAGAAATGTGTGTTCATTCAAACCGCTGGTTTTTGATAGTTTGGGCCCTATTGAATAATGAATGTTTTGAATTTTCTCCAAAAGTAAAGTAGTTGCAAACTCATCCTTTTAGAAACTTGTTTGGGCTGTTGAGAGGAGTAAAAAACCATCAAAAATTTCAATCCTGCATGATTTTACCAAGAAATGTGATTCTTCATTCAAAACCTGATTTTTGCTATTGGGCTCTATTGAATAATGAATGTTTTGAATTTTCTCCAAAAGTAAAGTAGTTGCAAACTCATGCTTTTAGAGACTTGTTTGGGCTCATGAGAGTAGTAGAAAAACATCAAAAATTTCAGTCCTGCATGATTCTACCAAGAAATGTGTGTTCATTGAAACCGCTGGTTTTTGATAGTTTGGGCCCTATTGAATAATGAATGTTTTGAATTTTCTCCAAAAGTAAAGTAGTTGCAAACTCATCCTTTTAGAAACTTGTTTGGGCTGTTGAGAGGAGTAAAAAACCATCAAAAATTTCAATCCTGCATGATTCTACCAAGAAATGTGATTCTTCATTCAAAACGCTGGTTTTTGCTATTGGGCTCTTTTGAGTAATGAATGTTTTGAATTTTCTCCAAAAGTAAAGTAGTTGCAAACTCATGCTTTTAGAGACTTGTTTGGGCTCATGAGAGGAGTAGAAAAACATCAAAAATTTCAGTCCTGCATGATTCTACCAAGAAATGTGTGTTCATTCAAACCGCTGGTTTTTGATAGTTTGGGCCCTATTGAATAATGAATGTTTTGAATTTTCTCCAAAAGTAAAGTAGTTGCAAACTCATCCTTTTAGAAACTTGTTTGGGCTGTTGAGAGGAGTAAAAAACCATCAAAAATTTCAATCCTGCATGATTCTACCAAGAAATGTGATTCTTCATTCAAAACGCTGGTTTTTGCTATTGGGCTCTATTGAATAATGAATGTTTTGAATTTTCTCCAAAAGTAAAGTAGTTGCAAACTCATCCTTTTAGAGACTTGTTTGGGCTCATGAGAGGAGTAGAAAAACATCAAAAATTTCAGTCCTGCACGATTCTACCAAGAAATGTGTGTTCATTCAAACCGCTGGTTTTTGATATTTTGGGCCCTATTGAATAATGAATGTTTTGAATTTTCTCCAAAAATAAAGTAGTTGCAAACTCATCCTTTTAGAAACTTGTTTGGGCTGTTGAGAGGAGTAAAAAACCATCAAAAATTTCAATCCTGCATGATTCTACCAAGAAATGTGATTCTTCATTCAAAACCTGATTTTTGCTATTGGGCTCTATTGAATAATGAATGTTTTGAATTTTCTCCAAAAGTAAAGTAGTTGCAAACTCATGCTTTTAGAGACTTGTTTGGGCTCATGAGAGGAGTAGAAAAACATCAAAAATTTCAGTCCTGCATGATTCTACCAAGAAATGTGTGTTCATTGAAACCGCTGGTTTTTGATAGTTTGGGCCCTATTGAATAATGAATGTTTTGAATTTTCTCCAAAAGTAAAGTAGTTGCAAACTCATCCTTTTAGAAACTTGTTTGGGCTGTTGAGAGGAGTAAAAAACCATCAAAAATTTCAATCCTGCATGATTCTACCAAGAAATGTGATTCTTCATTCAAAACCTGATTTTTGCTATTGGGCTCTATTGAATAATGAATGTTTTGAATTTTCTCCAAAAGTAAAGTAGTTGCAAACTCATGCTTTTAGAGACTTGTTTGGGCTCATGAGAGGAGTAGAAAAACATCAAAAATTTCAGTCCTGCATGATTCTACCAATAAATGTGTGTTCATTCAAACCGCTGGTTTTTGATAGTTTGGGCCCTATTGAATAATGAATGTTTTGAATTTTCTCCAAAAGTAAAGTAGTTGCAAACTCATCCTTTTAGAAACTTGTTTGGGGTGTTGAGAGGAGTAAAAAACCATCAAAAATTTCAATCCTGCATGATTCTACCAAGAAATGTGATTCTTCATTCAAAACGCTGGTTTTTGCTATTGGGCTCTATTGAATAATGAATGTTTTGAATTTTCTCCAAAAGTAAAGTAGTTGCAAACTCATGCTTTTAGAGACTTGTTTGGGCTCATGAGAGGAGTAGAAAAACATCAAAAATTTCAGTCCTGCATGATTCTACCAAGAAATGTGTGTTCATTGAAACCGCTGGTTTTTGATAGTTTGGGCCCTATTGAATAATGAATGTTTTGAATTTTCTCCAAAAGTAAAGTAGTTGCAAACTCATCCTTTTAGAAACTTGTTTGGGCTGTTGAGAGGAGTAAAAAACCATCAAAAATTTCAATCCTGCATGATTCTACCAAGAAATGTGATTCTTCATTCAAAACGCTGGTTTTTGCTATTGGGCTCTTTTGAGTAATGAAAGTTTTGAATTTTCTCCAAAAGTAAAGTAGTTGCAAACTCATGCTTTTAGAGACTTGTTTGGGCTCATGAGAGGAGTAAAAAAACATCAAAAATTTCAGTCCTGCATGATTCTACCAAGAAATGTGTGTTCATTCAAACCGCTGGTTTTTGATAGTTTGGGCCCTATTGAATAATGAATGTTTTGAATTTTCTCCAAAAGTAAAGTAGTTGCAAACTCATCCTTTTAGAAACTTGTTTGGGCTGTTGAGAGGAGTAAAAAACCATCAAAAATTTCAATCCTGCATGATTTTACCAAGAAATGTGATTCTTCATTTTAAAACCTGATTTTTGCAATTGGGCTCTATTGAATAATGAATGTTTTGAATTTTCTCCAAAAGTAAAGTAGTTGCAAACTCATGCTTTTAGAGACTTGTTTGGGCTCATGAGAGGAGTAGAAAAACATCAAAAATTTCAGTCCTGCATGATTCTTCCAAGAAATGTGTGTTCATTCAAACCGCTGGTTTTTGATATTTTGTGCCCTATTGAATAATGAATGTTTTGAATTTTCTCCAAAAGTAAAGTAGTTGCAAACTCATCCTTTTAGAAACTTGTTTGGGCTGTTGAGAGGAGTAAAAAACCATCAAAAATTTCAATCCTGCATGATTTTACCAAGAAATGTGATTCTTCATTTTAAAACCTGATTTTTGCTATTGGGCTCTATTGCATATTGAATGTTTTGAATTTTCTCCAAAAGTAAAGTAGTTGCAAACTCATGCTTTTAGAGACTTGTTTGGGCTCATGAGAGGAGTAGAAAAACATCAAAAATTTCAGTCCTGCATGATTCTTCCAAGAAATGTGTGTTCATTCAAACCGCTGGTTTTTGATAGTTTGAGCCCTATTGAATAATGAATGTTTTGAATTTTCTCCAAAAGTAAAGTAGTTGCAAACTCATCCTTTTAGAAACTTGTTTGGGCTGTTGAGAGGAGTAAAAAACCATCAAAAATTTCAATCCTGCATGATTCTACCAAGAAATGTGATTCTTCATTCAAAACCTGATTTTTGCTATTGGGCTCTATTGAATAATGAATGTTTTGAATTTTCTCCAAAAGTAAAGTAGTTGCAAACTCATGCTTTTAGAGACTTGTTTGGGCTCATGAGAGGAGTAGAAAAACATCAAAAATTTCAGTCCTGCATGATTCTACCAAGAAATGTGTGTTCATTGAAACCGCTGGTTTTTGATAGTTTGGGCCCTATTGAATAATGAATGTTTTGAATTTTCTCCAAAAGTAAAGTAGTTGCAAACTCATCCTTTTAGAAACTTGTTTGGGCTGTTGAGAGGAGTAAAAAACCATCAAAAATTTCAATCCTGCATGATTCTACCAAGAAATGTGATTCTTCATTCAAAACGCTGGTTTTTGCTATTGGGCTCTTTTGAGTAATGAATGTTTTGAATTTTCTCCAAAAGTAAAGTAGTTGCAAACTCATGCTTTTAGAGACTTGTTTGGGCTCATGAGAGGAGTAGAAAAACATCAAAAATTTCAGTCCTGCATGATTCTACCAAGAAATGTGTGTTCATTGAAACCGCTGGTTTTTGATAGTTTGGGCCCTATTGAATAATGAATGTTTTGAATTTTCTCCAAAAGTAAAGTAGTTGCAAACTCATCCTTTTAGAAACTTGTTTGGGCTGTTGAGAGGAGTAAAAAACCATCAAAAATTTCAATCCTGCATGATTTTACCAAGAAATGTGATTCTTCATTCAAAACCTGATTTTTGCTATTGGGCTCTATTGAATAATGAATGTTTTGAATTTTCTCCAAAAGTAAAGTAGTTGCAAACTCATGCTTTTAGAGACTTGTTTGGGCTCATGAGAGTAGTAGAAAAACATCAAAAATTTCAGTCCTGCATGATTCTACCAAGAAATGTGTGTTCATTGAAACCGCTGGTTTTTGATAGTTTGGGCCCTATTGAATAATGAATGTTTTGAATTTTCTCCAAAAGTAAAGTAGTTGCAAACTCATCCTTTTAGAAACTTGTTTGGGCTGTTGAGAGGAGTAAAAAACCATCAAAAATTTCAATCCTGCATGATTCTACCAAGAAATGTGATTCTTCATTCAAAACGCTGGTTTTTGCTATTGGGCTCTTTTGAGTAATGAATGTTTTGAATTTTCTCCAAAAGTAAAGTAGTTGCAAACTCATGCTTTTAGAGACTTGTTTGGGCTCATGAGAGGAGTAGAAAAACATCAAAAATTTCAGTCCTGCATGATTCTACCAAGAAATGTGTGTTCATTCAAACCGCTGGTTTTTGATAGTTTGGGCCCTATTGAATAATGAATGTTTTGAATTTTCTCCAAAAGTAAAGTAGTTGCAAACTCATCCTTTTAGAAACTTGTTTGGGCTGTTGAGAGGAGTAAAAAACCATCAAAAATTTCAATCCTGCATGATTCTACCAAGAAATGTGATTCTTCATTCAAAACGCTGGTTTTTGCTATTGGGCTCTATTGAATAATGAATGTTTTGAATTTTCTCCAAAAGTAAAGTAGTTGCAAACTCATCCTTTTAGAGACTTGTTTGGGCTCATGAGAGGAGTAGAAAAACATCAAAAATTTCAGTCCTGCACGATTCTACCAAGAAATGTGTGTTCATTCAAACCGCTGGTTTTTGATATTTTGGGCCCTATTGAATAATGAATGTTTTGAATTTTCTCCAAAAATAAAGTAGTTGCAAACTCATCCTTTTAGAAACTTGTTTGGGCTGTTGAGAGGAGTAAAAAACCATCAAAAATTTCAATCCTTCATGATTCTACCAAGAAATGTGATTCTTCATTCAAAACGCTGGTTTTTGCTATTGGGCTCTATTGAATAATGAATGTTTTGAATTTTCTCCAAAAGTAAAGTAGTTGCAAACTCATCCTTTTAGAGACTTGTTTGGGCTCATGAGAGGAGTAGAAAAACATCAAAAATTTCAGTCCTGCACGATTCTACCAAGAAATGTGTGTTCATTCAAACCGCTGGTTTTTGATATTTTGGGCCCTATTGAATAATGAATGTTTTGAATTTTCTCCAAAAATAAAGTAGTTGCAAACTCATCCTTTTAGAAACTTGTTTGGGCTGTTGAGAGGAGTAAAAAACCATCAAAAATTTCAATCCTGCATGATTCTACCAAGAAATGTGATTCTTTATTCAAAACCTGATTTTTGCTATTGGGCTCTATTGAATAATGAATGTTTTGAATTTTCTCCAAAAGTAAAGTAGTTGCAAACTCATGCTTTTAGAGACTTGTTTGGGCTCATGAGAGTAGAAAAACATCAAAAATTTCAGTCCTGCATGATTCTACCAAGAAATGTGTGTTCATTGAAACCGCTGGTTTTTGATAGTTTGGGCCCTATTGAATAATGAATGTTTTGAATTTTCTCCAAAAGTAAAGTAGTTGCAAACTCATCCTTTTAGAAACTTGTTTGGGCTGTTGAGAGGAGTAAAAAACCATCAAAAATTTCAATCCTGCATGATTCTACCAAGAAATGTGATTCTTCATTCAAAACGCTGGTTTTTGCTATTGGGCTCTTTTGAGTAATGAATGTTTTGAATTTTCTCCAAAAGTAAAGTAGTTGCAAACTCATGCTTTTAGAGACTTGTTTGGGCTCATGAGAGGAGTAAAAAAACATCAAAAATTTCAGTCCTGCATGATTCTACCAAGAAATGTGTGTTCATTCAAACCGCTGGTTTTTGATAGTTTGGGCCCTATTGAATAATGAATGTTTTGAATTTTCTCCAAAAGTAAAGTAGTTGCAAACTCATCCTTTTAGAAACTTGTTTGGGCTGTTGAGAGGAGTAAAAAACCATCAAAAATTTCAATCCTGCATGATTTTACCAAGAAATGTGATTCTTCATTTTAAAACCTGATTTTTGCTATTGGGCTCTATTGCATATTGAATGTTTTGAATTTTCTCCAAAAGTAAAGTAGTTGCAAACTCATGCTTTTAGAGACTTGTTTGGGCTCATGAGAGGAGTAGAAAAACATCAAAAATTTCAGTCCTGCATGATTCTTCCAAGAAATGTGTGTTCATTCAAACCGCTGGTTTTTGATAGTTTGAGCCCTATTGAATAATGAATGTTTTGAATTTTCTCCAAAAGTAAAGTAGTTGCAAACTCATCCTTTTAGAAACTTGTTTGGGCTGTTGAGAGGAGTAAAAAACCATCAAAAATTTCAATCCTGCATGATTCTACCAAGAAATGTGATTCTTCATTCAAAACGCTGGTTTTTGCTATTGGGCTCTATTGAATAATGAATGTTTTGAATTTTCTCCAAAAGTAAAGTAGTTGCAAACTCATCCTTTTAGAGACTTGTTTGGGCTCATGAGAGGAGTAGAAAAACATCAAAAATTTCAGTCCTGCACGATTCTACCAAGAAATGTGTGTTCATTCAAACCGCTGGTTTTTGATATTTTGGGCCCTATTGAATAATGAATGTTTTGAATTTTCTCCAAAAATAAAGTAGTTGCAAACTCATCCTTTTAGAAACTTGTTTGGGCTGTTGAGAGGAGTAAAAAACCATCAAAAATTTCAATCCTTCATGATTCTACCAAGAAATGTGATTCTTCATTCAAAACGCTGGTTTTTGCTATTGGGCTCTATTGAATAATGAATGTTTTGAATTTTCTCCAAAAGTAAAGTAGTTGCAAACTCATCCTTTTAGAGACTTGTTTGGGCTCATGAGAGGAGTAGAAAAACATCAAAAATTTCAGTCCTGCACGATTCTACCAAGAAATGTGTGTTCATTCAAACCGCTGGTTTTTGATATTTTGGGCCCTATTGAATAATGAATGTTTTGAATTTTCTCCAAAAATAAAGTAGTTGCAAACTCATCCTTTTAGAAACTTGTTTGGGCTGTTGAGAGGAGTAAAAAACCATCAAAAATTTCAATCCTGCATGATTCTACCAAGAAATGTGATTCTTTATTCAAAACCTGATTTTTGCTATTGGGCTCTATTGAATAATGAATGTTTTGAATTTTCTCCAAAAGTAAAGTAGTTGCAAACTCATGCTTTTAGAGACTTGTTTGGGCTCATGAGAGGAGTAGAAAAACATCAAAAATTTCAGTCCTGCATGATTCTACCAAGAAATGTGTGTTCATTGAAACCGCTGGTTTTTGATAGTTTGGGCCCTATTGAATAATGAATGTTTTGAATTTTCTCCAAAAGTAAAGTAGTTGCAAACTCATCCTTTTAGAAACTTGTTTGGGCTGTTGAGAGGAGTAAAAAACCATCAAAAATTTCAATCCTGCATGATTCTACCAAGAAATGTGATTCTTCATTCAAAACGCTGGTTTTTGCTATTGGGCTCTTTTGAGTAATGAATGTTTTGAATTTTCTCCAAAAGTAAAGTAGTTGCAAACTCATGCTTTTAGAGACTTGTTTGGGCTCATGAGAGGAGTAAAAAAACATCAAAAATTTCAGTCCTGCATGATTCTACCAAGAAATGTGTGTTCATTCAAACCGCTGGTTTTTGATAGTTTGGGCCCTATTGAATAATGAATGTTTTGAATTTTCTCCAAAAGTAAAGTAGTTGCAAACTCATCCTTTTAGAAACTTGTTTGGGCTGTTGAGAGGAGTAAAAAACCATCAAAAATTTCAATCCTGCATGATTTTACCAAGAAATGTGATTCTTCATTTTAAAACCTGATTTTTGCTATTGGGCTCTATTGCATATTGAATGTTTTGAATTTTCTCCAAAAGTAAAGTAGTTGCAAACTCATGCTTTTAGAGACTTGTTTGGGCTCATGAGAGGAGTAGAAAAACATCAAAAATTTCAGTCCTGCATGATTCTTCCAAGAAATGTGTGTTCATTCAAACCGCTGGTTTTTGATAGTTTGAGCCCTATTGAATAATGAATGTTTTGAATTTTCTCCAAAAGTAAAGTAGTTGCAAACTCATCCTTTTAGAAACTTGTTTGGGCTGTTGAGAGGAGTAAAAAACCATCAAAAATTTCAATCCTGCATGATTCTACCAAGAAATGTGATTCTTCATTCAAAACCTGATTTTTGCTATTGGGCTCTATTGAATAATGAATGTTTTGAATTTTCTCCAAAAGTAAAGTAGTTGCAAACTCATGCTTTTAGAGACTTGTTTGGGCTCATGAGAGGAGTAGAAAAACATCAAAAATTTCAGTCCTGCATGATTCTACCAAGAAATGTGTGTTCATTGAAACCGCTGGTTTTTGATAGTTTGGGCCCTATTGAATAATGAATGTTT
This sequence comes from Dendrobates tinctorius, assembly GCF_039654945.1. NCBI lineage: Eukaryota > Metazoa > Chordata > Amphibia > Anura > Dendrobatidae > Dendrobates > Dendrobates tinctorius. Next base: position 10,928,353 of record NW_027361701.1, on the reverse strand, counting down.
TGAATTTTCTCCAAAAGTAAAGTAGTTGCAAACTCATCCTTTTAGAAACTTGTTTGGGCTGTTGAGAGGAGTAAAAAACCATCAAAAATTTCAATCCTGCATGATTCTACCAAGAAATGTGATTCTTCATTCAAAACGCTGGTTTTTGCTATTGGGCTCTTTTGAGTAATGAATGTTTTGAATTTTCTCCAAAAGTAAAGTAGTTGCAAACTCATGCTTTTAGAGACTTGTTTGGGCTCATGAGAGGAGTAGAAAAACATCAAAAATTTCAGTCCTGCATGATTCTACCAAGAAATGTGTGTTCATTCAAACCGCTGGTTTTTGATAGTTTGGGCCCTATTGAATAATGAATGTTTTGAATTTTCTCCAAAAGTAAAGTAGTTGCAAACTCATCCTTTTAGAAACTTGTTTGGGCTGTTGAGAGGAGTAAAAAACCATCAAAAATTTCAATCCTGCATGATTTTACCAAGAAATGTGATTCTTCATTCAAAACCTGATTTTTGCTATTGGGCTCTATTGAATAATGAATGTTTTGAATTTTCTCCAAAAGTAAAGTAGTTGCAAACTCATGCTTTTAGAGACTTGTTTGGGCTCATGAGAGTAGTAGAAAAACATCAAAAATTTCAGTCCTGCATGATTCTACCAAGAAATGTGTGTTCATTGAAACCGCTGGTTTTTGATAGTTTGGGCCCTATTGAATAATGAATGTTTTGAATTTTCTCCAAAAGTAAAGTAGTTGCAAACTCATCCTTTTAGAAACTTGTTTGGGCTGTTGAGAGGAGTAAAAAACCATCAAAAATTTCAATCCTGCATGATTCTACCAAGAAATGTGATTCTTCATTCAAAACGCTGGTTTTTGCTATTGGGCTCTTTTGAGTAATGAATGTTTTGAATTTTCTCCAAAAGTAAAGTAGTTGCAAACTCATGCTTTTAGAGACTTGTTTGGGCTCATGAGAGGAGTAGAAAAACATCAAAAATTTCAGTCCTGCATGATTCTACCAAGAAATGTGTGTTCATTCAAACCGCTGGTTTTTGATAGTTTGGGCCCTATTGAATAATGAATGTTTTGAATTTTCTCCAAAAGTAAAGTAGTTGCAAACTCATCCTTTTAGAAACTTGTTTGGGCTGTTGAGAGGAGTAAAAAACCATCAAAAATTTCAATCCTGCATGATTCTACCAAGAAATGTGATTCTTCATTCAAAACGCTGGTTTTTGCTATTGGGCTCTATTGAATAATGAATGTTTTGAATTTTCTCCAAAAGTAAAGTAGTTGCAAACTCATCCTTTTAGAGACTTGTTTGGGCTCATGAGAGGAGTAGAAAAACATCAAAAATTTCAGTCCTGCACGATTCTACCAAGAAATGTGTGTTCATTCAAACCGCTGGTTTTTGATATTTTGGGCCCTATTGAATAATGAATGTTTTGAATTTTCTCCAAAAATAAAGTAGTTGCAAACTCATCCTTTTAGAAACTTGTTTGGGCTGTTGAGAGGAGTAAAAAACCATCAAAAATTTCAATCCTGCATGATTTTACCAAGAAATGTGATTCTTCATTCAAAACCTGATTTTTGCTATTGGGCTCTATTGAATAGTGAATGTTTTGAATTTTCTCCAAAAGTAAAGTAGTTGCAAACTCATGCTTTTAGAGACTTGTTTGGGCTCATGAGAGGAGTAGAAAAACATCAAAAATTTCAGTCCTGCATGATTCTACCAAGAAATGTGTGTTCATTGAAACCGCTGGTTTTTGATAGTTTGGGCCCTATTGAATAATGAATGTTTTGAATTTTCTCCAAAAGTAAAGTAGTTGCAAACTCATCCTTTTAGAAACTTGTTTGGGCTGTTGAGAGGAGTAAAAAACCATCAAAAATTTCAATCCTGCATGATTCTACCAAGAAATGTGATTCTTCATTCAAAACCTGATTTTTGCTATTGGGCTCTATTGAATAATGAATGTTTTGAATTTTCTCCAAAAGTAAAGTAGTTGCAAACTCATGCTTTTAGAGACTTGTTTGGGCTCATGAGAGGAGTAGAAAAACATCAAAAATTTCAGTCCTGCATGATTCTACCAAGAAATGTGTGTTCATTGAAACCGCTGGTTTTTGATAGTTTGGGCCCTATTGAATAATGAATGTTTTGAATTTTCTCCAAAAGTAAAGTAGTTGCAAACTCATCCTTTTAGAAACTTGTTTGGGCTGTTGAGAGGAGTAAAAAATCATCAAAAATTTCAATCCTGCATGATTCTACCAAGAAATGTGATTCTTCATTCAAAACCTGATTTTTGCTATTGGGCTCTATTGAATAATGAATGTTTTGAATTTTCTCCAAAAGTAAAGTAGTTGCAAACTCATGCTTTTAGAGACTTGTTTGGGCTCATGAGAGGAGTAGAAAAACATCAAAAATTTCAGTCCTGCATGATTCTACCAAGAAATGTGTGTTCATTCAAACCGCTGGTTTTTGATAGTTTGGGCCCTATTGAATAATGAATGTTTTGAATTTTCTCCAAAAGTAAAGTAGTTGCAAACTCATCCTTTTAGAAACTTGTTTGGGGTGTTGAGAGGAGTAAAAAACCATCAAAAATTTCAATCCTGCATGATTCTACCAAGAAATGTGATTCTTCATTCAAAACGCTGGTTTTTGCTATTGGGCTCTATTGAATAATGAATGTTTTGAATTTTCTCCAAAAGTAAAGTAGTTGCAAACTCATGCTTTTAGAGACTTGTTTGGGCTCATGAGAGGAGTAGAAAAACATCAAAAATTTCAGTCCTGCATGATTCTACCAAGAAATGTGTGTTCATTGAAACCGCTGGTTTTTGATAGTTTGGGCCCTATTGAATAATGAATGTTTTGAATTTTCTCCAAAAGTAAAGTAGTTGCAAACTCATCATTTTAGAAACTTGTTTGGGCTGTTGAGAGGAGTAAAAAACCATCAAAAATTTCAATCCTGCATGATTCTACCAAGAAATGTGATTCTTCATTCAAAACGCTGGTTTTTGCTATTGGGCTCTTTTGAGTAATGAATGTTTTGAATTTTCTCCAAAAGTAAAGTAGTTGCAAACTCATGCTTTTAGAGACTTGTTTGGGCTCATGAGAGGAGTAAAAAAACATCAAAAATTTCAGTCCTGCATGATTCTACCAAGAAATGTGTGTTCATTGAAACCGCTGGTTTTTGCTAGTTTGGGCCCTATTGAATAATGAATGTTTTGAATTTTCTCCAAAAGTAAAGTAGTTGCAAACTCATCCTTTTAGAAACTTGTTTGGGCTGTTGAGAGGAGTAAAAAACCATCAAAAATTTCAATCCTGCATGATTTTACCAAGAAATGTGATTCTTCATTTTAAAACCTGATTTTTGCTATTGGGCTCTATTGAATAATGAATGTTTTGAATTTTCTCCAAAAGTAAAGTAGTTGCAAACTCATGCTTTTAGAGACTTGTTTGGGCTCATGAGAGTAGAAAAACATCAAAAATTTCAGTCCTGCATGATTCTTCCAAGAAATGTGTGTTCATTCAAACCGCTGGTTTTTGATAGTTTGGGCCCTATTGAATAATGAATGTTTTGAATTTTCTCCAAAAGTAAAGTAGTTGCAAACTCATCCTTTTAGAAACTTGTTTGGGCTGTTGAGAGGAGTAAAAAACCATCAAAAATTTCAATCCTGCATGATTCTACCAAGAAATGTGATTCTTCATTCAAAACGCTGGTTTTTGCTATTGGGCTCTATTGAATAATGAATGTTTTGAATTTTCTCCAAAAGTAAAGTAGTTGCAAACTCATGCTTTTAGAGACTTGTTTGGGCTCATGAGAGGAGTAGAAAAACATCAAAATTTTCAGTCCTGCATGATTCTACCAAGAAATGTGTGTTCATTGAAAACGCTGGTTTTTGATAGTTTGGGCCCTATTGAATAATGAATGTTTTGAATTTTCTCCAAAAGTAAAGTAGTTGCAAACTCATCCTTTTAGAAACTTGTTTGGGCTGTTGAGAGGAGTAAAAAACCATCAAAAATTTCAATCCTGCATGATTCTACCAAGAAATGTGATTCTTCATTCAAAACGCTGGTTTTTGCTATTGGGCTCTTTTGAGTAATGAATGTTTTGAATTTTCTCCAAAAGTAAAGTAGTTGCAAACTCATGCTTTTAGAGACTTGTTTGGGCTCATGAGAGGAGTAAAAAAACATCAAAAATTTCAGTCCTGCATGATTCTACCAAGAAATGTGTGTTCATTCAAACCGCTGGTTTTTGATAGTTTGGGCCCTATTGAATAATGAATGTTTTGAATTTTCTCCAAAAGTAAAGTAGTTGCAAACTCATCCTTTTAGAAACTTGTTTGGGCTGTTGAGAGGAGTAAAAAACCATCAAAAATTTCAATCCTTCATGATTCTACCAAGAAATGTGATTCTTCATTCAAAACGCTGGTTTTTGCTATTGGGCTCTATTGAATAATGAATGTTTTGAATTTTCTCCAAAAGTATAGTAGTTGCAAACTCATCCTTTTAGAGACTTGTTTGGGCTCATGAGAGGAGAAGAAAAACATCAAAAATTTCAGTCCTGCACGATTCTACCAAGAAATGTGTGTTCATTCAAACCGCTGGTTTTTGATATTTTGGGCCCTATTGAATAATGAATGTTTTGAATTTTCTCCAAAAATAAAGTAGTTGCAAACTCATCTTTTTAGAAACTTGTTTGGGCTGTTGAGAGGAGTAAAAAACCATCAAAAATTTCAATCCTGCATGATTCTACCAAGAAATGTGATTCTTTATTCAAAACCTGATTTTTGCTATTGGGCTCTATTGAATAATGAATGTTTTGAATTTTCTCCAAAAGTAAAGTAGTTGCAAACTCATGCTTTTAGAGACTTGTTTGGGCTCATGAGAGGAGTAGAAAAACATCAAAAATTTCAGTCCTGCATGATTCTACCAAGAAATGTGTGTTCATTGAAACCGCTGGTTTTTGATAGTTTGGGCCCTATTGAATAATGAATGTTTTGAATTTTCTCCAAAAGTAAAGTAGTTGCAAACTCATCCTTTTAGAAACTTGTTTGGGCTGTTGAGAGGAGTAAAAAACCATCAAAAATTTCAATCCTGCATGATTCTACCAAGAAATGTGATTCTTCATTCAAAACGCTGGTTTTTGCTATTGGGCTCTTTTGAGTAATGAATGTTTTGAATTTTCTCCAAAAGTAAAGTAGTTGCAAACTCATGCTTTTAGAGACTTGTTTGGGCTCATGAGAGGAGTAAAAAACATCAAAAATTTCAGTCCTGCATGATTCTACCAAGAAATGTGTGTTCATTCAAACCGCTGGTTTTTGATAGTTTGGGCCCTATTGAATAATGAATGTTTTGAATTTTCTCCAAAAGTAAAGTAGTTGCAAACTCATCCTTTTAGAAACTTGTTTGGGCTGTTGAGAGGAGTAAAAAACCATCAAAAATTTCAATCCTGCATGATTTTACCAAGAAATGTGATTCTTCATTCAAAACCTGATTTTTGCTATTGGGCTCTATTGAATAATGAATGTTTTGAATTTTCTCCAAAAGTAAAGTAGTTGCAAACTCATGCTTTTAGAGACTTGTTTGGGCTCATGAGAGTAGTAGAAAAACATCAAAAATTTCAGTCCTGCATGATTCTACCAAGAAATGTGTGTTCATTGAAACCGCTGGTTTTTGATAGTTTGGGCCCTATTGAATAATGAATGTTTTGAATTTTCTCCAAAAGTAAAGTAGTTGCAAACTCATCCTTTTAGAAACTTGTTTGGGCTGTTGAGAGGAGTAAAAAACCATCAAAAATTTCAATCCTGCATGATTCTACCAAGAAATGTGATTCTTCATTCAAAACGCTGGTTTTTGCTATTGGGCTCTTTTGAGTAATGAATGTTTTGAATTTTCTCCAAAAGTAAAGTAGTTGCAAACTCATGCTTTTAGAGACTTGTTTGGGCTCATGAGAGGAGTAGAAAAACATCAAAAATTTCAGTCCTGCATGATTCTACCAAGAAATGTGTGTTCATTCAAACCGCTGGTTTTTGATAGTTTGGGCCCTATTGAATAATGAATGTTTTGAATTTTCTCCAAAAGTAAAGTAGTTGCAAACTCATCCTTTTAGAAACTTGTTTGGGCTGTTGAGAGGAGTAAAAAACCATCAAAAATTTCAATCCTGCATGATTCTACCAAGAAATGTGATTCTTCATTCAAAACGCTGGTTTTTGCTATTGGGCTCTATTGAATAATGAATGTTTTGAATTTTCTCCAAAAGTAAAGTAGTTGCAAACTCATCCTTTTAGAGACTTGTTTGGGCTCATGAGAGGAGTAGAAAAACATCAAAAATTTCAGTCCTGCACGATTCTACCAAGAAATGTGTGTTCATTCAAACCGCTGGTTTTTGATATTTTGGGCCCTATTGAATAATGAATGTTTTGAATTTTCTCCAAAAATAAAGTAGTTGCAAACTCATCCTTTTAGAAACTTGTTTGGGCTGTTGAGAGGAGTAAAAAACCATCAAAAATTTCAATCCTGCATGATTCTACCAAGAAATGTGATTCTTCATTCAAAACCTGATTTTTGCTATTGGGCTCTATTGAATAATGAATGTTTTGAATTTTCTCCAAAAGTAAAGTAGTTGCAAACTCATGCTTTTAGAGACTTGTTTGGGCTCATGAGAGGAGTAGAAAAACATCAAAAATTTCAGTCCTGCATGATTCTACCAAGAAATGTGTGTTCATTGAAACCGCTGGTTTTTGATAGTTTGGGCCCTATTGAATAATGAATGTTTTGAATTTTCTCCAAAAGTAAAGTAGTTGCAAACTCATCCTTTTAGAAACTTGTTTGGGCTGTTGAGAGGAGTAAAAAACCATCAAAAATTTCAATCCTGCATGATTCTACCAAGAAATGTGATTCTTCATTCAAAACCTGATTTTTGCTATTGGGCTCTATTGAATAATGAATGTTTTGAATTTTCTCCAAAAGTAAAGTAGTTGCAAACTCATGCTTTTAGAGACTTGTTTGGGCTCATGAGAGGAGTAGAAAAACATCAAAAATTTCAGTCCTGCATGATTCTACCAATAAATGTGTGTTCATTCAAACCGCTGGTTTTTGATAGTTTGGGCCCTATTGAATAATGAATGTTTTGAATTTTCTCCAAAAGTAAAGTAGTTGCAAACTCATCCTTTTAGAAACTTGTTTGGGGTGTTGAGAGGAGTAAAAAACCATCAAAAATTTCAATCCTGCATGATTCTACCAAGAAATGTGATTCTTCATTCAAAACGCTGGTTTTTGCTATTGGGCTCTATTGAATAATGAATGTTTTGAATTTTCTCCAAAAGTAAAGTAGTTGCAAACTCATGCTTTTAGAGACTTGTTTGGGCTCATGAGAGGAGTAGAAAAACATCAAAAATTTCAGTCCTGCATGATTCTACCAAGAAATGTGTGTTCATTGAAACCGCTGGTTTTTGATAGTTTGGGCCCTATTGAATAATGAATGTTTTGAATTTTCTCCAAAAGTAAAGTAGTTGCAAACTCATCCTTTTAGAAACTTGTTTGGGCTGTTGAGAGGAGTAAAAAACCATCAAAAATTTCAATCCTGCATGATTCTACCAAGAAATGTGATTCTTCATTCAAAACGCTGGTTTTTGCTATTGGGCTCTTTTGAGTAATGAAAGTTTTGAATTTTCTCCAAAAGTAAAGTAGTTGCAAACTCATGCTTTTAGAGACTTGTTTGGGCTCATGAGAGGAGTAAAAAAACATCAAAAATTTCAGTCCTGCATGATTCTACCAAGAAATGTGTGTTCATTCAAACCGCTGGTTTTTGATAGTTTGGGCCCTATTGAATAATGAATGTTTTGAATTTTCTCCAAAAGTAAAGTAGTTGCAAACTCATCCTTTTAGAAACTTGTTTGGGCTGTTGAGAGGAGTAAAAAACCATCAAAAATTTCAATCCTGCATGATTTTACCAAGAAATGTGATTCTTCATTTTAAAACCTGATTTTTGCAATTGGGCTCTATTGAATAATGAATGTTTTGAATTTTCTCCAAAAGTAAAGTAGTTGCAAACTCATGCTTTTAGAGACTTGTTTGGGCTCATGAGAGGAGTAGAAAAACATCAAAAATTTCAGTCCTGCATGATTCTTCCAAGAAATGTGTGTTCATTCAAACCGCTGGTTTTTGATATTTTGGGCCCTATTGAATAATGAATGTTTTGAATTTTCTCCAAAAGTAAAGTAGTTGCAAACTCATCCTTTTAGAAACTTGTTTGGGCTGTTGAGAGGAGTAAAAAACCATCAAAAATTTCAATCCTGCATGATTTTACCAAGAAATGTGATTCTTCATTTTAAAACCTGATTTTTGCTATTGGGCTCTATTGCATATTGAATGTTTTGAATTTTCTCCAAAAGTAAAGTAGTTGCAAACTCATGCTTTTAGAGACTTGTTTGGGCTCATGAGAGGAGTAGAAAAACATCAAAAATTTCAGTCCTGCATGATTCTTCCAAGAAATGTGTGTTCATTCAAACCGCTGGTTTTTGATAGTTTGAGCCCTATTGAATAATGAATGTTTTGAATTTTCTCCAAAAGTAAAGTAGTTGCAAACTCATCCTTTTAGAAACTTGTTTGGGCTGTTGAGAGGAGTAAAAAACCATCAAAAATTTCAATCCTGCATGATTCTACCAAGAAATGTGATTCTTCATTCAAAACCTGATTTTTGCTATTGGGCTCTATTGAATAATGAATGTTTTGAATTTTCTCCAAAAGTAAAGTAGTTGCAAACTCATGCTTTTAGAGACTTGTTTGGGCTCATGAGAGGAGTAGAAAAACATCAAAAATTTCAGTCCTGCATGATTCTACCAAGAAATGTGTGTTCATTGAAACCGCTGGTTTTTGATAGTTTGGGCCCTATTGAATAATGAATGTTTTGAATTTTCTCCAAAAGTAAAGTAGTTGCAAACTCATCCTTTTAGAAACTTGTTTGGGCTGTTGAGAGGAGTAAAAAACCATCAAAAATTTCAATCCTGCATGATTCTACCAAGAAATGTGATTCTTCATTCAAAACGCTGGTTTTTGCTATTGGGCTCTTTTGAGTAATGAATGTTTTGAATTTTCTCCAAAAGTAAAGTAGTTGCAAACTCATGCTTTTAGAGACTTGTTTGGGCTCATGAGAGGAGTAGAAAAACATCAAAAATTTCAGTCCTGCATGATTCTACCAAGAAATGTGTGTTCATTCAAACCGCTGGTTTTTGATAGTTTGGGCCCTATTGAATAATGAATGTTTTGAATTTTCTCCAAAAGTAAAGTAGTTGCAAACTCATCCTTTTAGAAACTTGTTTGGGCTGTTGAGAGGAGTAAAAAACCATCAAAAATTTCAATCCTGCATGATTTTACCAAGAAATGTGATTCTTCATTCAAAACCTGATTTTTGCTATTGGGCTCTATTGAATAATGAATGTTTTGAATTTTCTCCAAAAGTAAAGTAGTTGCAAACTCATGCTTTTAGAGACTTGTTTGGGCTCATGAGAGTAGTAGAAAAACATCAAAAATTTCAGTCCTGCATGATTCTACCAAGAAATGTATGTTCATTGAAACCGCTGGTTTTTGATAGTTTGGGCCCTATTGAATAATGAATGTTTTGAATTTTCTCCAAAAGTAAAGTAGTTGCAAACTCATCCTTTTAGAAACTTGTTTGGGCTGTTGAGAGGAGTAAAAAACCATCAAAAATTTCAATCCTGCATGATTCTACCAAGAAATGTGATTCTTCATTCAAAACGCTGGTTTTTGCTATTGGGCTCTTTTGAGTAATGAATGTTTTGAATTTTCTCCAAAAGTAAAGTAGTTGCAAACTCATGCTTTTAGAGACTTGTTTGGGCTCATGAGAGGAGTAGAAAAACATCAAAAATTTCAGTCCTGCATGATTCTACCAAGAAATGTGTGTTCATTCAAACCGCTGGTTTTTGATAGTTTGGGCCCTATTGAATAATGAATGTTTTGAATTTTCTCCAAAAGTAAAGTAGTTGCAAACTCATCCTTTTAGAAACTTGTTTGGGCTGTTGAGAGGAGTAAAAAACCATCAAAAATTTCAATCCTGCATGATTCTACCAAGAAATGTGATTCTTCATTCAAAACGCTGGTTTTTGCTATTGGGCTCTATTGAATAATGAATGTTTTGAATTTTCTCCAAAAGTAAAGTAGTTGCAAACTCATCCTTTTAGAGACTTGTTTGGGCTCATGAGAGGAGTAGAAAAACATCAAAAATTTCAGTCCTGCACGATTCTACCAAGAAATGTGTGTTCATTCAAACCGCTGGTTTTTGATATTTTGGGCCCTATTGAATAATGAATGTTTTGAATTTTCTCCAAAAATAAAGTAGTTGCAAACTCATCCTTTTAGAAACTTGTTTGGGCTGTTGAGAGGAGTAAAAAACCATCAAAAATTTCAATCCTTCATGATTCTACCAAGAAATGTGATTCTTCATTCAAAACGCTGGTTTTTGCTATTGGGCTCTATTGAATAATGAATGTTTTGAATTTTCTCCAAAAGTAAAGTAGTTGCAAACTCATCCTTTTAGAGACTTGTTTGGGCTCATGAGAGGAGTAGAAAAACATCAAAAATTTCAGTCCTGCACGATTCTACCAAGAAATGTGTGTTCATTCAAACCGCTGGTTTTTGATATTTTGGGCCCTATTGAATAATGAATGTTTTGAATTTTCTCCAAAAATAAAGTAGTTGCAAACTCATCCTTTTAGAAACTTGTTTGGGCTGTTGAGAGGAGTAAAAAACCATCAAAAATTTCAATCCTGCATGATTCTACCAAGAAATGTGATTCTTTATTCAAAACCTGATTTTTGCTATTGGGCTCTATTGAATAATGAATGTTTTGAATTTTCTCCAAAAGTAAAGTAGTTGCAAACTCATGCTTTTAGAGACTTGTTTGGGCTCATGAGAGTAGAAAAACATCAAAAATTTCAGTCCTGCATGATTCTACCAAGAAATGTGTGTTCATTGAAACCGCTGGTTTTTGATAGTTTGGGCCCTATTGAATAATGAATGTTTTGAATTTTCTCCAAAAGTAAAGTAGTTGCAAACTCATCCTTTTAGAAACTTGTTTGGGCTGTTGAGAGGAGTAAAAAACCATCAAAAATTTCAATCCTGCATGATTCTACCAAGAAATGTGATTCTTCATTCAAAACGCTGGTTTTTGCTATTGGGCTCTTTTGAGTAATGAATGTTTTGAATTTTCTCCAAAAGTAAAGTAGTTGCAAACTCATGCTTTTAGAGACTTGTTTGGGCTCATGAGAGGAGTAAAAAAACATCAAAAATTTCAGTCCTGCATGATTCTACCAAGAAATGTGTGTTCATTCAAACCGCTGGTTTTTGATAGTTTGGGCCCTATTGAATAATGAATGTTTTGAATTTTCTCCAAAAGTAAAGTAGTTGCAAACTCATCCTTTTAGAAACTTGTTTGGGCTGTTGAGAGGAGTAAAAAACCATCAAAAATTTCAATCCTGCATGATTTTACCAAGAAATGTGATTCTTCATTTTAAAACCTGATTTTTGCTATTGGGCTCTATTGCATATTGAATGTTTTGAATTTTCTCCAAAAGTAAAGTAGTTGCAAACTCATGCTTTTAGAGACTTGTTTGGGCTCATGAGAGGAGTAGAAAAACATCAAAAATTTCAGTCCTGCATGATTCTTCCAAGAAATGTGTGTTCATTCAAACCGCTGGTTTTTGATAGTTTGAGCCCTATTGAATAATGAATGTTTTGAATTTTCTCCAAAAGTAAAGTAGTTGCAAACTCATCCTTTTAGAAACTTGTTTGGGCTGTTGAGAGGAGTAAAAAACCATCAAAAATTTCAATCCTGCATGATTCTACCAAGAAATGTGATTCTTCATTCAAAACGCTGGTTTTTGCTATTGGGCTCTATTGAATAATGAATGTTTTGAATTTTCTCCAAAAGTAAAGTAGTTGCAAACTCATCCTTTTAGAGACTTGTTTGGGCTCATGAGAGGAGTAGAAAAACATCAAAAATTTCAGTCCTGCACGATTCTACCAAGAAATGTGTGTTCATTCAAACCGCTGGTTTTTGATATTTTGGGCCCTATTGAATAATGAATGTTTTGAATTTTCTCCAAAAATAAAGTAGTTGCAAACTCATCCTTTTAGAAACTTGTTTGGGCTGTTGAGAGGAGTAAAAAACCATCAAAAATTTCAATCCTTCATGATTCTACCAAGAAATGTGATTCTTCATTCAAAACGCTGGTTTTTGCTATTGGGCTCTATTGAATAATGAATGTTTTGAATTTTCTCCAAAAGTAAAGTAGTTGCAAACTCATCCTTTTAGAGACTTGTTTGGGCTCATGAGAGGAGTAGAAAAACATCAAAAATTTCAGTCCTGCACGATTCTACCAAGAAATGTGTGTTCATTCAAACCGCTGGTTTTTGATATTTTGGGCCCTATTGAATAATGAATGTTTTGAATTTTCTCCAAAAATAAAGTAGTTGCAAACTCATCCTTTTAGAAACTTGTTTGGGCTGTTGAGAGGAGTAAAAAACCATCAAAAATTTCAATCCTGCATGATTCTACCAAGAAATGTGATTCTTCATTCAAAACGCTGGTTTTTGCTATTGGGCTCTTTTGAGTAATGAATGTTTTGAATTTTCTCCAAAAGTAAAGTAGTTGCAAACTCATGCTTTTAGAGACTTGTTTGGGCTCATGAGAGGAGTAGAAAAACATCAAAAATTTCAGTCCTGCATGATTCTACCAAGAAATGTGTGTTCATTCAAACCGCTGGTTTTTGATAGTTTGGGCCCTATTGAATAATGAATGTTTTGAATTTTCTCCAAAAGTAAAGTAGTTGCAAACTCATCCTTTTAGAAACTTGTTTGGGCTGTTGAGAGGAGTAAAAAACCATCAAAAATTTCAATCCTGCATGATTTTACCAAGAAATGTGATTCTTCATTCAAAACCTGATTTTTGCTATTGGGCTCTATTGAATAATGAATGTTTTGAATTTTCTCCAAAAGTAAAGTAGTTGCAAACTCATGCTTTTAGAGACTTGTTTGGGCTCATGAGAGTAGTAGAAAAACATCAAAAATTTCAGTCCTGCATGATTCTACCAAGAAATGTATGTTCATTGAAACCGCTGGTTTTTGATAGTTTGGGCCCTATTGAATAATGAATGTTTTGAATTTTCTCCAAAAGTAAAGTAGTTGCAAACTCATCCTTTTAGAAACTTGTTTGGGCTGTTGAGAGGAGTAAAAAACCATCAAAAATTTCAATCCTGCATGATTCTACCAAGAAATGTGATTCTTCATTCAAAACGCTGGTTTTTGCTATTGGGCTCTTTTGAGTAATGAATGTTTTGAATTTTCTCCAAAAGTAAAGTAGTTGCAAACTCATGCTTTTAGAGACTTGTTTGGGCTCATGAGAGGAGTAGAAAAACATCAAAAATTTCAGTCCTGCATGATTCTACCAAGAAATGTGTGTTCATTCAAACCGCTGGTTTTTGATAGTTTGGGCCCTATTGAATAATGAATGTTTTGAATTTTCTCCAAAAGTAAAGTAGTTGCAAACTCATCCTTTTAGAAACTTGTTTGGGCTGTTGAGAGGAGTAAAAAACCATCAAAAATTTCAATCCTGCATGATTCTACCAAGAAATGTGATTCTTCATTCAAAACGCTGGTTTTTGCTATTGGGCTCTATTGAATAATGAATGTTTTGAATTTTCTCCAAAAGTAAAGTAGTTGCAAACTCATCCTTTTAGAGACTTGTTTGGGCTCATGAGAGGAGTAGAAAAACATCAAAAATTTCAGTCCTGCACGATTCTACCAAGAAATGTGTGTTCATTCAAACCGCTGGTTTTTGATATTTTGGGCCCTATTGAATAATGAATGTTTTGAATTTTCTCCAAAAATAAAGTAGTTGCAAACTCATCCTTTTAGAAACTTGTTTGGGCTGTTGAGAGGAGTAAAAAACCATCAAAAATTTCAATCCTTCATGATTCTACCAAGAAATGTGATTCTTCATTCAAAACGCTGGTTTTTGCTATTGGGCTCTATTGAATAATGAATGTTTTGAATTTTCTCCAAAAGTAAAGTAGTTGCAAACTCATCCTTTTAGAGACTTGTTTGGGCTCATGAGAGGAGTAGAAAAACATCAAAAATTTCAGTCCTGCACGATTCTACCAAGAAATGTGTGTTCATTCAAACCGCTGGTTTTTGATATTTTGGGCCCTATTGAATAATGAATGTTTTGAATTTTCTCCAAAAATAAAGTAGTTGCAAACTCATCCTTTTAGAAACTTGTTTGGGCTGTTGAGAGGAGTAAAAAACCATCAAAAATTTCAATCCTGCATGATTCTACCAAGAAATGTGATTCTTTATTCAAAACCTGATTTTTGCTATTGGGCTCTATTGAATAATGAATGTTTTGAATTTTCTCCAAAAGTAAAGTAGTTGCAAACTCATGCTTTTAGAGACTTGTTTGGGCTCATGAGAGTAGAAAAACATCAAAAATTTCAGTCCTGCATGATTCTACCAAGAAATGTGTGTTCATTGAAACCGCTGGTTTTTGATAGTTTGGGCCCTATTGAATAATGAATGTTTTGAATTTTCTCCAAAAGTAAAGTAGTTGCAAACTCATCCTTTTAGAAACTTGTTTGGGCTGTTGAGAGGAGTAAAAAACCATCAAAAATTTCAATCCTGCATGATTCTACCAAGAAATGTGATTCTTCATTCAAAACGCTGGTTTTTGCTATTGGGCTCTTTTGAGTAATGAATGTTTTGAATTTTCTCCAAAAGTAAAGTAGTTGCAAACTCATGCTTTTAGAGACTTGTTTGGGCTCATGAGAGGAGTAAAAAAACATCAAAAATTTCAGTCCTGCATGATTCTACCAAGAAATGTGTGTTCATTCAAACCGCTGGTTTTTGATAGTTTGGGCCCTATTGAATAATGAATGTTTTGAATTTTCTCCAAAAGTAAAGTAGTTGCAAACTCATCCTTTTAGAAACTTGTTTGGGCTGTTGAGAGGAGTAAAAAACCATCAAAAATTTCAATCCTGCATGATTTTACCAAGAAATGTGATTCTTCATTTTAAAACCTGATTTTTGCTATTGGGCTCTATTGCATATTGAATGTTTTGAATTTTCTCCAAAAGTAAAGTAGTTGCAAACTCATGCTTTTAGAGACTTGTTTGGGCTCATGAGAGGAGTAGAAAAACATCAAAAATTTCAGTCCTGCATGATTCTTCCAAGAAATGTGTGTTCATTCAAACCGCTGGTTTTTGATAGTTTGAGCCCTATTGAATAATGAATGTTTTGAATTTTCTCCAAAAGTAAAGTAGTTGCAAACTCATCCTTTTAGAAACTTGTTTGGGCTGTTGAGAGGAGTAAAAAACCATCAAAAATTTCAATCCTGCATGATTCTACCAAGAAATGTGATTCTTCATTCAAAACGCTGGTTTTTGCTATTGGGCTCTATTGAATAATGAATGTTTTGAATTTTCTCCAAAAGTAAAGTAGTTGCAAACTCATCCTTTTAGAGACTTGTTTGGGCTCATGAGAGGAGTAGAAAAACATCAAAAATTTCAGTCCTGCACGATTCTACCAAGAAATGTGTGTTCATTCAAACCGCTGGTTTTTGATATTTTGGGCCCTATTGAATAATGAATGTTTTGAATTTTCTCCAAAAATAAAGTAGTTGCAAACTCATCCTTTTAGAAACTTGTTTGGGCTGTTGAGAGGAGTAAAAAACCATCAAAAATTTCAATCCTTCATGATTCTACCAAGAAATGTGATTCTTCATTCAAAACGCTGGTTTTTGCTATTGGGCTCTATTGAATAATGAATGTTTTGAATTTTCTCCAAAAGTAAAGTAGTTGCAAACTCATCCTTTTAGAGACTTGTTTGGGCTCATGAGAGGAGTAGAAAAACATCAAAAATTTCAGTCCTGCACGATTCTACCAAGAAATGTGTGTTCATTCAAACCGCTGGTTTTTGATATTTTGGGCCCTATTGAATAATGAATGTTTTGAATTTTCTCCAAAAATAAAGTAGTTGCAAACTCATCCTTTTAGAAACTTGTTTGGGCTGTTGAGAGGAGTAAAAAACCATCAAAAATTTCAATCCTGCATGATTCTACCAAGAAATGTGATTCTTTATTCAAAACCTGATTTTTGCTATTGGGCTCTATTGAATAATGAATGTTTTGAATTTTCTCCAAAAGTAAAGTAGTTGCAAACTCATGCTTTTAGAGACTTGTTTGGGCTCATGAGAGGAGTAGAAAAACATCAAAAATTTCAGTCCTGCATGATTCTACCAAGAAATGTGTGTTCATTGAAACCGCTGGTTTTTGATAGTTTGGGCCCTATTGAATAATGAATGTTTTGAATTTTCTCCAAAAGTAAAGTAGTTGCAAACTCATCCTTTTAGAAACTTGTTTGGGCTGTTGAGAGGAGTAAAAAACCATCAAAAATTTCAATCCTGCATGATTCTACCAAGAAATATGATTCTTCATTCAAAACGCTGGTTTTTGCTATTGGGCTCTTTTGAGTAATGAATGTTTTGAATTTTCTCCAAAAGTAAAGTAGTTGCAAACTCATGCTTTTAGAGACTTGTTTGGGCTCATGAGAGGAGTAAAAAAACATCAAAAATTTCAGTCCTGCATGATTCTACCAAGAAATGTGTGTTCATTCAAACCGCTGGTTTTTGATAGTTTGGGCCCTATTGAATAATGAATGTTTTGAATTTTCTCCAAAAGTAAAGTAGTTGCAAACTCATCCTTTTAGAAACTTGTTTGGGCTGTTGAGAGGAGTTAAAAACCATCAAAAATTTCAATCCTGCATGATTTTACCAAGAAATGTGATTCTTCATTTTAAAACCTGATTTTTGCTATTGGGCTCTATTGCATATTGAATGTTTTGAATTTTCTCCAAAAGTAAAGTAGTTGCAAACTCATGCTTTTAGAGACTTGTTTGGGCTCATGAGAGGAGTAGAAAAACATCAAAAATTTCAGTCCTGCATGATTCTTCCAAGAAATGTGTGTTCATTCAAACCGCTGGTTTTTGATAGTTTGAGCCCTATTGAATAATGAATGTTTTGAATTTTCTCCAAAAGTAAAGTAGTTGCAAACTCATCCTTTTAGAAACTTGTTTGGGCTGTTGAGAGGAGTAAAAAACCATCAAAAATTTCAATCCTGCATGATTCTACCAAGAAATGTGATTCTTCATTCAAAACCTGATTTTTGCTATTGGGCTCTATTGAATAATGAATGTTTTGAATTTTCTCCAAAAGTAAAGTAGTTGCAAACTCATGCTTTTAGAGACTTGTTTGGGCTCATGAGAGGAGTAGAAAAACATCAAAAATTTCAGTCCTGCATGATTCTACCAAGAAATGTGTGTTCATTGAAACCGCTGGTTTTTGATAGTTTGGGCCCTATTGAATAATGAATGTTTTGAATTTTCTCCAAAAGTAAAGTAGTTGCAAACTCATCCTTTTAGAAACTTGTTTGGGCTGTTGAGAGGAGTAAAAAACCATCAAAAATTTCAATCCTGCATGATTCTACCAAGAAATGTGATTCTTCATTCAAAACGCTGGTTTTTGCTATTGGGCTCTTTTGAGTAATGAATGTTTTGAATTTTCTCCAAAAGTAAAGTAGTTGCAAACTCATGCATTTAGAGACTTGTTTGGGCTCATGAGAGGAGTAGAAAAACATCAAAAATTTCAGTCCTGCATGATTCTACCAAGAAATGTGTGTTCATTCAAACCGCTGGTTTTTGATAGTTTGGGCCCTATTGAATAATGAATGTTTTGAATTTTCTCCAAAAGTAAAGTAGTTGCAAACTCATCCTTTTAGAAACTTGTTTGGGCTGTTGAGAGGAGTAAAAAACCATCAAAAATTTCAATCCTGCATGATTTTACCAAGAAATGTGATTCTTCATTCAAAACCTGATTTTTGCTATTGGGCTCTATTGAATAATGAATGTTTTGAATTTTCTCCAAAAGTAAAGTAGTTGCAAACTCATGCTTTTAGAGACTTGTTTGGGCTCATGAGAGTAGTAGAAAAACATCAAAAATTTCAGTCCTGCATGATTCTACCAAGAAATGTGTGTTCATTGAAACCGCTGGTTTTTGATAGTTTGGGCCCTATTGAATAATGAATGTTTTGAATTTTCTCCAAAACTAAAGTAGTTGCAAACTCATCCTTTTAGAAACTTGTTTGGGCTGTTGAGAGGAGTAAAAAACCATCAAAAATTTCAATCCTGCATGATTCTACCAAGAAATGTGATTCTTCATTCAAAACGCTGGTTTTTGCTATTGGGCTCTTTTGAGTAATGAATGTTTTGAATTTTCTCCAAAAGTAAAGTAGTTGCAAACTCATGCTTTTAGAGACTTGTTTGGGCTCATGAGAGGAGTAGAAAAACATCAAAAATTTCAGTCCTGCATGATTCTACCAAGAAATGTGTGTTCATTCAAACCGCTGGTTTTTGATAGTTTGGGCCCTATTGAATAATGAATGTTTTGAATTTTCTCCAAAAGTAAAGTAGTTGCAAACTCATCCTTTTAGAAACTTGTTTGGGCTGTTGAGAGGAGTAAAAAACCATCAAAAATTTCAATCCTGCATGATTCTACCAAGAAATGTGATTCTTCATTCAAAACGCTGGTTTTTGCTATTGGGCTCTATTGAATAATGAATGTTTTGAATTTTCTCCAAAAGTAAAGTAGTTGCAAACTCATCCTTTTAGAGACTTGTTTGGGCTCATGAGAGGAGTAGAAAAACATCAAAAATTTCAGTCCTGCACGATTCTACCAAGAAATGTGTGTTCATTCAAACCGCTGGTTTTTGATATTTTGGGCCCTATTGAATAATGAATGTTTTGAATTTTCTCCAAAAATAAAGTAGTTGCAAACTCATCCTTTTAGAAACTTGTTTGGGCTGTTGAGAGGAGTAAAAAACCATCAAAAATTTCAATCCTGCATGATTTTACCAAGAAATGTGATTCTTCATTCAAAACCTGATTTTTGCTATTGGGCTCTATTGAATAGTGAATGTTTTGAATTTTCTCCAAAAGTAAAGTAGTTGCAAACTCATGCTTTTAGAGACTTGTTTGGGCTCATGAGAGGAGTAGAAAAACATCAAAAATTTCAGTCCTGCATGATTCTACCAAGAAATGTGTGTTCATTGAAACCGCTGGTTTTTGATAGTTTGGGCCCTATTGAATAATGAATGTTTTGAATTTTCTCCAAAAGTAAAGTAGTTGCAAACTCATCCTTTTAGAAACTTGTTTGGGCTGTTGAGAGGAGTAAAAAACCATCAAAAATTTCAATCCTGCATGATTCTACCAAGAAATGTGATTCTTCATTCAAAACCTGATTTTTGCTATTGGGCTCTATTGAATAATGAATGTTTTGAATTTTCTCCAAAAGTAAAGTAGTTGCAAACTCATGCTTTTAGAGACTTGTTTGGGCTCATGAGAGGAGTAGAAAAACATCAAAAATTTCAGTCCTGCATGATTCTACCAAGAAATGTGTGTTCATTGAAACCGCTGGTTTTTGCTAGTTTGGGCCCTATTGAATAATGAATGTTTTGAATTTTCTCCAAAAGTAAAGTAGTTGCAAACTCATCCTTTTAGAAACTTGTTTGGGCTGTTGAGAGGAGTAAAAAACCATCAAAAATTTCAATCCTGCATGATTTTACCAAGAAATGTGATTCTTCATTTTAAAACCTGATTTTTGCTATTGGGCTCTATTGAATAATGAATGTTTTGAATTTTCTCCAAAAGTAAAGTAGTTGCAAACTCATGCTTTTAGAGACTTGTTTGGGCTCATGAGAGTAGAAAAACATCAAAAATTTCAGTCCTGCATGATTCTTCCAAGAAATGTGTGTTCATTCAAACCGCTGGTTTTTGATAGTTTGGGCCCTATTGAATAATGAATGTTTTGAATTTTCTCCAAAAGTAAAGTAGTTGCAAACTCATCCTTTTAGAAACTTGTTTGGGCTGTTGAGAGGAGTAAAAAACCATCAAAAATTTCAATCCTGCATGATTCTACCAAGAAATGTGATTCTTCATTCAAAACGCTGGTTTTTGCTATTGGGCTCTATTGAATAATGAATGTTTTGAATTTTCTCCAAAAGTAAAGTAGTTGCAAACTCATGCTTTTAGAGACTTGTTTGGGCTCATGAGAGGAGTAGAAAAACATCAAAATTTTCAGTCCTGCATGATTCTACCAAGAAATGTGTGTTCATTGAAAACGCTGGTTTTTGATAGTTTGGGCCCTATTGAATAATGAATGTTTTGAATTTTCTCCAAAAGTAAAGTAGTTGCAAACTCATCATTTTAGAAACTTGTTTGGGCTGTTGAGAGGAGTAAAAAACCATCAAAAATTTCAATCCTGCATGATTCTACCAAGAAATGTGATTCTTCATTCAAAACGCTGGTTTTTGCTATTGGGCTCTTTTGAGTAATGAATGTTTTGAATTTTCTCCAAAAGTAAAGTAGTTGCAAACTCATGCTTTTAGAGACTTGTTTGGGCTCATGAGAGGAGTAAAAAAACATCAAAAATTTCAGTCCTGCATGATTCTACCAAGAAATGTGTGTTCATTCAAACCGCTGGTTTTTGATAGTTTGGGCCCTATTGAATAATGAATGTTTTGAATTTTCTCCAAAAGTAAAGTAGTTGCAAACTCATCCTTTTAGAAACTTGTTTGGGCTGTTGAGAGGAGTAAAAAACCATCAAAAATTTCAATCCTGCATGATTTTACCAAGAAATGTGATTCTTCATTTTAAAACCTGATTTTTGCTATTGGGCTCTATTGAATAATGAATGTTTTGAATTTTCTCCAAAAGTAAAGTAGTTGCAAACTCATGCTTTTAGAGACTTGTTTGGGCTCATGAGAGGAGTAGAAAAACATCAAAAATTTCAGTCCTGCATGATTCTTCCAAGAAATGTGTGTTCATTCAAACCGCTGGTTTTTGATAGTTTGGGCCCTATTGAATAATGAATGTTTTGAATTTTCTCCAAAAGTAAAGTAGTTGCAAACTCATCCTTTTAGAAACTTGTTTGGGCTGTTGAGAGGAGTAAAAAACCATCAAAAATTTCAATCCTGCATGATTCTACCAAGAAATGTGATTCTTCATTCAAAACGCTGGTTTTTGCTATTGGGCTCTATTGAATAATGAATGTTTTGAATTTTCTCCAAAAGTAAAGTAGTTGCAAACTCATGCTTTTAGAGACTTGTTTGGGCTCATGAGAGGAGTAGAAAAACATCAAAAATTTCAGTCCTGCATGATTCTACCAAGAAATGTGTGTTCATTGAAACCGCTGGTTTTTGATAGTTTGGGCCCTATTGAATAATGAATGTTTTGAATTTTCTCCAAAAGTAAAGTAGTTGCAAACTCATCCTTTTAGAAACTTGTTTGGGCTGTTGAGAGGAGTAAAAAACCATCAAAAATTTCAATCCTGCATGATTCTACCAAGAAATGTGATTCTTCATTCAAAACGCTGGTTTTTGCTATTGGGCTCTTTTGAGTAATGAAAGTTTTGAATTTTCTCCAAAAGTAAAGTAGTTGCAAACTCATGCTTTTAGAGACTTGTTTGGGCTCATGAGAGGAGTAAAAAAACATCAAAAATTTCAGTCCTGCATGATTCTACCAAGAAATGTGTGTTCATTCAAACCGCTGGTTTTTGATAGTTTGGGCCCTATTGAATAATGAATGTTTTGAATTTTCTCCAAAAGTAAAGTAGTTGCAAACTCATCCTTTTAGAAACTTGTTTGGGCTGTTGAGAGGAGTAAAAAACCATCAAAAATTTCAATCCTGCATGATTTTACCAAGAAATGTGATTCTTCATTTTAAAACCTGATTTTTGCTATTGGGCTCTATTGAATAATGAATGTTTTGAATTTTCTCCAAAAGTAAAGTAGTTGCAAACTCATGCTTTTAGAGACTTGTTTGGGCTCATGAGAGGAGTAGAAAAACATCAAAAATTTCAGTCCTGCATGATTCTTCCAAGAAATGTGTGTTCATTCAAACCGCTGGTTTTTGATAGTTTGGGCCCTATTGAATAATGAATGTTTTGAATTTTCTCCAAAAGTAAAGTAGTTGCAAACTCATCCTTTTAGAAACTTGTTTGGGCTGTTGAGAGGAGTAAAAAACCATCAAAAATTTCAATCCTGCATGATTTTACCAAGAAATGTGATTCTTCATTTTAAAACCTGATTTTTGCTATTGGGCTCTATTGCATATTGAATGTTTTGAATTTTCTCCAAAAGTAAAGTAGTTGCAAACTCATGCTTTTAGAGACTTGTTTGGGCTCATGAGAGGAGTAGAAAAACATCAAAAATTTCAGTCCTGCATGATTCTTCCAAGAAATGTGTGTTCATTCAAACCGCTGGTTTTTGATAGTTTGAGCCCTATTGAATAATGAATGTTTTGAATTTTCTCCAAAAGTAAAGTAGTTGCAAACTCATCCTTTTAGAAACTTGTTTGGGCTGTTGAGAGGAGTAAAAAACCATCAAAAATTTCAATCCTGCATGATTCTACCAAGAAATGTGATTCTTCATTCAAAACCTGATTTTTGCTATTGGGCTCTATTGAATAATGAATGTTTTGAATTTTCTCCAAAAGTAAAGTAGTTGCAAACTCATGCTTTTAGAGACTTGTTTGGGCTCATGAGAGGAGTAGAAAAACATCAAAAATTTCAGTCCTGCATGATTCTACCAAGAAATGTGTGTTCATTGAAACCGCTGGTTTTTGATAGTTTGGGCCCTGTTGAATAATGAATGTTTTGAATTTTCTCCAAAAGTAAAGTAGTTGCAAACTCATCCTTTTAGAAACTTGTTTGGGCTGTTGAGAGGAGTAAAAAACCATCAAAAATTTCAATCCTGCATGATTCTACCAAGAAATGTGATTCTTCATTCAAAACGCTGGTTTTTGCTATTGGGCTCTTTTGAGTAATGAATGTTTTGAATTTTCTCCAAAAGTAAAGTAGTTGCAAACTCATGCTTTTAGAGACTTGTTTGGGCTCATGAGAGGAGTAGAAAAACATCAAAAATTTCAGTCCTGCATGATTCTACCAAGAAATGTGTGTTCATTGAAACCGCTGGTTTTTGATAGTTTGGGCCCTATTGAATAATGAATGTTTTGAATTTTCTCCAAAAGTAAAGTAGTTGCAAACTCATCCTTTTAGAAACTTGTTTGGGCTGTTGAGAGGAGTAAAAAACCATCAAAAATTTCAATCCTGCATGATTCTACCAAGAAATGTGATTCTTCATTCAAAACGCTGGTTTTTGCTATTGGGCTCTTTTGAGTAATGAAAGTTTTGAATTTTCTCCAAAAGTAAAGTAGTTGCAAACTCATGCTTTTAGAGACTTGTTTGGGCTCATGAGAGGAGTAAAAAAACATCAAAAATTTCAGTCCTGCATGATTCTACCAAGAAATGTGTGTTCATTCAAACCGCTGGTTTTTGATAGTTTGGGCCCTATTGAATAATGAATGTTTTGAATTTTCTCCAAAAGTAAAGTAGTTGCAAACTCATCCTTTTAGAAACTTGTTTGGGCTGTTGAGAGGAGTAAAAAACCATCAAAAATTTCAATCCTGCATGATTTTACCAAGAAATGTGATTCTTCATTTTAAAACCTGATTTTTGCTATTGGGCTCTATTGAATAATGAATGTTTTGAATTTTCTCCAAAAGTAAAGTAGTTGCAAACTCATGCTTTTAGAGACTTGTTTGGGCTCATGAGAGGAGTAGAAAAACATCAAAAATTTCAGTCCTGCATGATTCTTCCAAGAAATGTGTGTTCATTCAAACCGCTGGTTTTTGATAGTTTGGGCCCTATTGAAT
Organism: Dendrobates tinctorius; assembly: GCF_039654945.1. Lineage (NCBI taxonomy): Eukaryota > Metazoa > Chordata > Amphibia > Anura > Dendrobatidae > Dendrobates > Dendrobates tinctorius. The sequence goes on along the minus strand of NW_027361701.1, from coordinate 10,904,544 downwards.
AATGAATGTTTTGAATTTTCTCCAAAAGTAAAGTAGTTGCAAACTCATCCTTTTAGAAACTTGTTTGGGCTGTTGAGAGGAGTAAAAAACCATCAAAAATTTCAATCCTGCATGATTTTACCAAGAAATGTGATTCTTCATTTTAAAACCTGATTTTTGCTATTGGGCTCTATTGCATATTGAATGTTTTGAATTTTCTCCAAAAGTAAAGTAGTTGCAAACTCATGCTTTTAGAGACTTGTTTGGGCTCATGAGAGGAGTAGAAAAACATCAAAAATTTCAGTCCTGCATGATTCTTCCAAGAAATGTGTGTTCATTCAAACCGCTGGTTTTTGATAGTTTGAGCCCTATTGAATAATGAATGTTTTGAATTTTCTCCAAAAGTAAAGTAGTTGCAAACTCATCCTTTTAGAAACTTGTTTGGGCTGTTGAGAGGAGTAAAAAACCATCAAAAATTTCAATCCTGCATGATTCTACCAAGAAATGTGATTCTTCATTCAAAACCTGATTTTTGCTATTGGGCTCTATTGAATAATGAATGTTTTGAATTTTCTCCAAAAGTAAAGTAGTTGCAAACTCATGCTTTTAGAGACTTGTTTGGGCTCATGAGAGGAGTAGAAAAACATCAAAAATTTCAGTCCTGCATGATTCTACCAAGAAATGTGTGTTCATTGAAACCGCTGGTTTTTGATAGTTTGGGCCCTGTTGAATAATGAATGTTTTGAATTTTCTCCAAAAGTAAAGTAGTTGCAAACTCATCCTTTTAGAAACTTGTTTGGGCTGTTGAGAGGAGTAAAAAACCATCAAAAATTTCAATCCTGCATGATTCTACCAAGAAATGTGATTCTTCATTCAAAACGCTGGTTTTTGCTATTGGGCTCTTTTGAGTAATGAATGTTTTGAATTTTCTCCAAAAGTAAAGTAGTTGCAAACTCATGCTTTTAGAGAGTTGTTTGGGCTCATGAGAGGAGTAGAAAAACATCAAAAATTTCAGTCCTGCATGATTCTACCAAGAAATGTGTGTTCATTCAAACCGCTGGTTTTTGATAGTTTGGGCCCTATTGAATAATGAATGTTTTGAATTTTCTCCAAAAGTAAAGTAGTTGCAAACTCATCCTTTTAGAAACTTGTTTGGGCTGTTGAGAGGAGTAAAAAACCATCAAAAATTTCAATCCTGCATGATTTTACCAAGAAATGTGATTCTTCATTTTAAAACCTGATTTTTGCTATTGGGCTCTATTGAATAATGAATGTTTAGAATTTTCTCCAAAAGTAAAGTAGTTGCAAACTCATGCTTTTAGAGACTTGTTTGGGCTCATGAGAGGAGTAGAAAAACATCAAAAATTTCAGTCCTGCATGATTCTTCCAAGAAATGTGTGTTCATTGAAACCGCTGGTTTTTGATAGTTTGGGCCCTATTGAATAATGAATGTTTTGAATTTTCTCCAAAAGTAAAGTAGTTGCAAACTCATCCTTTTAGAAACTTGTTTGGGCTGTTGAGAGGAGTAAAAAACCATCAAAAATTTCAATCCTGCATGATTCTACCAAGAAATGTGATTCTTCATTCAAAACGCTGGTTTTTGCTATTGGGCTCTTTTGAGTAATGAAAGTTTTGAATTTTCTCCAAAAGTAAAGTAGTTGCAAACTCATGCTTTTAGAGACTTGTTTGGGCTCATGAGAGGAGTAAAAAAACATCAAAAATTTCAGTCCTGCATGATTCTACCAAGAAATGTGTGTTCATTCAAACCGCTGGTTTTTGATAGTTTGGGCCCTATTGAATAATGAATGTTTTGAATATTCTCCAAAAGTAAAGTAGTTGCAAACTCATCCTTTTAGAAACTTGTTTGGGCTGTTGAGAGGAGTAAAAAACCATCAAAAATTTCAATCCTGCATGATTTTACCAAGAAATGTGATTCTTCATTTTAAAACCTGATTTTTGCTATTGGGCTCTATTGAATAATGAATGTTTTGAATTTTCTCCAAAAGTAAAGTAGTTGCAAACTCATGCTTTTAGAGACTTGTTTGGGCTCATGAGAGGAGTAGAAAAACATCAAAAATTTCAGTCCTGCATGATTCTTCCAAGAAATGTGTGTTCATTCAAACCGCTGGTTTTTGATAGTTTGGGCCCTATTGAATAATGAATGTTTTGAATTTTCTCCAAAAGTAAAGTAGTTGCAAACTCATCCTTTTAGAAACTTGTTTGGGCTGTTGAGAGGAGTAAAAAACCATCAAAAATTTCAATCCTGCATGATTCTACCAAGAAATGTGATTCTTCATTCAAAACGCTGGTTTTTGCTATTGGGCTCTATTGAATAATGAATGTTTTGAATTTTCTCCAAAAGTAAAGTAGTTGCAAACTCATGCTTTTAGAGACTTGTTTGGGCTCATGAGAGGAGTAGAAAAACATCAAAAATTTCAGTCCTGCATGATTCTACCAAGAAATGTGTGTTCATTGAAACCGCTGGTTTTTGATAGTTTGGGCCCTATTGAATAATGAATGTTTTGAATTTTCTCCAAAAGTAAAGTAGTTGCAAACTCATCCTTTTAGAAACTTGTTTGGGCTGTTGAGAGGAGTAAAAAACCATCAAAAATTTCAATCCTGCATGATTCTACCAAGAAATGTGATTCTTCATTCAAAACGCTGGTTTTTGCTATTGGGCTCTTTTGAGTAATGAAAGTTTTGAATTTTCTCCAAAAGTAAAGTAGTTGCAAACTCATGCTTTTAGAGACTTGTTTGGGCTCATGAGAGGAGTAAAAAAACATCAAAAATTTCAGTCCTGCATGATTCTACCAAGAAATGTGTGTTCATTGAAACCGCTGGTTTTTGATAGTTTGGGCTCTATTGAATAATGAATGTTTTGAATTTTCTCCAAAAGTAAAGTAGTTGCAAACTCATCCTTTTAGAAACTTGTTTGGGCTGTTGAGAGGAGTAAAAAACCATCAAAAATTTCAATCCTGCATGATTTTACCAAGAAATGTGATTCTTCATTTTAAAACCTGATTTTTGCTATTGGGCTCTATTGAATAATGAATGTTTTGAATTTTCTCCAAAAGTAAAGTAGTTGCAAACTCATGCTTTTAGAGACTTGTTTGGGCTCATGAGAGTAGAAAAACATCAAAAATTTCAGTCCTGCATGATTCTTCCAAGAAATGTGTGTTCATTCAAACCGCTGGTTTTTGATAGTTTGGGCCCTATTGAATAATGAATGTTTTGAATTTTCTCCAAAAGTAAAGTAGTTGCAAACTCATCCTTTTAGAAACTTGTTTGGGCTGTTGAGAGGAGTAAAAAACCATCAAAAATTTCAATCCTGCATGATTCTACCAAGAAATGTGATTCTTCATTCAAAACGCTGGTTTTTGCTATTGGGCTCTATTGAATAATGAATGTTTTGAATTTTCTCCAAAAGTAAAGTAGTTGCAAACTCATGCTTTTAGAGACTTGTTTGGGCTCATGAGAGGAGTAGAAAAACATCAAAATTTTCAGTCCTGCATGATTCTACCAAGAAATGTGTGTTCATTGAAAACGCTGGTTTTTGATAGTTTGGGCCCTATTGAATAATGAATGTTTTGAATTTTCTCCAAAAGTAAAGTAGTTGCAAACTCATCATTTTAGAAACTTGTTTGGGCTGTTGAGAGGAGTAAAAAACCATCAAAAATTTCAATCCTGCATGATTCTACCAAGAAATGTGATTCTTCATTCAAAACGCTGGTTTTTGCTATTGGGCTCTTTTGAGTAATGAATGTTTTGAATTTTCTCCAAAAGTAAAGTAGTTGCAAACTCATGCTTTTAGAGACTTGTTTGGGCTCATGAGAGGAGTAAAAAAACATCAAAAATTTCAGTCCTGCATGATTCTACCAAGAAATGTGTGTTCATTCAAACCGCTGGTTTTTGATAGTTTGGGCCCTATTGAATAATGAATGTTTTGAATTTTCTCCAAAAGTAAAGTAGTTGCAAACTCATCCTTTTAGAAACTTGTTTGGGCTGTTGAGAGGAGTAAAAAACCATCAAAAATTTCAATCCTGCATGATTTTACCAAGAAATGTGATTCTTCATTTTAAAACCTGATTTTTGCTATTGGGCTCTATTGAATAATGAATGTTTTGAATTTTCTCCAAAAGTAAAGTAGTTGCAAACTCATGCTTTTAGAGACTTGTTTGGGCTCATGAGAGGAGTAGAAAAACATCAAAAATTTCAGTCCTGCATGATTCTTCCAAGAAATGTGTGTTCATTCAAACCGCTGGTTTTTGATAGTTTGGGCCCTATTGAATAATGAATGTTTTGAATTTTCTCCAAAAGTAAAGTAGTTGCAAACTCATCCTTTTAGAAACTTGTTTGGGCTGTTGAGAGGAGTAAAAAACCATCAAAAATTTCAATCCTGCATGATTCTACCAAGAAATGTGATTCTTCATTCAAAACGCTGGTTTTTGCTATTGGGCTCTATTGAATAATGAATGTTTTGAATTTTCTCCAAAAGTAAAGTAGTTGCAAACTCATGCTTTTAGAGACTTGTTTGGGCTCATGAGAGGAGTAGAAAAACATCAAAAATTTCAGTCCTGCATGATTCTACCAAGAAATGTGTGTTCATTGAAACCGCTGGTTTTTGATAGTTTGGGCCCTATTGAATAATGAATGTTTTGAATTTTCTCCAAAAGTAAAGTAGTTGCAAACTCATCCTTTTAGAAACTTGTTTGGGCTGTTGAGAGGAGTAAAAAACCATCAAAAATTTCAATCCTGCATGATTCTACCAAGAAATGTGATTCTTCATTCAAAACGCTGGTTTTTGCTATTGGGCTCTTTTGAGTAATGAAAGTTTTGAATTTTCTCCAAAAGTAAAGTAGTTGCAAACTCATGCTTTTAGAGACTTGTTTGGGCTCATGAGAGGAGTAAAAAAACATCAAAAATTTCAGTCCTGCATGATTCTACCAAGAAATGTGTGTTCATTCAAACCGCTGGTTTTTGATAGTTTGGGCCCTATTGAATAATGAATGTTTTGAATTTTCTCCAAAAGTAAAGTAGTTGCAAACTCATCCTTTTAGAAACTTGTTTGGGCTGTTGAGAGGAGTAAAAAACCATCAAAAATTTCAATCCTGCATGATTTTACCAAGAAATGTGATTCTTCATTTTAAAACCTGATTTTTGCAATTGGGCTCTATTGAATAATGAATGTTTTGAATTTTCTCCAAAAGTAAAGTAGTTGCAAACTCATGCTTTTAGAGACTTGTTTGGGCTCATGAGAGGAGTAGAAAAACATCAAAAATTTCAGTCCTGCATGATTCTTCCAAGAAATGTGTGTTCATTCAAACCGCTGGTTTTTGATATTTTGGGCCCTATTGAATAATGAATGTTTTGAATTTTCTCCAAAAGTAAAGTAGTTGCAAACTCATCCTTTTAGAAACTTGTTTGGGCTGTTGAGAGGAGTAAAAAACCATCAAAAATTTCAATCCTGCATGATTTTACCAAGAAATGTGATTCTTCATTTTAAAACCTGATTTTTGCTATTGGGCTCTATTGCATATTGAATGTTTTGAATTTTCTCCAAAAGTAAAGTAGTTGCAAACTCATGCTTTTAGAGACTTGTTTGGGCTCATGAGAGGAGTAGAAAAACATCAAAAATTTCAGTCCTGCATGATTCTTCCAAGAAATGTGTGTTCATTCAAACCGCTGGTTTTTGATAGTTTGAGCCCTATTGAATAATGAATGTTTTGAATTTTCTCCAAAAGTAAAGTAGTTGCAAACTCATCCTTTTAGAAACTTGTTTGGGCTGTTGAGAGGAGTAAAAAACCATCAAAAATTTCAATCCTGCATGATTCTACCAAGAAATGTGATTCTTCATTCAAAACCTGATTTTTGCTATTGGGCTCTATTGAATAATGAATGTTTTGAATTTTCTCCAAAAGTAAAGTAGTTGCAAACTCATGCTTTTAGAGACTTGTTTGGGCTCATGAGAGGAGTAGAAAAACATCAAAAATTTCAGTCCTGCATGATTCTACCAAGAAATGTGTGTTCATTGAAACCGCTGGTTTTTGATAGTTTGGGCCCTGTTGAATAATGAATGTTTTGAATTTTCTCCAAAAGTAAAGTAGTTGCAAACTCATCCTTTTAGAAACTTGTTTGGGCTGTTGAGAGGAGTAAAAAACCATCAAAAATTTCAATCCTGCATGATTCTACCAAGAAATGTGATTCTTCATTCAAAACGCTGGTTTTTGCTATTGGGCTCTTTTGAGTAATGAATGTTTTGAATTTTCTCCAAAAGTAAAGTAGTTGCAAACTCATGCTTTTAGAGAGTTGTTTGGGCTCATGAGAGGAGTAGAAAAACATCAAAAATTTCAGTCCTGCATGATTCTACCAAGAAATGTGTGTTCATTCAAACCGCTGGTTTTTGATAGTTTGGGCCCTATTGAATAATGAATGTTTTGAATTTTCTCCAAAAGTAAAGTAGTTGCAAACTCATCCTTTTAGAAACTTGTTTGGGCTGTTGAGAGGAGTAAAAAACCATCAAAAATTTCAATCCTGCATGATTTTACCAAGAAATGTGATTCTTCATTCAAAACCTGATTTTTGCTATTGGGCTCTATTGAATAATGAATGTTTTGAATTTTCTCCAAAAGTAAAGTAGTTGCAAACTCATGCTTTTAGAGACTTGTTTGGGCTCATGAGAGTAGTAGAAAAACATCAAAAATTTCAGTCCTGCATGATTCTACCAAGAAATGTGTGTTCATTGAAACCGCTGGTTTTTGATAGTTTGGGCCCTATTGAATAATGAATGTTTTGAATTTTCTCCAAAAGTAAAGTAGTTGCAAACTCATCCTTTTAGAAACTTGTTTGGGCTGTTGAGAGGAGTAAAAAACCATCAAAAATTTCAATCCTGCATGATTCTACCAAGAAATGTGATTCTTCATTCAAAACGCTGGTTTTTGCTATTGGGCTCTTTTGAGTAATGAATGTTTTGAATTTTCTCCAAAAGTAAAGTAGTTGCAAACTCATGCTTTTAGAGACTTGTTTGGGCTCATGAGAGGAGTAGAAAAACATCAAAAATTTCAGTCCTGCATGATTCTACCAAGAAATGTGTGTTCATTCAAACCGCTGGTTTTTGATAGTTTGGGCCCTATTGAATAATGAATGTTTTGAATTTTCTCCAAAAGTAAAGTAGTTGCAAACTCATCCTTTTAGAAACTTGTTTGGGCTGTTGAGAGGAGTAAAAAACCATCAAAAATTTCAATCCTGCATGATTCTACCAAGAAATGTGATTCTTCATTCAAAACGCTGGTTTTTGCTATTGGGCTCTATTGAATAATGAATGTTTTGAATTTTCTCCAAAAGTAAAGTAGTTGCAAACTCATCCTTTTAGAGACTTGTTTGGGCTCATGAGAGGAGTAGAAAAACATCAAAAATTTCAGTCCTGCACGATTCTACCAAGAAATGTGTGTTCATTCAAACCGCTGGTTTTTGATATTTTGGGCCCTATTGAATAATGAATGTTTTGAATTTTCTCCAAAAGTAAAGTAGTTGCAAACTCATCCTTTTAGAAACTTGTTTGGGCTGTTGAGAGGAGTAAAAAACCATCAAAAATTTCAATCCTGCATGATTTTACCAAGAAATGTGATTCTTCATTTTAAAACCTGATTTTTGCAATTGGGCTCTATTGAATAATGAATGTTTTGAATTTTCTCCAAAAGTAAAGTAGTTGCAAACTCATGCTTTTAGAGACTTGTTTGGGCTCATGAGAGGAGTAGAAAAACATCAAAAATTTCAGTCCTGCATGATTCTTCCAAGAAATGTGTGTTCATTCAAACCGCTGGTTTTTGATATTTTGGGCCCTATTGAATAATGAATGTTTTGAATTTTCTCCAAAAGTAAAGTAGTTGCAAACTCATCCTTTTAGAAACTTGTTTGGGCTGTTGAGAGGAGTAAAAAACCATCAAAAATTTCAATCCTGCATGATTTTACCAAGAAATGTGATTCTTCATTTTAAAACCTGATTTTTGCTATTGGGCTCTATTGCATATTGAATGTTTTGAATTTTCTCCAAAAGTAAAGTAGTTGCAAACTCATGCTTTTAGAGACTTGTTTGGGCTCATGAGAGGAGTAGAAAAACATCAAAAATTTCAGTCCTGCATGATTCTTCCAAGAAATGTGTGTTCATTCAAACCGCTGGTTTTTGATAGTTTGAGCCCTATTGAATAATGAATGTTTTGAATTTTCTCCAAAAGTAAAGTAGTTGCAAACTCATCCTTTTAGAAACTTGTTTGGGCTGTTGAGAGGAGTAAAAAACCATCAAAAATTTCAATCCTGCATGATTCTACCAAGAAATGTGATTCTTCATTCAAAACCTGATTTTTGCTATTGGGCTCTATTGAATAATGAATGTTTTGAATTTTCTCCAAAAGTAAAGTAGTTGCAAACTCATGCTTTTAGAGACTTGTTTGGGCTCATGAGAGGAGTAGAAAAACATCAAAAATTTCAGTCCTGCATGATTCTACCAAGAAATGTGTGTTCATTGAAACCGCTGGTTTTTGATAGTTTGGGCCCTATTGAATAATGAATGTTTTGAATTTTCTCCAAAAGTAAAGTAGTTGCAAACTCATCCTTTTAGAAACTTGTTTGGGCTGTTGAGAGGAGTAAAAAACCATCAAAAATTTCAATCCTGCATGATTCTACCAAGAAATGTGATTCTTCATTCAAAACGCTGGTTTTTGCTATTGGGCTCTTTTGAGTAATGAATGTTTTGAATTTTCTCCAAAAGTAAAGTAGTTGCAAACTCATGCTTTTAGAGACTTGTTTGGGCTCATGAGAGGAGTAGAAAAACATCAAAAATTTCAGTCCTGCATGATTCTACCAAGAAATGTGTGTTCATTCAAACCGCTGGTTTTTGATAGTTTGGGCCCTATTGAATAATGAATGTTTTGAATTTTCTCCAAAAGTAAAGTAGTTGCAAACTCATCCTTTTAGAAACTTGTTTGGGCTGTTGAGAGGAGTAAAAAACCATCAAAAATTTCAATCCTGCATGATTCTACCAAGAAATGTGATTCTTCATTCAAAACGCTGGTTTTTGCTATTGGGCTCTATTGAATAATGAATGTTTTGACTTTTCTCCAAAAGTAAAGTAGTTGCAAACTCATCCTTTTAGAGACTTGTTTGGGCTCATGAGAGGAGTAGAAAAACATCAAAAATTTCAGTCCTGCACGATTCTACCAAGAAATGTGTGTTCATTCAAACCGCTGGTTTTTGATATTTTGGGCCCTATTGAATAATGAATGTTTTGAATTTTCTCCAAAAATAAAGTAGTTGCAAACTCATCCTTTTAGAAACTTGTTTGGGCTGTTGAGAGGAGTAAAAAACCATCAAAAATTTCAATCCTTCATGATTCTACCAAGAAATGTGATTCTTCATTCAAAACGCTGGTTTTTGCTATTGGGCTCTATTGAATAATGAATGTTTTGAATTTTCTCCAAAAGTAAAGTAGTTGCAAACTCATCCTTTTAGAGACTTGTTTGGGCTCATGAGAGGAGTAGAAAAACATCAAAAATTTCAGTCCTGCACGATTCTACCAAGAAATGTGTGTTCATTCAAACCGCTGGTTTTTGATATTTTGGGCCCTATTGAATAATGAATGTTTTGAATTTTCTCCAAAAATAAAGTAGTTGCAAACTCATCCTTTTAGAAACTTGTTTGGGCTGTTGAGAGGAGTAAAAAGCCATCAAAAATTTCAATCCTGCATGATTCTACCAAGAAATGTGATTCTTTATTCAAAACCTGATTTTTGCTATTGGGCTCTATTGAATAATGAATGTTTTGAATTTTCTCCAAAAGTAAAGTAGTTGCAAACTCATGCTTTTAGAGACTTGTTTGGGCTCATGAGAGGAGTAGAAAAACATCAAAAATTTCAGTCCTGCATGATTCTACCAAGAAATGTGTGTTCATTGAAACCGCTGGTTTTTGATAGTTTGGGCCCTATTGAATAATGAATGTTTTGAATTTTCTCCAAAAGTAAAGTAGTTGCAAACTCATCCTTTTAGAAACTTGTTTGGGCTGTTGAGAGGAGTAAAAAACCATCAAAAATTTCAATCCTGCATGATTCTACCAAGAAATGTGATTCTTCATTCAAAACGCTGGTTTTTGCTATTGGGCTCTTTTGAGTAATGAATGTTTTGAATTTTCTCCAAAAGTAAAGTAGTTGCAAACTCATGCTTTTAGAGACTTGTTTGGGCTCATGAGAGGAGTAAAAAAACATCAAAAATTTCAGTCCTGCATGATTCTACCAAGAAATGTGTGTTCATTCAAACCGCTGGTTTTTGATAGTTTGGGCCCTATTGAATAATGAATGTTTTGAATTTTCTCCAAAAGTAAAGTAGTTGCAAACTCATCCTTTTAGAAACTTGTTTGGGCTGTTGAGAGGAGTAAAAAACCATCAAAAATTTCAATCCTGCATGATTTTACCAAGAAATGTGATTCTTCATTTTAAAACCTGATTTTTGCTATTGGGCTCTATTGCATATTGAATGTTTTGAATTTTCTCCAAAAGTAAAGTAGTTGCAAACTCATGCTTTTAGAGACTTGTTTGGGCTCATGAGAGGAGTAGAAAAACATCAAAAATTTCAGTCCTGCATGATTCTTCCAAGAAATGTGTGTTCATTCAAACCGCTGGTTTTTGATAGTTTGAGCCCTATTGAATAATGAATGTTTTGAATTTTCTCCAAAAGTAAAGTAGTTGCAAACTCATCCTTTTAGAAACTTGTTTGGGCTGTTGAGAGGAGTAAAAAACCATCAAAAATTTCAATCCTGCATGATTCTACCAAGAAATGTGATTCTTCATTCAAAACCTGATTTTTGCTATTGGGCTCTATTGAATAATGAATGTTTTGAATTTTCTCCAAAAGTAAAGTAGTTGCAAACTCATGCTTTTAGAGACTTGTTTGGGCTCATGAGAGGAGTAGAAAAACATCAAAAATTTCAGTCCTGCATGATTCTACCAAGAAATGTGTGTTCATTGAAACCGCTGGTTTTTGATAGTTTGGGCCCTATTGAATAATGAATGTTTTGAATTTTCTCCAAAAGTAAAGTAGTTGCAAACTCATCCTTTTAGAAACTTGTTTGGGCTGTTGAGAGGAGTAAAAAACCATCAAAAATTTCAATCCTGCATGATTCTACCAAGAAATGTGATTCTTCATTCAAAACGCTGGTTTTTGCTATTGGGCTCTTTTGAGTAATGAATGTTTTGAATTTTCTCCAAAAGTAAAGTAGTTGCAAACTCATGCTTTTAGAGACTTGTTTGGGCTCATGAGAGGAGTAGAAAAACATCAAAAATTTCAGTCCTGCATGATTCTACCAAGAAATGTGTGTTCATTCAAACCGCTGGTTTTTGATAGTTTGGGCTCTATTGAATAATGAATGTTTTGAATTTTCTCCAAAAGTAAAGTAGTTGCAAACTCATCCTTTTAGAAACTTGTTTGGGCTGTTGAGAGGAGTAAAAAACCATCAAAAATTTCAATCCTGCATGATTTTACCAAGAAATGTGATTCTTCATTCAAAACCTGATTTTTGCTATTGGGCTCTATTGAATAATGAATGTTTTGAATTTTCTCCAAAAGTAAAGTAGTTGCAAACTCATGCTTTTAGAGACTTGTTTGGGCTCATGAGAGTAGTAGAAAAACATCAAAAATTTCAGTCCTGCATGATTCTACCAAGAAATGTGTGTTCATTGAAACCGCTGGTTTTTGATAGTTTGGGCCCTATTGAATAATGAATGTTTTGAATTTTCTCCAAAAGTAAAGTAGTTGCAAACTCATCCTTTTAGAAACTTGTTTGGGCTGTTGAGAGGAGTAAAAAACCATCAAAAATTTCAATCCTGCATGATTCTACCAAGAAATGTGATTCTTCATTCAAAACGCTGGTTTTTGCTATTGGGCTCTTTTGAGTAATGAATGTTTTGAATTTTCTCCAAAAGTAAAGTAGTTGCAAACTCATGCTTTTAGAGACTTGTTTGGGCTCATGAGAGGAGTAGAAAAACATCAAAAATTTCAGTCCTGCATGATTCTACCAAGAAATGTGTGTTCATTCAAACCGCTGGTTTTTGATAGTTTGGGCCCTATTGAATAATGAATGTTTTGAATTTTCTCCAAAAGTAAAGTAGTTGCAAACTCATCCTTTTAGAAACTTGTTTGGGCTGTTGAGAGGAGTAAAAAACCATCAAAAATTTCAATCCTGCATGATTCTACCAAGAAATGTGATTCTTCATTCAAAACGCTGGTTTTTGCTATTGGGCTCTATTGAATAATGAATGTTTTGAATTTTCTCCAAAAGTAAAGTAGTTGCAAACTCATCCTTTTAGAGACTTGTTTGGGCTCATGAGAGGAGTAGAAAAACATCAAAAATTTCAGTCCTGCACGATTCTACCAAGAAATGTGTGTTCATTCAAACCGCTGGTTTTTGATATTTTGGGCCCTATTGAATAATGAATGTTTTGAATTTTCTCCAAAAATAAAGTAGTTGCAAACTCATCCTTTTAGAAACTTGTTTGGGCTGTTGAGAGGAGTAAAAAACCATCAAAAATTTCAATCCTGCATGATTCTACCAAGAAATGTGATTCTTCATTCAAAACCTGATTTTTGCTATTGGGCTCTATTGAATAATGAATGTTTTGAATTTTCTCCAAAAGTAAAGTAGTTGCAAACTCATGCTTTTAGAGACTTGTTTGGGCTCATGAGAGGAGTAGAAAAACATCAAAAATTTCAGTCCTGCATGATTCTACCAAGAAATGTGTGTTCATTGAAACCGCTGGTTTTTGATAGTTTGGGCCCTATTGAATAATGAATGTTTTGAATTTTCTCCAAAAGTAAAGTAGTTGCAAACTCATCCTTTTAGAAACTTGTTTGGGCTGTTGAGAGGAGTAAAAAACCATCAAAAATTTCAATCCTGCATGATTTTACCAAGAAATGTGATTCTTCATTCAAAACCTGATTTTTGCTATTGGGCTCTATTGAATAGTGAATGTTTTGAATTTTCTCCAAAAGTAAAGTAGTTGCAAACTCATGCTTTTAGAGACTTGTTTGGGCTCATGAGAGGAGTAGAAAAACATCAAAAATTTCAGTCCTGCATGATTCTACCAAGAAATGTGTGTTCATTGAAACCGCTGGTTTTTGATAGTTTGGGCCCTATTGAATAATGAATGTTTTGAATTTTCTCCAAAAGTAAAGTAGTTGCAAACTCATCCTTTTAGAAACTTGTTTGGGCTGTTGAGAGGAGTAAAAAACCATCAAAAATTTCAATCCTGCATGATTCTACCAAGAAATGTGATTCTTCATTCAAAACCTGATTTTTGCTATTGGGCTCTATTGAATAATGAATGTTTTGAATTTTCTCCAAAAGTAAAGTAGTTGCAAACTCATGCTTTTAGAGACTTGTTTGGGCTCATGAGAGGAGTAGAAAAACATCAAAAATTTCAGTCCTGCATGATTCTACCAAGAAATGTGTGTTCATTCAAACCGCTGGTTTTTGATAGTTTGGGCCCTATTGAATAATGAATGTTTTGAATTTTCTCCAAAAGTAAAGTAGTTGCAAACTCATCCTTTTAGAAACTTGTTTGGGGTGTTGAGAGGAGTAAAAAACCATCAAAAATTTCAATCCTGCATGATTCTACCAAGAAATGTGATTCTTCATTCAAAACGCTGGTTTTTGCTATTGGGCTCTATTGAATAATGAATGTTTTGAATTTTCTCCAAAAGTAAAGTAGTTGCAAACTCATGCTTTTAGAGACTTGTTTGGGCTCATGAGAGGAGTAGAAAAACATCAAAAATTTCAGTCCTGCATGATTCTACCAAGAAATGTGTGTTCATTGAAACCGCTGGTTTTTGATAGTTTGGGCCCTATTGAATAATGAATGTTTTGAATTTTCTCCAAAAGTAAAGTAGTTGCAAACTCATCCTTTTAGAAACTTGTTTGGGCTGTTGAGAGGAGTAAAAAACCATCAAAAATTTCAATCCTGCATGATTCTACCAAGAAATGTGATTCTTCATTCAAAACGCTGGTTTTTGCTATTGGGCTCTTTTGAGTAATGAAAGTTTTGAATTTTCTCCAAAAGTAAAGTAGTTGCAAACTCATGCTTTTAGAGACTTGTTTGGGCTCATGAGAGGAGTAAAAAAACATCAAAAATTTCAGTCCTGCATGATTCTACCAAGAAATGTGTGTTCATTCAAACCGCTGGTTTTTGATAGTTTGGGCCCTATTGAATAATGAATGTTTTGAATTTTCTCCAAAAGTAAAGTAGTTGCAAACTCATCCTTTTAGAAACTTGTTTGGGCTGTTGAGAGGAGTAAAAAACCATCAAAAATTTCAATCCTGCATGATTTTACCAAGAAATGTGATTCTTCATTTTAAAACCTGATTTTTGCAATTGGGCTCTATTGAATAATGAATGTTTTGAATTTTCTCCAAAAGTAAAGTAGTTGCAAACTCATGCTTTTAGAGACTTGTTTGGGCTCATGAGAGGAGTAGAAAAACATCAAAAATTTCAGTCCTGCATGATTCTTCCAAGAAATGTGTGTTCATTCAAACCGCTGGTTTTTGATATTTTGGGCCCTATTGAATAATGAATGTTTTGAATTTTCTCCAAAAGTAAAGTAGTTGCAAACTCATCCTTTTAGAAACTTGTTTGGGCTGTTGAGAGGAGTAAAAAACCATCAAAAATTTCAATCCTGCATGATTTTACCAAGAAATGTGATTCTTCATTTTAAAACCTGATTTTTGCTATTGGGCTCTATTGCATATTGAATGTTTTGAATTTTCTCCAAAAGTAAAGTAGTTGCAAACTCATGCTTTTAGAGACTTGTTTGGGCTCATGAGAGGAGTAGAAAAACATCAAAAATTTCAGTCCTGCATGATTCTTCCAAGAAATGTGTGTTCATTCAAACCGCTGGTTTTTGATAGTTTGAGCCCTATTGAATAATGAATGTTTTGAATTTTCTCCAAAAGTAAAGTAGTTGCAAACTCATCCTTTTAGAAACTTGTTTGGGCTGTTGAGAGGAGTAAAAAACCATCAAAAATTTCAATCCTGCATGATTCTACCAAGAAATGTGATTCTTCATTCAAAACCTGATTTTTGCTATTGGGCTCTATTGAATAATGAATGTTTTGAATTTTCTCCAAAAGTAAAGTAGTTGCAAACTCATGCTTTTAGAGACTTGTTTGGGCTCATGAGAGGAGTAGAAAAACATCAAAAATTTCAGTCCTGCATGATTCTACCAAGAAATGTGTGTTCATTGAAACCGCTGGTTTTTGATAGTTTGGGCCCTATTGAATAATGAATGTTTTGAATTTTCTCCAAAAGTAAAGTAGTTGCAAACTCATCCTTTTAGAAACTTGTTTGGGCTGTTGAGAGGAGTAAAAAACCATCAAAAATTTCAATCCTGCATGATTCTACCAAGAAATGTGATTCTTCATTCAAAACGCTGGTTTTTGCTATTGGGCTCTTTTGAGTAATGAATGTTTTGAATTTTCTCCAAAAGTAAAGTAGTTGCAAACTCATGCTTTTAGAGACTTGTTTGGGCTCATGAGAGGAGTAGAAAAACATCAAAAATTTCAGTCCTGCATGATTCTACCAAGAAATGTGTGTTCATTCAAACCGCTGGTTTTTGATAGTTTGGGCCCTATTGAATAATGAATGTTTTGAATTTTCTCCAAAAGTAAAGTAGTTGCAAACTCATCCTTTTAGAAACTTGTTTGGGCTGTTGAGAGGAGTAAAAAACCATCAAAAATTTCAATCCTGCATGATTTTACCAAGAAATGTGATTCTTCATTCAAAACCTGATTTTTGCTATTGGGCTCTATTGAATAATGAATGTTTTGAATTTTCTCCAAAAGTAAAGTAGTTGCAAACTCATGCTTTTAGAGACTTGTTTGGGCTCATGAGAGTAGTAGAAAAACATCAAAAATTTCAGTCCTGCATGATTCTACCAAGAAATGTGTGTTCATTGAAACCGCTGGTTTTTGATAGTTTGGGCCCTATTGAATAATGAATGTTTTGAATTTTCTCCAAAAGTAAAGTAGTTGCAAACTCATCCTTTTAGAAACTTGTTTGGGCTGTTGAGAGGAGTAAAAAACCATCAAAAATTTCAATCCTGCATGATTCTACCAAGAAATGTGATTCTTCATTCAAAACGCTGGTTTTTGCTATTGGGCTCTTTTGAGTAATGAATGTTTTGAATTTTCTCCAAAAGTAAAGTAGTTGCAAACTCATGCTTTTAGAGACTTGTTTGGGCTCATGAGAGGAGTAGAAAAACATCAAAAATTTCAGTCCTGCATGATTCTACCAAGAAATGTGTGTTCATTCAAACCGCTGGTTTTTGATAGTTTGGGCCCTATTGAATAATGAATGTTTTGAATTTTCTCCAAAAGTAAAGTAGTTGCAAACTCATCCTTTTAGAAACTTGTTTGGGCTGTTGAGAGGAGTAAAAAACCATCAAAAATTTCAATCCTGCATGATTCTACCAAGAAATGTGATTCTTCATTCAAAACGCTGGTTTTTGCTATTGGGCTCTATTGAATAATGAATGTTTTGAATTTTCTCCAAAAGTAAAGTAGTTGCAAACTCATCCTTTTAGAGACTTGTTTGGGCTCATGAGAGGAGTAGAAAAACATCAAAAATTTCAGTCCTGCACGATTCTACCAAGAAATGTGTGTTCATTCAAACCGCTGGTTTTTGATATTTTGGGCCCTATTGAATAATGAATGTTTTGAATTTTCTCCAAAAATAAAGTAGTTGCAAACTCATCCTTTTAGAAACTTGTTTGGGCTGTTGAGAGGAGTAAAAAACCATCAAAAATTTCAATCCTTCATGATTCTACCAAGAAATGTGATTCTTCATTCAAAACGCTGGTTTTTGCTATTGGGCTCTATTGAATAATGAATGTTTTGAATTTTCTCCAAAAGTAAAGTAGTTGCAAACTCATCCTTTTAGAGACTTGTTTGGGCTCATGAGAGGAGTAGAAAAACATCAAAAATTTCAGTCCTGCACGATTCTACCAAGAAATGTGTGTTCATTCAAACCGCTGGTTTTTGATATTTTGGGCCCTATTGAATAATGAATGTTTTGAATTTTCTCCAAAAATAAAGTAGTTGCAAACTCATCCTTTTAGAAACTTGTTTGGGCTGTTGAGAGGAGTAAAAAACCATCAAAAATTTCAATCCTGCATGATTCTACCAAGAAATGTGATTCTTTATTCAAAACCTGATTTTTGCTATTGGGCTCTATTGAATAATGAATGTTTTGAATTTTCTCCAAAAGTAAAGTAGTTGCAAACTCATGCTTTTAGAGACTTGTTTGGGCTCATGAGAGGAGTAGAAAAACATCAAAAATTTCAGTCCTGCATGATTCTACCAAGAAATGTGTGTTCATTGAAACCGCTGGTTTTTGATAGTTTGGGCCCTATTGAATAATGAATGTTTTGAATTTTCTCCAAAAGTAAAGTAGTTGCAAACTCATCCTTTTAGAAACTTGTTTGGGCTGTTGAGAGGAGTAAAAAACCATCAAAAATTTCAATCCTGCATGATTTTACCAAGAAATGTGATTCTTCATTTTAAAACCTGATTTTTGCTATTGGGCTCTATTGCATATTGAATGTTTTGAATTTTCTCCAAAAGTAAAGTAGTTGCAAACTCATGCTTTTAGAGACTTGTTTGGGCTCATGAGAGGAGTAAAAAAACATCAAAAATTTCAGTCCTGCATGATTCTACCAAGAAATGTGTGTTCATTCAAACCGCTGGTTTTTGATAGTTTGGGCCCTATTGAATAATGAATGTTTTGAATTTTCTCCAAAAGTAAAGTAGTTGCAAACTCATCCTTTTAGAAACTTGTTTGGGCTGTTGAGAGGAGTAAAAAACCATCAAAAATTTCAATCCTGCATGATTTTACCAAGAAATGTGATTCTTCATTTTAAAACCTGATTTTTGCTATTGGGCTCTATTGCATATTGAATGTTTTGAATTTTCTCCAAAAGTAAAGTAGTTGCAAACTCATGCTTTTAGAGACTTGTTTGGGCTCATGAGAGGAGTAGAAAAACATCAAAAATTTCAGTCCTGCATGATTCTTCCAAGAAATGTGTGTTCATTCAAACCGCTGGTTTTTGATAGTTTGAGCCCTATTGAATAATGAATGTTTTGAATTTTCTCCAAAAGTAAAGTAGTTGCAAACTCATCCTTTTAGAAACTTGTTTGGGCTGTTGAGAGGAGTAAAAAACCATCAAAAATTTCAATCCTGCATGATTCTACCAAGAAATGTGATTCTTCATTCAAAACCTGATTTTTGCTATTGGGCTCTATTGAATAATGAATGTTTTGAATTTTCTCCAAAAGTAAAGTAGTTGCAAACTCATGCTTTTAGAGACTTGTTTGGGCTCATGAGAGGAGTAGAAAAACATCAAAAATTTCAGTCCTGCATGATTCTACCAAGAAATGTGTGTTCATTGAAACCGCTGGTTTTTGATAGTTTGGGCCCTATTGAATAATGAATGTTTTGAATTTTCTCCAAAAGTAAAGTAGTTGCAAACTCATCCTTTTAGAAACTTGTTTGGGCTGTTGAGAGGAGTAAAAAACCATCAAAAATTTCAATCCTGCATGATTCTACCAAGAAATGTGATTCTTCATTCAAAACGCTGGTTTTTGCTATTGGGCTCTTTTGAGTAATGAATGTTTTGAATTTTCTCCAAAAGTAAAGTAGTTGCAAACTCATGCTTTTAGAGACTTGTTTGGGCTCATGAGAGGAGTAGAAAAACATCAAAAATTTCAGTCCTGCATGATTCTACCAAGAAATGTGTGTTCATTCAAACCGCTGGTTTTTGATAGTTTGGGCCCTATTGAATAATGAATGTTTTGAATTTTCTCCAAAAGTAAAGTAGTTGCAAACTCATCCTTTTAGAAACTTGTTTGGGCTGTTGAGAGGAGTAAAAAACCATCAAAAATTTCAATCCTGCATGATTTTACCAAGAAATGTGATTCTTCATTCAAAACCTGATTTTTGCTATTGGGCTCTATTGAATAATGAATGTTTTGAATTTTCTCCAAAAGTAAAGTAGTTGCAAACTCATGCTTTTAGAGACTTGTTTGGGCTCATGAGAGGAGTAGAAAAACATCAAAAATTTCAGTCCTGCATGATTCTACCAAGAAATGTGTGTTCATTGAAACCGCTGGTTTTTGATAGTTTGGGCCCTATTGAATAATGAATGTTTTGAATTTTCTCCAAAAGTAAAGTAGTTGCAAACTCATCCTTTTAGAAACTTGTTTGGGCTGTTGAGAGGAGTAAAAAACCATCAAAAATTTCAATCCTGCATGATTCTACCAAGAAATGTGATTCTTCATTCAAAACGCTGGTTTTTGCTATTGGGCTCTTTTGAGTAATGAATGTTTTGAATTTTCTCCAAAAGTAAAGTAGTTGCAAACTCATGCTTTTAGAGACTTGTTTGGGCTCATGAGAGGAGTAGAAAAACATCAAAAATTTCAGTCCTGCATGATTCTACCAAGAAATGTGTGTTCATTCAAACCGCTGGTTTTTGATAGTTTGGGCCCTATTGAATAATGAATGTTTTGAATTTTCTCCAAAAGTAAAGTAGTTGCAAACTCATCCTTTTAGAAACTTGTTTGGGCTGTTGAGAGGAGTAAAAAACCATCAAAAATTTCAATCCTGCATGATTCTACCAAGAAATGTGATTCTTCATTCAAAACGCTGGTTTTTGCTATTGGGCTCTATTGAATAATGAATGTTTTGAATTTTCTCCAAAAGTAAAGTAGTTGCAAACTCATCCTTTTATTTTATTTTCCAATAATTTTTATTAGAATTTTCCAAGATTTAAACAAACATAAAAAGGGGAGGAAAATAGGTAGGGGGAACAAAGGAAAGGAAGGGAAAGGAAATACAATAGAAACTCAATGAGAGTACCTTGTTTATGCAAAAACATAAGAAATATCAATACATTAGACAATGACACAAACTGTATGATCATTATCAAGACTTAAGCTAATTTCTGATTTAAATCTATATCTAAGAACTGAACGTCAGACTTAAAATATAGAATATGAAATATAGTCTCACCTGGATTCGTCAAACCGTAGCATAATTTTCTAGAAGTACCGTTAAGTAATAAAAAGCTTGTTCCAAGCATCCCATTTCTTATTATATTTGTCCAAGTAATTGTTTTGGAAAGCAAAGCGCCTTTCCAATGCACTATGAATCACAAGGTTATGAAATATATCATCAAACCTTGGAGAATCAATTTTCTTCCAATGAGCTGCTATGGAGTTTTTCACTACCAGTAAAATATGTGCTATCATAAGGATTGATGAAAAGTCTAAATGTTCCAGGTCCAGGAGCAAGAGAGCCATACTAGGAGAGATAACTAACCTCCTACCTAAGAATGTATCTATATGAACCGAAACCTCTCTCCATAAGCTCTTAACTTTTGGGCATCCCCAAAATATGTGGAATAAATTCCCTACTGATCCACACTCCCTCCAGCATAAGTTGGAGGTGCCATGATTTATAAAAAACAACCTCGATGGAGTATAATACCATCTTGCAACTAATTTATAGTAGGATTCGCGTAACGACATCGAGATTGTTGAGGTAAAAGAAAGTTTGAGGGCATCTTGCCATTGTTCTAGTGAGGGAGATATATTTAAATCAGTCTCCCAACGTTTCATATATGCCGTTTTTAATATAACTGTATCTCTATTAAAAATTTTGTATATATTTTTTAAGTTCCAGACGCTTCTCTTTTCTAAGTTTCCCATGAATAAGGCCAATATGTCCAAATTTAGAGGTTTGAGGTTAATAAATTTTTTTATATGATCTTTAAGAACTGTGAAGAAAAGGAATTCTGAAGAGGGGAGATTAAAGTTTAATTTAATTTCGCTGAAGGAGAAGAAAGACCCATTATACAAATCTCCTATTTTTTTTATGTTGCATGTAGACCAAATATCTGGAATTGAAAGCCTATAAATAACTGATAACAATGATAATGGTACATTATTTAGTTGTCTTGTTTTATTCCAATTCCTTCCTGGCCGAATAAAACCTTTCCAGGCCAAAAGTATAGCTTGAAATATAGGGTGTGAAGGTAGCTTTTGTCTAGAATCAAGGATATTGTTATAAAAAGTATTATTAAGTAAATTATTGCTACTCTGACTCTCTTCCAAAACCACCCATGCCGGAGGCTTGGTTTGTTTAAACCAAAGAAGGCTGGCCTTAATCAACAAGGCTTGGTAGTATGCCGTAATATTCGGTAATCCCAGGCCTCCATTTTCTTTGTTTTTATAGAGAATGTTTGAGGCAATTCTGGGTTTTTTATCATCCCAAATAAAAGAGTTGATCAAAGCCTGGATTTTAGACAGATAGACTGATGGAATATTGATAGGAAGGGTTCTGAATAAATATAATATCTTAGGTAGAATGAAAGACTTTACGGCCAGAATCCTTCCAAATAAGGATAGGGTGATGCGCTTAAAATTTGTAAGATCTGTAGTTATAGTTTTGATTAAACTGTTAATATTAATTGGGATAATTAACTGAAATTTATTTGTCAGTATTGTCCCTAAGTATCTTACTTCTTCCTCTTTTCCTGAAAAATTTGAGAGACTTTCCAACCGCTCCTTTTCCTGATAATTTAAATTAAAAGATAGGATCTTTGACTTTAAATGATTGATTTTAAAGTATGATATATTTGAGAATGCCTTTAAATCCATCATCAGTGCCGCAATAGAAATTTCTGGATTTAGAAGAGTCAATACTATATCATCTGCGAACAAACCAATTTTAAAAGAACGTTGTAGAGTTTCTAGGCCATGAATATTAGAGTTAAATCTAATTTTTTCTGCTAAGGGTTCTATTGCTAAAACAAATAAAAGTGGGGAAAGGGGGCATCCCTGTCTAGTTCCATTTGAAATAGAGAATAGCTTTGATAGATGGTTATTAGTGTAGACTTTTGCACATGGTTCTGCGTATAAGGCCATAATTGAGGATATAAATACATCATTAAATCCAAACTTCAAAAGTACCCCTCTAAGATAAGTCCAATTCAGTCTATCAAAAGCTTTCTCGGCATCTAACGTGACCAGAACTGAAGGAGCAGTAGAAAATTTTGTATTATTCAATATATTCAGAATCCTTCTGGTCCCATCAGACGCCTGACGACCCTCCACAAATCCAATCTGGTCATCTTTTACCAAAGAGGGAAGAATCTTCTTTAGTCTCTCGGCCCATATTTTTGAGTATAACTTGACATCTCCATTGATAAGTGAGATTGGCCTGTAACTCTGAACCCTCTCAGGATCCCCCCCTTCCTTAGGTATCATAACTATAGTCGCTTCCAACATTTCCTTTGGGAAGGAACCCTGAGAGGAAGCCAAATTAAATATATTTACCAAATGGGGAGTCAAAAGTTGTTGAAAGGTCTTGTAGTACTCATTAATGAATCCATCTGGCCCTGGTGACTTCTGAGCCTTAAGTTTATTGATTGCATCAGAAATTTCGTTTATTGAGATAGGCCTATTTATATGATCCAGTTCCAAAGAATCAATCTGGGGGAGATTTAAGTTATCTAAAAATGTACCTATTGATGAAATATCAGGTTGCGGTGTATCAGAGTCTAAAGATAAATTGTACAAACCCTGGAAAAACTCTGCGAAAGCGTTCGCTATGTCTGAAGGATGGGTTTTAATATCCTCATTCTTGGATTTAATTCTAAATATTCTCTTACTAATCCTATCTTGTTTAAGTCTTCTCATCATGTAGGCAGTTGGTTTGTTAATAGATGAATAAAGTTTGAATTTCGAGTTTCTAATAACCGCGTCATATTCAGTCATAATTAAAATTTTCAATTCTTGTCTTAATTTCAAGATTTCTAAATGGACCTCCGAAGATGGAACCAATAAATTATTTTGGGAATCCTCTTTTGATTTTATTTGAGATTGGAGGTTAGTAATTTTCTGTCTCCTAATTTTCTTTAATTTGGATGAAAGTTGGATTAGTTGACCCCTCAACACTGCCTTATGTGTATTCCAGAGAATAAACGGGTTTACATCATCAATATCATTTTCTTTAAAAAAATTGGAGATTGTCTCTGAGATAATTATTCTATGCTCCGGGTTTTTAAACAAGGAGGAATTGGCCTTCCAGAGGAATGTATTCTTTGAGTATGCTCCTATTTCAAATTCCGCTATGATGGGGACATGATCCGATATAGATTTCCCCAAAATATTGATAGTTTTAAAATTGGAAATGGCAAAGACGTCTGTTAGTATTAGATCTATTCTAGACGATGTATTGTGCGTATCTGAGTAGTGGGTATATTCGCGTGAGGAGGTATTCAAGCAGCGAAATATGTCAAAAAACTCATGTGAGATTAACCAATTGTTAAGGGAAGGTGCTTTATATCGGACCAGAGAAGAGGAATCCATTTTGCTATCTGGGACTATATTAAAATCTCCCGCAAATATAATCATCCCTTTCCTGACTTTTTCAATCTTACCCATTAACCTGTTCAGATATGATATAGTTTTTTTATTTGGGGCGTATATATTGACTATTGTGCATAGAGTGTGGTTTAAATGGCAGACAAGAATATGGTACCTCCCTTGTGGATCTATAGTTTCTTCTATTAACTCAAACGGGATATTGTTTTTTATTAGCGTAATAACCCCCGCTTTCTTTTTCCCTTTAAGAGATTGGAACATGTATGGGAATTTCTTGTCTTGGAAATATGGTCGATTTCCCCTAGCAAACTTAACTTCCTGTAGACATACAATGTCTGCTTTGTTATATTCAATTTCCTTCCATAATGCATGTCTCTTATAAGGGATATTTAAACCCCTAACATTGAAGGACAAGATTTTAAGCTTCATGTTGCTCCTATTTTAATACAAAAGAGAAGGTAAACCGAATCCAAGTGAGACCCTCAACAAAGTACAACAAGTAACAAATATAGAAGTGTAACTACTAAACGTATAGGAACACCAAAAAAAAATAAAAATAAAATTCAAGTAAAAAAGCAAAATTAAACTCAAGTGAGTTTCCTTGGAGGAATCCAATCTAGAAGGATTCTCACCTAATTTGGGGATTAAAAAAAAGTGGTTAAACTCCTACCATAACCCCATATTTACTAATCCTTCTTTATTAAAATTCAAAATACAAACAATACTGTTTATAAATAAATTCAACCGATACCATCTTGAAACGATTGGACAAAGAGCATAGCTTCCTCTGGCGTAAAGAAAGGAATGGTCCTTCCCCTATACCAGACCAGAAGCTTAGCAGGAAAGCCCCATCTGTATGAGATTCCAAGATCTTTGATTTTTGCGTTGACTTCCCTAAAGGTCTTCCTGAATTCCATTGTTGCTTTGGAAAAGTCTCCAAAGACCTTTATATTAGCATAGGGGTCTGGGAAGGAACCCCTATCTCTAATATAAAATAGTATTTTTTCTTTTGTTTCATAAAAATGCATGCGGAGGATAGTGTCTCGTGGCTTGTCGTCCGACAGGCCCCTTGGACGAGGGATGCGGTGTATTCTATCAATTCTAAATTCAGAATTTTGGAGATCTGGTAACGCTTTTTTAAATATACCTTTTGTATAGTTTGAGAGTTCATCTTGAACAATATTTTCTGGGATACCTCTTATTTTGAGATTACACCTCCTGCTCCTATCCTCTAGATCCATCAGTTTAATTTTAAGTGATTGCACCTCTGTTTTTAGTTCTGAGTTCTGTTTAAGTAAAGTATCTGTCTTATTTTCTACAACCAGGATTCTATTCTCACTTTTTTCTATTCTCTGATTAAAATTTTTAGTTATATCATTCAATGTCTTATTTTGCTTCTCAAACCCTAATGCAATAGATTCATTAAACATTTTACAGAATCTGGCCATGAAGCCCTCTGTTACCCCTTTCTCAGAGGACAGGAGCTCATCTGGGTCAATAGGGGCAAATCCTTGACTGGAAATCCGTGGGGACACAGATCTCTCTTTTTTTGGTCGCTGTCTATTAGGACTACTATCAGGTGAAGAATAGTCCGATAAATCTTCAGAATCCGCAGTAATTGATCTTTTTTCATCATCCCTCGAATTCGGGCCCTTCCTTTTTGCGGACTTAGAGGTGTCCATTGCATTAGGATTAGTCTCTGTTACTATGGGATTCTGTGTAAGGGGATTACTGGGAACAGTAGCTGAATCTTTACCCTCTATTCCTTTTTGAGAAGGTTTAAGTGAAGACATCACAGGCCGTAGACCTATTTGTGTATCTCTTTTTAGTGGAGACCTTGATTTAATTGGGCTTATCAAGTTAGGGGAGTCCTCAGAGGGCTTAATATATTGCTTATGTGGAAGATAGTTTCCCTTTAAATTTTTATTTGAGGAGGGTTCATTGGTCTTAAAAGCTGGCCTGGATTTAGTTCCTCCTCCCTCCATCTTGTCAGTTAAATCAACTCAAAATATAAATTATACCACCTATAATAGATGAAAAGTTGTCCCAGTCACGCCTCAACAATCGCTTACTCCATATGATAAAAAATTATCGTTGTAAAAGTATGAGCAATATACACCTAATAATCTTCCTGTGAGGAAGCAGTTCAGGATAAATACAAGTCAGATTCAAGTATACATACCCACCCCTTCAGATAATATATGAAAGTTTACTATCCCCCAAGCTTCCTCCTTATTATCAAAATATATCAAAATCAAGATTCCCACAAATCGTGATATATGTCACGATTACTTAAAAGCTACAGTGTATCTATGTTCCCTATATCAACTTTTAATCAAATTCCCGCTCCCCTGCACACAATATTTACGTCAGGTGAAGTCCCGCTTCTTATCCAATAGAATATTCTTCCTTATCGAATCCCGATGAATCCGGTCACCAACTGTTCTGAAGAATCTTCCTGATCCCAGGGAGCTAACCAGCTTCAGATCCGGCTATGTAAAGGCGCTTGGTAATTAAGAAAAACCGGGCGGATGAAAAGCCAGCAGCCGCTGTCAATCACTCTCCTGCACCTTTAATCTTCAGCCTCCGAAATCCCCACACATCCAGCCACTTGTTATGTGAAATTATGTTGTATATATATCCAAATCTGGCAGCCCCGCTGCTTCCAGTATCGCCGATAGTCCCAGCCGGATTCCTCACCAAAACCACTTAGAAAGTGCTCCAAATCTTGTCAGATAAGCTCCTACAAATCGGATCCACAAGTGGTCTCAGCACCGCAGTAGAAGCACAGCACCGCAAAATCGCGGTAAATACAAGAATTACACAAGTCCTGCCCTATATCCTAATCTTCTCCCCACAGATCCATACAAGAATAGTCCTGAAGAACCAGATCAGCAGAAATATGTAACAGTCCAAAAACCGCAGTGAGTCTGTGAGCCAGCCGCGGCTGTCACTCACCCAGCCTCTCCTGCTTCTTCAGCCCCCGCCAAGGATTTTAAGTAATATCTCCTCCAATATTCCACCGATCTTCACGTGCCAGGTCTTGATCTTCTCAGGACGAGCCCCCGGATCTTACCAAACAGGCTCCCCCGGGATCAGAACCACAAGCAGGTCGCAGTGCCCCAAAAACCACGGTGAGTCTGGGAGCCGGCCGCAGCTGTCACTCACCCAGCCTCTCCTGCTTCTTCAGCCCCCGCCAAGGATTTTAAGTGATATCTCCTCCAATATTCCACCGATCTTCACGTGCCAGGTCTTGATCTTCTCAGGACGAGCCCCCGGATCTTACCAAACAGGCTCCCCTGGGATCAGAACCACAAGTGGGGCGCAGTACCCTGAAAAGCTCGGCAAGTCCAGTATTACCACAGGCGCTGCAGACACACTCTGAATTCTGCACTTCTCCTTTCCCGGTTTTCACTCTGCACCGCAGAATATGAAAGCAAAGCCAAGTACCAATGGTATTCACCTGATTAGCTGTATGCTTCTTTTCCTGAAGCTCTTCTTCGTCTCTTACATGCAAGGAGCAGCTTATAGCATGCAGCGAAAATCCCAACAGGAACAACTGTCCAGCACCGGTCCTCCAGCCTCTGCAAATAGCATCCAGATCTCCTCCACAGATCCTGGTAGCCAGCAATCCAAGATAACTTCACTGGATAAGGAAAATTCCTCCTCCGCTGCTCTTCTACTGCGGGAGACAGCTGCAAGCCTCTCTCCTCTGCTCAGCGCGGGAAAAACAGCACTGCTCCCTCTCACCAGCTAAATCTCTGTTATTTTTAGTCGAATATTAACAATCTTGGTATTAAAATCTTCCAGATGGCTTGTAGATTCTTATTATGGGCATAGATTCTTGATTGAAGAATTTCTGTCGCTTCAAAGTAGCTTCATAAAGGTATATGAGCAGGAGCCCTGAGCAAACACGTCCTCACACCCTCATAGCTCAGGCCACGCCCCCAAACTCATCCTTTTAGAGACATGTTTGGGCTCATGAGAGGAGTAGAAAAACATCAAAAATTTCAGTCCTGCACGATTCTACCAAGAAATGTGTGTTCATTCAAACCGCTGGTTTTTGATATTTTGGGCCCTATTGAATAATGAATGTTTTGAATTTTCTCCAAAAATAAAGTAGTTGCAAACTCATCCTTTTAGAAACTTGTTTGGGCTGTTGAGAGGAGTAAAAAACCATCAAAAATTTCAATCCTGCATGATTCTACCAAGAAATGTGATTCTTCATTCAAAACCTGATTTTTGCTATTGGGCTCTATTGAATAATGAATGTTTTGAATTTTCTCCAAAAGTAAAGTAGTTGCAAACTCATGCTTTTAGAGACTTGTTTGGGCTCATGAGAGGAGTAGAAAAACATCAAAAATTTCAGTCCTGCATGATTCTACCAAGAAATGTGTGTTCATTGAAACCGCTGGTTTTTGATAGTTTGGGCCCTATTGAATAATGAATGTTTTGAATTTTCTCCAAAAGTAAAGTAGTTGCAAACTCATCCTTTTAGAAACTTGTTTGGGCTGTTGAGAGGAGTAAAAAACCATCAAAAATTTCAATCCTGCATGATTTTACCAAGAAATGTGATTCTTCATTCAAAACCTGATTTTTGCTATTGGGCTCTATTGAATAGTGAATGTTTTGAATTTTCTCCAAAAGTAAAGTAGTTGCAAACTCATGCTTTTAGAGACTTGTTTGGGCTCATGAGAGGAGTAGAAAAACATCAAAAATTTCAGTCCTGCATGATTCTACCAAGAAATGTGTGTTCATTGAAACCGCTGGTTTTTGATAGTTTGGGCCCTATTGAATAATGAATGTTTTGAATTTTCTCCAAAAGTAAAGTAGTTGCAAACTCATCCTTTTAGAAACTTGTTTGGGCTGTTGAGAGGAGTAAAAAACCATCAAAAATTTCAATCCTGCATGATTCTACCAAGAAATGTGATTCTTCATTCAAAACCTGATTTTTGCTATTGGGCTCTATTGAATAATGAATGTTTTGAATTTTCTCCAAAAGTAAAGTAGTTGCAAACTCATGCTTTTAGAGACTTGTTTGGGCTCATGAGAGGAGTAGAAAAACATCAAAAATTTCAGTCCTGCATGATTCTACCAAGAAATGTGTGTTCATTGAAACCGCTGGTTTTTGATAGTTTGGGCCCTATTGAATAATGAATGTTTTGAATTTTCTCCAAAAGTAAAGTAGTTGCAAACTCATCCTTTTAGAAACTTGTTTGGGCTGTTGAGAGGAGTAAAAAACCATCAAAAATTTCAATCCTGCATGATTCTACCAAGAAATGTGATTCTTCATTCAAAACCTGATTTTTGCTATTGGGCTCTATTGAATAATGAATGTTTTGAATTTTCTCCAAAAGTAAAGTAGTTGCAAACTCATGCTTTTAGAGACTTGTTTGGGCTCATGAGAGGAGTAGAAAAACATCAAAAATTTCAGTCCTGCATGATTCTACCAAGAAATGTGTGTTCATTCAAACCGCTGGTTTTTGATAGTTTGGGCCCTATTGAATAATGAATGTTTTGAATTTTCTCCAAAAGTAAAGTAGTTGCAAACTCATCCTTTTAGAAACTTGTTTGGGGTGTTGAGAGGAGTAAAAAACCATCAAAAATTTCAATCCTGCATGATTCTACCAAGAAATGTGATTCTTCATTCAAAACGCTGGTTTTTGCTATTGGGCTCTATTGAATAATGAATGTTTTGAATTTTCTCCAAAAGTAAAGTAGTTGCAAACTCATGCTTTTAGAGACTTGTTTGGGCTCATGAGAGTAGAAAAACATCAAAAATTTCAGTCCTGCATGATTCTTCCAAGAAATGTGTGTTCATTCAAACCGCTGGTTTTTGATAGTTTGGGCCCTATTGAATAATGAATGTTTTGAATTTTCTCCAAAAGTAAAGTAGTTGCAAACTCATCCTTTTAGAAACTTGTTTGGGCTGTTGAGAGGAGTAAAAAACCATCAAAAATTTCAATCCTGCATGATTCTACCAAGAAATGTGATTCTTCATTCAAAACGCTGGTTTTTGCTATTGGGCTCTATTGAATAATGAATGTTTTGAATTTTCTCCAAAAGTAAAGTAGTTGCAAACTCATGCTTTTAGAGACTTGTTTGGGCTCATGAGAGGAGTAGAAAAACATCAAAATTTTCAGTCCTGCATGATTCTACCAAGAAATGTGTGTTCATTGAAAACGCTGGTTTTTGATAGTTTGGGCCCTATTGAATAATGAATGTTTTGAATTTTCTCCAAAAGTAAAGTAGTTGCAAACTCATCATTTTAGAAACTTGTTTGGGCTGTTGAGAGGAGTAAAAAACCATCAAAAATTTCAATCCTGCATGATTCTACCAAGAAATGTGATTCTTCATTCAAAACGCTGGTTTTTGCTATTGGGCTCTTTTGAGTAATGAATGTTTTGAATTTTCTCCAAAAGTAAAGTAGTTGCAAACTCATGCTTTTAGAGACTTGTTTGGGCTCATGAGAGGAGTAAAAAAACATCAAAAATTTCAGTCCTGCATGATTCTACCAAGAAATGTGTGTTCATTCAAACCGCTGGTTTTTGATAGTTTGGGCCCTATTGAATAATGAATGTTTTGAATTTTCTCCAAAAGTAAAGTAGTTGCAAACTCATCCTTTTAGAAACTTGTTTGGGCTGTTGAGAGGAGTAAAAAACCATCAAAAATTTCAATCCTGCATGATTTTACCAAGAAATGTGATTCTTCATTTTAAAACCTGATTTTTGCTATTGGGCTCTATTGAATAATGAATGTTTTGAATTTTCTCCAAAAGTAAAGTAGTTGCAAACTCATGCTTTTAGAGACTTGTTTGGGCTCATGAGAGGAGTAGAAAAACATCAAAAATTTCAGTCCTGCATGATTCTTCCAAGAAATGTGTGTTCATTCAAACCGCTGGTTTTTGATAGTTTGGGCCCTATTGAATAATGAATGTTTTGAATTTTCTCCAAAAGTAAAGTAGTTGCAAACTCATCCTTTTAGAAACTTGTTTGGGCTGTTGAGAGGAGTAAAAAACCATCAAAAATTTCAATCCTGCATGATTCTACCAAGAAATGTGATTCTTCATTCAAAACGCTGGTTTTTGCTATTGGGCTCTATTGAATAATGAATGTTTTGAATTTTCTCCAAAAGTAAAGTAGTTGCAAACTCATGCTTTTAGAGACTTGTTTGGGCTCATGAGAGGAGTAGAAAAACATCAAAAATTTCAGTCCTGCATGATTCTACCAAGAAATGTGTGTTCATTGAAACCGCTGGTTTTTGATAGTTTGGGCCCTATTGAATAATGAATGTTTTGAATTTTCTCCAAAAGTAAAGTAGTTGCAAACTCATCCTTTTAGAAACTTGTTTGGGCTGTTGAGAGGAGTAAAAAACCATCAAAAATTTCAATCCTGCATGATTCTACCAAGAAATGTGATTCTTCATTCAAAACGCTGGTTTTTGCTATTGGGCTCTTTTGAGTAATGAAAGTTTTGAATTTTCTCCAAAAGTAAAGTAGTTGCAAACTCATGCTTTTAGAGACTTGTTTGGGCTCATGAGAGGAGTAAAAAACATCAAAAATTTCAGTCCTGCATGATTCTACCAAGAAATGTGTGTTCATTCAAACCGCTGGTTTTTGATAGTTTGGGCCCTATTGAATAATGAATGTTTTGAATTTTCTCCAAAAGTAAAGTAGTTGCAAACTCATCCTTTTAGAAACTTGTTTGGGCTGTTGAGAGGAGTAAAAAACCATCAAAAATTTCAATCCTGCATGATTTTACCAAGAAATGTGATTCTTCATTTTAAAACCTGATTTTTGCAATTGGGCTCTATTGAATAATGAATGTTTTGAATTTTCTCCAAAAGTAAAGTAGTTGCAAACTCATGCTTTTAGAGACTTGTTTGGGCTCATGAGAGGAGTAGAAAAACATCAAAAATTTCAGTCCTGCATGATTCTTCCAAGAAATGTGTGTTCATTCAAACCGCTGGTTTTTGATATTTTGGGCCCTATTGAATAATGAATGTTTTGAATTTTCTCCAAAAGTAAAGTAGTTGCAAACTCATCCTTTTAGAAACTTGTTTGGGCTGTTGAGAGGAGTAAAAAACCATCAAAAATTTCAATCCTGCATGATTTTACCAAGAAATGTGATTCTTCATTTTAAAACCTGATTTTTGCTATTGGGCTCTATTGCATATTGAATGTTTTGAATTTTCTCCAAAAGTAAAGTAGTTGCAAACTCATGCTTTTAGAGACTTGTTTGGGCTCATGAGAGGAGTAGAAAAACATCAAAAATTTCAGTCCTGCATGATTCTACCAAGAAATGTGTGTTCATTGAAACCGCTGGTTTTTGATAGTTTGGGCCCTATTGAATAATGAATGTTTTGAATTTTCTCCAAAAGTAAAGTAGTTGCAAACTCATCCTTTTAGAAACTTGTTTGGGCTGTTGAGAGGAGTAAAAAACCATCAAAAATTTCAATCCTGCATGATTCTACCAAGAAATGTGATTCTTCATTCAAAACCTGATTTTTGCTATTGGGCTCTATTGAATAATGAATGTTTTGAATTTTCTCCAAAAGTAAAGTAGTTGCAAACTCATGCTTTTAGAGACTTGTTTGGGCTCATGAGAGGAGTAGAAAAACATCAAAAATTTCAGTCCTGCATGATTCTACCAAGAAATGTGTGTTCATTCAAACCGCTGGTTTTTGATAGTTTGGGCCCTATTGAATAATGAATGTTTTGAATTTTCTCCAAAAGTAAAGTAGTTGCAAACTCATCCTTTTAGAAACTTGTTTGGGGTGTTGAGAGGAGTAAAAAACCATCAAAAATTTCAATCCTGCATGATTCTACCAAGAAATGTGATTCTTCATTCAAAACGCTGGTTTTTGCTATTGGGCTCTATTGAATAATGAATGTTTTGAATTTTCTCCAAAAGTAAAGTAGTTGCAAACTCATGCTTTTAGAGACTTGTTTGGGCTCATGAGAGTAGAAAAACATCAAAAATTTCAGTCCTGCATGATTCTTCCAAGAAATGTGTGTTCATTCAAACCGCTGGTTTTTGATAGTTTGGGCCCTATTGAATAATGAATGTTTTGAATTTTCTCCAAAAGTAAAGTAGTTGCAAACTCATCCTTTTAGAAACTTGTTTGGGCTGTTGAGAGGAGTAAAAAACCATCAAAAATTTCAATCCTGCATGATTCTACCAAGAAATGTGATTCTTCATTCAAAACGCTGGTTTTTGCTATTGGGCTCTATTGAATAATGAATGTTTTGAATTTTCTCCAAAAGTAAAGTAGTTGCAAACTCATGCTTTTAGAGACTTGTTTGGGCTCATGAGAGGAGTAGAAAAACATCAAAATTTTCAGTCCTGCATGATTCTACCAAGAAATGTGTGTTCATTGAAAACGCTGGTTTTTGATAGTTTGGGCCCTATTGAATAATGAATGTTTTGAATTTTCTCCAAAAGTAAAGTAGTTGCAAACTCATCATTTTAGAAACTTGTTTGGGCTGTTGAGAGGAGTAAAAAACCATCAAAAATTTCAATCCTGCATGATTCTACCAAGAAATGTGATTCTTCATTCAAAACGCTGGTTTTTGCTATTGGGCTCTTTTGAGTAATGAATGTTTTGAATTTTCTCCAAAAGTAAAGTAGTTGCAAACTCATGCTTTTAGAGACTTGTTTGGGCTCATGAGAGGAGTAAAAAAACATCAAAAATTTCAGTCCTGCATGATTCTACCAAGAAATGTGTGTTCATTCAAACCGCTGGTTTTTGATAGTTTGGGCCCTATTGAATAATGAATGTTTTGAATTTTCTCCAAAAGTAAAGTAGTTGCAAACTCATCCTTTTAGAAACTTGTTTGGGGTGTTGAGAGGAGTAAAAAACCATCAAAAATTTCAATCCTGCATGATTCTACCAAGAAATGTGATTCTTCATTCAAAACGCTGGTTTTTGCTATTGGGCTCTATTGAATAATGAATGTTTTGAATTTTCTCCAAAAGTAAAGTAGTTGCAAACTCATGCTTTTAGAGACTTGTTTGGGCTCATGAGAGTAGAAAAACATCAAAAATTTCAGTCCTGCATGATTCTTCCAAGAAATGTGTGTTCATTCAAACCGCTGGTTTTTGATAGTTTGGGCCCTATTGAATAATGAATGTTTTGAATTTTCTCCAAAAGTAAAGTAGTTGCAAACTCATCCTTTTAGAAACTTGTTTGGGCTGTTGAGAGGAGTAAAAAACCATCAAAAATTTCAATCCTGCATGATTCTACCAAGAAATGTGATTCTTCATTCAAAACGCTGGTTTTTGCTATTGGGCTCTATTGAATAATGAATGTTTTGAATTTTCTCCAAAAGTAAAGTAGTTGCAAACTCATGCTTTTAGAGACTTGTTTGGGCTCATGAGAGGAGTAGAAAAACATCAAAATTTTCAGTCCTGCATGATTCTACCAAGAAATGTGTGTTCATTGAAAACGCTGGTTTTTGATAGTTTGGGCCCTATTGAATAATGAATGTTTTGAATTTTCTCCAAAAGTAAAGTAGTTGCAAACTCATCATTTTAGAAACTTGTTTGGGCTGTTGAGAGGAGTAAAAAACCATCAAAAATTTCAATCCTGCATGATTCTACCAAGAAATGTGATTCTTCATTCAAAACGCTGGTTTTTGCTATTGGGCTCTTTTGAGTAATGAATGTTTTGAATTTTCTCCAAAAGTAAAGTAGTTGCAAACTCATGCTTTTAGAGACTTGTTTGGGCTCATGAGAGGAGTAAAAAAACATCAAAAATTTCAGTCCTGCATGATTCTACCAAGAAATGTGTGTTCATTCAAACCGCTGGTTTTTGATAGTTTGGGCCCTATTGAATAATGAATGTTTTGAATTTTCTCCAAAAGTAAAGTAGTTGCAAACTCATCCTTTTAGAAACTTGTTTGGGCTGTTGAGAGGAGTAAAAAACCATCAAAAATTTCAATCCTGCATGATTTTACCAAGAAATGTGATTCTTCATTTTAAAACCTGATTTTTGCTATTGGGCTCTATTGAATAATGAATGTTTTGAATTTTCTCCAAAAGTAAAGTAGTTGCAAACTCATGCTTTTAGAGACTTGTTTGGGCTCATGAGAGGAGTAGAAAAACATCAAAAATTTCAGTCCTGCATGATTCTTCCAAGAAATGTGTGTTCATTCAAACCGCTGGTTTTTGATAGTTTGGGCCCTATTGAATAATGAATGTTTTGAATTTTCTCCAAAAGTAAAGTAGTTGCAAACTCATCCTTTTAGAAACTTGTTTGGGCTGTTGAGAGGAGTAAAAAACCATCAAAAATTTCAATCCTGCATGATTCTACCAAGAAATGTGATTCTTCATTCAAAACGCTGGTTTTTGCTATTGGGCTCTATTGAATAATGAATGTTTTGAATTTTCTCCAAAAGTAAAGTAGTTGCAAACTCATGCTTTTAGAGACTTGTTTGGGCTCATGAGAGGAGTAGAAAAACATCAAAAATTTCAGTCCTGCATGATTCTACCAAGAAATGTGTGTTCATTGAAACCGCTGGTTTTTGATAGTTTGGGCCCTATTGAATAATGAATGTTTTGAATTTTCTCCAAAAGTAAAGTAGTTGCAAACTCATCCTTTTAGAAACTTGTTTGGGCTGTTGAGAGGAGTAAAAAACCATCAAAAATTTCAATCCTGCATGATTCTACCAAGAAATGTGATTCTTCATTCAAAACGCTGGTTTTTGCTATTGGGCTCTTTTGAGTAATGAAAGTTTTGAATTTTCTCCAAAAGTAAAGTAGTTGCAAACTCATGCTTTTAGAGACTTGTTTGGGCTCATGAGAGGAGTAAAAAAACATCAAAAATTTCAGTCCTGCATGATTCTA
Source organism: Dendrobates tinctorius (assembly GCF_039654945.1). Lineage (NCBI taxonomy): Eukaryota > Metazoa > Chordata > Amphibia > Anura > Dendrobatidae > Dendrobates > Dendrobates tinctorius. The sequence goes on along the minus strand of NW_027361701.1, from coordinate 10,869,244 downwards.
CCAAGAAATGTGTGTTCATTCAAACCGCTGGTTTTTGATAGTTTGGGCCCTATTGAATAATGAATGTTTTGAATTTTCTCCAAAAGTAAAGTAGTTGCAAACTCATCCTTTTAGAAACTTGTTTGGGCTGTTGAGAGGAGTAAAAAACCATCAAAAATTTCAATCCTGCATGATTTTACCAAGAAATGTGATTCTTCATTTTAAAACCTGATTTTTGCAATTGGGCTCTATTGAATAATGAATGTTTTGAATTTTCTCCAAAAGTAAAGTAGTTGCAAACTCATGCTTTTAGAGACTTGTTTGGGCTCATGAGAGGAGTAGAAAAACATCAAAAATTTCAGTCCTGCATGATTCTTCCAAGAAATGTGTGTTCATTCAAACCGCTGGTTTTTGATATTTTGGGCCCTATTGAATAATGAATGTTTTGAATTTTCTCCAAAAGTAAAGTAGTTGCAAACTCATCCTTTTAGAAACTTGTTTGGGCTGTTGAGAGGAGTAAAAAACCATCAAAAATTTCAATCCTGCATGATTTTACCAAGAAATGTGATTCTTCATTTTAAAACCTGATTTTTGCTATTGGGCTCTATTGCATATTGAATGTTTTGAATTTTCTCCAAAAGTAAAGTAGTTGCAAACTCATGCTTTTAGAGACTTGTTTGGGCTCATGAGAGGAGTAGAAAAACATCAAAAATTTCAGTCCTGCATGATTCTACCAAGAAATGTGTGTTCATTGAAACCGCTGGTTTTTGATAGTTTGGGCCCTATTGAATAATGAATGTTTTGAATTTTCTCCAAAAGTAAAGTAGTTGCAAACTCATCCTTTTAGAAACTTGTTTGGGCTGTTGAGAGGAGTAAAAAACCATCAAAAATTTCAATCCTGCATGATTCTACCAAGAAATGTGATTCTTCATTCAAAACCTGATTTTTGCTATTGGGCTCTATTGAATAATGAATGTTTTGAATTTTCTCCAAAAGTAAAGTAGTTGCAAACTCATGCTTTTAGAGACTTGTTTGGGCTCATGAGAGGAGTAGAAAAACATCAAAAATTTCAGTCCTGCATGATTCTACCAAGAAATGTGTGTTCATTCAAACCGCTGGTTTTTGATAGTTTGGGCCCTATTGAATAATGAATGTTTTGAATTTTCTCCAAAAGTAAAGTAGTTGCAAACTCATCCTTTTAGAAACTTGTTTGGGGTGTTGAGAGGAGTAAAAAACCATCAAAAATTTCAATCCTGCATGATTCTACCAAGAAATGTGATTCTTCATTCAAAACGCTGGTTTTTGCTATTGGGCTCTATTGAATAATGAATGTTTTGAATTTTCTCCAAAAGTAAAGTAGTTGCAAACTCATGCTTTTAGAGACTTGTTTGGGCTCATGAGAGTAGAAAAACATCAAAAATTTCAGTCCTGCATGATTCTTCCAAGAAATGTGTGTTCATTCAAACCGCTGGTTTTTGATAGTTTGGGCCCTATTGAATAATGAATGTTTTGAATTTTCTCCAAAAGTAAAGTAGTTGCAAACTCATCCTTTTAGAAACTTGTTTGGGCTGTTGAGAGGAGTAAAAAACCATCAAAAATTTCAATCCTGCATGATTCTACCAAGAAATGTGATTCTTCATTCAAAACGCTGGTTTTTGCTATTGGGCTCTATTGAATAATGAATGTTTTGAATTTTCTCCAAAAGTAAAGTAGTTGCAAACTCATGCTTTTAGAGACTTGTTTGGGCTCATGAGAGGAGTAGAAAAACATCAAAATTTTCAGTCCTGCATGATTCTACCAAGAAATGTGTGTTCATTGAAAACGCTGGTTTTTGATAGTTTGGGCCCTATTGAATAATGAATGTTTTGAATTTTCTCCAAAAGTAAAGTAGTTGCAAACTCATCATTTTAGAAACTTGTTTGGGCTGTTGAGAGGAGTAAAAAACCATCAAAAATTTCAATCCTGCATGATTCTACCAAGAAATGTGATTCTTCATTCAAAACGCTGGTTTTTGCTATTGGGCTCTTTTGAGTAATGAATGTTTTGAATTTTCTCCAAAAGTAAAGTAGTTGCAAACTCATGCTTTTAGAGACTTGTTTGGGCTCATGAGAGGAGTAAAAAAACATCAAAAATTTCAGTCCTGCATGATTCTACCAAGAAATGTGTGTTCATTCAAACCGCTGGTTTTTGATAGTTTGGGCCCTATTGAATAATGAATGTTTTGAATTTTCTCCAAAAGTAAAGTAGTTGCAAACTCATCCTTTTAGAAACTTGTTTGGGCTGTTGAGAGGAGTAAAAAACCATCAAAAATTTCAATCCTGCATGATTTTACCAAGAAATGTGATTCTTCATTTTAAAACCTGATTTTTGCTATTGGGCTCTATTGAATAATGAATGTTTTGAATTTTCTCCAAAAGTAAAGTAGTTGCAAACTCATGCTTTTAGAGACTTGTTTGGGCTCATGAGAGGAGTAGAAAAACATCAAAAATTTCAGTCCTGCATGATTCTTCCAAGAAATGTGTGTTCATTCAAACCGCTGGTTTTTGATAGTTTGGGCCCTATTGAATAATGAATGTTTTGAATTTTCTCCAAAAGTAAAGTAGTTGCAAACTCATCCTTTTAGAAACTTGTTTGGGCTGTTGAGAGGAGTAAAAAACCATCAAAAATTTCAATCCTGCATGATTCTACCAAGAAATGTGATTCTTCATTCAAAACGCTGGTTTTTGCTATTGGGCTCTATTGAATAATGAATGTTTTGAATTTTCTCCAAAAGTAAAGTAGTTGCAAACTCATGCTTTTAGAGACTTGTTTGGGCTCATGAGAGGAGTAGAAAAACATCAAAAATTTCAGTCCTGCATGATTCTACCAAGAAATGTGTGTTCATTGAAACCGCTGGTTTTTGATAGTTTGGGCCCTATTGAATAATGAATGTTTTGAATTTTCTCCAAAAGTAAAGTAGTTGCAAACTCATCCTTTTAGAAACTTGTTTGGGCTGTTGAGAGGAGTAAAAAACCATCAAAAATTTCAATCCTGCATGATTCTACCAAGAAATGTGATTCTTCATTCAAAACGCTGGTTTTTGCTATTGGGCTCTTTTGAGTAATGAAAGTTTTGAATTTTCTCCAAAAGTAAAGTAGTTGCAAACTCATGCTTTTAGAGACTTGTTTGGGCTCATGAGAGGAGTAAAAAAACATCAAAAATTTCAGTCCTGCATGATTCTACCAAGAAATGTGTGTTCATTCAAACCGCTGGTTTTTGATAGTTTGGGCCCTATTGAATAATGAATGTTTTGAATTTTCTCCAAAAGTAAAGTAGTTGCAAACTCATCCTTTTAGAAACTTGTTTGGGCTGTTGAGAGGAGTAAAAAACCATCAAAAATTTCAATCCTGCATGATTTTACCAAGAAATGTGATTCTTCATTTTAAAACCTGATTTTTGCAATTGGGCTCTATTGAATAATGAATGTTTTGAATTTTCTCCAAAAGTAAAGTAGTTGCAAACTCATGCTTTTAGAGACTTGTTTGGGCTCATGAGAGGAGTAGAAAAACATCAAAAATTTCAGTCCTGCATGATTCTTCCAAGAAATGTGTGTTCATTCAAACCGCTGGTTTTTGATATTTTGGGCCCTATTGAATAATGAATGTTTTGAATTTTCTCCAAAAGTAAAGTAGTTGCAAACTCATCCTTTTAGAAACTTGTTTGGGCTGTTGAGAGGAGTAAAAAACCATCAAAAATTTCAATCCTGCATGATTTTACCAAGAAATGTGATTCTTCATTTTAAAACCTGATTTTTGCTATTGGGCTCTATTGCATATTGAATGTTTTGAATTTTCTCCAAAAGTAAAGTAGTTGCAAACTCATGCTTTTAGAGACTTGTTTGGGCTCATGAGAGGAGTAGAAAAACATCAAAAATTTCAGTCCTGCATGATTCTTCCAAGAAATGTGTGTTCATTCAAACCGCTGGTTTTTGATAGTTTGAGCCCTATTGAATAATGAATGTTTTGAATTTTCTCCAAAAGTAAAGTAGTTGCAAACTCATCCTTTTAGAAACTTGTTTGGGCTGTTGAGAGGAGTAAAAAACCATCAAAAATTTCAATCCTGCATGATTCTACCAAGAAATGTGATTCTTCATTCAAAACCTGATTTTTGCTATTGGGCTCTATTGAATAATGAATGTTTTGAATTTTCTCCAAAAGTAAAGTAGTTGCAAACTCATGCTTTTAGAGACTTGTTTGGGCTCATGAGAGGAGTAGAAAAACATCAAAAATTTCAGTCCTGCATGATTCTACCAAGAAATGTGTGTTCATTGAAACCGCTGGTTTTTGATAGTTTGGGCCCTATTGAATAATGAATGTTTTGAATTTTCTCCAAAAGTAAAGTAGTTGCAAACTCATCCTTTTAGAAACTTGTTTGGGCTGTTGAGAGGAGTAAAAAACCATCAAAAATTTCAATCCTGCATGATTCTACCAAGAAATGTGATTCTTCATTCAAAACGCTGGTTTTTGCTATTGGGCTCTTTTGAGTAATGAATGTTTTGAATTTTCTCCAAAAGTAAAGTAGTTGCAAACTCATGCTTTTAGAGACTTGTTTGGGCTCATGAGAGGAGTAGAAAAACATCAAAAATTTCAGTCCTGCATGATTCTACCAAGAAATGTGTGTTCATTGAAACCGCTGGTTTTTGATAGTTTGGGCCCTATTGAATAATGAATGTTTTGAATTTTCTCCAAAAGTAAAGTAGTTGCAAACTCATCCTTTTAGAAACTTGTTTGGGCTGTTGAGAGGAGTAAAAAACCATCAAAAATTTCAATCCTGCATGATTTTACCAAGAAATGTGATTCTTCATTCAAAACCTGATTTTTGCTATTGGGCTCTATTGAATAATGAATGTTTTGAATTTTCTCCAAAAGTAAAGTAGTTGCAAACTCATGCTTTTAGAGACTTGTTTGGGCTCATGAGAGTAGTAGAAAAACATCAAAAATTTCAGTCCTGCATGATTCTACCAAGAAATGTGTGTTCATTGAAACCGCTGGTTTTTGATAGTTTGGGCCCTATTGAATAATGAATGTTTTGAATTTTCTCCAAAAGTAAAGTAGTTGCAAACTCATCCTTTTAGAAACTTGTTTGGGCTGTTGAGAGGAGTAAAAAACCATCAAAAATTTCAATCCTGCATGATTCTACCAAGAAATGTGATTCTTCATTCAAAACGCTGGTTTTTGCTATTGGGCTCTTTTGAGTAATGAATGTTTTGAATTTTCTCCAAAAGTAAAGTAGTTGCAAACTCATGCTTTTAGAGACTTGTTTGGGCTCATGAGAGGAGTAGAAAAACATCAAAAATTTCAGTCCTGCATGATTCTACCAAGAAATGTGTGTTCATTCAAACCGCTGGTTTTTGATAGTTTGGGCCCTATTGAATAATGAATGTTTTGAATTTTCTCCAAAAGTAAAGTAGTTGCAAACTCATCCTTTTAGAAACTTGTTTGGGCTGTTGAGAGGAGTAAAAAACCATCAAAAATTTCAATCCTGCATGATTCTACCAAGAAATGTGATTCTTCATTCAAAACGCTGGTTTTTGCTATTGGGCTCTATTGAATAATGAATGTTTTGAATTTTCTCCAAAAGTAAAGTAGTTGCAAACTCATCCTTTTAGAGACTTGTTTGGGCTCATGAGAGGAGTAGAAAAACATCAAAAATTTCAGTCCTGCACGATTCTACCAAGAAATGTGTGTTCATTCAAACCGCTGGTTTTTGATAGTTTGGGCCCTATTGAATAATGAATGTTTTGAATTTTCTCCAAAAGTAAAGTAGTTGCAAACTCATCCTTTTAGAAACTTGTTTGGGCTGTTGAGAGGAGTAAAAAACCATCAAAAATTTCAATCCTGCATGATTCTACCAAGAAATGTGATTCTTCATTCAAAACGCTGGTTTTTGCTATTGGGCTCTTTTGAGTAATGAAAGTTTTGAATTTTCTCCAAAAGTAAAGTAGTTGCAAACTCATGCTTTTAGAGACTTGTTTGGGCTCATGAGAGGAGTAAAAAAACATCAAAAATTTCAGTCCTGCATGATTCTACCAAGAAATGTGTGTTCATTCAAACCGCTGGTTTTTGATAGTTTGGGCCCTATTGAATAATGAATGTTTTGAATTTTCTCCAAAAGTAAAGTAGTTGCAAACTCATCCTTTTAGAAACTTGTTTGGGCTGTTGAGAGGAGTAAAAAACCATCAAAAATTTCAATCCTGCATGATTTTACCAAGAAATGTGATTCTTCATTTTAAAACCTGATTTTTGCTATTGGGCTCTATTGCATATTGAATGTTTTGAATTTTCTCCAAAAGTAAAGTAGTTGCAAACTCATGCTTTTAGAGACTTGTTTGGGCTCATGAGAGGAGTAGAAAAACATCAAAAATTTCAGTCCTGCATGATTCTTCCAAGAAATGTGTGTTCATTCAAACCGCTGGTTTTTGATAGTTTGAGCCCTATTGAATAATGAATGTTTTGAATTTTCTCCAAAAGTAAAGTAGTTGCAAACTCATCCTTTTAGAAACTTGTTTGGGCTGTTGAGAGGAGTAAAAAACCATCAAAAATTTCAATCCTGCATGATTCTACCAAGAAATGTGATTCTTCATTCAAAACCTGATTTTTGCTATTGGGCTCTATTGAATAATGAATGTTTTGAATTTTCTCCAAAAGTAAAGTAGTTGCAAACTCATGCTTTTAGAGACTTGTTTGGGCTCATGAGAGGAGTAGAAAAACATCAAAAATTTCAGTCCTGCATGATTCTACCAAGAAATGTGTGTTCATTGAAACCGCTGGTTTTTGATAGTTTGGGCCCTATTGAATAATGAATGTTTTGAATTTTCTCCAAAAGTAAAGTAGTTGCAAACTCATCCTTTTAGAAACTTGTTTGGGCTGTTGAGAGGAGTAAAAAACCATCAAAAATTTCAATCCTGCATGATTCTACCAAGAAATGTGATTCTTCATTCAAAACGCTGGTTTTTGCTATTGGGCTCTTTTGAGTAATGAATGTTTTGAATTTTCTCCAAAAGTAAAGTAGTTGCAAACTCATGCTTTTAGAGACTTGTTTGGGCTCATGAGAGGAGTAGAAAAACATCAAAAATTTCAGTCCTGCATGATTCTACCAAGAAATGTGTGTTCATTGAAACCGCTGGTTTTTGATAGTTTGGGCCCTATTGAATAATGAATGTTTTGAATTTTCTCCAAAAGTAAAGTAGTTGCAAACTCATCCTTTTAGAAACTTGTTTGGGCTGTTGAGAGGAGTAAAAAACCATCAAAAATTTCAATCCTGCATGATTTTACCAAGAAATGTGATTCTTCATTCAAAACCTGATTTTTGCTATTGGGCTCTATTGAATAATGAATGTTTTGAATTTTCTCCAAAAGTAAAGTAGTTGCAAACTCATGCTTTTAGAGACTTGTTTGGGCTCATGAGAGTAGTAGAAAAACATCAAAAATTTCAGTCCTGCATGATTCTACCAAGAAATGTGTGTTCATTGAAACCGCTGGTTTTTGATAGTTTGGGCCCTATTGAATAATGAATGTTTTGAATTTTCTCCAAAAGTAAAGTAGTTGCAAACTCATCCTTTTAGAAACTTGTTTGGGCTGTTGAGAGGAGTAAAAAACCATCAAAAATTTCAATCCTGCATGATTCTACCAAGAAATGTGATTCTTCATTCAAAACGCTGGTTTTTGCTATTGGGCTCTTTTGAGTAATGAATGTTTTGAATTTTCTCCAAAAGTAAAGTAGTTGCAAACTCATGCTTTTAGAGACTTGTTTGGGCTCATGAGAGGAGTAGAAAAACATCAAAAATTTCAGTCCTGCATGATTCTACCAAGAAATGTGTGTTCATTCAAACCGCTGGTTTTTGATAGTTTGGGCCCTATTGAATAATGAATGTTTTGAATTTTCTCCAAAAGTAAAGTAGTTGCAAACTCATCCTTTTAGAAACTTGTTTGGGCTGTTGAGAGGAGTAAAAAACCATCAAAAATTTCAATCCTGCATGATTCTACCAAGAAATGTGATTCTTCATTCAAAACGCTGGTTTTTGCTATTGGGCTCTATTGAATAATGAATGTTTTGAATTTTCTCCAAAAGTAAAGTAGTTGCAAACTCATCCTTTTAGAGACTTGTTTGGGCTCATGAGAGGAGTAGAAAAACATCAAAAATTTCAGTCCTGCACGATTCTACCAAGAAATGTGTGTTCATTCAAACCGCTGGTTTTTGATATTTTGGGCCCTATTGAATAATGAATGTTTTGAATTTTCTCCAAAAATAAAGTAGTTGCAAACTCATCCTTTTAGAAACTTGTTTGGGCTGTTGAGAGGAGTAAAAAACCATCAAAAATTTCAATCCTGCATGATTCTACCAAGAAATGTGATTCTTCATTCAAAACCTGATTTTTGCTATTGGGCTCTATTGAATAATGAATGTTTTGAATTTTCTCCAAAAGTAAAGTAGTTGCAAACTCATGCTTTTAGAGACTTGTTTGGGCTCATGAGAGGAGTAGAAAAACATCAAAAATTTCAGTCCTGCATGATTCTACCAAGAAATGTGTGTTCATTGAAACCGCTGGTTTTTGATAGTTTGGGCCCTATTGAATAATGAATGTTTTGAATTTTCTCCAAAAGTAAAGTAGTTGCAAACTCATCCTTTTAGAAACTTGTTTGGGCTGTTGAGAGGAGTAAAAAACCATCAAAAATTTCAATCCTGCATGATTTTACCAAGAAATGTGATTCTTCATTCAAAACCTGATTTTTGCTATTGGGCTCTATTGAATAGTGAATGTTTTGAATTTTCTCCAAAAGTAAAGTAGTTGCAAACTCATGCTTTTAGAGACTTGTTTGGGCTCATGAGAGGAGTAGAAAAACATCAAAAATTTCAGTCCTGCATGATTCTACCAAGAAATGTGTGTTCATTGAAACCGCTGGTTTTTGATAGTTTGGGCCCTATTGAATAATGAATGTTTTGAATTTTCTCCAAAAGTAAAGTAGTTGCAAACTCATCCTTTTAGAAACTTGTTTGGGCTGTTGAGAGGAGTAAAAAACCATCAAAAATTTCAATCCTGCATGATTCTACCAAGAAATGTGATTCTTCATTCAAAACCTGATTTTTGCTATTGGGCTCTATTGAATAATGAATGTTTTGAATTTTCTCCAAAAGTAAAGTAGTTGCAAACTCATGCTTTTAGAGACTTGTTTGGGCTCATGAGAGGAGTAGAAAAACATCAAAAATTTCAGTCCTGCATGATTCTACCAAGAAATGTGTGTTCATTCAAACCGCTGGTTTTTGATAGTTTGGGCCCTATTGAATAATGAATGTTTTGAATTTTCTCCAAAAGTAAAGTAGTTGCAAACTCATCCTTTTAGAAACTTGTTTGGGGTGTTGAGAGGAGTAAAAAACCATCAAAAATTTCAATCCTGCATGATTCTACCAAGAAATGTGATTCTTCATTCAAAACGCTGGTTTTTGCTATTGGGCTCTATTGAATAATGAATGTTTTGAATTTTCTCCAAAAGTAAAGTAGTTGCAAACTCATGCTTTTAGAGACTTGTTTGGGCTCATGAGAGGAGTAGAAAAACATCAAAAATTTCAGTCCTGCATGATTCTACCAAGAAATGTGTGTTCATTGAAACCGCTGGTTTTTGATAGTTTGGGCCCTATTGAATAATGAATGTTTTGAATTTTCTCCAAAAGTAAAGTAGTTGCAAACTCATCCTTTTAGAAACTTGTTTGGGCTGTTGAGAGGAGTAAAAAACCATCAAAAATTTCAATCCTGCATGATTCTACCAAGAAATGTGATTCTTCATTCAAAACGCTGGTTTTTGCTATTGGGCTCTTTTGAGTAATGAAAGTTTTGAATTTTCTCCAAAAGTAAAGTAGTTGCAAACTCATGCTTTTAGAGACTTGTTTGGGCTCATGAGAGGAGTAAAAAAACATCAAAAATTTCAGTCCTGCATGATTCTACCAAGAAATGTGTGTTCATTCAAACCGCTGGTTTTTGATAGTTTGGGCCCTATTGAATAATGAATGTTTTGAATTTTCTCCAAAAGTAAAGTAGTTGCAAACTCATCCTTTTAGAAACTTGTTTGGGCTGTTGAGAGGAGTAAAAAACCATCAAAAATTTCAATCCTGCATGATTTTACCAAGAAATGTGATTCTTCATTTTAAAACCTGATTTTTGCAATTGGGCTCTATTGAATAATGAATGTTTTGAATTTTCTCCAAAAGTAAAGTAGTTGCAAACTCATGCTTTTAGAGACTTGTTTGGGCTCATGAGAGGAGTAGAAAAACATCAAAAATTTCAGTCCTGCATGATTCTTCCAAGAAATGTGTGTTCATTCAAACCGCTGGTTTTTGATATTTTGGGCCCTATTGAATAATGAATGTTTTGAATTTTCTCCAAAAGTAAAGTAGTTGCAAACTCATCCTTTTAGAAACTTGTTTGGGCTGTTGAGAGGAGTAAAAAACCATCAAAAATTTCAATCCTGCATGATTTTACCAAGAAATGTGATTCTTCATTTTAAAACCTGATTTTTGCTATTGGGCTCTATTGCATATTGAATGTTTTGAATTTTCTCCAAAAGTAAAGTAGTTGCAAACTCATGCTTTTAGAGACTTGTTTGGGCTCATGAGAGGAGTAGAAAAACATCAAAAATTTCAGTCCTGCATGATTCTACCAAGAAATGTGTGTTCATTGAAACCGCTGGTTTTTGATAGTTTGGGCCCTATTGAATAATGAATGTTTTGAATTTTCTCCAAAAGTAAAGTAGTTGCAAACTCATCCTTTTAGAAACTTGTTTGGGCTGTTGAGAGGAGTAAAAAACCATCAAAAATTTCAATCCTGCATGATTCTACCAAGAAATGTGATTCTTCATTCAAAACGCTGGTTTTTGCTATTGGGCTCTTTTGAGTAATGAATGTTTTGAATTTTCTCCAAAAGTAAAGTAGTTGCAAACTCATGCTTTTAGAGACTTGTTTGGGCTCATGAGAGGAGTAGAAAAACATCAAAAATTTCAGTCCTGCATGATTCTACCAAGAAATGTGTGTTCATTCAAACCGCTGGTTTTTGATAGTTTGGGCCCTATTGAATAATGAATGTTTTGAATTTTCTCCAAAAGTAAAGTAGTTGCAAACTCATCCTTTTAGAAACTTGTTTGGGCTGTTGAGAGGAGTAAAAAACCATCAAAAATTTCAATCCTGCATGATTTTACCAAGAAATGTGATTCTTCATTCAAAACCTGATTTTTGCTATTGGGCTCTATTGAATAATGAATGTTTTGAATTTTCTCCAAAAGTAAAGTAGTTGCAAACTCATGCTTTTAGAGACTTGTTTGGGCTCATGAGAGTAGTAGAAAAACATCAAAAATTTCAGTCCTGCATGATTCTACCAAGAAATGTGTGTTCATTGAAACCGCTGGTTTTTGATAGTTTGGGCCCTATTGAATAATGAATGTTTTGAATTTTCTCCAAAAGTAAAGTAGTTGCAAACTCATCCTTTTAGAAACTTGTTTGGGCTGTTGAGAGGAGTAAAAAACCATCAAAAATTTCAATCCTGCATGATTCTACCAAGAAATGTGATTCTTCATTCAAAACGCTGGTTTTTGCTATTGGGCTCTTTTGAGTAATGAATGTTTTGAATTTTCTCCAAAAGTAAAGTAGTTGCAAACTCATGCTTTTAGAGACTTGTTTGGGCTCATGAGAGGAGTAGAAAAACATCAAAAATTTCAGTCCTGCATGATTCTACCAAGAAATGTGTGTTCATTCAAACCGCTGGTTTTTGATAGTTTGGGCCCTATTGAATAATGAATGTTTTGAATTTTCTCCAAAAGTAAAGTAGTTGCAAACTCATCCTTTTAGAAACTTGTTTGGGCTGTTGAGAGGAGTAAAAAACCATCAAAAATTTCAATCCTGCATGATTCTACCAAGAAATGTGATTCTTCATTCAAAACGCTGGTTTTTGCTATTGGGCTCTATTGAATAATGAATGTTTTGAATTTTCTCCAAAAGTAAAGTAGTTGCAAACTCATCCTTTTAGAGACTTGTTTGGGCTCATGAGAGGAGTAGAAAAACATCAAAAATTTCAGTCCTGCACGATTCTACCAAGAAATGTGTGTTCATTCAAACCGCTGGTTTTTGATATTTTGGGCCCTATTGAATAATGAATGTTTTGAATTTTCTCCAAAAATAAAGTAGTTGCAAACTCATCCTTTTAGAAACTTGTTTGGGCTGTTGAGAGGAGTAAAAAACCATCAAAAATTTCAATCCTTCATGATTCTACCAAGAAATGTGATTCTTCATTCAAAACGCTGGTTTTTGCTATTGGGCTCTATTGAATAATGAATGTTTTGAATTTTCTCCAAAAGTAAAGTAGTTGCAAACTCATCCTTTTAGAGACTTGTTTGGGCTCATGAGAGGAGTAGAAAAACATCAAAAATTTCAGTCCTGCACGATTCTACCAAGAAATGTGTGTTCATTCAAACCGCTGGTTTTTGATATTTTGGGCCCTATTGAATAATGAATGTTTTGAATTTTCTCCAAAAATAAAGTAGTTGCAAACTCATCCTTTTAGAAACTTGTTTGGGCTGTTGAGAGGAGTAAAAAACCATCAAAAATTTCAATCCTGCATGATTCTACCAAGAAATGTGATTCTTTATTCAAAACCTGATTTTTGCTATTGGGCTCTATTGAATAATGAATGTTTTGAATTTTCTCCAAAAGTAAAGTAGTTGCAAACTCATGCTTTTAGAGACTTGTTTGGGCTCATGAGAGGAGTAGAAAAACATCAAAAATTTCAGTCCTGCATGATTCTACCAAGAAATGTGTGTTCATTGAAACCGCTGGTTTTTGATAGTTTGGGCCCTATTGAATAATGAATGTTTTGAATTTTCTCCAAAAGTAAAGTAGTTGCAAACTCATCCTTTTAGAAACTTGTTTGGGCTGTTGAGAGGAGTAAAAAACCATCAAAAATTTCAATCCTGCATGATTTTACCAAGAAATGTGATTCTTCATTTTAAAACCTGATTTTTGCTATTGGGCTCTATTGCATATTGAATGTTTTGAATTTTCTCCAAAAGTAAAGTAGTTGCAAACTCATGCTTTTAGAGACTTGTTTGGGCTCATGAGAGGAGTAAAAAAACATCAAAAATTTCAGTCCTGCATGATTCTACCAAGAAATGTGTGTTCATTCAAACCGCTGGTTTTTGATAGTTTGGGCCCTATTGAATAATGAATGTTTTGAATTTTCTCCAAAAGTAAAGTAGTTGCAAACTCATCCTTTTAGAAAGTTGTTTGGGCTGTTGAGAGGAGTAAAAAACCATCAAAAATTTCAATCCTGCATGATTTTACCAAGAAATGTGATTCTTCATTTTAAAACCTGATTTTTGCTATTGGGCTCTATTGCATATTGAATGTTTTGAATTTTCTCCAAAAGTAAAGTAGTTGCAAACTCATGCTTTTAGAGACTTGTTTGGGCTCATGAGAGGAGTAGAAAAACATCAAAAATTTCAGTCCTGCATGATTCTTCCAAGAAATGTGTGTTCATTCAAACCGCTGGTTTTTGATAGTTTGAGCCCTATTGAATAATGAATGTTTTGAATTTTCTCCAAAAGTAAAGTAGTTGCAAACTCATCCTTTTAGAAACTTGTTTGGGCTGTTGAGAGGAGTAAAAAACCATCAAAAATTTCAATCCTGCATGATTCTACCAAGAAATGTGATTCTTCATTCAAAACCTGATTTTTGCTATTGGGCTCTATTGAATAATGAATGTTTTGAATTTTCTCCAAAAGTAAAGTAGTTGCAAACTCATGCTTTTAGAGACTTGTTTGGGCTCATGAGAGGAGTAGAAAAACATCAAAAATTTCAGTCCTGCATGATTCTACCAAGAAATGTGTGTTCATTGAAACCGCTGGTTTTTGATAGTTTGGGCCCTATTGAATAATGAATGTTTTGAATTTTCTCCAAAAGTAAAGTAGTTGCAAACTCATCCTTTTAGAAACTTGTTTGGGCTGTTGAGAGGAGTAAAAAACCATCAAAAATTTCAATCCTGCATGATTCTACCAAGAAATGTGATTCTTCATTCAAAACGCTGGTTTTTGCTATTGGGCTCTTTTGAGTAATGAATGTTTTGAATTTTCTCCAAAAGTAAAGTAGTTGCAAACTCATGCTTTTAGAGACTTGTTTGGGCTCATGAGAGGAGTAGAAAAACATCAAAAATTTCAGTCCTGCATGATTCTACCAAGAAATGTGTGTTCATTGAAACCGCTGGTTTTTGATAGTTTGGGCCCTATTGAATAATGAATGTTTTGAATTTTCTCCAAAAGTAAAGTAGTTGCAAACTCATCCTTTTAGAAACTTGTTTGGGCTGTTGAGAGGAGTAAAAAACCATCAAAAATTTCAATCCTGCATGATTTTACCAAGAAATGTGATTCTTCATTCAAAACCTGATTTTTGCTATTGGGCTCTATTGAATAATGAATGTTTTGAATTTTCTCCAAAAGTAAAGTAGTTGCAAACTCATGCTTTTAGAGACTTGTTTGGGCTCATGAGAGTAGTAGAAAAACATCAAAAATTTCAGTCCTGCATGATTCTACCAAGAAATGTGTGTTCATTGAAACCGCTGGTTTTTGATAGTTTGGGCCCTATTGAATAATGAATGTTTTGAATTTTCTCCAAAAGTAAAGTAGTTGCAAACTCATCCTTTTAGAAACTTGTTTGGGCTGTTGAGAGGAGTAAAAAACCATCAAAAATTTCAATCCTGCATGATTCTACCAAGAAATGTGATTCTTCATTCAAAACGCTGGTTTTTGCTATTGGGCTCTTTTGAGTAATGAATGTTTTGAATTTTCTCCAAAAGTAAAGTAGTTGCAAACTCATGCTTTTAGAGACTTGTTTGGGCTCATGAGAGGAGTAGAAAAACATCAAAAATTTCAGTCCTGCATGATTCTACCAAGAAATGTGTGTTCATTCAAACCGCTGGTTTTTGATAGTTTGGGCCCTATTGAATAATGAATGTTTTGAATTTTCTCCAAAAGTAAAGTAGTTGCAAACTCATCCTTTTAGAAACTTGTTTGGGCTGTTGAGAGGAGTAAAAAACCATCAAAAATTTCAATCCTGCATGATTCTACCAAGAAATGTGATTCTTCATTCAAAACGCTGGTTTTTGCTATTGGGCTCTATTGAATAATGAATGTTTTGAATTTTCTCCAAAAGTAAAGTAGTTGCAAACTCATCCTTTTAGAGACTTGTTTGGGCTCATGAGAGGAGTAGAAAAACATCAAAAATTTCAGTCCTGCACGATTCTACCAAGAAATGTGTGTTCATTCAAACCGCTGGTTTTTGATATTTTGGGCCCTATTGAATAATGAATGTTTTGAATTTTCTCCAAAAATAAAGTAGTTGCAAACTCATCCTTTTAGAAACTTGTTTGGGCTGTTGAGAGGAGTAAAAAACCATCAAAAATTTCAATCCTGCATGATTCTACCAAGAAATGTGATTCTTCATTCAAAACCTGATTTTTGCTATTGGGCTCTATTGAATAATGAATGTTTTGAATTTTCTCCAAAAGTAAAGTAGTTGCAAACTCATGCTTTTAGAGACTTGTTTGGGCTCATGAGAGGAGTAGAAAAACATCAAAAATTTCAGTCCTGCATGATTCTACCAAGAAATGTGTGTTCATTGAAACCGCTGGTTTTTGATAGTTTGGGCCCTATTGAATAATGAATGTTTTGAATTTTCTCCAAAAGTAAAGTAGTTGCAAACTCATCCTTTTAGAAACTTGTTTGGGCTGTTGAGAGGAGTAAAAAACCATCAAAAATTTCAATCCTGCATGATTTTACCAAGAAATGTGATTCTTCATTCAAAACCTGATTTTTGCTATTGGGCTCTATTGAATAGTGAATGTTTTGAATTTTCTCCAAAAGTAAAGTAGTTGCAAACTCATGCTTTTAGAGACTTGTTTGGGCTCATGAGAGGAGTAGAAAAACATCAAAAATTTCAGTCCTGCATGATTCTACCAAGAAATGTGTGTTCATTGAAACCGCTGGTTTTTGATAGTTTGGGCCCTATTGAATAATGAATGTTTTGAATTTTCTCCAAAAGTAAAGTAGTTGCAAACTCATCCTTTTAGAAACTTGTTTGGGCTGTTGAGAGGAGTAAAAAACCATCAAAAATTTCAATCCTGCATGATTCTACCAAGAAATGTGATTCTTCATTCAAAACCTGATTTTTGCTATTGGGCTCTATTGAATAATGAATGTTTTGAATTTTCTCCAAAAGTAAAGTAGTTGCAAACTCATGCTTTTAGAGACTTGTTT
This sequence comes from Dendrobates tinctorius, assembly GCF_039654945.1. NCBI lineage: Eukaryota > Metazoa > Chordata > Amphibia > Anura > Dendrobatidae > Dendrobates > Dendrobates tinctorius. Next base: position 10,852,940 of record NW_027361701.1, on the reverse strand, counting down.
GGGCTCATGAGAGGAGTAGAAAAACATCAAAAATTTCAGTCCTGCATGATTCTACCAAGAAATGTGTGTTCATTCAAACCGCTGGTTTTTGATAGTTTGGGCCCTATTGAATAATGAATGTTTTGAATTTTCTCCAAAAGTAAAGTAGTTGCAAACTCATCCTTTTAGAAACTTGTTTGGGGTGTTGAGAGGAGTAAAAAACCATCAAAAATTTCAATCCTGCATGATTCTACCAAGAAATGTGATTCTTCATTCAAAACGCTGGTTTTTGCTATTGGGCTCTATTGAATAATGAATGTTTTGAATTTTCTCCAAAAGTAAAGTAGTTGCAAACTCATGCTTTTAGAGACTTGTTTGGGCTCATGAGAGGAGTAGAAAAACATCAAAAATTTCAGTCCTGCATGATTCTACCAAGAAATGTGTGTTCATTGAAACCGCTGGTTTTTGATAGTTTGGGCCCTATTGAATAATGAATGTTTTGAATTTTCTCCAAAAGTAAAGTAGTTGCAAACTCATCCTTTTAGAAACTTGTTTGGGCTGTTGAGAGGAGTAAAAAACCATCAAAAATTTCAATCCTGCATGATTCTACCAAGAAATGTGATTCTTCATTCAAAACGCTGGTTTTTGCTATTGGGCTCTTTTGAGTAATGAAAGTTTTGAATTTTCTCCAAAAGTAAAGTAGTTGCAAACTCATGCTTTTAGAGACTTGTTTGGGCTCATGAGAGGAGTAAAAAAACATCAAAAATTTCAGTCCTGCATGATTCTACCAAGAAATGTGTGTTCATTCAAACCGCTGGTTTTTGATAGTTTGGGCCCTATTGAATAATGAATGTTTTGAATTTTCTCCAAAAGTAAAGTAGTTGCAAACTCATCCTTTTAGAAACTTGTTTGGGCTGTTGAGAGGAGTAAAAAACCATCAAAAATTTCAATCCTGCATGATTTTACCAAGAAATGTGATTCTTCATTTTAAAACCTGATTTTTGCAATTGGGCTCTATTGAATAATGAATGTTTTGAATTTTCTCCAAAAGTAAAGTAGTTGCAAACTCATGCTTTTAGAGACTTGTTTGGGCTCATGAGAGGAGTAGAAAAACATCAAAAATTTCAGTCCTGCATGATTCTTCCAAGAAATGTGTGTTCATTCAAACCGCTGGTTTTTGATATTTTGGGCCCTATTGAATAATGAATGTTTTGAATTTTCTCCAAAAGTAAAGTAGTTGCAAACTCATCCTTTTAGAAACTTGTTTGGGCTGTTGAGAGGAGTAAAAAACCATCAAAAATTTCAATCCTGCATGATTTTACCAAGAAATGTGATTCTTCATTTTAAAACCTGATTTTTGCTATTGGGCTCTATTGCATATTGAATGTTTTGAATTTTCTCCAAAAGTAAAGTAGTTGCAAACTCATGCTTTTAGAGACTTGTTTGGGCTCATGAGAGGAGTAGAAAAACATCAAAAATTTCAGTCCTGCATGATTCTTCCAAGAAATGTGTGTTCATTCAAACCGCTGGTTTTTGATAGTTTGAGCCCTATTGAATAATGAATGTTTTGAATTTTCTCCAAAAGTAAAGTAGTTGCAAACTCATCCTTTTAGAAACTTGTTTGGGCTGTTGAGAGGAGTAAAAAACCATCAAAAATTTCAATCCTGCATGATTCTACCAAGAAATGTGATTCTTCATTCAAAACCTGATTTTTGCTATTGGGCTCTATTGAATAATGAATGTTTTGAATTTTCTCCAAAAGTAAAGTAGTTGCAAACTCATGCTTTTAGAGACTTGTTTGGGCTCATGAGAGGAGTAGAAAAACATCAAAAATTTCAGTCCTGCATGATTCTACCAAGAAATGTGTGTTCATTGAAACCGCTGGTTTTTGATAGTTTGGGCCCTATTGAATAATGAATGTTTTGAATTTTCTCCAAAAGTAAAGTAGTTGCAAACTCATCCTTTTAGAAACTTGTTTGGGCTGTTGAGAGGAGTAAAAAACCATCAAAAATTTCAATCCTGCATGATTCTACCAAGAAATGTGATTCTTCATTCAAAACGCTGGTTTTTGCTATTGGGCTCTTTTGAGTAATGAATGTTTTGAATTTTCTCCAAAAGTAAAGTAGTTGCAAACTCATGCTTTTAGAGACTTGTTTGGGCTCATGAGAGGAGTAGAAAAACATCAAAAATTTCAGTCCTGCATGATTCTACCAAGAAATGTGTGTTCATTCAAACCGCTGGTTTTTGATAGTTTGGGCCCTATTGAATAATGAATGTTTTGAATTTTCTCCAAAAGTAAAGTAGTTGCAAACTCATCCTTTTAGAAACTTGTTTGGGCTGTTGAGAGGAGTAAAAAACCATCAAAAATTTCAATCCTGCATGATTTTACCAAGAAATGTGATTCTTCATTCAAAACCTGATTTTTGCTATTGGGCTCTATTGAATAATGAATGTTTTGAATTTTCTCCAAAAGTAAAGTAGTTGCAAACTCATGCTTTTAGAGACTTGTTTGGGCTCATGAGAGTAGTAGAAAAACATCAAAAATTTCAGTCCTGCATGATTCTACCAAGAAATGTGTGTTCATTGAAACCGCTGGTTTTTGATAGTTTGGGCCCTATTGAATAATGAATGTTTTGAATTTTCTCCAAAAGTAAAGTAGTTGCAAACTCATCCTTTTAGAAACTTGTTTGGGCTGTTGAGAGGAGTAAAAAACCATCAAAAATTTCAATCCTGCATGATTCTACCAAGAAATGTGATTCTTCATTCAAAACGCTGGTTTTTGCTATTGGGCTCTTTTGAGTAATGAATGTTTTGAATTTTCTCCAAAAGTAAAGTAGTTGCAAACTCATGCTTTTAGAGACTTGTTTGGGCTCATGAGAGGAGTAGAAAAACATCAAAAATTTCAGTCCTGCATGATTCTACCAAGAAATGTGTGTTCATTCAAACCGCTGGTTTTTGATAGTTTGGGCCCTATTGAATAATGAATGTTTTGAATTTTCTCCAAAAGTAAAGTAGTTGCAAACTCATCCTTTTAGAAACTTGTTTGGGCTGTTGAGAGGAGTAAAAAACCATCAAAAATTTCAATCCTGCATGATTCTACCAAGAAATGTGATTCTTCATTCAAAACGCTGGTTTTTGCTATTGGGCTCTATTGAATAATGAATGTTTTGAATTTTCTCCAAAAGTAAAGTAGTTGCAAACTCATCCTTTTAGAGACTTGTTTGGGCTCATGAGAGGAGTAGAAAAACATCAAAAATTTCAGTCCTGCACGATTCTACCAAGAAATGTGTGTTCATTCAAACCGCTGGTTTTTGATATTTTGGGCCCTATTGAATAATGAATGTTTTGAATTTTCTCCAAAAATAAAGTAGTTGCAAACTCATCCTTTTAGAAACTTGTTTGGGCTGTTGAGAGGAGTAAAAAACCATCAAAAATTTCAATCCTTCATGATTCTACCAAGAAATGTGATTCTTCATTCAAAACGCTGGTTTTTGCTATTGGGCTCTATTGAATAATGAATGTTTTGAATTTTCTCCAAAAGTAAAGTAGTTGCAAACTCATCCTTTTAGAGACTTGTTTGGGCTCATGAGAGGAGTAGAAAAACATCAAAAATTTCAGTCCTGCACGATTCTACCAAGAAATGTGTGTTCATTCAAACCGCTGGTTTTTGATATTTTGGGCCCTATTGAATAATGAATGTTTTGAATTTTCTCCAAAAATAAAGTAGTTGCAAACTCATCCTTTTAGAAACTTGTTTGGGCTGTTGAGAGGAGTAAAAAACCATCAAAAATTTCAATCCTGCATGATTCTACCAAGAAATGTGATTCTTTATTCAAAACCTGATTTTTGCTATTGGGCTCTATTGAATAATGAATGTTTTGAATTTTCTCCAAAAGTAAAGTAGTTGCAAACTCATGCTTTTAGAGACTTGTTTGGGCTCATGAGAGGAGTAGAAAAACATCAAAAATTTCAGTCCTGCATGATTCTACCAAGAAATGTGTGTTCATTGAAACCGCTGGTTTTTGATAGTTTGGGCCCTATTGAATAATGAATGTTTTGAATTTTCTCCAAAAGTAAAGTAGTTGCAAACTCATCCTTTTAGAAACTTGTTTGGGCTGTTGAGAGGAGTAAAAAACCATCAAAAATTTCAATCCTGCATGATTTTACCAAGAAATGTGATTCTTCATTTTAAAACCTGATTTTTGCTATTGGGCTCTATTGCATATTGAATGTTTTGAATTTTCTCCAAAAGTAAAGTAGTTGCAAACTCATGCTTTTAGAGACTTGTTTGGGCTCATGAGAGGAGTAAAAAAACATCAAAAATTTCAGTCCTGCATGATTCTACCAAGAAATGTGTGTTCATTCAAACCGCTGGTTTTTGATAGTTTGGGCCCTATTGAATAATGAATGTTTTGAATTTTCTCCAAAAGTAAAGTAGTTGCAAACTCATCCTTTTAGAAAGTTGTTTGGGCTGTTGAGAGGAGTAAAAAACCATCAAAAATTTCAATCCTGCATGATTTTACCAAGAAATGTGATTCTTCATTTTAAAACCTGATTTTTGCTATTGGGCTCTATTGCATATTGAATGTTTTGAATTTTCTCCAAAAGTAAAGTAGTTGCAAACTCATGCTTTTAGAGACTTGTTTGGGCTCATGAGAGGAGTAGAAAAACATCAAAAATTTCAGTCCTGCATGATTCTTCCAAGAAATGTGTGTTCATTCAAACCGCTGGTTTTTGATAGTTTGAGCCCTATTGAATAATGAATGTTTTGAATTTTCTCCAAAAGTAAAGTAGTTGCAAACTCATCCTTTTAGAAACTTGTTTGGGCTGTTGAGAGGAGTAAAAAACCATCAAAAATTTCAATCCTGCATGATTCTACCAAGAAATGTGATTCTTCATTCAAAACCTGATTTTTGCTATTGGGCTCTATTGAATAATGAATGTTTTGAATTTTCTCCAAAAGTAAAGTAGTTGCAAACTCATGCTTTTAGAGACTTGTTTGGGCTCATGAGAGGAGTAGAAAAACATCAAAAATTTCAGTCCTGCATGATTCTACCAAGAAATGTGTGTTCATTGAAACCGCTGGTTTTTGATAGTTTGGGCCCTATTGAATAATGAATGTTTTGAATTTTCTCCAAAAGTAAAGTAGTTGCAAACTCATCCTTTTAGAAACTTGTTTGGGCTGTTGAGAGGAGTAAAAAACCATCAAAAATTTCAATCCTGCATGATTCTACCAAGAAATGTGATTCTTCATTCAAAACGCTGGTTTTTGCTATTGGGCTCTTTTGAGTAATGAATGTTTTGAATTTTCTCCAAAAGTAAAGTAGTTGCAAACTCATGCTTTTAGAGACTTGTTTGGGCTCATGAGAGGAGTAGAAAAACATCAAAAATTTCAGTCCTGCATGATTCTACCAAGAAATGTGTGTTCATTCAAACCGCTGGTTTTTGATAGTTTGGGCCCTATTGAATAATGAATGTTTTGAATTTTCTCCAAAAGTAAAGTAGTTGCAAACTCATCCTTTTAGAAACTTGTTTGGGCTGTTGAGAGGAGTAAAAAACCATCAAAAATTTCAATCCTGCATGATTTTACCAAGAAATGTGATTCTTCATTCAAAACCTGATTTTTGCTATTGGGCTCTATTGAATAATGAATGTTTTGAATTTTCTCCAAAAGTAAAGTAGTTGCAAACTCATGCTTTTAGAGACTTGTTTGGGCTCATGAGAGGAGTAGAAAAACATCAAAAATTTCAGTCCTGCATGATTCTACCAAGAAATGTGTGTTCATTCAAACCGCTGGTTTTTGATAGTTTGGGCCCTATTGAATAATGAATGTTTTGAATTTTCTCCAAAAGTAAAGTAGTTGCAAACTCATCCTTTTAGAAACTTGTTTGGGCTGTTGAGAGGAGTAAAAAACCATCAAAAATTTCAATCCTGCATGATTCTACCAAGAAATGTGATTCTTCATTCAAAACGCTGGTTTTTGCTATTGGGCTCTATTGAATAATGAATGTTTTGAATTTTCTCCAAAAGTAAAGTAGTTGCAAACTCATCCTTTTATTTTATTTTCCAATAATTTTTATTAGAATTTTCCAAGATTTAAACAAACATAAAAAGGGGAGGAAAATAGGTAGGGGGAACAAAGGAAAGGAAGGGAAAGGAAATACAATAGAAACTCAATGAGAGTACCTTGTTTATGCAAAAACATAAGAAATATCAATACATTAGACAATGACACAAACTGTATGATCATTATCAAGACTTAAGCTAATTTCTGATTTAAATCTATATCTAAGAACTGAACGTCAGACTTAAAATATAGAATATGAAATATAGTCTCACCTGGATTCGTCAAACCGTAGCATAATTTTCTAGAAGTACCGTTAAGTAATAAAAAGCTTGTTCCAAGCATCCCATTTCTTATTATATTTGTCCAAGTAATTGTTTTGGAAAGCAAAGCGCCTTTCCAATGCACTATGAATCACAAGGTTATGAAATATATCATCAAACCTTGGAGAATCAATTTTCTTCCAATGAGCTGCTATGGAGTTTTTCACTACCAGTAAAATATGTGCTATCATAAGGATTGATGAAAAGTCTAAATGTTCCAGGTCCAGGAGCAAGAGAGCCATACTAGGAGAGATAACTAACCTCCTACCTAAGAATGTATCTATATGAACCGAAACCTCTCTCCATAAGCTCTTAACTTTTGGGCATCCCCAAAATATGTGGAATAAATTCCCTACTGATCCACACTCCCTCCAGCATAAGTTGGAGGTGCCATGATTTATAAAAAACAACCTCGATGGAGTATAATACCATCTTGCAACTAATTTATAGTAGGATTCGCGTAACGACATCGAGATTGTTGAGGTAAAAGAAAGTTTGAGGGCATCTTGCCATTGTTCTAGTGAGGGAGATATATTTAAATCAGTCTCCCAACGTTTCATATATGCCGTTTTTAATATAACTGTATCTCTATTAAAAATTTTGTATATATTTTTTAAGTTCCAGACGCTTCTCTTTTCTAAGTTTCCCATGAATAAGGCCAATATGTCCAAATTTAGAGGTTTGAGGTTAATAAATTTTTTTATATGATCTTTAAGAACTGTGAAGAAAAGGAATTCTGAAGAGGGGAGATTAAAGTTTAATTTAATTTCGCTGAAGGAGAAGAAAGACCCATTATACAAATCTCCTATTTTTTTTATGTTGCATGTAGACCAAATATCTGGAATTGAAAGCCTATAAATAACTGATAACAATGATAATGGTACATTATTTAGTTGTCTTGTTTTATTCCAATTCCTTCCTGGCCGAATAAAACCTTTCCAGGCCAAAAGTATAGCTTGAAATATAGGGTGTGAAGGTAGCTTTTGTCTAGAATCAAGGATATTGTTATAAAAAGTATTATTAAGTAAATTATTGCTACTCTGACTCTCTTCCAAAACCACCCATGCCGGAGGCTTGGTTTGTTTAAACCAAAGAAGGCTGGCCTTAATCAACAAGGCTTGGTAGTATGCCGTAATATTCGGTAATCCCAGGCCTCCATTTTCTTTGTTTTTATAGAGAATGTTTGAGGCAATTCTGGGTTTTTTATCATCCCAAATAAAAGAGTTGATCAAAGCCTGGATTTTAGACAGATAGACTGATGGAATATTGATAGGAAGGGTTCTGAATAAATATAATATCTTAGGTAGAATGAAAGACTTTACGGCCAGAATCCTTCCAAATAAGGATAGGGTGATGCGCTTAAAATTTGTAAGATCTGTAGTTATAGTTTTGATTAAACTGTTAATATTAATTGGGATAATTAACTGAAATTTATTTGTCAGTATTGTCCCTAAGTATCTTACTTCTTCCTCTTTTCCTGAAAAATTTGAGAGACTTTCCAACCGCTCCTTTTCCTGATAATTTAAATTAAAAGATAGGATCTTTGACTTTAAATGATTGATTTTAAAGTATGATATATTTGAGAATGCCTTTAAATCCATCATCAGTGCCGCAATAGAAATTTCTGGATTTAGAAGAGTCAATACTATATCATCTGCGAACAAACCAATTTTAAAAGAACGTTGTAGAGTTTCTAGGCCATGAATATTAGAGTTAAATCTAATTTTTTCTGCTAAGGGTTCTATTGCTAAAACAAATAAAAGTGGGGAAAGGGGGCATCCCTGTCTAGTTCCATTTGAAATAGAGAATAGCTTTGATAGATGGTTATTAGTGTAGACTTTTGCACATGGTTCTGCGTATAAGGCCATAATTGAGGATATAAATACATCATTAAATCCAAACTTCAAAAGTACCCCTCTAAGATAAGTCCAATTCAGTCTATCAAAAGCTTTCTCGGCATCTAACGTGACCAGAACTGAAGGAGCAGTAGAAAATTTTGTATTATTCAATATATTCAGAATCCTTCTGGTCCCATCAGACGCCTGACGACCCTCCACAAATCCAATCTGGTCATCTTTTACCAAAGAGGGAAGAATCTTCTTTAGTCTCTCGGCCCATATTTTTGAGTATAACTTGACATCTCCATTGATAAGTGAGATTGGCCTGTAACTCTGAACCCTCTCAGGATCCCCCCCTTCCTTAGGTATCATAACTATAGTCGCTTCCAACATTTCCTTTGGGAAGGAACCCTGAGAGGAAGCCAAATTAAATATATTTACCAAATGGGGAGTCAAAAGTTGTTGAAAGGTCTTGTAGTACTCATTAATGAATCCATCTGGCCCTGGTGACTTCTGAGCCTTAAGTTTATTGATTGCATCAGAAATTTCGTTTATTGAGATAGGCCTATTTATATGATCCAGTTCCAAAGAATCAATCTGGGGGAGATTTAAGTTATCTAAAAATGTACCTATTGATGAAATATCAGGTTGCGGTGTATCAGAGTCTAAAGATAAATTGTACAAACCCTGGAAAAACTCTGCGAAAGCGTTCGCTATGTCTGAAGGATGGGTTTTAATATCCTCATTCTTGGATTTAATTCTAAATATTCTCTTACTAATCCTATCTTGTTTAAGTCTTCTCATCATGTAGGCAGTTGGTTTGTTAATAGATGAATAAAGTTTGAATTTCGAGTTTCTAATAACCGCGTCATATTCAGTCATAATTAAAATTTTCAATTCTTGTCTTAATTTCAAGATTTCTAAATGGACCTCCGAAGATGGAACCAATAAATTATTTTGGGAATCCTCTTTTGATTTTATTTGAGATTGGAGGTTAGTAATTTTCTGTCTCCTAATTTTCTTTAATTTGGATGAAAGTTGGATTAGTTGACCCCTCAACACTGCCTTATGTGTATTCCAGAGAATAAACGGGTTTACATCATCAATATCATTTTCTTTAAAAAAATTGGAGATTGTCTCTGAGATAATTATTCTATGCTCCGGGTTTTTAAACAAGGAGGAATTGGCCTTCCAGAGGAATGTATTCTTTGAGTATGCTCCTATTTCAAATTCCGCTATGATGGGGACATGATCCGATATAGATTTCCCCAAAATATTGATAGTTTTAAAATTGGAAATGGCAAAGACGTCTGTTAGTATTAGATCTATTCTAGACGATGTATTGTGCGTATCTGAGTAGTGGGTATATTCGCGTGAGGAGGTATTCAAGCAGCGAAATATGTCAAAAAACTCATGTGAGATTAACCAATTGTTAAGGGAAGGTGCTTTATATCGGACCAGAGAAGAGGAATCCATTTTGCTATCTGGGACTATATTAAAATCTCCCGCAAATATAATCATCCCTTTCCTGACTTTTTCAATCTTACCCATTAACCTGTTCAGATATGATATAGTTTTTTTATTTGGGGCGTATATATTGACTATTGTGCATAGAGTGTGGTTTAAATGGCAGACAAGAATATGGTACCTCCCTTGTGGATCTATAGTTTCTTCTATTAACTCAAACGGGATATTGTTTTTTATTAGCGTAATAACCCCCGCTTTCTTTTTCCCTTTAAGAGATTGGAACATGTATGGGAATTTCTTGTCTTGGAAATATGGTCGATTTCCCCTAGCAAACTTAACTTCCTGTAGACATACAATGTCTGCTTTGTTATATTCAATTTCCTTCCATAATGCATGTCTCTTATAAGGGATATTTAAACCCCTAACATTGAAGGACAAGATTTTAAGCTTCATGTTGCTCCTATTTTAATACAAAAGAGAAGGTAAACCGAATCCAAGTGAGACCCTCAACAAAGTACAACAAGTAACAAATATAGAAGTGTAACTACTAAACGTATAGGAACACCAAAAAAAAATAAAAATAAAATTCAAGTAAAAAAGCAAAATTAAACTCAAGTGAGTTTCCTTGGAGGAATCCAATCTAGAAGGATTCTCACCTAATTTGGGGATTAAAAAAAAGTGGTTAAACTCCTACCATAACCCCATATTTACTAATCCTTCTTTATTAAAATTCAAAATACAAACAATACTGTTTATAAATAAATTCAACCGATACCATCTTGAAACGATTGGACAAAGAGCATAGCTTCCTCTGGCGTAAAGAAAGGAATGGTCCTTCCCCTATACCAGACCAGAAGCTTAGCAGGAAAGCCCCATCTGTATGAGATTCCAAGATCTTTGATTTTTGCGTTGACTTCCCTAAAGGTCTTCCTGAATTCCATTGTTGCTTTGGAAAAGTCTCCAAAGACCTTTATATTAGCATAGGGGTCTGGGAAGGAACCCCTATCTCTAATATAAAATAGTATTTTTTCTTTTGTTTCATAAAAATGCATGCGGAGGATAGTGTCTCGTGGCTTGTCGTCCGACAGGCCCCTTGGACGAGGGATGCGGTGTATTCTATCAATTCTAAATTCAGAATTTTGGAGATCTGGTAACGCTTTTTTAAATATACCTTTTGTATAGTTTGAGAGTTCATCTTGAACAATATTTTCTGGGATACCTCTTATTTTGAGATTACACCTCCTGCTCCTATCCTCTAGATCCATCAGTTTAATTTTAAGTGATTGCACCTCTGTTTTTAGTTCTGAGTTCTGTTTAAGTAAAGTATCTGTCTTATTTTCTACAACCAGGATTCTATTCTCACTTTTTTCTATTCTCTGATTAAAATTTTTAGTTATATCATTCAATGTCTTATTTTGCTTCTCAAACCCTAATGCAATAGATTCATTAAACATTTTACAGAATCTGGCCATGAAGCCCTCTGTTACCCCTTTCTCAGAGGACAGGAGCTCATCTGGGTCAATAGGGGCAAATCCTTGACTGGAAATCCGTGGGGACACAGATCTCTCTTTTTTTGGTCGCTGTCTATTAGGACTACTATCAGGTGAAGAATAGTCCGATAAATCTTCAGAATCCGCAGTAATTGATCTTTTTTCATCATCCCTCGAATTCGGGCCCTTCCTTTTTGCGGACTTAGAGGTGTCCATTGCATTAGGATTAGTCTCTGTTACTATGGGATTCTGTGTAAGGGGATTACTGGGAACAGTAGCTGAATCTTTACCCTCTATTCCTTTTTGAGAAGGTTTAAGTGAAGACATCACAGGCCGTTGACCTATTTGTGTATCTCTTTTTAGTGGAGACCTTGATTTAATTGGGCTTATCAAGTTAGGGGAGTCCTCAGAGGGCTTAATATATTGCTTATGTGGAAGATAGTTTCCCTTTAAATTTTTATTTGAGGAGGGTTCATTGGTCTTAAAAGCTGGCCTGGATTTAGTTCCTCCTCCCTCCATCTTGTCAGTTAAATCAACTCAAAATATAAATTATACCACCTATAATAGATGAAAAGTTGTCCCAGTCACGCCTCAACAATCGCTTACTCCATATGATAAAAAATTATCGTTGTAAAAGTATGAGCAATATACACCTAATAATCTTCCTGTGAGGAAGCAGTTCAGGATAAATACAAGTCAGATTCAAGTATACATACCCACCCCTTCAGATAATATATGAAAGTTTACTATCCCCCAAGCTTCCTCCTTATTATCAAAATATATCAAAATCAAGATTCCCACAAATCGTGATATATGTCACGATTACTTAAAAGCTACAGTGTATCTATGTTCCCTATATCAACTTTTAATCAAATTCCCGCTCCCCTGCACACAATATTTACGTCAGGTGAAGTCCCGCTTCTTATCCAATAGAATATTCTTCCTTATCGAATCCCGATGAATCCGGTCACCAACTGTTCTGAAGAATCTTCCTGATCCCAGGGAGCTAACCAGCTTCAGATCCGGCTATGTAAAGGCGCTTGGTAATTAAGAAAAACCGGGCGGATGAAAAGCCAGCAGCCGCTGTCAATCACTCTCCTGCACCTTTAATCTTCAGCCTCCGAAATCCCCACACATCCAGCCACTTGTTATGTGAAATTATGTTGTATATATATCCAAATCTGGCAGCCCCGCTGCTTCCAGTATCGCCGATAGTCCCAGCCAGATTCCTCACCAAAATCACTTAGAAAGTGCTCCAAATCTTGTCAGATAAGCTCCTACAAATCGGATCCACAAGTGGTCTCAGCACCGCAGTAGAAGCACAGCACCGCAAAATCGCGGTAAATACAAGAATTACACAAGTCCTGCCCTATATCCTAATCTTCTCCCCACAGATCCATACAAGAATAGTCCTGAAGAACCAGATCAGCAGAAATATGTAACAGTCCAAAAACCGCAGTGAGTCTGTGAGCCAGCCGCGGCTGTCACTCACCCAGCCTCTCCTGCTTCTTCAGCCCCCGCCAAGGATTTTAAGTAATATCTCCTCCAATATTCCACCGATCTTCACGTGCCAGGTCTTGATCTTCTCAGGACGAGCCCCCGGATCTTACCAAACAGGCTCCCCCGGGATCAGAACCACAAGCAGGTCGCAGTGCCCCAAAAACCACGGTGAGTCTGGGAGCCGGCCGCAGCTGTCACTCACCCAGCCTCTCCTGCTTCTTCAGCCCCCGCCAAGGATTTTAAGTGATATCTCCTCCAATATTCCACCGATCTTCACGTGCCAGGTCTTGATCTTCTCAGGACGAGCCCCCGGATCTTACCAAACAGGCTCCCCTGGGATCAGAACCACAAGTGGGGCGCAGTACCCTGAAAAGCTCGGCAAGTCCAGTATTACCACAGGCGCTGCAGACACACTCTGAATTCTGCACTTCTCCTTTCCCGGTTTTCACTCTGCACCGCAGAATATGAAAGCAAAGCCAAGTACCAATGGTATTCACCTGATTAGCTGTATGCTTCTTTTCCTGAAGCTCTTCTTCGTCTCTTACATGCAAGGAGCAGCTTATAGCATGCAGCGAAAATCCCAACAGGAACAACTGTCCAGCACCGGTCCTCCAGCCTCTGCAAATAGCATCCAGATCTCCTCCACAGATCCTGGTAGCCAGCAATCCAAGATAACTTCACTGGATAAGGAAAATTCCTCCTCCGCTGCTCTTCTACTGCGGGAGACAGCTGCAAGCCTCTCTCCTCTGCTCAGCGCGGGAAAAACAGCACTGCTCCCTCTCACCAGCTAAATCTCTGTTATTTTTAGTCGAATATTAACAATCTTGGTATTAAAATCTTCCAGATGGCTTGTAGATTCTTATTATGGGCATAGATTCTTGATTGAAGAATTTCTGTCGCTTCAAAGTAGCTTCATAAAGGTATATGAGCAGGAGCCCTGAGCAAACACGTCCTCACACCCTCATAGCTCAGGCCACGCCCCCAAACTCATCCTTTTAGAGACTTGTTTGGGCTCATGAGAGGAGTAGAAAAACATCAAAAATTTCAGTCCTGCACGATTCTACCAAGAAATGTGTGTTCATTCAAACCGCTGGTTTTTGATATTTTGGGCCCTATTGAATAATGAATGTTTTGAATTTTCTCCAAAAATAAAGTAGTTGCAAACTCATCCTTTTAGAAACTTGTTTGGGCTGTTGAGAGGAGTAAAAAACCATCAAAAATTTCAATCCTGCATGATTCTACCAAGAAATGTGATTCTTCATTCAAAACCTGATTTTTGCTATTGGGCTCTATTGAATAATGAATGTTTTGAATTTTCTCCAAAAGTAAAGTAGTTGCAAACTCATGCTTTTAGAGACTTGTTTGGGCTCATGAGAGGAGTAGAAAAACATCAAAAATTTCAGTCCTGCATGATTCTACCAAGAAATGTGTGTTCATTGAAACCGCTGGTTTTTGATAGTTTGGGCCCTATTGAATAATGAATGTTTTGAATTTTCTCCAAAAGTAAAGTAGTTGCAAACTCATCCTTTTAGAAACTTGTTTGGGCTGTTGAGAGGAGTAAAAAACCATCAAAAATTTCAATCCTGCATGATTTTACCAAGAAATGTGATTCTTCATTCAAAACCTGATTTTTGCTATTGGGCTCTATTGAATAGTGAATGTTTTGAATTTTCTCCAAAAGTAAAGTAGTTGCAAACTCATGCTTTTAGAGACTTGTTTGGGCTCATGAGAGGAGTAGAAAAACATCAAAAATTTCAGTCCTGCATGATTCTACCAAGAAATGTGTGTTCATTGAAACCGCTGGTTTTTGATAGTTTGGGCCCTATTGAATAATGAATGTTTTGAATTTTCTCCAAAAGTAAAGTAGTTGCAAACTCATCCTTTTAGAAACTTGTTTGGGCTGTTGAGAGGAGTAAAAAACCATCAAAAATTTCAATCCTGCATGATTCTACCAAGAAATGTGATTCTTCATTCAAAACCTGATTTTTGCTATTGGGCTCTATTGAATAATGAATGTTTTGAATTTTCTCCAAAAGTAAAGTAGTTGCAAACTCATGCTTTTAGAGACTTGTTTGGGCTCATGAGAGGAGTAGAAAAACATCAAAAATTTCAGTCCTGCATGATTCTACCAAGAAATGTGTGTTCATTGAAACCGCTGGTTTTTGATAGTTTGGGCCCTATTGAATAATGAATGTTTTGAATTTTCTCCAAAAGTAAAGTAGTTGCAAACTCATCCTTTTAGAAACTTGTTTGGGCTGTTGAGAGGAGTAAAAAACCATCAAAAATTTCAATCCTGCATGATTCTACCAAGAAATGTGATTCTTCATTCAAAACCTGATTTTTGCTATTGGGCTCTATTGAATAATGAATGTTTTGAATTTTCTCCAAAAGTAAAGTAGTTGCAAACTCATGCTTTTAGAGACTTGTTTGGGCTCATGAGAGGAGTAGAAAAACATCAAAAATTTCAGTCCTGCATGATTCTACCAAGAAATGTGTGTTCATTCAAACCGCTGGTTTTTGATAGTTTGGGCCCTATTGAATAATGAATGTTTTGAATTTTCTCCAAAAGTAAAGTAGTTGCAAACTCATCCTTTTAGAAACTTGTTTGGGGTGTTGAGAGGAGTAAAAAACCATCAAAAATTTCAATCCTGCATGATTCTACCAAGAAATGTGATTCTTCATTCAAAACGCTGGTTTTTGCTATTGGGCTCTATTGAATAATGAATGTTTTGAATTTTCTCCAAAAGTAAAGTAGTTGCAAACTCATGCTTTTAGAGACTTGTTTGGGCTCATGAGAGTAGAAAAACATCAAAAATTTCAGTCCTGCATGATTCTTCCAAGAAATGTGTGTTCATTCAAACCGCTGGTTTTTGATAGTTTGGGCCCTATTGAATAATGAATGTTTTGAATTTTCTCCAAAAGTAAAGTAGTTGCAAACTCATCCTTTTAGAAACTTGTTTGGGCTGTTGAGAGGAGTAAAAAACCATCAAAAATTTCAATCCTGCATGATTCTACCAAGAAATGTGATTCTTCATTCAAAACGCTGGTTTTTGCTATTGGGCTCTATTGAATAATGAATGTTTTGAATTTTCTCCAAAAGTAAAGTAGTTGCAAACTCATGCTTTTAGAGACTTGTTTGGGCTCATGAGAGGAGTAGAAAAACATCAAAATTTTCAGTCCTGCATGATTCTACCAAGAAATGTGTGTTCATTGAAAACGCTGGTTTTTGATAGTTTGGGCCCTATTGAATAATGAATGTTTTGAATTTTCTCCAAAAGTAAAGTAGTTGCAAACTCATCATTTTAGAAACTTGTTTGGGCTGTTGAGAGGAGTAAAAAACCATCAAAAATTTCAATCCTGCATGATTCTACCAAGAAATGTGATTCTTCATTCAAAACGCTGGTTTTTGCTATTGGGCTCTTTTGAGTAATGAATGTTTTGAATTTTCTCCAAAAGTAAAGTAGTTGCAAACTCATGCTTTTAGAGACTTGTTTGGGCTCATGAGAGGAGTAAAAAAACATCAAAAATTTCAGTCCTGCATGATTCTACCAAGAAATGTGTGTTCATTCAAACCGCTGGTTTTTGATAGTTTGGGCCCTATTGAATAATGAATGTTTTGAATTTTCTCCAAAAGTAAAGTAGTTGCAAACTCATCCTTTTAGAAACTTGTTTGGGCTGTTGAGAGGAGTAAAAAACCATCAAAAATTTCAATCCTGCATGATTTTACCAAGAAATGTGATTCTTCATTTTAAAACCTGATTTTTGCTATTGGGCTCTATTGAATAATGAATGTTTTGAATTTTCTCCAAAAGTAAAGTAGTTGCAAACTCATGCTTTTAGAGACTTGTTTGGGCTCATGAGAGGAGTAGAAAAACATCAAAAATTTCAGTCCTGCATGATTCTTCCAAGAAATGTGTGTTCATTCAAACCGCTGGTTTTTGATAGTTTGGGCCCTATTGAATAATGAATGTTTTGAATTTTCTCCAAAAGTAAAGTAGTTGCAAACTCATCCTTTTAGAAACTTGTTTGGGCTGTTGAGAGGAGTAAAAAACCATCAAAAATTTCAATCCTGCATGATTCTACCAAGAAATGTGATTCTTCATTCAAAACGCTGGTTTTTGCTATTGGGCTCTATTGAATAATGAATGTTTTGAATTTTCTCCAAAAGTAAAGTAGTTGCAAACTCATGCTTTTAGAGACTTGTTTGGGCTCATGAGAGGAGTAGAAAAACATCAAAAATTTCAGTCCTGCATGATTCTACCAAGAAATGTGTGTTCATTGAAACCGCTGGTTTTTGATAGTTTGGGCCCTATTGAATAATGAATGTTTTGAATTTTCTCCAAAAGTAAAGTAGTTGCAAACTCATCCTTTTAGAAACTTGTTTGGGCTGTTGAGAGGAGTAAAAAACCATCAAAAATTTCAATCCTGCATGATTCTACCAAGAAATGTGATTCTTCATTCAAAACGCTGGTTTTTGCTATTGGGCTCTTTTGAGTAATGAAAGTTTTGAATTTTCTCCAAAAGTAAAGTAGTTGCAAACTCATGCTTTTAGAGACTTGTTTGGGCTCATGAGAGGAGTAAAAAAACATCAAAAATTTCAGTCCTGCATGATTCTACCAAGAAATGTGTGTTCATTCAAACCGCTGGTTTTTGATAGTTTGGGCCCTATTGAATAATGAATGTTTTGAATTTTCTCCAAAAGTAAAGTAGTTGCAAACTCATCCTTTTAGAAACTTGTTTGGGCTGTTGAGAGGAGTAAAAAACCATCAAAAATTTCAATCCTGCATGATTTTACCAAGAAATGTGATTCTTCATTTTAAAACCTGATTTTTGCAATTGGGCTCTATTGAATAATGAATGTTTTGAATTTTCTCCAAAAGTAAAGTAGTTGCAAACTCATGCTTTTAGAGACTTGTTTGGGCTCATGAGAGGAGTAGAAAAACATCAAAAATTTCAGTCCTGCATGATTCTTCCAAGAAATGTGTGTTCATTCAAACCGCTGGTTTTTGATATTTTGGGCCCTATTGAATAATGAATGTTTTGAATTTTCTCCAAAAGTAAAGTAGTTGCAAACTCATCCTTTTAGAAACTTGTTTGGGCTGTTGAGAGGAGTAAAAAACCATCAAAAATTTCAATCCTGCATGATTCTACCAAGAAATGTGATTCTTCATTCAAAACGCTGGTTTTTGCTATTGGGCTCTATTGAATAATGAATGTTTTGAATTTTCTCCATTTTCAATGAACTTTATTAAATTTTAAAATATAATAACAGTAATGTCTTCCAATGGGATTCCAATGTAGATGTCACATATGTAATAAATAAAGAAAGAGGGGAGGGGGGGGTTGGGGGAAGGTATGGGAAGGGAAAGAAGTTTGGAATGATTTTTAGTTGTTTTATTGAGACACACAAAGGTCAAACCACGAGGTAAAAGGAAAGAAGGATAAAGGGGGGGAGGGGGAGGGGAAATATAACAGTAATTTTACAATTATGAGATCAGTTGAGATAAACAACTAACAATAACAGTACAATTACCAAAATTGCAGGTACAATAGGAGTAAATTCAAATACAAATTAACCGTTGTTTAATAAAGCAATAATGCGGTTAGGGAGTTGTATATAATAAACAATAACCCTAATAAAATCAAATTGGACTAGGAGTGAATGAGAGAGATCAAAGCTAAGCTAGGAAGTGTTAAAATCTGACCAACATTTCCACCTCTTACAATAAGTCATATAGTAGTTATTAGCGATAGCATGGCTTTTTTCGTATGAATCATGAAGATTCATTTTATCAATGATGTCACTAAGTCTGGGAATTGAGTCTTCTTTCCAAAAGATAGCTATCGCATTTTTGGTTATTAAGAATAAATGGATAACAACGGATCGGTGATGGGGATGAATATCTTCAAGATCCAGGGATAACAAGGCCTTATGTGGAGTTAAAATGATTTTAGTTTTAGTGATCTTGTTAATTAAGTCAGAGATTTCGGACCATAAAGGTCTGATTCTTGAACAATCCCAGAACATGTGGAGTAAACTACCAACTTCACCACAATTCCTCCAGCAATCAGGGGATCTACCAGGAAAGATTTTTGCTAGTTTAAAGGGGGTAAAGTACCATCTAGACAGGATTTTAAAAAATGATTCGTGAAGATTAGCACATATATTAGACGAGTATGTTGATTTTAGTGCTTTAGACCATTGTTGTTGAGTTCTCGAAATGTTGAGGTCCTTTTCCCAGTTGAGCATAAAAGTGGTTTTTTCTGGTGCATTACTAGAATTAAGAAAATCGTAAATATTTCTCGACTTCCAATAGTATTTATTACCGGGATTACATATCAATAAGCTTGTGGAGTCTGTCAGAAAAGTTCTTTTTCTCAAAAGCTTCTTAATAAGTTTCTTTAAGTTAGATAGAAATTGAAAGTCATCAGTAGAAAGATTAAATTTAATTCGGAGTGAATTGTTGCAGAAAAATTGTTTACCATTATGCAAGTCCGCTAGTTTTTTAATACCAACCTTTTCCCAATTTGAAGGAATTTCCTTTTCCAATATTAAACCAAAAGTTTTAAGAGAGATATTTTTAATTTGTTGGTATTTGGAGCCTTTTTTGGTGTGTATTTGAGGTTTGGCTAAGTTTTTCCAAGCTAGTAGTGTGGCTGATGTTGTTGGAGGAAGATGTGATAAGCAATTAAATGATGTCAACCCATCCAAAATCAGTCTTGATAGCGGAGTATTTTTGTTCCAGCATCTTTCTATATCTACCCATATTGGGCAATTATCCTGATTAAACCATGGTAGGGATTGCATTATGAGATTCGAGTAGTAATAATTAACTAAGTTAGGAAGGGCTAAACCTCCTTCAATTTTCCCTCTAGTAAGTGAAAGGAATGCTACTCTAGCTCTTTTTCCATTAGAAACAAATTTGTTTACTAAGGATTGCAATTGTCTGATATATTTAAGGGGAATGGAAAGAGGCAAACACCTGAAAATGTAAAGTATCTTAGGGAGAGTGAGAAGTTTGAAGAGAACTATCCTCCCTACCCACGAAATTTCATGCTTAGAATGAGTATTAAATTCGATTTGAGTACTTTTAATGAGATTCTGCATATTCACTTCAATGGTTTTGGCAAAATTCCTAGTTATGGAGATGCCTAAATACAAAATTGCATCTTTTTCCCATTCGAATTTGGTAATGTTTTTAATACTAGTGATGGTTTCATTGCTAAGGAAAAAATCTAGAATTTTCGATTTCGTGTCATTTATTCTATAAAAGGAGACCCTAGAGAATTTTTCAATAATAGGAAGAACACCTTTAATTGAATCTAGCGGGTTTGAGAGACTTAATATAATATCGTCAGCAAATAATCCTATCTTATATTGTGTCTCACCTATTTGGATGCCCTTGACAAATTGGCTGGATCTAATAGTTTCTGCTAGAGGTTCCATTATTAACGCAAAAAGTAAAGGCGAAAGGGGACATCCTTGTCTAGTACCATTTGTAATCAAAATTTGCTTAGATAGATGGTTATTAGCATATATATTAGCAGAAGGGGACGAATAAAGTGCCATTATTGTATTTATTAGTTTAGAACCGAAACCAAATTTGTTTAGGGTGGCGGTTAAAAATTGCCAATTGACTCTGTCAAAGGCTTTTTCAGCGTCCAGAGCAAGGAGTAATGATGGAATCTTTTTGGTTTTGATATGGTCTATTAAATTAAATATTCTCCTAGTTCCATCGCTAGTTTGTCGACCAGTTAT
Source organism: Dendrobates tinctorius (assembly GCF_039654945.1). Taxonomy (NCBI): domain Eukaryota; kingdom Metazoa; phylum Chordata; class Amphibia; order Anura; family Dendrobatidae; genus Dendrobates; species Dendrobates tinctorius. The sequence goes on along the minus strand of NW_027361701.1, from coordinate 10,832,520 downwards.
AAAGCCCAATTGATCTCTATGAACTATGTTTGGTAGTATTTTTTTCATTCTTGTAGCGATAATTTTAGAATAAATTTTAACATCGGTATTAATTAGTGATATAGGCCTATAGTTTTTGACAGAATCTAAATCTCCTTTCGGTTTAGGAATTAAGGATATAATGGCCTGCAGCATCTCTTGAGGAAATTTCCCAGTTTCAGAAGCTCTATTAAAAACCCTAGTTAAATACGGAGTCAATAAAGAGGCAAAGGTCAAGTAATAGTCATTTGAAAAACCATCAGGACCCGGTGATTTCTTAGTTTTGAGTGATTTAATGGCCTCAAGTACCTCAAGATCTGAGAAGGGAACCTCAAGAGATGATAATTGTTGATTAGAAAGTTTGGGTAAAGTAAGATGTGTAAGAAACTCATTAATTTTTTGTTTATTTGGTTGTGAAATACTTCGGTCATCTTTAAGATTATATAATGAAGTATAATAGTCAGCAAATTTGTTGACTATATCTGCCGGGTTAACTAGGTGTTCACCGTTATGTTTAATTTTATTGATCCTGTTTTTGATTCTATTCATTTTAAATTTTTGGGCCATAATCTTAGTCGGCTTGTTAAAAGAAGAGTAATAATTCGATTTCATGCTTTTAGCAAATTTTTCATATTCATTAAAAAGGATCGCTCTTAATTTAGTTCTAAGTTTGATAATTTCCAGATGGAGATTTGTGGAGGGATGAGTTAATTTTTTCTGAGTGTCCTCTTTGTGTTTTAATTCTAATTGTATTTTATTTATCTCTGTTTGATTCATTTTTTTATTTTTATAGGAAATATGTATCATCGTACCCCTAACAACTGCCTTATGGGCATTCCAAATTGAAAAAGGGCTCATGCCGTCTGTATCATTTTCTAAAAAAAAATTTGTAATTGACGATTCGATTTCTTTTTTTGAATCAGGCTTGTGTAATAGTGAAGAATTACATCTCCATAATGGGTGATGACTTGTTGCTCTACCTAGTAGAACTTCACATAAAACAGGCGCGTGATCTGAAAAGGTTCTGGGAAGGATCTCGATTTTTTTGAATTTGGAAATGGAAAGGGAATCTGTAATAAAAAGGTCTAATCTAGAAAAGGTTTTATGGACCGATGAATAGTGGGTAAATTCCAGGGAAGAAGTATTAAGACACCTGAAAATGTCTAAATATTCATGATTAATAAGCCAATTACCTAACTCTGGAAAAGCTGATCTGGTGGGAGAAGTGGAATCATAAACACCATTAGGGACAATATTAAAGTCCCCAGCCACAATCAGTGTACCTTTTTTAACCTCCTGTATTTTCTTTTCCAGATTATTAAAGTAGCGCATCTGGCCATCATTAGGCGCATAAACATTAACTAGGGTGGTTAATTGGTTTTCTATCAGACATATTAAAATTAGGTATCTTCCCTCTAAGTCGGAAATCTGTTCAATTATTTCAAAAGAAATTGAATTTTTAATCAAAGTAATCACTCCGGCCTTTTTAGACTCATTTAAAGATTTAAATGAATGTGGGAAATTCTTGTTTTCTAATCCAGGATGCCCTGATTTAGCTAATTTCACTTCCTGGAGACAGATTATGTCTGCTTTGCTTCTTTTGATCTCTCTCCATGTCCAGTACCTTTTAACGGGACTATTTAAACCCCTAACATTGAAAGATAAAATCTTAACCATAAACTAAAAAACAATGAACAAATAAACCGCAACACCAATAGAGGAAGCAACTGCAACTCGCAGATAAGCTTCCAAATGGGGAAAGTTCGTGTATCTCTGTAGGAAGCCTCCCACACGAAAAGAAGAAATTGATATATATATAAATTTTTCTTCAGCCCGGAGTCTCTCCTCTTTTATCGATGGAATCAAGAAACTTCATACCCTCCTGTGGAGACAAAATCGAAATCACCCTACCACCCTGGCTAATGAGGAGTTTAGTAGGGAACCCCCACCTGTACATCACGCCTTTCTTCCTTAATAAAGTAGTTACCTCATTAAAGTTTTTTCTTGACTGAATAGTATCTTTAGAGAGGTCCGCAAACGATTTGATATGGTCATAAGGGTGAGGGAGAAGTTTATTAGTTCTTAGGTAATTTAAGAATTTTTCTTTCGTGGAGAAGAAATGGAATCTAAGTATAGTGTCTCTAGGGACATCGGATGGTAAGGATCCAGGGCGAGGGAGTCTATGTATCCTATCAATCATAAGTTCTGGTTCTGGAATAGTTGGCAAGATTTTAATTAATATTTCTTTAACATAATTCTGTAAGCTATTTTGGTTTATCTTTTCTGAAATACCTCTCAATTTTAAGTTGTTTCTTCTACTACGATCCTCGAGATCAGCTAATTTGTTACGTAGAAAAGTAATCTCTTTTTGAGTATCATATTGTTGTTTTTGAAAGGCCTCAGATTTTTTCTCCAGAACCTCTATCTTGGTGACATTTTTATCAATCCTAGTATTAATTGTATCAATTTTAACTTGTAAGCGGTTAGTGTTTTCATCCAAAGTAGATTTTAAAGATCTATTAAGGGCTTGCATTATATCTTTGATATATTGTTCCGAAGCCCCCTTCTCCGAGGCCTGAATATCATCAAGGCCTGTAAGAGTACTTGAGTCCTCACTGACAGAGCTAAAATCTAATCTAGGCCTACATTTATCTGGGCTTTGTATGGGAGAAGCTTCATAAAATTCTTCTTCGTCTGAAAGAACAGAAGGACTCCCTAATTTAGGCTCGTCTCTCTTAGTCTTTCTCTTTACAGTCGTGTCCATCTCTGTTTGGATGATATCTAATTCCTGCATCATATTAGTGTTCCCTTTCTGCCCAATCGAGAATTTAGTACTTTTAGGAGTGGTAGGGGGGCTAATACAGATAGCTTGATCTAGCTCTGTTGAGTCTGATTTATGAGGCTTTTCCTTTAGTTGTTTAGTTTTACTGTTTCTCTGACTCATTATGCCAATGAAAAGGGTATCCCTGTCTAGTAATTATTAGGCCAAGAGTAAATATCAATACCTGTTACAGTTTAAGTGTATCAGAGCAAGTATAGATTAAATAACAGGAAGGATCGGTTTAGATTATCCCCAGTAAGATATACACAAGCCTATTTATAATACAAGATAAGGAAACTATTATATCAAATCCTCAACTAAGACCAAACAAATCACAATAAGTAGAAAAAGACACCACTGCAAAGAAAGACAATTTTGTAAATAACACTTCAGAGTCAAAATCCCTGTAAACAAATGGTCAGAAAACCTGAAGATCCAAAGCAGAGCACTCCAGTCGGGGCACCAGTATCAATCTGTTCCTTCTAATGTAGCTTCGACACCTTGTAAGTCTATTCTATAATATCGTCGATTTACGTGCTGCTCCTCTGCTTTCAGGTCCCACGATGCTCGTTCCCACGACCAGCAGAAACCTCGGCACTTCCTTCTATAAGGTACAGCACTCAGAACCCACGAGCGCACTGCTCTACTGCTGCTCCCAGTCGTAGATCGTTGCTATGGAACTACCACTGAATCGCTCTATCGAGAACAGACCCGTTCGGGGAATCCCCGTATGGAACTCGAACTGACAAGGAATTGCTGCTAAAAGGTCCTCCGCAATACTACTCCACCACTGCTCCTATTAGTATAACAGCCTCAGAGACGTTCACTCACCCACTGCAGAAGACTTTCCAATGGTTGTCACTCAGTCGTGTAGTTATTAAGTCCTTCAAAATGTCCACCGAGTTCCCCAACAAATACGTCAGCCACCACTTCAGACTTTCCGCCCTGTAGATTTTTTGTTGGCACCAAGTCCTATTTATCCTCCAACTTGTTGCTCAGGATTCTTTGGCTTCGCTCCTGGTCTGGACCCACACACACCGAACTCTGTTTTTGATGTTGGACCTCTGATGACAGTTTCTAACAATAAGTTGTTCTCTATAAAGTATCTAATTTGCACTCCAAGACAGGTAACACTCACTGTTTGAATTCGCGCCTTTTTCTTCAGAGATTCCCCTCCTCTCCGCTTGTGCGCGCCGCTGCTGTGAAGAGCAAGCGCGGGAAAGTTTAAATCAATCCACCGTTAGTAAGATCTGCTTCTCCCGCTCTTTTCTTAATGCGTCGCTGGTCTTTTTCCCCGGTAAACCGATCCTCCTCTTCTTCTCCCTTGTCTTTTTATCTAGCAGCGATCTCCTCACCTTTGTCTGGGCGCTCGATTTTAGTGAAGAGCAGAAGTGAAAGAGTCCTCCACCGTTGATCGATCTCCCGCTCTCCTCCCCAAGCGCCGCTGCACTGTCTTAAGATCTCTTCTTCTCAACTTAATTGCCGGCGCCGCTATTTTCACCAGCACTGCAGCGCCGCTGGTCCTCTGATCTTCCGAGGGCCACCGCTGGTCTCCGCAACAAAGTCCTTCTCTTTCAGCTGACTCCCGGGCCGCGAGCCCCCTCTGTTAGTTTTCCCGCCAATTCCCGCAAGTTCACGCAGCTTCTTCTTCTCCTTTGCCTGGGCTTTTCGTTATAATGGAGAGCAGAAGCAGAGATATTCCCGCCGGGTCACTCCACCACTGGTTAATCCCCCGCTCTCCTCCTTAGACGCCGCTGCACTTTCTTCCTTTCTCTTTCTCTGTATTCAGTTGCCGGCACCGCTGTTTTCCCCAGCACTGCTGTGCTGTGTTGCAGGTCCTCTAATCTTCCGAGGGCCACCGCTGGTACCGGCTGCACTGACCTCTTCTTTATGCAGGCTCCCAAGCCCCTGCTGTTTTTAGTTTTCCCGCCAGTATCTTCAGCGTCTCCTCTCTCCTCTGCTTAGCCGCGCCACTGCAGCTGAAGGCAGGCGCGGGAAAAACCTGCTGAGTCACTACACCTCCAGATTCAAAGGGCTGTATCTTGGGAATAATCCAACTTAGAGACTCCAGGAAGGTCTCAAAATATTCCTGGGAACGAGGTCTCTTAAGTCCAATATATTTTTGTGGCAAAATTCTTCTTGTTTGTTTTCTTCGTCGCTTAACAAGGATGGCTTCCTCAGAGCTCAGAGCTCACACAGCCTGCTCCATCGAGCTCCAAGCCACGCCCCTTCTTGAATTTTCTCCAAAAGTAAAGTAGTTGCAAACTCATGCTTTTAGAGACTTGTTTGGGCTCATGAGAGGAGTAGAAAAACATCAAAATTTTCAGTCCTGCATGATTCTACCAAGAAATGTGTGTTCATTGAAAACGCTGGTTTTTGATAGTTTGGGCCCTATTGAATAATGAATGTTTTGAATTTTCTCCAAAAGTAAAGTAGTTGCAAACTCATCATTTTAGAAACTTGTTTGGGCTGTTGAGAGGAGTAAAAAACCATCAAAAATTTCAATCCTGCATGATTCTACCAAGAAATGTGATTCTTCATTCAAAACGCTGGTTTTTGCTATTGGGCTCTTTTGAGTAATGAATGTTTTGAATTTTCTCCAAAAGTAAAGTAGTTGCAAACTCATGCTTTTAGAGACTTGTTTGGGCTCATGAGAGGAGTAAAAAAACATCAAAAATTTCAGTCCTGCATGATTCTACCAAGAAATGTGTGTTCATTCAAACCGCTGGTTTTTGATAGTTTGGGCCCTATTGAATAATGAATGTTTTGAATTTTCTCCAAAAGTAAAGTAGTTGCAAACTCATCCTTTTAGAAACTTGTTTGGGCTGTTGAGAGGAGTAAAAAACCATCAAAAATTTCAATCCTGCATGATTTTACCAAGAAATGTGATTCTTCATTTTAAAACCTGATTTTTGCTATTGGGCTCTATTGAATAATGAATGTTTTGAATTTTCTCCAAAAGTAAAGTAGTTGCAAACTCATGCTTTTAGAGACTTGTTTGGGCTCATGAGAGGAGTAGAAAAACATCAAAAATTTCAGTCCTGCATGATTCTTCCAAGAAATGTGTGTTCATTCAAACCGCTGGTTTTTGATAGTTTGGGCCCTATTGAATAATGAATGTTTTGAATTTTCTCCAAAAGTAAAGTAGTTGCAAACTCATCCTTTTAGAAACTTGTTTGGGCTGTTGAGAGGAGTAAAAAACCATCAAAAATTTCAATCCTGCATGATTCTACCAAGAAATGTGATTCTTCATTCAAAACGCTGGTTTTTGCTATTGGGCTCTATTGAATAATGAATGTTTTGAATTTTCTCCAAAAGTAAAGTAGTTGCAAACTCATGCTTTTAGAGACTTGTTTGGGCTCATGAGAGGAGTAGAAAAACATCAAAAATTTCAGTCCTGCATGATTCTACCAAGAAATGTGTGTTCATTGAAACCGCTGGTTTTTGATAGTTTGGGCCCTATTGAATAATGAATGTTTTGAATTTTCTCCAAAAGTAAAGTAGTTGCAAACTCATCCTTTTAGAAACTTGTTTGGGCTGTTGAGAGGAGTAAAAAACCATCAAAAATTTCAATCCTGCATGATTCTACCAAGAAATGTGATTCTTCATTCAAAACGCTGGTTTTTGCTATTGGGCTCTTTTGAGTAATGAAAGTTTTGAATTTTCTCCAAAAGTAAAGTAGTTGCAAACTCATGCTTTTAGAGACTTGTTTGGGCTCATGAGAGGAGTAAAAAAACATCAAAAATTTCAGTCCTGCATGATTCTACCAAGAAATGTGTGTTCATTCAAACCGCTGGTTTTTGATAGTTTGGGCCCTATTGAATAATGAATGTTTTGAATTTTCTCCAAAAGTAAAGTAGTTGCAAACTCATCCTTTTAGAAACTTGTTTGGGCTGTTGAGAGGAGTAAAAAACCATCAAAAATTTCAATCCTGCATGATTTTACCAAGAAATGTGATTCTTCATTTTAAAACCTGATTTTTGCAATTGGGCTCTATTGAATAATGAATGTTTTGAATTTTCTCCAAAAGTAAAGTAGTTGCAAACTCATGCTTTTAGAGACTTGTTTGGGCTCATGAGAGGAGTAGAAAAACATCAAAAATTTCAGTCCTGCATGATTCTTCCAAGAAATGTGTGTTCATTCAAACCGCTGGTTTTTGATATTTTGGGCCCTATTGAATAATGAATGTTTTGAATTTTCTCCAAAAGTAAAGTAGTTGCAAACTCATCCTTTTAGAAACTTGTTTGGGCTGTTGAGAGGAGTAAAAAACCATCAAAAATTTCAATCCTGCATGATTCTACCAAGAAATGTGATTCTTCATTCAAAACGCTGGTTTTTGCTATTGGGCTCTTTTGAGTAATGAAAGTTTTGAATTTTCTCCAAAAGTAAAGTAGTTGCAAACTCATGCTTTTAGAGACTTGTTTGGGCTCATGAGAGGAGTAAAAAAACATCAAAAATTTCAGTCCTGCATGATTCTACCAAGAAATGTGTGTTCATTCAAACCGCTGGTTTTTGATAGTTTGGGCCCTATTGAATAATGAATGTTTTGAATTTTCTCCAAAAGTAAAGTAGTTGCAAACTCATCCTTTTAGAAACTTGTTTGGGCTGTTGAGAGGAGTAAAAAACCATCAAAAATTTCAATCCTGCATGATTTTACCAAGAAATGTGATTCTTCATTTTAAAACCTGATTTTTGCAATTGGGCTCTATTGAATAATGAATGTTTTGAATTTTCTCCAAAAGTAAAGTAGTTGCAAACTCATGCTTTTAGAGACTTGTTTGGGCTCATGAGAGGAGTAGAAAAACATCAAAAATTTCAGTCCTGCATGATTCTTCCAAGAAATGTGTGTTCATTCAAACCGCTGGTTTTTGATATTTTGGGCCCTATTGAATAATGAATGTTTTGAATTTTCTCCAAAAGTAAAATAGTTGCAAACTCATCCTTTTAGAAACTTGTTTGGGCTGTTGAGAGGAGTAAAAAACCATCAAAAATTTCAATCCTGCATGATTTTACCAAGAAATGTGATTCTTCATTTTAAAACCTGATTTTTGCTATTGGGCTCTATTGCATATTGAATGTTTTGAATTTTCTCCAAAAGTAAAGTAGTTGCAAACTCATGCTTTTAGAGACTTGTTTGGGCTCATGAGAGGAGTAGAAAAACATCAAAAATTTCAGTCCTGCATGATTCTTCCAAGAAATGTGTGTTCATTCAAACCGCTGGTTTTTGATAGTTTGAGCCCTATTGAATAATGAATGTTTTGAATTTTCTCCAAAAGTAAAGTAGTTGCAAACTCATCCTTTTAGAAACTTGTTTGGGCTGTTGAGAGGAGTAAAAAACCATCAAAAATTTCAATCCTGCATGATTCTACCAAGAAATGTGATTCTTCATTCAAAACCTGATTTTTGCTATTGGGCTCTATTGAATAATGAATGTTTTGAATTTTCTCCAAAAGTAAAGTAGTTGCAAACTCATGCTTTTAGAGACTTGTTTGGGCTCATGAGAGGAGTAGAAAAACATCAAAAATTTCAGTCCTGCATGATTCTACCAAGAAATGTGTGTTCATTGAAACCGCTGGTTTTTGATAGTTTGGGCCCTATTGAATAATGAATGTTTTGAATTTTCTCCAAAAGTAAAGTAGTTGCAAACTCATCCTTTTAGAAACTTGTTTGGGCTGTTGAGAGGAGTAAAAAACCATCAAAAATTTCAATCCTGCATGATTCTACCAAGAAATGTGATTCTTCATTCAAAACGCTGGTTTTTGCTATTGGGCTCTTTTGAGTAATGAATGTTTTGAATTTTCTCCAAAAGTAAAGTAGTTGCAAACTCATGCTTTTAGAGACTTGTTTGGGCTCATGAGAGGAGTAGAAAAACATCAAAAATTTCAGTCCTGCATGATTCTACCAAGAAATGTGTGTTCATTCAAACCGCTGGTTTTTGATAGTTTGGGCCCTATTGAATAATGAATGTTTTGAATTTTCTCCAAAAGTAAAGTAGTTGCAAACTCATCCTTTTAGAAACTTGTTTGGGCTGTTGAGAGGAGTAAAAAACCATCAAAAATTTCAATCCTGCATGATTTTACCAAGAAATGTGATTCTTCATTCAAAACCTGATTTTTGCTATTGGGCTCTATTGAATAATGAATGTTTTGAATTTTCTCCAAAAGTAAAGTAGTTGCAAACTCATGCTTTTAGAGACTTGTTTGGGCTCATGAGAGTAGTAGAAAAACATCAAAAATTTCAGTCCTGCATGATTCTACCAAGAAATGTGTGTTCATTGAAACCGCTGGTTTTTGATAGTTTGGGCCCTATTGAATAATGAATGTTTTGAATTTTCTCCAAAAGTAAAGTAGTTGCAAACTCATCCTTTTAGAAACTTGTTTGGGCTGTTGAGAGGAGTAAAAAACCATCAAAAATTTCAATCCTGCATGATTCTACCAAGAAATGTGATTCTTCATTCAAAACGCTGGTTTTTGCTATTGGGCTCTTTTGAGTAATGAATGTTTTGAATTTTCTCCAAAAGTAAAGTAGTTGCAAACTCATGCTTTTAGAGACTTGTTTGGGCTCATGAGAGGAGTAGAAAAACATCAAAAATTTCAGTCCTGCATGATTCTACCAAGAAATGTGTGTTCATTCAAACCGCTGGTTTTTGATAGTTTGGGCCCTATTGAATAATGAATGTTTTGAATTTTCTCCAAAAGTAAAGTAGTTGCAAACTCATCCTTTTAGAAACTTGTTTGGGCTGTTGAGAGGAGTAAAAAACCATCAAAAATTTCAATCCTGCATGATTCTACCAAGAAATGTGATTCTTCATTCAAAACGCTGGTTTTTGCTATTGGGCTCTATTGAATAATGAATGTTTTGAATTTTCTCCAAAAGTAAAGTAGTTGCAAACTCATCCTTTTAGAGACTTGTTTGGGCTCATGAGAGGAGTAGAAAAACATCAAAAATTTCAGTCCTGCACGATTCTACCAAGAAATGTGTGTTCATTCAAACCGCTGGTTTTTGATATTTTGGGCCCTATTGAATAATGAATGTTTTGAATTTTCTCCAAAAATAAAGTAGTTGCAAACTCATCCTTTTAGAAACTTGTTTGGGCTGTTGAGAGGAGTAAAAAACCATCAAAAATTTCAATCCTTCATGATTCTACCAAGAAATGTGATTCTTCATTCAAAACGCTGGTTTTTGCTATTGGGCTCTATTGAATAATGAATGTTTTGAATTTTCTCCAAAAGTAAAGTAGTTGCAAACTCATCCTTTTAGAGACTTGTTTGGGCTCATGAGAGGAGTAGAAAAACATCAAAAATTTCAGTCCTGCACGATTCTACCAAGAAATGTGTGTTCATTCAAACCGCTGGTTTTTGATATTTTGGGCCCTATTGAATAATGAATGTTTTGAATTTTCTCCAAAAATAAAGTAGTTGCAAACTCATCCTTTTAGAAACTTGTTTGGGCTGTTGAGAGGAGTAAAAAACCATCAAAAATTTCAATCCTGCATGATTCTACCAAGAAATGTGATTCTTTATTCAAAACCTGATTTTTGCTATTGGGCTCTATTGAATAATGAATGTTTTGAATTTTCTCCAAAAGTAAATTAGTTGCAAACTCATGCTTTTAGAGACTTGTTTGGGCTCATGAGAGGAGTAGAAAAACATCAAAAATTTCAGTCCTGCATGATTCTACCAAGAAATGTGTGTTCATTGAAACCGCTGGTTTTTGATAGTTTGGGCCCTATTGAATAATGAATGTTTTGAATTTTCTCCAAAAGTAAAGTAGTTGCAAACTCATCCTTTTAGAAACTTGTTTGGGCTGTTGAGAGGAGTAAAAAACCATCAAAAATTTCAATCCTGCATGATTCTACCAAGAAATGTGATTCTTCATTCAAAACGCTGGTTTTTGCTATTGGGCTCTTTTGAGTAATGAATGTTTTGAATTTTCTCCAAAAGTAAAGTAGTTGCAAACTCATGCTTTTAGAGACTTGTTTGGGCTCATGAGAGGAGTAAAAAAACATCAAAAATTTCAGTCCTGCATGATTCTACCAAGAAATGTGTGTTCATTCAAACCGCTGGTTTTTGATAGTTTGGGCCCTATTGAATAATGAATGTTTTGAATTTTCTCCAAAAGTAAAGTAGTTGCAAACTCATCCTTTTAGAAACTTGTTTGGGCTGTTGAGAGGAGTAAAAAACCATCAAAAATTTCAATCCTGCATGATTCTACCAAGAAATGTGATTCTTCATTCAAAACCTGATTTTTGCCATTGGGCTCTATTGAATAATGAATGTTTTGAATTTTCTCCAAAAGTAAAGTAGTTGCAAACTCATGCTTTTAGAGACTTGTTTGGGCTCATGAGAGGAGTAGAAAAACATCAAAAATTTCAGTCCTGCATGATTCTACCAAGAAATGTGTGTTCATTGAAACCGCTGGTTTTTGATAGTTTGGGCCCTATTGAATAATGAATGTTTTGAATTTTCTCCAAAAGTAAAGTAGTTGCAAACTCATCCTTTTAGAAACTTGTTTGGGCTGTTGAGAGGAGTAAAAAACCATCAAAAATTTCAATCCTGCATGATTCTACCAAGAAATGTGATTCTTCATTCAAAACGCTGGTTTTTGCTATTGGGCTCTTTTGAGTAATGAATGTTTTGAATTTTCTCCAAAAGTAAAGTAGTTGCAAACTCATGCTTTTAGAGACTTGTTTGGGCTCATGAGAGGAGTAGAAAAACATCAAAAATTTCAGTCCTGCATGATTCTACCAAGAAATGTGTGTTCATTCAAACCGCTGGTTTTTGATAGTTTGGGCCCTATTGAATAATGAATGTTTTGAATTTTCTCCAAAAGTAAAGTAGTTGCAAACTCATCCTTTTAGAAACTTGTTTGGGCTGTTGAGAGGAGTAAAAAACCATCAAAAATTTCAATCCTGCATGATTTTACCAAGAAATGTGATTCTTCATTCAAAACCTGATTTTTGCTATTGGGCTCTATTGAATAATGAATGTTTTGAATTTTCTCCAAAAGTAAAGTAGTTGCAAACTCATGCTTTTAGAGACTTGTTTGGGCTCATGAGAGTAGTAGAAAAACATCAAAAATTTCAGTCCTGCATGATTCTACCAAGAAATGTGTGTTCATTGAAACCGCTGGTTTTTGATAGTTTGGGCCCTATTGAATAATGAATGTTTTGAATTTTCTCCAAAAGTAAAGTAGTTGCAAACTCATCCTTTTAGAAACTTGTTTGGGCTGTTGAGAGGAGTAAAAAACCATCAAAAATTTCAATCCTGCATGATTCTACCAAGAAATGTGATTCTTCATTCAAAACGCTGGTTTTTGCTATTGGGCTCTTTTGAGTAATGAATGTTTTGAATTTTCTCCAAAAGTAAAGTAGTTGCAAACTCATGCTTTTAGAGACTTGTTTGGGCTCATGAGAGGAGTAGAAAAACATCAAAAATTTCAGTCCTGCATGATTCTACCAAGAAATGTGTGTTCATTGAAACCGCTGGTTTTTGATAGTTTGGGCCCTATTGAATAATGAATGTTTTGAATTTTCTCCAAAAGTAAAGTAGTTGCAAACTCATCCTTTTAGAAACTTGTTTGGGCTGTTGAGAGGAGTAAAAAACCATCAAAAATTTCAATCCTGCATGATTCTACCAAGAAATGTGATTCTTCATTCAAAACGCTGGTTTTTGCTATTGGGCTCTATTGAATAATGAATGTTTTGAATTTTCTCCAAAAGTAAAGTAGTTGCAAACTCATCCTTTTAGAGACTTGTTTGGGCTCATGAGAGGAGTAGAAAAACATCAAAAATTTCAGTCCTGCACGATTCTACCAAGAAATGTGTGTTCATTCAAACCGCTGGTTTTTGATATTTTGGGCCCTATTGAATAATGAATGTTTTGAATTTTCTCCAAAAATAAAGTAGTTGCAAACTCATCCTTTTAGAAACTTGTTTGGGCTGTTGAGAGGAGTAAAAAACCATCAAAAATTTCAATCCTGCATGATTCTACCAAGAAATGTGATTCTTCATTCAAAACCTGATTTTTGCTATTGGGCTCTATTGAATAATGAATGTTTTGAATTTTCTCCAAAAGTAAAGTAGTTGCAAACTCATGCTTTTAGAGACTTGTTTGGGCTCATGAGAGGAGTAGAAAAACATCAAAAATTTCAGTCCTGCATGATTCTACCAAGAAATGTGTGTTCATTGAAACCGCTGGTTTTTGATAGTTTGGGCCCTATTGAATAATGAATGTTTTGAATTTTCTCCAAAAGTAAAGTAGTTGCAAACTCATCCTTTTAGAAACTTGTTTGGGCTGTTGAGAGGAGTAAAAAACCATCAAAAATTTCAATCCTGCATGATTCTACCAAGAAATGTGATTCTTCATTCAAAACGCTGGTTTTTGCTATTGGGCTCTTTTGAGTAATGAATGTTTTGAATTTTCTCCAAAAGTAAAGTAGTTGCAAACTCATGCTTTTAGAGACTTGTTTGGGCTCATGAGAGGAGTAGAAAAACATCAAAAATTTCAGTCCTGCATGATTCTACCAAGAAATGTGTGTTCATTCAAACCGCTGGTTTTTGATAGTTTGGGCCCTATTGAATAATGAATGTTTTGAATTTTCTCCAAAAGTAAAGTAGTTGCAAACTCATCCTTTTAGAAACTTGTTTGGGCTGTTGAGAGGAGTAAAAAACCATCAAAAATTTCAATCCTGCATGATTCTACCAAGAAATGTGATTCTTCATTCAAAACGCTGGTTTTTGCTATTGGGCTCTATTGAATAATGAATGTTTTGAATTTTCTCCAAAAGTAAAGTAGTTGCAAACTCATCCTTTTAGAGACTTGTTTGGGCTCATGAGAGGAGTAGAAAAACATCAAAAATTTCAGTCCTGCACGATTCTACCAAGAAATGTGTGTTCATTCAAACCGCTGGTTTTTGATATTTTGGGCCCTATTGAATAATGAATGTTTTGAATTTTCTCCAAAAATAAAGTAGTTGCAAACTCATCCTTTTAGAAACTTGTTTGGGCTGTTGAGAGGAGTAAAAAACCATCAAAAATTTCAATCCTTCATGATTCTACCAAGAAATGTGATTCTTCATTCAAAACGCTGGTTTTTGCTATTGGGCTCTATTGAATAATGAATGTTTTGAATTTTCTCCAAAAGTAAAGTAGTTGCAAACTCATCCTTTTAGAGACTTGTTTGGGCTCATGAGAGGAGTAGAAAAACATCAAAAATTTCAGTCCTGCACGATTCTACCAAGAAATGTGTGTTCATTCAAACCGCTGGTTTTTGATATTTTGGGCCCTATTGAATAATGAATGTTTTGAATTTTCTCCAAAAATAAAGTAGTTGCAAACTCATCCTTTTAGAAACTTGTTTGGGCTGTTGAGAGGAGTAAAAAACCATCAAAAATTTCAATCCTGCATGATTCTACCAAGAAATGTGATTCTTTATTCAAAACCTGATTTTTGCTATTGGGCTCTATTGAATAATGAATGTTTTGAATTTTCTCCAAAAGTAAAGTAGTTGCAAACTCATGCTTTTAGAGACTTGTTTGGGCTCATGAGAGGAGTAGAAAAACATCAAAAATTTCAGTCCTGCATGATTCTACCAAGAAATGTGTGTTCATTGAAACCGCTGGTTTTTGATAGTTTGGGCCCTATTGAATAATGAATGTTTTGAATTTTCTCCAAAAGTAAAGTAGTTGCAAACTCATCCTTTTAGAAACTTGTTTGGGCTGTTGAGAGGAGTAAAAAACCATCAAAAATTTCAATCCTGCATGATTTTACCAAGAAATGTGATTCTTCATTTTAAAACCTGATTTTTGCTATTGGGCTCTATTGCATATTGAATGTTTTGAATTTTCTCCAAAAGTAAAGTAGTTGCAAACTCATGCTTTTAGAGACTTGTTTGGGCTCATGAGAGGAGTAAAAAAACATCAAAAATTTCAGTCCTGCATGATTCTACCAAGAAATGTGTGTTCATTCAAACCGCTGGTTTTTGATAGTTTGGGCCCTATTGAATAATGAATGTTTTGAATTTTCTCCAAAAGTAAAGTAGTTGCAAACTCATCCTTTTAGAAACTTGTTTGGGCTGTTGAGAGGAGTAAAAAACCATCAAAAATTTCAATCCTGCATGATTTTACCAAGAAATGTGATTCTTCATTTTAAAACCTGATTTTTCCTATTGGGCTCTATTGCATATTGAATGTTTTGAATTTTCTCCAAAAGTAAAGTAGTTGCAAACTCATGCTTTTAGAGACTTGTTTGGGCTCATGAGAGGAGTAGAAAAACATCAAAAATTTCAGTCCTGCATGATTCTTCCAAGAAATGTGTGTTCATTCAAACCGCTGGTTTTTGATAGTTTGAGCCCTATTGAATAATGAATGTTTTGAATTTTCTCCAAAAGTAAAGTAGTTGCAAACTCATCCTTTTAGAAACTTGTTTGGGCTGTTGAGAGGAGTAAAAAACCATCAAAAATTTCAATCCTGCATGATTCTACCAAGAAATGTGATTCTTCATTCAAAACCTGATTTTTGCTATTGGGCTCTATTGAATAATGAATGTTTTGAATTTTCTCCAAAAGTAAAGTAGTTGCAAACTCATGCTTTTAGAGACTTGTTTGGGCTCATGAGAGGAGTAGAAAAACATCAAAAATTTCAGTCCTGCATGATTCTACCAAGAAATGTGTGTTCATTGAAACCGCTGGTTTTTGATAGTTTGGGCCCTATTGAATAATGAATGTTTTGAATTTTCTCCAAAAGTAAAGTAGTTGCAAACTCATCCTTTTAGAAACTTGTTTGGGCTGTTGAGAGGAGTAAAAAACCATCAAAAATTTCAATCCTGCATGATTCTACCAAGAAATGTGATTCTTCATTCAAAACGCTGGTTTTTGCTATTGGGCTCTTTTGAGTAATGAATGTTTTGAATTTTCTCCAAAAGTAAAGTAGTTGCAAACTCATGCTTTTAGAGACTTGTTTGGGCTCATGAGAGGAGTAGAAAAACATCAAAAATTTCAGTCCTGCATGATTCTACCAAGAAATGTGTGTTCATTCAAACCGCTGGTTTTTGATAGTTTGGGCCCTATTGAATAATGAATGTTTTGAATTTTCTCCAAAAGTAAAGTAGTTGCAAACTCATCCTTTTAGAAACTTGTTTGGGCTGTTGAGAGGAGTAAAAAACCATCAAAAATTTCAATCCTGCATGATTTTACCAAGAAATGTGATTCTTCATTCAAAACCTGATTTTTGCTATTGGGCTCTATTGAATAATGAATGTTTTGAATTTTCTCCAAAAGTAAAGTAGTTGCAAACTCATGCTTTTAGAGACTTGTTTGGGCTCATGAGAGTAGTAGAAAAACATCAAAAATTTCAGTCCTGCATGATTCTACCAAGAAATGTGTGTTCATTGAAACCGCTGGTTTTTGATAGTTTGGGCCCTATTGAATAATGAATGTTTTGAATTTTCTCCAAAAGTAAAGTAGTTGCAAACTCATCCTTTTAGAAACTTGTTTGGGCTGTTGAGAGGAGTAAAAAACCATCAAAAATTTCAATCCTGCATGATTCTACCAAGAAATGTGATTCTTCATTCAAAACGCTGGTTTTTGCTATTGGGCTCTTTTGAGTAATGAATGTTTTGAATTTTCTCCAAAAGTAAAGTAGTTGCAAACTCATGCTTTTAGAGACTTGTTTGGGCTCATGAGAGGAGTAGAAAAACATCAAAAATTTCAGTCCTGCATGATTCTACCAAGAAATGTGTGTTCATTCAAACCGCTGGTTTTTGATAGTTTGGGCCCTATTGAATAATGAATGTTTTGAATTTTCTCCAAAAGTAAAGTAGTTGCAAACTCATCCTTTTAGAAACTTGTTTGGGCTGTTGAGAGGAGTAAAAAACCATCAAAAATTTCAATCCTGCATGATTCTACCAAGAAATGTGATTCTTCATTCAAAACGCTGGTTTTTGCTATTGGGCTCTATTGAATAATGAATGTTTTGAATTTTCTCCAAAAGTAAAGTAGTTGCAAACTCATCCTTTTAGAGACTTGTTTGGGCTCATGAGAGGAGTAGAAAAACATCAAAAATTTCAGTCCTGCACGATTCTACCAAGAAATGTGTGTTCATTCAAACCGCTGGTTTTTGATATTTTGGGCCCTATTGAATAATGAATGTTTTGAATTTTCTCCAAAAATAAAGTAGTTGCAAACTCATCCTTTTAGAAACTTGTTTGGGCTGTTGAGAGGAGTAAAAAACCATCAAAAATTTCAATCCTTCATGATTCTACCAAGAAATGTGATTCTTCATTCAAAACGCTGGTTTTTGCTATTGGGCTCTATTGAATAATGAATGTTTTGAATTTTCTCCAAAAGTAAAGTAGTTGCAAACTCATCCTTTTAGAGACTTGTTTGGGCTCATGAGAGGAGTAGAAAAACATCAAAAATTTCAGTCCTGCACGATTCTACCAAGAAATGTGTGTTCATTCAAACCGCTGGTTTTTGATATTTTGGGCCCTATTGAATAATGAATGTTTTGAATTTTCTCCAAAAATAAAGTAGTTGCAAACTCATCCTTTTAGAAACTTGTTTGGGCTGTTGAGAGGAGTAAAAAACCATCAAAAATTTCAATCCTGCATGATTCTACCAAGAAATGTGATTCTTTATTCAAAACCTGATTTTTGCTATTGGGCTCTATTGAATAATGAATGTTTTGAATTTTCTCCAAAAGTAAAGTAGTTGCAAACTCATGCTTTTAGAGACTTGTTTGGGCTCATGAGAGGAGTAGAAAAACATCAAAAATTTCAGTCCTGCATGATTCTACCAAGAAATGTGTGTTCATTGAAACCGCTGGTTTTTGATAGTTTGGGCCCTATTGAATAATGAATGTTTTGAATTTTCTCCAAAAGTAAAGTAGTTGCAAACTCATCCTTTTAGAAACTTGTTTGGGCTGTTGAGAGGAGTAAAAAACCATCAAAAATTTCAATCCTGCATGATTTTACCAAGAAATGTGATTCTTCATTTTAAAACCTGATTTTTGCTATTGGGCTCTATTGCATATTGAATGTTTTGAATTTTCTCCAAAAGTAAAGTAGTTGCAAACTCATGCTTTTAGAGACTTGTTTGGGCTCATGAGAGGAGTAAAAAAACATCAAAAATTTCAGTCCTGCATGATTCTACCAAGAAATGTGTGTTCATTCAAACCGCTGGTTTTTGATAGTTTGGGCCCTATTGAATAATGAATGTTTTGAATTTTCTCCAAAAGTAAAGTAGTTGCAAACTCATCCTTTTAGAAACTTGTTTGGGCTGTTGAGAGGAGTAAAAAACCATCAAAAATTTCAATCCTGCATGATTTTACCAAGAAATGTGATTCTTCATTTTAAAACCTGATTTTTCCTATTGGGCTCTATTGCATATTGAATGTTTTGAATTTTCTCCAAAAGTAAAGTAGTTGCAAACTCATGCTTTTAGAGACTTGTTTGGGCTCATGAGAGGAGTAGAAAAACATCAAAAATTTCAGTCCTGCATGATTCTTCCAAGAAATGTGTGTTCATTCAAACCGCTGGTTTTTGATAGTTTGAGCCCTATTGAATAATGAATGTTTTGAATTTTCTCCAAAAGTAAAGTAGTTGCAAACTCATCCTTTTAGAAACTTGTTTGGGCTGTTGAGAGGAGTAAAAAACCATCAAAAATTTCAATCCTGCATGATTCTACCAAGAAATGTGATTCTTCATTCAAAACCTGATTTTTGCTATTGGGCTCTATTGAATAATGAATGTTTTGAATTTTCTCCAAAAGTAAAGTAGTTGCAAACTCATGCTTTTAGAGACTTGTTTGGGCTCATGAGAGGAGTAGAAAAACATCAAAAATTTCAGTCCTGCATGATTCTACCAAGAAATGTGTGTTCATTGAAACCGCTGGTTTTTGATAGTTTGGGCCCTATTGAATAATGAATGTTTTGAATTTTCTCCAAAAGTAAAGTAGTTGCAAACTCATCCTTTTAGAAACTTGTTTGGGCTGTTGAGAGGAGTAAAAAACCATCAAAAATTTCAATCCTGCATGATTCTACCAAGAAATGTGATTCTTCATTCAAAACGCTGGTTTTTGCTATTGGGCTCTTTTGAGTAATGAATGTTTTGAATTTTCTCCAAAAGTAAAGTAGTTGCAAACTCATGCTTTTAGAGACTTGTTTGGGCTCATGAGAGGAGTAGAAAAACATCAAAAATTTCAGTCCTGCATGATTCTACCAAGAAATGTGTGTTCATTCAAACCGCTGGTTTTTGATAGTTTGGGCCCTATTGAATAATGAATGTTTTGAATTTTCTCCAAAAGTAAAGTAGTTGCAAACTCATCCTTTTAGAAACTTGTTTGGGCTGTTGAGAGGAGTAAAAAACCATCAAAAATTTCAATCCTGCATGATTTTACCAAGAAATGTGATTCTTCATTCAAAACCTGATTTTTGCTATTGGGCTCTATTGAATAATGAATGTTTTGAATTTTCTCCAAAAGTAAAGTAGTTGCAAACTCATGCTTTTAGAGACTTGTTTGGGCTCATGAGAGTAGTAGAAAAACATCAAAAATTTCAGTCCTGCATGATTCTACCAAGAAATGTGTGTTCATTGAAACCGCTGGTTTTTGATAGTTTGGGCCCTATTGAATAATGAATGTTTTGAATTTTCTCCAAAAGTAAAGTAGTTGCAAACTCATCCTTTTAGAAACTTGTTTGGGCTGTTGAGAGGAGTAAAAAACCATCAAAAATTTCAATCCTGCATGATTCTACCAAGAAATGTGATTCTTCATTCAAAACGCTGGTTTTTGCTATTGGGCTCTTTTGAGTAATGAATGTTTTGAATTTTCTCCAAAAGTAAAGTAGTTGCAAACTCATGCTTTTAGAGACTTGTTTGGGCTCATGAGAGGAGTAGAAAAACATCAAAAATTTCAGTCCTGCATGATTCTACCAAGAAATGTGTGTTCATTCAAACCGCTGGTTTTTGATAGATTGGGCCCTATTGAATAATGAATGTTTTGAATTTTCTCCAAAAGTAAAGTAGTTGCAAACTCATCCTTTTAGAAACTTGTTTGGGCTGTTGAGAGGAGTAAAAAACCATCAAAAATTTCAATCCTGCATGATTCTACCAAGAAATGTGATTCTTCATTCAAAACGCTGGTTTTTGCTATTGGGCTCTATTGAATAATGAATGTTTTGAATTTTCTCCAAAAGTAAAGTAGTTGCAAACTCATCCTTTTAGAGACTTGTTTGGGCTCATGAGAGGAGTAGAAAAACATCAAAAATTTCAGTCCTGCACGATTCTACCAAGAAATGTGTGTTCATTCAAACCGCTGGTTTTTGATATTTTGGGCCCTATTGAATAATGAATGTTTTGAATTTTCTCCAAAAATAAAGTAGTTGCAAACTCATCCTTTTAGAAACTTGTTTGGGCTGTTGAGAGGAGTAAAAAACCATCAAAAATTTCAATCCTGCATGATTCTACCAAGAAATGTGATTCTTCATTCAAAACCTGATTTTTGCTATTGGGCTCTATTGAATAATGAATGTTTTGAATTTTCTCCAAAAGTAAAGTAGTTGCAAACTCATGCTTTTAGAGACTTGTTTGGGCTCATGAGAGGAGTAGAAAAACATCAAAAATTTCAGTCCTGCATGATTCTACCAAGAAATGTGTGTTCATTGAAACCGCTGGTTTTTGATAGTTTGGGCCCTATTGAATAATGAATGTTTTGAATTTTCTCCAAAAGTAAAGTAGTTGCAAACTCATCCTTTTAGAAACTTGTTTGGGCTGTTGAGAGGAGTAAAAAACCATCAAAAATTTCAATCCTGCATGATTTTACCAAGAAATGTGATTCTTCATTCAAAACCTGATTTTTGCTATTGGGCTCTATTGAATAGTGAATGTTTTGAATTTTCTCCAAAAGTAAAGTAGTTGCAAACTCATGCTTTTAGAGACTTGTTTGGGCTCATGAGAGGAGTAGAAAAACATCAAAAATTTCAGTCCTGCATGATTCTACCAAGAAATGTGTGTTCATTGAAACCGCTGGTTTTTGATAGTTTGGGCCCTATTGAATAATGAATGTTTTGAATTTTCTCCAAAAGTAAAGTAGTTGCAAACTCATCCTTTTAGAAACTTGTTTGGGCTGTTGAGAGGAGTAAAAAACCATCAAAAATTTCAATCCTGCATGATTCTACCAAGAAATGTGATTCTTCATTCAAAACCTGATTTTTGCTATTGGGCTCTATTGAATAATGAATGTTTTGAATTTTCTCCAAAAGTAAAGTAGTTGCAAACTCATGCTTTTAGAGACTTGTTTGGGCTCATGAGAGGAGTAGAAAAACATCAAAAATTTCAGTCCTGCATGATTCTACCAAGAAATGTGTGTTCATTGAAACCGCTGGTTTTTGATAGTTTGGGCCCTATTGAATAATGAATGTTTTGAATTTTCTCCAAAAGTAAAGTAGTTGCAAACTCATCCTTTTAGAAACTTGTTTGGGCTGTTGAGAGGAGTAAAAAACCATCAAAAATTTCAATCCTGCATGATTCTACCAAGAAATGTGATTCTTCATTCAAAACCTGATTTTTGCTATTGGGCTCTATTGAATAATGAATGTTTTGAATTTTCTCCAAAAGTAAAGTAGTTGCAAACTCATGCTTTTAGAGACTTGTTTGGGCTCATGAGAGGAGTAGAAAAACATCAAAAATTTCAGTCCTGCATGATTCTACCAAGAAATGTGTGTTCATTCAAACCGCTGGTTTTTGATAGTTTGGGCCCTATTGAATAATGAATGTTTTGAATTTTCTCCAAAAGTAAAGTAGTTGCAAACTCATCCTTTTAGAAACTTGTTTGGGGTGTTGAGAGGAGTAAAAAACCATCAAAAATTTCAATCCTGCATGATTCTACCAAGAAATGTGATTCTTCATTCAAAACGCTGGTTTTTGCTATTGGGCTCTATTGAATAATGAATGTTTTGAATTTTCTCCAAAAGTAAAGTAGTTGCAAACTCATGCTTTTAGAGACTTGTTTGGGCTCATGAGAGGAGTAGAAAAACATCAAAAATTTCAGTCCTGCATGATTCTACCAAGAAATGTGTGTTCATTGAAACCGCTGGTTTTTGATAGTTTGGGCCCTATTGAATAATGAATGTTTTGAATTTTCTCCAAAAGTAAAGTAGTTGCAAACTCATCATTTTAGAAACTTGTTTGGGCTGTTGAGAGGAGTAAAAAACCATCAAAAATTTCAATCCTGCATGATTCTACCAAGAAATGTGATTCTTCATTCAAAACGCTGGTTTTTGCTATTGGGCTCTTTTGAGTAATGAATGTTTTGAATTTTCTCCAAAAGTAAAGTAGTTGCAAACTCATGCTTTTAGAGACTTGTTTGGGCTCATGAGAGGAGTAAAAAAACATCAAAAATTTCAGTCCTGCATGATTCTACCAAGAAATGTGTGTTCATTGAAACCGCTGGTTTTTGCTAGTTTGGGCCCTATTGAATAATGAATGTTTTGAATTTTCTCCAAAAGTAAAGTAGTTGCAAACTCATCCTTTTAGAAACTTGTTTGGGCTGTTGAGAGGAGTAAAAAACCATCAAAAATTTCAATCCTGCATGATTTTACCAAGAAATGTGATTCTTCATTTTAAAACCTGATTTTTGCTATTGGGCTCTATTGAATAATGAATGTTTTGAATTTTCTCCAAAAGTAAAGTAGTTGCAAACTCATGCTTTTAGAGACTTGTTTGGGCTCATGAGAGTAGAAAAACATCAAAAATTTCAGTCCTGCATGATTCTTCCAAGAAATGTGTGTTCATTCAAACCGCTGGTTTTTGATAGTTTGGGCCCTATTGAATAATGAATGTTTTGAATTTTCTCCAAAAGTAAAGTAGTTGCAAACTCATCCTTTTAGAAACTTGTTTGGGCTGTTGAGAGGAGTAAAAAACCATCAAAAATTTCAATCCTGCATGATTTTACCAAGAAATGTGATTCTTCATTCAAAACCTGATTTTTGCTATTGGGCTCTATTGAATAGTGAATGTTTTGAATTTTCTCCAAAAGTAAAGTAGTTGCAAACTCATGCTTTTAGAGACTTGTTTGGGCTCATGAGAGGAGTAGAAAAACATCAAAAATTTCAGTCCTGCATGATTCTACCAAGAAATGTGTGTTCATTGAAACCGCTGGTTTTTGATAGTTTGGGCCCTATTGAATAATGAATGTTTTGAATTTTCTCCAAAAGTAAAGTAGTTGCAAACTCATCCTTTTAGAAACTTGTTTGGGCTGTTGAGAGGAGTAAAAAACCATCAAAAATTTCAATCCTGCATGATTTTACCAAGAAATGTGATTCTTCATTCAAAACCTGATTTTTGCTATTGGGCTCTATTGAATAGTGAATGTTTTGAATTTTCTCCAAAAGTAAAGTAGTTGCAAACTCATGCTTTTAGAGACTTGTTTGGGCTCATGAGAGGAGTAGAAAAACATCAAAAATTTCAGTCCTGCATGATTCTACCAAGAAATGTGTGTTCATTGAAACCGCTGGTTTTTGATAGTTTGGGCCCTATTGAATAATGAATGTTTTGAATTTTCTCCAAAAGTAAAGTAGTTGCAAACTCATCCTTTTAGAAACTTGTTTGGGCTGTTGAGAGGAGTAAAAAACCATCAAAAATTTCAATCCTGCATGATTCTACCAAGAAATGTGATTCTTCATTCAAAACCTGATTTTTGCTATTGGGCTCTATTGAATAATGAATGTTTAGAATTTTCTCCAAAAGTAAAGTAGTTGCAAACTCATGCTTTTAGAGACTTGTTTGGGCTCATGAGAGGAGTAGAAAAACATCAAAAATTTCAGTCCTGCATGATTCTACCAAGAAATGTGTGTTCATTGAAACCGCTGGTTTTTGATAGTTTGGGCCCTATTGAATAATGAATGTTTTGAATTTTCTCCAAAAGTAAAGTAGTTGCAAACTCATCCTTTTAGAAACTTGTTTGGGCTGTTGAGAGGAGTAAAAAACCATCAAAAATTTCAATCCTGCATGATTCTACCAAGAAATGTGATTCTTCATTCAAAACCTGATTTTTGCTATTGGGCTCTATTGAATAATGAATGTTTTGAATTTTCTCCAAAAGTAAAGTAGTTGCAAACTCATGCTTTTAGAGACTTGTTTGGGCTCATGAGAGGAGTAGAAAAACATCAAAAATTTCAGTCCTGCATGATTCTACCAAGAAATGTGTGTTCATTCAAACCGCTGGTTTTTGATAGTTTGGGCCCTATTGAATAATGAATGTTTTGAATTTTCTCCAAAAGTAAAGTAGTTGCAAACTCATCCTTTTAGAAACTTGTTTGGGGTGTTGAGAGGAGTAAAAAACCATCAAAAATTTCAATCCTGCATGATTCTACCAAGAAATGTGATTCTTCATTCAAAACGCTGGTTTTTGCTATTGGGCTCTATTGAATAATGAATGTTTTGAATTTTCTCCAAAAGTAAAGTAGTTGCAAACTCATGCTTTTAGAGACTTGTTTGGGCTCATGAGAGGAGTAGAAAAACATCAAAAATTTCAGTCCTGCATGATTCTACCAAGAAATGTGTGTTCATTGAAACCGCTGGTTTTTGATAGTTTGGGCCCTATTGAATAATGAATGTTTTGAATTTTCTCCAAAAGTAAAGTAGTTGCAAACTCATCATTTTAGAAACTTGTTTGGGCTGTTGAGAGGAGTAAAAAACCATCAAAAATTTCAATCCTGCATGATTCTACCAAGAAATGTGATTCTTCATTCAAAACGCTGGTTTTTGCTATTGGGCTCTTTTGAGTAATGAATGTTTTGAATTTTCTCCAAAAGTAAAGTAGTTGCAAACTCATGCTTTTAGAGACTTGTTTGGGCTCATGAGAGGAGTAAAAAAACATCAAAAATTTCAGTCCTGCATGATTCTACCAAGAAATGTGTGTTCATTGAAACCGCTGGTTTTTGCTAGTTTGGGCCCTATTGAATAATGAATGTTTTGAATTTTCTCCAAAAGTAAAGTAGTTGCAAACTCATCCTTTTAGAAACTTGTTTGGGCTGTTGAGAGGAGTAAAAAACCATCAAAAATTTCAATCCTGCATGATTTTACCAAGAAATGTGATTCTTCATTTTAAAACCTGATTTTTGCTATTGGGCTCTATTGAATAATGAATGTTTTGAATTTTCTCCAAAAGTAAAGTAGTTGCAAACTCATGCTTTTAGAGACTTGTTTGGGCTCATGAGAGTAGAAAAACATCAAAAATTTCAGTCCTGCATGATTCTTCCAAGAAATGTGTGTTCATTCAAACCGCTGGTTTTTGATAGTTTGGGCCCTATTGAATAATGAATGTTTTGAATTTTCTCCAAAAGTAAAGTAGTTGCAAACTCATCCTTTTAGAAACTTGTTTGGGCTGTTGAGAGGAGTAAAAAACCATCAAAAATTTCAATCCTGCATGATTCTACCAAGAAATGTGATTCTTCATTCAAAACGCTGGTTTTTGCTATTGGGCTCTATTGAATAATGAATGTTTTGAATTTTCTCCAAAAGTAAAGTAGTTGCAAACTCATGCTTTTAGAGACTTGTTTGGGCTCATGAGAGGAGTAGAAAAACATCAAAATTTTCAGTCCTGCATGATTCTACCAAGAAATGTGTGTTCATTGAAAACGCTGGTTTTTGATAGTTTGGGCCCTATTGAATAATGAATGTTTTGAATTTTCTCCAAAAGTAAAGTAGTTGCAAACTCATCATTTTAGAAACTTGTTTGGGCTGTTGAGAGGAGTAAAAAACCATCAAAAATTTCAATCCTGCATGATTCTACCAAGAAATGTGATTCTTCATTCAAAACGCTGGTTTTTGCTATTGGGCTCTTTTGAGTAATGAATGTTTTGAATTTTCTCCAAAAGTAAAGTAGTTGCAAACTCATGCTTTTAGAGACTTGTTTGGGCTCATGAGAGGAGTAGAAAAACATCAAAAATTTCAGTCCTGCATGATTCTACCAAGAAATGTGTGTTCATTGAAACCGCTGGTTTTTGATAGTTTGGGCCCTATTGAATAATGAATGTTTTGAATTTTCTCCAAAAGTAAAGTAGTTGCAAACTCATCCTTTTAGAAACTTGTTTGGGCTGTTGAGAGGAGTAAAAAACCATCAAAAATTTCAATCCTGCATGATTTTACCAAGAAATGTGATTCTTCATTCAAAACCTGATTTTTGCTATTGGGCTCTATTGAATAGTGAATGTTTTGAATTTTCTCCAAAAGTAAAGTAGTTGCAAACTCATGCTTTTAGAGACTTGTTTGGGCTCATGAGAGGAGTAGAAAAACATCAAAAATTTCAGTCCTGCATGATTCTACCAAGAAATGTGTGTTCATTGAAACCGCTGGTTTTTGATAGTTTGGGCCCTATTGAATAATGAATGTTTTGAATTTTCTCCAAAAGTAAAGTAGTTGCAAACTCATCCTTTTAGAAACTTGTTTGGGCTGTTGAGAGGAGTAAAAAACCATCAAAAATTTCAATCCTGCATGATTCTACCAAGAAATGTGATTCTTCATTCAAAACCTGATTTTTGCTATTGGGCTCTATTGAATAATGAATGTTTTGAATTTTCTCCAAAAGTAAAGTAGTTGCAAACTCATGCTTTTAGAGACTTGTTTGGGCTCATGAGAGGAGTAGAAAAACATCAAAAATTTCAGTCCTGCATGATTCTACCAAGAAATGTGTGTTCATTGAAACCGCTGGTTTTTGATAGTTTGGGCCCTATTGAATAATGAATGTTTTGAATTTTCTCCAAAAGTAAAGTAGTTGCAAACTCATCCTTTTAGAAACTTGTTTGGGCTGTTGAGAGGAGTAAAAAACCATCAAAAATTTCAATCCTGCATGATTCTACCAAGAAATGTGATTCTTCATTCAAAACCTGATTTTTGCTATTGGGCTCTATTGAATAATGAATGTTTTGAATTTTCTCCAAAAGTAAAGTAGTTGCAAACTCATGCTTTTAGAGACTTGTTTGGGCTCATGAGAGGAGTAGAAAAACATCAAAAATTTCAGTCCTGCATGATTCTACCAAGAAATGTGTGTTCATTCAAACCGCTGGTTTTTGATAGTTTGGGCCCTATTGAATAATGAATGTTTTGAATTTTCTCCAAAAGTAAAGTAGTTGCAAACTCATCCTTTTAGAAACTTGTTTGGGGTGTTGAGAGGAGTAAAAAACCATCAAAAATTTCAATCCTGCATGATTCTACCAAGAAATGTGATTCTTCATTCAAAACGCTGGTTTTTGCTATTGGGCTCTATTGAATAATGAATGTTTTGAATTTTCTCCAAAAGTAAAGTAGTTGCAAACTCATGCTTTTAGAGACTTGTTTGGGCTCATGAGAGGAGTAGAAAAACATCAAAAATTTCAGTCCTGCATGATTCTACCAAGAAATGTGTGTTCATTGAAACCGCTGGTTTTTGATAGTTTGGGCCCTATTGAATAATGAATGTTTTGAATTTTCTCCAAAAGTAAAGTAGTTGCAAACTCATCCTTTTAGAAACTTGTTTGGGCTGTTGAGAGGAGTAAAAAACCATCAAAAATTTCAATCCTGCATGATTCTACCAAGAAATGTGATTCTTCATTCAAAACGCTGGTTTTTGCTATTGGGCTCTTTTGAGTAATGAATGTTTTGAATTTTCTCCAAAAGTAAAGTAGTTGCAAACTCATGCTTTTAGAGACTTGTTTGGGCTCATGAGAGGAGTAAAAAAACATCAAAAATTTCAGTCCTGCATGATTCTACCAAGAAATGTGTGTTCATTGAAACCGCTGGTTTTTGCTAGTTTGGGCCCTATTGAATAATGAATGTTTTGAATTTTCTCCAAAAGTAAAGTAGTTGCAAACTCATCCTTTTAGAAACTTGTTTGGGCTGTTGAGAGGAGTAAAAAACCATCAAAAATTTCAATCCTGCATGATTTTACCAAGAAATGTGATTCTTCATTTTAAAACCTGGTTTTTGCTATTGGGCTCTATTGAATAATGAATGTTTTGAATTTTCTCCAAAAGTAAAGTAGTTGCAAACTCATGCTTTTAGAGACTTGTTTGGGCTCATGAGAGTAGAAAAACATCAAAAATTTCAGTCCTGCATGATTCTTCCAAGAAATGTGTGTTCATTCAAACCGCTGGTTTTTGATAGTTTGGGCCCTATTGAATAATGAATGTTTTGAATTTTCTCCAAAAGTAAAGTAGTTGCAAACTCATCCTTTTAGAAACTTGTTTGGGCTGTTGAGAGGAGTAAAAAACCATCAAAAATTTCAATCCTGCATGATTCTACCAAGAA
The DNA here is from genome assembly GCF_039654945.1 of Dendrobates tinctorius. Classification (NCBI taxonomy): domain Eukaryota; kingdom Metazoa; phylum Chordata; class Amphibia; order Anura; family Dendrobatidae; genus Dendrobates; species Dendrobates tinctorius. Next base: position 10,804,402 of record NW_027361701.1, on the reverse strand, counting down.
ATGTGATTCTTCATTCAAAACGCTGGTTTTTGCTATTGGGCTCTATTGAATAATGAATGTTTTGAATTTTCTCCAAAAGTAAAGTAGTTGCAAACTCATGCTTTTAGAGACTTGTTTGGGCTCATGAGAGGAGTAGAAAAACATCAAAATTTTCAGTCCTGCATGATTCTACCAAGAAATGTGTGTTCATTGAAAACGCTGGTTTTTGATAGTTTGGGCCCTATTGAATAATGAATGTTTTGAATTTTCTCCAAAAGTAAAGTAGTTGCAAACTCATCATTTTAGAAACTTGTTTGGGCTGTTGAGAGGAGTAAAAAACCATCAAAAATTTCAATCCTGCATGATTCTACCAAGAAATGTGATTCTTCATTCAAAACGCTGGTTTTTGCTATTGGGCTCTTTTGAGTAATGAATGTTTTGAATTTTCTCCAAAAGTAAAGTAGTTGCAAACTCATGCTTTTAGAGACTTGTTTGGGCTCATGAGAGGAGTAAAAAAACATCAAAAATTTCAGTCCTGCATGATTCTACCAAGAAATGTGTGTTCATTCAAACCGCTGGTTTTTGATAGTTTGGGCCCTATTGAATAATGAATGTTTTGAATTTTCTCCAAAAGTAAAGTAGTTGCAAACTCATCCTTTTAGAAACTTGTTTGGGCTGTTGAGAGGAGTAAAAAACCATCAAAAATTTCAATCCTGCATGATTTTACCAAGAAATGTGATTCTTCATTTTAAAACCTGATTTTTGCTATTGGGCTCTATTGAATAATGAATGTTTTGAATTTTCTCCAAAAGTAAAGTAGTTGCAAACTCATGCTTTTAGAGACTTGTTTGGGCTCATGAGAGGAGTAGAAAAACATCAAAAATTTCAGTCCTGCATGATTCTTCCAAGAAATGTGTGTTCATTCAAACCGCTGGTTTTTGATAGTTTGGGCCCTATTGAATAATGAATGTTTTGAATTTTCTCCAAAAGTAAAGTAGTTGCAAACTCATCCTTTTAGAAACTTGTTTGGGCTGTTGAGAGGAGTAAAAAAACATCAAAAATTTCAATCCTGCATGATTCTACCAAGAAATGTGATTCTTCATTCAAAACGCTGGTTTTTGCTATTGGGCTCTATTGAATAATGAATGTTTTGAATTTTCTCCAAAAGTAAAGTAGTTGCAAACTCATGCTTTTAGAGACTTGTTTGGGCTCATGAGAGGAGTAGAAAAACATCAAAAATTTCAGTCCTGCATGATTCTACCAAGAAATGTGTGTTCATTCAAACCGCTGGTTTTTGATAGTTTGGGCCCTATTGAATAATGAATGTTTTGAATTTTCTCCAAAAGTAAAGTAGTTGCAAACTCATCCTTTTAGAAACTTGTTTGGGCTGTTGAGAGGAGTAAAAAACCATCAAAAATTTCAATCCTGCATGATTTTACCAAGAAATGTGATTCTTCATTCAAAACCTGATTTTTGCTATTGGGCTCTATTGAATAATGAATGTTTTGAATTTTCTCCAAAAGTAAAGTAGTTGCAAACTCATGCTTTTAGAGACTTGTTTGGGCTCATGAGAGTAGTAGAAAAACATCAAAAATTTCAGTCCTGCATGATTCTACCAAGAAATGTGTGTTCATTGAAACCGCTGGTTTTTGATAGTTTGGGCCCTATTGAATAATGAATGTTTTGAATTTTCTCCAAAAGTAAAGTAGTTGCAAACTCATCCTTTTAGAAACTTGTTTGGGCTGTTGAGAGGAGTAAAAAACCATCAAAAATTTCAATCCTGCATGATTCTACCAAGAAATGTGATTCTTCATTCAAAACGCTGGTTTTTGCTATTGGGCTCTTTTGAGTAATGAATGTTTTGAATTTTCTCCAAAAGTAAAGTAGTTGCAAACTCATGCTTTTAGAGACTTGTTTGGGCTCATGAGAGGAGTAGAAAAACATCAAAAATTTCAGTCCTGCATGATTCTACCAAGAAATGTGTGTTCATTCAAACCGCTGGTTTTTGATAGTTTGGGCCCTATTGAATAATGAATGTTTTGAATTTTCTCCAAAAGTAAAGTAGTTGCAAACTCATCCTTTTAGAAACTTGTTTGGGCTGTTGAGAGGAGTAAAAAACCATCAAAAATTTCAATCCTGCATGATTTTACCAAGAAATGTGATTCTTCATTTTAAAACCTGATTTTTCCTATTGGGCTCTATTGCATATTGAATGTTTTGAATTTTCTCCAAAAGTAAAGTAGTTGCAAACTCATGCTTTTAGAGACTTGTTTGGGCTCATGAGAGGAGTAGAAAAACATCAAAAATTTCAGTCCTGCATGATTCTACCAAGAAATGTGATTCTTCATTCAAAACGCTGGTTTTTGCTATTGGGCTCTTTTGAGTAATGAATGTTTTGAATTTTCTCCAAAAGTAAAGTAGTTGCAAACTCATGCTTTTAGAGACTTGTTTGGGCTCATGAGAGGAGTAGAAAAACATCAAAAATTTCAGTCCTGCATGATTCTACCAAGAAATGTGTGTTCATTCAAACCGCTGGTTTTTGATAGTTTGGGCCCTATTGAATAATGAATGTTTTGAATTTTCTCCAAAAGTAAAGTAGTTGCAAACTCATCCTTTTAGAAACTTGTTTGGGCTGTTGAGAGGAGTAAAAAACCATCAAAAATTTCAATCCTGCATGATTTTACCAAGAAATGTGATTCTTCATTCAAAACCTGATTTTTGCTATTGGGCTCTATTGAATAATGAATGTTTTGAATTTTCTCCAAAAGTAAAGTAGTTGCAAACTCATGCTTTTAGAGACTTGTTTGGGCTCATGAGAGTAGTAGAAAAACATCAAAAATTTCAGTCCTGCATGATTCTACCAAGAAATGTGTGTTCATTGAAACCGCTGGTTTTTGATAGTTTGGGCCCTATTGAATAATGAATGTTTTGAATTTTCTCCAAAAGTAAAGTAGTTGCAAACTCATCCTTTTAGAAACTTGTTTGGGCTGTTGAGAGGAGTAAAAAACCATCAAAAATTTCAATCCTGCATGATTCTACCAAGAAATGTGATTCTTCATTCAAAACGCTGGTTTTTGCTATTGGGCTCTTTTGAGTAATGAATGTTTTGAATTTTCTCCAAAAGTAAAGTAGTTGCAAACTCATGCTTTTAGAGACTTGTTTGGGCTCATGAGAGGAGTAGAAAAACATCAAAAATTTCAGTCCTGCATGATTCTACCAAGAAATGTGTGTTCATTCAAACCGCTGGTTTTTGATAGATTGGGCCCTATTGAATAATGAATGTTTTGAATTTTCTCCAAAAGTAAAGTAGTTGCAAACTCATCCTTTTAGAAACTTGTTTGGGCTGTTGAGAGGAGTAAAAAACCATCAAAAATTTCAATCCTGCATGATTTTACCAAGAAATGTGATTCTTCATTCAAAACCTGATTTTTGCTATTGGGCTCTATTGAATAATGAATGTTTTGAATTTTCTCCAAAAGTAAAGTAGTTGCAAACTCATGCTTTTAGAGACTTGTTTGGGCTCATGAGAGTAGTAGAAAAACATCAAAAATTTCAGTCCTGCATGATTCTACCAAGAAATGTGTGTTCATTGAAACCGCTGGTTTTTGATAGTTTGGGCCCTATTGAATAATGAATGTTTTGAATTTTCTCCAAAAGTAAAGTAGTTGCAAACTCATCCTTTTAGAAACTTGTTTGGGCTGTTGAGAGGAGTAAAAAACCATCAAAAATTTCAATCCTGCATGATTCTACCAAGAAATGTGATTCTTCATTCAAAACGCTGGTTTTTGCTATTGGGCTCTATTGAATAATGAATGTTTTGAATTTTCTCCAAAAGTAAAGTAGTTGCAAACTCATCCTTTTAGAGACTTGTTTGGGCTCATGAGAGGAGTAGAAAAACATCAAAAATTTCAGTCCTGCACGATTCTACCAAGAAATGTGTGTTCATTCAAACCGCTGGTTTTTGATATTTTGGGCCCTATTGAATAATGAATGTTTTGAATTTTCTCCAAAAATAAAGTAGTTGCAAACTCATCCTTTTAGAAACTTGTTTGGGCTGTTGAGAGGAGTAAAAAACCATCAAAAATTTCAATCCTGCATGATTCTACCAAGAAATGTGATTCTTCATTCAAAACCTGATTTTTGCTATTGGGCTCTATTGAATAATGAATGTTTTGAATTTTCTCCAAAAGTAAAGTAGTTGCAAACTCATGCTTTTAGAGACTTGTTTGGGCTCATGAGAGGAGTAGAAAAACATCAAAAATTTCAGTCCTGCATGATTCTACCAAGAAATGTGTGTTCATTGAAACCGCTGGTTTTTGATAGTTTGGGCCCTATTGAATAATGAATGTTTTGAATTTTCTCCAAAAGTAAAGTAGTTGCAAACTCATCCTTTTAGAAACTTGTTTGGGCTGTTGAGAGGAGTAAAAAACCATCAAAAATTTCAATCCTGCATGATTTTACCAAGAAATGTGATTCTTCATTCAAAACCTGATTTTTGCTATTGGGCTCTATTGAATAGTGAATGTTTTGAATTTTCTCCAAAAGTAAAGTAGTTGCAAACTCATGCTTTTAGAGACTTGTTTGGGCTCATGAGAGGAGTAGAAAAACATCAAAAATTTCAGTCCTGCATGATTCTACCAAGAAATGTGTGTTCATTGAAACCGCTGGTTTTTGATAGTTTGGGCCCTATTGAATAATGAATGTTTTGAATTTTCTCCAAAAGTAAAGTAGTTGCAAACTCATCCTTTTAGAAACTTGTTTGGGCTGTTGAGAGGAGTAAAAAACCATCAAAAATTTCAATCCTGCATGATTCTACCAAGAAATGTGATTCTTCATTCAAAACCTGATTTTTGCTATTGGGCTCTATTGAATAATGAATGTTTTGAATTTTCTCCAAAAGTAAAGTAGTTGCAAACTCATGCTTTTAGAGACTTGTTTGGGCTCATGAGAGGAGTAGAAAAACATCAAAAATTTCAGTCCTGCATGATTCTACCAAGAAATGTGTGTTCATTGAAACCGCTGGTTTTTGATAGTTTGGGCCCTATTGAATAATGAATGTTTTGAATTTTCTCCAAAAGTAAAGTAGTTGCAAACTCATCCTTTTAGAAACTTGTTTGGGCTGTTGAGAGGAGTAAAAAACCATCAAAAATTTCAATCCTGCATGATTCTACCAAGAAATGTGATTCTTCATTCAAAACCTGATTTTTGCTATTGGGCTCTATTGAATAATGAATGTTTTGAATTTTCTCCAAAAGTAAAGTAGTTGCAAACTCATGCTTTTAGAGACTTGTTTGGGCTCATGAGAGGAGTAGAAAAACATCAAAAATTTCAGTCCTGCATGATTCTACCAAGAAATGTGTGTTCATTCAAACCGCTGGTTTTTGATAGTTTGGGCCCTATTGAATAATGAATGTTTTGAATTTTCTCCAAAAGTAAAGTAGTTGCAAACTCATCCTTTTAGAAACTTGTTTGGGGTGTTGAGAGGAGTAAAAAACCATCAAAAATTTCAATCCTGCATGATTCTACCAAGAAATGTGATTCTTCATTCAAAACGCTGGTTTTTGCTATTGGGCTCTATTGAATAATGAATGTTTTGAATTTTCTCCAAAAGTAAAGTAGTTGCAAACTCATGCTTTTAGAGACTTGTTTGGGCTCATGAGAGGAGTAGAAAAACATCAAAAATTTCAGTCCTGCATGATTCTACCAAGAAATGTGTGTTCATTGAAACCGCTGGTTTTTGATAGTTTGGGCCCTATTGAATAATGAATGTTTTGAATTTTCTCCAAAAGTAAAGTAGTTGCAAACTCATCATTTTAGAAACTTGTTTGGGCTGTTGAGAGGAGTAAAAAACCATCAAAAATTTCAATCCTGCATGATTCTACCAAGAAATGTGATTCTTCATTCAAAACGCTGGTTTTTGCTATTGGGCTCTTTTGAGTAATGAATGTTTTGAATTTTCTCCAAAAGTAAAGTAGTTGCAAACTCATGCTTTTAGAGACTTGTTTGGGCTCATGAGAGGAGTAAAAAAACATCAAAAATTTCAGTCCTGCATGATTCTACCAAGAAATGTGTGTTCATTGAAACCGCTGGTTTTTGCTAGTTTGGGCCCTATTGAATAATGAATGTTTTGAATTTTCTCCAAAAGTAAAGTAGTTGCAAACTCATCCTTTTAGAAACTTGTTTGGGCTGTTGAGAGGAGTAAAAAACCATCAAAAATTTCAATCCTGCATGATTTTACCAAGAAATGTGATTCTTCATTTTAAAACCTGATTTTTGCTATTGGGCTCTATTGAATAATGAATGTTTTGAATTTTCTCCAAAAGTAAAGTAGTTGCAAACTCATGCTTTTAGAGACTTGTTTGGGCTCATGAGAGTAGAAAAACATCAAAAATTTCAGTCCTGCATGATTCTTCCAAGAAATGTGTGTTCATTCAAACCGCTGGTTTTTGATAGTTTGGGCCCTATTGAATAATGAATGTTTTGAATTTTCTCCAAAAGTAAAGTAGTTGCAAACTCATCCTTTTAGAAACTTGTTTGGGCTGTTGAGAGGAGTAAAAAACCATCAAAAATTTCAATCCTGCATGATTTTACCAAGAAATGTGATTCTTCATTCAAAACCTGATTTTTGCTATTGGGCTCTATTGAATAGTGAATGTTTTGAATTTTCTCCAAAAGTAAAGTAGTTGCAAACTCATGCTTTTAGAGACTTGTTTGGGCTCATGAGAGGAGTAGAAAAACATCAAAAATTTCAGTCCTGCATGATTCTACCAAGAAATGTGTGTTCATTGAAACCGCTGGTTTTTGATAGTTTGGGCCCTATTGAATAATGAATGTTTTGAATTTTCTCCAAAAGTAAAGTAGTTGCAAACTCATCCTTTTAGAAACTTGTTTGGGCTGTTGAGAGGAGTAAAAAACCATCAAAAATTTCAATCCTGCATGATTTTACCAAGAAATGTGATTCTTCATTCAAAACCTGATTTTTGCTATTGGGCTCTATTGAATAGTGAATGTTTTGAATTTTCTCCAAAAGTAAAGTAGTTGCAAACTCATGCTTTTAGAGACTTGTTTGGGCTCATGAGAGGAGTAGAAAAACATCAAAAATTTCAGTCCTGCATGATTCTACCAAGAAATGTGTGTTCATTGAAACCGCTGGTTTTTGATAGTTTGGGCCCTATTGAATAATGAATGTTTTGAATTTTCTCCAAAAGTAAAGTAGTTGCAAACTCATCCTTTTAGAAACTTGTTTGGGCTGTTGAGAGGAGTAAAAAACCATCAAAAATTTCAATCCTGCATGATTCTACCAAGAAATGTGATTCTTCATTCAAAACCTGATTTTTGCTATTGGGCTCTATTGAATAATGAATGTTTTGAATTTTCTCCAAAAGTAAAGTAGTTGCAAACTCATGCTTTTAGAGACTTGTTTGGGCTCATGAGAGGAGTAGAAAAACATCAAAAATTTCAGTCCTGCATGATTCTACCAAGAAATGTGTGTTCATTGAAACCGCTGGTTTTTGATAGTTTGGGCCCTATTGAATAATGAATGTTTTGAATTTTCTCCAAAAGTAAAGTAGTTGCAAACTCATCCTTTTAGAAACTTGTTTGGGCTGTTGAGAGGAGTAAAAAACCATCAAAAATTTCAATCCTGCATGATTCTACCAAGAAATGTGATTCTTCATTCAAAACCTGATTTTTGCTATTGGGCTCTATTGAATAATGAATGTTTTGAATTTTCTCCAAAAGTAAAGTAGTTGCAAACTCATGCTTTTAGAGATTTGTTTGGGCTCATGAGAGGAGTAGAAAAACATCAAAAATTTCAGTCCTGCATGATTCTACCAAGAAATGTGTGTTCATTCAAACCGCTGGTTTTTGATAGTTTGGGCCCTATTGAATAATGAATGTTTTGAATTTTCTCCAAAAGTAAAGTAGTTGCAAACTCATCCTTTTAGAAACTTGTTTGGGGTGTTGAGAGGAGTAAAAAACCATCAAAAATTTCAATCCTGCATGATTCTACCAAGAAATGTGATTCTTCATTCAAAACGCTGGTTTTTGCTATTGGGCTCTATTGAATAATGAATGTTTTGAATTTTCTCCAAAAGTAAAGTAGTTGCAAACTCATGCTTTTAGAGACTTGTTTGGGCTCATGAGAGGAGTAGAAAAACATCAAAAATTTCAGTCCTGCATGATTCTACCAAGAAATGTGTGTTCATTGAAACCGCTGGTTTTTGATAGTTTGGGCCCTATTGAATAATGAATGTTTTGAATTTTCTCCAAAAGTAAAGTAGTTGCAAACTCATCATTTTAGAAACTTGTTTGGGCTGTTGAGAGGAGTAAAAAACCATCAAAAATTTCAATCCTGCATGATTCTACCAAGAAATGTGATTCTTCATTCAAAACGCTGGTTTTTGCTATTGGGCTCTTTTGAGTAATGAATGTTTTGAATTTTCTCCAAAAGTAAAGTAGTTGCAAACTCATGCTTTTAGAGACTTGTTTGGGCTCATGAGAGGAGTAAAAAAACATCAAAAATTTCAGTCCTGCATGATTCTACCAAGAAATGTGTGTTCATTGAAACCGCTGGTTTTTGCTAGTTTGGGCCCTATTGAATAATGAATGTTTTGAATTTTCTCCAAAAGTAAAGTAGTTGCAAACTCATCCTTTTAGAAACTTGTTTGGGCTGTTGAGAGGAGTAAAAAACCATCAAAAATTTCAATCCTGCATGATTTTACCAAGAAATGTGATTCTTCATTTTAAAACCTGATTTTTGCTATTGGGCTCTATTGAATAATGAATGTTTTGAATTTTCTCCAAAAGTAAAGTAGTTGCAAACTCATGCTTTTAGAGACTTGTTTGGGCTCATGAGAGTAGAAAAACATCAAAAATTTCAGTCCTGCATGATTCTTCCAAGAAATGTGTGTTCATTCAAACCGCTGGTTTTTGATAGTTTGGGCCCTATTGAATAATGAATGTTTTGAATTTTCTCCAAAAGTAAAGTAGTTGCAAACTCATCCTTTTAGAAACTTGTTTGGGCTGTTGAGAGGAGTAAAAAACCATCAAAAATTTCAATCCTGCATGATTCTACCAAGAAATGTGATTCTTCATTCAAAACGCTGGTTTTTGCTATTGGGCTCTATTGAATAATGAATGTTTTGAATTTTCTCCAAAAGTAAAGTAGTTGCAAACTCATGCTTTTAGAGACTTGTTTGGGCTCATGAGAGGAGTAGAAAAACATCAAAATTTTCAGTCCTGCATGATTCTACCAAGAAATGTGTGTTCATTGAAAACGCTGGTTTTTGATAGTTTGGGCCCTATTGAATAATGAATGTTTTGAATTTTCTCCAAAAGTAAAGTAGTTGCAAACTCATCATTTTAGAAACTTGTTTGGGCTGTTGAGAGGAGTAAAAAACCATCAAAAATTTCAATCCTGCATGATTCTACCAAGAAATGTGATTCTTCATTCAAAACGCTGGTTTTTGCTATTGGGCTCTTTTGAGTAATGAATGTTTTGAATTTTCTCCAAAAGTAAAGTAGTTGCAAACTCATGCTTTTAGAGACTTGTTTGGGCTCATGAGAGGAGTAAAAAAACATCAAAAATTTCAGTCCTGCATGATTCTACCAAGAAATGTGTGTTCATTCAAACCGCTGGTTTTTGATAGTTTGGGCCCTATTGAATAATGAATGTTTTGAATTTTCTCCAAAAGTAAAGTAGTTGCAAACTCATCCTTTTAGAAACTTGTTTGGGCTGTTGAGAGGAGTAAAAAACCATCAAAAATTTCAATCCTGCATGATTTTACCAAGAAATGTGATTCTTCATTTTAAAACCTGATTTTTGCTATTGGGCTCTATTGAATAATGAATGTTTTGAATTTTCTCCAAAAGTAAAGTAGTTGCAAACTCATGCTTTTAGAGACTTGTTTGGGCTCATGAGAGGAGTAGAAAAACATCAAAAATTTCAGTCCTGCATGATTCTTCCAAGAAATGTGTGTTCATTCAAACCGCTGGTTTTTGATAGTTTGGGCCCTATTGAATAATGAATGTTTTGAATTTTCTCCAAAAGTAAAGTAGTTGCAAACTCATCCTTTTAGAAACTTGTTTGGGCTGTTGAGAGGAGTAAAAAAACATCAAAAATTTCAATCCTGCATGATTCTACCAAGAAATGTGATTCTTCATTCAAAACGCTGGTTTTTGCTATTGGGCTCTATTGAATAATGAATGTTTTGAATTTTCTCCAAAAGTAAAGTAGTTGCAAACTCATGCTTTTAGAGACTTGTTTGGGCTCATGAGAGGAGTAGAAAAACATCAAAAATTTCAGTCCTGCATGATTCTACCAAGAAATGTGTGTTCATTGAAACCGCTGGTTTTTGATAGTTTGGGCCCTATTGAATAATGAATGTTTTGAATTTTCTCCAAAAGTAAAGTAGTTGCAAACTCATCCTTTTAGAAACTTGTTTGGGCTGTTGAGAGGAGTAAAAAACCATCAAAAATTTCAATCCTGCATGATTCTACCAAGAAATGTGATTCTTCATTCAAAACGCTGGTTTTTGCTATTGGGCTCTTTTGAGTAATGAAAGTTTTGAATTTTCTCCAAAAGTAAAGTAGTTGCAAACTCATGCTTTTAGAGACTTGTTTGGGCTCATGAGAGGAGTAAAAAAACATCAAAAATTTCAGTCCTGCATGATTCTACCAAGAAATGTGTGTTCATTCAAACCGCTGGTTTTTGATAGTTTGGGCCCTATTGAATAATGAATGTTTTGAATTTTCTCCAAAAGTAAAGTAGTTGCAAACTCATCCTTTTAGAAACTTGTTTGGGCTGTTGAGAGGAGTAAAAAACCATCAAAAATTTCAATCCTGCATGATTTTACCAAGAAATGTGATTCTTCATTTTAAAACCTGATTTTTGCAATTGGGCTCTATTGAATAATGAATGTTTTGAATTTTCTCCAAAAGTAAAGTAGTTGCAAACTCATGCTTTTAGAGACTTGTTTGGGCTCATGAGAGGAGTAGAAAAACATCAAAAATTTCAGTCCTGCATGATTCTTCCAAGAAATGTGTGTTCATTCAAACCGCTGGTTTTTGATATTTTGGGCCCTATTGAATAATGAATGTTTTGAATTTTCTCCAAAAGTAAAGTAGTTGCAAACTCATCCTTTTAGAAACTTGTTTGGGCTGTTGAGAGGAGTAAAAAACCATCAAAAATTTCAATCCTGCATGATTTTACCAAGAAATGTGATTCTTCATTTTAAAACCTGATTTTTGCTATTGGGCTCTATTGCATATTGAATGTTTTGAATTTTCTCCAAAAGTAAAGTAGTTGCAAACTCATGCTTTTAGAGACTTGTTTGGGCTCATGAGAGGAGTAGAAAAACATCAAAAATTTCAGTCCTGCATGATTCTTCCAAGAAATGTGTGTTCATTCAAACCGCTGGTTTTTGATAGTTTGAGCCCTATTGAATAATGAATGTTTTGAATTTTCTCCAAAAGTAAAGTAGTTGCAAACTCATCCTTTTAGAAACTTGTTTGGGCTGTTGAGAGGAGTAAAAAACCATCAAAAATTTCAATCCTGCATGATTCTACCAAGAAATGTGATTCTTCATTCAAAACCTGATTTTTGCTATTGGGCTCTATTGAATAATGAATGTTTTGAATTTTCTCCAAAAGTAAAGTAGTTGCAAACTCATGCTTTTAGAGACTTGTTTGGGCTCATGAGAGGAGTAGAAAAACATCAAAAATTTCAGTCCTGCATGATTCTACCAAGAAATGTGTGTTCATTCAAACCGCTGGTTTTTGATAGTTTGGGCCCTATTGAATAATGAATGTTTTGAATTTTCTCCAAAAGTAAAGTAGTTGCAAACTCATCCTTTTAGAAACTTGTTTGGGCTGTTGAGAGGAGTAAAAAACCATCAAAAATTTCAATCCTGCATGATTCTACCAAGAAATGTGATTCTTCATTCAAAACGCTGGTTTTTGCTATTGGGCTCTTTTGAGTAATGAATGTTTTGAATTTTCTCCAAAAGTAAAGTAGTTGCAAACTCATGCTTTTAGAGACTTGTTTGGGCTCATGAGAGGAGTAGAAAAACATCAAAAATTTCAGTCCTGCATGATTCTACCAAGAAATGTGTGTTCATTCAAACCGCTGGTTTTTGATAGTTTGGGCCCTATTGAATAATGAATGTTTTGAATTTTCTCCAAAAGTAAAGTAGTTGCAAACTCATCCTTTTAGAAACTTGTTTGGGCTGTTGAGAGGAGTAAAAAACCATCAAAAATTTCAATCCTGCATGATTTTACCAAGAAATGTGATTCTTCATTCAAAACCTGATTTTTGCTATTGGGCTCTATTGAATAATGAATGTTTTGAATTTTCTCCAAAAGTAAAGTAGTTGCAAACTCATGCTTTTAGAGACTTGTTTGGGCTCATGAGAGTAGTAGAAAAACATCAAAAATTTCAGTCCTGCATGATTCTACCAAGAAATGTGTGTTCATTGAAACCGCTGGTTTTTGATAGTTTGGGCCCTATTGAATAATGAATGTTTTGAATTTTCTCCAAAAGTAAAGTAGTTGCAAACTCATCCTTTTAGAAACTTGTTTGGGCTGTTGAGAGGAGTAAAAAACCATCAAAAATTTCAATCCTGCATGATTCTACCAAGAAATGTGATTCTTCATTCAAAACGCTGGTTTTTGCTATTGGGCTCTTTTGAGTAATGAATGTTTTGAATTTTCTCCAAAAGTAAAGTAGTTGCAAACTCATGCTTTTAGAGACTTGTTTGGGCTCATGAGAGGAGTAGAAAAACATCAAAAATTTCAGTCCTGCATGATTCTACCAAGAAATGTGTGTTCATTCAAACCGCTGGTTTTTGATAGTTTGGGCCCTATTGAATAATGAATGTTTTGAATTTTCTCCAAAAGTAAAGTAGTTGCAAACTCATCCTTTTAGAAACTTGTTTGGGCTGTTGAGAGGAGTAAAAAACCATCAAAAATTTCAATCCTGCATGATTCTACCAAGAAATGTGATTCTTCATTCAAAACGCTGGTTTTTGCTATTGGGCTCTATTGAATAATGAATGTTTTGAATTTTCTCCAAAAGTAAAGTAGTTGCAAACTCATCCTTTTAGAGACTTGTTTGGGCTCATGAGAGGAGTAGAAAAACATCAAAAATTTCAGTCCTGCACGATTCTACCAAGAAATGTGTGTTCATTCAAACCGCTGGTTTTTGATATTTTGGGCCCTATTGAATAATGAATGTTTTGAATTTTCTCCAAAAATAAAGTAGTTGCAAACTCATCCTTTTAGAAACTTGTTTGGGCTGTTGAGAGGAGTAAAAAACCATCAAAAATTTCAATCCTTCATGATTCTACCAAGAAATGTGATTCTTCATTCAAAACGCTGGTTTTTGCTATTGGGCTCTATTGAATAATGAATGTTTTGAATTTTCTCCAAAAGTAAAGTAGTTGCAAACTCATCCTTTTAGAGACTTGTTTGGGCTCATGAGAGGAGTAGAAAAACATCAAAAATTTCAGTCCTGCACGATTCTACCAAGAAATGTGTGTTCATTCAAACCGCTGGTTTTTGATATTTTGGGCCCTATTGAATAATGAATGTTTTGAATTTTCTCCAAAAATAAAGTAGTTGCAAACTCATCCTTTTAGAAACTTGTTTGGGCTGTTGAGAGGAGTAAAAAACCATCAAAAATTTCAATCCTGCATGATTCTACCAAGAAATGTGATTCTTTATTCAAAACCTGATTTTTGCTATTGGGCTCTATTGAATAATGAATGTTTTGAATTTTCTCCAAAAGTAAAGTAGTTGCAAACTCATGCTTTTAGAGACTTGTTTGGGCTCATGAGAGGAGTAGAAAAACATCAAAAATTTCAGTCCTGCATGATTCTACCAAGAAATGTGTGTTCATTGAAACCGCTGGTTTTTGATAGTTTGGGCCCTATTGAATAATGAATGTTTTGAATTTTCTCCAAAAGTAAAGTAGTTGCAAACTCATCCTTTTAGAAACTTGTTTGGGCTGTTGAGAGGAGTAAAAAACCATCAAAAATTTCAATCCTGCATGATTCTACCAAGAAATGTGATTCTTCATTCAAAACGCTGGTTTTTGCTATTGGGCTCTTTTGAGTAATGAATGTTTTGAATTTTCTCCAAAAGTAAAGTAGTTGCAAACTCATGCTTTTAGAGACTTGTTTGAGCTCATGAGAGGAGTAAAAAAACATCAAAAATTTCAGTCCTGCATGATTCTACCAAGAAATGTGTGTTCATTCAAACCGCTGGTTTTTGATAGTTTGGGCCCTATTGAATAATGAATGTTTTGAATTTTCTCCAAAAGTAAAGTAGTTGCAAACTCATGCTTTTAGAGACTTGTTTGGGCTCATGAGAGTAGTAGAAAAACATCAAAAATTTCAGTCCTGCATGATTCTACCAAGAAATGTGTGTTCATTGAAACCGCTGGTTTTTGATAGTTTGGGCCCTATTGAATAATGAATGTTTTGAATTTTCTCCAAAAGTAAAGTAGTTGCAAACTCATCCTTTTAGAAACTTGTTTGGGCTGTTGAGAGGAGTAAAAAACCATCAAAAATTTCAATCCTGCATGATTCTACCAAGAAATGTGATTCTTCATTCAAAACGCTGGTTTTTGCTATTGGGCTCTTTTGAGTAATGAATGTTTTGAATTTTCTCCAAAAGTAAAGTAGTTGCAAACTCATGCTTTTAGAGACTTGTTTGGGCTCATGAGAGGAGTAGAAAAACATCAAAAATTTCAGTCCTGCATGATTCTACCAAGAAATGTGTGTTCATTCAAACCGCTGGTTTTTGATAGTTTGGGCCCTATTGAATAATGAATGTTTTGAATTTTCTCCAAAAGTAAAGTAGTTGCAAACTCATCCTTTTAGAAACTTGTTTGGGCTGTTGAGAGGAGTAAAAAACCATCAAAAATTTCAATCCTGCATGATTCTACCAAGAAATGTGATTCTTCATTCAAAACGCTGGTTTTTGCTATTGGGCTCTATTGAATAATGAATGTTTTGAATTTTCTCCAAAAGTAAAGTAGTTGCAAACTCATCCTTTTAGAGACTTGTTTGGGCTCATGAGAGGAGTAGAAAAACATCAAAAATTTCAGTCCTGCACGATTCTACCAAGAAATGTGTGTTCATTCAAACCGCTGGTTTTTGATATTTTGGGCCCTATTGAATAATGAATGTTTTGAATTTTCTCCAAAAATAAAGTAGTTGCAAACTCATCCTTTTAGAAACTTGTTTGTGCTGTTGAGAGGAGTAAAAAACCATCAAAAATTTCAATCCTTCATGATTCTACCAAGAAATGTGATTCTTCATTCAAAACGCTGGTTTTTGCTATTGGGCTCTATTGAATAATGAATGTTTTGAATTTTCTCCAAAAGTAAAGTAGTTGCAAACTCATCCTTTTAGAGACTTGTTTGGGCTCATGAGAGGAGTAGAAAAACATCAAAAATTTCAGTCCTGCACGATTCTACCAAGAAATGTGTGTTCATTCAAACCGCTGGTTTTTGATATTTTGGGCCCTATTGAATAATGAATGTTTTGAATTTTCTCCAAAAATAAAGTAGTTGCAAACTCATCCTTTTAGAAACTTGTTTGGGCTGTTGAGAGGAGTAAAAAACCATCAAAAATTTCAATCCTGCATGATTCTACCAAGAAATGTGATTCTTTATTCAAAACCTGATTTTTGCTATTGGGCTCTATTGAATAATGAATGTTTTGAATTTTCTCCAAAAGTAAAGTAGTTGCAAACTCATGCTTTTAGAGACTTGTTTGGGCTCATGAGAGGAGTAGAAAAACATCAAAAATTTCAGTCCTGCATGATTCTACCAAGAAATGTGTGTTCATTGAAACCGCTGGTTTTTGATAGTTTGGGCCCTATTGAATAATGAATGTTTTGAATTTTCTCCAAAAGTAAAGTAGTTGCAAACTCATCCTTTTAGAAACTTGTTTGGGCTGTTGAGAGGAGTAAAAAACCATCAAAAATTTCAATCATGCATGATTCTACCAAGAAATGTGATTCTTCATTCAAAACGCTGGTTTTTGCTATTGGGCTCTTTTGAGTAATGAATGTTTTGAATTTTCTCCAAAAGTAAAGTAGTTGCAAACTCATGCTTTTAGAGACTTGTTTGGGCTCATGAGAGGAGTAAAAAAACATCAAAAATTTCAGTCCTGCATGATTCTACCAAGAAATGTGTGTTCATTCAAACCGCTGGTTTTTGATAGTTTGGGCCCTATTGAATAATGAATGTTTTGAATTTTCTCCAAAAGTAAAGTAGTTGCAAACTCATCCTTTTAGAAACTTGTTTGGGCTGTTGAGAGGAGTAAAAAACCATCAAAAATTTCAATCCTGCATGATTTTACCAAGAAATGTGATTCTTCATTTTAAAACCTGATTTTTGCTATTGGGCTCTATTGCATATTGAATGTTTTGAATTTTCTCCAAAAGTAAAGTAGTTGCAAACTCATGCTTTTAGAGACTTGTTTGGGCTCATGAGAGGAGTAGAAAAACATCAAAAATTTCAGTCCTGCATGATTCTTCCAAGAAATGTGTGTTCATTCAAACCGCTGGTTTTTGATAGTTTGAGCCCTATTGAATAATGAATGTTTTGAATTTTCTCCAAAAGTAAAGTAGTTGCAAACTCATCCTTTTAGAAACTTGTTTGGGCTGTTGAGAGGAGTAAAAAACCATCAAAAATTTCAATCCTGCATGATTCTACCAAGAAATGTGATTCTTCATTCAAAACCTGATTTTTGCTATTGGGCTCTATTGAATAATGAATGTTTTGAATTTTCTCCAAAAGTAAAGTAGTTGCAAACTCATGCTTTTAGAGACTTGTTTGGGCTCATGAGAGGAGTAGAAAAACATCAAAAATTTCAGTCCTGCATGATTCTACCAAGAAATGTGTGTTCATTGAAACCGCTGGTTTTTGATAGTTTGGGCCCTATTGAATAATGAATGTTTTGAATTTTCTCCAAAAGTAAAGTAGTTGCAAACTCATCCTTTTAGAAACTTGTTTGGGCTGTTGAGAGGAGTAAAAAACCATCAAAAATTTCAATCCTGCATGATTCTACCAAGAAATGTGATTCTTCATTCAAAACGCTGGTTTTTGCTATTGGGCTCTTTTGAGTAATGAATGTTTTGAATTTTCTCCAAAAGTAAAGTAGTTGCAAACTCATGCTTTTAGAGACTTGTTTGGGCTCATGAGAGGAGTAGAAAAACATCAAAAATTTCAGTCCTGCATGATTCTACCAAGAAATGTGTGTTCATTCAAACCGCTGGTTTTTGATAGTTTGGGCCCTATTGAATAATGAATGTTTTGAATTTTCTCCAAAAGTAAAGTAGTTGCAAACTCATCCTTTTAGAAACTTGTTTGGGCTGTTGAGAGGAGTAAAAAACCATCAAAAATTTCAATCCTGCATGATTTTACCAAGAAATGTGATTCTTCATTTTAAAACCTGATTTTTGCTATTGGGCTCTATTGCATATTGAATGTTTTGAATTTTCTCCAAAAGTAAAGTAGTTGCAAACTCATGCTTTTAGAGACTTGTTTGGGCTCATGAGAGGAGTAGAAAAACATCAAAAATTTCAGTCCTGCATGATTCTTCCAAGAAATGTGTGTTCATTCAAACCGCTGGTTTTTGATAGTTTGAGCCCTATTGAATAATGA
Source organism: Dendrobates tinctorius (assembly GCF_039654945.1). Taxonomy (NCBI): domain Eukaryota; kingdom Metazoa; phylum Chordata; class Amphibia; order Anura; family Dendrobatidae; genus Dendrobates; species Dendrobates tinctorius. Next base: position 10,786,746 of record NW_027361701.1, on the reverse strand, counting down.
ATGTTTTGAATTTTCTCCAAAAGTAAAGTAGTTGCAAACTCATCCTTTTAGAAACTTGTTTGGGCTGTTGAGAGGAGTAAAAAACCATCAAAAATTTCAATCCTGCATGATTCTACCAAGAAATGTGATTCTTCATTCAAAACCTGATTTTTGCTATTGGGCTCTATTGAATAATGAATGTTTTGAATTTTCTCCAAAAGTAAAGTAGTTGCAAACTCATGCTTTTAGAGACTTGTTTGGGCTCATGAGAGGAGTAGAAAAACATCAAAAATTTCAGTCCTGCATGATTCTACCAAGAAATGTGTGTTCATTGAAACCGCTGGTTTTTGATAGTTTGGGCCCTATTGAATAATGAATGTTTTGAATTTTCTCCAAAAGTAAAGTAGTTGCAAACTCATCCTTTTAGAAACTTGTTTGGGCTGTTGAGAGGAGTAAAAAACCATCAAAAATTTCAATCCTGCATGATTCTACCAAGAAATGTGATTCTTCATTCAAAACGCTGGTTTTTGCTATTGGGCTCTTTTGAGTAATGAATGTTTTGAATTTTCTCCAAAAGTAAAGTAGTTGCAAACTCATGCTTTTAGAGACTTGTTTGGGCTCATGAGAGGAGTAGAAAAACATCAAAAATTTCAGTCCTGCATGATTCTACCAAGAAATGTGTGTTCATTCAAACCGCTGGTTTTTGATAGTTTGGGCCCTATTGAATAATGAATGTTTTGAATTTTCTCCAAAAGTAAAGTAGTTGCAAACTCATCCTTTTAGAAACTTGTTTGGGCTGTTGAGAGGAGTAAAAAACCATCAAAAATTTCAATCCTGCATGATTTTACCAAGAAATGTGATTCTTCATTCAAAACCTGATTTTTGCTATTGGGCTCTATTGAATAATGAATGTTTTGAATTTTCTCCAAAAGTAAAGTAGTTGCAAACTCATGCTTTTAGAGACTTGTTTGGGCTCATGAGAGTAGTAGAAAAACATCAAAAATTTCAGTCCTGCATGATTCTACCAAGAAATGTGTGTTCATTGAAACCGCTGGTTTTTGATAGTTTGGGCCCTATTGAATAATGAATGTTTTGAATTTTCTCCAAAAGTAAAGTAGTTGCAAACTCATCCTTTTAGAAACTTGTTTGGGCTGTTGAGAGGAGTAAAAAACCATCAAAAATTTCAATCCTGCATGATTCTACCAAGAAATGTGATTCTTCATTCAAAACGCTGGTTTTTGCTATTGGGCTCTTTTGAGTAATGAATGTTTTGAATTTTCTCCAAAAGTAAAGTAGTTGCAAACTCATGCTTTTAGAGACTTGTTTGGGCTCATGAGAGGAGTAGAAAAACATCAAAAATTTCAGTCCTGCATGATTCTACCAAGAAATGTGTGTTCATTCAAACCGCTGGTTTTTGATAGTTTGGGCCCTATTGAATAATGAATGTTTTGAATTTTCTCCAAAAGTAAAGTAGTTGCAAACTCATCCTTTTAGAAACTTGTTTGGGCTGTTGAGAGGAGTAAAAAACCATCAAAAATTTCAATCCTGCATGATTCTACCAAGAAATGTGATTCTTCATTCAAAACGCTGGTTTTTGCTATTGGGCTCTATTGAATAATGAATGTTTTGAATTTTCTCCAAAAGTAAAGTAGTTGCAAACTCATCCTTTTAGAGACTTGTTTGGGCTCATGAGAGGAGTAGAAAAACATCAAAAATTTCAGTCCTGCACGATTCTACCAAGAAATGTGTGTTCATTCAAACCGCTGGTTTTTGATATTTTGGGCCCTATTGAATAATGAATGTTTTGAATTTTCTCCAAAAATAAAGTAGTTGCAAACTCATCCTTTTAGAAACTTGTTTGGGCTGTTGAGAGGAGTAAAAAACCATCAAAAATTTCAATCCTGCATGATTCTACCAAGAAATGTGATTCTTCATTCAAAACCTGATTTTTGCTATTGGGCTCTATTGAATAATGAATGTTTTGAATTTTCTCCAAAAGTAAAGTAGTTGCAAACTCATGCTTTTAGAGACTTGTTTGGGCTCATGAGAGGAGTAGAAAAACATCAAAAATTTCAGTCCTGCATGATTCTACCAAGAAATGTGTGTTCATTGAAACCGCTGGTTTTTGATAGTTTGGGCCCTATTGAATAATGAATGTTTTGAATTTTCTCCAAAAGTAAAGTAGTTGCAAACTCATCCTTTTAGAAACTTGTTTGGGCTGTTGAGAGGAGTAAAAAACCATCAAAAATTTCAATCCTGCATGATTTTACCAAGAAATGTGATTCTTCATTCAAAACCTGATTTTTGCTATTGGGCTCTATTGAATAGTGAATGTTTTGAATTTTCTCCAAAAGTAAAGTAGTTGCAAACTCATGCTTTTAGAGACTTGTTTGGGCTCATGAGAGGAGTAGAAAAACATCAAAAATTTCAGTCCTGCATGATTCTACCAAGAAATGTGTGTTCATTGAAACCGCTGGTTTTTGATAGTTTGGGCCCTATTGAATAATGAATGTTTTGAATTTTCTCCAAAAGTAAAGTAGTTGCAAACTCATCCTTTTAGAAACTTGTTTGGGCTGTTGAGAGGAGTAAAAAACCATCAAAAATTTCAATCCTGCATGATTCTACCAAGAAATGTGATTCTTCATTCAAAACCTGATTTTTGCTATTGGGCTCTATTGAATAATGAATGTTTTGAATTTTCTCCAAAAGTAAAGTAGTTGCAAACTCATGCTTTTAGAGACTTGTTTGGGCTCATGAGAGGAGTAGAAAAACATCAAAAATTTCAGTCCTGCATGATTCTACCAAGAAATGTGTGTTCATTCAAACCGCTGGTTTTTGATAGTTTGGGCCCTATTGAATAATGAATGTTTTGAATTTTCTCCATTTTCAATAACTTTATTAAAAATTTTACATAAAGTTAACAGTAGTATTTTTACAGCATACTGTTGACAGTAGGGTTCAGGATAATATACAAAATAACAGTAATGTATTACATTAAGTAGATCAGTAGGAGTAACAATACACCTAACAATAACACTTAACAGTAGTGTGGTATATTGTCAAGAACCAAGAGATAATCCTAAAATAAACAAACGTAATGAGTTACCTTGTATTCTGTTTTAAGAGAGTAATGCGCGTTTTTACCAGATAAATTCAGAGAGGAGAGATATCAGCAATAAAAATAAAAAAAAATCACATAGTGGGAGAGACCAAGAGCAGTTCAATTAGGAGAAATTCTGATCAGAGGCAAATCTTATCCAAGAATTCCACCTTTTGCTATATGTACTAAAGTAGTCATTTGCCAAAGCATGGCTTTTTTCGTATGAACAATGTAATGACATCTTGTCTACAATATCACTAAATTTGGGAGTAGCCTCTTCGTTCCAGAAGCATGCTATGGCATTTTTAGTTATTAGAAAAAGGTGGATAACTGTTGGGATATGAGATGTATGAATCACTTCTAAACCTATGGACAGTAATGCCATCTGTGGCGTAAGGGTGATGTTTTGTTTAGTCAGAATATTAATTGTTCTAGAGATTTCTATCCAAATGGGCCTGATTTTAGGACATTCCCAGAATACATGTAATAGTGTACCTGTGAATCCGCAATCTCTCCAACAATCTGGGGATCTACCTGGGAACATCTTGGCCAGCTTCACAGGAGTATAGTACCACCTAGATGTCAGTTTGTAAAAGGATTCATGTAGGGATGCGCAAATGTTGGATGAATATGTCTGTTTAAGAGCCAGCTCCCATTGTTCCAGAGAGAATAGAGTATCAAAATCGCTCTCCCATTTAATCATATATGGAGTCTTTTCTCCAATTTCAGAGCCGTTCAAAAAATCATATATATTTCTTGATCTCCAATGGACCTTAACATTAGGATTACAAAGTAGCAAACTTGTAGATTCTGTAATGTAAGATTTTTTTTTCAAAAATTTTGAGATATTTTTCTTAATCGAGGGAAGGAGTTCCAAATCCCGGCAAGAAAAATTATTTTGAGATATTAAAGATTCGTTGCTTATAAATTTCTTACCATCGAACAAATCTCCTATCACCTTAATACCAAATTTTATCCATTCTTTCGGGATTTTTTTATCCATTAGTAAACCAAGAAATTTGATAGGGATATTTTTTAATTGAACGTATCTCTGGCTTCTATTTCTCTTAACCTGTGGCTTAGCCAGTTGCTTCCATGCAGAGAGAGTTGCGGAGATTATTGGGGAGTCATAACGCAAAGGAGTAGATGACCCCAAACACTCTAGAATTGCGCTTAAAAGAGTTTTGTTTTTATTAAAATATGTCTCGATTTCTACCCAAGCTGGGACGTTATTTGAATTAACCCAAGAAAAGGATTGTTTTATTAAATTGGCATAATAATAATTAATTAAATTTGGAAGGGCTAGGCCTCCATTGACTTTGCTTCTGTATAGTATATGGGAAGCCACTCTCGCCCTTTTCTTATTCCAAACGAACTTATTTATAATAGACTGAAGTTTCCTAATAAATTTTAAGGGAACAAGTAAAGGTATTGCTCTAAAGATATATAGTATCTTTGGAAGGGTAAAAAGTTTAAATAGTGTTATCCTTCCCACCCATGAAATTTCGTGAGTCGCAAAATTGTTCAATTCGATCTGAGTCTTTTTTGTAATGTTTTGTATGTTCAACTCAACTGTCTTCCTAAAGTTCCTGGATATACGAATACCCAAGTATGAAACATCCTCTTTCTCCCAATCAAACCGGGAAATTTCCTTAATGCGTGAGATGGTTAGGTCATCTAGAAAGAAATCCAAGATTTTAGATTTGTTCTCATTGATTTTGTAAAATGAGATTTTAGAGAAATTCTCGATAGTAGATAATACACCCCTAATAGAGTTCAGTGGATCTGATAGACTCAGTATAATGTCATCAGCGAATAGACCGATTTTAAATTGGTGATCTTCAATTTGGATACCTTGGATCTCATCATTGGTTCTTATTGCTTCTGCTAAGGGTTCCATAATCAGCGCAAATAACAGGGGGGAGAGTGGGCATCCCTGTCTAGTTCCGTTAGTTATCATGATGCGATCTGAAGTGTGGTTATTTGTATAAACATTAGCGGAAGGGTTTGTGTATAAAGCCATTATAGTTTTTATTATATTATCACTGAAGCCAAATTTATTCAGAGTTGCTTTAAGGAAGTCCCAATTAACCCTGTCGAAGGCTTTCTCTGCGTCTAAAGCCAGGAGGAGAGAGGGGATTTTCTTTCTTTTAATAAAATTTACCAAGTTCAATGTTTTCCTAGTGCCATCGGTAGTCTGGCGTCCCTCTATAAACCCGAGTTGATCTTTATGAATAATGTTTGGGAGGATATTTTTTAGTCTATTTGCTATAATTTTTGAATATAGTTTGACGTCGGTATTTATTAGAGAGATAGGCCTATAATTTTTGACTGACTCCGGGTCTCCCTTAGGTTTGGGTATTAAAATTATATTAGCCTGTAACATTTCCTGAGGAAATTTTCCAGTCCGAGATGCCTTGTCAAAGATGCGGACTAAGTGTGGGGTTATGATATTTGCGAATGCTTGGTAATATTCATTCGAGAATCCATCGGGGCCCGGAGTTTTCTTTTTTTTAAATGATTTAATTACTTCCAGGACTTCAGACGCAGAGAAAGGGGCCTCAAGTTTAGACAGTTGTTGGGGAGTAATCTTAGGTAACCCCAGAGGGGCAAGAAAATCATTTATGCCTTGTTCGTCGGGTTGTTGGGTATGTTCATCTAGTTTAAGATTGTAAATAGACGAATAGTATTTAGCAAATGCTTCAACGATTTTCTTGGGGTGTTCTAATTTATTGCCCTCATGGTTAATTTTATTGATTTTGCATTTGATCCTAATTGATCTGAATTTTTGTGCCATAAGTCTAGTGGGTTTGTTGTATGAAGAATAATAGTTTGATTTCATTAGTTTTGCGAATTTTTCGTATTCACTGAATAACTCCGATCTAAGATCTATTCTTAGTTTAAGAATCTCCGAGTGTATATTTGGTGGAGGAGAGGATGAATTTTGTAATATTGCTTCCAATTTTTGTAACTCTAATTGTAAGGTACGGATTTTTTCTTTGGAAAGTTTTTTTTTGTTGTAGGCCAGATATGTCATAACCCCCCTAATTACTGCCTTGTGCGCGTTCCAAAGGGTGAATGGGCAAATGTTGTTTATATCATTTTCTATGAAATAATTATTTAAGGCTTTTTCAATTTCTTTTTTAAATTTTGGGTTGAACAACAGGGATGAGTCGCATCTCCATTGGGATCTGAACTCTGCCGACCTACCAAGGAAAATTTCTGCAACAATTGGAGAGTGATCAGAAAATGTTTTGGAGAGAATTTCAATTTTCTTAAATTTCGAAATTGAGAACGTATCTGTCAAAAACAAGTCAATCCTAGCGAAAGACTTGTGTGCCTCTGAGAAATGGGTATATTCCCTAGAAGATGTATTTAAACATCTGAATACATCTAGGTATTCATGGTTGCAAAGCCAATTTTTTAATTCAGGAAATGATGAGCGAGTGAGAGAGGTGGAGTCCATTGCTCCATCAGGAACAATGTTGAAATCACCCATCAAAACAATAACACCTTTTTTCACTTCCTGGATTTTTCTATCGAGACCATTGAAGAAACGCATTTGACCATTGCATGGAGCATAAACGTTCACAAGTGTCGTTAGTTGATTGTCTATCAGACAAGTAAGAATCAAATATCTGCCCTCGCTGTCAGAGTATTCGTTAATGATTTCGAATGAAATAGTATCTTTAATTAGTATGAGGACTCCTGCTCGTTTCTTTACATTAAGAGATTTGTATATATATGGGAAATTTTTATTCTCTATCTTGGGGTGTCCATCCCTAGCCAATTTCACCTCTTGGAGGCAAATTATATCTGCTCTACTGCCCCTGATCTCTCTCCACGCGAGATACCTCTTAGCGGGACTATTCAATCCCCTCACATTGAGTGATAGTATCTTAACCATATACTAAAGAATACAAAAATAAAAACAATACAGAAATATAAACAGAACAATAAACAGGAAGAGATTACCACAATCTTAGGTAAACTTCCTAAAATGGGGAAAAGCTCGTGAAACTCCGCAGGAAGCCTCCTGCGTACAAAATAATGTAAGTGATATAGCCATTAAAATTTGCATTTTTCACCCTGGAGCCTCTTCTCTCTTGTCCAAGGATTTAAGAAAATTTTTCCCCTCTTGTGGAGATAGGATTACTACTACCTTCCCACCATGAATTATCAAAAGCTTAGTAGGGAACCCCCACCTATAAACCACACCCTTTTGTCTCAGAATTGTTGTAACTTCATTAAATCCCTTCCTTGTTTGTATAGTTTCTTTTGAAAGGTCTGCATATGATTTGATGTGATCATAAGGGTGGGGAAGATGTTTATTGGTCCTGAAATAGTTTAAGAATTTTTCTTTGGTGGAGTAAAAATGGAATCTTAAGATAGTGTCTCTAGGGAGCTCAGCCGAGATAGATGCAGGCCTCGGGAGTCTGTGGATTCTATCTATCATTAATTCTACCTCAGGGACGGATGGCAGAATTTTGATTAAAATCTCTTTAACATATTTTTGTAGATTGTGCTGGTTAATTTTTTCCGAGATTCCTCTCAGTTTAATGTTGTTCCTCCTACTGCGGTCTTCTAGGTCGGCTACTTTATTTCGTAAAAAAAGGATCTCTTTTTGGGCATTAGTTTGTTGTTTTTGAATGGAATCTGAGGTTTTCCCTAGAGCTTCCAATTTCTTTTCATTATTATCAATCCTGGTGTTAACTGTGTCAAGATTGGATTGTAGACTGTTTACATGTTTATTCAGAGAGGACTCAAAGCTTTTATTTAACGCTAGAATTAAGTCTTTAATATATTTTTCAGAGACCCCTCTCTCAGAAGCCTGGAAATTTTCCAGACCCTCATGTCCACTGCTACTAGCCTCCTCCTCCTCCTCTACAGAACTATAATCTTTTCTGGGTCTACTTTTTTCTGGACTATGAGATGGAGAGGCTTCGTAGTATTCTTCCTCGTCTGACAACACAGACCTACCCTCCCCTATAGACTCATCTCTTTTAGATTTTCTACTAACAGAAGTATCCATTGTTGATTGGATGTTATCCAACTCTTGTATCATTAAAGTATGGGAATCACCCTTTTGTCCGATTTCAAATTTAGTAGTATTTTTTGGGGAGGGAGGAGGGCTAATGCATATAGCTTCATCTAGATTAGTCATATCTTGTTTACGTGTGGATTTAGATTTATCTTTCTGCTGTTTCGCTTTGTTGTTTTTCTGACTCATTTTTTTTTTTTTTTTTTTTTTTTTCTTTTCAATCTACAATGTACAATGCTTTCACTGTGACCGGTTCCCTAAAGAACAACAAAGATTTTCTATTAACTCAACACAAATAAATCTTGGAATTGTGTACCTGTAGATAAAGAGATCAGATGTATCACAAAAGCTGTTTAGATCAAATATATAGATGAATAGTCTGCAGACACCACAGTATGTTAAATAAAGATAATAGTAGACAGTTTCCTGTAATTAGATTGACAATCTTAGTTAGCCCTTACAGATGAAGCACAGATAATCACCATAAGTGAGGTCTGCTGCACTGTTTATAATAATGCCAGGTGAAGGCCACCTTAGTGGTTCCCAACCGGATCCGCAGCTTATTTTAATGATTCTCCCGTCTCTCCTGCACCCCAATCTCACCCACGTCAGATTCGTTGATGTATTGAGGGGGATACACCGTACACAGCCCCCACCTCTCAGCCGCTGCAGAAACTCTCTCGGTACCTGCCACCAACACTAACAGTCCTGGATGTCCTCCACGGCTTCCAGCCGCTCCTCTCCCTTGATCTCCTCGGCGGCGCTGCTCCTGTGATCTCCCGCCTGCCGCCGCTGCTCCCCGCTGTCACCGCGACCCAGATCCAACGTCGCTGCAGTCTCCACCGGGACACCAGAACTCCTCTATCAATCGTCACTAAACTCCGCTGTCACTGTCGGGCTCCTTACAGCAGCGTCCTTCACCTCCTCTCTTCAGGCGCGCCGCTGCAATAAAGATCAAGCGCAGGAAAAAGCGCGGGAAATCCCGGCCGGCTCTCTTCCCCCTCTGCCTTGCTCCTTACAGGTGCCGCAGTACTTGCCGGTATAATTATATCCAGCCTCCGGGTTCTCCAGCCGCTCCACCGCTTTGATTCACTCAGCGATGCCGCTCCTATGGTCCCCCGCCGGCTGCAGCTGCTCCACGTTGTCACCGCGATTCAGCTCCTTGTGGCTGGCGCCGCTGCAGCTTTCACCAGGGCGCCGGGACCTGCTTTCTTCAGACGCCGCTGTATTTGCCGGCGTCGCTGTATAACGCTGCCTCAGCCTGACCTCCGCTACCCGCCGCTTGTCACAACGTTCTCCGGCTTTTTCTCTGTCAGTCTCCCTCGATTTTCTCAGCCGTGTCCCAGCTCTTCCTTGCCTGGGCCCGCCGCTGCAGCAGATAGCAGACGCAGGAGAAATCTGCTGAGTCACACCAGCTCCGGTTTTAGAAGGCTCTTACTCAGGAATAGTTCAACGCAGAAACTCCAGGAAGGTCACAAAATGATCCTGGAGAAGAGGGCTCCTAGATCCAATAAAATTTTAAGACAAAATTCTTCTTGTTTGATTCTTATGTCGCTTAATGATGGAGGCCTCCTCAGAGCTCAGAGCTCACACAGCCTGCTGCATAGAGCTCCAGACCACGCCCCTTGAATTTTCTCCAAAAGTAAAGTAGTTGCAAACTCATCCTTTTAGAAACTTGTTTGGGGTGTTGAGAGGAGTAAAAAACCATCAAAAATTTCAATCCTGCATGATTCTACCAAGAAATGTGATTCTTCATTCAAAACGCTGGTTTTTGCTTTTGGGCTCTATTGAATAATGAATGTTTTGAATTTTCTCCAAAAGTAAAGTAGTTGCAAACTCATGCTTTTAGAGACTTGTTTGGGCTCATGAGAGGAGTAGAAAAACATCAAAAATTTCAGTCCTGCATGATTCTACCAAGAAATGTGTGTTCATTGAAACCGCTGGTTTTTGATAGTTTGGGCCCTATTGAATAATGAATGTTTTGAATTTTCTCCAAAAGTAAAGTAGTTGCAAACTCATCATTTTAGAAACTTGTTTGGGCTGTTGAGAGGAGTAAAAAACCATCAAAAATTTCAATCCTGCATGATTCTACCAAGAAATGTGATTCTTCATTCAAAACGCTGGTTTTTGCTATTGGGCTCTTTTGAGTAATGAATGTTTTGAATTTTCTCCAAAAGTAAAGTAGTTGCAAACTCATGCTTTTAGAGACTTGTTTGGGCTCATGAGAGGAGTAGAAAAACATCAAAAATTTCAGTCCTGCATGATTCTACCAAGAAATGTGTGTTCATTCAAACCGCTGGTTTTTGATAGTTTGGGCCCTATTGAATAATGAATGTTTTGAATTTTCTCCAAAAGTAAAGTAGTTGCAAACTCATCCTTTTAGAAACTTGTTTGGGCTGTTGAGAGGAGTAAAAAACCATCAAAAATTTCAATCCTGCATGATTTTACCAAGAAATGTGATTCTTCATTTTAAAACCTGATTTTTGCTATTGGGCTCTATTGAATAATGAATGTTTTGAATTTTCTCCAAAAGTAAAGTAGTTGCAAACTCATGCTTTTAGAGACTTGTTTGGGCTCATGAGAGTAGAAAAACATCAAAAATTTCAGTCCTGCATGATTCTTCCAAGAAATGTGTGTTCATTCAAACCGCTGGTTTTTGATAGTTTGGGCCCTATTGAATAATGAATGTTTTGAATTTTCTCCAAAAGTAAAGTAGTTGCAATCTCATCCTTTTAGAAACTTGTTTGGGCTGTTGAGAGGAGTAAAAAACCATCAAAAATTTCAATCCTGCATGATTCTACCAAGAAATGTGATTCTTCATTCAAAACGCTGGTTTTTGCTATTGGGCTCTTTTGAGTAATGAATGTTTTGAATTTTCTCCAAAAGTAAAGTAGTTGCAAACTCATGCTTTTAGAGACTTGTTTGGGCTCATGAGAGGAGTAGAAAAACATCAAAAATTTCAGTCCTGCATGATTCTACCAAGAAATGTGTGTTCATTCAAACCGCTGTTTTTTGATAGTTTGGGCCCTATTGAATAATGAATGTTTTGAATTTTCTCCAAAAGTAAAGTAGTTGCAAACTCATCCTTTTAGAAACTTGTTTGGGCTGTTGAGAGGAGTAAAAAACCATCAAAAATTTCAATCCTGCATGATTTTACCAAGAAATGTGATTCTTCATTCAAAACCTGATTTTTGCTATTGGGCTCTATTGAATAATGAATGTTTTGAATTTTCTCCAAAAGTAAAGTAGTTGCAAACTCATGCTTTTAGAGACTTGTTTGGGCTCATGAGAGTAGTAGAAAAACATCAAAAATTTCAGTCCTGCATGATTCTACCAAGAAATGTGTGTTCATTGAAACCGCTGGTTTTTGATAGTTTGGGCCCTATTGAATAATGAATGTTTTGAATTTTCTCCAAAAGTAAAGTAGTTGCAAACTCATCCTTTTAGAAACTTGTTTGGGCTGTTGAGAGGAGTAAAAAACCATCAAAAATTTCAATCCTGCATGATTCTACCAAGAAATGTGATTCTTCATTCAAAACGCTGGTTTTTGCTATTGGGCTCTTTTGAGTAATGAATGTTTTGAATTTTCTCCAAAAGTAAAGTAGTTGCAAACTCATGCTTTTAGAGACTTGTTTGGGCTCATGAGAGGAGTAGAAAAACATCAAAAATTTCAGTCCTGCATGATTCTACCAAGAAATGTGTGTTCATTCAAACCGCTGGTTTTTGATAGTTTGGGCCCTATTGAATAATGAATGTTTTGAATTTTCTCCAAAAGTAAAGTAGTTGCAAACTCATCCTTTTAGAAACTTGTTTGGACTGTTGAGAGGAGTAAAAAACCATCAAAAATTTCAATCCTGCATGATTTTACCAAGAAATGTGATTCTTCATTCAAAACCTGAATTTTGCTATTGGGCTCTATTGAATAATGAATGTTTTGAATTTTCTACAAAAGTAAAGTAGTTGCAAACTCATGCTTTTAGAGACTTGTTTGGGCTCATGAGAGGAGTAGAAAAACATCAAAAATTTCAGTCCTGCATGATTCTACCAAGAAATGTGTGTTCATTGAAACCGCTGGTTTTTGATAGTTTGGGCCCTATTGAATAATGAATGTTTTGAATTTTCTCCAAAAGTAAAGTAGTTGCAAACTCATCCTTTTAGAAACTTGTTTGGGCTGTTGAGAGGAGTAAAAAACCATCAAAAATTTCAATCCTGCATGATTTTACCAAGAAATGTGATTCTTCATTCAAAACCTGATTTTTGCTATTGGGCTCTATTGAATAGTGAATGTTTTGAATTTTCTCCAAAAGTAAAGTAGTTGCAAACTCATGCTTTTAGAGACTTGTTTGGGCTCATGAGAGGAGTAGAAAAACATCAAAAATTTCAGTCCTGCATGATTCTACCAAGAAATGTGTGTTCATTGAAACCGCTGGTTTTTGATAGTTTGGGCCCTATTGAATAATGAATGTTTTGAATTTTCTCCAAAAGTAAAGTAGTTGCAAACTCATCCTTTTAGAAACTTGTTTGGGCTGTTGAGAGGAGTAAAAAACCATCAAAAATTTCAATCCTGCATGATTCTACCAAGAAATGTGATTCTTCATTCAAAACCTGATTTTTGCTATTGGGCTCTATTGAATAATGAATGTTTTGAATTTTCTCCAAAAGTAAAGTAGTTGCAAACTCATGCTTTTAGAGACTTGTTTGGGCTCATGAGAGGAGTAGAAAAACATCAAAAATTTCAGTCCTGCATGATTCTACCAAGAAATGTGTGTTCATTGAAACCGCTGGTTTTTGATAGTTTGGGCCCTATTGAATAATGAATGTTTTGAATTTTCTCCAAAAGTAAAGTAGTTGCAAACTCATCCTTTTAGAAACTTGTTTGGGCTGTTGAGAGGAGTAAAAAACCATCAAAAATTTCAATCCTGCATGATTCTACCAAGAAATGTGATTCTTCATTCAAAACCTGATTTTTGCTATTGGGCTCTATTGAATAATGAATGTTTTGAATTTTCTCCAAAAGTAAAGTAGTTGCAAACTCATGCTTTTAGAGACTTGTTTGGGCTCATGAGAGGAGTAGAAAAACATCAAAAATTTCAGTCCTGCATGATTCTACCAAGAAATGTGTGTTCATTCAAACCACTGGTTTTTGATAGTTTGGGCCCTATTGAATAATGAATGTTTTGAATTTTCTCCAAAAGTAAAGTAGTTGCAAACTCATCCTTTTAGAAACTTGTTTGGGGTGTTGAGAGGAGTAAAAAACCATCAAAAATTTCAATCCTGCATGATTCTACCAAGAAATGTGATTCTTCATTCAAAACGCTGGTTTTTGCTATTGGGCTCTATTGAATAATGAATGTTTTGAATTTTCTCCAAAAGTAAAGTAGTTGCAAACTCATGCTTTTAGAGACTTGTTTGGGCTCATGAGAGGAGTAGAAAAACATCAAAAATTTCAGTCCTGCATGATTCTACCAAGAAATGTGTGTTCATTGAAACCGCTGGTTTTTGATAGTTTGGGCCCTATTGAATAATGAATGTTTTGAATTTTCTCCAAAAGTAAAGTAGTTGCAAACTCATCATTTTAGAAACTTGTTTGGGCTGTTGAGAGGAGTAAAAAACCATCAAAAATTTCAATCCTGCATGATTCTACCAAGAAATGTGATTCTTCATTCAAAACGCTGGTTTTTGCTATTGGGCTCTTTTGAGTAATGAATGTTTTGAATTTTCTCCAAAAGTAAAGTAGTTGCAAACTCATCCTTTTAGAAACTTGTTTGGGCTGTTGAGAGGAGTAAAAAACCATCAAAAATTTCAATCCTGCATGATTTTACCAAGAAATGTGATTCTTCATTTTAAAACCTGATTTTTGCTATTGGGCTCTATTGAATAATGAATGTTTTGAATTTTCTCCAAAAGTAAAGTAGTTGCAAACTCATGCTTTTAGAGACTTGTTTGGGCTCATGAGAGTAGAAAAACATCAAAAATTTCAGTCCTGCATGATTCTTCCAAGAAATGTGTGTTCATTCAAACCGCTGGTTTTTGATAGTTTGGGCCCTATTGAATAATGAATGTTTTGAATTTTCTCCAAAAGTAAAGTAGTTGCAAACTCATCCTTTTAGAAACTTGTTTGGGCTGTTGAGAGGAGTAAAAAACCATCAAAAATTTCAATCCTGCATGATTCTACCAAGAAATGTGATTCTTCATTCAAAACGCTGGTTTTTGCTATTGGGCTCTATTGAATAATGAATGTTTTGAATTTTCTCCAAAAGTAAAGTAGTTGCAAACTCATGCTTTTAGAGACTTGTTTGGGCTCATGAGAGGAGTAGAAAAACATCAAAATTTTCAGTCCTGCATGATTCTACCAAGAAATGTGTGTTCATTGAAAACGCTGGTTTTTGATAGTTTGGGCCCTATTGAATAATGAATGTTTTGAATTTTCTCCAAAAGTAAAGTAGTTGCAAACTCATCATTTTAGAAACTTGTTTGGGCTGTTGAGAGGAGTAAAAAACCATCAAAAATTTCAATCCTGCATGATTCTACCAAGAAATGTGATTCTTCATTCAAAACGCTGGTTTTTGCTATTGGGCTCTTTTGAGTAATGAATGTTTTGAATTTTCTCCAAAAGTAAAGTAGTTGCAAACTCATGCTTTTAGAGACTTGTTTGGGCTCATGAGAGGAGTAAAAAAACATCAAAAATTTCAGTCCTGCATGATTCTACCAAGAAATGTGTGTTCATTCAAACCGCTGGTTTTTGATAGTTTGGGCCCTATTGAATAATGAATGTTTTGAATTTTCTCCAAAAGTAAAGTAGTTGCAAACTCATCCTTTTAGAAACTTGTTTGGGCTGTTGAGAGGAGTAAAAAACCATCAAAAATTTCAATCCTGCATGATTTTACCAAGAAATGTGATTCTTCATTTTAAAACCTGATTTTTGCTATTGGGCTCTATTGAATAATGAATGTTTTGAATTTTCTCCAAAAGTAAAGTAGTTGCAAACTCATGCTTTTAGAGACTTGTTTGGGCTCATGAGAGGAGTAGAAAAACATCAAAAATTTCAGTCCTGCATGATTCTTCCAAGAAATGTGTGTTCATTCAAACCGCTGGTTTTTGATAGTTTGGGCCCTATTGAATAATGAATGTTTTGAATTTTCTCCAAAAGTAAAGTAGTTGCAAACTCATCCTTTTAGAAACTTGTTTGGGCTGTTGAGAAGAGTAAAAAAACATCAAAAATTTCAATCCTGCATGATTCTACCAAGAAATGTGATTCTTCATTCAAAACGCTGGTTTTTGCTATTGGGCTCTATTGAATAATGAATGTTTTGAATTTTCTCCAAAAGTAAAGTAGTTGCAAACTCATGCTTTTAGAGACTTGTTTGGGCTCATGAGAGGAGTAGAAAAACATCAAAAATTTCAGTCCTGCATGATTCTACCAAGAAATGTGTGTTCATTGAAACCGCTGGTTTTTGATAGTTTGGGCCCTATTGAATAATGAATGTTTTGAATTTTCTCCAAAAGTAAAGTAGTTGCAAACTCATCCTTTTAGAAACTTGTTTGGGCTGTTGAGAGGAGTAAAAAACCATCAAAAATTTCAATCCTGCATGATTCTACCAAGAAATGTGATTCTTCATTCAAAACGCTGGTTTTTGCTATTGGGCTCTTTTGAGTAATGAAAGTTTTGAATTTTCTCCAAAAGTAAAGTAGTTGCAAACTCATGCTTTTAGAGACTTGTTTGGGCTCATGAGAGGAGTAAAAAAACATCAAAAATTTCAGTCCTGCATGATTCTACCAAGAAATGTGTGTTCATTCAAACCGCTGGTTTTTGATAGTTTGGGCCCTATTGAATAATGAATGTTTTGAATTTTCTCCAAAAGTAAAGTAGTTGCAAACTCATCCTTTTAGAAACTTGTTTGGGCTGTTGAGAGGAGTAAAAAACCATCAAAAATTTCAATCCTGCATGATTTTACCAAGAAATGTGATTCTTCATTTTAAAACCTGATTTTTGCAATTGGGCTCTATTGAATAATGAATGTTTTGAATTTTCTCCAAAAGTAAAGTAGTTGCAAACTCATGCTTTTAGAGACTTGTTTGGGCTCATGAGAGGAGTAGAAAAACATCAAAAATTTCAGTCCTGCATGATTCTTCCAAGAAATGTGTGTTCATTCAAACCGCTGGTTTTTGATATTTTGGGCCCTATTGAATAATGAATGTTTTGAATTTTCTCCAAAAGTAAAGTAGTTGCAAACTCATCCTTTTAGAAACTTGTTTGGGCTGTTGAGAGGAGTAAAAAACCATCAAAAATTTCAATCCTGCATGATTTTACCAAGAAATGTGATTCTTCATTTTAAAACCTGATTTTTGCTATTGGGCTCTATTGCATATTGAATGTTTTGAATTTTCTCCAAAAGTAAAGTAGTTGCAAACTCATGCTTTTAGAGACTTGTTTGGGCTCATGAGAGGAGTAGAAAAACATCAAAAATTTCAGTCCTGCATGATTCTTCCAAGAAATGTGTGTTCATTCAAACCGCTGGTTTTTGATAGTTTGAGCCCTATTGAATAATGAATGTTTTGAATTTTCTCCAAAAGTAAAGTAGTTGCAAACTCATCCTTTTAGAAACTTGTTTGGGCTGTTGAGAGGAGTAAAAAACCATCAAAAATTTCAATCCTGCATGATTCTACCAAGAAATGTGATTCTTCATTCAAAACCTGATTTTTGCTATTGGGCTCTATTGAATAATGAATGTTTTGAATTTTCTCCAAAAGTAAAGTAGTTGCAAACTCATGCTTTTAGAGACTTGTTTGGGCTCATGAGAGGAGTAGAAAAACATCAAAAATTTCAGTCCTGCATGATTCTACCAAGAAATGTGTGTTCATTGAAACCGCTGGTTTTTGATAGTTTGGGCACTATTGAATAATGAATGTTTTGAATTTTCTCCAAAAGTAAAGTAGTTGCAAACTCATCCTTTTAGAAACTTGTTTGGGCTGTTGAGAGGAGTAAAAAACCATCAAAAATTTCAATCCTGCATGATTCTACCAAGAAATGTGATTCTTCATTCAAAACGCTGGTTTTTGCTATTGGGCTCTTTTGAGTAATGAATGTTTTGAATTTTCTCCAAAAGTAAAGTAGTTGCAAACTCATGCTTTTAGAGACTTGTTTGGGCTCATGAGAGGAGTAGAAAAACATCAAAAATTTCAGTCCTGCATGATTCTACCAAGAAATGTGTGTTCATTCAAACCGCTGGTTTTTGATAGTTTGGGCCCTATTGAATAATGAATGTTTTGAATTTTCTCCAAAAGTAAAGTAGTTGCAAACTCATCCTTTTAGAAACTTGTTTGGGCTGTTGAGAGGAGTAAAAAACCATCAAAAATTTCAATCCTGCATGATTTTACCAAGAAATGTGATTCTTCATTCAAAACCTGATTTTTGCTATTGGGCTCTATTGAATAATGAATGTTTTGAATTTTCTCCAAAAGTAAAGTAGTTGCAAACTCATGCTTTTAGAGACTTGTTTGGGCTCATGAGAGTAGTAGAAAAACATCAAAAATTTCAGTCCTGCATGATTCTACCAAGAAATGTGTGTTCATTGAAACCGCTGGTTTTTGATAGTTTGGGCCCTATTGAATAATGAATGTTTTGAATTTTCTCCAAAAGTAAAGTAGTTGCAAACTCATCCTTTTAGAAACTTGTTTGGGCTGTTGAGAGGAGTAAAAAACCATCAAAAATTTCAATCCTGCATGATTCTACCAAGAAATGTGATTCTTCATTCAAAACGCTGGTTTTTGCTATTGGGCTCTTTTGAGTAATGAATGTTTTGAATTTTCTCCAAAAGTAAAGTAGTTGCAAACTCATGCTTTTAGAGACTTGTTTGGGCTCATGAGAGGAGTAGAAAAACATCAAAAATTTCAGTCCTGCATGATTCTACCAAGAAATGTGTGTTCATTCAAACCGCTGGTTTTTGATAGTTTGGGCCCTATTGAATAATGAATGTTTTGAATTTTCTCCAAAAGTAAAGTAGTTGCAAACTCATCCTTTTAGAAACTTGTTTGGGCTGTTGAGAGGAGTAAAAAACCATCAAAAATTTCAATCCTGCATGATTCTACCAAGAAATGTGATTCTTCATTCAAAACGCTGGTTTTTGCTATTGGGCTCTATTGAATAATGAATGTTTTGAATTTTCTCCAAAAGTAAAGTAGTTGCAAACTCATCCTTTTAGAGACTTGTTTGGGCTCATGAGAGGAGTAGAAAAACATCAAAAATTTCAGTCCTGCACGATTCTACCAAGAAATGTGTGTTCATTCAAACCGCTGGTTTTTGATATTTTGGGCCCTATTGAATAATGAATGTTTTGAATTTTCTCCAAAATTAAAGTAGTTGCAAACTCATCCTTTTAGAAACTTGTTTGGGCTGTTGAGAGGAGTAAAAAACCATCAAAAATTTCAATCCTTCATGATTCTACCAAGAAATGTGATTCTTCATTCAAAACGCTGGTTTTTGCTATTGGGCTCTATTGAATAATGAATGTTTTGAATTTTCTCCAAAAGTAAAGTAGTTGCAAACTCATCCTTTTAGAGACTTGTTTGGGCTCATGAGAGGAGTAGAAAAACATCAAAAATTTCAGTCCTGCACGATTCTACCAAGAAATGTGTGTTCATTCAAACCGCTGGTTTTTGATATTTTGGGCCCTATTGAATAATGAATGTTTTGAATTTTCTCCAAAAATAAAGTAGTTGCAAACTCATCCTTTTAGAAACTTGTTTGGGCTGTTGAGAGGAGTAAAAAACCATCAAAAATTTCAATCCTGCATGATTCTACCAAGAAATGTGATTCTTTATTCAAAACCTGATTTTTGCTATTGGGCTCTATTGAATAATGAATGTTTTGAATTTTCTCCAAAAGTAAAGTAGTTGCAAACTCATGCTTTTAGAGACTTGTTTGGGCTCATGAGAGGAGTAGAAAAACATCAAAAATTTCAGTCCTGCATGATTCTACCAAGAAATGTGTGTTCATTGAAACCGCTGGTTTTTGATAGTTTGGGCCCTATTGAATAATGAATGTTTTGAATTTTCTCCAAAAGTAAAGTAGTTGCAAACTCATCCTTTTAGAAACTTGTTTGGGCTGTTGAGAGGAGTAAAAAACCATCAAAAATTTCAATCCTGCATGATTCTACCAAGAAATGTGATTCTTCATTCAAAACGCTGGTTTTTGCTATTGGGCTCTTTTGAGTAATGAATGTTTTGAATTTTCTCCAAAAGTAAAGTAGTTGCAAACTCATGCTTTTAGAGACTTGTTTGGGCTCATGAGAGGAGTAAAAAAACATCAAAAATTTCAGTCCTGCATGATTCTACCAAGAAATGTGTGTTCATTCAAACCGCTGGTTTTTGATAGTTTGGGCCCTATTGAATAATGAATGTTTTGAATTTTCTCCAAAAGTAAAGTAGTTGCAAACTCATGCTTTTAGAGACTTGTTTGGGCTCATGAGAGTAGTAGAAAAACATCAAAAATTTCAGTCCTGCATGATTCTACCAAGAAATGTGTGTTCATTGAAACCGCTGGTTTTTGATAGTTTGGGCCCTATTGAATAATGAATGTTTTGAATTTTCTCCAAAAGTAAAGTAGTTGCAAACTCATCCTTTTAGAAACTTGTTTGGGCTGTTGAGAGGAGTAAAAAACCATCAAAAATTTCAATCCTGCATGATTCTACCAAGAAATGTGATTCTTCATTCAAAACGCTGGTTTTTGCTATTGGGCTCTTTTGAGTAATGAATGTTTTGAATTTTCTCCAAAAGTAAAGTAGTTGCAAACTCATGCTTTTAGAGACTTGTTTGGGCTCATGAGAGGAGTAGAAAAACATCAAAAATTTCAGTCCTGCATGATTCTACCAAGAAATGTGTGTTCATTCAAACCGCTGGTTTTTGATAGTTTGGGCCCTATTGAATAATGAATGTTTTGAATTTTCTCCAAAAGTAAAGTAGTTGCAAACTCATCCTTTTAGAAACTTGTTTGGGCTGTTGAGAGGAGTAAAAAACCATCAAAAATTTCAATCCTGCATGATTCTACCAAGAAATGTGATTCTTCATTCAAAACGCTGGTTTTTGCTATTGGGCTCTATTGAATAATGAATGTTTTGAATTTTCTCCAAAAGTAAAGTAGTTGCAAACTCATCCTTTTAGAGACTTGTTTGGGCTCATGAGAGGAGTAGAAAAACATCAAAAATTTCAGTCCTGCACGATTCTACCAAGAAATGTGTGTTCATTCAAACCGCTGGTTTTTGATATTTTGGGCCCTATTGAATAATGAATGTTTTGAATTTTCTCCAAAAATAAAGTAGTTGCAAACTCATCCTTTTAGAAACTTGTTTGTGCTGTTGAGAGGAGTAAAAAACCATCAAAAATTTCAATCCTTCATGATTCTACCAAGAAATGTGATTCTTCATTCAAAACGCTGGTTTTTGCTATTGGGCTCTATTGAATAATGAATGTTTTGAATTTTCTCCAAAAGTAAAGTAGTTGCAAACTCATCCTTTTAGAGACTTGTTTGGGCTCATGAGAGGAGTAGAAAAACATCAAAAATTTCAGTCCTGCACGATTCTACCAAGAAATGTGTGTTCATTCAAACCGCTGGTTTTTGATATTTTGGGCCCTATTGAATAATGAATGTTTTGAATTTTCTCCAAAAATAAAGTAGTTGCAAACTCATCCTTTTAGAAACTTGTTTGGGCTGTTGAGAGGAGTAAAAAACCATCAAAAATTTCAATCCTGCATGATTCTACCAAGAAATGTGATTCTTTATTCAAAACCTGATTTTTGCTATTGGGCTCTATTGAATAATGAATGTTTTGAATTTTCTCCAAAAGTAAAGTAGTTGCAAACTCATGCTTTTAGAGACTTGTTTGGGCTCATGAGAGGAGTAGAAAAACATCAAAAATTTCAGTCCTGCATGATTCTACCAAGAAATGTGTGTTCATTGAAACCGCTGGTTTTTGATAGTTTGGGCCCTATTGAATAATGAATGTTTTGAATTTTCTCCAAAAGTAAAGTAGTTGCAAACTCATCCTTTTAGAAACTTGTTTGGGCTGTTGAGAGGAGTAAAAAACCATCAAAAATTTCAATCATGCATGATTCTACCAAGAAATGTGATTCTTCATTCAAAACGCTGGTTTTTGCTATTGGGCTCTTTTGAGTAATGAATGTTTTGAATTTTCTCCAAAAGTAAAGTAGTTGCAAACTCATGCTTTTAGAGACTTGTTTGGGCTCATGAGAGGAGTAAAAAAACATCAAAAATTTCAGTCCTGCATGATTCTACCAAGAAATGTGTGTTCATTCAAACCGCTGGTTTTTGATAGTTTGGGCCCTATTGAATAATGAATGTTTTGAATTTTCTCCAAAAGTAAAGTAGTTGCAAACTCATCCTTTTAGAAACTTGTTTGGGCTGTTGAGAGGAGTAAAAAACCATCAAAAATTTCAATCCTGCATGATTTTACCAAGAAATGTGATTCTTCATTTTAAAACCTGATTTTTGCTATTGGGCTCTATTGCATATTGAATGTTTTGAATTTTCTCCAAAAGTAAAGTAGTTGCAAACTCATGCTTTTAGAGACTTGTTTGGGCTCATGAGAGGAGTAGAAAAACATCAAAAATTTCAGTCCTGCATGATTCTTCCAAGAAATGTGTGTTCATTCAAACCGCTGGTTTTTGATAGTTTGAGCCCTATTGAATAATGAATGTTTTGAATTTTCTCCAAAAGTAAAGTAGTTGCAAACTCATCCTTTTAGAAACTTGTTTGGGCTGTTGAGAGGAGTAAAAAACCATCAAAAATTTCAATCCTGCATGATTCTACCAAGAAATGTGATTCTTCATTCAAAACCTGATTTTTGCTATTGGGCTCTATTGAATAATGAATGTTTTGAATTTTCTCCAAAAGTAAAGTAGTTGCAAACTCATGCTTTTAGAGACTTGTTTGGGCTCATGAGAGGAGTAGAAAAACATCAAAAATTTCAGTCCTGCATGATTCTACCAAGAAATGTGTGTTCATTGAAACCGCTGGTTTTTGATAGTTTGGGCCCTATTGAATAATGAATGTTTTGAATTTTCTCCAAAAGTAAAGTAGTTGCAAACTCATCCTTTTAGAAACTTGTTTGGGCTGTTGAGAGGAGTAAAAAACCATCAAAAATTTCAATCCTGCATGATTCTACCAAGAAATGTGATTCTTCATTCAAAACGCTGGTTTTTGCTATTGGGCTCTTTTGAGTAATGAATGTTTTGAATTTTCTCCAAAAGTAAAGTAGTTGCAAACTCATGCTTTTAGAGACTTGTTTGGGCTCATGAGAGGAGTAGAAAAACATCAAAAATTTCAGTCCTGCATGATTCTACCAAGAAATGTGTGTTCATTCAAACCGCTGGTTTTTGA
The DNA here is from genome assembly GCF_039654945.1 of Dendrobates tinctorius. Taxonomy (NCBI): domain Eukaryota; kingdom Metazoa; phylum Chordata; class Amphibia; order Anura; family Dendrobatidae; genus Dendrobates; species Dendrobates tinctorius. The sequence goes on along the minus strand of NW_027361701.1, from coordinate 10,764,231 downwards.
TAGTTTGGGCCCTATTGAATAATGAATGTTTTGAATTTTCTCCAAAAGTAAAGTAGTTGCAAACTCATCCTTTTAGAAACTTGTTTGGGCTGTTGAGAGGAGTAAAAAACCATCAAAAATTTCAATCCTGCATGATTTTACCAAGAAATGTGATTCTTCATTCAAAACCTGATTTTTGCTATTGGGCTCTATTGAATAATGAATGTTTTGAATTTTCTCCAAAAGTAAAGTAGTTGCAAACTCATGCTTTTAGAGACTTGTTTGGGCTCATGAGAGTAGTAGAAAAACATCAAAAATTTCAGTCCTGCATGATTCTACCAAGAAATGTGTGTTCATTGAAACCGCTGGTTTTTGATAGTTTGGGCCCTATTGAATAATGAATGTTTTGAATTTTCTCCAAAAGTAAAGTAGTTGCAAACTCATCCTTTTAGAAACTTGTTTGGGCTGTTGAGAGGAGTAAAAAACCATCAAAAATTTCAATCCTGCATGATTCTACCAAGAAATGTGATTCTTCATTCAAAACGCTGGTTTTTGCTATTGGGCTCTTTTGAGTAATGAATGTTTTGAATTTTCTCCAAAAGTAAAGTAGTTGCAAACTCATGCTTTTAGAGACTTGTTTGGGCTCATGAGAGGAGTAGAAAAACATCAAAAATTTCAGTCCTGCATGATTCTACCAAGAAATGTGTGTTCATTCAAACCGCTGGTTTTTGATAGTTTGGGCCCTATTGAATAATGAATGTTTTGAATTTTCTCCAAAAGTAAAGTAGTTGCAAACTCATCCTTTTAGAAACTTGTTTGGGCTGTTGAGAGGAGTAAAAAACCATCAAAAATTTCAATCCTGCATGATTCTACCAAGAAATGTGATTCTTCATTCAAAACGCTGGTTTTTGCTATTGGGCTCTATTGAATAATGAATGTTTTGAATTTTCTCCAAAAGTAAAGTAGTTGCAAACTCATCCTTTTAGAGACTTGTTTGGGCTCATGAGAGGAGTAGAAAAACATCAAAAATTTCAGTCCTGCACGATTCTACCAAGAAATGTGTGTTCATTCAAACCGCTGGTTTTTGATATTTTGGGCCCTATTGAATAATGAATGTTTTGAATTTTCTCCAAAAATAAAGTAGTTGCAAACTCATCCTTTTAGAAACTTGTTTGTGCTGTTGAGAGGAGTAAAAAACCATCAAAAATTTCAATCCTTCATGATTCTACCAAGAAATGTGATTCTTCATTCAAAACGCTGGTTTTTGCTATTGGGCTCTATTGAATAATGAATGTTTTGAATTTTCTCCAAAAGTAAAGTAGTTGCAAACTCATCCTTTTAGAGACTTGTTTGGGCTCATGAGAGGAGTAGAAAAACATCAAAAATTTCAGTCCTGCACGATTCTACCAAGAAATGTGTGTTCATTCAAACCGCTGGTTTTTGATATTTTGGGCCCTATTGAATAATGAATGTTTTGAATTTTCTCCAAAAATAAAGTAGTTGCAAACTCATCCTTTTAGAAACTTGTTTGGGCTGTTGAGAGGAGTAAAAAACCATCAAAAATTTCAATCCTGCATGATTCTACCAAGAAATGTGATTCTTTATTCAAAACCTGATTTTTGCTATTGGGCTCTATTGAATAATGAATGTTTTGAATTTTCTCCAAAAGTAAAGTAGTTGCAAACTCATGCTTTTAGAGACTTGTTTGGGCTCATGAGAGGAGTAGAAAAACATCAAAAATTTCAGTCCTGCATGATTCTACCAAGAAATGTGTGTTCATTGAAACCGCTGGTTTTTGATAGTTTGGGCCCTATTGAATAATGAATGTTTTGAATTTTCTCCAAAAGTAAAGTAGTTGCAAACTCATCCTTTTAGAAACTTGTTTGGGCTGTTGAGAGGAGTAAAAAACCATCAAAAATTTCAATCATGCATGATTCTACCAAGAAATGTGATTCTTCATTCAAAACGCTGGTTTTTGCTATTGGGCTCTTTTGAGTAATGAATGTTTTGAATTTTCTCCAAAAGTAAAGTAGTTGCAAACTCATGCTTTTAGAGACTTGTTTGGGCTCATGAGAGGAGTAAAAAAACATCAAAAATTTCAGTCCTGCATGATTCTACCAAGAAATGTGTGTTCATTCAAACCGCTGGTTTTTGATAGTTTGGGCCCTATTGAATAATGAATGTTTTGAATTTTCTCCAAAAGTAAAGTAGTTGCAAACTCATCCTTTTAGAAACTTGTTTGGGCTGTTGAGAGGAGTAAAAAACCATCAAAAATTTCAATCCTGCATGATTTTACCAAGAAATGTGATTCTTCATTTTAAAACCTGATTTTTGCTATTGGGCTCTATTGCATATTGAATGTTTTGAATTTTCTCCAAAAGTAAAGTAGTTGCAAACTCATGCTTTTAGAGACTTGTTTGGGCTCATGAGAGGAGTAAAAAAACATCAAAAATTTCAGTCCTGCATGATTCTACCAAGAAATGTGTGTTCATTCAAACCGCTGGTTTTTGATAGTTTGGGCCCTATTGAATAATGAATGTTTTGAATTTTCTCCAAAAGTAAAGTAGTTGCAAACTCATCCTTTTAGAAACTTGTTTGGGCTGTTGAGAGGAGTAAAAAACCATCAAAAATTTCAATCATGCATGATTCTACCAAGAAATGTGATTCTTCATTCAAAACGCTGGTTTTTGCTATTGGGCTCTTTTGAGTAATGAATGTTTTGAATTTTCTCCAAAAGTAAAGTAGTTGCAAACTCATGCTTTTAGAGACTTGTTTGGGCTCATGAGAGGAGTAAAAAAACATCAAAAATTTCAGTCCTGCATGATTCTACCAAGAAATGTGTGTTCATTCAAACCGCTGGTTTTTGATAGTTTGGGCCCTATTGAATAATGAATGTTTTGAATTTTCTCCAAAAGTAAAGTAGTTGCAAACTCATCCTTTTAGAAACTTGTTTGGGCTGTTGAGAGGAGTAAAAAACCATCAAAAATTTCAATCCTGCATGATTTTACCAAGAAATGTGATTCTTCATTTTAAAACCTGATTTTTGCTATTGGGCTCTATTGCATATTGAATGTTTTGAATTTTCTCCAAAAGTAAAGTAGTTGCAAACTCATGCTTTTAGAGACTTGTTTGGGCTCATGAGAGGAGTAGAAAAACATCAAAAATTTCAGTCCTGCATGATTCTTCCAAGAAATGTGTGTTCATTCAAACCGCTGGTTTTTGATAGTTTGAGCCCTATTGAATAATGAATGTTTTGAATTTTCTCCAAAAGTAAAGTAGTTGCAAACTCATCCTTTTAGAAACTTGTTTGGGCTGTTGAGAGGAGTAAAAAACCATCAAAAATTTCAATCCTGCATGATTCTACCAAGAAATGTGATTCTTCATTCAAAACCTGATTTTTGCTATTGGGCTCTATTGAATAATGAATGTTTTGAATTTTCTCCAAAAGTAAAGTAGTTGCAAACTCATGCTTTTAGAGACTTGTTTGGGCTCATGAGAGGAGTAGAAAAACATCAAAAATTTCAGTCCTGCATGATTCTACCAAGAAATGTGTGTTCATTGAAACCGCTGGTTTTTGATAGTTTGGGCCCTATTGAATAATGAATGTTTTGAATTTTCTCCAAAAGTAAAGTAGTTGCAAACTCATCCTTTTAGAAACTTGTTTGGGCTGTTGAGAGGAGTAAAAAACCATCAAAAATTTCAATCCTGCATGATTCTACCAAGAAATGTGATTCTTCATTCAAAACGCTGGTTTTTGCTATTGGGCTCTTTTGAGTAATGAATGTTTTGAATTTTCTCCAAAAGTAAAGTAGTTGCAAACTCATGCTTTTAGAGACTTGTTTGGGCTCATGAGAGGAGTAGAAAAACATCAAAAATTTCAGTCCTGCATGATTCTACCAAGAAATGTGTGTTCATTCAAACCGCTGGTTTTTGATAGTTTGGGCCCTATTGAATAATGAATGTTTTGAATTTTCTCCAAAAGTAAAGTAGTTGCAAACTCATCCTTTTAGAAACTTGTTTGGGCTGTTGAGAGGAGTAAAAAACCATCAAAAATTTCAATCCTGCATGATTTTACCAAGAAATGTGATTCTTCATTCAAAACCTGATTTTTGCTATTGGGCTCTATTGAATAATGAATGTTTTGAATTTTCTCCAAAAGTAAAGTAGTTGCAAACTCATGCTTTTAGAGACTTGTTTGGGCTCATGAGAGTAGTAGAAAAACATCAAAAATTTCAGTCCTGCATGATTCTACCAAGAAATGTGTGTTCATTGAAACCGCTGGTTTTTGATAGTTTGGGCCCTATTGAATAATGAATGTTTTGAATTTTCTCCAAAAGTAAAGTAGTTGCAAACTCATCCTTTTAGAAACTTGTTTGGGCTGTTGAGAGGAGTAAAAAACCATCAAAAATTTCAATCCTGCATGATTCTACCAAGAAATGTGATTCTTCATTCAAAACGCTGGTTTTTGCTATTGGGCTCTTTTGAGTAATGAATGTTTTGAATTTTCTCCAAAAGTAAAGTAGTTGCAAACTCATGCTTTTAGAGACTTGTTTGGGCTCATGAGAGGAGTAAAAAAACATCAAAAATTTCAGTCCTGCATGATTCTACCAAGAAATGTGTGTTCATTCAAACCGCTGGTTTTTGATAGTTTGGGCCCTATTGAATAATGAATGTTTTGAATTTTCTCCAAAAGTAAAGTAGTTGCAAACTCATGCTTTTAGAGACTTGTTTGGGCTCATGAGAGTAGTAGAAAAACATCAAAAATTTCAGTCCTGCATGATTCTACCAAGAAATGTGTGTTCATTGAAACCGCTGGTTTTTGATAGTTTGGGCCCTATTGAATAATGAATGTTTTGAATTTTCTCCAAAAGTAAAGTAGTTGCAAACTCATCCTTTTAGAAACTTGTTTGGGCTGTTGAGAGGAGTAAAAAACCATCAAAAATTTCAATCCTGCATGATTCTACCAAGAAATGTGATTCTTCATTCAAAACGCTGGTTTTTGCTATTGGGCTCTTTTGAGTAATGAATGTTTTGAATTTTCTCCAAAAGTAAAGTAGTTGCAAACTCATGCTTTTAGAGACTTGTTTGGGCTCATGAGAGGAGTAGAAAAACATCAAAAATTTCAGTCCTGCATGATTCTACCAAGAAATGTGTGTTCATTCAAACCGCTGGTTTTTGATAGTTTGGGCCCTATTGAATAATGAATGTTTTGAATTTTCTCCAAAAGTAAAGTAGTTGCAAACTCATCCTTTTAGAAACTTGTTTGGGCTGTTGAGAGGAGTAAAAAACCATCAAAAATTTCAATCCTGCATGATTCTACCAAGAAATGTGATTCTTCATTCAAAACGCTGGTTTTTGCTATTGGGCTCTATTGAATAATGAATGTTTTGAATTTTCTCCAAAAGTAAAGTAGTTGCAAACTCATCCTTTTAGAGACTTGTTTGGGCTCATGAGAGGAGTAGAAAAACATCAAAAATTTCAGTCCTGCACGATTCTACCAAGAAATGTGTGTTCATTCAAACCGCTGGTTTTTGATATTTTGGGCCCTATTGAATAATGAATGTTTTGAATTTTCTCCAAAAATAAAGTAGTTGCAAACTCATCCTTTTAGAAACTTGTTTGTGCTGTTGAGAGGAGTAAAAAACCATCAAAAATTTCAATCCTTCATGATTCTACCAAGAAATGTGATTCTTCATTCAAAACGCTGGTTTTTGCTATTGGGCTCTATTGAATAATGAATGTTTTGAATTTTCTCCAAAAGTAAAGTAGTTGCAAACTCATCCTTTTAGAGACTTGTTTGGGCTCATGAGAGGAGTAGAAAAACATCAAAAATTTCAGTCCTGCACGATTCTACCAAGAAATGTGTGTTCATTCAAACCGCTGGTTTTTGATATTTTGGGCCCTATTGAATAATGAATGTTTTGAATTTTCTCCAAAAATAAAGTAGTTGCAAACTCATCCTTTTAGAAACTTGTTTGGGCTGTTGAGAGGAGTAAAAAACCATCAAAAATTTCAATCCTGCATGATTCTACCAAGAAATGTGATTCTTTATTCAAAACCTGATTTTTGCTATTGGGCTCTATTGAATAATGAATGTTTTGAATTTTCTCCAAAAGTAAAGTAGTTGCAAACTCATGCTTTTAGAGACTTGTTTGGGCTCATGAGAGGAGTAGAAAAACATCAAAAATTTCAGTCCTGCATGATTCTACCAAGAAATGTGTGTTCATTGAAACCGCTGGTTTTTGATAGTTTGGGCCCTATTGAATAATGAATGTTTTGAATTTTCTCCAAAAGTAAAGTAGTTGCAAACTCATCCTTTTAGAAACTTGTTTGGGCTGTTGAGAGGAGTAAAAAACCATCAAAAATTTCAATCATGCATGATTCTACCAAGAAATGTGATTCTTCATTCAAAACGCTGGTTTTTGCTATTGGGCTCTTTTGAGTAATGAATGTTTTGAATTTTCTCCAAAAGTAAAGTAGTTGCAAACTCATGCTTTTAGAGACTTGTTTGGGCTCATGAGAGGAGTAAAAAAACATCAAAAATTTCAGTCCTGCATGATTCTACCAAGAAATGTGTGTTCATTCAAACCGCTGGTTTTTGATAGTTTGGGCCCTATTGAATAATGAATGTTTTGAATTTTCTCCAAAAGTAAAGTAGTTGCAAACTCATCCTTTTAGAAACTTGTTTGGGCTGTTGAGAGGAGTAAAAAACCATCAAAAATTTCAATCCTGCATGATTCTACCAAGAAATGTGATTCTTCATTCAAAACGCTGGTTTTTGCTATTGGGCTCTTTTGAGTAATGAATGTTTTGAATTTTCTCCAAAAGTAAAGTAGTTGCAAACTCATGCTTTTAGAGACTTGTTTGGGCTCATGAGAGGAGTAAAAAAACATCAAAAATTTCAGTCCTGCATGATTCTACCAAGAAATGTGTGTTCATTCAAACCGCTGGTTTTTGATAGTTTGGGCCCTATTGAATAATGAATGTTTTGAATTTTCTCCAAAAGTAAAGTAGTTGCAAACTCATGCTTTTAGAGACTTGTTTGGGCTCATGAGAGTAGTAGAAAAACATCAAAAATTTCAGTCCTGCATGATTCTACCAAGAAATGTGTGTTCATTGAAACCGCTGGTTTTTGATAGTTTGGGCCCTATTGAATAATGAATGTTTTGAATTTTCTCCAAAAGTAAAGTAGTTGCAAACTCATCCTTTTAGAAACTTGTTTGGGCTGTTGAGAGGAGTAAAAAACCATCAAAAATTTCAATCCTGCATGATTCTACCAAGAAATGTGATTCTTCATTCAAAACGCTGGTTTTTGCTATTGGGCTCTTTTGAGTAATGAATGTTTTGAATTTTCTCCAAAAGTAAAGTAGTTGCAAACTCATGCTTTTAGAGACTTGTTTGGGCTCATGAGAGGAGTAGAAAAACATCAAAAATTTCAGTCCTGCATGATTCTACCAAGAAATGTGTGTTCATTCAAACCGCTGGTTTTTGATAGTTTGGGCCCTATTGAATAATGAATGTTTTGAATTTTCTCCAAAAGTAAAGTAGTTGCAAACTCATCCTTTTAGAAACTTGTTTGGGCTGTTGAGAGGAGTAAAAAACCATCAAAAATTTCAATCCTGCATGATTCTACCAAGAAATGTGATTCTTCATTCAAAACGCTGGTTTTTGCTATTGGGCTCTATTGAATAATGAATGTTTTGAATTTTCTCCAAAAGTAAAGTAGTTGCAAACTCATCCTTTTAGAGACTTGTTTGGGCTCATGAGAGGAGTAGAAAAACATCAAAAATTTCAGTCCTGCACGATTCTACCAAGAAATGTGTGTTCATTCAAACCGCTGGTTTTTGATATTTTGGGCCCTATTGAATAATGAATGTTTTGAATTTTCTCCAAAAATAAAGTAGTTGCAAACTCATCCTTTTAGAAACTTGTTTGTGCTGTTGAGAGGAGTAAAAAACCATCAAAAATTTCAATCCTTCATGATTCTACCAAGAAATGTGATTCTTCATTCAAAACGCTGGTTTTTGCTATTGGGCTCTATTGAATAATGAATGTTTTGAATTTTCTCCAAAAGTAAAGTAGTTGCAAACTCATCCTTTTAGAGACTTGTTTGGGCTCATGAGAGGAGTAGAAAAACATCAAAAATTTCAGTCCTGCACGATTCTACCAAGAAATGTGTGTTCATTCAAACCGCTGGTTTTTGATATTTTGGGCCCTATTGAATAATGAATGTTTTGAATTTTCTCCAAAAATAAAGTAGTTGCAAACTCATCCTTTTAGAAACTTGTTTGGGCTGTTGAGAGGAGTAAAAAACCATCAAAAATTTCAATCCTGCATGATTCTACCAAGAAATGTGATTCTTTATTCAAAACCTGATTTTTGCTATTGGGCTCTATTGAATAATGAATGTTTTGAATTTTCTCCAAAAGTAAAGTAGTTGCAAACTCATGCTTTTAGAGACTTGTTTGGGCTCATGAGAGGAGTAGAAAAACATCAAAAATTTCAGTCCTGCATGATTCTACCAAGAAATGTGTGTTCATTGAAACCGCTGGTTTTTGATAGTTTGGGCCCTATTGAATAATGAATGTTTTGAATTTTCTCCAAAAGTAAAGTAGTTGCAAACTCATCCTTTTAGAAACTTGTTTGGGCTGTTGAGAGGAGTAAAAAACCATCAAAAATTTCAATCATGCATGATTCTACCAAGAAATGTGATTCTTCATTCAAAACGCTGGTTTTTGCTATTGGGCTCTTTTGAGTAATGAATGTTTTGAATTTTCTCCAAAAGTAAAGTAGTTGCAAACTCATGCTTTTAGAGACTTGTTTGGGCTCATGAGAGGAGTAAAAAAACATCAAAAATTTCAGTCCTGCATGATTCTACCAAGAAATGTGTGTTCATTGAAACCGCTGGTTTTTGATAGTTTGGGCCCTATTGAATAATGAATGTTTTGAATTTTCTCCAAAAGTAAAGTAGTTGCAAACTCATCCTTTTAGAAACTTGTTTGGGCTGTTGAGAGGAGTAAAAAACCATCAAAAATTTCAATCCTGCATGATTCTACCAAGAAATGTGATTCTTCATTCAAAACGCTGGTTTTTGCTATTGGGCTCTTTTGAGTAATGAATGTTTTGAATTTTCTCCAAAAGTAAAGTAGTTGCAAACTCATGCTTTTAGAGACTTGTTTGGGCTCATGAGAGGAGTAAAAAAACATCAAAAATTTCAGTCCTGCATGATTCTACCAAGAAATGTGTGTTCATTCAAACCGCTGGTTTTTGATAGTTTGGGCCCTATTGAATAATGAATGTTTTGAATTTTCTCCAAAAGTAAAGTAGTTGCAAACTCATGCTTTTAGAGACTTGTTTGGGCTCATGAGAGTAGTAGAAAAACATCAAAAATTTCAGTCCTGCATGATTCTACCAAGAAATGTGTGTTCATTGAAACCGCTGGTTTTTGATAGTTTGGGCCCTATTGAATAATGAATGTTTTGAATTTTCTCCAAAAGTAAAGTAGTTGCAAACTCATCCTTTTAGAAACTTGTTTGGGCTGTTGAGAGGAGTAAAAAACCATCAAAAATTTCAATCCTGCATGATTCTACCAAGAAATGTGATTCTTCATTCAAAACGCTGGTTTTTGCTATTGGGCTCTTTTGAGTAATGAATGTTTTGAATTTTCTCCAAAAGTAAAGTAGTTGCAAACTCATGCTTTTAGAGACTTGTTTGGGCTCATGAGAGGAGTAGAAAAACATCAAAAATTTCAGTCCTGCATGATTCTACCAAGAAATGTGTGTTCATTCAAACCGCTGGTTTTTGATAGTTTGGGCCCTATTGAATAATGAATGTTTTGAATTTTCTCCAAAAGTAAAGTAGTTGCAAACTCATCCTTTTAGAAACTTGTTTGGGCTGTTGAGAGGAGTAAAAAACCATCAAAAATTTCAATCCTGCATGATTCTACCAAGAAATGTGATTCTTCATTCAAAACGCTGGTTTTTGCTATTGGGCTCTATTGAATAATGAATGTTTTGAATTTTCTCCAAAAGTAAAGTAGTTGCAAACTCATCCTTTTAGAGACTTGTTTGGGCTCATGAGAGGAGTAGAAAAACATCAAAAATTTCAGTCCTGCACGATTCTACCAAGAAATGTGTGTTCATTCAAACCGCTGGTTTTTGATATTTTGGGCCCTATTGAATAATGAATGTTTTGAATTTTCTCCAAAAATAAAGTAGTTGCAAACTCATCCTTTTAGAAACTTGTTTGTGCTGTTGAGAGGAGTAAAAAACCATCAAAAATTTCAATCCTTCATGATTCTACCAAGAAATGTGATTCTTCATTCAAAACGCTGGTTTTTGCTATTGGGCTCTATTGAATAATGAATGTTTTGAATTTTCTCCAAAAGTAAAGTAGTTGCAAACTCATCCTTTTAGAGACTTGTTTGGGCTCATGAGAGGAGTAGAAAAACATCAAAAATTTCAGTCCTGCACGATTCTACCAAGAAATGTGTGTTCATTCAAACCGCTGGTTTTTGATATTTTGGGCCCTATTGAATAATGAATGTTTTGAATTTTCTCCAAAAATAAAGTAGTTGCAAACTCATCCTTTTAGAAACTTGTTTGGGCTGTTGAGAGGAGTAAAAAACCATCAAAAATTTCAATCCTGCATGATTCTACCAAGAAATGTGATTCTTTATTCAAAACCTGATTTTTGCTATTGGGCTCTATTGAATAATGAATGTTTTGAATTTTCTCCAAAAGTAAAGTAGTTGCAAACTCATGCTTTTAGAGACTTGTTTGGGCTCATGAGAGGAGTAGAAAAACATCAAAAATTTCAGTCCTGCATGATTCTACCAAGAAATGTGTGTTCATTGAAACCGCTGGTTTTTGATAGTTTGGGCCCTATTGAATAATGAATGTTTTGAATTTTCTCCAAAAGTAAAGTAGTTGCAAACTCATCCTTTTAGAAACTTGTTTGGGCTGTTGAGAGGAGTAAAAAACCATCAAAAATTTCAATCATGCATGATTCTACCAAGAAATGTGATTCTTCATTCAAAACGCTGGTTTTTGCTATTGGGCTCTTTTGAGTAATGAATGTTTTGAATTTTCTCCAAAAGTAAAGTAGTTGCAAACTCATGCTTTTAGAGACTTGTTTGGGCTCATGAGAGGAGTAAAAAAACATCAAAAATTTCAGTCCTGCATGATTCTACCAAGAAATGTGTGTTCATTCAAACCGCTGGTTTTTGATAGTTTGGGCCCTATTGAATAATGAATGTTTTGAATTTTCTCCAAAAGTAAAGTAGTTGCAAACTCATCCTTTTAGAAACTTGTTTGGGCTGTTGAGAGGAGTAAAAAACCATCAAAAATTTCAATCCTGCATGATTTTACCAAGAAATGTGATTCTTCATTTTAAAACCTGATTTTTGCTATTGGGCTCTATTGCATATTGAATGTTTTGAATTTTCTCCAAAAGTAAAGTAGTTGCAAACTCATGCTTTTAGAGACTTGTTTGGGCTCATGAGAGGAGTAGAAAAACATCAAAAATTTCAGTCCTGCATGATTCTTCCAAGAAATGTGTGTTCATTCAAACCGCTGGTTTTTGATAGTTTGAGCCCTATTGAATAATGAATGTTTTGAATTTTCTCCAAAAGTAAAGTAGTTGCAAACTCATCCTTTTAGAAACTTGTTTGGGCTGTTGAGAGGAGTAAAAAACCATCAAAAATTTCAATCCTGCATGATTCTACCAAGAAATGTGATTCTTCATTCAAAACCTGATTTTTGCTATTGGGCTCTATTGAATAATGAATGTTTTGAATTTTCTCCAAAAGTAAAGTAGTTGCAAACTCATGCTTTTAGAGACTTGTTTGGGCTCATGAGAGGAGTAGAAAAACATCAAAAATTTCAGTCCTGCATGATTCTACCAAGAAATGTGTGTTCATTGAAACCGCTGGTTTTTGATAGTTTGGGCCCTATTGAATAATGAATGTTTTGAATTTTCTCCAAAAGTAAAGTAGTTGCAAACTCATCCTTTTAGAAACTTGTTTGGGCTGTTGAGAGGAGTAAAAAACCATCAAAAATTTCAATCCTGCATGATTCTACCAAGAAATGTGATTCTTCATTCAAAACGCTGGTTTTTGCTATTGGGCTCTTTTGAGTAATGAATGTTTTGAATTTTCTCCAAAAGTAAAGTAGTTGCAAACTCATGCTTTTAGAGACTTGTTTGGGCTCATGAGAGGAGTAGAAAAACATCAAAAATTTCAGTCCTGCATGATTCTACCAAGAAATGTGTGTTCATTCAAACCGCTGGTTTTTGATAGTTTGGGCCCTATTGAATAATGAATGTTTTGAATTTTCTCCAAAAGTAAAGTAGTTGCAAACTCATCCTTTTAGAAACTTGTTTGGGCTGTTGAGAGGAGTAAAAAACCATCAAAAATTTCAATCCTGCATGATTTTACCAAGAAATGTGATTCTTCATTCAAAACCTGATTTTTGCTATTGGGCTCTATTGAATAATGAATGTTTTGAATTTTCTCCAAAAGTAAAGTAGTTGCAAACTCATGCTTTTAGAGACTTGTTTGGGCTCATGAGAGTAGTAGAAAAACATCAAAAATTTCAGTCCTGCATGATTCTACCAAGAAATGTGTGTTCATTGAAACCGCTGGTTTTTGATAGTTTGGGCCCTATTGAATAATGAATGTTTTGAATTTTCTCCAAAAGTAAAGTAGTTGCAAACTCATCCTTTTAGAAACTTGTTTGGGCTGTTGAGAGGAGTAAAAAACCATCAAAAATTTCAATCCTGCATGATTCTACCAAGAAATGTGATTCTTCATTCAAAACGCTGGTTTTTGCTATTGGGCTCTTTTGAGTAATGAATGTTTTGAATTTTCTCCAAAAGTAAAGTAGTTGCAAACTCATGCTTTTAGAGACTTGTTTGGGCTCATGAGAGGAGTAAAAAAACATCAAAAATTTCAGTCCTGCATGATTCTACCAAGAAATGTGTGTTCATTCAAACCGCTGGTTTTTGATAGTTTGGGCCCTATTGAATAATGAATGTTTTGAATTTTCTCCAAAAGTAAAGTAGTTGCAAACTCATGCTTTTAGAGACTTGTTTGGGCTCATGAGAGTAGTAGAAAAACATCAAAAATTTCAGTCCTGCATGATTCTACCAAGAAATGTGTGTTCATTGAAACCGCTGGTTTTTGATAGTTTGGGCCCTATTGAATAATGAATGTTTTGAATTTTCTCCAAAAGTAAAGTAGTTGCAAACTCATCCTTTTAGAAACTTGTTTGGGCTGTTGAGAGGAGTAAAAAACCATCAAAAATTTCAATCCTGCATGATTCTACCAAGAAATGTGATTCTTCATTCAAAACGCTGGTTTTTGCTATTGGGCTCTTTTGAGTAATGAATGTTTTGAATTTTCTCCAAAAGTAAAGTAGTTGCAAACTCATGCTTTTAGAGACTTGTTTGGGCTCATGAGAGGAGTAGAAAAACATCAAAAATTTCAGTCCTGCATGATTCTACCAAGAAATGTGTGTTCATTCAAACCGCTGGTTTTTGATAGTTTGGGCCCTATTGAATAATGAATGTTTTGAATTTTCTCCAAAAGTAAAGTAGTTGCAAACTCATCCTTTTAGAAACTTGTTTGGGCTGTTGAGAGGAGTAAAAAACCATCAAAAATTTCAATCCTGCATGATTCTACCAAGAAATGTGATTCTTCATTCAAAACGCTGGTTTTTGCTATTGGGCTCTATTGAATAATGAATGTTTTGAATTTTCTCCAAAAGTAAAGTAGTTGCAAACTCATCCTTTTAGAGACTTGTTTGGGCTCATGAGAGGAGTAGAAAAACATCAAAAATTTCAGTCCTGCACGATTCTACCAAGAAATGTGTGTTCATTCAAACCGCTGGTTTTTGATATTTTGGGCCCTATTGAATAATGAATGTTTTGAATTTTCTCCAAAAATAAAGTAGTTGCAAACTCATCCTTTTAGAAACTTGTTTGTGCTGTTGAGAGGAGTAAAAAACCATCAAAAATTTCAATCCTTCATGATTCTACCAAGAAATGTGATTCTTCATTCAAAACGCTGGTTTTTGCTATTGGGCTCTATTGAATAATGAATGTTTTGAATTTTCTCCAAAAGTAAAGTAGTTGCAAACTCATCCTTTTAGAGACTTGTTTGGGCTCATGAGAGGAGTAGAAAAACATCAAAAATTTCAGTCCTGCACGATTCTACCAAGAAATGTGTGTTCATTCAAACCGCTGGTTTTTGATATTTTGGGCCCTATTGAATAATGAATGTTTTGAATTTTCTCCAAAAATAAAGTAGTTGCAAACTCATCCTTTTAGAAACTTGTTTGGGCTGTTGAGAGGAGTAAAAAACCATCAAAAATTTCAATCCTGCATGATTCTACCAAGAAATGTGATTCTTTATTCAAAACCTGATTTTTGCTATTGGGCTCTATTGAATAATGAATGTTTTGAATTTTCTCCAAAAGTAAAGTAGTTGCAAACTCATGCTTTTAGAGACTTGTTTGGGCTCATGAGAGGAGTAGAAAAACATCAAAAATTTCAGTCCTGCATGATTCTACCAAGAAATGTGTGTTCATTGAAACCGCTGGTTTTTGATAGTTTGGGCCCTATTGAATAATGAATGTTTTGAATTTTCTCCAAAAGTAAAGTAGTTGCAAACTCATCCTTTTAGAAACTTGTTTGGGCTGTTGAGAGGAGTAAAAAACCATCAAAAATTTCAATCATGCATGATTCTACCAAGAAATGTGATTCTTCATTCAAAACGCTGGTTTTTGCTATTGGGCTCTTTTGAGTAATGAATGTTTTGAATTTTCTCCAAAAGTAAAGTAGTTGCAAACTCATGCTTTTAGAGACTTGTTTGGGCTCATGAGAGGAGTAAAAAAACATCAAAAATTTCAGTCCTGCATGATTCTACCAAGAAATGTGTGTTCATTCAAACCGCTGGTTTTTGATAGTTTGGGCCCTATTGAATAATGAATGTTTTGAATTTTCTCCAAAAGTAAAGTAGTTGCAAACTCATCCTTTTAGAAACTTGTTTGGGCTGTTGAGAGGAGTAAAAAACCATCAAAAATTTCAATCCTGCATGATTTTACCAAGAAATGTGATTCTTCATTTTAAAACCTGATTTTTGCTATTGGGCTCTATTGCATATTGAATGTTTTGAATTTTCTCCAAAAGTAAAGTAGTTGCAAACTCATGCTTTTAGAGACTTGTTTGGGCTCATGAGAGGAGTAGAAAAACATCAAAAATTTCAGTCCTGCATGATTCTTCCAAGAAATGTGTGTTCATTCAAACCGCTGGTTTTTGATAGTTTGAGCCCTATTGAATAATGAATGTTTTGAATTTTCTCCAAAAGTAAAGTAGTTGCAAACTCATCCTTTTAGAAACTTGTTTGGGCTGTTGAGAGGAGTAAAAAACCATCAAAAATTTCAATCCTGCATGATTCTACCAAGAAATGTGATTCTTCATTCAAAACCTGATTTTTGCTATTGGGCTCTATTGAATAATGAATGTTTTGAATTTTCTCCAAAAGTAAAGTAGTTGCAAACTCATGCTTTTAGAGACTTGTTTGGGCTCATGAGAGGAGTAGAAAAACATCAAAAATTTCAGTCCTGCATGATTCTACCAAGAAATGTGTGTTCATTGAAACCGCTGGTTTTTGATAGTTTGGGCCCTATTGAATAATGAATGTTTTGAATTTTCTCCAAAAGTAAAGTAGTTGCAAACTCATCCTTTTAGAAACTTGTTTGGGCTGTTGAGAGGAGTAAAAAACCATCAAAAATTTCAATCCTGCATGATTCTACCAAGAAATGTGATTCTTCATTCAAAACGCTGGTTTTTGCTATTGGGCTCTTTTGAGTAATGAATGTTTTGAATTTTCTCCAAAAGTAAAGTAGTTGCAAACTCATGCTTTTAGAGACTTGTTTGGGCTCATGAGAGGAGTAGAAAAACATCAAAAATTTCAGTCCTGCATGATTCTACCAAGAAATGTGTGTTCATTCAAACCGCTGGTTTTTGATAGTTTGGGCCCTATTGAATAATGAATGTTTTGAATTTTCTCCAAAAGTAAAGTAGTTGCAAACTCATCCTTTTAGAAACTTGTTTGGGCTGTTGAGAGGAGTAAAAAACCATCAAAAATTTCAATCCTGCATGATTTTACCAAGAAATGTGATTCTTCATTCAAAACCTGATTTTTGCTATTGGGCTCTATTGAATAATGAATGTTTTGAATTTTCTCCAAAAGTAAAGTAGTTGCAAACTCATGCTTTTAGAGACTTGTTTGGGCTCATGAGAGTAGTAGAAAAACATCAAAAATTTCAGTCCTGCATGATTCTACCAAGAAATGTGTGTTCATTGAAACCGCTGGTTTTTGATAGTTTGGGCCCTATTGAATAATGAATGTTTTGAATTTTCTCCAAAAGTAAAGTAGTTGCAAACTCATCCTTTTAGAAACTTGTTTGGGCTGTTGAGAGGAGTAAAAAACCATCAAAAATTTCAATCCTGCATGATTCTACCAAGAAATGTGATTCTTCATTCAAAACGCTGGTTTTTGCTATTGGGCTCTTTTGAGTAATGAATGTTTTGAATTTTCTCCAAAAGTAAAGTAGTTGCAAACTCATGCTTTTAGAGACTTGTTTGGGCTCATGAGAGGAGTAAAAAAACATCAAAAATTTCAGTCCTGCATGATTCTACCAAGAAATGTGTGTTCATTCAAACCGCTGGTTTTTGATAGTTTGGGCCCTATTGAATAATGAATGTTTTGAATTTTCTCCAAAAGTAAAGTAGTTGCAAACTCATGCTTTTAGAGACTTGTTTGGGCTCATGAGAGTAGTAGAAAAACATCAAAAATTTCAGTCCTGCATGATTCTACCAAGAAATGTGTGTTCATTGAAACCGCTGGTTTTTGATAGTTTGGGCCCTATTGAATAATGAATGTTTTGAATTTTCTCCAAAAGTAAAGTAGTTGCAAACTCATCCTTTTAGAAACTTGTTTGGGCTGTTGAGAGGAGTAAAAAACCATCAAAAATTTCAATCCTGCATGATTCTACCAAGAAATGTGATTCTTCATTCAAAACGCTGGTTTTTGCTATTGGGCTCTTTTGAGTAATGAATGTTTTGAATTTTCTCCAAAAGTAAAGTAGTTGCAAACTCATGCTTTTAGAGACTTGTTTGGGCTCATGAGAGGAGTAGAAAAACATCAAAAATTTCAGTCCTGCATGATTCTACCAAGAAATGTGTGTTCATTCAAACCGCTGGTTTTTGATAGTTTGGGCCCTATTGAATAATGAATGTTTTGAATTTTCTCCAAAAGTAAAGTAGTTGCAAACTCATCCTTTTAGAAACTTGTTTGGGCTGTTGAGAGGAGTAAAAAACCATCAAAAATTTCAATCCTGCATGATTCTACCAAGAAATGTGATTCTTCATTCAAAACGCTGGTTTTTGCTATTGGGCTCTATTGAATAATGAATGTTTTGAATTTTCTCCAAAAGTAAAGTAGTTGCAAACTCATCCTTTTAGAGACTTGTTTGGGCTCATGAGAGGAGTAGAAAAACATCAAAAATTTCAGTCCTGCACGATTCTACCAAGAAATGTGTGTTCATTCAAACCGCTGGTTTTTGATATTTTGGGCCCTATTGAATAATGAATGTTTTGAATTTTCTCCAAAAATAAAGTAGTTGCAAACTCATCCTTTTAGAAACTTGTTTGTGCTGTTGAGAGGAGTAAAAAACCATCAAAAATTTCAATCCTTCATGATTCTACCAAGAAATGTGATTCTTCATTCAAAACGCTGGTTTTTGCTATTGGGCTCTATTGAATAATGAATGTTTTGAATTTTCTCCAAAAGTAAAGTAGTTGCAAACTCATCCTTTTAGAGACTTGTTTGGGCTCATGAGAGGAGTAGAAAAACATCAAAAATTTCAGTCCTGCACGATTCTACCAAGAAATGTGTGTTCATTCAAACCGCTGGTTTTTGATATTTTGGGCCCTATTGAATAATGAATGTTTTGAATTTTCTCCAAAAATAAAGTAGTTGCAAACTCATCCTTTTAGAAACTTGTTTGGGCTGTTGAGAGGAGTAAAAAACCATCAAAAATTTCAATCCTGCATGATTCTACCAAGAAATGTGATTCTTTATTCAAAACCTGATTTTTGCTATTGGGCTCTATTGAATAATGAATGTTTTGAATTTTCTCCAAAAGTAAAGTAGTTGCAAACTCATGCTTTTAGAGACTTGTTTGGGCTCATGAGAGGAGTAGAAAAACATCAAAAATTTCAGTCCTGCATGATTCTACCAAGAAATGTGTGTTCATTGAAACCGCTGGTTTTTGATAG
The DNA here is from genome assembly GCF_039654945.1 of Dendrobates tinctorius. NCBI lineage: Eukaryota > Metazoa > Chordata > Amphibia > Anura > Dendrobatidae > Dendrobates > Dendrobates tinctorius. The sequence continues at coordinate 10,745,907 of NW_027361701.1, read as the reverse complement.
TTTGGGCCCTATTGAATAATGAATGTTTTGAATTTTCTCCAAAAGTAAAGTAGTTGCAAACTCATCCTTTTAGAAACTTGTTTGGGCTGTTGAGAGGAGTAAAAAACCATCAAAAATTTCAATCATGCATGATTCTACCAAGAAATGTGATTCTTCATTCAAAACGCTGGTTTTTGCTATTGGGCTCTTTTGAGTAATGAATGTTTTGAATTTTCTCCAAAAGTAAAGTAGTTGCAAACTCATGCTTTTAGAGACTTGTTTGGGCTCATGAGAGGAGTAAAAAAACATCAAAAATTTCAGTCCTGCATGATTCTACCAAGAAATGTGTGTTCATTGAAACCGCTGGTTTTTGATAGTTTGGGCCCTATTGAATAATGAATGTTTTGAATTTTCTCCAAAAGTAAAGTAGTTGCAAACTCATCCTTTTAGAAACTTGTTTGGGCTGTTGAGAGGAGTAAAAAACCATCAAAAATTTCAATCCTGCATGATTCTACCAAGAAATGTGATTCTTCATTCAAAACGCTGGTTTTTGCTATTGGGCTCTTTTGAGTAATGAATGTTTTGAATTTTCTCCAAAAGTAAAGTAGTTGCAAACTCATGCTTTTAGAGACTTGTTTGGGCTCATGAGAGGAGTAAAAAAACATCAAAAATTTCAGTCCTGCATGATTCTACCAAGAAATGTGTGTTCATTCAAACCGCTGGTTTTTGATAGTTTGGGCCCTATTGAATAATGAATGTTTTGAATTTTCTCCAAAAGTAAAGTAGTTGCAAACTCATGCTTTTAGAGACTTGTTTGGGCTCATGAGAGTAGTAGAAAAACATCAAAAATTTCAGTCCTGCATGATTCTACCAAGAAATGTGTGTTCATTGAAACCGCTGGTTTTTGATAGTTTGGGCCCTATTGAATAATGAATGTTTTGAATTTTCTCCAAAAGTAAAGTAGTTGCAAACTCATCCTTTTAGAAACTTGTTTGGGCTGTTGAGAGGAGTAAAAAACCATCAAAAATTTCAATCCTGCATGATTCTACCAAGAAATGTGATTCTTCATTCAAAATGCTGGTTTTTGCTATTGGGCTCTTTTGAGTAATGAATGTTTTGAATTTTCTCCAAAAGTAAAGTAGTTGCAAACTCATGCTTTTAGAGACTTGTTTGGGCTCATGAGAGGAGTAGAAAAACATCAAAAATTTCAGTCCTGCATGATTCTACCAAGAAATGTGTGTTCATTCAAACCGCTGGTTTTTGATAGTTTGGGCCCTATTGAATAATGAATGTTTTGAATTTTCTCCAAAAGTAAAGTAGTTGCAAACTCATCCTTTTAGAAACTTGTTTGGGCTGTTGAGAGGAGTAAAAAACCATCAAAAATTTCAATCCTGCATGATTCTACCAAGAAATGTGATTCTTCATTCAAAACGCTGGTTTTTGCTATTGGGCTCTATTGAATAATGAATGTTTTGAATTTTCTCCAAAAGTAAAGTAGTTGCAAACTCATCCTTTTAGAGACTTGTTTGGGCTCATGAGAGGAGTAGAAAAACATCAAAAATTTCAGTCCTGCACGATTCTACCAAGAAATGTGTGTTCATTCAAACCGCTGGTTTTTGATATTTTGGGCCCTATTGAATAATGAATGTTTTGAATTTTCTCCAAAAATAAAGTAGTTGCAAACTCATCCTTTTAGAAACTTGTTTGTGCTGTTGAGAGGAGTAAAAAACCATCAAAAATTTCAATCCTTCATGATTCTACCAAGAAATGTGATTCTTCATTCAAAACGCTGGTTTTTGCTATTGGGCTCTATTGAATAATGAATGTTTTGAATTTTCTCCAAAAGTAAAGTAGTTGCAAACTCATCCTTTTAGAGACTTGTTTGGGCTCATGAGAGGAGTAGAAAAACATCAAAAATTTCAGTCCTGCACGATTCTACCAAGAAATGTGTGTTCATTCAAACCGCTGGTTTTTGATATTTTGGGCCCTATTGAATAATGAATGTTTTGAATTTTCTCCAAAAATAAAGTAGTTGCAAACTCATCCTTTTAGAAACTTGTTTGGGCTGTTGAGAGGAGTAAAAAACCATCAAAAATTTCAATCCTGCATGATTCTACCAAGAAATGTGATTCTTTATTCAAAACCTGATTTTTGCTATTGGGCTCTATTGAATAATGAATGTTTTGAATTTTCTCCAAAAGTAAAGTAGTTGCAAACTCATGCTTTTAGAGACTTGTTTGGGCTCATGAGAGGAGTAGAAAAACATCAAAAATTTCAGTCCTGCATGATTCTACCAAGAAATGTGTGTTCATTGAAACCGCTGGTTTTTGATAGTTTGGGCCCTATTGAATAATGAATGTTTTGAATTTTCTCCAAAAGTAAAGTAGTTGCAAACTCATCCTTTTAGAAACTTGTTTGGGCTGTTGAGAGGAGTAAAAAACCATCAAAAATTTCAATCATGCATGATTCTACCAAGAAATGTGATTCTTCATTCAAAACGCTGGTTTTTGCTATTGGGCTCTTTTGAGTAATGAATGTTTTGAATTTTCTCCAAAAGTAAAGTAGTTGCAAACTCATGCTTTTAGAGACTTGTTTGGGCTCATGAGAGGAGTAAAAAAACATCAAAAATTTCAGTCCTGCATGATTCTACCAAGAAATGTGTGTTCATTCAAACCGCTGGTTTTTGATAGTTTGGGCCCTATTGAATAATGAATGTTTTGAATTTTCTCCAAAAGTAAAGTAGTTGCAAACTCATCCTTTTAGAAACTTGTTTGGGCTGTTGAGAGGAGTAAAAAACCATCAAAAATTTCAATCCTGCATGATTTTACCAAGAAATGTGATTCTTCATTTTAAAACCTGATTTTTGCTATTGGGCTTTATTGCATATTGAATGTTTTGAATTTTCTCCAAAAGTAAAGTAGTTGCAAACTCATGCTTTTAGAGACTTGTTTGGGCTCATGAGAGGAGTAGAAAAACATCAAAAATTTCAGTCCTGCATGATTCTTCCAAGAAATGTGTGTTCATTCAAACCGCTGGTTTTTGATAGTTTGAGCCCTATTGAATAATGAATGTTTTGAATTTTCTCCAAAAGTAAAGTAGTTGCAAACTCATCCTTTTAGAAACTTGTTTGGGCTGTTGAGAGGAGTAAAAAACCATCAAAAATTTCAATCCTGCATGATTCTACCAAGAAATGTGATTCTTCATTCAAAACCTGATTTTTGCTATTGGGCTCTATTGAATAATGAATGTTTTGAATTTTCTCCAAAAGTAAAGTAGTTGCAAACTCATGCTTTTAGAGACTTGTTTGGGCTCATGAGAGGAGTAGAAAAACATCAAAAATTTCAGTCCTGCATGATTCTACCAAGAAATGTGTGTTCATTGAAACCGCTGGTTTTTGATAGTTTGGGCCCTATTGAATAATGAATGTTTTGAATTTTCTCCAAAAGTAAAGTAGTTGCAAACTCATCCTTTTAGAAACTTGTTTGGGCTGTTGAGAGGAGTAAAAAACCATCAAAAATTTCAATCCTGCATGATTCTACCAAGAAATGTGATTCTTCATTCAAAACGCTGGTTTTTGCTATTGGGCTCTTTTGAGTAATGAATGTTTTGAATTTTCTCCAAAAGTAAAGTAGTTGCAAACTCATGCTTTTAGAGACTTGTTTGGGCTCATGAGAGGAGTAGAAAAACATCAAAAATTTCAGTCCTGCATGATTCTACCAAGAAATGTGTGTTCATTCAAACCGCTGGTTTTTGATAGTTTGGGCCCTATTGAATAATGAATGTTTTGAATTTTCTCCAAAAGTAAAGTAGTTGCAAACTCATCCTTTTAGAAACTTGTTTGGGCTGTTGAGAGGAGTAAAAAACCATCAAAAATTTCAATCCTGCATGATTTTACCAAGAAATGTGATTCTTCATTCAAAACCTGATTTTTGCTATTGGGCTCTATTGAATAATGAATGTTTTGAATTTTCTCCAAAAGTAAAGTAGTTGCAAACTCATGCTTTTAGAGACTTGTTTGGGCTCATGAGAGTAGTAGAAAAACATCAAAAATTTCAGTCCTGCATGATTCTACCAAGAAATGTGTGTTCATTGAAACCGCTGGTTTTTGATAGTTTGGGCCCTATTGAATAATGAATGTTTTGAATTTTCTCCAAAAGTAAAGTAGTTGCAAACTCATCCTTTTAGAAACTTGTTTGGGCTGTTGAGAGGAGTAAAAAACCATCAAAAATTTCAATCCTGCATGATTCTACCAAGAAATGTGATTCTTCATTCAAAACGCTGGTTTTTGCTATTGGGCTCTTTTGAGTAATGAATGTTTTGAATTTTCTCCAAAAGTAAAGTAGTTGCAAACTCATGCTTTTAGAGACTTGTTTGGGCTCATGAGAGGAGTAAAAAAACATCAAAAATTTCAGTCCTGCATGATTCTACCAAGAAATGTGTGTTCATTCAAACCGCTGGTTTTTGATAGTTTGGGCCCTATTGAATAATGAATGTTTTGAATTTTCTCCAAAAGTAAAGTAGTTGCAAACTCATGCTTTTAGAGACTTGTTTGGGCTCATGAGAGTAGTAGAAAAACATCAAAAATTTCAGTCCTGCATGATTCTACCAAGAAATGTGTGTTCATTGAAACCGCTGGTTTTTGATAGTTTGGGCCCTATTGAATAATGAATGTTTTGAATTTTCTCCAAAAGTAAAGTAGTTGCAAACTCATCCTTTTAGAAACTTGTTTGGGCTGTTGAGAGGAGTAAAAAACCATCAAAAATTTCAATCCTGCATGATTCTACCAAGAAATGTGATTCTTCATTCAAAACGCTGGTTTTTGCTATTGGGCTCTTTTGAGTAATGAATGTTTTGAATTTTCTCCAAAAGTAAAGTAGTTGCAAACTCATGCTTTTAGAGACTTGTTTGGGCTCATGAGAGGAGTAGAAAAACATCAAAAATTTCAGTCCTGCATGATTCTACCAAGAAATGTGTGTTCATTCAAACCGCTGGTTTTTGATAGTTTGGGCCCTATTGAATAATGAATGTTTTGAATTTTCTCCAAAAGTAAAGTAGTTGCAAACTCATCCTTTTAGAAACTTGTTTGGGCTGTTGAGAGGAGTAAAAAACCATCAAAAATTTCAATCCTGCATGATTCTACCAAGAAATGTGATTCTTCATTCAAAACGCTGGTTTTTGCTATTGGGCTCTATTGAATAATGAATGTTTTGAATTTTCTCCAAAAGTAAAGTAGTTGCAAACTCATCCTTTTAGAGACTTGTTTGGGCTCATGAGAGGAGTAGAAAAACATCAAAAATTTCAGTCCTGCACGATTCTACCAAGAAATGTGTGTTCATTCAAACCGCTGGTTTTTGATATTTTGGGCCCTATTGAATAATGAATGTTTTGAATTTTCTCCAAAAATAAAGTAGTTGCAAACTCATCCTTTTAGAAACTTGTTTGTGCTGTTGAGAGGAGTAAAAAACCATCAAAAATTTCAATCCTTCATGATTCTACCAAGAAATGTGATTCTTCATTCAAAACGCTGGTTTTTGCTATTGGGCTCTATTGAATAATGAATGTTTTGAATTTTCTCCAAAAGTAAAGTAGTTGCAAACTCATCCTTTTAGAGACTTGTTTGGGCTCATGAGAGGAGTAGAAAAACATCAAAAATTTCAGTCCTGCACGATTCTACCAAGAAATGTGTGTTCATTCAAACCGCTGGTTTTTGATATTTTGGGCCCTATTGAATAATGAATGTTTTGAATTTTCTCCAAAAATAAAGTAGTTGCAAACTCATCCTTTTAGAAACTTGTTTGGGCTGTTGAGAGGAGTAAAAAACCATCAAAAATTTCAATCCTGCATGATTCTACCAAGAAATGTGATTCTTTATTCAAAACCTGATTTTTGCTATTGGGCTCTATTGAATAATGAATGTTTTGAATTTTCTCCAAAAGTAAAGTAGTTGCAAACTCATGCTTTTAGAGACTTGTTTGGGCTCATGAGAGGAGTAGAAAAACATCAAAAATTTCAGTCCTGCATGATTCTACCAAGAAATGTGTGTTCATTGAAACCGCTGGTTTTTGATAGTTTGGGCCCTATTGAATAATGAATGTTTTGAATTTTCTCCAAAAGTAAAGTAGTTGCAAACTCATCCTTTTAGAAACTTGTTTGGGCTGTTGAGAGGAGTAAAAAACCATCAAAAATTTCAATCATGCATGATTCTACCAAGAAATGTGATTCTTCATTCAAAACGCTGGTTTTTGCTATTGGGCTCTTTTGAGTAATGAATGTTTTGAATTTTCTCCAAAAGTAAAGTAGTTGCAAACTCATGCTTTTAGAGACTTGTTTGGGCTCATGAGAGGAGTAAAAAAACATCAAAAATTTCAGTCCTGCATGATTCTACCAAGAAATGTGTGTTCATTCAAACCGCTGGTTTTTGATAGTTTGGGCCCTATTGAATAATGAATGTTTTGAATTTTCTCCAAAAGTAAAGTAGTTGCAAACTCATCCTTTTAGAAACTTGTTTGGGCTGTTGAGAGGAGTAAAAAACCATCAAAAATTTCAATCCTGCATGATTTTACCAAGAAATGTGATTCTTCATTTTAAAACCTGATTTTTGCTATTGGGCTCTATTGCATATTGAATGTTTTGAATTTTCTCCAAAAGTAAAGTAGTTGCAAACTCATGCTTTTAGAGACTTGTTTGGGCTCATGAGAGGAGTAGAAAAACATCAAAAATTTCAGTCCTGCATGATTCTTCCAAGAAATGTGTGTTCATTCAAACCGCTGGTTTTTGATAGTTTGAGCCCTATTGAATAATGAATGTTTTGAATTTTCTCCAAAAGTAAAGTAGTTGCAAACTCATCCTTTTAGAAACTTGTTTGGGCTGTTGAGAGGAGTAAAAAACCATCAAAAATTTCAATCCTGCATGATTCTACCAAGAAATGTGATTCTTCATTCAAAACCTGATTTTTGCTATTGGGCTCTATTGAATAATGAATGTTTTGAATTTTCTCCAAAAGTAAAGTAGTTGCAAACTCATGCTTTTAGAGACTTGTTTGGGCTCATGAGAGGAGTAGAAAAACATCAAAAATTTCAGTCCTGCATGATTCTACCAAGAAATGTGTGTTCATTGAAACCGCTGGTTTTTGATAGTTTGGGCCCTATTGAATAATGAATGTTTTGAATTTTCTCCAAAAGTAAAGTAGTTGCAAACTCATCCTTTTAGAAACTTGTTTGGGCTGTTGAGAGGAGTAAAAAACCATCAAAAATTTCAATCCTGCATGATTCTACCAAGAAATGTGATTCTTCATTCAAAACGCTGGTTTTTGCTATTGGGCTCTTTTGAGTAATGAATGTTTTGAATTTTCTCCAAAAGTAAAGTAGTTGCAAACTCATGCTTTTAGAGACTTGTTTGGGCTCATGAGAGGAGTAGAAAAACATCAAAAATTTCAGTCCTGCATGATTCTACCAAGAAATGTGTGTTCATTCAAACCGCTGGTTTTTGATAGTTTGGGCCCTATTGAATAATGAATGTTTTGAATTTTCTCCAAAAGTAAAGTAGTTGCAAACTCATCCTTTTAGAAACTTGTTTGGGCTGTTGAGAGGAGTAAAAAACCATCAAAAATTTCAATCCTGCATGATTTTACCAAGAAATGTGATTCTTCATTCAAAACCTGATGTTTGCTATTGGGCTCTATTGAATAATGAATGTTTTGAATTTTCTCCAAAAGTAAAGTAGTTGCAAACTCATGCTTTTAGAGACTTGTTTGGGCTCATGAGAGTAGTAGAAAAACATCAATAATTTCAGTCCTGCATGATTCTACCAAGAAATGTGTGTTCATTGAAACCGCTGGTTTTTGATAGTTTGGGCCCTATTGAATAATGAATGTTTTGAATTTTCTCCAAAAGTAAAGTAGTTGCAAACTCATCCTTTTAGAAACTTGTTTGGGCTGTTGAGAGGAGTAAAAAACCATCAAAAATTTCAATCCTGCATGATTCTACCAAGAAATGTGATTCTTCATTCAAAACGCTGGTTTTTGCTATTGGGCTCTTTTGAGTAATGAATGTTTTGAATTTTCTCCAAAAGTAAAGTAGTTGCAAACTCATGCTTTTAGAGACTTGTTTGGGCTCATGAGAGGAGTAGAAAAACATCAAAAATTTCAGTCCTGCATGATTCTACCAAGAAATGTGTGTTCATTCAAACCGCTGGTTTTTGATAGTTTGGGCCCTATTGAATAATGAATGTTTTGAATTTTCTCCAAAAGTAAAGTAGTTGCAAACTCATCCTTTTAGAAACTTGTTTGGGCTGTTGAGAGGAGTAAAAAACCATCAAAAATTTCAATCCTGCATGATTCTACCAAGAAATGTGATTCTTCATTCAAAACGCTGGTTTTTGCTATTGGGCTCTATTGAATAATGAATGTTTTGAATTTTCTCCAAAAGTAAAGTAGTTGCAAACTCATCCTTTTAGAGACTTGTTTGGGCTCATGAGAGGAGTAGAAAAACATCAAAAATTTCAGTCCTGCACGATTCTACCAAGAAATGTGTGTTCATTCAAACCGCTGGTTTTTGATATTTTGGGCCCTATTGAATAATGAATGTTTTGAATTTTCTCCAAAATTAAAGTAGTTGCAAACTCATCCTTTTAGAAACTTGTTTGGGCTGTTGAGAGGAGTAAAAAACCATCAAAAATTTCAATCCTTCATGATTCTACCAAGAAATGTGATTCTTCATTCAAAACGCTGGTTTTTGCTATTGGGCTCTATTGAATAATGAATGTTTTGAATTTTCTCCAAAAGTAAAGTAGTTGCAAACTCATCCTTTTAGAGACTTGTTTGGGCTCATGAGAGGAGTAGAAAAACATCAAAAATTTCAGTCCTGCACGATTCTACCAAGAAATGTGTGTTCATTCAAACCGCTGGTTTTTGATATTTTGGGCCCTATTGAATAATGAATGTTTTGAATTTTCTCCAAAAATAAAGTAGTTGCAAACTCATCCTTTTAGAAACTTGTTTGGGCTGTTGAGAGGAGTAAAAAACCATCAAAAATTTCAATCCTGCATGATTCTACCAAGAAATGTGATTCTTTATTCAAAACCTGATTTTTGCTATTGGGCTCTATTGAATAATGAATGTTTTGAATTTTCTCCAAAAGTAAAGTAGTTGCAAACTCATGCTTTTAGAGACTTGTTTGGGCTCATGAGAGGAGTAGAAAAACATCAAAAATTTCAGTCCTGCATGATTCTACCAAGAAATGTGTGTTCATTGAAACCGCTGGTTTTTGATAGTTTGGGCCCTATTGAATAATGAATGTTTTGAATTTTCTCCAAAAGTAAAGTAGTTGCAAACTCATCCTTTTAGAAACTTGTTTGGGCTGTTGAGAGGAGTAAAAAACCATCAAAAATTTCAATCCTGCATGATTCTACCAAGAAATGTGATTCTTCATTCAAAACGCTGGTTTTTGCTATTGGGCTCTTTTGAGTAATGAATGTTTTGAATTTTCTCCAAAAGTAAAGTAGTTGCAAACTCATGCTTTTAGAGACTTGTTTGGGCTCATGAGAGGAGTAAAAAAACATCAAAAATTTCAGTCCTGCATGATTCTACCAAGAAATGTGTGTTCATTCAAACCGCTGGTTTTTGATAGTTTGGGCCCTATTGAATAATGAATGTTTTGAATTTTCTCCAAAAGTAAAGTAGTTGCAAACTCATCCTTTTAGAAACTTGTTTGGGCTGTTGAGAGGAGTAAAAAACCATCAAAAATTTCAATCCTGCATGATTTTACCAAGAAATGTGATTCTTCATTTTAAAACCTGATTTTTGCTATTGGGCTCTATTGCATATTGAATGTTTTGAATTTTCTCCAAAAGTAAAGTAGTTGCAAACTCATGCTTTTAGAGACTTGTTTGGGCTCATGAGAGGAGTAGAAAAACATCAAAAATTTCAGTCCTGCATGATTCTTCCAAGAAATGTGTGTTCATTCAAACCGCTGGTTTTTGATAGTTTGAGCCCTATTGAATAATGAATGTTTTGAATTTTCTCCAAAAGTAAAGTAGTTGCAAACTCATCCTTTTAGAAACTTGTTTGGGCTGTTGAGAGGAGTAAAAAACCATCAAAAATTTCAATCCTGCATGATTCTACCAAGAAATGTGATTCTTCATTCAAAACCTGATTTTTGCTATTGGGCTCTATTGAATAATGAATGTTTTGAATTTTCTCCAAAAGTAAAGTAGTTGCAAACTCATGCTTTTAGAGACTTGTTTGGGCTCATGAGAGGAGTAGAAAAACATCAAAAATTTCAGTCCTGCATGATTCTACCAAGAAATGTGTGTTCATTGAAACCGCTGGTTTTTGATAGTTTGGGCCCTATTGAATAATGAATGTTTTGAATTTTCTCCAAAAGTAAAGTAGTTGCAAACTCATCCTTTTAGAAACTTGTTTGGGCTGTTGAGAGGAGTAAAAAACCATCAAAAATTTCAATCCTGCATGATTCTACCAAGAAATGTGATTCTTCATTCAAAACGCTGGTTTTTGCTATTGGGCTCTTTTGAGTAATGAATGTTTTGAATTTTCTCCAAAAGTAAAGTAGTTGCAAACTCATGCTTTTAGAGACTTGTTTGGGCTCATGAGAGGAGTAGAAAAACATCAAAAATTTCAGTCCTGCATGATTCTACCAAGAAATGTGTGTTCATTCAAACCGCTGGTTTTTGATAGTTTGGGCCCTATTGAATAATGAATGTTTTGAATTTTCTCCAAAAGTAAAGTAGTTGCAAACTCATCCTTTTAGAAACTTGTTTGGGCTGTTGAGAGGAGTAAAAAACCATCAAAAATTTCAATCCTGCATGATTTTACCAAGAAATGTGATTCTTCATTCAAAACCTGATTTTTGCTATTGGGCTCTATTGAATAATGAATGTTTTGAATTTTCTCCAAAAGTAAAGTAGTTGCAAACTCATGCTTTTAGAGACTTGTTTGGGCTCATGAGAGTAGTAGAAAAACATCAAAAATTTCAGTCCTGCATGATTCTACCAAGAAATGTGTGTTCATTGAAACCGCTGGTTTTTGATAGTTTGGGCCCTATTGAATAATGAATGTTTTGAATTTTCTCCAAAAGTAAAGTAGTTGCAAACTCATCCTTTTAGAAACTTGTTTGGGCTGTTGAGAGGAGTAAAAAACCATCAAAAATTTCAATCCTGCATGATTCTACCAAGAAATGTGATTCTTCATTCAAAACGCTGGTTTTTGCTATTGGGCTCTTTTGAGTAATGAATGTTTTGAATTTTCTCCAAAAGTAAAGTAGTTGCAAACTCATGCTTTTAGAGACTTGTTTGGGCTCATGAGAGGAGTAGAAAAACATCAAAAATTTCAGTCCTGCATGATTCTACCAAGAAATGTGTGTTCATTCAAACCGCTGGTTTTTGATAGTTTGGGCCCTATTGAATAATGAATGTTTTGAATTTTCTCCAAAAGTAAAGTAGTTGCAAACTCATCCTTTTAGAAACTTGTTTGGGCTGTTGAGAGGAGTAAAAAACCATCAAAAATTTCAATCCTGCATGATTCTACCAAGAAATGTGATTCTTCATTCAAAACGCTGGTTTTTGCTATTGGGCTCTATTGAATAATGAATGTTTTGAATTTTCTCCAAAAGTAAAGTAGTTGCAAACTCATCCTTTTAGAGACTTGTTTGGGCTCATGAGAGGAGTAGAAAAACATCAAAAATTTCAGTCCTGCACGATTCTACCAAGAAATGTGTGTTCATTCAAACCGCTGGTTTTTGATATTTTGGGCCCTATTGAATAATGAATGTTTTGAATTTTCTCCAAAAATAAAGTAGTTGCAAACTCATCCTTTTAGAAACTTGTTTGGGCTGTTGAGAGGAGTAAAAAACCATCAAAAATTTCAATCCTGCATGATTTTACCAAGAAATGTGATTCTTCATTCAAAACCTGATTTTTGCTATTGGGCTCTATTGAATAGTGAATGTTTTGAATTTTCTCCAAAAGTAAAGTAGTTGCAAACTCATGCTTTTAGAGACTTGTTTGGGCTCATGAGAGGAGTAGAAAAACATCAAAAATTTCAGTCCTGCATGATTCTACCAAGAAATGTGTGTTCATTGAAACCGCTGGTTTTTGATAGTTTGGGCCCTATTGAATAATGAATGTTTTGAATTTTCTCCAAAAGTAAAGTAGTTGCAAACTCATCCTTTTAGAAACTTGTTTGGGCTGTTGAGAGGAGTAAAAAACCATCAAAAATTTCAATCCTGCATGATTCTACCAAGAAATGTGATTCTTCATTCAAAACCTGATTTTTGCTATTGGGCTCTATTGAATAATGAATGTTTTGAATTTTCTCCAAAAGTAAAGTAGTTGCAAACTCATGCTTTTAGAGACTTGTTTGGGCTCATGAGAGGAGTAGAAAAACATCAAAAATTTCAGTCCTGCATGATTCTACCAAGAAATGTGTGTTCATTCAAACCGCTGGTTTTTGATAGTTTGGGCCCTATTGAATAATGAATGTTTTGAATTTTCTCCAAAAGTAAAGTAGTTGCAAACTCATCCTTTTAGAAACTTGTTTGGGGTGTTGAGAGGAGTAAAAAACCATCAAAAATTTCAATCCTGCATGATTCTACCAAGAAATGTGATTCTTCATTCAAAACGCTGGTTTTTGCTTTTGGGCTCTATTGAATAATGAATGTTTTGAATTTTCTCCAAAAGTAAAGTAGTTGCAAACTCATGCTTTTAGAGACTTGTTTGGGCTCATGAGAGGAGTAGAAAAACATCAAAAATTTCAGTCCTGCATGATTCTACCAAGAAATGTGTGTTCATTGAAACCGCTGGTTTTTGATAGTTTGGGCCCTATTGAATAATGAATGTTTTGAATTTTCTCCAAAAGTAAAGTAGTTGCAAACTCATCATTTTAGAAACTTGTTTGGGCTGTTGAGAGGAGTAAAAAACCATCAAAAATTTCAATCCTGCATGATTCTACCAAGAAATGTGATTCTTCATTCAAAACGCTGGTTTTTGCTATTGGGCTCTTTTGAGTAATGAATGTTTTGAATTTTCTCCAAAAGTAAAGTAGTTGCAAACTCATGCTTTTAGAGACTTGTTTGGGCTCATGAGAGGAGTAGAAAAACATCAAAAATTTCAGTCCTGCATGATTCTACCAAGAAATGTGTGTTCATTCAAACCGCTGGTTTTTGATAGTTTGGGCCCTATTGAATAATGAATGTTTTGAATTTTCTCCAAAAGTAAAGTAGTTGCAAACTCATCCTTTTAGAAACTTGTTTGGGCTGTTGAGAGGAGTAAAAAACCATCAAAAATTTCAATCCTGCATGATTTTACCAAGAAATGTGATTCTTCATTTTAAAACCTGATTTTTGCTATTGGGCTCTATTGAATAATGAATGTTTTGAATTTTCTCCAAAAGTAAAGTAGTTGCAAACTCATGCTTTTAGAGACTTGTTTGGGCTCATGAGAGTAGAAAAACATCAAAAATTTCAGTCCTGCATGATTCTTCCAAGAAATGTGTGTTCATTCAAACCGCTGGTTTTTGATAGTTTGGGCCCTATTGAATAATGAATGTTTTGAATTTTCTCCAAAAGTAAAGTAGTTGCAATCTCATCCTTTTAGAAACTTGTTTGGGCTGTTGAGAGGAGTAAAAAACCATCAAAAATTTCAATCCTGCATGATTCTACCAAGAAATGTGATTCTTCATTCAAAACGCTGGTTTTTGCTATTGGGCTCTTTTGAGTAATGAATGTTTTGAATTTTCTCCAAAAGTAAAGTAGTTGCAAACTCATGCTTTTAGAGACTTGTTTGGGCTCATGAGAGGAGTAGAAAAACATCAAAAATTTCAGTCCTGCATGATTCTACCAAGAAATGTGTGTTCATTCAAACCGCTGGTTTTTGATAGTTTGGGCCCTATTGAATAATGAATGTTTTGAATTTTCTCCAAAAGTAAAGTAGTTGCAAACTCATCCTTTTAGAAACTTGTTTGGGCTGTTGAGAGGAGTAAAAAACCATCAAAAATTTCAATCCTGCATGATTTTACCAAGAAATGTGATTCTTCATTCAAAACCTGATTTTTGCTATTGGGCTCTATTGAATAATGAATGTTTTGAATTTTCTCCAAAAGTAAAGTAGTTGCAAACTCATGCTTTTAGAGACTTGTTTGGGCTCATGAGAGGAGTAGAAAAACATCAAAAATTTCAGTCCTGCATGATTCTACCAAGAAATGTGTGTTCATTGAAACCGCTGGTTTTTGATAGTTTGGGCCCTATTGAATAATGAATGTTTTGAATTTTCTCCAAAAGTAAAGTAGTTGCAAACTCATCCTTTTAGAAACTTGTTTGGGCTGTTGAGAGGAGTAAAAAACCATCAAAAATTTCAATCCTGCATGATTCTACCAAGAAATGTGATTCTTCATTCAAAACGCTGGTTTTTGCTATTGGGCTCTTTTGAGTAATGAATGTTTTGAATTTTCTCCAAAAGTAAAGTAGTTGCAAACTCATGCTTTTAGAGACTTGTTTGGGCTCATGAGAGGAGTAGAAAAACATCAAAAATTTCAGTCCTGCATGATTCTACCAAGAAATGTGTGTTCATTCAAACCGCTGGTTTTTGATAGTTTGGGCCCTATTGAATAATGAATGTTTTGAATTTTCTCCAAAAGTAAAGTAGTTGCAAACTCATCCTTTTAGAAACTTGTTTGGACTGTTGAGAGGAGTAAAAAACCATCAAAAATTTCAATCCTGCATGATTTTACCAAGAAATGTGATTCTTCATTCAAAACCTGAATTTTGCTATTGGGCTCTATTGAATAATGAATGTTTTGAATTTTCTACAAAAGTAAAGTAGTTGCAAACTCATGCTTTTAGAGACTTGTTTGGGCTCATGAGAGGAGTAGAAAAACATCAAAAATTTCAGTCCTGCATGATTCTACCAAGAAATGTGTGTTCATTGAAACCGCTGGTTTTTGATAGTTTGGGCCCTATTGAATAATGAATGTTTTGAATTTTCTCCAAAAGTAAAGTAGTTGCAAACTCATCCTTTTAGAAACTTGTTTGGGCTGTTGAGAGGAGTAAAAAACCATCAAAAATTTCAATCCTGCATGATTCTACCAAGAAATGTGATTCTTCATTCAAAACGCTGGTTTTTGCTATTGGGCTCTTTTGAGTAATGAATGTTTTGAATTTTCTCCAAAAGTAAAGTAGTTGCAAACTCATGCTTTTAGAGACTTGTTTGGGCTCATGAGAGGAGTAAAAAAACATCAAAAATTTCAGTCCTGCATGATTCTACCAAGAAATGTGTGTTCATTCAAACCGCTGGTTTTTGATAGTTTGGGCCCTATTGAATAATGAATGTTTTGAATTTTCTCCAAAAGTAAAGTAGTTGCAAACTCATCCTTTTAGAAACTTGTTTGGGCTTTTGAGAGGAGTAAAAAACCATCAAAAATTTCAATCCTGCATGATTTTACCAAGAAATGTGATTCTTCATTTTAAAACCTGATTTTTGCTATTGGGCTCTATTGAATAATGAATGTTTTGAATTTTCTCCAAAAGTAAAGTAGTTGCAAACTCATGCTTTTAGAGACTTGTTTGGGCTCATGAGAGGAGTAGAAAAACATCAAAAATTTCAGTCCTGCATGATTCTTCCAAGAAATGTGTGTTCATTCAAACCGCTGTTTTTTGATAGTTTGGGCCCTATTGAATAATGAATGTTTTGAATTTTCTCCAAAAGTAAAGTAGTTGCAAACTCATCCTTTTAGAAACTTGTTTGGGCTGTTGAGAGGAGTAAAAAACCATCAAAAATTTCAATCCTGCATGATTCTACCAAGAAATGTGATTCTTCATTCAAAACGCTGGTTTTTGCTATTGGGCTCTATTGAATAATGAATGTTTTGAATTTTCTCCAAAAGTAAAGTAGTTGCAAACTCATGCTTTTAGAGACTTGTTTGGGCTCATGAGAGGAGTAGAAAAACATCAAAAATTTCAGTCCTGCATGATTCTACCAAGAAATGTGTGTTCATTGAAACCGCTGGTTTTTGATAGTTTGGGCCCTATTGAATAATGAATGTTTTGAATTTTCTCCAAAAGTAAAGTAGTTGCAAACTCATCCTTTTAGAATCTTGTTTGGGCTGTTGAGAGGAGTAAAAAACCATCAAAAATTTCAATCCTGCATGATTCTACCAAGAAATGTGATTCTTCATTCAAAACGCTGGTTTTTGCTATTGGGCTCTTTTGAGTAATGAATGTTTTGAATTTTCTCCAAAAGTAAAGTAGTTGCAAACTCATGCTTTTGGAGACTTGTTTGGGCTCATGAGAGGAGTAAAAAAACATCAAAAATTTCAGTCCTGCATGATTCTACCAAGAAATGTGTGTTCATTGAAACCGCTGGTTTTTGATAGTTTGGGCCCTATTGAATAATGAATGTTTTGAATTTTCTCCAAAAGTAAAGTAGTTGCAAACTCATCCTTTTAGAAACTTGTTTGGGCTGTTGAGAGGAGTAAAAAACCATCAAAAATTTCAATCCTGCATGATTCTACCAAGAAATGTGATTCTTCATTCAAAACCTGATTTTTGCTATTGGGCTCTATTGAATAATGAATGTTTTGAATTTTCTCCAAAAGTAAAGTAGTTGCAAACTCATGCTTTTAGAGACTTGTTTGGGCTCATGAGAGGAGTAGAAAAACATCAAAAATTTCAGTCCTGCATGATTCTACCAAGAAATGTGTGTTCATTGAAACCGCTGGTTTTTGATAGTTTGGGCCCTATTGAATAATGAATGCTTTGAATTTTCTCCAAAAGTAAAGTAGTTGCAAACTCATCCTTTTAGAAACTTGTTTGGGCTGTTGAGAGGAGTAAAAAACCATCAAAAATTTCAATCCTGCATGATTTTACCAAGAAATGTGATTCTTAATTCAAAACCTGATTTTTGCTATTGGGCTCTATTGAATAGTGAATGTTTTGAATTTTCTCCAAAAGTAAAGTAGTTGCAAACTCATGCTTTTAGAGACTTGTTTGGGCTCATGAGAGGAGTAGAAAAACATCAAAAATTTCAGTCCTGTATGATTCTACCAAGAAATGTGTGTTCATTCAAACCGCTGGTTTTTGTTAGTTTGGGCCCTATTGAATAATGAATGTTTTGAATTTTCTCCAAAAGTAAAGTAGTTGCAAACTCATCCTTTTAGAAACTTGTTTGGGCTGTTGAGAGGAGTAAAAAACCATCAAAAATTTCAATCCTGCATGATTCTACCAAGAAATGTGATTCTTCATTCAAAACCTGATTTTTGCTATTGGGCTCTATTGCATAATGAATGTTTTGAATTTTCTCCAAAAGTAAAGTAGTTGCAAACTCATGCTTTTAGAGACTTGTTTGGGCTCATGAGAGGAGTAGAAAAACATCAAAAATTTCAGTCCTGCATGATTCTACCAAGAAATGTGTGTTCATTGAAACCTCTGGTTTTTGATAGTTTGGGCCCTATTGAATAATGAATGTTTTGAATTTTCTCCAAAAGTAAAGTAGTTGCAAACTCATCCTTTTAGAAACTTGTTTGGGCTGTTGAGAGGAGTAAAAAACCATCAAAAATTTCAATCCTGCATGATTCTACCAAGAAATGTGATTCTTCATTCAAAACGCTGGTTTTTGCTATTGGGCTCTTTTGAGTAATGAATGTTTTGAATTTTCTCCAAAAGTAAAGTAGTTGCAAACTCATGCTTTTAGAGACTTGTTTGGGCTCATGAGAGGAGTAGAAAAACATCAAAAATTTCAGTCCTGCATGATTCTACCAAGAAATGTGTGTTCATTCAAACCGCTGGTTTTTGATAGTTTGGGCCCTATTGAATAATGAATGTTTTGAATTTTCTCCAAAAGTAAAGTAGTTGCAAACTCATCCTTTTAGAAACTTGTTTGGGCTGTTGAGAGGAGTAAAAAACCATCAAAAATTTCAATCCTGCATGATTCTACCAAGAAATGTGATTCTTCATTCAAAACGCTGGTTTTTGCTATTGGGCTCTATTGAATAATGAATGTTTTGAATTTTCTCCAAAAGTAAAGTAGTTGCAAACTCATCCTTTTAGAGACTTGTTTGGGCTCATGAGAGGAGTAGAAAAACATCAAAAATTTCAGTCCTGCACGATTCTACCAAGAAATGTGTGTTCATTCAAACCGCTGGTTTTTGATATTTTGGGCCCTATTGAATAATGAATGTTTTGAATTTTCTCCAAAAATAAAGTAGTTGCAAACTCATCCTTTTAGAAACTTGTTTGGGCTGTTGAGAGGAGTAAAAAACCATCAAAAATTTCAATCCTGCATGATTTTACCAAGAAATGTGATTCTTCATTCAAAACCTGATTTTTGCTATTGGGCTCTATTGAATAGTGAATGTTTTGAATTTTCTCCAAAAGTAAAGTAGTTGCAAACTCATGCTTTTAGAGACTTGTTTGGGCTCATGAGAGGAGTAGAAAAACATCAAAAATTTCAGTCCTGCATGATTCTACCAAGAAATGTGTGTTCATTGAAACCGCTGGTTTTTGATAGTTTGGGCCCTATTGAATAATGAATGTTTTGAATTTTCTCCAAAAGTAAAGTAGTTGCAAACTCATCCTTTTAGAAACTTGTTTGGGCTGTTGAGAGGAGTAAAAAACCATCAAAAATTTCAATCCTGCATGATTCTACCAAGAAATGTGATTCTTCATTCAAAACCTGATTTTTGCTATTGGGCTCTATTGAATAATGAATGTTTTGAATTTTCTCCAAAAGTAAAGTAGTTGCAAACTCATGCTTTTAGAGACTTGTTTGGGCTCATGAGAGGAGTAGAAAAACATCAAAAATTTCAGTCCTGCATGATTCTACCAAGAAATGTGTGTTCATTCAAACCGCTGGTTTTTGATAGTTTGGGCCCTATTGAATAATGAATGTTTTGAATTTTCTCCAAAAGTAAAGTAGTTGCAAACTCATCCTTTTAGAAACTTGTTTGGGCTGTTGAGAGGAGTAAAAAACCATCAAAAATTTCAATCCTGCATGATTTTACCAAGAAATGTGATTCTTCATTTTAAAACCTGATTTTTGCTATTGGGCTCTATTGAATAATGAATGTTTTGAATTTTCTCCAAAAGTAAAGTAGTTGCAAACTCATGCTTTTAGAGACTTGTTTGGGCTCATGAGAGTAGAAAAACATCAAAAATTTCAGTCCTGCATGATTCTTCCAAGAAATGTGTGTTCATTCAAACCGCTGGTTTTTGATAGTTTGGGCCCTATTGAATAATGAATGTTTTGAATTTTCTCCAAAAGTAAAGTAGTTGCAATCTCATCCTTTTAGAAACTTGTTTGGGCTGTTGAGAGGAGTAAAAAACCATCAAAAATTTCAATCCTGCATGATTCTACCAAGAAATGTGATTCTTCATTCAAAACGCTGGTTTTTGCTATTGGGCTCTTTTGAGTAATGAATGTTTTGAATTTTCTCCAAAAGTAAAGTAGTTGCAAACTCATGCTTTTAGAGACTTGTTTGGGCTCATGAGAGGAGTAGAAAAACATCAAAAATTTCAGTCCTGCATGATTCTACCAAGAAATGTGTGTTCATTCAAACCGCTGGTTTTTGATAGTTTGGGCCCTATTGAATAATGAATGTTTTGAATTTTCTCCAAAAGTAAAGTAGTTGCAAACTCATCCTTTTAGAAACTTGTTTGGGCTGTTGAGAGGAGTAAAAAACCATCAAAAATTTCAATCCTGCATGATTTTACCAAGAAATGTGATTCTTCATTCAAAACCTGATTTTTGCTATTGGGCTCTATTGAATAATGAATGTTTTGAATTTTCTCCAAAAGTAAAGTAGTTGCAAACTCATGCTTTTAGAGACTTGTTTGGGCTCATGAGAGGAGTAGAAAAACATCAAAAATTTCAGTCCTGCATGATTCTACCAAGAAATGTGTGTTCATTGAAACCGCTGGTTTTTGATAGTTTGGGCCCTATTGAATAATGAATGTTTTGAATTTTCTCCAAAAGTAAAGTAGTTGCAAACTCATCCTTTTAGAAACTTGTTTGGGCTGTTGAGAGGAGTAAAAAACCATCAAAAATTTCAATCCTGCATGATTCTACCAAGAAATGTGATTCTTCATTCAAAACGCTGGTTTTTGCTATTGGGCTCTTTTGAGTAATGAATGTTTTGAATTTTCTCCAAAAGTAAAGTAGTTGCAAACTCATGCTTTTAGAGACTTGTTTGGGCTCATGAGAGGAGTAGAAAAACATCAAAAATTTCAGTCCTGCATGATTCTACCAAGAAATGTGTGTTCATTCAAACCGCTGGTTTTTGATAGTTTGGGCCCTATTGAATAATGAATGTTTTGAATTTTCTCCAAAAGTAAAGTAGTTGCAAACTCATCCTTTTAGAAACTTGTTTGGACTGTTGAGAGGAGTAAAAAACCATCAAAAATTTCAATCCTGCATGATTTTACCAAGAAATGTGATTCTTCATTCAAAACCTGAATTTTGCTATTGGGCTCTATTGAATAATGAATGTTTTGAATTTTCTACAAAAGTAAAGTAGTTGCAAACTCATGCTTTTAGAGACTTGTTTGGGCTCATGAGAGGAGTAGAAAAACATCAAAAATTTCAGTCCTGCATGATTCTACCAAGAAATGTGTGTTCATTGAAACCGCTGGTTTTTGATAGTTTGGGCCCTATTGAATAATGAATGTTTTGAATTTTCTCCAAAAGTAAAGTAGTTGCA
Source organism: Dendrobates tinctorius (assembly GCF_039654945.1). NCBI lineage: Eukaryota > Metazoa > Chordata > Amphibia > Anura > Dendrobatidae > Dendrobates > Dendrobates tinctorius. The sequence continues at coordinate 10,725,227 of NW_027361701.1, read as the reverse complement.
AACTCATCCTTTTAGAAACTTGTTTGGGCTGTTGAGAGGAGTAAAAAACCATCAAAAATTTCAATCCTGCATGATTCTACCAAGAAATGTGATTCTTCATTCAAAACGCTGGTTTTTGCTATTGGGCTCTTTTGAGTAATGAATGTTTTGAATTTTCTCCAAAAGTAAAGTAGTTGCAAACTCATGCTTTTAGAGACTTGTTTGGGCTCATGAGAGGAGTAAAAAAACATCAAAAATTTCAGTCCTGCATGATTCTACCAAGAAATGTGTGTTCATTCAAACCGCTGGTTTTTGATAGTTTGGGCCCTATTGAATAATGAATGTTTTGAATTTTCTCCAAAAGTAAAGTAGTTGCAAACTCATCCTTTTAGAAACTTGTTTGGGCTTTTGAGAGGAGTAAAAAACCATCAAAAATTTCAATCCTGCATGATTTTACCAAGAAATGTGATTCTTCATTTTAAAACCTGATTTTTGCTATTGGGCTCTATTGAATAATGAATGTTTTGAATTTTCTCCAAAAGTAAAGTAGTTGCAAACTCATGCTTTTAGAGACTTGTTTGGGCTCATGAGAGGAGTAGAAAAACATCAAAAATTTCAGTCCTGCATGATTCTTCCAAGAAATGTGTGTTCATTCAAACCGCTGTTTTTTGATAGTTTGGGCCCTATTGAATAATGAATGTTTTGAATTTTCTCCAAAAGTAAAGTAGTTGCAAACTCATCCTTTTAGAAACTTGTTTGGGCTGTTGAGAGGAGTAAAAAACCATCAAAAATTTCAATCCTGCATGATTCTACCAAGAAATGTGATTCTTCATTCAAAACGCTGGTTTTTGCTATTGGGCTCTATTGAATAATGAATGTTTTGAATTTTCTCCAAAAGTAAAGTAGTTGCAAACTCATGCTTTTAGAGACTTGTTTGGGCTCATGAGAGGAGTAGAAAAACATCAAAAATTTCAGTCCTGCATGATTCTACCAAGAAATGTGTGTTCATTGAAACCGCTGGTTTTTGATAGTTTGGGCCCTATTGAATAATGAATGTTTTGAATTTTCTCCAAAAGTAAAGTAGTTGCAAACTCATCCTTTTAGAATCTTGTTTGGGCTGTTGAGAGGAGTAAAAAACCATCAAAAATTTCAATCCTGCATGATTCTACCAAGAAATGTGATTCTTCATTCAAAACGCTGGTTTTTGCTATTGGGCTCTTTTGAGTAATGAATGTTTTGAATTTTCTCCAAAAGTAAAGTAGTTGCAAACTCATGCTTTTGGAGACTTGTTTGGGCTCATGAGAGGAGTAAAAAAACATCAAAAATTTCAGTCCTGCATGATTCTACCAAGAAATGTGTGTTCATTGAAACCGCTGGTTTTTGATAGTTTGGGCCCTATTGAATAATGAATGTTTTGAATTTTCTCCAAAAGTAAAGTAGTTGCAAACTCATCCTTTTAGAAACTTGTTTGGGCTGTTGAGAGGAGTAAAAAACCATCAAAAATTTCAATCCTGCATGATTCTACCAAGAAATGTGATTCTTCATTCAAAACCTGATTTTTGCTATTGGGCTCTATTGAATAATGAATGTTTTGAATTTTCTCCAAAAGTAAAGTAGTTGCAAACTCATGCTTTTAGAGACTTGTTTGGGCTCATGAGAGGAGTAGAAAAACATCAAAAATTTCAGTCCTGCATGATTCTACCAAGAAATGTGTGTTCATTGAAACCGCTGGTTTTTGATAGTTTGGGCCCTATTGAATAATGAATGCTTTGAATTTTCTCCAAAAGTAAAGTAGTTGCAAACTCATCCTTTTAGAAACTTGTTTGGGCTGTTGAGAGGAGTAAAAAACCATCAAAAATTTCAATCCTGCATGATTTTACCAAGAAATGTGATTCTTAATTCAAAACCTGATTTTTGCTATTGGGCTCTATTGAATAGTGAATGTTTTGAATTTTCTCCAAAAGTAAAGTAGTTGCAAACTCATGCTTTTAGAGACTTGTTTGGGCTCATGAGAGGAGTAGAAAAACATCAAAAATTTCAGTCCTGCATGATTCTACCAAGAAATGTGTGTTCATTCAAACCGCTGGTTTTTGTTAGTTTGGGCCCTATTGAATAATGAATGTTTTGAATTTTCTCCAAAAGTAAAGCAGTTGCAAACTCATCCTTTTAGAAACTTGTTTGGGCTGTTGAGAGGAGTAAAAAACCATCAAAAATTTCAATCCTGCATGATTTTACCAAGAAATGTGATTCTTCATTTTAAAACCTGATTTTTGCTATTGGGCTCTATTGAATAATGAATGTTTTGAATTTTCTCCAAAAGTAAAGTAGTTGCAAACTCATGCTTTTAGAGACTTGTTTGGGCTCATGAGAGGAGTAGAAAAACATCAAAAATTTCAGTCCTGCATGATTCTACCAAGAAATGTGTGTTCATTCAAACCGCTGGTTTTTGTTAGTTTGGGCCCTATTGAATAATGAATGTTTTGAATTTTCTCCAAAAGTAAAGTAGTTGCAAACTCATCCTTTTAGAAACTTGTTTGGGCTGTTGAGAGGAGTAAAAAAACATCAAAAATTTCAATCCTGCATGATTCTACCAAGAAATGTGATTCTTCATTCAAAACCTGATTTTTGCTATTGGGCTCTATTGCATAATGAATGTTTTGAATTTTCTCCAAAAGTAAAGTAGTTGCAAACTCATGCTTTTAGAGACTTGTTTGGGCTCATGAGAGGAGTAGAAAAACATCAAAAATTTCAGTCCTGAATGATTCTACCAAGAAATGTGTGTTCATTGAAACCTCTGGTTTTTGATAGTTTGGGCCCTATTGAATAATGAATGTTTTGAATTTTCTCCAAAAGTAAAGTAGTTGCAAACTCATCCTTTTAGAAACTTGTTTGGGCTGTTGAGAGGAGTAAAAAACCATCAAAAATTTCAATCCTGCATGATTCTACCAAGAAATGTGATTCTTCATTCAAAACGCTGGTTTTTGCTATTGGGCTCTTTTGAGTAATGAATGTTTTGAATTTTCTCCAAAAGTAAAGTAGTTGCAAACTCATGCTTTTAGAGACTTGTTTGGGCTCATGAGAGGAGTAGAAAAACATCAAAAATTTCAGTCCTGCATGATTCTACCAAGAAATGTGTGTTCATTCAAACCGCTGGTTTTTGTTAGTTTGGGCCCTATTGAATAATGAATGTTTTGAATTTTCTCCAAAAGTAAAGTAGTTGCAAACTCATCCTTTTAGAAACTTGTTTGGGCTGTTTAGAGGAGTAAAAAACCATCAAAAATTTCAATCCTGCATGATTTTACCAAGAAATGTGATTCTTCATTTTGAAACCTGATTTTTGCTATTGGGCTCTATGGAATAATGAATGTTTTGAATTTTCTCCAAAAGTAAAGTAGTTGCAAACTCATGCTTTTAGAGACTTGTTTGGGCTCATGAGAGGAGTAGAAAAACATCAAAAATTTCAGTCCTGCATGATTCTTCCAAGAAATGTGTGTTCATTCAAACCGCTGGTTTTTGATAGTTTGGGCCCTATTGAATAATGAATGTTTTGAATTTTCTCCAAAAGTAAAGTAGTTGCAAACTCATCCTTTTAGAAACTTGTTTGGGCTGTTGAGAGGAGTAAAAAACCATCAAAAATTTCAATCCTGCATGATTCTACCAAGAAATGTGATTCTTCATTCAAAACGCTGGTTTTTGCTATTGGGCTCTATTGAATAATGAATGTTTTGAATTTTCTCCAAAAGTAAAGTAGTTGCAAACTCATGCTTTTAGAGACTTGTTTGGGCTCATGAGAGGAGTAGAAAAACATCAAAAATTTCAGTCCTGCATGATTCTACCAAGAAATGTGTGTTCATTGAAACCGCTGGTTTTTGATAGTTTGGGCCCTATTGAATAATGAATGTTTTGAATTTTCTCCAAAAGTAAAGTAGTTGCAAACTCATCCTTTTAGAAACTTTTTTGGGCTGTTGAGAGGAGTAAAAAACCATCAAAAATTTCAATCCTGCATGATTCTACCAAGAAATGTGATTCTTCATTCAAAACGCTGGTTTTTGCTATTGGGCTCTTTTGAGCAATGAATGTTTTGAATTTTCTCCAAAAGTAAAGTAGTTGCAAACTCATGCTTTTAGAGACTTGTTTGGGCTCATGAGAGGAGTAGAAAAACATCAAAAATTTCAGTCCTGCATGATTCTACCAAGAAATGTGTGTTCATTCAAACCGCTGGTTTTTGATAGTTTGGGCCCTATTGAATAATGAATGTTTTGAATTTTCTCCAAAAGTAAAGTAGTTGCAAACTCATCCTTTTAGAAACTTGTTTGGGCTGTTGAGAGGAGTAAAAAACCATCAAAAATTTCAATCCTGCATGATTTTACCAAGAAATGTGATTCTTCATTCAAAACCTGATTTTTGCTATTGGGCTCTATTGCATAATGAATGTTTTGAATTTTCTCCAAAAGTAAAGTAGTTGCAAACTCATGCTTTTAGAGACTTGTTTGGGCTCATGAGAGGAGTAGAAAAACATCAAAAATTTCAGTCCTGCATGATTCTACCAAGAAATGTGTGTTCATTGAAACCGCTGGTTTTTGATAGTTTGGGCCCTATTGAATAATGAATGTTTTGAATTTTCTCCAAAAGTAAAGTAGTTGCAAACTCATCCTTTTAGAAACTTGTTTGGGCTGTTGAGAGGAGTAAAAAACCATCAAAAATTTCAATCCTGCATGATTGTACCAAGAAATGTGATTCTTCATTCAAAACGCTGGTTTTTGCTATTGGGCTCTTTTGAGTAATGAATGTTTTGAATTTTCTCCAAAAGTAAAGTAGTTGCAAACTCATGCTTTTAGAGACTTGTTTGGGCTCATGAGAGGAGTAGAAAAACATCAAAAATTTCAGTCCTGCATGATTCTACCAAGAAATGTGTGTTCATTCAAACCGCTGGTTTTTGATAGTTTGGGCCCTATTGAATAATGAATGTTTTGAATTTTCTCCAAAAGTAAAGTAGTTGCAAACTCATCCTTTTAGAAACTTGTTTGGGCTGTTGAGAGGAGTAAAAAACCATCAAAAATTTCAATCCTGCATGATTCTACCAAGAAATGTGATTCTTCATTCAAAACGCTGGTTTTTGCTATTGGGCTCTATTGAATAATGAATGTTTTGAATTTTCTCCAAAAGTAAAGTAGTTGCAAACTCATCCTTTTAGAGACTTGTTTGGGCTCATGAGAGGAGTAGAAAAACATCAAAAATTTCAGTCCTGCACGATTCTACCAAGAAATGTGTGTTCATTCAAACCGCTGGTTTTTGATATTTTGGGCCCTATTGAATAATGAATGTTTTGAATTTTCTCCAAAAATAAAGTAGTTGCAAACTCATCCTTTTAGAAACTTGTTTGGGCTGTTGAGAGGAGTAAAAAACCATCAAAAATTTCAATCCTGCATGATTCTACCAAGAAATGTGATTCTTCATTCAAAACCTGATTTTTGCTATTGGGCTCTATTGAATAATGAATGTTTTGAATTTTCTCCAAAAGTAAAGTAGTTGCAAACTCATGCTTTTAGAGACTTGTTTGGGCTCATGAGAGGAGTAGAAAAACATCAAAAATTTCAGTCCTGCATGATTCTACCAAGAAATGTGTGTTCATTGAAACCGCTGGTTTTTGATAGTTTGGGCCCTATTGAATAATGAATGTTTTGAATTTTCTCCAAAAGTAAAGTAGTTGCAAACTCATCCTTTTAGAAACTTGTTTGGGCTGTTGAGAGGAGTAAAAAACCATCAAAAATTTCAATCCTGCATGATTTTACCAAGAAATGTGATTCTTCATTCAAAACCTGATTTTTGCTATTGGGCTCTATTGAATAGTGAATGTTTTGAATTTTCTCCAAAAGTAAAGTAGTTGCAAACTCATGCTTTTAGAGACTTGTTTGGGCTCATGAGAGGAGTAGAAAAACATCAAAAATTTCAGTCCTGTATGATTCTACCAAGAAATGTGTGTTCATTCAAACCGCTGGTTTTTGTTAGTTTGGGCCCTATTGAATAATGAATGTTTTGAATTTTCTCCAAAAGTAAAGTAGTTGCAAACTCATCCTTTTAGAAACTTGTTTGGGCTGTTGAGAGGAGTAAAAAACCATCAAAAATTTCAATCCTGCATGATTCTACCAAGAAATGTGATTCTTCATTCAAAACCTGATTTTTGCTATTGGGCTCTATTGCATAATGAATGTTTTGAATTTCTCCAAAAGTAAAGTAGTTGCAAACTCATGCTTTTAGAGACTTGTTTGGGCTCATGAGAGGAGTAGAAAAACATCAAAAATTTCAGTCCTGCATGATTCTACCAAGAAATGTGTGTTCATTGAAACCTCTGGTTTTTGATAGTTTGGGCCCTATTGAATAATGAATGTTTTGAATTTTCTCCAAAAGTAAAGTAGTTGCAAACTCATCCTTTTAGAAACTTGTTTGGGCTGTTGAGAGGAGTAAAAAACCATCAAAAATTTCAATCCTGCATGATTCTACCAAGAAATGTGATTCTTCATTCAAAACGCTGGTTTTTGCTATTGGGCTCTTTTGAGTAATGAATGTTTTGAATTTTCTCCAAAAGTAAAGTAGTTGCAAACTCATGCTTTTAGAGACTTGTTTGGGCTCATGAGAGGAGTAGAAAAACATCAAAAATTTCAGTCCTGCATGATTCTACCAAGAAATGTGTGTTCATTCAAACCGCTGGTTTTTGTTAGTTTGGGCCCTATTGAATAATGAATGTTTTGAATTTTCTCCAAAAGTAAAGTAGTTGCAAACTCATCCTTTTAGAAACTTGTTTGGGCTGTTGAGAGGAGTAAAAAACCATCAAAAATTTCAATCCTGCATGATTTTACCAAGAAATGTGATTCTTCATTTTAAAACCTGATTTTTGCTATTGGGCTCTATTGAATAATGAATGTTTTGAATTTTCTCCAAAAGTAAAGTAGTTGCAAACTCATGCTTTTAGAGACTTGTTTGGGCTCATGAGAGGAGTAGAAAAACATCAATAATTTCAGTCCTGCATGATTCTTCCAAGAAATGTGTGTTCATTCAAACCGCTGGTTTTTGATAGTTTGGGCCCTATTGAATAATGAATGTTTTGAATTTTCTCCAAAAGTAAAGTAGTTGCAAACTCATCCTTTTAGAAACTTGTTTGGGCTGTTGAGAGGAGTAAAAAACCATCAAAAATTTCAATCCTGCATAATTCTACCAAGAAATGTGATTCTTCATTCAAAACGCTGGTTTTTGCTATTGGGCTCTATTGAATAATGAATGTTTTGAATTTTCTCCAAAAGTAAAGTAGTTGCAAACTCATGCTTTTAGAGACTTGTTTGGGCTCATGAGAGGAGTAGAAAAACATCAAAAATTTCAGTCCTGCATGATTCTACCAAGAAATGTGTGTTCATTGAAACCGCTGGTTTTTGATAGTTTGGGCCCTATTGAATAATGAATGTTTTGAATTTTCTCCAAAAGTAAAGTAGTTGCAAACTCATCCTTTTAGAAACTTTTTTGGGCTGTTGAGAGGAGTAAAAAACCATCAAAAATTTCAATCCTGCATGATTCTACCAAGAAATGTGATTCTTCATTCAAAACGCTGGTTTTTGCTATTGGGCTCTTTTGAGTAATGAATGTTTTGAATTTTCTCCAAAAGTAAAGTAGTTGCAAACTCATGCTTTTAGAGACTTGTTTGGGCTCATGAGAGGAGTAGAAAAACATCAAAAATTTCAGTCCTGCATGATTCTACCAAGAAATGTGTGTTCATTCAAACCGCTGGTTTTTGATAGTTTGGGCCCTATTGAATAATGAATGTTTTGAATTTTCTCCAAAAGTAAAGTAGTTGCAAACTCATCCTTTTAGAAACTTGTTTGGGCTGTTGAGAGGAGTAAAAAACCATCAAAAATTTCAATCCTGCATGATTCTACCAAGAAATGTGATTCTTCATTCAAAACGCTGGTTTTTGCTATTGGGCTCTATTGAATAATGAATGTTTTGAATTTTCTCCAAAAGTAAAGTAGTTGCAAACTCATCCTTTTAGAGACTTGTTTGGGCTCATGAGAGGAGTAGAAAAACATCAAAAATTTCAGTCCTGCACGATTCTACCAAGAAATGTGTGTTCATTCAAACCGCTGGTTTTTGATATTTTGGGCCCTATTGAATAATGAATGTTTTGAATTTTCTCCAAAAATAAAGTAGTTTCAAACTCATCCTTTTAGAAACTTGTTTGGGCTGTTGAGAGGAGTAAAAAACCATCAAAAATTTCAATCCTGCATGATTCTACCAAGAAATGTGATTCTTCATTCAAAACCTGATTTTTGCTATTGGGCTCTATTGAATAATGAATGTTTTGAATTTTCTCCAAAAGTAAAGTAGTTGCAAACTCATGCTTTTAGAGACTTGTTTGGGCTCATGAGAGGAGTAGAAAAACATCAAAAATTTCAGTCCTGCATGATTCTACCAAGAAATGTGTGTTCATTGAAACCGCTGGTTTTTGATAGTTTGGGCCCTATTGAATAATGAATGTTTTGAATTTTCTCCAAAAGTAAAGTAGTTGCAAACTCATCCTTTTAGAAACTTGTTTGGGCTGTTGAGAGGAGTAAAAAACCATCAAAAATTTCAATCCTGCATGATTTTACCAAGAAATGTGATTCTTCATTCAAAACCTGATTTTTGCTATTGGGCTCTATTGAATAGTGAATGTTTTGAATTTTCTCCAAAAGTAAAGTAGTTGCAAACTCATGCTTTTAGAGACTTGTTTGGGCTCATGAGAGGAGTAGAAAAACATCAAAAATTTCAGTCCTGCATGATTCTACCAAGAAATGTGTGTTCATTGAAACCGCTGGTTTTTGATAGTTTGGGCCCTATTGAATAATGAATGTTTTGAATTTTCTCCAAAAGTAAAGTAGTTGCAAACTCATCCTTTTAGAAACTTGTTTGGGCTGTTGAGAGGAGTAAAAAACCATCAAAAATTTCAATCCTGCATGATTCTACCAAGAAATGTGATTCTTCATTCAAAACCTGATTTTTGCTATTGGGCTCTATTGAATAATGAATGTTTTGAATTTTCTCCAAAAGTAAAGTAGTTGCAAACTCATGCTTTTAGAGACTTGTTTGGGCTCATGAGAGGAGTAGAAAAACATCAAAAATTTCAGTCCTGCATGATTCTACCAAGAAATGTGTGTTCATTGAAACCGCTGGTTTTTGATAGTTTGGGCCCTATTGAATAATGAATGTTTTGAATTTTCTCCAAAAGTAAAGTAGTTGCAAACTCATCCTTTTAGAAACTTGTTTGGGCTGTTGAGAGGAGTAAAAAACCATCAAAAATTTCAATCCTGCATGATTCTACCAAGAAATGTGATTCTTCATTCAAAACGCTGGTTTTTGCTATTGGGCTCTATTGAATAATGAATGTTTTGAATTTTCTCCAAAAGTAAAGTAGTTGCAAACTCATGCTTTTAGAGACTTGTTTGGGCTCATGAGAGGAGTAGAAAAACATCAAAAATTTCAGTCCTGCATGATTCTACCAAGAAATGTGTGTTCATTGAAACCGCTGGTTTTTGATAGTTTGGGCCCTATTGAATAATGAATGTTTTGAATTTTCTCCAAAAGTAAAGTAGTTGCAAACTCATCATTTTAGAAACTTGTTTGGGCTGTTGAGAGGAGTAAAAAACCATCAAAAATTTCAATCCTGCATGATTCTACCAAGAAATGTGATTCTTCATTCAAAACGCTGGTTTTTGCTATTGGGCTCTTTTGAGTAATGAATGTTTTGAATTTTCTCCAAAAGTAAAGTAGTTGCAAACTCATGCTTTTAGAGACTTGTTTGGGCTCATGAGAGGAGTAAAAACACATCAAAAATTTCAGTCCTGCATGATTTTACCAAGAAATGTGATTCTTCATTTTAAAACCTGATTTTTGCTATTGGGCTCTATTGAATAATGAATGTTTTGAATTTTCTCCAAAAGTAAAGTAGTTGCAAACTCATGCTTTTAGAGACTTGTTTGGGCTCATGAGAGTAGAAAAACATCAAAAATTTCAGTCCTGCATGATTCTTCCAAGAAATGTGTGTTCATTCAAACCGCTGGTTTTTGATAGTTTGGGCCCTATTGAATAATGAATGTTTTGAATTTTCTCCAAAAGTAAAGTAGTTGCAAACTCATCCTTTTAGAAACTTGTTTGGGCTGTTGAGAGGAGTAAAAAACCATCAAAAATTTCAATCCTGCATGATTCTACCAAGAAATGTGATTCTTCATTCAAAACGCTGGTTTTTGCTATTGGGCTCTATTGAATAATGAATGTTTTGAATTTTCTCCAAAAGTAAAGTAGTTGCAAACTCATGCTTTTAGAGACTTGTTTGGGCTCATGAGAGGAGTAGAAAAACATCAAAAATTTCAGTCCTGCATGATTCTACCAAGAAATGTGTGTTCATTGAAAACGCTGGTTTTTGATAGTTTGGGCCCTATTGAATAATGAATGTTTTGAATTTTCTCCAAAAGTAAAGTAGTTGCAAACTCATCATTTTAGAAACTTGTTTGGGCTGTTGAGAGGAGTAAGAAACCATCAAAAATTTCAATTCTGCATGATTCTACCAAGAAATGTGATTCTTCATTCAAAACGCTGGTTTTTGCTATTGGGCTCTTTTGAGTAATGAATGTTTTGAATTTTCTCCAAAAGTAAAGTAGTTGCAAACTCATGCTTTTTGAGACTTGTTTGGGCTCATGAGAGGAGTAAAAAAACATCAAAAATTTCAGTCCTGCATGATTCTACCAAGAAATGTGTGTTCATTCAAACCGCTGGTTTTTGATAGTTTGGGCCCTATTGAATAATGAATGTTTTGAATTTTCTCCAAAAGTAAAGTAGTTGCAAACTCATCCTTTTAGAAACTTGTTTGGGCTGTTGAGAGGAGTAAAAAACAATCAAAAATTTCAATCCTGCATGATTCTACTAAGAAATGTGATTCTTCATTCAAAACGCTGGTTTTTGCTATTGGGCTCTTTTGAGTAATGAATGTTTTGAATTTTCTCCAAAAGTAAAGTAGTTGCAAACTCATGCTTTTAGAGACTTGTTTGGGCTCATGAGAGGAGTAGAAAAACATCAAAAATTTCAGTCCTGCATGATTCTACCAAGAAATGTGTGTTCATTCAAACCGCTGGTTTTTGATAGTTTGGGCCCTATTGAATAATGAATGTTTTGAATTTTCTCCAAAAGTAAAGTAGTTGCAAACTCATCCTTTTAGAAACTTGTTTGGGCTGTTGAGAGGAGTAAAAAACCATCAAAAATTTCAATCCTGCATGATTTTACCAAGAAATGTGATTCTTCATTCAAAACCTGATTTTTGCTATTGGGCTCTATTGAATAATGAATGTTTTGAATTTTCTCCAAAAGTAAAGTAGTTGCAAACTCATGCTTTTAGAGACTTGTTTGGGCTCATGAGAGGAGTAGAAAAACATCAAAAATTTCAGTCCTGCATGATTCTACCAAGAAATGTGTGTTCATTGAAACCGCTGGTTTTTGATAGTTTGGGACCTATTGAATAATGAATGTTTTGAATTTTCTCCAAAAGTAAAGTAGTTGCAAACTCATGCTTTTAGAGACTTGTTTGGGCTCATGAGAGGAGTAGAAAAACATCAAAAATTTCAGTCCTGCATGATTCTACCAAGAAATGTGTGTTCATTCAAACCGCTGGTTTTTGTTAGTTTGGGCCCTATTGAATAATGAATGTTTTGAATTTTCTCCAAAAGTAAAGTAGTTGCAAACTCATCCTTTTAGAAACTTGTTTGGGCTGTTGAGAGGAGTAAAAAACCATCAAAAATTTCAATCCTGCATGATTTTACCAAGAAATGTGATTCTTCATTTTAAAACCTGATTTTTGCTATTGGGCTCTATTGAATAATGAATGTTTTGAATTTTCTCCAAAAGTAAAGTAGTTGCAAACTCATGCTTTTAGAGACTTGTTTGGGCTCATGAGAGGAGTAGAAAAACATCAAAAATTTCAGTCCTGCATGATTCTTCCAAGAAATGTGTGTTCATTCAAACCGCTGGTTTTTGATAGTTTGGGCCCTATTGAATAATGAATGTTTTGAATTTTCTCCAAAAGTAAAGTAGTTGCAAACTCATCCTTTTAGAAACTTGTTTGGGCTGTTGAGAGGAGTAAAAAACCATCAAAAATTTCAATCCTGCATGATTCTACCAAGAAATGTGATTCTTCATTCAAAACGCTGGTTTTTGCTATTGGGCTCTATTGAATAATGAATGTTTTGAATTTTCTCCAAAAGTAAAGTAGTTGCAAACTCATGCTTTTAGAGACTTGTTTGGGCTCATGAGAGGAGTAGAAAAACATCAAAAATTTCAGTCCTGCATGATTCTACCAAGAAATGTGTGTTCATTGAAACCGCTGGTTTTTGATAGTTTGGGCCCTATTGAATAATGAATGTTTTGAATTTTCTCCAAAAGTAAAGTAGTTGCAAACTCATCCTTTTAGAAACTTTTTTGGGCTGTTGAGAGGAGTAAAAAACCATCAAAAATTTCAATCCTGCATGATTCTACCAAGAAATGTGATTCTTCATTCAAAACGCTGGTTTTTGCTATTGGGCTCTTTTGAGTAATGAATGTTTTGAATTTTCTCCAAAAGTAAAGTAGTTGCAAACTCATGCTTTTAGAGACTTGTTTGGGCTCATGAGAGGAGTAGAAAAACATCAAAAATTTCAGTCCTGCATGATTCTACCAAGAAATGTGTGTTCATTCAAACCGCTGGTTTTTGATAGTTTGGGCCCTATTGAATAATGAATGTTTTGAATTTTCTCCAAAAGTAAAGTAGTTGCAAACTCATCCTTTTAGAAACTTGTTTGGGCTGTTGAGAGGAGTAAAAAACAATCAAAAATTTCAATCCTGCATGATTCTACTAAGAAATGTGATTCTTCATTCAAAACGCTGGTTTTTGCTATTGGGCTCTTTTGAGTAATGAATGTTTTGAATTTTCTCCAAAAGTAAAGTAGTTGCAAACTCATGCTTTTAGAGACTTGTTTGGGCTCATGAGAGGAGTAGAAAAACATCAAAAATTTCAGTCCTGCATGATTCTACCAAGAAATGTGTGTTCATTCAAACCGCTGGTTTTTGATAGTTTGGGCCCTATTGAATAATGAATGTTTTGAATTTTCTCCAAAAGTAAAGTAGTTGCAAACTCATCCTTTTAGAAACTTGTTTGGGCTGTTGAGAGGAGTAAAAAACCATCAAAAATTTCAATCCTGCATGATTTTACCAAGAAATGTGATTCTTCATTCAAAACCTGATTTTTGCTATTGGGCTCTATTGAATAATGAATGTTTTGAATTTTCTCCAAAAGTAAAGTAGTTGCAAACTCATGCTTTTAGAGACTTGTTTGGGCTCATGAGAGGAGTAGAAAAACATCAAAAATTTCAGTCCTGCATGATTCTACCAAGAAATGTGTGTTCATTGAAACCGCTGGTTTTTGATAGTTTGGGCCCTATTGAATAATGAATGTTTTGAATTTTCTCCAAAGGTAAAGTAGTTGCAAACTCATCCTTTTAGAAACTTGTTTGGGCTGTTGAGAGGAGTAAAAAACCATCAAAAATTTCAATCCTGCATGATTCTACCAAGAAATGTGATTCTTCATTCAAAACGCTGGTTTTTGCTATTGGGCTCTTTTGAGTAATGAATGTTTTGAATTTTCTCCAAAAGTAAAGTAGTTGCAAACTCATGCTTTTAGAGACTTGTTTGGGCTCATGAGAGGAGTAGAAAAACATCAAAAATTTCAGTCCTGCACGATTCTACCAAGAAATGTGTGTTCATTCAAACCGCTGGTTTTTGATATTTTGGGCCCTATTGAATAATGAATGTTTTGAATTTTCTCCAAAAATAAAGTAGTTGCAAACTCATCCTTTTAGAAACTTGTTTGGGCTGTTGAGAGGAGTAAAAAACCATCAAAAATTTCAATCCTGCATGATTCTACCAAGAAATGTGATTCTTCATTCAAAACCTGATTTTTGCTATTGGGCTCTATTGAATAATGAATGTTTTGAATTTTCTCCAAAAGTAAAGTAGTTGCAAACTCATGCTTTTAGAGACTTGTTTGGGCTCATGAGAGGAGTAGAAAAACATCAAAAATTTCAGTCCTGCATGATTCTACCAAGAAATGTGTGTTCATTGAAACCGCTGGTTTTTGATAGTTTGGGCCCTATTGAATAATGAATGTTTTGAATTTTCTCCAAAAGTAAAGTAGTTGCAAACTCATGCTTTTAGAGACTTGTTTGGGCTCATGAGAGGAGTAAAAACACATCAAAAATTTCAGTCCTGCATGATTTTACCAAGAAATGTGATTCTTCATTTTAAAACCTGATTTTTGCTATTGGGCTCTATTGAATAATGAATGTTTTGAATTTTCTCCAAAAGTAAAGTAGTTGCAAACTCATGCTTTTAGAGACTTGTTTGGGCTCATGAGAGGAGTAGAAAAACATCAAAAATTTCAGTCCTGCATGATTCTTCCAAGAAATGTGTGTTCATTCAAACCGCTGGTTTTTGATAGTTTGGGCCCTATTGAATAATGAATGTTTTGAATTTTCTCCAAAAGTAAAGTAGTTGCAAACTCATCCTTTTAGAAACTTGTTTGGGCTGTTGAGAGGAGTAAAAAACCATCAAAAATTTCAATCCTGCATGATTCTACCAAGAAATGTGATTCTTCATTCAAAACGCTGGTTTTTGCTATTGGGCTCTATTGAATAATGAATGTTTTGAATTTTCTCCAAAAGTAAAGTAGTTGCAAACTCATGCTTTTAGAGACTTGTTTGGGCTCATGAGAGGAGTAGAAAAACATCAAAAATTTCAGTCCTGCATGATTCTACCAAGAAATGTGTGTTCATTGAAAACGCTGGTTTTTGATAGTTTGGGCCCTATTGAATAATGAATGTTTTGAATTTTCTCCAAAAGTAAAGTAGTTGCAAACTCATCATTTTAGAAACTTGTTTGGGCTGTTGAGAGGAGTAAAAAACCATCAAAAATTTCAATCCTGCATGATTCTACCAAGAAATGTGATTCTTCATTCAAAACGCTGGTTTTTGCTATTGGGCTCTTTTGAGTAATGAATGTTTTGAATTTTCTCCAAAAGTAAAGTAGTTGCAAACTCATGCTTTTAGAGACTTGTTTGGGCTCATGAGAGGAGTAAAAAAACATCAAAAATTTCAGTCCTGCATGATTCTACCAAGAAATGTGTGTTCATTCAAACCGCTGGTTTTTGATAGTTTGGGCCCTATTGAATAATGAATGTTTTGAATTTTCTCCAAAAGTAAAGTAGTTGCAAACTCATCCTTTTAGAAACTTGTTTGGGCTGTTGAGAGGAGTAAAAAACCATCAAAAATTTCAATCCTGCATGATTTTACCAAGAAATGTGATTCTTCATTTTAAAACCTGATTTTTGCCATTGGGCTCTATTGAATAATGAATGTTTTGAATTTTCTCCAAAAGTAAAGTAGTTGCAAACTCATGCTTTTAGAGACTTGTTTGGGCTCATGAGAGGAGTAGAAAAACATCAAAAATTTCAGTCCTGCATGATTCTTCCAAGAAATGTGTGTTCATTCAAACCGCTGGTTTTTGATAGTTTGGGCCCTATTGAATAATGAATGTTTTGAATTTTCTCCAAAAGTAAAGTAGTTGCAAACTCATCCTTTTAGAAACTTGTTTGGGCTGTTGAGAGGAGTAAAAAACCATCAAAAATTTCAATCCTGCATGATTCTACCAAGAAATGTGATTCTTCATTCAAAACCTGATTTTTGCTATTGGGCTCTATTGAATAATGAATGTTTTGAATTTTCTCCAAAAGTAAAGTAGTTGCAAACTCATGCTTTTAGAGACTTGTTTGGGCTCATGAGAGGAGTAGAAAAACATCAAAAATTTCAGTCCTGCATGATTCTACCAAGAAATGTGTGTTCATTGAAACCGCTGGTTTTTGATAGTTTGGGCCCTATTGAATAATGAATGTTTTGAATTTTCTCCAAAAGTAAAGTAGTTGCAAACTCATCCTTTTAGAAACTTGTTTGGGCTGTTGAGAGGAGTAAAAAACCATCAAAAATTTCAATCCTGCATGATTCTACCAAGAAATGTGATTCTTCATTCAAAATGCTGGTTTTTGCTATTGGGCTCTTTTGAGTAATGAATGTTTTGAATTTTCTCCAAAAGTAAAGTAGTTGCAAACTCATGCTTTTAGAGACTTGTTTGGGCTCATGAGAGGAGTAGAAAAACATCAAAAATTTCAGTCCTGCATGATTCTACCAAGAAATGTGTGTTCATTCAAACCGCTGGTTTTTGATAGTTTGGGCCCTATTGAATAATGAATGTTTTGAATTTTCTCCAAAAGTAAAGTAGTTGCAAACTCATCCTTTTAGAAACTTGTTTGGGCTGTTGAGAGGAGTAAAAAACCATCAAAAATTTCAATCCTGCATGATTTTACCAAGAAATGTGATTCTTCATTCAAAACCTGATTTTTGCTATTGGGCTCTATTGAATAATGAATGTTTTGAATTTTCTCCAAAAGTAAAGTAGTTGCAAACTCATGCTTTTAGAGACTTGTTTGGGCTCATGAGAGGAGTAGAAAAACATCAAAAATTTCAGTCCTGCATGATTCTACCAAGAAATGTGTGTTCATTGAAACCGCTGGTTTTTGATAGTTTGGGCCCTATTGAATAATGAATGTTTTGAATTTTCTCCAAAAGTAAAGTAGTTGCAAACTCATCCTTTTAGAAACTTGTTTGGGCTGTTGAGAGGAGTAAAAAAACATCAAAAATTTCAATCCTGCATGATTCTACCAAGAAATGTGATTCTTCATTCAAAACCTGATTTTTGCTATTGGGCTCTATTGAATAATGAATGTTTTGAATTTTCTCCAAAAGTAAAGTAGTTGCAAACTCATGCTTTTAGAGACTTGTTTGGGCTCATGAGAGGAGTAGAAAAACATCAAAAATTTCAGTCCTGCATGATTCTACCAAGAAATGTGTGTTCATTCAAACCGCTGGTTTTTGATAGTTTGGGCCCTATTGAATAATGAATATTTTGAATTTTCTCCAAAAGTAAAGTAGTTGCAAACTCATCCTTTTAGAAACTTGTTTGGGCTGTTGAGAAGAGTAAAAAACCATCAAAAATTTCAATCCTGCATGATTCTACCAAGAAATGTGATTCTTCATTCAAAACCTGATTTTTGCTATTGGGCTCTATTGAATAATGAATGTTTTGAATTTTCTCCAAAAGTAAAGTAGTTGCAAACTCATGCTTTTAGAGACTTGTTTGGGCTCATGAGAGGAGTAGAAAAACATCAAAAATTTCAGTCCTGCATGATTCTACCAAGAAATGTGTGTTCATTGAAACCGCTGGTTTTTGATAGTTTGGGCCCTATTGAATAATGAATGTTTTGAATTTTCTCCAAAAGTAAAGTAGTTGCAAACTCATCCTTTTAGAAACTTGTTTGGGCTGTTGAGAGGAGTAAAAAACCATCAAAAATTTCAATCCTGCATGATTCTACCAAGAAATGTGATTCTTCATTCAAAACGCTGGTTTTTGCTATTGGGCTCTTTTGAGTAATGAATGTTTTGAATTTTCTCCAAAAGTAAAGTAGTTGCAAACTCATGTTTTAGAGACTTGTTTGGGCTCATGAGAGGAGTAAAAAAACATCAAAAATTTCAGTCCTGCATGATTCTACCAAGAAATGTGTGTTCATTCAAACCGCTGGTTTTTGATAGTTTGGGCCCTATTGAATAATGAATGTTTTGAATTTTCTCCAAAAGTAAAGTAGTTGCAAACTCATGCTTTTAGAGACTTGTTTGGGCTCATGAGAGGAGTAGAAAAACATCAAAAATTTCAGTCCTGCATGATTCTACCAAGAAATGTGTGTTCATTCAAACCGCTGGTTTTTGTTAGTTTGGGCCCTATTGAATAATGAATGTTTTGAATTTTCTCCAAAAGTAAAGTAGTTGCAAACTCATCCTTTTAGAAACTTGTTTGGGCTGTTGAGAGGAGTAAAAAACCATCAAAAATTTCAATCCTGCATGATTCTACCAAGAAATGTGATTCTTCATTCAAAACCTGATTTTTGCTATTGGGCTCTATTGCATAATGAATGTTTTGAATTTTCTCCAAAAGTAAAGTAGTTGCAAACTCATGCTTTTAGAGACTTGTTTGGGCTCATGAGAGGAGTAGAAAAACATCAAAAATTTCAGTCCTGCATGATTCTACCAAGAAATGTGTGTTCATTGAAACCGCTGGTTTTTGATAGTTTGGGCCCTATTGAATAATGAATGTTTTGAATTTTCTCCAAAAGTAAAGTAGTTGCAAACTCATCCTTTTAGAAACTTGTTTGGGCTGTTGAGAGGAGTAAAAAACCATCAAAAATTTCAATCCTGCATGATTCTACCAAGAAATGTGATTCTTCATTCAAAACGCTGGTTTTTGCTATTGGGCTCTTTTGAGTAATGAATGTTTTGAATTTTCTCCAAAAGTAAAGTAGTTGCAAACTCATGCTTTTAGAGACTTGTTTGGGCTCATGAGAGGAGTAGAAAAACATCAAAAATTTCAGTCCTGCATGATTCTACCAAGAAATGTGTGTTCATTCAAACCGCTGGTTTTTGATAGTTTGGGCCCTATTGAATAATGAATGTTTTGAATTTTCTCCAAAAGTAAAGTAGTTGCAAACTCATCCTTTTAGAAACTTGTTTGGGCTGTTGAGAGGAGTAAAAAACCATTAAAAATTTCAATCCTGCATGATTTTACCAAGAAATGTGATTCTTCATTCAAAACCTGATTTTTGCTATTGGGCTCTATTGAATAATGAATGTTTTGAATTTTCTCCAAAAGTAAAGTAGTTGCAAACTCATGCTTTTAGAGACTTGTTTGGGCTCATGAGAGAAGTAGAAAAACATCAAAAATTTCAGTCCTGCATGATTCTACCAAGAAATGTGTGTTCATTGAAACCGCTGGTTTTTGATAGTTTGGGCCCTATTGAATAATGAATGTTTTGAATTTTCTCCAAAAGTAAAGTAGTTGCAAACTCATCCTTTTAGAAACTTGTTTGGGCTGTTGAGAGGAGTAAAAAACCATCAAAAATTTCAATCCTGCATGATTCTACCAAGAAATGTGATTCTTCATTCAAAACGCTGGTTTTTGCTATTGGGCTCTTTTGAGTAATGAATGTTTTGAATTTTCTCCAAAAGTAAAGTAGTTGCAAACTCATGCTTTTAGAGACTTGTTTGGGCTCATGAGAGGAGTAAAAAAACATCAAAAATTTCAGTCCTGCATGATTCTACCAAGAAATGTGTGTTCATTCAAACCGCTGGTTTTTGATAGTTTGGGCCCTATTGAATAATGAATGTTTTGAATTTTCTCCAAAAGTAAAGTAGTTGCAAACTCATCCTTTTAGAAACTTGTTTGGGCTGTTGAGAGGAGTAAAAAACCATCAAAAATTTCAATCCTGCATGATTTTACCAAGAAATGTGATTCTTCATTTTAAAACCTGATTTTTGCTATTGGGCTCTATTGAATAATGAATGTTTTGAATTTTCTCCAAAAGTAAAGTAGTTGCAAACTCATGCTTTTAGAGACTTGTTTGGGCTCATAAGAGGAGTAGAAAAACATCAAAAATTTCAGTCCTGCATGATTCTTCCAAGAAATGTGTGTTCATTCAAACCGCTGGTTTTTGATAGTTTGGGCCCTATTGAATAATGAATGTTTTGAATTTTCTCCAAAAGTAAAGTAGTTGCAAACTCATCCTTTTAGAAACTTGTTTGGGCTGTTGAGAGGAGTAAAAAACCATCAAAAATTTCAATCCTGCATGATTCTACCAAGAAATGTGATTCTTCATTCAAAACCTGATTTTTGCTATTGGGCTCTATTGAATAATGAATGTTTTGAATTTTCTACAAAAGTAAAGTAGTTGCAAACTCATGCTTTTAGAGACTTGTTTGGGCTCATGAGAGGAGTAGAAAAACATCAAAAATTTCAGTCCTGCATGATTCTACCAAGAAATGTGTGTTCATTGAAACCGCTGGTTTTTGATAGTTTGGGCCCTATTGAATAATGAATGTTTTGAATTTTCTCCAAAAGTAAAGTAGTTGCAAACTCATCCTTTTAGAAACTTGTTTGGGCTGTTGAGAGGAGTAAAAAACCATCAAAAATTTCAATCCTGCATGATTTTACCAAGAAATGTGATTCTGCATTCAAAACGCTGGTTTTTGCTATTGGGCTCTTTTGAGTAATGAATGTTTTGAATTTTCTCCAAAAGTAAAGTAGTTGCAAACTCATGCTTTTAGAGACTTGTTTGGGCTCATGAGAGGAGTAGAAAAACATCAAAAATTTCAGTCCTGCATGATTCTACCAAGAAATTTGTGTTCATTCAAACCGCTGGTTTTTGATAGTTTGGGCCCTATTGAATAATGAATGTTTTGAATTTTCTCCAAAAGTAAAGTAGTTGCAAACTCATCCTTTTAGAAACTTGTTTGGGCTGTTGAGAGGAGTAAAAAACCATCAAAAATTTCAATCCTGCATGATTTTACCAAGAAATGTGATTCTTCATTCAAAACCTGATTTTTGCTATTGGGCTCTATTGAATAATGAATGTTTTGAATTTTCTCCAAAAGTAAAGTAGTTGCAAACTCATGCTTTTAGAGACTTGTTTGGGCTCATGAGAGGAGTAGAAAAACATCAAAAATTTCAGTCCTGCATGATTCTACCAAGAAATGTGTGTTCATTCAAACCGCTGGTTTTTGATAGTTTGGGCCCTATTGAATAATGAATGTTTTGAATTTTCTCCAAAAGTAAAGTAGTTGCAAACTCATCCTTTTAGAAACTTGTTTGGGCTGTTGAGAGGAGTAAAAAACCATTAAAAATTTCAATCCTGCATGATTTTACCAAGAAATGTGATTCTTCATTCAAAACCTGATTTTTGCTATTGGGCTCTATTGAATAATGAATGTTTTGAATTTTCTCCAAAAGTAAAGTAGTTGCAAACTCATGCTTTTAGAGACTTGTTTGGGCTCATGAGAGGAGTAGAAAAACATCAAAAATTTCAGTCCTGCATGATTCTACCAAGAAATGTGTGTTCATTG
Source organism: Dendrobates tinctorius (assembly GCF_039654945.1). Classification (NCBI taxonomy): domain Eukaryota; kingdom Metazoa; phylum Chordata; class Amphibia; order Anura; family Dendrobatidae; genus Dendrobates; species Dendrobates tinctorius. The sequence goes on along the minus strand of NW_027361701.1, from coordinate 10,704,150 downwards.
AAACCGCTGGTTTTTGATAGTTTGGGCCCTATTGAATAATGAATGTTTTGAATTTTCTCCAAAAGTAAAGTAGTTGCAAACTCATCCTTTTAGAAACTTGTTTGGGCTGTTGAGAGGAGTAAAAAACCATCAAAAATTTCAATCCTGCATGATTCTACCAAGAAATGTGATTCTTCATTCAAAACGCTGGTTTTTGCTATTGGGCTCTTTTGAGTAATGAATGTTTTGAATTTTCTCCAAAAGTAAAGTAGTTGCAAACTCATGCTTTTAGAGACTTGTTTGGGCTCATGAGAGGAGTAAAAAAACATCAAAAATTTCAGTCCTGCATGATTCTACCAAGAAATGTGTGTTCATTCAAACCGCTGGTTTTTGATAGTTTGGGCCCTATTGAATAATGAATGTTTTGAATTTTCTCCAAAAGTAAAGTAGTTGCAAACTCATCCTTTTAGAAACTTGTTTGGGCTGTTGAGAGGAGTAAAAAACCATCAAAAATTTCAATCCTGCATGATTTTACCAAGAAATGTGATTCTTCATTTTAAAACCTGAGTTTTGCTATTGGGCTCTATTGAATAATGAATGTTTTGAATTTTCTCCAAAAGTAAAGTAGTTGCAAACTCATGCTTTTAGAGACTTGTTTGGGCTCATAAGAGGAGTAGAAAAACATCAAAATTTCAGTCCTGCATGATTCTTCCAAGAAATGTGTGTTCATTCAAACCGCTGGTTTTTGATAGTTTGGGCCCTATTGAATAATGAATGTTTTGAATTTTCTCCAAAAGTAAAGTAGTTGCAAACTCATCCTTTTAGAAACTTGTTTGGGCTGTTGAGAGGAGTAAAAAACCATCAAAAATTTCAATCCTGCATGATTCTACCAAGAAATGTGATTCTTCATTCAAAACCTGATTTTTGCTATTGGGCTCTATTGAATAATGAATGTTTTGAATTTTCTACAAAAGTAAAGTAGTTGCAAACTCATGCTTTTAGAGACTTGTTTGGGCTCATGAGAGGAGTAGAAAAACATCAAAAATTTCAGTCCTGCATGATTCTACCAAGAAATGTGTGTTCATTGAAACCGCTGGTTTTTGATAGTTTGGGCCCTATTGAATAATGAATGTTTTGAATTTTCTCCAAAAGTAAAGTAGTTGCAAACTCATCCTTTTAGAAACTTGTTTGGGCTGTTGAGAGGAGTAAAAAACCATCAAAAATTTCAATCCTGCATGATTTTACCAAGAAATGTGATTCTGCATTCAAAACGCTGGTTTTTGCTATTGGGCTCTTTTGAGTAATGAATGTTTTGAATTTTCTCCAAAAGTAAAGTAGTTGCAAACTCATGCTTTAAGAGACTTGTTTGGGCTCATGAGAGGAGTAGAAAAACATCAAAAATTTCAGTCCTGCATGATTCTACCAAGAAATGTGTGTTCATTCAAACCGCTGGTTTTTGATAGTTTGGGCCCTATTGAATAATGAATGTTTTGAATTTTCTCCAAAAGTAAAGTAGTTGCAAACTCATCCTTTTAGAAACTTGTTTGGGCTGTTGAGAGGAGTAAAAAACCATCAAAAATTTCAATCCTGCATGATTCTACCAAGAAATGTGATTCTTCATTCAAAACGCTGGTTTTTGCTATTGGGCTCTTTTGAGTAATGAATGTTTTGAATTTTCTCCAAAAGTAAAGTAGTTGCAAACTCATGCTTTTAGAGACTTGTTTGGGCTCATGAGAGGAGTAGAAAAACATCAAAAATTTCAGTCCTGCATGATTCTACCAAGAAATGTGTGTTCATTCAAACCGCTGGTTTTTGATAGTTTGGGCCCTATTGAATAATGAATGTTTTGAATTTTCTCCAAAAGTAAAGTAGTTGCAAACTCATCCTTTTAGAAACTTGTTTGGGCTGTTGAGAGGAGTAAAAAACCATCAAAAATTTCAATCCTGCATGATTTTACCAAGAAATGTGATTCTTCATTCAAAACCTGATTTTTGCTATTGGGCTCTATTGAATAATGAATGTTTTGAATTTTCTCCAAAAGTAAAGTAGTTGCAAACTCATGCTTTTAGAGACTTGTTTGGGCTCATGAGAGGAGTAGAAAAACATCAAAAATTTCAGTCCTGCATGATTCTACCAAGAAATGTGTGTTCATTCAAACCGCTGGTTTTTGATAGTTTGGGCCCTATTGAATAATGAATATTTTGAATTTTCTCCAAAAGTAAAGTAGTTGCAAACTCATCCTTTTAGAAACTTGTTTGGGCTGTTGAGAGGAGTAAAAAACCATCAAAAATTTCAATCCTGCATGATTCTACCAAGAAATGTGATTCTTCATTCAAAACCTGATTTTTGCTATTGGGCTCTATTGAATAATGAATGTTTTGAATTTTCTCCAAAAGTAAAGTAGTTGCAAACTCATGCTTTTAGAGACTTGTTTGGGCTCATGAGAGGAGTAGAAAAACATCAAAAATTTCAGTCCTGCATGATTCTACCAAGAAATGTGTGTTCATTGAAACCGCTGGTTTTTGATAGTTTGGGCCCTATTGAATAATGAATGCTTTGAATTTTCTCCAAAAGTAAAGTAGTTGCAAACTCATCCTTTTAGAAACTTGTTTGGGCTGTTGAGAGGAGTAAAAAACCATCAAAAATTTCAATCCTGCATGATTTTACCAAGAAATGTGATTCTTCATTCAAAACCTGATTTTTGCTATTGGGCTCTATTGAATAGTGAATGTTTTGAATTTTCTCCAAAAGTAAAGTAGTTGCAAACTCATGCTTTTAGAGACTTGTTTGGGCTCATGAGAGGAGTAGAAAAACATCAAAAATTTCAGTCCTGCATGATTCTACCAAGAAATGTGTGTTCATTCAAACCGCTGGTTTTTGTTAGTTTGGGCCCTATTGAATAATGAATGTTTTGAATTTTCTCCAAAAGTAAAGTAGTTGCAAACTCATCCTTTTAGAAACTTGTTTGGGCTGTTGAGAGGAGTAAAAAACCATCAAAAATTTCAATCCTGCATGATTCTACCAAGAAATGTGATTCTTCATTCAAAACCTGATTTTTGCTATTGGGCTCTATTGAATAATGAATGTTTTGAATTTTCTCCAAAAGTAAAGTAGTTGCAAACTCATGCTTTTAGAGACTTGTTTGGGCTCATGAGAGGAGTAGAAAAACATCAAAAATTTCAGTCCTGCATGATTCTACCAAGAAATGTGTGTTCATTGAAACCGCTGGTTTTTGATAGTTTGGGCCCTATTGAATAATGAATGTTTTGAATTTTCTCCAAAAGTAAAGTAGTTGCAAACTCATCCTTTTAGAAACTTGTTTGGGCTGTTGAGAGGAGTAAAAAACCATCAAAAATTTCAATCCTGCATGATTCTACCAAGAAATGTGATTCTTCATTCAAAACGCTGGTTTTTGCTATTGGGCTCTTTTGAGTAATGAATGTTTTGAATTTTCTCCAAAAGTAAAGTAGTTGCAAACTCATGTTTTAGAGACTTGTTTGGGCTCATGAGAGGAGTAAAAAAACATCAAAAATTTCAGTCCTGCATGATTCTACCAAGAAATGTGTGTTCATTCAAACCGCTGGTTTTTGATAGTTTGGGCCCTATTGAATAATGAATGTTTTGAATTTTCTCCAAAAGTAAAGTAGTTGCAAACTCATGCTTTTAGAGACTTGTTTGGGCTCATGAGAGGAGTAGAAAAACATCAAAAATTTCAGTCCTGCATGATTCTACCAAGAAATGTGTGTTCATTCAAACCGCTGGTTTTTGTTAGTTTGGGCCCTATTGAATAATGAATGTTTTGAATTTTCTCCAAAAGTAAAGTAGTTGCAAACTCATCCTTTTAGAAACTTGTTTGGGCTGTTGAGAGGAGTAAAAAACCATCAAAAATTTCAATCCTGCATGATTCTACCAAGAAATGTGATTCTTCATTCAAAACCTGATTTTTGCTATTGGGCTCTATTGCATAATGAATGTTTTGAATTTTCTCCAAAAGTAAAGTAGTTGCAAACTCATGCTTTTAGAGACTTGTTTGGGCTCATGAGAGGAGTAGAAAAACATCAAAAATTTCAGTCCTGCATGATTCTACCAAGAAATGTGTGTTCATTGAAACCGCTGGTTTTTGATAGTTTGGGCCCTATTGAATAATGAATGTTTTGAATTTTCTCCAAAAGTAAAGTAGTTGCAAACTCATCCTTTTAGAAACTTGTTTGGGCTGTTGAGAGGAGTAAAAAACCATCAAAAATTTCAATCCTGCATGATTCTACCAAGAAATGTGATTCTTCATTCAAAACGCTGGTTTTTGCTATTGGGCTCTTTTGAGTAATGAATGTTTTGAATTTTCTCCAAAAGTAAAGTAGTTGCAAACTCATGCTTTTAGAGACTTGTTTGGGCTCATGAGAGGAGTAGAAAAACATCAAAAATTTCAGTCCTGCATGATTCTACCAAGAAATGTGTGTTCATTCAAACCGCTGGTTTTTGATAGTTTGGGCCCTATTGAATAATGAATGTTTTGAATTTTCTCCAAAAGTAAAGTAGTTGCAAACTCATCCTTTTAGAAACTTGTTTGGGCTGTTGAGAGGAGTAAAAAACCATTAAAAATTTCAATCCTGCATGATTTTACCAAGAAATGTGATTCTTCATTCAAAACCTGATTTTTGCTATTGGGCTCTATTGAATAATGAATGTTTTGAATTTTCTCCAAAAGTAAAGTAGTTGCAAACTCATGCTTTTAGAGACTTGTTTGGGCTCATGAGAGAAGTAGAAAAACATCAAAAATTTCAGTCCTGCATGATTCTACCAAGAAATGTGTGTTCATTGAAACCGCTGGTTTTTGATAGTTTGGGCCCTATTGAATAATGAATGTTTTGAATTTTCTCCAAAAGTAAAGTAGTTGCAAACTCATCCTTTTAGAAACTTGTTTGGGCTGTTGAGAGGAGTAAAAAACCATCAAAAATTTCAATCCTGCATGATTCTACCAAGAAATGTGATTCTTCATTCAAAACGCTGGTTTTTGCTATTGGGCTCTTTTGAGTAATGAATGTTTTGAATTTTCTCCAAAAGTAAAGTAGTTGCAAACTCATGCTTTTAGAGACTTGTTTGGGCTCATGAGAGGAGTAAAAAAACATCAAAAATTTCAGTCCTGCATGATTCTACCAAGAAATGTGTGTTCATTCAAACCGCTGGTTTTTGATAGTTTGGGCCCTATTGAATAATGAATGTTTTGAATTTTCTCCAAAAGTAAAGTAGTTGCAAACTCATCCTTTTAGAAACTTGTTTGGGCTGTTGAGAGGAGTAAAAAACCATCAAAAATTTCAATCCTGCATGATTTTACCAAGAAATGTGATTCTTCATTTTAAAACCTGATTTTTGCTATTGGGCTCTATTGAATAATGAATGTTTTGAATTTTCTCCAAAAGTAAAGTAGTTGCAAACTCATGCTTTTAGAGACTTGTTTGGGCTCATAAGAGGAGTAGAAAAACATCAAAAATTTCAGTCCTGCATGATTCTTCCAAGAAATGTGTGTTCATTCAAACCGCTGGTTTTTGATAGTTTGGGCCCTATTGAATAATGAATGTTTTGAATTTTCTCCAAAAGTAAAGTAGTTGCAAACTCATCCTTTTAGAAACTTGTTTGGGCTGTTGAGAGGAGTAAAAAACCATCAAAAATTTCAATCCTGCATGATTCTACCAAGAAATGTGATTCTTCATTCAAAACCTGATTTTTGCTATTGGGCTCTATTGAATAATGAATGTTTTGAATTTTCTACAAAAGTAAAGTAGTTGCAAACTCATGCTTTTAGAGACTTGTTTGGGCTCATGAGAGGAGTAGAAAAACATCAAAAATTTCAGTCCTGCATGATTCTACCAAGAAATGTGTGTTCATTGAAACCGCTGGTTTTTGATAGTTTGGGCCCTATTGAATAATGAATGTTTTGAATTTTCTCCAAAAGTAAAGTAGTTGCAAACTCATCCTTTTAGAAACTTGTTTGGGCTGTTGAGAGGAGTAAAAAACCATCAAAAATTTCAATCCTGCATGATTTTACCAAGAAATGTGATTCTGCATTCAAAACGCTGGTTTTTGCTATTGGGCTCTTTTGAGTAATGAATGTTTTGAATTTTCTCCAAAAGTAAAGTAGTTGCAAACTCATGCTTTTAGAGACTTGTTTGGGCTCATGAGAGGAGTAGAAAAACATCAAAAATTTCAGTCCTGCATGATTCTACCAAGAAATTTGTGTTCATTCAAACCGCTGGTTTTTGATAGTTTGGGCCCTATTGAATAATGAATGTTTTGAATTTTCTCCAAAAGTAAAGTAGTTGCAAACTCATCCTTTTAGAAACTTGTTTGGGCTGTTGAGAGGAGTAAAAAACCATCAAAAATTTCAATCCTGCATGATTTTACCAAGAAATGTGATTCTTCATTCAAAACCTGATTTTTGCTATTGGGCTCTATTGAATAATGAATGTTTTGAATTTTCTCCAAAAGTAAAGTAGTTGCAAACTCATGCTTTTAGAGACTTGTTTGGGCTCATGAGAGGAGTAGAAAAACATCAAAAATTTCAGTCCTGCATGATTCTACCAAGAAATGTGTGTTCATTCAAACCGCTGGTTTTTGATAGTTTGGGCCCTATTGAATAATGAATGTTTTGAATTTTCTCCAAAAGTAAAGTAGTTGCAAACTCATCCTTTTAGAAACTTGTTTGGGCTGTTGAGAGGAGTAAAAAACCATTAAAAATTTCAATCCTGCATGATTTTACCAAGAAATGTGATTCTTCATTCAAAACCTGATTTTTGCTATTGGGCTCTATTGAATAATGAATGTTTTGAATTTTCTCCAAAAGTAAAGTAGTTGCAAACTCATGCTTTTAGAGACTTGTTTGGGCTCATGAGAGGAGTAGAAAAACATCAAAAATTTCAGTCCTGCATGATTCTACCAAGAAATGTGTGTTCATTGAAACCGCTGGTTTTTGATAGTTTGGGCCCTATTGAATAATGAATGTTTTGAATTTTCTCCAAAAGTAAAGTAGTTGCAAACTCATCCTTTTAGAAACTTGTTTGGGCTGTTGAGAGGAGTAAAAAACCATCAAAAATTTCAATCCTGCATGATTCTACCAAGAAATGTGATTCTTCATTCAAAACGCTGGTTTTTGCTATTGGGCTCTTTTGAGTAATGAATGTTTTGAATTTTCTCCAAAAGTAAAGTAGTTGCAAACTCATGCTTTTAGAGACTTGTTTGGGCTCATGAGAGGAGTAAAAAAACATCAAAAATTTCAGTCCTGCATGATTCTACCAAGAAATGTGTGTTCATTCAAACCGCTGGTTTTTGATAGTTTGGGCCCTATTGAATAATGAATGTTTTGAATTTTCTCCAAAAGTAAAGTAGTTGCAAACTCATCCTTTTAGAAACTTGTTTGGGCTGTTGAGAGGAGTAAAAAACCATCAAAAATTTCAATCCTGCATGATTTTACCAAGAAATGTGATTCTTCATTTTAAAACCTGAGTTTTGCTATTGGGCTCTATTGAATAATGAATGTTTTGAATTTTCTCCAAAAGTAAAGTAGTTGCAAACTCATGCTTTTAGAGACTTGTTTGGGCTCATAAGAGGAGTAGAAAAACATCAAAATTTCAGTCCTGCATGATTCTTCCAAGAAATGTGTGTTCATTCAAACCGCTGGTTTTTGATAGTTTGGGCCCTATTGAATAATGAATGTTTTGAATTTTCTCCAAAAGTAAAGTAGTTGCAAACTCATCCTTTTAGAAACTTGTTTGGGCTGTTGAGAGGAGTAAAAAACCATCAAAAATTTCAATCCTGCATGATTCTACCAAGAAATGTGATTCTTCATTCAAAACCTGATTTTTGCTATTGGGCTCTATTGAATAATGAATGTTTTGAATTTTCTACAAAAGTAAAGTAGTTGCAAACTCATGCTTTTAGAGACTTGTTTGGGCTCATGAGAGGAGTAGAAAAACATCAAAAATTTCAGTCCTGCATGATTCTACCAAGAAATGTGTGTTCATTGAAACCGCTGGTTTTTGATAGTTTGGGCCCTATTGAATAATGAATGTTTTGAATTTTCTCCAAAAGTAAAGTAGTTGCAAACTCATCCTTTTAGAAACTTGTTTGGGCTGTTGAGAGGAGTAAAAAACCATCAAAAATTTCAATCCTGCATGATTTTACCAAGAAATGTGATTCTGCATTCAAAACGCTGGTTTTTGCTATTGGGCTCTTTTGAGTAATGAATGTTTTGAATTTTCTCCAAAAGTAAAGTAGTTGCAAACTCATGCTTTAAGAGACTTGTTTGGGCTCATGAGAGGAGTAGAAAAACATCAAAAATTTCAGTCCTGCATGATTCTACCAAGAAATGTGTGTTCATTCAAACCGCTGGTTTTTGATAGTTTGGGCCCTATTGAATAATGAATGTTTTGAATTTTCTCCAAAAGTAAAGTAGTTGCAAACTCATCCTTTTAGAAACTTGTTTGGGCTGTTGAGAGGAGTAAAAAACCATCAAAAATTTCAATCCTGCATGATTCTACCAAGAAATGTGATTCTTCATTCAAAACGCTGGTTTTTGCTATTGGGCTCTTTTGAGTAATGAATGTTTTGAATTTTCTCCAAAAGTAAAGTAGTTGCAAACTCATGCTTTTAGAGACTTGTTTGGGCTCATGAGAGGAGTAGAAAAACATCAAAAATTTCAGTCCTGCATGATTCTACCAAGAAATGTGTGTTCATTCAAACCGCTGGTTTTTGATAGTTTGGGCCCTATTGAATAATGAATGTTTTGAATTTTCTCCAAAAGTAAAGTAGTTGCAAACTCATCCTTTTAGAAACTTGTTTGGGCTGTTGAGAGGAGTAAAAAACCATCAAAAATTTCAATCCTGCATGATTTTACCAAGAAATGTGATTCTTCATTCAAAACCTGATTTTTGCTATTGGGCTCTATTGAATAATGAATGTTTTGAATTTTCTCCAAAAGTAAAGTAGTTGCAAACTCATGCTTTTAGAGACTTGTTTGGGCTCATGAGAGGAGTAGAAAAACATCAAAAATTTCAGTCCTGCATGATTCTACCAAGAAATGTGTGTTCATTCAAACCGCTGGTTTTTGATAGTTTGGGCCCTATTGAATAATGAATATTTTGAATTTTCTCCAAAAGTAAAGTAGTTGCAAACTCATCCTTTTAGAAACTTGTTTGGGCTGTTGAGAGGAGTAAAAAACCATCAAAAATTTCAATCCTGCATGATTCTACCAAGAAATGTGATTCTTCATTCAAAACCTGATTTTTGCTATTGGGCTCTATTGAATAATGAATGTTTTGAATTTTCTCCAAAAGTAAAGTAGTTGCAAACTCATGCTTTTAGAGACTTGTTTGGGCTCATGAGAGGAGTAGAAAAACATCAAAAATTTCAGTCCTGCATGATTCTACCAAGAAATGTGTGTTCATTGAAACCGCTGGTTTTTGATAGTTTGGGCCCTATTGAATAATGAATGCTTTGAATTTTCTCCAAAAGTAAAGTAGTTGCAAACTCATCCTTTTAGAAACTTGTTTGGGCTGTTGAGAGGAGTAAAAAACCATCAAAAATTTCAATCCTGCATGATTTTACCAAGAAATGTGATTCTTCATTCAAAACCTGATTTTTGCTATTGGGCTCTATTGAATAGTGAATGTTTTGAATTTTCTCCAAAAGTAAAGTAGTTGCAAACTCATGCTTTTAGAGACTTGTTTGGGCTCATGAGAGGAGTAGAAAAACATCAAAAATTTCAGTCCTGCATGATTCTACCAAGAAATGTGTGTTCATTCAAACCGCTGGTTTTTGTTAGTTTGGGCCCTATTGAATAATGAATGTTTTGAATTTTCTCCAAAAGTAAAGTAGTTGCAAACTCATCCTTTTAGAAACTTGTTTGGGCTGTTGAGAGGAGTAAAAAACCATCAAAAATTTCAATCCTGCATGATTCTACCAAGAAATGTGATTCTTCATTCAAAACCTGATTTTTGCTATTGGGCTCTATTGCATAATGAATGTTTTGAATTTTCTCCAAAAGTAAAGTAGTTGCAAACTCATGCTTTTAGAGACTTGTTTGGGCTCATGAGAGGAGTAGAAAAACATCAAAAATTTCAGTCCTGCATGATTCTACCAAGAAATGTGTGTTCATTGAAACCGCTGGTTTTTGATAGTTTGGGCCCTATTGAATAATGAATGTTTTGAATTTTCTCCAAAAGTAAAGTAGTTGCAAACTCATCCTTTTAGAAACTTGTTTGGGCTGTTGAGAGGAGTAAAAAACCATCAAAAATTTCAATCCTGCATGATTCTACCAAGAAATGTGATTCTTCATTCAAAACGCTGGTTTTTGCTATTGGGATCTTTTGAGTAATGAATGTTTTGAATTTTCTCCAAAAGTAAAGTAGTTGCAAACTCATGCTTTTAGAGACTTGTTTGGGCTCATGAGAGGAGTAGAAAAACATCAAAAATTTCAGTCCTGCATGATTCTACCAAGAAATGTGTGTTCATTCAAACCGCTGGTTTTTGTTAGTTTGGGCCCTATTGAATAATGAATGTTTTGAATTTTCTCCAAAAGTAAAGTAGTTGCAAACTCATCCTTTTAGAAACTTGTTTGGGCTGTTGAGAGGAGTAAAAAAACCATCAAAAATTTCAATCCTGCATGATTTTACCAAGAAATGTGATTCTTCATTCAAAACCTTATTTTTGCTATTGGGCTCTATTGAATAATGAATGTTTTGAATTTTCTCCAAAAGTAAAGTAGTTGCAAACTCATGCTTTTAGAGACTTGTTTGGGCTCATGAGAGGAGTAGAAAAACATCAAAAATTTCAGTCCTGCATGATTCTACCAAGAAATGTGTGTTCATTGAAACCGCTGGTTTTTGATAGTTTGGGCCCTATTGAATAATGAATGTTTTGAATTTTCTCCAAAAGTAAAGTAGTTGCAAACTCATCCTTTTAGAAACTTGTTTGGGCTGTTGATAGGAGTAAAAAACCATCAAAAATTTCAATCCCGCATGATTCTACCAAGAAATGTGATTCTTCATTCAAAACCTGATTTTTGCTATTGGGCTCTATTGAATAATGAATGTTTTGAATTTTCTCCTAAAGTAAAGTAGTTGCAAACTCATGCTTTTAGAGACTTGTTTGGGCTCATGAGAGGAGTAGAAAAACATCAAAAATTTCAGTCCTGCATGATTCTACCAAGAAATGTGTGTTCATTGAAACCGCTGGTTTTTGATAGTTTGGGCCCTATTGAATAATGAATGCTTTGAATTTTCTCCAAAAGTAAAGTAGTTGCAAACTCATCCTTTTAGAAACTTGTTTGGGCTGTTGAGAGGAGTAAAAAACCATCAAAAATTTCAATCCTGCATGATTTTACCAAGAAATGTGATTCTTCATTCAAAACCTGATTTTTGCTACTGGGCTCTATTGAATAGTGAATGTTTTGAATTTTCTCCAAAAGTAAAGTAGTTGCAAACTCATGCTTTTAGAGACTTGTTTGGGCTCATGAGAGGAGTAGAAAAACATCAAAAATTTCAGTCCTGCATGATTCTACCAAGAAATGTGTGTTCATTCAAACCGCTGGTTTTTGTTAGTTTGGGCCCTATTGAATAATGAATGTTTTGAATTTTCTCCAAAAGTAAAGTAGTTGCAAACTCATCCTTTTAGAAACTTGTTTGGGCTGTTGAGAGGAGTAAAAAACCATCAAAAATTTCAATCCTGCATGATTCTACCAAGAAATGTGATTCTTCATTCAAAACCTGATTTTTGCTATTGGGCTCTATTGCATAATGAATGTTTTGAATTTTCTCCAAAAGTAAAGTAGTTGCAAACTCATGCTTTTAGAGACTTGTTTGGGCTCATGAGAGGAGTAGAAAAACATCAAAAATTTCAGTCCTGCATGATTCTACCAAGAAATGTGTGTTCATTGAAACCGCTGGTTTTTGATAGTTTGGGCCCTATTGAATAATGAATGTTTTGAATTTTCTCCAAAAGTAAAGTAGTTGCAAACTCATCCTTTTAGAAACTTGTTTGGGCTGTTGAGAGGAGTAAAAAACCATCAAAAATTTCAATCCTGCATGATTCTACCAAGAAATGTGATTCTTCATTCAAAACGCTGGTTTTTGCTATTGGGCTCTTTTGAGTAATGAATGTTTTGAATTTTCTCCAAAAGTAAAGTAGTTGCAAACTCATGCTTTTAGAGACTTGTTTGGGCTCATGAGAGGAGTAGAAAAACATCAAAAATTTCAGTCCTGCATGATTCTACCAAGAAATGTGTGTTCATTCAAACCGCTGGTTTTTGATAGTTTGGGCCCTATTGAATAATGAATGTTTTGAATTTTCTCCAAAAGTAAAGTAGTTGCAAACTCATCCTTTTAGAAACTTGTTTGGGCTGTTGAGAGGAGTAAAAAACCATCAAAAATTTCAATCCTGCATGATTTTACCAAGAAATGTGATTCTTCATTCAAAACCTGATTTTTGCTATTGGGCTCTATTGAATAATGAATGTTTTGAATTTTCTCCAAAAGTAAAGTAGTTGCAAACTCATGCTTTTAGAGACTTGTTTGGGCTCATGAGAGGAGTAGAAAAACATCAAAAATTTCAGTCCTGCATGATTCTACCAAGAAATGTGTGTTCATTGAAACCGCTGGTTTTTGATAGTTTGGGCCCTATTGAATAATGAATGTTTTGAATTTTCTCCAAAAGTAAAGTAGTTGCAAACTCATCCTTTTAGAAACTTGTTTGGGCTGTTGAGAGGAGTAAAAAACCATCAAAAATTTCAATCCTGCATGATTCTACCAAGAAATGTGATTCTTCATTCAAAACGCTGGTTTTTGCTATTGGGCTCTTTTGAGTAATGAATGTTTTGAATTTTCTCCAAAAGTAAAGTAGTTGCAAACTCATGCTTTTAGAGACTTGTTTGGGCTCATGAGAGGAGTAAAAAAACATCCAAAATTTCAGTCCTGCATGATTCTACCAAGAAATGTGTGTTCATTCAAACCGCTGGTTTTTGATAGTTTGGGCCCTATTGAATAATGAATGTTTTGAATTTTCTCCAAAAGTAAAGTAGTTGCAAACTCATCCTTTTAGAAACTTGTTTGGGCTGTTGAGAGGAGTAAAAAACCATCAAAAATTTCAATCCTGCATGATTTTACCAAGAAATGTGATTCTTCATTCAAAACCTGATTTTTGCTATTGGGCTCTATTGAATAATGAATGTTTTGAATTTTCTCCAAAAGTAAAGTAGTTGCAAACTCATGCTTTTAGAGACTTGTTTGGGCTCATGAGAGGAGTAGAAAAACATCAAAAATTTCAGTCCTGCATGATTCTACCAAGAAATGTGTGTTCATTCAAACCGCTGGTTTTTGATAGTTTGGGCCCTATTGAATAATGAATGTTTTGAATTTTCTCCAAAAGTAAAGTAGTTGCAAACTCATCCTTTTAGAAACTTGTTTGGGCTGTTGAGAGGAGTAAAAAACCATCAAAAATTTCAATCCTGCATGATTCTACCAAGAAATGTGATTCTTCATTCAAAACCTGATTTTTGCTATTGGGCTCTATTGAATAATGAATGTTTTGAATTTTCTCCAAAAGTAAAGTAGTTGCAAACTCATGCTTTTAGAGACTTGTTTGGGCTCATGAGAGGAGTAGAAAAACATCAAAAATTTCAGTCCTGCATGATTCTACCAAGAAATGTGTGTTCATTGAAACCGCTGGTTTTTGATAGTTTGGGCCCTATTGAATAATGAATGTTTTGAATTTTCTCCAAAAGTAAAGTAGTTGCAAACTCATCCTTTTAGAAACTTGTTTGGGCTGTTGAGAGGAGTAAAAAACCATCAAAAATTTCAATCCTGCATGATTCTACCAAGAAATGTGATTCTTCATTCAAAACGCTGGTTTTTGCTATTGGGCTCTTTTGAGTAATGAATGTTTTGAATTTTCTCCAAAAGTAAAGTAGTTGCAAACTCATGCTTTTAGAGACTTGTTTGGGCTCATGAGAGGAGTAGAAAAACATCAAAAATTTCAGTCCTGCATGATTCTACCAAGAAATGTGTGTTCATTCAAACCGCTGGTTTTTGATAGTTTGGGCCCTATTGAATAATGAATGTTTTGAATTTTCTCCAAAAGTAAAGTAGTTGCAAACTCATCCTTTTAGAAACTTGTTTGGGCTGTTGAGAGGAGTAAAAAACCATCAAAAATTTCAATCCTGCATGATTTTACCAAGAAATGTGATTCTTCATTCAAAACCTGATTTTTGCTATTGGGCTCTATTGAATAATGAATGTTTTGAATTTTCTCCAAAAGTAAAGTAGTTGCAAACTCATGCTTTTAGAGACTTGTTTGGGCTCATGAGAGGAGTAGAAAAACATCAAAAATTTCAGTCCTGCATGATTCTACCAAGAAATGTGTGTTCATTGAAACCGCTGGTTTTTGATAGTTTGGGCCCTATTGAATAATGAATGTTTTGAATTTTCTCCAAAAGTAAAGTAGTTGCAAACTCATCCTTTTAGAAACTTGTTTGGGCTGTTGAGAGGAGTAAAAAACCATCAAAAATTTCAATCCTGCATGATTCTACCAAGAAATGTGATTCTTCATTCAAAACGCTGGTTTTTGCTATTGGGCTCTTTTGAGTAATGAATGTTTTGAATTTTCTCCAAAAGTAAAGTAGTTGCAAACTCATGCTTTTAGAGACTTGTTTGGGCTCATGAGAGGAGTAAAAAAACATCCAAAATTTCAGTCCTGCATGATTCTACCAAGAAATGTGTGTTCATTCAAACCGCTGGTTTTTGATAGTTTGGGCCCTATTGAATAATGAATGTTTTGAATTTTCTCCAAAAGTAAAGTAGTTGCAAACTCATCCTTTTAGAAACTTGTTTGGGCTGTTGAGAGGAGTAAAAAACCATCAAAAATTTCAATCCTGCATGATTTTACCAAGAAATGTGATTCTTCATTCAAAACCTGATTTTTGCTATTGGGCTCTATTGAATAATGAATGTTTTGAATTTTCTCCAAAAGTAAAGTAGTTGCAAACTCATGCTTTTAGAGACTTGTTTGGGCTCATGAGAGGAGTAGAAAAACATCAAAAATTTCAGTCCTGCATGATTCTACCAAGAAATGTGTGTTCATTCAAACCGCTGGTTTTTGATAGTTTGGGCCCTATTGAATAATGAATGTTTTGAATTTTCTCCAAAAGTAAAGTAGTTGCAAACTCATCCTTTTAGAAACTTGTTTGGGCTGTTGAGAGGAGTAAAAAACCATCAAAAATTTCAATCCTGCATGATTCTACCAAGAAATGTGATTCTTCATTCAAAACCTGATTTTTGCTATTGGGCTCTATTGAATAATGAATGTTTTGAATTTTCTCCAAAAGTAAAGTAGTTGCAAACTCATGCTTTTAGAGACTTGTTTGGGCTCATGAGAGGAGTAGAAAAACATCAAAAATTTCAGTCCTGCATGATTCTACCAAGAAATGTGTGTTCATTGAAACCGCTGGTTTTTGATAGTTTGGGCCCTATTGAATAATGAATGTTTTGAATTTTCTCCAAAAGTAAAGTAGTTGCAAACTCATCCTTTTAGAAACTTGTTTGGGCTGTTGAGAGGAGTAAAAAACCATCAAAAATTTCAATCCTGCATGATTCTACCAAGAAATGTGATTCTTCATTCAAAACGCTGGTTTTTGCTATTGGGCTCTTTTGAGTAATGAATGTTTTGAATTTTCTCCAAAAGTAAAGTAGTTGCAAACTCATGCTTTTAGAGACTTGTTTGGGCTCATGAGAGGAGTAGAAAAACATCAAAAATTTCAGTCCTGCATGATTCTACCAAGAAATGTGTGTTCATTCAAACCGCTGGTTTTTGATAGTTTGGGCCCTATAGAATAATGAATGTTTTGAATTTTCTCCAAAAGTAAAGTAGTTGCAAACTCATCCTTTTAGAAACTTGTTTGGGCTGTTGAGAGGAGTAAAAAACCATCAAAAATTTCAATCCTGCATGATTTTACCAAGAAATGTGATTCTTCATTCAAAACCTGATTTTCGCTATTGGGCTCTATTGAATAATGAATGTTTTGAATTTTCTCCAAAAGTAAAGTAGTTGCAAACTCATGCTTTTATAGACTTGTTTGGGCTCATGAGAGGAGTAGAAAAACATCAAAAATTTCAGTCCTGCATGATTCTACCAAGAAATGTGTGTTCATTCAAACCGCTGGTTTTTGATAGTTTGGGCCCTATTGAATAATGAATATTTTGAATTTTCTCCAAAAGTAAAGTAGTTGCAAACTCATCCTTTTAGAAACTTGTTTGGGCTGTTGAGAGGAGTAAAAAACCATCAAAAATTTCAATCCTGCATGATTCTACCAAGAAATGTGATTCTTCATTCAAAACCTGATTTTTGCTATTGGGCTCTATTGAATAATGAATGTTTTGAATTTTCTCCAAAAGTAAAGTAGTTGCAAACTCATGCTTTTAGAGACTTGTTTGGGCTCATGAGAGGAGTAGAAAAACATCAAAAATTTCAGTCCTGCATGATTCTACCAAGAAATGTGTGTTCATTGAAACCGCTGGTTTTTGATAGTTTGGGCCCTATTGAATAATGAATGCTTTGAATTTTCTCCAAAAGTAAAGTAGTTGCAAACTCATCCTTTTAGAAACTTGTTTGGGCTGTTGAGAGGAGTAAAAAACCATCAAAAATTTCAATCCTGCATGATTTTACCAAGAAATGTGATTCTTCATTCAAAACCTGATTTTTGCTATTGGGCTCTATTGAATAGTGAATGTTTTGAATTTTCTCCAAAAGTAAAGTAGTTGCAAACTCATGCTTTTAGAGACTTGTTTGGGCTCATGAGAGGAGTAGAAAAACATCAAAAATTTCAGTCCTGCATGATTCTACCAAGAAATGTGTGTTCATTCAAACCGCTGGTTTTTGTTAGTTTGGGCCCTATTGAATAATGAATGTTTTGAATTTTCTCCAAAAGTAAAGTAGTTGCAAACTCATCCTTTTAGAAACTTGTTTGGGCTGTTGAGAGGAGTAAAAAACCATCAAAAATTTCAATCCTGCATGATTCTACCAAGAAATGTGATTCTTCATTCAAAACCTGATTTTTGCTATTGGGCTCTATTGCATAATGAATGTTTTGAATTTTCTCCAAAAGTAAAGTAGTTGCAAACTCATGCTTTTAGAGACTTGTTTGGGCTCATGAGAGGAGTAGAAAAACATCAAAAATTTCAGTCCTGCATGATTCTACCAAGAAATGTGTGTTCATTGAAACCGCTGGTTTTTGATAGTTTGGGCCCTATTGAATAATGAATGTTTTGAATTTTCTCCAAAAGTAAAGTAGTTGCAAACTCATCCTTTTAGAAACTTGTTTGGGCTGTTGAGAGGAGTAAAAAACCATCAAAAATTTCAATCCTGCATGATTCTACCAAGAAATGTGATTCTTCATTCAAAACGCTGGTTTTTGCTATTGGGATCTTTTGAGTAATGAATGTTTTGAATTTTCTCCAAAAGTAAAGTAGTTGCAAACTCATGCTTTTAGAGACTTGTTTGGGCTCATGAGAGGAGTAGAAAAACATCAAAAATTTCAGTCCTGCATGATTCTACCAAGAAATGTGTGTTCATTCAAACCGCTGGTTTTTGTTAGTTTGGGCCCTATTGAATAATGAATGTTTTGAATTTTCTCCAAAAGTAAAGTAGTTGCAAACTCATCCTTTTAGAAACTTGTTTGGGCTGTTGAGAGGAGTAAAAAACCATCAAAAATTTCAATCCTGCATGATTTTACCAAGAAATGTGATTCTTCATTCAAAACCTGATTTTTGCTATTGGGCTCTATTGAATAATGAATGTTTTGAATTTTCTCCAAAAGTAAAGTAGTTGCAAACTCATGCTTTTAGAGACTTGTTTGGGCTCATGAGAGGAGTAGAAAAACATCAAAAATTTCAGTCCTGCATGATTCTACCAAGAAATGTGTGTTCATTGAAACCGCTGGTTTTTGATAGTTTGGGCCCTATTGAATAATGAATGTTTTGAATTTTCTCCAAAAGTAAAGTAGTTGCAAACTCATCCTTTTAGAAACTTGTTTGGGCTGTTGAGAGGAGTAAAAAACCATCAAAAATTTCAATCCTGCATGATTCTACCAAGAAATGTGATTCTTCATTCAAAACCTGATTTTTGCTATTGGGCTCTATTGAATAATGAATGTTTTGAATTTTCTCCAAAAGTAAAGTAGTTGCAAACTCATGCTTTTAGAGACTTGTTTGGGCTCATGAGAGGAGTAGAAAAACATCAAAAATTTCAGTCCTGCATGATTCTACCAAGAAATGTGTGTTCATTGAAACCGCTGGTTTTTGATAGTTTGGGCCCTATTGAATAATGAATGCTTTGAATTTTCTCCAAAAGTAAAGTAGTTGCAAACTCATCCTTTTAGAAACTTGTTTGGGCTGTTGAGAGGAGTAAAAAACCATCAAAAATTTCAATCCTGCATGATTTTACCAAGAAATGTGATTCTTCATTCAAAACCTGATTTTTGCTACTGGGCTCTATTGAATAGTGAATGTTTTGAATTTTCTCCAAAAGTAAAGTAGTTGCAAACTCATGCTTTTAGAGACTTGTTTGGGCTCATGAGAGGAGTAGAAAAACATCAAAAATTTCAGTCCTGCATGATTCTACCAAGAAATGTGTGTTCATTCAAACCGCTGGTTTTTGTTAGTTTGGGCCCTATTGAATAATGAATGTTTTGAATTTTCTCCAAAAGTAAAGTAGTTGCAAACTCATCCTTTTAGAAACTTGTTTGGGCTGTTGAGAGGAGTAAAAAACCATCAAAAATTTCAATCCTGCATGATTCTACCAAGAAATGTGATTCTTCATTCAAAACCTGATTTTTGCTATTGGGCTCTATTGCATAATGAATGTTTTGAATTTTCTCCAAAAGTAAAGTAGTTGCAAACTCATGCTTTTAGAGACTTGTTTGGGCTCATGAGAGGAGTAGAAAAACATCAAAAATTTCAGTCCTGCATGATTCTACCAAGAAATGTGTGTTCATTGAAACCGCTGGTTTTTGATAGTTTGGGCCCTATTGAATAATGAATGTTTTGAATTTTCTCCAAAAGTAAAGTAGTTGCAAACTCATCCTTTTAGAAACTTGTTTGGGCTGTTGAGAGGAGTAAAAAACCATCAAAAATTTCAATCCTGCATGATTCTACCAAGAAATGTGATTCTTCATTCAAAACGCTGGTTTTTGCTATTGGGCTCTTTTGAGTAATGAATGTTTTGAATTTTCTCCAAAAGTAAAGTAGTTGCAAACTCATGCTTTTAGAGACTTGTTTGGGCTCATGAGAGGAGTAGAAAAACATCAAAAATTTCAGTCCTGCATGATTCTACCAAGAAATGTGTGTTCATTCAAACCGCTGGTTTTTGATAGTTTGGGCCCTATTGAATAATGAATGTTTTGAATTTTCTCCATTTTCAAACAACTTTATTAAATTTTTACATAAAAATTAACAGTTGTATTTAGCATCATGCCTACAGCCGTAGGGTCCTTGAGTAGGAGTATCTAATAAATAAATAACATATATCTTAACAGTAGTAATATACTTGAAGTACAACAAGATAAACAATACATGAACCTATACCTTAGCAGTAGTTGTATATTAACGGTATTACCAAAAAAAAAACAAAAACCTACGATAAACTAAGGTAGAGATTATACAACTTTATTTCTGTATAGAGAGGGAAATGTTTACTTATATAAAATTAATATAACCTATTATCTAAGTCACAAAATAGGAGACATCAGGAGCAAGCGATTTCAGGTAAATTTTGCTCTGAGGCGAAGTGGATCCAGGAACTCCATCTTTTATTAAATGTTGAAAAATAGTTGTTAGCCAAAGCATGGCTTCTTTCGTATGAACAGTGTAATGACATTTTATCCGTAATATCACTGAGTTTGGGAGTAGTATTTTCGTTCCATAGTGATGCTATGGCATTCTTTGTTATAAGAAACAAATGGATGACTGTTGGGATATGGGAAGGATGGATCTCATCTAGATTTAAAGACAACAATGCCATTTGTGGTGTCAGGGTTATTTTTTGTTTTGTCACCTCATTAATTAACCTAGAAATTTCCAGCCATAAAGGTTTAATATTAGGACATTCCCAGAAAATATGTAAAATTGAACCTATGAATCCGCAATCTCTCCAGCAATCTGGAGATCTGCCAGGAAATATTCTAGCTAACTTTAATGGCGTGAAGTACCATCTAGATATCATTTTATAGAAGGACTCATGTAGAGAGGCGCAAATATTGGATGAATAAGTCCTTTTGAAAGCCTGTTTCCACTGTTCCATAGAAACGGAAATGTTAATATCATTCTCCCAATTCAACATGTATGGAGTTTTTTCTAAATCCTCAGAACCATTTAAAAAATCATAAATAGTTCTCGATCTCCAATGGAGTTTAACATTGCGGTTACAGAGTAAAAGAGTAGTAGAGTCCGTTATATATGATTTTTTCCTCATGAATTTTAAGATGTGCTTTTTTAGTAGAGAGAGGAGAGTGATATCCTGGGAAGAAAAATTCTTTTGAGTCTTTAAAGTATCGTTGCTTAAAAATTTCTTCCCATCGTACAAGTCTCCTATCACCTTAATACCCATTTTATTCCAATCTTTCGGGATTTCCTTCTCCACCAGTAGACCAAGAAATTTTATAGGAACATTCTTCAACTGAACATACCTTTGGCTTTGAGTTTTTTTAATTTGGGGTTTAGCTAAATGTTTCCATGCTGAGAGAGTTGCAGAGATTGTTGGGGAATCAAAATGTAAAGGGGATGATGATGTAAGACATTCTAGGATTGTCTTTAAAAGAGTTTTATTTTTATTGGAATACCTCTCCAGTTCTACCCATGCTGGAGCGTTGCTTGTGTTAACCCAATAAAAAGATTGTTTGATTAGGTTGGCATAGTAATAATTAATTATATTTGGAAGAGCTAGGCCACCATTTAATTTACTTCTAGTTAAAATGTGTGATGCCACTCTTGCTCTTTTCTTATTACATATGAATTTATTTATAATAGATTGGAGCTTTCTGAGATATTTTAGTGGGATAACTAGTGGAATTGCTCTGAAAGAATAAAGGATTTTTGGGAGGGTAAAGAGTTTAAATAGAATTATTCTACCTACCCATGATATTTCTTGGCTTGAGAGACTATTCAATTCAATCTGTGTTTTTTTAATAGTATTTTTCATGTTTATCTCTACCGTTTTCCTAAAGTTTCTGGTAATACAGATACCTAAATAGGAAATATCTTCCTTTTCCCAATCAAACCTGGAAATCTTTTTAATGTTTGTGATAGTAAGATCGTTGAGAAAAAAATCTAGCAGTTTTGATTTAGTTTCGTTTATTTTATAGAATGATATCCTAGAGAAACCCTCAATAGTTGATAAAACCTCTTTGACTGAGTTTAACGGATCCGACAAACTTAATATAATGTCATCCGCGAAGAGGCCTATTTTAGAATGATTGTCACCCATCTGTATGCCACGGATTCTATCATTCGATCTTATTGCTTCCGCCAGTGGCTCCATTATCAACGCAAACAAAAGGGGGGAAAGTGGGCATCCCTGTCTGGTTCCATTAGTTATCTTGATTTGATTAGAAAGATGACTATTTGCATAAACATTTGCAGAAGGATTCGAATACAATGCCATTATTGTTTTTATTATTTTGTTACTAAAGCCAAATCTATCTAAGGTTGCTTTCAGGAATTCCCAATTAACCCTATCGAAAGCTTTCTCTGCGTCTAAAGCCAAAAGGAGTGAAGGGATTTTTTTCTTCTTGATGAAATTAATCAGATTTAATGTTCTCCTAGTACCGTCAATTGTCTGGCGTCCTTCAATGAATCCAAGCTGATCTTTATGGATAATACTTGGAAGGATGTTTTTTAGTCTATTTGCTATGATTTTTGAAAATAATTTGACATCTGTGTTTATTAATGAAATGGGTCTGTAATTTTTAACTGATTCCAGGTCTCCTTTAGGCTTGGGTATTAGTATTATGTTGGCACGTAACATTTCAGAAGGAAATGCGCCGGACCAAGAAGCCTTATCAAAAACTTGGACTAAATAAGGAGTCAAAATAGATTCGAAGGTTTGGTAATATTCATTTGAGTATCCATCGGGTCCCGGAGCTTTTTTCTTTTTGAGTGATTTGATGGCTTCTGAAATTTCTAACGCAGAAAAGGGAACCTCTAGATTTGATAGCTGTTGGGTAGTAACCTTAGGCAAATTTAAAGATGTAAGGAAATCATCGATACTTTGGCTATCCGGTTGATATGTTTCCTGATCTGATTTTAGATTATAAATAGAAGAATAATATTCTGCAAAGGCATCTACGATTTTCTTGGGGTGCTCTAGTATAGAACCATCATGTTTAATTCTATTAATTCTGCTTTTGATTCTAATTGTTCTGAATTTTTGTGCCATTAGTTTAGTTGGTTTGTTATATGATGAATAAAAATTGGACCTCATGGATTTAGCATATTTATCATATTCATTGAATAGCTCCGATCTTAGGTCTATTCTTAATTTTAAGATTTCTGAATGAATATTGGGTGGTACTTGGGATGACTTTTGTGAAATTTCCTCTAAGTTTTTTAGGTCTGATTGTAATTTATGTATTTTTTCTTTACTTATTTTTTTTTTTGTGAAGGCTAGATGGGTCATTACACCTCTGATGACTGCTTTGTGAGCATTCCATAAAGTAAATGGGCATATATTGTTAATGTCGTTCTCAGTAAAGTAGTTGTTCAAAGCCAATTCTATTTCTTTTCTTTGGATTGGGTTGAATAGGAGTGATGAATCACATCTCCATTGGGATTTAAATTTGGCCGTCCTACCAAGAGAAACTTCAGCAACCATTGGAGAGTGATCTGAAAATGTTTTGGGTAGAATTTCTATTTTTTTAAATTTTGAGATTGAGAATGTATCTGTTAAAAATAAGTCGATTCTAGAAAAAGACTTGTGTGCCTCTGAGAAGTGAGTATATTCCAAAGAAGATGTGTTGAGACACCTAAAAGCATCTAAGTATTCGTGATTGCAAAGCCAACGTTTGAGTTCAGGAAACGAGGATCTAGTGGGAGAAGTAGAGTCTAATGTGCCATCTGGAACAATGTTGAAATCACCTACTAGAATAGTGGTACCTCTTTTAACTTCTTGAATTTTTTTGTCTAGGCCATTAAAGAAACGCATTTGTCCATTACAAGGAGCATAAATATTCACAAGTGTTGTTAATTGACTGTCAATCAAGCAGACAAGTATCAAGAATCTGCCTGCGCTATCAGAGTACTCACTGATAATTTCAAATGAGATTGTGTTTTTGATTAATATTACAACACCTGCTCTTTTTTTCTCGTTTAAAGATTTGAATATGTGTGGAAAATTTTTGTTTTCGAATTTAGGGTGTCCTTCCCTGGCTAGCTTCACCTCTTGAAGACAGATGATGTCTGCTTTGCTGCCCCTAATCTCTCTCCACGTGAGATATCTCTTAACCGGACTATTCAGTCCCCTCACATTGAATGACAGTATCTTTACCATAAACTTAACTCTAAAACAATACAGAAAATACAAATAAGAACATAAACAGGAAGAAAATACCAATCACCTGGGTAAACTTCCTAAAATGGGGAAAAGTTCGTAAACTCCGTAGGAAGCCTTTGCAGTTCACAAAATGCAAGTGTTAAAACATATCAAATTTACATTTTTCTCACCCTGGAGCCTCATTTTTCTTATCAAGTGTTTCAATAAAATTTTTCCCTTCTTGTGGAGATAAGATAACTATGACCCTACCACCATGATTTATCAATAGCTTAGTAGGGAACCCCCATCTATATATCACATCTCTCTTCCTCAGCATTGTTGTAACTTCATTGAATCCTTTCCTCATTTGGATAGTGTCTTTTGAAAGGTCTGCATATGATTTGATGTGATCATAAGGATGGGGAAGATGTTTATTGGTTCTGAAGTAATTTAAGAATTTTTCTTTGGTGGAATAGAAGTGGAATCTCAAAATAGTGTCCCTGGGGAGCTCGGCTGAAATGGACGTAGGACGCGGGAGTCTGTGGATTCTATCTATCATCAGTTCTACCTCAGGAACAGAAGGCAATACTTTAATCAGAATCTCTGTGACGTATTTTTGTAAACTGTGTTGGTTAATTTTTTCAGAGATACCTCTCAATTTAATGTTGTTCCTCCTACTACGGTCTTCCAGGTCGGCTAATTTATTTCGTAAAAAGAGGATTTCTTTTTGGGCATTAGTTTGTTGTTTTTGGAGGGAATCAGAGGTTTTCCCAATGACTTCTATTTTTTTTTCATTTTTATCCACCCTAGTGGAAATTGTGTCAAGGTTGGATTGTAAGCGGCTGACATGCTTTTCTATTGAAGATTCAACGCTTTTATTTAATGCTAGGATTAAATCTCTGATATATTTTTCAGAGGCCCCCTTCTCAGAAGCTTGAATATCCTCCAGACCCCCATGACCACTGATATCGGACTCAGAGCCAAATTCTATTCTAGGCCTACTTTTATTTGGGCTCTGAGATGGAGAAGCCTCGTAGTATTCTTCCTCGTCTGACAGCACAGATCTACCCTCCCCTTTAGACTCATCCCTTTTAGATTTTCTGTTAACGGAAGTGTCCATGTCTGATTGAATATTATCCAACTCTTGTTTCATTAAAGTGTGAGTATCACCTTTTTGTCCAATTGAAAATTTATTAGTTTTTTTAGGGGAGGAAGGAGGGCTAATACATATGGCTTCATCTAAATCTGTCCTGTCTTGTTTACGCATAGAATTGTCTCTTTGTTGTTTAGCTTTGTTATTTTTCTGACTCATTTTGGTGTTTATCACTCAAAAAGAGTAGCGATGAGAGGTAAAATAGAAGGTTTAAGCCAACGGTTAATGGTTACTATATTGCACTGTGCTGCCTGAATACAATGGGATGGCAGCTTAACCAGCACAGTTAGCTACAATGGGCATCTAGCAACAACAGTGCCTATAACAGTCACCCCCTGCCCCCAACCGCTATGCCGCTTATTTTCTATGAGGTATCTTTCTATTCAGCGCCACACTAAACAGTAATATATAAACAACAGCTCTAATAGACTATATCACTGCCAGATTAGTATATTCACCACACAGATTGCGGA
Source organism: Dendrobates tinctorius (assembly GCF_039654945.1). Taxonomy (NCBI): domain Eukaryota; kingdom Metazoa; phylum Chordata; class Amphibia; order Anura; family Dendrobatidae; genus Dendrobates; species Dendrobates tinctorius. The sequence continues at coordinate 10,678,986 of NW_027361701.1, read as the reverse complement.
GAAAGTCTGATAGACGCTGCCACAGGATTTTCACCGTTAAACTAGATCGCTCCCGAAGTTCCTGAATGGGTTTTCACTGCTCGTTTAATAACCTCCTCTGATGCCTCCTTAAGCTCCCACCGGGCTCCGCTCTCCACTGCAGCCCCACTTGTACTGTCTCCAATCCCCCTGCTGTGCCGGGTAAAGACGTCGCTCCTTCAGCTGTCAGCTCCTTCACTCAGCTGCTCTTGCCGGCTCCGTTCCAGAGACTCCCGTCCCCCGTCAGTGTCACCTCCACAAATCCCTGGAATCTGCTGCAGCAGTCGGTCCACCCGCTTGTGTTAAATCACCCGGCTTCTCCTTCCTTCTTAAGCCGCTGCACTCTGTCACCGCTGCCGGATTTTATATAGCGCCAACTTCTGCTGACTCACCAGCCTCTGCAACAGATCCCCTTCTTCACACCAGTCACCGCCGCTGCTGTTGAAAATATATTCTCGCCTGAGACTATCTTCTTCACCTCAGCTCGCTCGCGCTGAGTGCCGTCACCTCTCCTGTCAGCTTTTCCCGCCTTAGCAGTGTCTCTGTTATTTTAATCCCGGTGCGGCTCTGCAGCTGGTAAACTTCGCGGTAAAATCAAGTCCGTTCCCGCGAAATCCAGCGTCGGCTCCCGCGGGCTCCTCCGCTGCTTCCACCCGATCTCTCGGCCTCCTTTGTATGTCCGCGTTGTCACCCCGCTCCACTGCCGCTGATGTCCTCTGTGTCGCGGCAATGTCCGCTTCTCACATAGATCACTGGTTCTCTTCTTGCCGGTATTCGCGCCTTTTTTCCCAGCGTCTCTAATCACCTCAGCCTGGGCGCGCCGCTGCAGAGAGAGACAGGCGCGGGAAAACTTGCTGGTTCACCGCTCCTCAGGCTTTAAAAGGTCATATCTCGGGGAATATTCGTCATAAAAACTCCAGAAGGGTCTCAAAATGATCCTGGAGAATAAGGCTGTTAAATCCAATAAAACTTTTTGTCCAAATTCTTCTTGTTCGCTTTGTAAGTCGCTTAACAAGGAAGGCTTCCTCAGAGCTCAGAGCTCACACAGCCTGCTGCATTGAGCTCCAGACCACGCCCCCTTGAATTTTCTCCAAAAGTAAAGTAGTTGCAAACTCATCCTTTTAGAAACTTGTTTGTTCTGTTGAGAGGAGTAAAAAACCATCAAAAATTTCAATCCTGCATGATTTTACCAAGAAATGTGATTCTTCATTCAAAACCTGATTTTTGCTATTGGGCTCTTTTGAGTAATGAATGTTTTGAATTTTCTCCAAAAGTAAAGTAGTTGCAAACTCATGCTTTTAGAGACTTGTTTGGGCTCATGAGAGGAGTAAAAAAACATCCAAAATTTCAGTCCTGCATGATTCTACCAAGAAATGTGTGTTCATTCAAACCGCTGGTTTTTGATAGTTTGGGCCCAATTGAATAATGAATGTTTTGAATTTTCTCCAAAAGTAAAGTAGTTGCAAACTCATGCTTTTAGAGACTTGTTTGGGCTCATGAGAGGAGTAGAAAAACATCAAAAATTTCAGTCCTGCATGATTCTACCAAGAAATGTGTGTTCATTGAAACCGCTGGTTTTTGATAGTTTGGGCCCTATTGAATAATGAATGCTTTGAATTTTCTCCAAAAGTAAAGTAGTTGCAAACTCATCCTTTTAGAAACTTGTTTGGGCTGTTGAGAGGAGTAAAAAACCATCAAAAATTTGAATCCTGCATGATTTTACCAAGAAATGTGATTCTTCATTCAAAACCTGATTTTTGCTATTGGGCTCTATTGAATAGTGAATGTTTTGAATTTTCTCCAAAAGTAAAGTAGTTGCAAACTCATGCTTTTAGAGACTTGTTTGGGCTCATGAGAGGAGTAGAAAAACATCAAAAATTTCAGTCCTGCATGATTCTACCAAGAAATGTGTGTTCATTCAAACCGCTGGTTTTTGTTAGTTTGGGCCCTATTGAATAATGAATGTTTTGAATTTTCTCCAAAAGTAAAGTAGTTGCAAACTCATCCTTTTAGAAACTTGTTTGGGCTGTTGAGAGGAGTAAAAAACCATCAAAAATTTCAATCCTGCATGATTCTACCAAGAAATGTGATTCTTCATTCAAAACCTGATTTTTGCTATTGGGCTCTATTGCATAATGAATGTTTTGAATTTTCTCCAAAAGTAAAGTAGTTGCAAACTCATGCTTTTAGAGACTTGTTTGGGCTCATGAGAGGAGTAGAAAAACATCAAAAATTTCAGTCCTGCATGATTCTACCAAGAAATGTGTGTTCATTGAAACCGCTGGTTTTTGATAGTTTGGGCCCTATTGAATAATGAATGTTTTGAATTTTCTCCAAAAGTAAAGTAGTTGCAAACTCATCCTTTTAGAAACTTGTTTGGGCTGTTGAGAGGAGTAAAAAACCATCAAAAATTTCAATCCTGCATGATTCTACCAAGAAATGTGATTCTTCATTCAAAACGCTGGTTTTTGCTATTGGGCTCTTTTGAGTAATGAATGTTTTGAATTTTCTCCAAAAGTAAAGTAGTTGCAAACTCATGCTTTTAGAGACTTGTTTGGGCTCATGAGAGGAGTAGAAAAACATCAAAAATTTCAGTCCTGCATGATTCTACCGAGAAATGTGTGTTCATTCAAACCGCTGGTTTTTGATAGTTTGGGCCCTATTGAATAATGAATGTTTTGAATTTTCTCCAAAAGTAAAGTAGTTGCAAACTCATCCTTTTAGAAACTTGTTTGGGCTGTTGAGAGGAGTAAAAAACCATCAAAAATTTCAATCCTGCATGATTTTACCAAGAAATGTGATTCTTCATTCAAAACCTGATTTTTGCTATTGGGCTCTATTGAATAATGAATGTTTTGAATTTTCTCCAAAAATAAAGTAGTTGCAAACTCATGCTTTTAGAGACTTGTTTGGGCTCATGAGAGGAGTAGAAAAACATCAAAAATTTCAGTCCTGCATGATTCTACCAAGAAATGTGTGTTCATTCAAACCGCTGGTTTTTGATAGTTTGGGCCCTATTGAATAATGAATGTTTTGAATTTTCTCCAAAAGTAAAGTAGTTGCAAACTCATCCTTTTAGAAACTTGTTTGGGCTGTTGAGAGGAGTAAAAAACCATCAAAAATTTCAATCCTGCATGATTCTACCAAGAAATGTGATTCTTCATTCAAAACGCTGGTTTTTGCTATTGGGCTCTATTGAATAATGAATGTTTTGAATTTTCTCCAAAAGTAAAGTAGTTGCAAACTCATCCTTTTAGAGACTTGTTTGGGCTCATGAGAGGAGTAGAAAAACATCAAAAATTTCAGTCCTGCACTATTCCACCAAGAAATGTGTGTTCATTCAAACCGCTGGTTTTTGATATTTTGGGCCCTATTGAATAATGAATGTTTTGAATTTTCTCCAAAAATAAAGTAGTTGCAAACTCATCCTTTTAGAAACTTGTTTGGGCTGTTGAGAGGAGTAAAAAAACCATCAAAAATTTCAATCCTGCATGATTCTACCAAGAAATGTGATTCTTCATTCAAAACCTGATTTTTGCTATTGGGCTCTATTGAATAATGAATGTTTTGAATTTTCTCCAAAAGTAAAGTAGTTGCAAACTCATGCTTTTAGAGACTTGTTTGGGCTCATGAGAGGAGTAGAAAAACATCAAAAATTTCAGTCCTGCATGATTCTACCAAGAAATGTGTGTTCATTGAAACCGCTGGTTTTTGATAGTTTGGGCCCTAGTGAATAATGAATGTTTTGAATTTTCTCCAAAAGTAAAGTAGTTGCAAACTCATCCTTTTAGAAACTTGTTTGGGCTGTTGAGAGGAGTAAAAAACCATCAAAAATTTCAATCCTGCATGATTTTACCAAGAAATGTGATTCTTCATTCAAAACCTGATTTTTGCTATTGGGCTCTATTGAATAGTGAATGTTTTGAATTTTCTCCAAAAGTAAAGTAGTTGCAAACTCATGCTTTTAGAGACTTGTTTGGGCTCATGAGAGGAGTAGAAAAACATCAAAAATTTCAGTCCTGCATGATTCTACCAAGAAATGTGTGTTCATTGAAACCGCTGGTTTTTGATAGTTTGGGCCCTATTGAATAATGAATGTTTTGAATTTTCTCCAAAAGTAAAGTAGTTGCAAACTCATCCTTTTAGAAACTTGTTTGGGCTGTTGAGAGGAGTAAAAAACCATCAAAAATTTCAATCCTGCATGATTCTACCAAGAAATGTGATTCTTCATTCAAAACCTGATTTTTGCTATTGGGCTCTATTGAATAATGAATGTTTTGAATTTTCTCCAAAAGTAAAGTAGTTGCAAACTCATGCTTTTAGAGACTTGTTTGGGCTCATGAGAGGAGTAGAAAAACATCAAAAATTTCAGTCCTGCATGATTCTACCAAGAAATGTGTGTTCATTGAAACCGCTGGTTTTTGATAGTTTGGGCCCTATTGAATAATGAATGTTTTGAATTTTCTCCAAAAGTAAAGTAGTTGCAAACTCATCCTTTTAGAAACTTGTTTGGGCTGTTGAGAGGAGTAAAAAACCATCAAAAATTTCAATCCTGCATGATTCTACCAAGAAATGTGATTCTTCATTCAAAACGCTGGTTTTTGCTATTGGGATCTTTTGAGTAATGAATGTTTTGAATTTTCTCCAAAAGTAAAGTAGTTGCAAACTCATGCTTTTAGAGACTTGTTTGGGCTCATGAGAGGAGTAGAAAAACATCAAAAATTTCAGTCCTGCATGATTCTACCAAGAAATGTGTGTTCATTCAAACCGCTGGTTTTTGTTAGTTTGGGCCCTATTGAATAATGAATGTTTTGAATTTTCTCCAAAAGTAAAGTAGTTGCAAACTCATCCTTTTAGAAACTTTTTTGGGCTGTTGAGAGGAGTAAAAAACCATCAAAAATTTCAATCCTGCATGATTTTACCAAGAAATGTGATTCTTCATTCAAAACCTGATTTTTGCTATTGGGCTCTATTGAATAATGAATGTTTTGAATTTTCTCCAAAAGTAAAGTAGTTGCAAACTCATGCTTTTAGAGACTTGTTTGGGCTCATGAGAGGAGTAGAAAAACATCAAAAATTTCAGTCCTGCATGATTCTACCAAGAAATGTGTGTTCATTGAAACCGCTGGTTTTTGATAGTTTGGGCCCTATTGAATAATGAATGTTTTGAATTTTCTCCAAAAGTAAAGTAGTTGCAAACTCATCCTTTTAGAAACTTGTTTGGGCTGTTGAGAGGAGTAAAAAACCATCAAAAATTTCAATCCTGCATGATTCTACCAAGAAATGTGATTCTTCATTCAAAACCTGATTTTTGCTATTGGGCTCTATTGAATAATGAATGTTTTGAATTTTCTCCAAAAGTAAAGTAGTTGCAAACTCATGCTTTTAGAGACTTGTTTGGGCTCATGAGAGGAGTAGAAAAACATCAAAAATTTCAGTCCTGCATGATTCTACCAAGAAATGTGTGTTCATTGAAACCGCTGGTTTTTGATAGTTTGGGCCCTATTGAATAATGAATGCTTTGAATTTTCTCCAAAAGTAAAGTAGTTGCAAACTCATCCTTTTAGAAACTTGTTTGGGCTGTTGAGAGGAGTAAAAAACCATCAAAAATTTCAATCCTGCATGATTTTACCAAGAAATGTGATTCTTCATTCAAAACCTGATTTTTGCTACTGGGCTCTATTGAATAGTGAATGTTTTGAATTTTCTCCAAAAGTAAAGTAGTTGCAAACTCATGCTTTTAGAGACTTGTTTGGGCTCATGAGAGGAGTAGAAAAACATCAAAAATTTCAGTCCTGCATGATTCTACCAAGAAATGTGTGTTCATTCAAACCGCTGGTTTTTGTTAGTTTGGGCCCTATTGAATAATGAATGTTTTGAATTTTCTCCAAAAGTAAAGTAGTTGCAAACTCATCCTTTTAGAAACTTGTTTGGGCTGTTGAGAGGAGTAAAAAACCATCAAAAATTTCAATCCTGCATGATTCTACCAAGAAATGTGATTCTTCATTCAAAACCTGATTTTTGCTATTGGGCTCTATTGCATAATGAATGTTTTGAATTTTCTCCAAAAGTAAAGTAGTTGCAAACTCATGCTTTTAGAGACTTGTTTGGGCTCATGAGAGGAGTAGAAAAACATCAAAAATTTCAGTCCTGCATGATTCTACCAAGAAATGTGTGTTCATTGAAACCGCTGGTTTTTGATAGTTTGGGCCCTATTGAATAATGAATGTTTTGAATTTTCTCCAAAAGTAAAGTAGTTGCAAACTCATCCTTTTAGAAACTTGTTTGGGCTGTTGAGAGGAGTAAAAAACCATCAAAAATTTCAATCCTGCATGATTCTACCAAGAAATGTGATTCTTCATTCAAAACGCTGGTTTTTGCTATTGGGCTCTTTTGAGTAATGAATGTTTTGAATTTTCTCCAAAAGTAAAGTAGTTGCAAACTCATGCTTTTAGAGACTTGTTTGGGCTCATGAGAGGAGTAGAAAAACATCAAAAATTTCAGTCCTGCATGATTCTACCAAGAAATGTGTGTTCATTCAAACCGCTGGTTTTTGATAGTTTGGGCCCTATTGAATAATGAATGTTTTGAATTTTCTCCAAAAGTAAAGTAGTTGCAAACTCATCCTTTTAGAAACTTGTTTGGGCTGTTGAGAGGAGTAAAAAACCATCAAAAATTTCAATCCTGCATGATTTTACCAAGAAATGTGATTCTTCATTCAAAACCTGATTTTTGCTATTGGGCTCTTTTGAGTAATGAATGTTTTGAATTTTCTCCAAAAGTAAAGTAGTTGCAAACTCATGCTTTTAGAGACTTGTTTGGGCTCATGAGAGGAGTAAAAAAACATCCAAAATTTCAGTCCTGCATGATTCTACCAAGAAATGTGTGTTCATTCAAACCGCTGGTTTTTGATAGTTTGGGCCCTATTGAATAATGAATGTTTTGAATTTTCTCCAAAAGTAAAGTAGTTGCAAACTCATGCTTTTAGAGACTTGTTTGGGCTCATGAGAGGAGTAGAAAAACATCAAAAATTTCAGTCCTGCATGATTCTACCAAGAAATGTGTGTTCATTGAAACCGCTGGTTTTTGATAGTTTGGGCCCTATTGAATAATGAATGCTTTGAATTTTCTCCAAAAGTAAAGTAGTTGCAAACTCATCCTTTTAGAAACTTGTTTGGGCTGTTGAGAGGAGTAAAAAACCATCAAAAATTTCAATCCTGCATGATTTTACCAAGAAATGTGATTCTTCATTCAAAACCTGATTTTTGCTATTGGGCTCTATTGAATAGTGAATGTTTTGAATTTTCTCCAAAAGTAAAGTAGTTGCAAACTCATGCTTTTAGAGACTTGTTTGGGCTCATGAGAGGAGTAGAAAAACATCAAAAATTTCAGTCCTGCATGATTCTACCAAGAAATGTGTGTTCATTCAAACCGCTGGTTTTTGTTAGTTTGGGCCCTATTGAATAATGAATGTTTTGAATTTTCTCCAAAAGTAAAGTAGTTGCAAACTCATCCTTTTAGAAACTTGTTTGGGCTGTTGAGAGGAGTAAAAAACCATCAAAAATTTCAATCCTGCATGATTCTACCAAGAAATGTGATTCTTCATTCAAAACCTGATTTTTGCTATTGGGCTCTATTGCATAATGAATGTTTTGAATTTTCTCCAAAAGTAAAGTAGTTGCAAACTCATGCTTTTAGAGACTTGTTTGGGCTCATGAGAGGAGTAGAAAAACATCAAAAATTTCAGTCCTGCATGATTCTACCAAGAAATGTGTGTTCATTGAAACCGCTGGTTTTTGATAGTTTGGGCCCTATTGAATAATGAATGTTTTGAATTTTCTCCAAAAGTAAAGTAGTTGCAAGCTCATCCTTTTAGAAACTTGTTTGGGCTGTTGAGAGGAGTAAAAAACCATCAAAAATTTCAATCCTGCATGATTCTACCAAGAAATGTGATTCTTCATTCAAAACGCTGGTTTTTGCTATTGGGCTCTTTTGAGTAATGAATGTTTTGAATTTTCTCCAAAAGTAAAGTAGTTGCAAACTCATGCTTTTAGAGACTTGTTTGGGCTCATGAGAGGAGTAGAAAAACATCAAAAATTTCAGTCCTGCATGATTCTACCGAGAAATGTGTGTTCATTCAAACCGCTGGTTTTTGATAGTTTGGGCCCTATTGAATAATGAATGTTTTGAATTTTCTCCAAAAGTAAAGTAGTTGCAAACTCATCCTTTTAGAAACTTGTTTGGGCTGTTGAGAGGAGTAAAAAACCATCAAAAATTTCAATCCTGCATGATTTTACCAAGAAATGTGATTCTTCATTCAAAACCTGATTTTTGCTATTGGGCTCTATTGAATAATGAATGTTTTGAATTTTCTCCAAAAGTAAAGTAGTTGCAAACTCATGCTTTTAGAGACTTGTTTGGGCTCATGAGAGGAGTAGAAAAACATCAAAAATTTCAGTCCTGCATGATTCTACCAAGAAATGTGTGTTCATTGAAACCGCTGGTTTTTGATAGTTTGGGCCCTATTGAATAATGAATGTTTTGAATTTTCTCCAAAAGTAAAGTAGTTGCAAACTCATCCTTTTAGAAACTTGTTTGGGCTGTTGAGAGGAGTAAAAAACCATCAAAAATTTCAATCCTGCATGATTCTACCAAGAAATGTGATTCTTCATTCAAAACGCTGGTTTTTGCTATTGGGCTCTTTTGAGTAATGAATGTTTTGAATTTTCTCCAAAAGTAAAGTAGTTGCAAACTCATGCTTTTAGAGACTTGTTTGGGCTCATGAGGGGAGTAAAAAAACATCAAAAATTTCAGTCCTGCATGATTCTACCAAGAAATGTGTGTTCATTCAAACCGCTGGTTTTTGATAGTTTGGGCCCTATTGAATAATGAATGTTTTGAATTTTCTCCAAAAGTAAAGTAGTTGCAAACTCATCCTTTTAGAAACTTGTTTGGGCTGTTGAGAGGAGTAAAAAACCATCAAAAATTTCAATCCTGCATGATTTTACCAAGAAATGTGATTCTTCATTTTAAAACCTGATTTTTGCTATTGGGCTCTATTGAATAATGAATGTTTTGAATTTTCTCCAAAAGTAAAGTAGTTGCAAACTCATGCTTTTAGACACTTGTTTGGGCTCATGAGAGGAGTAGAAAAACATCAAAAATTTCAGTCCTGCATGATTCTTCCAAGAAATGTGTGTTCATTCAAACCGCTGGTTTTTGATAGTTTGGGCCCTATTGAATAATGAATGTTTTGAATTTTCTCCAAAAGTAAAGTAGTTGCAAACTCATCCTTTTAGAAACTTGTTTGGGCTGTTGAGAGGAGTAAAAAACCATCAAAAATTTCAATCCTGCATGATTCTACCAAGAAATGTGATTCTTCATTCAAAACCTGATTTTTGCTATTGGGCTCTATTGAATAATGAATGTTTTGAATTTTCTCCAAAAGTAAAGTAGTTGCAAACTCATGCTTTTAGAGACTTGTTTGGGCTCATGAGAGGAGTAGAAAAACATCAAAAATTTCAGTCCTGCATGATTCTAAAAATGTGTGTTCATTGAAACCGCTGGTTTTTGATAGTTTGGGCCCTATTGAATAATGAATGTTTTGAATTTTCTCCAAAAGTAAAGTAGTTGCAAACTCATCCTTTTAGAAACTTGTTTGGGCTGTTGAGAGGAGTAAAAAAACATCAAAAATTTCAATCCTGCATGATTCTACCAAGAAATGTGATTCTTCATTCAAAACGCTGGTTTTTGCTATTGGGCTCTTTTGAGTAATGAATGTTTTGAATTTTCTCCAAAAGTAAAGTAGTTGCAAACTCATGCTTTTAGAGACTTGTTTTGGCTCATGAGAGGAGTAGAAAAACATCAAAAATTTCAGTCCTGCATGATTCTACCAAGAAATGTGTGTTCATTCAAACCGCTGGTTTTTGATAGTTTGGGCCCTATTGAATAATGAATGTTTTGAATTTTCTCCAAAAGTAAAGTAGTTGCAAACTCATCCTTTTAGAAACTTGTTTGGGCTGTTGAGAGGAGTAAAAAACCATCAAAAATTTCAATCCTGCATGATTTTACCAAGAAATGTGATTCTTCATTCAAAACCTGATTTTTGCTATTGGGCTCTATTGAATAATGAATGTTTTGAATTTTCTCCAAAAGTAAAGTACTTGCAAACTCATGCTTTTAGAGACTTGTTTGGGCTCATGAGAGGAGTAGAAAAACATCAAAAATTTCAGTCCTGCATGATTCTACCAAGAAATGTGTGTTCATTGAAACCGCTGGTTTTTGATAGTTTGGGCCCTATTGAATAATGAATGTTTTGAATTTTCTCCAAAAGTAAAGTAGTTGCAAACTCATCCTTTTAGAAACTTGTTTGGGCTGTTGAGAGGAGTAAAAAACCATCAAAAATTTCAATCCTGCATGATTCTACCAAGAAATGTGATTCTTCATTCAAAACCTGATTTTTGCTATTGGGCTCTATTGAATAATTAATGTTTTGAATTTTCTCCAAAAGTAAAGTAGTTGCAAACTCATGCTTTTAGAGACTTGTTTGGGCTCATGAGAGGAGTAGAAAAACATCAAAAATTTCAGTCCTGCATGATTCTTCCAAGAAATGTGTGTTCATTGAAACCGCTGGTTTTTGATAGTTTGGGCCCTATTGAATAATGAATGCTTTGAATTTTCTCCAAAAGTAAAGTAGTTGCAAACTCATCCTTTTAGAAACTTGTTTGGGCTGTTGAGAGGAGTAAAAAACCATCAAAAATTTCAATCCTGCATGATTTTACCAAGAAATGTGATTCTTCATTCAAAACCTGATTTTTGCTACTGGGCTCTATTGAATAGTGAATGTTTTGAATTTTCTCCAAAAGTAAAGTAGTTGCAAACTCATGCTTTTAGAGACTTGTTTGGGCTCATGAGAGGAGTAGAAAAACATCAAAAATTTCAGTCCTGCATGATTCTACCAAGAAATGTGTGTTCATTCAAACCGCTGGTTTTTGTTAGTTTGGGCCCTATTGAATAATGAATGTTTTGAATTTTCTCCAAAAGTAAAGTAGTTGCAAACTCATCCTTTTAGAAACTTGTTTGGGCTGTTGAGAGGAGTAAAAAACCATCAAAAATTTCAATCCTGCATGATTCTACCAAGAAATGTGATTCTTCATTCAAAACCTGATTTTTGCTATTGGGCTCTATTGCATAATGAATGTTTTGAATTTTCTCCAAAAGTAAAGTAGTTGCAAACTCATGCTTTTAGAGACTTGTTTGGGCTCATGAGAGGAGTAGAAAAACATCAAAAATTTCAGTCCTGCATGATTCTACCAAGAAATGTGTGTTCATTGAAACCGCTGGTTTTTGATAGTTTGGGCCCTATTGAATAATGAATGTTTTGAATTTTCTCCAAAAGTAAAGTAGTTGCAAACTCATCCTTTTAGAAACTTGTTTGGGCTGTTGAGAGGAGTAAAAAACCATCAAAAATTTCAATCCTGCATGATTCTACCAAGAAATGTGATTCTTCATTCAAAACGCTGGTTTTTGCTATTGGGCTCTTTTGAGTAATGAATGTTTTGAATTTTCTCCAAAAGTAAAGTAGTTGCAAACTCATGCTTTTAGAGACTTGTTTGGGCTCATGAGAGGAGTAGAAAAACATCAAAAATTTCAGTCCTGCATGATTCTACCAAGAAATGTGTGTTCATTCAAACCGCTGGTTTTTGATAGTTTGGGCCCTATTGAATAATGAATGTTTTGAATTTTCTCCAAAAGTAAAGTAGTTGCAAACTCATCCTTTTAGAAACTTGTTTGGGCTGTTGAGAGGAGTAAAAAACCATCAAAAATTTCAATCCTGCATGATTTTACCAAGAAATGTGATTCTTCATTCAAAACCTGATTTTTGCTATTGGGCTCTTTTGAGTAATGAATGTTTTGAATTTTCTCCAAAAGTAAAGTAGTTGCAAACTCATGCTTTTAGAGACTTGTTTGGGCTCATGAGAGGAGTAAAAAAACATCCAAAATTTCAGTCCTGCATGATTCTACCAAGAAATGTGTGTTCATTCAAACCGCTGGTTTTTGATAGTTTGGGCCCTATTGAATAATGAATGTTTTGAATTTTCTCCAAAAGTAAAGTAGTTGCAAACTCATGCTTTTAGAGACTTGTTTGGGCTCATGAGAGGAGTAGAAAAACATCAAAAATTTCAGTCCTGCATGATTCTACCAAGAAATGTGTGTTCATTGAAACCGCTGGTTTTTGATAGTTTGGGCCCTATTGAATAATGAATGCTTTGAATTTTCTCCAAAAGTAAAGTAGTTGCAAACTCATCCTTTTAGAAACTTGTTTGGGCTGTTGAGAGGAGTAAAAAACCATCAAAAATTTCAATCCTGCATGATTTTACCAAGAAATGTGATTCTTCATTCAAAACCTGATTTTTGCTATTGGGCTCTATTGAATAGTGAATGTTTTGAATTTTCTCCAAAAGTAAAGTAGTTGCAAACTCATGCTTTTAGAGACTTGTTTGGGCTCATGAGAGGAGTAGAAAAACATCAAAAATTTCAGTCCTGCATGATTCTACCAAGAAATGTGTGTTCATTCAAACCGCTGGTTTTTGTTAGTTTGGGCCCTATTGAATAATGAATGTTTTGAATTTTCTCCAAAAGTAAAGTAGTTGCAAACTCATCCTTTTAGAAACTTGTTTGGGCTGTTGAGAGGAGTAAAAAACCATCAAAAATTTCAATCCTGCATGATTCTACCAAGAAATGTGATTCTTCATTCAAAACCTGATTTTTGCTATTGGGCTCTATTGCATAATGAATGTTTTGAATTTTCTCCAAAAGTAAAGTAGTTGCAAACTCATGCTTTTAGAGACTTGTTTGGGCTCATGAGAGGAGTAGAAAAACATCAAAAATTTCAGTCCTGCATGATTCTACCAAGAAATGTGTGTTCATTGAAACCGCTGGTTTTTGATAGTTTGGGCCCTATTGAATAATGAATGTTTTGAATTTTCTCCAAAAGTAAAGTAGTTGCAAACTCATCCTTTTAGAAACTTGTTTGGGCTGTTGAGAGGAGTAAAAAACCATCAAAAATTTCAATCCTGCATGATTCTACCAAGAAATGTGATTCTTCATTCAAAACGCTGGTTTTTGCTATTGGGCTCTTTTGAGTAATGAATGTTTTGAATTTTCTCCAAAAGTAAAGTAGTTGCAAACTCATGCTTTTAGAGACTTGTTTGGGCTCATGAGGGGAGTAAAAAAACATCAAAAATTTCAGTCCTGCATGATTCTACCAAGAAATGTGTGTTCATTCAAACCGCTGGTTTTTGATAGTTTGGGCCCTATTGAATAATGAATGTTTTGAATTTTCTCCAAAAGTAAAGTAGTTGCAAACTCATCCTTTTAGAAACTTGTTTGGGCTGTTGAGAGGAGTAAAAAACCATCAAAAATTTCAATCCTGCATGATTTTACCAAGAAATGTGATTCTTCATTTTAAAACCTGATTTTTGCTATTGGGCTCTATTGAATAATGAATGTTTTGAATTTTCTCCAAAAGTAAAGTAGTTGCAAACTCATGCTTTTAGACACTTGTTTGGGCTCATGAGAGGAGTAGAAAAACATCAAAAATTTCAGTCCTGCATGATTCTTCCAAGAAATGTGTGTTCATTCAAACCGCTGGTTTTTGATAGTTTGGGCCCTATTGAATAATGAATGTTTTGAATTTTCTCCAAAAGTAAAGTAGTTGCAAACTCATCCTTTTAGAAACTTGTTTGGGCTGTTGAGAGGAGTAAAAAACCATCAAAAATTTCAATCCTGCATGATTCTACCAAGAAATGTGATTCTTCATTCAAAACCTGATTTTTGCTATTGGGCTCTATTGAATAATGAATGTTTTGAATTTTCTCCAAAAGTAAAGTAGTTGCAAACTCATGCTTTTAGAGACTTGTTTGGGCTCATGAGAGGAGTAGAAAAACATCAAAAATTTCAGTCCTGCATGATTCTACCAAGAAATGTGTGTTCATTGAAACCGCTGGTTTTTGATAGTTTGGGCCCTATTGAATAATGAATGTTTTGAATTTTCTCCAAAAGTAAAGTAGTTGCAAACTCATCCTTTTAGAAACTTGTTTGGGCTGTTGAGAGGAGTAAAAAAACATCAAAAATTTCAATCCTGCATGATTCTACCAAGAAATGTGATTCTTCATTCAAAACGCTGGTTTTTGCTATTGGGCTCTTTTGAGTAATGAATGTTTTGAATTTTCTCCAAAAGTAAAGTAGTTGCAAACTCATGCTTTTAGAGACTTGTTTTGGCTCATGAGAGGAGTAGAAAAACATCAAAAATTTCAGTCCTGCATGATTCTACCAAGAAATGTGTGTTCATTCAAACCGCTGGTTTTTGATAGTTTGGGCCCTATTGAATAATGAATGTTTTGAATTTTCTCCAAAAGTAAAGTAGTTGCAAACTCATCCTTTTAGAAACTTGTTTGGGCTGTTGAGAGGAGTAAAAAACCATCAAAAATTTCAATCCTGCATGATTTTACCAAGAAATGTGATTCTTCATTCAAAACCTGATTTTTGCTATTGGGCTCTATTGAATAATGAATGTTTTGAATTTTCTCCAAAAGTAAAGTACTTGCAAACTCATGCTTTTAGAGACTTGTTTGGGCTCATGAGAGGAGTAGAAAAACATCAAAAATTTCAGTCCTGCATGATTCTACCAAGAAATGTGTGTTCATTGAAACCGCTGGTTTTTGATAGTTTGGGCCCTATTGAATAATGAATGTTTTGAATTTTCTCCAAAAGTAAAGTAGTTGCAAACTCATCCTTTTAGAAACTTGTTTGGGCTGTTGAGAGGAGTAAAAAACCATCAAAAATTTCAATCCTGCATGATTCTACCAAGAAATGTGATTCTTCATTCAAAACCTGATTTTTGCTATTGGGCTCTATTGAATAATTAATGTTTTGAATTTTCTCCAAAAGTAAAGTAGTTGCAAACTCATGCTTTTAGAGACTTGTTTGGGCTCATGAGAGGAGTAGAAAAACATCAAAAATTTCAGTCCTGCATGATTCTTCCAAGAAATGTGTGTTCATTGAAACCGCTGGTTTTTGATAGTTTGGGCCCTATTGAATAATGAATGCTTTGAATTTTCTCCAAAAGTAAAGTAGTTGCAAACTCATCCTTTTAGAAACTTGTTTGGGCTGTTGAGAGGAGTAAAAAACCATCAAAAATTTCAATCCTGCATGATTTTACCAAGAAATGTGATTCTTCATTCAAAACCTGATTTTTGCTACTGGGCTCTATTGAATAGTGAATGTTTTGAATTTTCTCCAAAAGTAAAGTAGTTGCAAACTCATGCTTTTAGAGACTTGTTTGGGCTCATGAGAGGAGTAGAAAAACATCAAAAATTTCAGTCCTGCATGATTCTACCAAGAAATGTGTGTTCATTCAAACCGCTGGTTTTTGTTAGTTTGGGCCCTATTGAATAATGAATGTTTTGAATTTTCTCCAAAAGTAAAGTAGTTGCAAACTCATCCTTTTAGAAACTTGTTTGGGCTGTTGAGAGGAGTAAAAAACCATCAAAAATTTCAATCCTGCATGATTCTACCAAGAAATGTGATTCTTCATTCAAAACCTGATTTTTGCTATTGGGCTCTATTGCATAATGAATGTTTTGAATTTTCTCCAAAAGTAAAGTAGTTGCAAACTCATGCTTTTAGAGACTTGTTTGGGCTCATGAGAGGAGTAGAAAAACATCAAAAATTTCAGTCCTGCATGATTCTACCAAGAAATGTGTGTTCATTGAAACCGCTGGTTTTTGATAGTTTGGGCCCTATTGAATAATGAATGTTTTGAATTTTCTCCAAAAGTAAAGTAGTTGCAAACTCATCCTTTTAGAAACTTGTTTGGGCTGTTGAGAGGAGTAAAAAACCATCAAAAATTTCAATCCTGCATGATTCTACCAAGAAATGTGATTCTTCATTCAAAACGCTGGTTTTTGCTATTGGGCTCTTTTGAGTAATGAATGTTTTGAATTTTCTCCAAAAGTAAAGTAGTTGCAAACTCATGCTTTTAGAGACTTGTTTGGGCTCATGAGAGGAGTAGAAAAACATCAAAAATTTCAGTCCTGCATGATTCTACCAAGAAATGTGTGTTCATTCAAACCGCTGGTTTTTGATAGTTTGGGCCCTATTGAATAATGAATGTTTTGAATTTTCTCCAAAAGTAAAGTAGTTGCAAACTCATCCTTTTAGAAACTTGTTTGGGCTGTTGAGAGGAGTAAAAAACCATCAAAAATTTCAATCCTGCATGATTTTACCAAGAAATGTGATTCTTCATTCAAAACCTGATTTTTGCTATTGGGCTCTTTTGAGTAATGAATGTTTTGAATTTTCTCCAAAAGTAAAGTAGTTGCAAACTCATGCTTTTAGAGACTTGTTTGGGCTCATGAGAGGAGTAAAAAAACATCCAAAATTTCAGTCCTGCATGATTCTACCAAGAAATGTGTGTTCATTCAAACCGCTGGTTTTTGATAGTTTGGGCCCTATTGAATAATGAATGTTTTGAATTTTCTCCAAAAGTAAAGTAGTTGCAAACTCATGCTTTTAGAGACTTGTTTGGGCTCATGAGAGGAGTAGAAAAACATCAAAAATTTCAGTCCTGCATGATTCTACCAAGAAATGTGTGTTCATTGAAACCGCTGGTTTTTGATAGTTTGGGCCCTATTGAATAATGAATGCTTTGAATTTTCTCCAAAAGTAAAGTAGTTGCAAACTCATCCTTTTAGAAACTTGTTTGGGCTGTTGAGAGGAGTAAAAAACCATCAAAAATTTCAATCCTGCATGATTTTACCAAGAAATGTGATTCTTCATTCAAAACTTGATTTTTGCTATTGGGCTCTATTGAATAGTGAATGTTTTGAATTTTCTCCAAAAGTAAAGTAGTTGCAAACTCATGCTTTTAGAGACTTGTTTGGGCTCATGAGAGGAGTAGAAAAACATCAAAAATTTCAGTCCTGCATGATTCTACCAAGAAATGTGTGTTCATTCAAACCGCTGGTTTTTGTTAGTTTGGGCCCTATTGAATAATGAATGTTTTGAATTTTCTCCAAAAGTAAAGTAGTTGCAAACTCATCCTTTTAGAAACTTGTTTGGGCTGTTGAGAGGAGTAAAAAACCATCAAAAATTTCAATCCTGCATGATTCTACCAAGAAATGTGATTCTTCATTCAAAACCTGATTTTTGCTATTGGGCTCTATTGCATAATGAATGTTTTGAATTTTCTCCAAAAGTAAAGTAGTTGCAAACTCATGCTTTTAGAGACTTGTTTGGGCTCATGAGAGGAGTAGAAAAACATCAAAAATTTCAGTCCTGCATGATTCTACCAAGAAATGTGTGTTCATTGAAACCGCTGGTTTTTGATAGTTTGGGCCCTATTGAATAATGAATGTTTTGAATTTTCTCCAAAAGTAAAGTAGTTGCAAACTCATCCTTTTAGAAACTTGTTTGGGCTGTTGAGAGAAGTAAAAAACCATCAAAAATTTCAATCCTGCATGATTCTACCAAGAAATGTGATTCTTCATTCAAAACGCTGGTTTTTGCTATTGGGCTCTTTTGAGTAATGAATGTTTTGAATTTTCTCCAAAAGTAAAGTAGTTGCAAACTCATGCTTTTAGAGACTTGTTTGGGCTCATGAGGGGAGTAAAAAAACATCAAAAATTTCAGTCCTGCATGATTCTACCAAGAAATGTGTGTTCATTCAAACCGCTGGTTTTTGATAGTTTGGGCCCTATTGAATAATGAATGTTTTGAATTTTCTCCAAAAGTAAAGTAGTTGCAAACTCATCCTTTTAGAAACTTGTTTGGGCTGTTGAGAGGAGTAAAAAACCATCAAAAATTTCAATCCTGCATGATTTTACCAAGAAATGTGATTCTTCATTTTAAAACCTGATTTTTGCTATTGGGCTCTATTGAATAATGAATGTTTTGAATTTTCTCCAAAAGTAAAGTAGTTGCAAACTCATGCTTTTAGACACTTGTTTGGGCTCATGAGAGGAGTAGAAAAGCATCAAAAATTTCAGTCCTGCATGATTCTTCCAAGAAATGTGTGTTCATTCAAACCGCTGGTTTTTGATAGTTTGGGCCCTATTGAATAATGAATGTTTTGAATTTTCTCCAAAAGTAAAGTAGTTGCAAACTCATCCTTTTAGAAACTTGTTTGGGCTGTTGAGAGGAGTAAAAAACCATCAAAAATTTCAATCCTGCATGATTCTACCAAGAAATGTGATTCTTCATTCAAAACCTGATTTTTGCTATTGGGCTCTATTGAATAATGAATGTTTTGAATTTTCTCCAAAAGTAAAGTAGTTGCAAACTCATGCTTTTAGAGACTTGTTTGGGCTCATGAGAGGAGTAGAAAAACATCAAAAATTTCAGTCCTGCATGATTCTACCAAGAAATGTGTGTTCATTGAAACCGCTGGTTTTTGATAGTTTGGGCCCTATTGAATAATGAATGTTTTGAATTTTCTCCAAAAGTAAAGTAGTTGCAAACTCATCCTTTTAGAAACTTGTTTGGGCTGTTGAGAGGAGTAAAAAACCATCAAAAATTTCAATCCTGCATGATTCTACCAAGAAATGTGATTCTTCATTCAAAACGCTGGTTTTTGCTATTGGGCTCTTTTGAGTAATGAATGTTTTGAATTTTCTCCAAAAGTAAAGTAGTTGCAAACTCATGCTTTTAGAGACTTGTTTTGGCTCATGAGAGGAGTAGAAAAACATCAAAAATTTCAGTCCTGCATGATTCTACCAAGAAATGTGTGTTCATTCAAACCGCTGGTTTTTGATAGTTTGGGCCCTATTGAATAATGAATGTTTTGAATTTTCTCCAAAAGTAAAGTAGTTGCAAACTCATCCTTTTAGAAACTTGTTTGGGCTGTTGAGAGGAGTAAAAAACCATCAAAAATTTCAATCCTGCATGATTTTACCAAGAAATGTGATTCTTCATTCAAAACCTGATTTTTGCTATTGGGCTCTATTGAATAATGAATGTTTTGAATTTTCTCCAAAAGTAAAGTAGTTGCAAACTCATGCTTTTAGAGACTTGTTTGGGCTCATGAGAGGAGTAGAAAAACATCAAAAATTTCAGTCCTGCATGATTCTACCAAGAAATGTGTGTTCATTGAAACCGCTGGTTTTTGATAGTTTGGGCCCTATTGAATAATGAATGTTTTGAATTTTCTCCAAAAGTAAAGTAGTTGCAAACTCATCCTTTTAGAAACTTGTTTGGGCTGTTGAGAGGAGTAAAAAACCATCAAAAATTTCAATCCTGCATGATTCTACCAAGAAATGTGATTCTTCATTCAAAACGCTGGTTTTTGCTATTGGGCTCTTTTGAGTAATGAATGTTTTGAATTTTCTCCAAAAGTAAAGTAGTTGCAAACTCATGCTTTTAGAGACTTGTTTGGGCTCATGAGAGGAGTAGAAAAACATCAAAAATTTCAGTCCTGCATGATTCTACCAAGAAATGTGTGTTCATTCAAACCGCTGGTTTTTGATAGTTTGGGCCCTATTGAATAATGAATGTTTTGAATTTTCTCCAAAAGTAAAGTAGTTGCAAACTCATCCTTTTAGAAACTTGTTTGGGCTGTTGAGAGGAGTAAAAAACCATCAAAAATTTCAATCCTGCATGATTCTACCAAGAAATGTGATTCTTCATTCAAAACGCTGGTTTTTGCTATTGGGCTCTATTGAATAATGAATGTTTTGAATTTTCTCCAAAAGTAAAGTAGTTGCAAACTCATCCTTTTAGAGACTTGTTTGGGCTCATGAGAGGAGTAGAAAAACATCAAAAATTTCAGTCCTGCACGATTCTACCAAGAAATGTGTGTTCATTCAAACCGCTGGTTTTTGATAGTTTGGGCCCTATTGAATAATGAATGTTTTGAATTTTCTCCAAAAATAAAGTAGTTGCAAACTCATCCTTTTAGAAACTTGTTTGGGCTGTTGAGAGGAGTAAAAAAACCATCAAAAATTTCAATCCTGCATGATTCTACCAAGAAATGTGATTCTTCATTCAAAACCTGATTTTTGCTATTGGGCTCTATTGAATAATGAATGTTTTGAATTTTCTCCAAAAGTAAAGTAGTTGCAAACTCATGCTTTTAGAGACTTGTTTGGGCTCATGAGAGGAGTAGAAAAACATCAAAAATTTCAGTCCTGCATGATTCTACCAAGAAATGTGTGTTCATTGAAACCGCTGGTTTTTGATAGTTTGGGCCCTAGTGAATAATGAATGTTTTGAATTTTCTCCAAAAGTAAAGTAGTTGCAAACTCATCCTTTTAGAAACTTGTTTGGGCTGTTGAGAGGAGTAAAAAACCATCAAAAATTTCAATCCTGCATGATTCTACCAAGAAATGTGATTCTTCATTCAAAACGCTGGTTTTTGCTATTGGGCTCTTTTGAGTAATGAATGTTTTGAATTTTCTCCAAAAGTAAAGTAGTTGCAAACTCATCCTTTTAGAGACTTGTTTGGGCTCATGAGAGGAGTAGAAAAACATCAAAAATTTCAGTCCTGCACGATTCTACCAAGAAATGTGTGTTCATTCAAACCGCTGGTTTTTGATAGTTTGGGCCCTATTGAATAATGAATGTTTTGAATTTTCTCCAAAAATAAAGTAGTTGCAAACTCATCCTTTTAGAAACTTGTTTGGGCTGTTGAGAGGAGTAAAAAAACCATCAAAAATTTCAATCCTGCATGATTCTACCAAGAAATGTGATTCTTCATTCAAAACCTGATTTTTGCTATTGGGCTCTATTGAATAATGAATGTTTTGAATTTTCTCCAAAAGTAAAGTAGTTGCAAACTCATGCTTTTAGAGACTTGTTTGGGCTCATGAGAGGAGTAGAAAAACATCAAAAATTTCAGTCCTGCATGATTCTACCAAGAAATGTGTGTTCATTGAAACCGCTGGTTTTTGATAGTTTGGGCCCTAGTGAATAATGAATGTTTTGAATTTTCTCCAAAAGTAAAGTAGTTGCAAACTCATCCTTTTAGAAACTTGTTTGGGCTGTTGAGAGGAGTAAAAAACCATCAAAAATTTCAATCCTGCATGATTTTACCAAGAAATGTGATTCTTCATTCAAAACCTGATTTTTGCTATTGGGCTCTATTGAGTAGTGAATGTTTTGAATTTTCTCCAAAAGTAAAGTAGTTGCAAACTCATGCTTTTAGAGACTTGTTTGGGCTCATGAGAGGAGTAGAAAAACATCAAAAATTTCAGTCCTGCATGATTCTACCAAGAAATGTGTGTTCATTGAAACCGCTGGTTTTTGATAGTTTGGGCCCTATTGAATAATGAATGTTTTGAATTTTCTCCAAAAGTAAAGTAGTTGCAAACTCATCCTTTTAGAAACTTGTTTGGGCTGTTGAGAGGAGTAAAAAACCATCAAAAATTTCAATCCTGCATGATTCTACCAAGAAATGTGATTCTTCATTCAAAACCTGATTTTTGCTATTGGGCTCTATTGAATAATGAATGTTTTGAATTTTCTCCAAAAGTAAAGTAGTTGCAAACTCATGCTTTTAGAGACTTGTTTGGGCTCATGAGAGGAGTAGAAAAACATCAAAAATTTCAGTCCTGCATGATTCTACCAAGAAATGTGTGTTCATTGAAACCGCTGGTTTTTGATAGTTTGGGCCCTATTGAATAATGAATGTTTTGAATTTTCTCCAAAAGTAAAGTAGTTGCAAACTCATCCTTTTAGAAACTTGTTTGGGCTGTTGAGAGGAGTAAAAAACCATCAAAAATTTCAATCCTGCATGATTCTACCAAGAAATGTGATTCTTCATTCAAAACGCTGGTTTTTGCTATTGGGCTCTTTTGAGTAATGAATGTTTTGAATTTTCTCCAAAAGTAAAGTAGTTGCAAACTCATGCTTTTAGAGACTTGTTTGGGCTCATGAGAGGAGTAGAAAAACATCAAAAATTTCAGTCCTGCATGATTCTACCAAGAAATGTGTGTTCATTCAAACCGCTGGTTTTTGATAGTTTGGGCCCTATTGAATAATGAATGTTTTGAATTTTCTCCAAAAGTAAAGTAGTTGCAAACTCATCCTTTTAGAAACTTGTTTGGGCTGTTGAGAGGAGTAAAAAACCATCAAAAATTTCAATCCTGCATGATTCTACCAAGAAATGTGATTCTTCATTCAAAACGCTGGTTTTTGCTATTGGGCTCTTTTGAGTAATGAATGTTTTGAATTTTCTCCAAAAGTAAAGTAGTTGCAAACTCATGCTTTTAGAGACTTGTTTGGGCTCATGAGAGGAGTAGAAAAACATCAAAAATTTCAGTCCTGCATGATTCTACCAAGAAATGTGTGTTCATTCAAACCGCTGGTTTTTGATAGTTTGGGCCCTATTGAATAATGAATGTTTTGAATTTTCTCCAAAAGTAAAGTAGTTGCAAACTCATCCTTTTAGAAACTTGTTTGGGCTGTTGAGAGGAGTAAAAAACCATCAAAAATTTCAATCCTGCATGATTTTACCAAGAAATGTGATTCTTCATTCAAAACCTGATTTTTGCTATTGGGCTCTATTGAATAATGAATGTTTTGAATTTTCTCCAAAAGTAAAGTAGTTGCAAACTCATGCTTTTAGAGACTTGTTTGGGCTCATGAGAGGAGTAGAAAAACATCAAAAATTTCAGTCCTGCATGATTCTACCAAGAAATGTGTGTTCATTGAAACCGCTGGTTTTTGATAGTTTGGGCCCTATTGAATAATGAATGTTTTGAATTTTCTCCAAAAGTAAAGTAGTTGCAAACTCATCCTTTTAGAAACTTGTTTGGGCTGTTGAGAGGAGTAAAAAACCATCAAAAATTTCAATCCTGCATGATTCTACCAAGAAATGTGATTCTTCATTCAAAACGCTGGTTTTTGCTATTGGGCTCTTTTGAGTAATGAATGTTTTGAATTTTCTCCAAAAGTAAAGTAGTTGCAAACTCATGCTTTTAGAGACTTGTTTGGGCTCATGAGAGGAGTAGAAAAACATCAAAAATTTCAGTCCTGTATGATTCTACCAAGAAATGTGTGTTCATTCAAACCGCTGGTTTTTGATAGTTTGGCCCTATTGAATAATGAATGTTTTGAATTTTGTCCAAAAGTAAAGTAGTTGCAAACTCATCCTTTTAGAAACTTGTTTGGGCTGTTGAGAGGAGTAAAAAACCATCAAAAATTTCAATCCTGCATGATTCTACCAAGAAATGTGATTCTTCATTCAAAACGCTGGTTTTTGCTATTGGGCTCTATTGAATAATGAATGTTTTGAATTTTCTCCAAAAGTAAAGTAGTTGCAAACTCATCCTTTTAGAAACTTGTTTGGGCTGTTGAGAGGAGTAAAAAACCATCAAAAATTTCAATCCTGCATGATTCTACCAAGAAATGTGATTCTTCATTCAAAACCTGAATTTTGCTATTGGGCTCTATTGAATAATGAATGTTTTGAATTTTCTCCAAAAGTAAAGTAGTTGCAAACTCATGCTTTTAGAGACTTGTTTGGGCTCATGAAAGGAGTAGAAAAACATCAAAAATTTCAGTCCTGCATGATTCTACCAAGAAATGTGTGTTCATTGAAACCGCTGGTTTTTGATAGTTTGGGCCCTATTGAATAATGAATGCTTTGAATTTTCTCCAAAAGTAAAGTAGTTGCAAACTCATCCTTTTAGAAACTTGTTTGGGCTGTTGAGAGGAGTAAAAAACCATCAAAAATTTCAATCCTGCATGATTTTACCAAGAAATGTGATTCTTCATTCAAAACCTGATTTTTGCTATTGGGCTCTATTGAATAGTGAATGTTTTGAATTTTCTCCAAAAGTAAAGTAGTTGCAAACTCATGCTTTTAGAGACTTGTTTGGGCTCATGAGAGGAGTAGAAAAACATCAAAAATTTCAGTCCTGCATGATTCTACCAAGAAATGTGTGTTCATTGAAACCGCTGGTTTTTGATAGTTTGGGCCCTATTGAATAATGAATGTTTTGAATTTTCTCCAAAAGTAAAGTAGTTGCAAACTCATCCTTTTAGAAACTTGTTTGGGCTGTTGAGAGGAGTAAAAAACCATCAAAAATTTCAATCCTGCATGATTCTACCAAGAAATGTGATTCTTCATTCAAAACCTGATTTTTGCTATTGGGCTCTATTGAATAATGAATGTTTTGAATTTTCTCCAAAAGTAAAGTAGTTGCAAACTCATGCTTTTAGAGACTTGTTTGGGCTCATGAGAGGAGTAGAAAAACATCAAAAATTTCAGTCCTGCATGATTCTACCAAGAAATGTGTGTTCATTGAAACCGCTGGTTTTTGATAGTTTGGGCCCTATTGAATAATGAATGTTTTGAATTTTCTCCAAAAGTAAAGTAGTTGCAAACTCATCCTTTTAGAAACTTGTTTGGGCTGTTGAGAGGAGTAAAAAACCATCAAAAATTTCAATCCTGCATGATTCTACCAAGAAATGTGATTCTTCATTCAAAACCTGATTTTTGCTATTGGGCTCTATTGCATAATGAATGTTTTGAATTTTCTCCAAAAGTAAAGTAGTTGCAAACTCATGCTTTTAGAGACTTGTTTGGGCTCATGAGAGGAGTAGAAAAACATCAAAAATTTCAGTCCTGCATGATTCTACCAAGAAATGTGTGTTCATTGAAACCGCTGGTTTTTGATAGTTTGGGCCCTATTGAATAATGAATGTTTTGAATTTTCTCCAAAAGTAAAGTAGTTGCAAACTCATCCTTTTAGAAACTTGTTTGGGCTGTTGAGAGGAGTAAAAAACCATCAAAAATTTCAATCCTGCATGATTCTACCAAGAAATGTGATTCTTCATTCAAAACGCTGGTTTTTGCTATTGGGATCTTTTGAGTAATGAATGTTTTGAATTTTCTCCAAAAGTAAAGTAGTTGCAAACTCATGCTTTTAGAGACTTGTTTGGGCTCATGAGAGGAGTAGAAAAACATCAAAAATTTCAGTCCTGCATGATTCTACCAAGAAATGTGTGTTCATTCAAACCGCTGGTTTTTGTTAGTTTGGGCCCTATTGAATAATGAATGTTTTGAATTTTCTCCAAAAGTAAAGTAGTTGCAAACTCATCCTTTTAGAAACTTGTTTGGGCTGTTGAGAGGAGTAAAAAACCATCAAAAATTTCAATCCTGCATGATTCTACCAAGAAATGTGATTCTTCATTCAAAACCTGAATTTTGCTATTGGGCTCTATTGAATAATGAATGTTTTGAATTTTCTCCAAAAGTAAAGTAGTTGCAAACTCATGCTTTTAGAGACTTGTTTGGGCTCATGAGAGGAGTAGAAAAACATCAAAAATTTCAGTCCTGCATGATTCTACCAAGAAATGTGTGTTCATTGAAACCGCTGGTTTTTGATAGTTTGGGCCCTATTGAATAATGAATGCTTTGAATTTTCTCCAAAAGTAAAGTAGTTGCAAACTCATCCTTTTAGAAACTTGTTTGGGCTGTTGAGAGGAGTAAAAAAACCATCAAAAATTTCAATCCTGCATGATTTTACCAAGAAATGTGATTCTTCATTCAAAACCTGATTTTTGCTATTGGGCTCTATTGAATAGTGAATGTTTTGAATTTTCTCCAAAAGTAAAGTAGTTGCAAACTCATGCTTTTAGAGACTTGTTTGGGCTCATGAGAGGAGTAGAAAAACATCAAAAATTTCAGTCCTGCATGATTCTACCAAGAAATGTGTGTTCATTCAAACCGCTGGTTTTTGTTAGTTTGGGCCCTATTGAATAATGAATGTTTTGAATTTTCTCCAAAAGTAAAGTAGTTGCAAACTCATCCTTTTAGAAACTTGTTTGGGCTGTTGAGAGGAGTAAAAAACCATCAAAAATTTCAATCCTGCATGATTCTACCAAGAAATGTGATTCTTCATTCAAAACCTGATTTTTGCTATTGGGCTCTATTGCATAATGAATGTTTTGAATTTTCTCCAAAAGTAAAGTAGTTGCAAACTCATGCTTTTAGAGACTTGTTTGGGCTCATGAGAGGAGTAGAAAAACATCAAAAATTTCAGTCCTGCATGATTCTACCAAGAAATGTGTGTTCATTGAAACCGCTGGTTTTTGATAGTTTGGGCCCTATTGAATAATGAATGTTTTGAATTTTCTCCAAAAGTAAAGTAGTTGCAAACTCATCCTTTTAGAAACTTGTTTGGGCTGTTGAGAGGAGTAAAAAACCATCAAAAATTTCAATCCTGCATGATTCTACCAAGAAATGTGATTCTTCATTCAAAACGCTGGTTTTTGCTATTGGGATCTTTTGAGTAATGAATGTTTTGAATTTTCTCCAAAAGTAAAGTAGTTGCAAACTCATGCTTTTAGAGACTTGTTTGGGCTCATGAGAGGAGTAGAAAAACATCAAAAATTTCAGTCCTGCATGATTCTACCAAGAAATGTGTGTTCATTCAAACCGCTGGTTTTTGTTAGTTTGGGCCCTATTGAATAATGAATGTTTTGAATTTTCTCCAAAAGTAAAGTAGTTGCAAACTCATCCTTTTAGAAACTTGTTTGGGCTGTTGAGAGGAGTAAAAAAACCATCAAAAATTTCAATCCTGCATGATTTTACCAAGAAATGTGATTCTTCATTCAAAACCTGATTTTTGCTATTGGGCTCTATTGAATAATGAATGTTTTGAATTTTCTCCAAAAGTAAAGTAGTTGCAAACTCATGCTTTTAGAGACTTGTTTGGGCTCATGAGAGGAGTAGAAAAACATCAAAAATTTCAGTCCTGCATGATTCTACCAAGAAATGTGTGTTCATTGAAACCGCTGGTTTTTGATAGTTTGGGCCCTATTGAATAATGAATGTTTTGAATTTTCTCCAAAAGTAAAGTAGTTGCAAACTCATCCTTTTAGAAACTTGTTTGGGCTGTTGATAGGAGTAAAAAACCATCAAAAATTTCAATCCCGCATGATTCTACCAAGAAATGTGATTCTTCATTCAAAACCTGATTTTTGCTATTGGGCTCTATTGAATAATGAATGTTTTGAATTTTCTCCAAAAGTAAAGTAGTTGCAAACTCATGCTTTTAGAGACTTGTTTGGGCTCATGAGAGGAGTAGAAAAACATCAAAAATTTCAGTCCTGCATGATTCTACCAAGAAATGTGTGTTCATTGAAACCGCTGGTTTTTGATAGTTTGGGCCCTATTGAATAATGAATGCTTTGAATTTTCTCCAAAAGTAAAGTAGTTGCAAACTCATCCTTTTAGAAACTTGTTTGGGCTGTTGAGAGGAGTAAAAAACCATCAAAAATTTCAATCCTGCATGATTTTACCAAGAAATGTGATTCTTCATTCAAAACCTGATTTTTGCTACTGGGCTCTATTGAATAGTGAATGTTTTGAATTTTCTCCAAAAGTAAAGTAGTTGCAAACTCATGCTTTTAGAGACTTGTTTGGGCTCATGAGAGGAGTAGAAAAACATCAAAAATTTCAGTCCTGCATGATTCTACCAAGAAATGTGTGTTCATTCAAACCGCTGGTTTTTGTTAGTTTGGGCCCTATTGAATAATGAATGTTTTGAATTTTCTCCAAAAGTAAAGTAGTTGCAAACTCATCCTTTTAGAAACTTGTTTGGGCTGTTGAGAGGAGTAAAAAACCATCAAAAATTTCAATCCTGCATGATTCTACCAAGAAATGTGATTCTTCATTCAAAACGCTGGTTTTTGCTATTGGGCTCTTTTGAGTAATGAATGTTTTGAATTTTCTCCAAAAGTAAAGTAGTTGCAAACTCATGCTTTTAGAGACTTGTTTGGGCTCATGAGAGGAGTAGAAAAACATCAAAAATTTCAGTCCTGCATGATTCTACCAAGAAATGTGTGTTCATTCAAACCGCTGGTTTTTGATAGTTTGGGCCCTATTGAATAATGAATGTTTTGAATTTTCTCCAAAAGTAAAGTAGTTGCAAACTCATCCTTTTAGAAACTTGTTTGGGCTGTTGAGAGGAGTAAAAAACCATCAAAAATTTCAATCCTGCATGATTTTACCAAGAAATGTGATTCTTCATTCAAAACCTGATTTTTGCTATTGGGCTCTATTGAATAATGAATGTTTTGAATTTTCTCCAAAAGTAAAGTAGTTGCAAACTCATGCTTTTAGAGACTTGTTTGGGCTCATGAGAGGAGTAGAAAAACATCAAAAATGTCAGTCCTGCATGATTCTACCAAGAAATGTGTGTTCATTGAAACCGCTGGTTTTTGATAGTTTGGGCCCTATTGAATAATGAATGTTTTGAATTTTCTCCAAAAGTAAAGTAGTTGCAAACTCATCCTTTTAGAAACTTGTTTGGGCTGTTGAGAGGAGTAAAAAACCATCAAAAATTTCAATCCTGCATGATTCTACCAAGAAATGTGATTCTTCATTCAAAACGCTGGTTTTTGCTATTGGGCTCTTTTGAGTAATGAATGTTTTGAATTTTCTCCAAAAGTAAAGTAGTTGCAAACTCATGCTTTTAGAGACTTGTTTGGGCTCATGAGAGGAGTAATAAAACATCCAAAATTTCAGTCCTGCATGATTCTACCAAGAAATGTGTGTTCATTGAAACCGCTGGTTTTTGATAGTTTGGGCCCTATTGAATAATGAATGTTTTGAATTTTCTCCAAAAGTAAAGTAGTTGCAAACTCATCCTTTTAGAAACTTGTTTGGGCTGTTGAGAGGAGTAAAAAACCATCAAAAATTTCAATCCTGCATGATTTTACCAAGAAATGTGATTCTTCATTCAAAACCTGATTTTTGCTATTGGGCTCTATTGAATAATGAATGTTTTGAATTTTCTCCAAAAGTAAAGTAGTTGCAAACTCATGATTTTAGAGACTTGTTTGGGCTCATGAGAGGAGTAGAAAAACATCAAAAATTTCAGTCCTGCATGATTCTACCAAGAAATGTGTGTTCATTCAAACCGCTGGTTTTTGATAGTTTGGGCCATATTGAATAATGAATGTTTTGAATTTTCTCCAAAAGTAAAGTAGTTGCAAACTCATCCTTTTAGAAACTTGTTTGGGCTGTTGAGAGGAGTAAAAAACCATCAAAAATTTCAATCCTGCATGATTCTACCAAGAAATGTGATTCTTCATTCAAAACCTGATTTTTGCTATTGGGCTCTATTGAATAATGAATGTTTTGAATTTTCTCCAAAAGTAAAGTAGTTGCAAACTCATGCTTTTAGAGACTTGTTTGGGCTCATGAGAGGAGTAGAAAAACATCAAAAATTTCAGTCCTGCATGATTCTACCAAGAAATGTGTGTTCATTGAAACCGCTGGTTTTTGATAGTTTGGGCCCTATTGAATAATGAATGTTTTGAATTTTCTCCAAAAGTAAAGTAGTTGCAAACTCATCCTTTTAGAAACTTGTTTGGGCTGTTGAGAGGAGTAAAAAACCATCAAAAATTTCAATCCTGCATGATTCTACCAAGAAATGTGATTCTTCATTCAAAACGCTGGTTTTTGCTATTGGGCTCTTTTGAGTAATGAATGTTTTGAATTTTCTCCAAAAGTAAAGTAGTTGCAAACTCATGCTTTTAGAGACTTGTTTGGGCTCATGAGAGGAGTAGAAAAACATCAAAAATTTCAGTCCTGCATGATTCTACCAAGAAATGTGTGTTCATTCAAACCGCTGGTTTTTGATAGTTTGGGCCCTATTGAATAATGAATGTTTTGAATTTTCTCCAAAAGTAAAGTAGTTGCAAACTCATCCTTTTAGAAACTTGTTTGGGCTGTTGAGAGGAGTAAAAAACCATCAAAAATTTCAATCCTGCATGATTCTACCAAGAAATGTGATTCTTCATTCAAAACCTGATTTTTGCTATTGGGCTCTATTGAATAATGAATGTTTTGAATTTTCTCCAAAAGTAAAGTAGTTGCAAACTCATGCTTTTAGAGACTTGTTTGGGCTCATGAGAGGAGTAGAAAAACATCAAAAATTTCAGTCCTGCATGATTCTACCAAGAAATGTGTGTTCATTGAAACCGCTGGTTTTTGATAGTTTGGGCCCTATTGAATAAAGAATGCTTTGAATTTTCTCCAAAAGTAAAGTAGTTGCAAACTCATCCTTTTAGAAACTTGTTTGGGCTGTTGAGAGGAGTAAAAAACCATCAAAAATTTCAATCCTGCATGATTTTACCAAGAAATGTGATTCTTCATTCAAAACCTGATTTTTGCTATTGGGCTCTATTGAATAGTGAATGTTTTGAATTTTCTCCAAAAGTAAAGTAGTTGCAAACTCATGCTTTTAGAGACTTGTTTGGGCTCATGAGAGGAGTAGAAAAACATCAAAAATTTCAGTCCTGCATGATTCTACCAAGAAATGTGTGTTCATTCAAACCGCTGGTTTTTGTTAGTTTGGGCCCTATTGAATAATGAATGTTTTGAATTTTCTCCAAAAGTAAAGTAGTTGCAAACTCATCCTTTTAGAAACTTGTTTGGGCTGTTGAGAGGAGTAAAAAATCATCAAAAATTTCAATCCTGCATGATTCTACCAAGAAATGTGATTCTTCATTCAAAACCTGATTTTTGCTATTGGGCTCTATTGCATAATGAATGTTTTGAATTTTCTCCAAAAGTAAAGTAGTTGCAAACTCATGCTTTTAGAGACTTGTTTGGGCTCATGAGAGGAGTAGAAAAACATCAAAAATTTCAGTCCTGCATGATTCTACCAAGAAATGTGTGTTCATTGAAACCGCTGGTTTTTGATAGTTTGGGCCCTATTGAATAATGAATGTTTTGAATTTTCTCCAAAAGTAAAGTAGTTGCAAACTCATCCTTTTAGAAACTTGTTTGGGCTGTTGAGAGGAGTAAAAAACCATCAAAAATTTCAATCCTGCATGATTCTACCAAGAAATGTGATTCTTCATTCAAAACGCTGGTTTTTGCTATTGGGATCTTTTGAGTAATGAATGTTTTGAATTTTCTCCAAAAGTAAAGTAGTTGCAAACTCATGCTTTTAGAGACTTGTTTGGGCTCATGAGAGGAGTAGAAAAACATCAAAAATTTCAGTCCTGCATGATTCTACCAAGAAATGTGTGTTCATTCAAACCGCTGGTTTTTGTTAGTTTGGGCCCTATTGAATAATGAATGTTTTGAATTTTCTCCAAAAGTAAAGTAGTTGCAAACTCATCCTTTTAGAAACTTGTTTGGGCTGTTGAGAGGAGTAAAAAACCATCAAAAATTTCAATCCTGCATGATTTTACCAAGAAATGTGATTCTTCATTCAAAACCTGATTTTTGCTATTGGGCTCTATTGAATAATGAATGTTTTGAATTTTCTCCAAAAGTAAAGTAGTTGCAAACTCATGCTTTTAGAGACTTGTTTGGGCTCATGAGAGGAGTAGAAAAACATCAAAAATTTCAGTCCTGCATGATTCTACCAAGAAATGTGTGTTCATTGAAACCGCTGGTTTTTGATAGTTTGGGCCCTATTGAATAATGAATGTTTTGAATTTTCTCCAAAAGTAAAGTAGTTGCAAACTCATCCTTTTAGAAACTTGTTTGGGCTGTTGAGAGGAGTAAAAAACCATCAAAAATTTCAATCCTGCATGATTCTACCAAGAAATGTGATTCTTCATTCAAAACCTGATTTTTGCTATTGGGCTCTATTGAATAATGAATGTTTTGAATTTTCTCCAAAAGTAAAGTAGTTGCAAACTCATGCTTTTAGAGACTTGATTGGGCTCATGAGAGGAGTAGAAAAACATCAAAAATTTCAGTCCTGCATGATTCTACCAAGAAATGTGTGTTCATTGAAACCGCTGGTTTTTGATAGTTTGGGCCCTATTGAATAATGAATGCTTTGAATTTTCTCCAAAAGTAAAGTAGTTGCAAACTCATCCTTTTAGAAACTTGTTTGGGCTGTTGAGAGGAGTAAAAAACCATCAAAAATTTCAATCCTGCATGATTTTACCAAGAAATGTGATTCTTCATTCAAAACCTGATTTTTGCTACTGGGCTCTATTGAATAGTGAATGTTTTGAATTTTCTCCAAAAGTAAAGTAGTTGCAAACTCATGCTTTTAGAGACTTGTTTGGGCTCATGAGAGGAGTAGAAAAACATCAAAAATTTCAGTCCTGCATGATTCTACCAAGAAATGTGTGTTCATTCAAACCGCTGGTTTTTGTTAGTTTGGGCCCTATTGAATAATGAATGTTTTGAATTTTCTCCAAAAGTAAAGTAGTTGCAAACTCATCCTTTTAGAAACTTGTTTGGGCTGTTGAGAGGAGTAAAAAACCATCAAAAATTTCAATCCTGCATGATTCTACCAAGAAATGTGATTCTTCATTCAAAACCTGATTTTTGCTATTGGGCTCTATTGCATAATGAATGTTTTGAATTTTCTCCAAAAGTAAAGTAGTTGCAAACTCATGCTTTTAGAGACTTGTTTGGGCTCATGAGAGGAGTAGAAAAACATCAAAAATTTCAGTCCTGCATGATTCTACCAAGAAATGTGTGTTCATTGAAACCGCTGGTTTTTGATAGTTTGGGCCCTATTGAATAATGAATGTTTTGAATTTTCTCCAAAAGTAAAGTAGTTGCAAACTCATCCTTTTAGAAACTTGTTTGGGCTGTTGAGAGGAGTAAAAAACCATCAAAAATTTCAATCCTGCATGATTCTACCAAGAAATGTGATTCTTCATTCAAAACGCTGGTTTTTGCTATTGGGCTCTTTTGAGTAATGAATGTTTTGAATTTTCTCCAAAAGTAAAGTAGTTGCAAACTCATGCTTTTAGAGACTTGTTTGGGCTCATGAGAGGAGTAGAAAAACATCAAAAATTTCAGTCCTGCATGATTCTACCAAGAAATGTGTGTTCATTCAAACCGCTGGTTTTTGATAGTTTGGGCCCTATTGAATAATGAATGTTTTGAATTTTCTCCAAAAGTAAAGTAGTTGCAAACTCATCCTTTTAGAAACTTGTTTGGGCTGTTGAGAGGAGTAAAAAACCATCAAAAATTTCAATCCTGCATGATTTTACCAAGAAATGTGATTCTTCATTCAAAACCTGATTTTTGCTATTGGGCTCTTTTGAGTAATGAATGTTTTGAATTTTCTCCAAAAGTAAAGTAGTTGCAAACTCATGCTTTTAGAGACTTGTTTGGGCTCATGAGAGGAGTAAAAAAACATCCAAAATTTCAGTCCTGCATGATTCTACCAAGAAATGTGTGTTCATTCAAACCGCTGGTTTTTGATAGTTTGGGCCCTATTGAATAATGAATGTTTTGAATTTTCTCCAAAAGTAAAGTAGTTGCAAACTCATGCTTTTAGAGACTTGTTTGGGCTCATGAGAGGAGTAGAAAAACATCAAAAATTTCAGTCCTGCATGATTCTACCAAGAAATGTGTGTTCATTGAAACCGCTGGTTTTTGATAGTTTGGGCCCTATTGAATAATGAATGCTTTGAATTTTCTCCAAAAGTAAAGTAGTTGCAAACTCATCCTTTTAGAAACTTGTTTGGGCTGTTGAGAGGAGTAAAAAACCATCAAAAATTTCAATCCTGCATGATTTTACCAAGAAATGCGATTCTTCATTCAAAACCTGATTTTTGCTATTGGGCTCTATTGAATAGTGAATGTTTTGAATTTTCTCCAAAAGTAAAGTAGTTGCAAACTCATGCTTTTAGAGACTTGTTTGGGCTCATGAGAGGAGTAGAAAAACATCAAAAATTTCAGTCCTGCATGATTCTACCAAGAAATGTGTGTTCATTCAAACCGCTGGTTTTTGTTAGTTTGGGCCCTATTGAATAATGAATGTTTTGAATTTTCTCCAAAAGTAAAGTAGTTGCAAACTCATCCTTTTAGAAACTTGTTTGGGCTGTTGAGAGGAGTAAAAAAACCATCAAAAATTTCAATCCTGCATAATTCTACCAAGAAATGTGATTCTTCATTCAAAACCTGATTTTTGCTATTGGGCTCTATTGCATAATGAATGTTTTGAATTTTCTCCAAAAGTAAAGTAGTTGCAAACTCATGCTTTTAGAGACTTGTTTGGGCTCATGAGAGGAGTAGAAAAACATCAAAAATTTCAGTCCTGCATGATTCTACCAAGAAATGTGTGTTCATTGAAACCGCTGGTTTTTGATAGTTTGGGCCCTATTGAATAATGAATGTTTTGAATTTTCTCCAAAAGTAAAGTAGTTGCAAACTCATCCTTTTAGAAACTTGTTTGGGCTGTTGAGAGGAGTAAAAAACCATCAAAAATTTCAATCCTGCATGATTCTACCAAGAAATGTGATTCTTCATTCAAAACGCTGGTTTTTGCTATTGGGCTCTTTTGAGTAATGAATGTTTTGAATTTTCTCCAAAAGTAAAGTAGTTGCAAACTCATGCTTTTAGAGACTTGTTTGGGCTCATGAGAGGAGTAGAAAAACATCAAAAATTTCAGTCCTGCATGATTCTACCGAGAAATGTGTGTTCATTCAAACCGCTGGTTTTTGATAGTTTGGGCCCTATTGAATAATGAATGTTTTGAATTTTCTCCAAAAGTAAAGTAGTTGCAAACTCATCCTTTTAGAAACTTGTTTGGGCTGTTGAGAGGAGTAAAAAACCATCAAAAATTTCAATCCTGCATGATTCTACCAAGAAATGTGATTCTTCATTCAAAACGCTGGTTTTTGCTATTGGGCTCTTTTGAGTAATGAATGTTTTGAATTTTCTCCAAAAGTAAAGTAGTTGCAAACTCATGCTTTTAGAGACTTGTTTGGGCTCATGAGAGGAGTAGAAAAACATCAAAAATTTCAGTCCTGCATGATTCTACCGAGAAATGTGTGTTCATTCAAACCGCTGGTTTTTGATAGTTTGGGCCCTATTGAATAATGAATGTTTTGAATTTTCTCCAAAAGTAAAGTAGTTGCAAACTCATCCTTTTAGAAACTTGTTTGGGCTGTTGAGAGGAGTAAAAAACCATCAAAAATTTCAATCCTGCATGATTTTACCAAGAAATGTGATTCTTCATTCAAAACCTGATTTTTGCTATTGGGCTCTATTGAATAATGAATGTTTTGAATTTTCTCCAAAAGTAAAGTAGTTGCAAACTCATGCTTTTAGAGACTTGTTTGGGCTCATGAGAGGAGTAGAAAAACATCAAAAATTTCAGTCCTGCATGATTCTACCAAGAAATGTGTGTTCATTGAAACCGCTGGTTTTTGATAGTTTGGGCCCTATTGAATAATGAATGTTTTGAATTTTCTCCAAAAGTAAAGTAGTTGCAAACTCATCCTTTTAGAAACTTGTTTGGGCTGTTGAGAGGAGTAAAAAACCATCAAAAATTTCAATCCTCCATGATTCTACCAAGAAATGTGATTCTTCATTCAAAACGCTGGTTTTTGCTATTGGGCTCTTTTGAGTAATGAATGTTTTGAATTTTCTCCAAAAGTAAAGTAGTTGCAAACTCATGCTTTTAGAGACTTGTTTGGGCTCATGAGGGGAGTAAAAAAACATCAAAAATTTCAGTCCTGCATGATTCTACCAAGAAATGTGTGTTCATTCAAACCGCTGGTTTTTGATAGTTTGGGCCCTATTGAATAATGAATGTTTTGAATTTTCTCCAAAAGTAAAGTAGTTGCAAACTCATCCTTTTAGAAACTTGTTTGGGCTGTTGAGAGGAGTAAAAAACCATCAAAAATTTCAATCCTGCATGATTTTACCAAGAAATGTGATTCTTCATTTTAAAACCTGATTTTTGCTATTGGGCTCTATTGAATAATGAATGTTTTGAATTTTCTCCAAAAGTAAAGTAGTTGCAAACTCATGCTTTTAGACACTTGTTTGGGCTCATGAGAGGAGTAGAAAAACATCAAAAATTTCAGTCCTGCATGATTCTTCCAAGAAATGTGTGTTCATTCAAACCGCTGGTTTTTGATAGTTTGGGCCCTATTGAATAATGAATGTTTTGAATTTTCTCCAAAAGTAAAGTAGTTGCAAACTCATCCTTTT
This sequence comes from Dendrobates tinctorius, assembly GCF_039654945.1. Taxonomy (NCBI): domain Eukaryota; kingdom Metazoa; phylum Chordata; class Amphibia; order Anura; family Dendrobatidae; genus Dendrobates; species Dendrobates tinctorius. The sequence continues at coordinate 10,643,018 of NW_027361701.1, read as the reverse complement.
AGAAACTTGTTTGGGCTGTTGAGAGGAGTAAAAAACCATCAAAAATTTCAATCCTGCATGATTCTACCAAGAAATGTGATTCTTCATTCAAAACCTGATTTTTGCTATTGGGCTCTATTGCATAATGAATGTTTTGAATTTTCTCCAAAAGTAAAGTAGTTGCAAACTCATGCTTTTAGAGACTTGTTTGGGCTCATGAGAGGAGTAGAAAAACATCAAAAATTTCAGTCCTGCATGATTCTACCAAGAAATGTGTGTTCATTGAAACCGCTGGTTTTTGATAGTTTGGGCCCTATTGAATAATGAATGTTTTGAATTTTCTCCAAAAGTAAAGTAGTTGCAAACTCATCCTTTTAGAAACTTGTTTGGGCTGTTGAGAGGAGTAAAAAACCATCAAAAATTTCAATCCTGCATGATTTTACCAAGAAATGTGATTCTTCATTCAAAACCTGATTTTTGCTATTGGGCTCTATTGAATAGTGAATGTTTTGAATTTTCTCCAAAAGTAAAGTAGTTGCAAACTCATGCTTTTAGAGACTTGTTTGGGCTCATGAGAGGAGTAGAAAAACATCAAAAATTTCAGTCCTGCATGATTCTACCAAGAAATGTGTGTTCATTGAAACCGCTGGTTTTTGATAGTTTGGGCCCTATTGAATAATGAATGTTTTGAATTTTCTCCAAAAGTAAAGTAGTTGCAAACTCATCCTTTTAGAAACTTGTTTGGGCTGTTGAGAGGAGTAAAAAACCATCAAAAATTTCAATCCTGCATGATTCTACCAAGAAATGTGATTCTTCATTCAAAACCTGATTTTTGCTATTGGGCTCTATTGAATAATGAATGTTTTGAATTTTCTCCAAAAGTAAAGTAGTTGCAAACTCATGCTTTTAGAGACTTGTTTGGGCTCATGAGAGGAGTAGAAAAACATCAAAAATTTCAGTCCTGCATGATTCTACCAAGAAATGTGTGTTCATTGAAACCGCTGGTTTTTGATAGTTTGGGCCCTATTGAATAATGAATGTTTTGAATTTTCTCCAAAAGTAAAGTAGTTGCAAACTCATCCTTTTAGAAACTTGTTTGGGCTGTTGAGAGGAGTAAAAAACCATCAAAAATTTCAATCCTGCATGATTCTACCAAGAAATGTGATTCTTCATTCAAAACGCTGGTTTTTGCTATTGGGCTCTTTTGAGTAATGAATGTTTTGAATTTTCTCCAAAAGTAAAGTAGTTGCAAACTCATGCTTTTAGAGACTTGTTTGGGCTCATGAGAGGAGTAGAAAAACATCAAAAATTTCAGTCCTGCATGATTCTACCAAGAAATGTGTGTTCATTCAAACCGCTGGTTTTTGATAGTTTGGGCCCTATTGAATAATGAATGTTTTGAATTTTCTCCAAAAGTAAAGTAGTTGCAAACTCATCCTTTTAGAAACTTGTTTGGGCTGTTGAGAGGAGTAAAAAACCATCAAAAATTTCAATCCTGCATGATTTTACCAAGAAATGTGATTCTTCATTCAAAACCTGATTTTTGCTATTGGGCTCTATTGAATAATGAATGTTTTGAATTTTCTCCAAAAGTAAAGTAGTTGCAAACTCATGCTTTTAGAGACTTGTTTGGGCTCATGAGAGGAGTAGAAAAACATCAAAAATTTCAGTCCTGCATGATTCTACCAAGAAATGTGTGTTCATTGAAACCGCTGGTTTTTGATAGTTTGGGCCCTATTGAATAATGAATGTTTTGAATTTTCTCCAAAAGTAAAGTAGTTGCAAACTCATCCTTTTAGAAACTTGTTTGGGCTGTTGAGAGGAGTAAAAAACCATCAAAAATTTCAATCCTGCATGATTTTACCAAGAAATGTGATTCTTCATTCAAAACCTGATTTTTGCTATTGGGCTCTATTGAATAGTGAATGTTTTGAATTTTCTCCAAAAGTAAAGTAGTTGCAAACTCATGCTTTTAGAGACTTGTTTGGGCTCATGAGAGGAGTAGAAAAACATCAAAAATTTCAGTCCTGCATGATTCTACCAAGAAATGTGTGTTCATTGAAACCGCTGGTTTTTGATAGTTTGGGCCCTATTGAATAATGAATGTTTTGAATTTTCTCCAAAAGTAAAGTAGTTGCAAACTCATCCTTTTAGAAACTTGTTTGGGCTGTTGAGAGGAGTAAAAAACCATCAAAAATTTCAATCCTGCATGATTCTACCAAGAAATGTGATTCTTCATTCAAAACCTGATTTTTGCTATTGGGCTCTATTGAATAATGAATGTTTTGAATTTTCTCCAAAAGTAAAGTAGTTGCAAACTCATGCTTTTAGAGACTTGTTTGGGCTCATGAGAGGAGTAGAAAAACATCAAAAATTTCAGTCCTGCATGATTCTACCAAGAAATGTGTGTTCATTGAAACCGCTGGTTTTTGATAGTTTGGGCCCTATTGAATAATGAATGTTTTGAATTTTCTCCAAAAGTAAAGTAGTTGCAAACTCATCCTTTTAGAAACTTGTTTGGGCTGTTGAGAGGAGTAAAAAACCATCAAAAATTTCAATCCTGCATGATTCTACCAAGAAATGTGATTCTTCATTCAAAACGCTGGTTTTTGCTATTGGGATCTTTTGAGTAATGAATGTTTTGAATTTTCTCCAAAAGTAAAGTAGTTGCAAACTCATGCTTTTAGAGACTTGTTTGGGCTCATGAGAGGAGTAGAAAAACATCAAAAATTTCAGTCCTGCATGATTCTACCAAGAAATGTGTGTTCATTCAAACCGCTGGTTTTTGTTAGTTTGGGCCCTATTGAATAATGAATGTTTTGAATTTTCTCCAAAAGTAAAGTAGTTGCAAACTCATCCTTTTAGAAACTTGTTTGGGCTGTTGAGAGGAGTAAAAAACCATCAAAAATTTCAATCCTGCATGATTTTACCAAGAAATGTGATTCTTCATTCAAAACCTGATTTTTGCTATTGGGCTCTATTGAATAATGAATGTTTTGAATTTTCTCCAAAAGTAAAGTAGTTGCAAACTCATGCTTTTAGAGACTTGTTTGGGCTCATGAGAGGAGTAGAAAAACATCAAAAATTTCAGTCCTGCATGATTCTACCAAGAAATGTGTGTTCATTGAAACCGCTGGTTTTTGATAGTTTGGGCCCTATTGAATAATGAATGTTTTGAATTTTCTCCAAAAGTAAAGTAGTTGCAAACTCATCCTTTTAGAAACTTGTTTGGGCTGTTGAGAGGAGTAAAAAACCATCAAAAATTTCAATCCTGCATGATTCTACCAAGAAATGTGATTCTTCATTCAAAACCTGATTTTTGCTATTGGGCTCTATTGAATAATGAATGTTTTGAATTTTCTCCAAAAGTAAAGTAGTTGCAAACTCATGCTTTTAGAGACTTGTTTGGGCTCATGAGAGGAGTAGAAAAACATCAAAAATTTCAGTCCTGCATGATTCTACCAAGAAATGTGTGTTCATTGAAACCGCTGGTTTTTGATAGTTTGGGCCCTATTGAATAATGAATGCTTTGAATTTTCTCCAAAAGTAAAGTAGTTGCAAACTCATCCTTTTAGAAACTTGTTTGGGCTGTTGAGAGGAGTAAAAAACCATCAAAAATTTCAATCCTGCATGATTTTACCAAGAAATGTGATTCTTCATTCAAAACCTGATTTTTGCTACTGGGCTCTATTGAATAGTGAATGTTTTGAATTTTCTCCAAAAGTAAAGTAGTTGCAAACTCATGCTTTTAGAGACTTGTTTGGGCTCATGAGAGGAGTAGAAAAACATCAAAAATTTCAGTCCTGCATGATTCTACCAAGAAATGTGTGTTCATTCAAACCGCTGGTTTTTGTTAGTTTGGGCCCTATTGAATAATGAATGTTTTGAATTTTCTCCAAAAGTAAAGTAGTTGCAAACTCATCCTTTTAGAAACTTGTTTGGGCTGTTGAGAGGAGTAAAAAACCATCAAAAATTTCAATCCTGCATGATTCTACCAAGAAATGTGATTCTTCATTCAAAACCTGATTTTTGCTATTGGGCTCTATTGCATAATGAATGTTTTGAATTTTCTCCAAAAGTAAAGTAGTTGCAAACTCATGCTTTTAGAGACTTGTTTGGGCTCATGAGAGGAGTAGAAAAACATCAAAAATTTCAGTCCTGCATGATTCTACCAAGAAATGTGTGTTCATTGAAACCGCTGGTTTTTGATAGTTTGGGCCCTATTGAATAATGAATGTTTTGAATTTTCTCCAAAAGTAAAGTAGTTGCAAACTCATCCTTTTAGAAACTTGTTTGGGCTGTTGAGAGGAGTAAAAAACCATCAAAAATTTCAATCCTGCATGATTCTACCAAGAAATGTGATTCTTCATTCAAAACGCTGGTTTTTGCTATTGGGCTCTTTTGAGTAATGAATGTTTTGAATTTTCTCCAAAAGTAAAGTAGTTGCAAACTCATGCTTTTAGAGACTTGTTTGGGCTCATGAGAGGAGTAGAAAAACATCAAAAATTTCAGTCCTGCATGATTCTACCAAGAAATGTGTGTTCATTCAAACCGCTGGTTTTTGATAGTTTGGGCCCTATTGAATAATGAATGTTTTGAATTTTCTCCAAAAGTAAAGTAGTTGCAAACTCATCCTTTTAGAAACTTGTTTGGGCTGTTGAGAGGAGTAAAAAACCATCAAAAATTTCAATCCTGCATGATTTTACCAAGAAATGTGATTCTTCATTCAAAACCTGATTTTTGCTATTGGGCTCTTTTGAGTAATGAATGTTTTGAATTTTCTCCAAAAGTAAAGTAGTTGCAAACTCATGCTTTTAGAGACTTGTTTGGGCTCATGAGAGGAGTAAAAAAACATCCAAAATTTCAGTCCTGCATGATTCTACCAAGAAATGTGTGTTCATTCAAACCGCTGGTTTTTGATAGTTTGGGCCCTATTGAATAATGAATGTTTTGAATTTTCTCCAAAAGTAAAGTAGTTGCAAACTCATGCTTTTAGAGACTTGTTTGGGCTCATGAGAGGAGTAGAAAAACATCAAAAATTTCAGTCCTGCATGATTCTACCAAGAAATGTGTGTTCATTGAAACCGCTGGTTTTTGATAGTTTGGGCCCTATTGAATAATGAATGCTTTGAATTTTCTCCAAAAGTAAAGTAGTTGCAAACTCATCCTTTTAGAAACTTGTTTGGGCTGTTGAGAGGAGTAAAAAACCATCAAAAATTTCAATCCTGCATGATTTTACCAAGAAATGTGATTCTTCATTCAAAACCTGATTTTTGCTATTGGGCTCTATTGAATAGTGAATGTTTTGAATTTTCTCCAAAAGTAAAGTAGTTGCAAACTCATGCTTTTAGAGACTTGTTTGGGCTCATGAGAGGAGTAGAAAAACATCAAAAATTTCAGTCCTGCATGATTCTACCAAGAAATGTGTGTTCATTCAAACCGCTGGTTTTTGTTAGTTTGGGCCCTATTGAATAATGAATGTTTTGAATTTTCTCCAAAAGTAAAGTAGTTGCAAACTCATCCTTTTAGAAACTTGTTTGGGCTGTTGAGAGGAGTAAAAAACCATCAAAAATTTCAATCCTGCATGATTCTACCAAGAAATGTGATTCTTCATTCAAAACCTGATTTTTGCTATTGGGCTCTATTGCATAATGAATGTTTTGAATTTTCTCCAAAAGTAAAGTAGTTGCAAACTCATGCTTTTAGAGACTTGTTTGGGCTCATGAGAGGAGTAGAAAAACATCAAAAATTTCAGTCCTGCATGATTCTACCAAGAAATGTGTGTTCATTGAAACCGCTGGTTTTTGATAGTTTGGGCCCTATTGAATAATGAATGTTTTGAATTTTCTCCAAAAGTAAAGTAGTTGCAAACTCATCCTTTTAGAAACTTGTTTGGGCTGTTGAGAGGAGTAAAAAACCATCAAAAATTTCAATCCTGCATGATTCTACCAAGAAATGTGATTCTTCATTCAAAACGCTGGTTTTTGCTATTGGGCTCTTTTGAGTAATGAATGTTTTGAATTTTCTCCAAAAGTAAAGTAGTTGCAAACTCATGCTTTTAGAGACTTGTTTGGGCTCATGAGAGGAGTAGAAAAACATCAAAAATTTCAGTCCTGCATGATTCTACCGAGAAATGTGTGTTCATTCAAACCGCTGGTTTTTGATAGTTTGGGCCCTATTGAATAATGAATGTTTTGAATTTTCTCCAAAAGTAAAGTAGTTGCAAACTCATCCTTTTAGAAACTTGTTTGGGCTGTTGAGAGGAGTAAAAAACCATCAAAAATTTCAATCCTGCATGATTTTACCAAGAAATGTGATTCTTCATTCAAAACCTGATTTTTGCTATTGGGCTCTATTGAATAATGAATGTTTTGAATTTTCTCCAAAAGTAAAGTAGTTGCAAACTCATGCTTTTAGAGACTTGTTTGGGCTCATGAGAGGAGTAGAAAAACATCAAAAATTTCAGTCCTGCATGATTCTACCAAGAAATGTGTGTTCATTGAAACCGCTGGTTTTTGATAGTTTGGGCCCTATTGAATAATGAATGTTTTGAATTTTCTCCAAAAGTAAAGTAGTTGCAAACTCATCCTTTTAGAAACTTGTTTGGGCTGTTGAGAGGAGTAAAAAACCATCAAAAATTTCAATCCTGCATGATTTTACCAAGAAATGTGATTCTTCATTTTAAAACCTGATTTTTGCTATTGGGCTCTATTGAATAATGAATGTTTTGAATTTTCTCCAAAAGTAAAGTAGTTGCAAACTCATGCTTTTAGACACTTGTTTGGGCTCATGAGAGGAGTAGAAAAACATCAAAAATTTCAGTCCTGCATGATTCTTCCAAGAAATGTGTGTTCATTCAAACCGCTGGTTTTTGATAGTTTGGGCCCTATTGAATAATGAATGTTTTGAATTTTCTCCAAAAGTAAAGTAGTTGCAAACTCATCCTTTTAGAAACTTGTTTGGGCTGTTGAGAGGAGTAAAAAACCATCAAAAATTTCAATCCTGCATGATTCTACCAAGAAATGTGATTCTTCATTCAAAACCTGATTTTTGCTATTGGGCTCTATTGAATAATGAATGTTTTGAATTTTCTCCAAAAGTAAAGTAGTTGCAAACTCATACTTTTAGAGACTTGTTTGGGCTCATGAGAGGAGTAGAAAAACATCAAAAATTTCAGTCCTGCATGATTCTACCAAGAAATGTGTGTTCATTGAAACCGCTGGTTTTTGATAGTTTGGGCCCTATTGAATAATGAATGTTTTGAATTTTCTCCAAAAGTAAAGTAGTTGCAAACTCATCCTTTTAGAAACTTGTTTGGGCTGTTGAGAGGAGTAAAAAACCATCAAAAATTTCAATCCTGCATGATTCTACCAAGAAATGTGATTCTTCATTCAAAACGCTGGTTTTTGCTATTGGGCTCTTTTGAGTAATGAATGTTTTGAATTTTCTCCAAAAGTAAAGTAGTTGCAAACTCATGCTTTTAGAGACTTGTTTTGGCTCATGAGAGGAGTAGAAAAACATCAAAAATTTCAGTCCTGCATGATTCTACCAAGAAATGTGTGTTCATTCAAACCGCTGGTTTTTGATAGTTTGGGCCCTATTGAATAATGAATGTTTTGAATTTTCTCCAAAAGTAAAGTAGTTGCAAACTCATCCTTTTAGAAACTTGTTTGGGCTGTTGAGAGGAGTAAAAAACCATCAAAAATTTCAATCCTGCATGATTTTACCAAGAAATGTGATTCTTCATTCAAAACCTGATTTTTGCTATTGGGCTCTATTGAATAATGAATGTTTTGAATTTTCTCCAAAAGTAAAGTAGTTGCAAACTCATGCTTTTAGAGACTTGTTTGGGCTCATGAGAGGAGTAGAAAAACATCAAAAATTTCAGTCCTGCATGATTCTACCAAGAAATGTGTGTTCATTGAAACCGCTGGTTTTTGATAGTTTGGGCCCTATTGAATAATGAATGTTTTGAATTTTCTCCAAAAGTAAAGTAGTTGCAAACTCATCCTTTTAGAAACTTGTTTGGGCTGTTGAGAGGAGTAAAAAACCATCAAAAATTTCAATCCTGCATGATTCTACCAAGAAATGTGATTCTTCATTCAAAACCTGATTTTTGCTATTGGGCTCTATTGAATAATGAATGTTTTGAATTTTCTCCAAAAGTAAAGTAGTTGCAAACTCATGCTTTTAGAGACTTGTTTGGGCTCATGAGAGGAGTAGAAAAACATCAAAAATTTCAGTCCTGCATGATTCTTCCAAGAAATGTGTGTTCATTGAAACCGCTGGTTTTTGATAGTTTGGGCCCTATTGAATAATGAATGCTTTGAATTTTCTCCAAAAGTAAAGTAGTTGCAAACTCATCCTTTTAGAAACTTGTTTGGGCTGTTGAGAGGAGTAAAAAACCATCAAAAATTTCAATCCTGCATGATTTTACCAAGAAATGTGATTCTTCATTCAAAACCTGATTTTTGCTACTGGGCTCTATTGAATAGTGAATGTTTTGAATTTTCTCCAAAAGTAAAGTAGTTGCAAACTCATGCTTTTAGAGACTTGTTTGGGCTCATGAGAGGAGTAGAAAAACATCAAAAATTTCAGTCCTGCATGATTCTACCAAGAAATGTGTGTTCATTCAAACCGCTGGTTTTTGTTAGTTTGGGCCCTATTGAATAATGAATGTTTTGAATTTTCTCCAAAAGTAAAGTAGTTGCAAACTCATCCTTTTAGAAACTTGTTTGGGCTGTTGAGAGGAGTAAAAAACCATCAAAAATTTCAATCCTGCATGATTCTACCAAGAAATGTGATTCTTCATTCAAAACCTGATTTTTGCTATTGGGCTCTATTGCATAATGAATGTTTTGAATTTTCTCCAAAAGTAAAGTAGTTGCAAACTCATGCTTTTAGAGACTTGTTTGGGCTCATGAGAGGAGTAGAAAAACATCAAAAATTTCAGTCCTGCATGATTCTACCAAGAAATGTGTGTTCATTGAAACCGCTGGTTTTTGATAGTTTGGGCCCTATTGAATAATGAATGTTTTGAATTTTCTCCAAAAGTAAAGTAGTTGCAAACTCATCCTTTTAGAAACTTGTTTGGGCTGTTGAGAGGAGTAAAAAACCATCAAAAATTTCAATCCTGCATGATTCTACCAAGAAATGTGATTCTTCATTCAAAACGCTGGTTTTTGCTATTGGGCTCTTTTGAGTAATGAATGTTTTGAATTTTCTCCAAAAGTAAAGTAGTTGCAAACTCATGCTTTTAGAGACTTGTTTGGGCTCATGAGAGGAGTAGAAAAACATCAAAAATTTCAGTCCTGCATGATTCTACCAAGAAATGTGTGTTCATTCAAACCGCTGGTTTTTGATAGTTTGGGCCCTGTTGAATAATGAATGTTTTGAATTTTCTCCAAAAGTAAAGTAGTTGCAAACTCATCCTTTTAGAAACTTGTTTGGGCTGTTGAGAGGAGTAAAAAACCATCAAAAATTTCAATCCTGCATGATTTTACCAAGAAATGTGATTCTTCATTCAAAACCTGATTTTTGCTATTGGGCTCTTTTGAGTAATGAATGTTTTGAATTTTCTCCAAAAGTAAAGTAGTTGCAAACTCATGCTTTTAGAGACTTGTTTGGGCTCATGAGAGGAGTAAAAAAACATCCAAAATTTCAGTCCTGCATGATTCTACCAAGAAATGTGTGTTCATTCAAACCGCTGGTTTTTGATAGTTTGGGCCCTATTGAATAATGAATGTTTTGAATTTTCTCCAAAAGTAAAGTAGTTGCAAACTCATGCTTTTAGAGACTTGTTTGGGCTCATGAGAGGAGTAGAAAAACATCAAAAATTTCAGTCCTGCACGATTCTACCAAGAAATGTGTGTTCATTGAAACCGCTGGTTTTTGATAGTTTGGGCCCTATTGAATAATGAATGCTTTGAATTTTCTCCAAAAGTAAAGTAGTTGCAAACTCATCCTTTTAGAAACTTGTTTGGGCTGTTGAGAGGAGTAAAAAACCATCAAAAATTTCAATCCTGCATGATTTTACCAAGAAATGTGATTCTTCATTCAAAACCTGATTTTTGCTATTGGGCTCTATTGAATAGTGAATGTTTTGAATTTTCTCCAAAAGTAAAGTAGTTGCAAACTCATGCTTTTAGAGACTTGTTTGGGCTCATGAGAGGAGTAGAAAAACATCAAAAATTTCAGTCCTGCATGATTCTACCAAGAAATGTGTGTTCATTCAAACCGCTGGTTTTTGTTAGTTTGGGCCCTATTGAATAATGAATGTTTTGAATTTTCTCCAAAAGTAAAGTAGTTGCAAACTCATCCTTTTAGAAACTTGTTTGGGCTGTTGAGAGGAGTAAAAAACCATCAAAAATTTCAATCCTGCATGATTCTACCAAGAAATGTGATTCTTCATTCAAAACCTGATTTTTGCTATTGGGCTCTATTGCATAATGAATGTTTTGAATTTTCTCCAAAAGTAAAGTAGTTGCAATCTCATGCTTTTAGAGACTTGTTTGGGCTCATGAGAGGAGTAGAAAAACATCAAAAATTTCAGTCCTGCATGATTCTACCAAGAAATGTGTGTTCATTGAAACCGCTGGTTTTTGATAGTTTGGGCCCTATTGAATAATGAATGTTTTGAATTTTCTCCAAAAGTAAAGTAGTTGCAAACTCATCCTTTTAGAAACTTGTTTGGGCTGTTGAGAGGAGTAAAAAACCATCAAAAATTTCAATCCTGCATGATTCTACCAAGAAATGTGATTCTTCATTCAAAACGCTGGTTTTTGCTATTGGGCTCTTTTGAGTAATGAATGTTTTGAATTTTCTCCAAAAGTAAAGTAGTTGCAAACTCATGCTTTTAGAGACTTGTTTGGGCTCATGAGAGGAGTAGAAAAACATCAAAAATTTCAGTCCTGCATGATTCTACCGAGAAATGTGTGTTCATTCAAACCGCTGGTTTTTGATAGTTTGGGCCCTATTGAATAATGAATGTTTTGAATTTTCTCCAAAAGTAAAGTAGTTGCAAACTCATCCTTTTAGAAACTTGTTTGGGCTGTTGAGAGGAGTAAAAAACCATCAAAAATTTCAATCCTGCATGATTTTACCAAGAAATGTGATTCTTCATTCAAAACCTGATTTTTGCTATTGGGCTCTATTGAATAATGAATGTTTTGAATTTTCTCCAAAAGTAAAGTAGTTGCAAACTCATGCTTTTAGAGACTTGTTTGGGCTCATGAGAGGAGTAGAAAAACATCAAAAATTTCAGTCCTGCATGATTCTACCAAGAAATGTGTGTTCATTGAAACCGCTGGTTTTTGATAGTTTGGGCCCTATTGAATAATGAATGTTTTGAATTTTCTCCAAAAGTAAAGTAGTTGCAAACTCATCCTTTTAGAAACTTGTTTGGGCTGTTGAGAGGAGTAAAAAACCATCAAAAATTTCAATCCTGCATGATTCTACCAAGAAATGTGATTCTTCATTCAAAACGCTGGTTTTTGCTATTGGGCTCTTTTGAGTAATGAATGTTTTGAATTTTCTCCATTTTCAATAACTTTATTAAAAATTTTACATAAAGTTAACAGTAGTATTTTTACAGCATACTGTTGACAGTAGGGTTCAGGATAATATACAAAATAACAGTAATGTATTACATTGAGTAGATCAGTAGGAGTAACAATACACCTAACAATAACACTTAACAGTAGTGTGGTATATTGTCAAGAACCAAGAGATAATCCTAAAATAAACAAACGTAATGAGTTACCTTGTATTCTGTTTTAAGAGAGTAATGCGCGTTTTTACCAGATAAATTCAGAGAGGAGAGATATCAGCAATAAAAATAAAAAAAATCACATAGTGGGAGAGACCAAGAGCAGTTCAATTAGGAGAAATTCTGATCAGAGGTAAATCTTACCCAAGAATTCCACCTCTTGCTATATGTACTGAAGTAGTCATTTGCCAAAGCATGGCTTTTTTCGTATGAGCAATGTAATGACATCTTGTCTACAATATCACTAATTTTGGGAGTAGCCTCTTCGTTCCATAAGGATGCTATGGCATTTTTAGTTATTAGAAAAAGGTGGATAACTGTTGGGATATGAGATGTATGAATCACTTCTAAACCTATGGACAGTAATGCCATCTGTGGCGTAAGGGTGATGTTTTGTTTAGTCAGAATATTAATTGTTCTAGAGATTTCTATCCAAATGGGCCTGATTTTAGGACATTCCCAGAATACATGTAATAGTGTACCTGTGAATCCGCAATCTCTCCAACAATCTGGGGATCTACCTGGGAACATCCTGGCCAGCTTCACAGGAGTATAGTACCACCTAGATGTCAGTTTGTAAAAGGATTCATGTAGGGATGCGCAAATGTTGGATGAATATGTCTGTTTAAGAGCCATCTCCCATTGTTCCAGAGAGAATAGAGTATCAAAATCGCTCTCCCATTTAATCATATATGGAGTCTTTTCTCCAATTTCAGAGCCGTTCAAAAAATCATATATATTTCTTGATCTCCAATGGACCTTAACATTAGGATTACAAAGTAGCAAACTTGTAGATTCTGTAATGTAAGATTTTTTTTTCAAAAATTTTGAGATATTTTTCTTAATCGAGGGAAGGAGTTCCAAATCCTGGCAAGAAAAATTATTTTGAGATATTAAAGATTCGTTGCTTATAAATTTCTTACCATCGAACAAATCTCCTATCACCTTAATACCAAATTTTATCCATTCTTTCGGGATTTTTTTATCCATTAGTAAACCAAGAAATTTGATAGGGATATTTTTTAATTGAACGTATCTCTGGCTTCTGTTTCTCTTAACCTGCGGCTTAGCCAGTTGCTTCCATGCAGAGAGAGTTGCGGAGATTATTGGGGAGTCATAACGTAAAGGAGTAGATGACCCCAAACACTCTAGAATTGCGCTTAAAAGAGTTTTGTTTTTATTAAAATATGTCTCGATTTCTACCCAAGCTGGGACGTTATTTGAATTAACCCAAGAAAAGGATTGTTTTATTAAATTGGCATAGTAATAATTAATTAAATTTGGAAGGGCTAGGCCTCCATTGACTTTGCTTCTGTATAGTATATGGGAAGCCACTCTCGCCCTTTTCTTATTCCAAACGAACTTATTTATAATAGACTGAAGTTTCCTAATAAATTTTAAGGGAACAAGTAAAGGTATTGCTCTAAAGATATATAGTATCTTTGGAAGGGTAAAAAGTTTAAATAGTGTTATCCTTCCCACCCATGAAATTTCGTGAGTCGCAAAATTGTTCAATTCGATCTGAGTCTTTTTTGTAATGTTTTGTATGTTCAACTCAACTGTCTTCCTAAAGTTCCTGGATATACGAATACCCAAGTATGAAACATCCTCTTTCTCCCAATCAAACCGGGAAATTTCCTTAATGCGTGAGATGGTTAGGTCATCTAGAAAGAAATCCAAGATTTTAGATTTGTTCTCATTGATTTTGTAAAATGAGATTTTAGAGAAATTCTCGATAGTAGATAATACACCCCTAATAGAGTTCAGTGGATCTGATAGACTCAGTATAATGTCATCAGCGAATAGACCGATTTTAAATTGGTGATCTTCAATTTGGATACCTTGGATCTCATCATTGGTTCTTATTGCTTCTGCTAAGGGTTCCATAATCAGCGCAAATAACAGGGGGGAGAGTGGGCATCCCTGTCTAGTTCCGTTAGTTATCATGATGCGATCTGAAGTGTGGTTATTTGTATAAACATTAGCGGAAGGGTTTGTGTATAAAGCCATTATAGTTTTTATTATATTATCACTGAAGCCAAATTTATTCAGAGTTGCTTTAAGGAAGTCCCAATTAACCCTGTCGAAGGCTTTCTCTGCGTCTAAAGCCAGGAGGAGAGAGGGGATTTTCTTTCTTTTAATAAAATTTACCAAGTTCAATGTTCTCCTAGTGCCATCGGTAGTCTGGCGTCCCTCTATAAACCCGAGTTGATCTTTATGAATAATGTTTGGGAGGATATTTTTTAGTCTATTTGCTATAATTTTTGAATATAGTTTGACGTCGGTATTTATTAGAGAGATAGGCCTATAATTTTTGACTGACTCCGGGTCTCCCTTAGGTTTGGGTATTAAAATTATATTAGCCTGTAACATTTCCTGAGGAAATTTTCCAGTCCGAGATGCCTTGTCAAAGATGCGGACTAAGTGTGGGGTTATGATATTTGCGAATGCTTGGTAATATTCATTCGAGAATCCATCGGGGCCCGGAGTTTTCTTTTTTTTAAATGATTTAATTACTTCCAGGACTTCAGACGCAGAGAAAGGGGCCTCAAGTTTAGACAGTTGTTGGGGAGTAATCTTAGGTAACCCCAAAGGGGCAAGAAAATCATTTATGCCTTGTTCGTCGGGTTGTTGGGTATGTTCATCTAGTTTAAGATTGTAAATAGACGAATAGTATTTAGCAAATGCTTCAACGATTTTCTTAGGGTGTTCTAATTTATTGCCCTCATGGTTAATTTTATTGATTTTGCATTTGGTCCTAATTGATCTGAATTTTTGTGCCATAAGTCTCGTGGGTTTGTTGTATGAAGAATAATAGTTTGATTTCATTAGTTTTGCGAATTTTTCGTATTCACTGAATAACTCCGATCTAAGATCTATTCTTAGTTTAAGAATCTCCGAGTGTATATTTGGTGGAGGAGAGGATGAATTTTGTAATATTGCTTCCAATTTTTGTAACTCTAATTGTAAGGTACGGATTTTTTCTTTGGAAAGTTTTTTTTTGTTGTAGGCCAGATATGTCATAACCCCCCTAATTACTGCCTTGTGCGCGTTCCAAAGGGTGAATGGGCAAATGTTGTTTATATCATTTTCTATGAAATAATTATTTAAGGCTTTTTCAATTTCTTTTTTAAATTTTGGGTTGAACAACAGGGATGAGTCGCATCTCCATTGGGATCTGAACTCTGCCGACCTACCAAGGAAAATTTCTGCAACAATTGGAGAGTGATCAGAAAATGTTTTGGAGAGAATTTCAATTTTCTTAAATTTCGAAATTGAGAACGTATCTGTCAAAAACAAGTCAATCCTAGCGAAAGACTTGTGTGCCTCTGAGAAATGGGTATATTCCCTAGAAGATGTATTTAAACATCTGAATACATCTAGGTATTCATGGTTGCAAAGCCAATTTTTTAATTCAGGAAATGATGAGCGAGTGAGAGAGGTGGAGTCAATTGCTCCATCAGGAACAATGTTGAAATCACCCATCAAAACAATAACACCTTTTTTCACTTCCTGGATTTTTCTATCGAGACCATTGAAGAAACGCATTTGACCATTGCATGGAGCATAAACGTTCACAAGTGTCGTTAGTTGATTGTCTATCAGACAAGTAAGAATCAAATATCTGCCCTCGCTGTCAGAGTATTCGTTAATGATTTCGAATGAAATAGTATCTTTAATTAGTATGAGGACTCCTGCTCGTTTCTTTACATTAAGAGATTTGTATATATATGGGAAATTTTTATTCTCTATCTTGGGGTGTCCATCCCTAGCCAATTTCACCTCTTGGAGGCAAATTATATCTGCTCTGCTGCCCCTGATCTCTCTCCACGTGAGATACCTCTTAGCGGGACTATTCAATCCCCTCACATTGAGTGATAGTATCTTAACCATATACTAAAGAATACAAAAATAAAAACAAAACAGAAATATAAACAGAACAATAAACAGGAAGAGATTACCACAATCTTAGGTAAACTTCCTAAAATGGGGAAAAGCTCGTGAAACTCCGCAGGAAGCCTCCTGCGTACAAAATAATGTAAGTGATATAGCCATTAAAATTTGCATTTTTCACCCTGGAGCCTCTTCTCTCTTGTCCAAGGATTTAAGAAAATTTTTCCCCTCTTGTGGAGATAGGATTACTACTACCTTCCCACCATGAATTATCAAAAGCTTAGTAGGGAACCCCCACCTATAAACCACACCCTTTTGTCTCAGAATTGTTGTAACTTCATTAAATCCCTTCCTTGTTTGTATAGTTTCTTTTGAAAGGTCTGCATATGATTTGATGTGATCATAAGGGTGGGGAAGATGTTTATTGGTCCTGAAATAGTTTAAGAATTTTTCTTTGGTGGAGTAAAAATGGAATCTTAAGATAGTGTCTCTAGGGAGCTCAGCCGAGATAGATGCAGGCCTCGGGAGTCTGTGGATTCTATCTATCATTAATTCTACCTCAGGGACGGATGGCAGAATTTTGATTAAAATCTCTTTAACATATTTTTGTAGATTGTGCTGGTTAATTTTTTCCGAGATTCCTCTCAATTTAATGTTGTTCCTCCTACTGCGGTCTTCTAGGTCGGCTACTTTATTTCGTAAAAAAAGGATCTCTTTTTGGGCATTAGTTTGTTGTTTTTGAATGGAATGTGAGGTTTTCCCTAGAGCTTCTAATTTCTTTTCATTATTATCAATCCTGGTGTTAACTGTGTCAAGATTGGATTGTAGACTGTTTACATGTTTATTCAGAGAGGACTCAAAACTTTTATTTAATGCTAGAATTAAGTCTTTAATATATTTTTCAGAGACCCCTCTCTCAGAAGCCTGGAAATTTTCCAGACCCTCATGTCCACTGCTACTAGCCTCCTCCTCCTCCTCTACAGAACTATAATCTTTTCTGGGTCTACTTTTTTCTGGACTATGAGATGGAGAGGCTTCGTAGTATTCTTCCTCGTCTGACAACACAGACCTACCCTCCCCTTTAGACTCATCTCTTTTAGATTTTCTACTAACAGAGGTATCCATTGTTGATTGGATGTTATCCAACTCTTGTATCATTAAAGTATGGGAATCACCCTTTTGTCCGATTTCAAATTTAGTAGTATTTTTGGGGGAGGGAGGAGGGCTAATGCATATAGCTTCATCTAGATTGGTCATATCTTGTTTACATGTGGATTTAGATTTATCTTTCTGCTGTTTCGCTTTGTTGTTTTTCTGACTCATTTTTTTTTTTTTTTTTCTTTTCAATCTACAATGTACAATGCTTTCACTGTGACCGGTTCCCTAAAGAACAACAAAGATTTTCTATTAACTCAACACAAATAAATCATGGAATTGTGTACCTGTAGATAAAGAGATCAGATGTATCACAAAAGCTGTTTAGATCAAATATATAGATGAATAGTCTGCAGACACCACAGTATGTTAAATAAAGATAATAGTAAACAGTTTCCTGTAATTAGATTGACAATCTTAGTTAGCCCTTACAGATGAAGCACAGATAATCACCATAAATGAGGTCTGCTGCACTGTTTATAATATTGCCAGGTGAAGGCCACCTTAGTGGTTCCCAACCGGATCCGCAGCTTATTTTAATGATTCTCCCGTCTCTCCTGCACCCCAATCTCACCCTCGCCAGATTCGTTGATGTATTGAGGGGCATACACCGTACACAGCCCCCACCTCTCAGCCGCTGCAGAAACTCTCCCGGTACCTGTCACCAACACTAACAGTCCTGGATGTCCTCCACGGCTTCCAGCCGCTCCTCTCCCTTGATCTCCTCGGCGGCGCTGCTCCTGTGGTCTCCCGCCGGCTGCCGCTGCTCCCCGCTGTCGCCGCGACCCAGATCCAACGTCGCTGCAGTCTCCACCGGGACACCAGTACTCCTCTATCAATCGTCACTGAACTCCGCTGTCACTGTCGGGCTCCTTACAGCAGCGTCCTTCACCTCCTCTCTTCAGGCGCGCCGCTGCAATAAAGATCAAGCGCAGGAAAAAGCGCGGGAAATCCCGGCCGGCTCGCTTCCCCCTCTGCCTTGCTCCTTACAGGTGCCGCTGTACTTGCCGGTGTAATTATATCCAGCCTCCGGGTTCTCCAGCCGCTCCACCGCTTTGATTCACTCAGCGATGCCGCTCCTATGGTCCCCCGCCGGCTGCAGCTGCTCCACGTTGTCACCGCGATTCAGCTCCTTGTGGCTGGCGCCGCTGCAGCTTTCACCAGGGCGCCGGGACCTGCTTTCTTCAGACGCCGCTGTATTTGCCGGCGTCGCTGTATAACGCTGCCTCAGCCTGACCTCCGCTACCCGCCGCTTGTCACAACGTTCTCCGGCTTTTTCTCTGTCAGTCTCCCTCGATTTTCTCAGCCTTGTCCCAGCTCTTCCTTGCCTGGGCCCGCCGCTGCAGCAGATAGCAGACGCAGGAGAAATCTGCTGAGTCACACCAGCTCCGGTTTTAGAAGGCTCTTACTCAGGAATAGTTCAACGCAGAAACTCCAGGAAGGTCACAAAATGATCCTGGAGAAGAGGGCTCCTAGATCCAATAAAATTTTAAGACAAAATTCTTCTTGTTTGATTCTTATGTCGCTTAATGATGGAGGCTTCCTCAGAGCTCAGAGCTCACACAGCCTGCTGCATAGAGCTCCAGACCACGCCCCTTGAATTTTCTCCAAAAGTAAAGTAGTTGCAAACTCATGCTTTTAGAGACTTGTTTGGGCTCATGAGGGGAGTAAAAAAACATCAAAAATTTCAGTCCTGCATGATTCTACCAAGAAATGTGTGTTCATTCAAACCGCTGGTTTTTGATAGTTTGGGCCCTATTGAATAATGAATGTTTTGAATTTTCTCCAAAAGTAAAGTAGTTGCAAACTCATCCTTTTAGAAACTTGTTTGGGCTGTTGAGAGGAGTAAAAAACCATCAAAAATTTCAATCCTGCATGATTTTACCAAGAAATGTGATTCTTCATTTTAAAACCTGATTTTTGCTATTGGGCTCTATTGAATAATGAATGTTTTGAATTTTCTCCAAAAGTAAAGTAGTTGCAAACTCATGCTTTTAGACACTTGTTTGGGCTCATGAGAGGAGTAGAAAAACATCAAAAATTTCAGTCCTGCATGATTCTTCCAAGAAATGTGTGTTCATTCAAACCGCTGGTTTTTGATAGTTTGGGCCCTATTGAATAATGAATGTTTTGAATTTTCTCCAAAAGTAAAGTAGTTGCAAACTCATCCTTTTAGAAACTTGTTTGGGCTGTTGAGAGGAGTAAAAAACCATCAAAAATTTCAATCCTGCATGATTCTACCAAGAAATGTGATTCTTCATTCAAAACCTGATTTTTGCTATTGGGCTCTATTGAATAATGAATGTTTTGAATTTTCTCCAAAAGTAAAGTAGTTGCAAACTCATGCTTTTAGAGACTTGTTTGGGCTCATGAGAGGAGTAGAAAAACATCAAAAATTTCAGTCCTGCATGATTCTACCAAGAAATGTGTGTTCATTGAAACCGCTGGTTTTTGATAGTTTGGGCCCTATTGAATAATGAATGTTTTGAATTTTCTCCAAAAGTAAAGTAGTTGCAAACTCATCCTTTTAGAAACTTGTTTGGGCTGTTGAGAGGAGTAAAAAACCATCAAAAATTTCAATCCTGCATGATTCTACCAAGAAATGTGATTCTTCATTCAAAACGCTGGTTTTTGCTATTGGGCTCTTTTGAGTAATGAATGTTTTGAATTTTCTCCAAAAGTAAAGTAGTTGCAAACTCATGCTTTTAGAGACTTGTTTTGGCTCATGAGAGGAGTAGAAAAACATCAAAAATTTCAGTCCTGCATGATTCTACCAAGAAATGTGTGTTCATTCAAACCGCTGGTTTTTGATAGTTTGGGCCCTATTGAATAATGAATGTTTTGAATTTTCTCCAAAAGTAAAGTAGTTGCAAACTCATCCTTTTAGAAACTTGTTTGGGCTGTTGAGAGGAGTAAAAAACCATCAAAAATTTCAATCCTGCATGATTTTACCAAGAAATGTGATTCTTCATTCAAAACCTGATTTTTGCTATTGGGCTCTATTGAATAATGAATGTTTTGAATTTTCTCCAAAAGTAAAGTAGTTGCAAACTCATGCTTTTAGAGACTTGTTTGGGCTCATGAGAGGAGTAGAAAAACATCAAAAATTTCAGTCCTGCATGATTCTACCAAGAAATGTGTGTTCATTGAAACCGCTGGTTTTTGATAGTTTGGGCCCTATTGAATAATGAATGTTTTGAATTTTCTCCAAAAGTAAAGTAGTTGCAAACTCATCCTTTTAGAAACTTGTTTGGGCTGTTGAGAGGAGTAAAAAACCATCAAAAATTTCAATCCTGCATGATTCTACCAAGAAATGTGATTCTTCATTCAAAACGCTGGTTTTTGCTATTGGGCTCTTTTGAGTAATGAATGTTTTGAATTTTCTCCAAAAGTAAAGTAGTTGCAAACTCATGCTTTTAGAGACTTGTTTGGGCTCATGAGAGGAGTAGAAAAACATCAAAAATTTCAGTCCTGCATGATTCTACCAAGAAATGTGTGTTCATTCAAACCGCTGGTTTTTGATAGTTTGGGCCCTATTGAATAATGAATGTTTTGAATTTTCTCCAAAAGTAAAGTAGTTGCAAACTCATCCTTTTAGAAACTTGTTTGGGCTGTTGAGAGGAGTAAAAAACCATCAAAAATTTCAATCCTGCATGATTCTACCAAGAAATGTGATTCTTCATTCAAAACGCTGGTTTTTGCTATTGGGCTCTATTGAATAATGAATGTTTTGAATTTTCTCCAAAAGTAAAGTAGTTGCAAACTCATCCTTTTAGAGACTTGTTTGGGCTCATGAGAGGAGTAGAAAAACATCAAAAATTTCAGTCCTGCACGATTCTACCAAGAAATGTGTGTTCATTCAAACCGCTGGTTTTTGATATTTTGGGCCCTATTGAATAATGAATGTTTTGAATTTTCTCCAAAAATAAAGTAGTTGCAAACTCATCCTTTTAGAAACTTGTTTGGGCTGTTGAGAGGAGTAAAAAAACCATCAAAAATTTCAATCCTGCATGATTCTACCAAGAAATGTGATTCTTCATTCAAAACCTGATTTTTGCTATTGGGCTCTATTGAATAATGAATGTTTTGAATTTTCTCCAAAAGTAAAGTAGTTGCAAACTCATGCTTTTAGAGACTTGTTTGGGCTCATGAGAGGAGTAGAAAAACATCAAAAATTTCAGTCCTGCATGATTCTACCAAGAAATGTGTGTTCATTGAAACCGCTGGTTTTTGATAGTTTGGGCCCTAGTGAATAATGAATGTTTTGAATTTTCTCCAAAAGTAAAGTAGTTGCAAACTCATCCTTTTAGAAACTTGTTTGGGCTGTTGAGAGGAGTAAAAAACCATCAAAAATTTCAATCCTGCATGATTTTACCAAGAAATGTGATTCTTCATTCAAAACCTGATTTTTGCTATTGGGCTCTATTGAGTAGTGAATGTTTTGAATTTTCTCCAAAAGTAAAGTAGTTGCAAACTCATGCTTTTAGAGACTTGTTTGGGCTCATGAGAGGAGTAGAAAAACATCAAAAATTTCAGTCCTGCATGATTCTACCAAGAAATGTGTGTTCATTGAAACCGCTGGTTTTTGATAGTTTGGGCCCTATTGAATAATGAATGTTTTGAATTTTCTCCAAAAGTAAAGTAGTTGCAAACTCATCCTTTTAGAAACTTGTTTGGGCTGTTGAGAGGAGTAAAAAACCATCAAAAATTTCAATCCTGCATGATTCTACCAAGAAATGTGATTCTTCATTCAAAACCTGATTTTTGCTATTGGGCTCTATTGAATAATGAATGTTTTGAATTTTCTCCAAAAGTAAAGTAGTTGCAAACTCATGCTTTTAGAGACTTGTTTGGGCTCATGAGAGGAGTAGAAAAACATCAAAAATTTCAGTCCTGCATGATTCTACCAAGAAATGTGTGTTCATTGAAACCGCTGGTTTTTGATAGTTTGGGCCCTATTGAATAATGAATGTTTTGAATTTTCTCCAAAAGTAAAGTAGTTGCAAACTCATCCTTTTAGAAACTTGTTTGGGCTGTTGAGAGGAGTAAAAAACCATCAAAAATTTCAATCCTGCATGATTCTACCAAGAAATGTGATTCTTCATTCAAAACGCTGGTTTTTGCTATTGGGCTCTTTTGAGTAATGAATGTTTTGAATTTTCTCCAAAAGTAAAGTAGTTGCAAACTCATGCTTTTAGAGACTTGTTTGGGCTCATGAGAGGAGTAGAAAAACATCAAAAATTTCAGTCCTGCATGATTCTACCAAGAAATGTGTGTTCATTCAAACCGCTGGTTTTTGATAGTTTGGGCCCTATTGAATAATGAATGTTTTGAATTTTCTCCAAAAGTACAGTAGTTGCAAACTCATCCTTTTAGAAACTTGTTTGGGCTGTTGAGAGGAGTAAAAAACCATCAAAAATTTCAATCCTGCATGATTCTACCAAGAAATGTGATTCTTCATTCAAAACGCTGGTTTTTGCTATTGGGCTCTTTTGAGTAATGAATGTTTTGAATTTTCTCCAAAATTAAAGTAGTTGCAAACTCATGCTTTTAGAGACTTGTTTGGGCTCATGAGAGGAGTAGAAAAACATCAAAAATTTCAGTCCTGCATGATTCTACCAAGAAATGTGTGTTCATTGAAACCGCTGGTTTTTGATAGTTTGGGCCCTATTGAATAATGAATGTTTTGAATTTTCTCCAAAAGTAAAGTAGTTGCAAACTCATCCTTTTAGAAACTTGTTTGGGCTGTTGAGAGGAGTAAAAAACCATCAAAAATTTCAATCCTGCATGATTTTACCAAGAAATGTGATTCTTCATTCAAAACCTGATTTTTGCTATTGGGCTCTATTGAATAGTGAATGTTTTGAATTTTCTCCAAAAGTAAAGTAGTTGCAAACTCATGCTTTTAGAGACTTGTTTGGGCTCATGAGAGGAGTAGAAAAACATCAAAAATTTCAGTCCTGCATGATTCTACCAAGAAATGTGTGTTCATTGAAACCGCTGGTTTTTGATAGTTTGGGCCCTATTGAATAATGAATGTTTTGAATTTTCTCCAAAAGTAAAGTAGTTGCAAACTCATCCTTTTAGAAACTTGTTTGGGCTGTTGAGAGGAGTAAAAAACCATCAAAAATTTCAATCCTGCATGATTCTACCAAGAAATGTGATTCTTCATTCAAAACCTGATTTTTGCTATTGGGCTCTATTGAATAATGAATGTTTTGAATTTTCTCCAAAAGTAAAGTAGTTGCAAACTCATGCTTTTAGAGACTTGTTTGGGCTCATGAGAGGAGTAGAAAAACATCAAAAATTTCAGTCCTGCATGATTCTACCAAGAAATGTGTGTTCATTGAAACCGCTGGTTTTTGATAGTTTGGGCCCTATTGAATAATGAATGTTTTGAATTTTCTCCAAAAGTAAAGTAGTTGCAAACTCATCCTTTTAGAAACTTGTTTGGGCTGTTGAGAGGAGTAAAAAACCATCAAAAATTTCAATCCTGCATGATTCTACCAAGAAATGTGATTCTTCATTCAAAACGCTGGTTTTTGCTATTGGGCTCTTTTGAGTAATGAATGTTTTGAATTTTCTCCAAAAGTAAAGTAGTTGCAAACTCATGCTTTTAGAGACTTGTTTGGGCTCATGAGAGGAGTAGAAAAACATCAAAAATTTCAGTCCTGCATGATTCTACCAAGAAATGTGTGTTCATTCAAACCGCTGGTTTTTGATAGTTTGGGCCCTATTGAATAATGAATGTTTTGAATTTTCTCCAAAAGTAAAGTAGTTGCAAACTCATCCTTTTAGAAACTTGTTTGGGCTGTTGAGAGGAGTAAAAAACCATCAAAAATTTCAATCCTGCATGATTTTACCAAGAAATGTGATTCTTCATTCAAAACCTGATTTTTGCTATTGGGCTCTATTGAATAATGAATGTTTTGAATTTTCTCCAAAAGTAAAGTAGTTGCAAACTCATGCTTTTAGAGACTTGTTTGGGCTCATGAGAGGAGTAGAAAAACATCAAAAATTTCAGTCCTGCATGATTCTACCAAGAAATGTGTGTTCATTGAAACCGCTGGTTTTTGATAGTTTGGGCCCTATTGAATAATGAATGTTTTGAATTTTCTCCAAAAGTAAAGTAGTTGCAAACTCATCCTTTTAGAAACTTGTTTGGGCTGTTGAGAGGAGTAAAAAACCATCAAAAATTTCAATCCTGCATGATTTTACCAAGAAATGTGATTCTTCATTCAAAACCTGATTTTTGCTATTGGGCTCTATTGAATAGTGAATGTTTTGAATTTTCTCCAAAAGTAAAGTAGTTGCAAACTCATGCTTTTAGAGACTTGTTTGGGCTCATGAGAGGAGTAGAAAAACATCAAAAATTTCAGTCCTGCATGATTCTACCAAGAAATGTGTGTTCATTGAAACCGCTGGTTTTTGATAGTTTGGGCCCTATTGAATAATGAATGTTTTGAATTTTCTCCAAAAGTAAAGTAGTTGCAAACTCATCCTTTTAGAAACTTGTTTGGGCTGTTGAGAGGAGTAAAAAACCATCAAAAATTTCAATCCTGCATGATTCTACCAAGAAATGTGATTCTTCATTCAAAACCTGATTTTTGCTATTGGGCTCTATTGAATAATGAATGTTTTGAATTTTCTCCAAAAGTAAAGTAGTTGCAAACTCATGCTTTTAGAGACTTGTTTGGGCTCATGAGAGGAGTAGAAAAACATCAAAAATTTCAGTCCTGCATGATTCTACCAAGAAATGTGTGTTCATTGAAACCGCTGGTTTTTGTTAGTTTGGGCCCTATTGAATAATGAATGTTTTGAATTTTCTCCAAAAGTAAAGTAGTTGCAAACTCATCCTTTTAGAAACTTGTTTGGGCTGTTGAGAGGAGTAAAAAACCATCAAAAATTTCAATCCTGCATGATTCTACCAAGAAATGTGATTCTTCATTCAAAACGCTGGTTTTTGCTATTGGGCTCTTTTGAGTAATGAATGTTTTGAATTTTCTCCAAAAGTAAAGTAGTTGCAAACTCATGCTTTTAGAGACTTGTTTGGGCTCATGAGAGGAGTAGAAAAACATCAAAAATTTCAGTCCTGCATGATTCTACCAAGAAATGTGTGTTCATTCAAACCGCTGGTTTTTGATAGTTTGGGCCCTATTGAATAATGAATGTTTTGAATTTTCTCCAAAAGTAAAGTAGTTGCAAACTCATCCTTTTAGAAACTTGTTTGGGCTGTTGAGAGGAGTAAAAAACCATCAAAAATTTCAATCCTGCATGATTTTACCAAGAAATGTGATTCTTCATTCAAAACCTGATTTTTGCTATTGGGCTCTATTGAATAATGAATGTTTTGAATTTTCTCCAAAAGTAAAGTAGTTGCAAACTCATGCTTTTAGAGACTTGTTTGGGCTCATGAGAGGAGTAGAAAAACATCAAAAATTTCAGTCCTGCATGATTCTACCAAGAAATGTGTGTTCATTGAAACCGCTGGTTTTTGATAGTTTGGGCCCTATTGAATAATGAATGTTTTGAATTTTCTCCAAAAGTAAAGTAGTTGCAAACTCATCCTTTTAGAAACTTGTTTGGGCTGTTGAGAGGAGTAAAAAACCATCAAAAATTTCAATCCTGCATGATTCTACCAAGAAATGTGATTCTTCATTCAAAACGCTGGTTTTTGCTATTGGGCTCTTTTGAGTAATGAATGTTTTGAATTTTCTCCAAAAGTAAAGTAGTTGCAAACTCATGCTTTTAGAGACTTGTTTGGGCTCATGAGAGGAGTAGAAAAACATCAAAAATTTCAGTCCTGCATGATTCTACCAAGAAATGTGTGTTCATTCAAACCGCTGGTTTTTGATAGTTTGGGCCCTATTGAATAATGAATGTTTTGAATTTTGTCCAAAAATAAAGTAGTTGCAAACTCATCCTTTTAGAAACTTGTTTGGGCTGTTGAGAGGAGTAAAAAACCATCAAAAATTTCAATCCTGCATGATTCTACCAAGAAATGTGATTCTTCATTCAAAACGCTGGTTTTTGCTATTGGGCTCTATTGAATAATGCATGTTTTGAATTTTCACCAAAAGTAAAGTAGTTGCAAACTCATCCTTTTAGAGACTTGTTTGGGCTCATGAGAGGAGTAGAAAAACATCAAAAATTTCAGTCCTGCATGATTCTACCATGAAATGTGTGTTCATTGAAACCGCTGGTTTTTGATAGTTTGGGCCCTATTGAATAATGAATGTTTTGAATTTTCTCCAAAAGTAAAGTAGTTGCAAACTCATCCTTTTAGAAACTTGTTTGGGCTGTTGAGAGGAGTAAAAAACCATCAAAAATTTCAATCCTGCATGATTTTACCAAGAAATGTGATTCTTCATTCAAAACGCTGGTTTTTGCTATTGGGCTCTTTTGAGTAATGAATGTTTTGAATTTTCTCCAAAAGTAAAGTAGTTGCAAACTCATGCTTTTAGAGACTTGTTTGGGCTCATGAGAGGAGTAGAAAAACATCAAAAATTTCAGTCCTGCATGATTCTACCAAGAAATGTGTGTTCATTGAAACCGCTGGTTTTTGATATTTTGGGCCCTATTGAATAATGAATGTTTTGAATTTTCTCCAAAAGTAAAGTAGTTGCAAGCTCATCCTTTTAGAAACTTGTTTGGGCTGTTGAGAGGAGTAAAAAACCATCAAAAATTTCAATCCTGCATGATTTTACCAAGAAATGTGATTCTTCATTTTAAAACCTGATTTTTGCTATTGGGCTCTATTGAATAATGAATGTTTTGAATTTTCTCCAAAAGTAAAGTAGTTGCAAACTCATGCTTTTAGAGACTTGTTTGGGCTCATGAGAGGAGTAGAAAAACATCAAAAATTTCAGTCCTGCATGATTCTACCAAGAAATGTGTGTTCATTGAAACCG
The DNA here is from genome assembly GCF_039654945.1 of Dendrobates tinctorius. Taxonomy (NCBI): domain Eukaryota; kingdom Metazoa; phylum Chordata; class Amphibia; order Anura; family Dendrobatidae; genus Dendrobates; species Dendrobates tinctorius. Next base: position 10,616,312 of record NW_027361701.1, on the reverse strand, counting down.
CTGGTTTTTGATAGTTTGGGCCCTATTGAATAATGAATGCTTTGAATTTTCTCCAAAAGTAAAGTAGTTGCAAACTCATCCTTTTAGAAACTTGTTTGGGCTGTTGAGAGGAGTAAAAAACCATCAAAAATTTCAATCCTGCATGATTTTACCAAGAAATGTGATTCTTCATTCAAAACCTGATTTTTGCTATTGGGCTCTATTTAATAGTGAATGTTTTGAATTTTCTCCAAAAGTAAAGTAGTTGCAAACTCATGCTTTTAGAGACTTGTTTGGGCTGTTGAGAGGAGTAAAAAACCATCAAAAATTTCAATCCTGCATGATTCTACCAAGAAATGTGATTCTTCATTCAAAACCTGATTTTTGCTATTGGGCTCTATTGAATAATGAATGTTTTGAATTTTCTCCAAAAGTAAAGTAGTTGCAAACTCATCCTTTTAGAGACTTGTTTGGGCTCATGAGAGGAGTAGAAAAACATCAAAAATTTCAGTCCTGCATGATTCTACCATGAAATGTGTGTTCATTGAAACCGCTGGTTTTTGATAGTTTGGGCCCTATTGAATAATGAATGTTTTGAATTTTCTCCAAAAGTAAAGTAGTTGCAAACTCATCCTTTTAGAAACTTGTTTGGGCTGTTGAGAGGAGTAAAAAACCATCAAAAATTTCAATCCTGCATGATTTTACCAAGAAATGTGATTCTTCATTCAAAACGCTGGTTTTTGCTATTGGGCTCTTTTGAGTAATGAATGTTTTGAATTTTCTCCAAAAGTAAAGTAGTTGCAAACTCATGCTTTTAGAGACTTGTTTGGGCTCATGAGAGGAGTAGAAAAACATCAAAAATTTCAGTCCTGCATGATTCTACCAAGAAATGTGTGTTCATTGAAACCGCTGGTTTTTGATATTTTGGGCCCTATTGAATAATGAATGTTTTGAATTTTCTCCAAAAGTAAAGTAGTTGCAAGCTCATCCTTTTAGAAACTTGTTTGGGCTGTTGAGAGGAGTAAAAAACCATCAAAAATTTCAATCCTGCATGATTTTACCAAGAAATGTGATTCTTCATTTTAAAACCTGATTTTTGCTATTGGGCTCTATTGAATAATGAATGTTTTGAATTTTCTCCAAAAGTAAAGTAGTTGCAAACTCATGCTTTTAGAGACTTGTTTGGGCTCATGAGAGGAGTAGAAAAACATCAAAAATTTCAGTCCTGCATGATTCTACCAAGAAATGTGTGTTCATTGAAACCGCTGGTTTTTGATAGTTTGGGCCCTATTGAATAATGAATGCTTTGAATTTTCTCCAAAAGTAAAGTAGTTGCAAACTCATCCTTTTAGAAACTTGTTTGGGCTGTTGAGAGGAGTAAAAAACCATCAAAAATTTCAATCCTGCATGATTTTACCAAGAAATGTGATTCTTCATTCAAAACCTGATTTTTGCTATTGGGCTCTATTTAATAGTGAATGTTTTGAATTTTCTCCAAAAGTAAAGTAGTTGCAAACTCATGCTTTTAGAGACTTGTTTGGGCTGTTGAGAGGAGTAAAAAACCATCAAAAATTTCAATCCTGCATGATTCTACCAAGAAATGTGATTCTTCATTCAAAACCTGATTTTTGCTATTGGGCTCTATTGAATAATGAATGTTTTGAATTTTCTCCAAAAGTAAAGTAGTTGCAAACTCATGCTTTTAGAGACTTGTTTGGGCTCATGAGAGGAGCAGAAAAACATCAAAAATTTCAGTCCTGCATGATTCTACCAAGAAATGTGTGTTCATTGAAACCGCTGGTTTTTGATAGTTTGGGCCCTATTGAATAATGAATGTTTTGAATTTTCTCCAAAAGTAAAGTAGTTGCAAACTCATCCTTTTAGAAACTTGTTTGGGCTGTTGAGAGGAGTAAAAAACCATCAAAAATTTCAATCCTGCATGATTCTACCAAGAAATGTGATTCTTCATTCAAAACCTGATTTTTGCTATTGGGCTCTATTGAATAATGAATGTTTTGAATTTTCTCCAAAAGTAAAGTAGTTGCAAACTCATGCTTTTAGAGACTTGTTTGGGCTCATGAGAGGAGTAGAAAAACATCAAAAATTTCAGTCCTGCATGATTCTACCAAGAAATGTGTGTTCATTGAAACCGCTGGTTTTTGATAGTTTGGGCCCTATTGAATAATGAATGCTTTGAATTTTCTCCAAAAGTAAAGTAGTTGCAAACTCATCCTTTTAGAAACTTGTTTGGGCTGTTGAGAGGAGTAAAAAACCATCAAAAATTTCAATCCTGCATGATTTTACCAAGAAATGTGATTCTTCATTCAAAACCTGATTTTTGCTATTGGGCTCTATTGAATAGTGAATGTTTTGAATTTTCTCCAAAAGTAAAGTAGTTGCAAACTCATGCTTTTAGAGACTTGTTTGGGCTCATGAGAGGAGTAGAAAAACATCAAAAATTTCAGTCCTGCATGATTCTACCAAGAAATGTGTGTTCATTCAAACCGCTGGTTTTTGTTAGTTTGGGCCCTATTGAATAATTAATGTTTTGAATTTTCTCCAAAAGTAAAGTAGTTGCAAACTCATCCTTTTAGAAACTTGTTTGGGCTGTTGAGAGGAGTAAAAAACCATCAAAAATTTTAATCCTGCATGATTCTACCAAGAAATGTGATTCTTCATTCAAAACCTGATTTTTGCTATTGGGCTCTATTGAATAATGAATGTTTTGAATTTTCTCCAAAAGTAAAGTAGTTGCAAACTCATCCTCTTAGAAACTTGTTTGGGCTGTTGAGAGGAGTAAAAAACCATCAAAAATTTCAATCCTGCATGATTCTACCAAGAAATGTGATTCTTTATTCAAAACGCTGATTTTTGCTATTGGGCTCTATTGAATAATGAATGTTTTGAATTTTCTCCAAAAGTAAAGTAGTTGCAAACTCATGCTTTTAGAGACTTGTTTGGGCTCATGAGAGGAGTAGAAAAACATCAAAAATTTCAGTCCTGCATGATTCTACCAAGAAATGTGTGTTCATTGAAACCGCTGGTTTTTGATAGTTTGGGCCCTATTGAATAATGAATGCTTTGAATTTTCTCCAAAAGTAAAGTAGTTGCAAACTCATCCTTTTAGAAACTTGTTTGGGCTGTTGAGAGGAGTAAAAAACCATCAAAAATTTCAATCCTGCATGATTTTACCAAGAAATGTGATTCTTCATTCAAAACCTGATTTTTGCTATTGGGCTCTATTTAATAGTGAATGTTTTGAATTTTCTCCAAAAGTAAAGTAGTTGCAAACTCATGCTTTTAGAGACTTGTTTGGGCTGTTGAGAGGAGTAAAAAACCATCAAAAATTTCAATCCTGCATGATTCTACCAAGAAATGTGATTCTTCATTCAAAACCTGATTTTTGCTATTGGGCTCTATTGAATAATGAATGTTTTGAATTTTCTCCAAAAGTAAAGTAGTTGCAAACTCATGCTTTTAGAGACTTGTTTGGGCTCATGAGAGGAGTAGAAAAACATCAAAAATTTCAGTCCTGCATGATTCTACCAAGAAATGTGTGTTCATTGAAACCGCTGGTTTTTGATAGTTTGGGCCCTATTGAATAATGAATGTTTTGAATTTTCTCCAAAAGTAAAGTAGTTGCAAACTCATCCTTTTAGAAACTTGTTTGGGCTGTTGAGAGGAGTAAAAAACCATCAAAAATTTCAATCCTGCATGATTCTACCAAGAAATGTGATTCTTCATTCAAAACCTGATTTTTGCTATTGGGCTCTATTGAATAATGAATGTTTTGAATTTTCTCCAAAAGTAAAGTAGTTGCAAACTTATGCTTTTAGAGACTTGTTTGGGCTCATGAGAGGAGTAGAAAAACATCAAAAATTTCAGTCCTGCATGATTCTACCAAGAAATGTGTGTTCATTGAAACCGCTGGTTTTTGATAGTTTGGGCCCTATTGAATAATGAATGCTTTGAATTTTCTCCAAAAGTAAAGTAGTTGCAAACTCATCCTTTTAGAAACTTGTTTGGGCTGTTGAGAGGAGTAAAAAACCATCAAAAATTTCAATCCTGCATGATTTTACCAAGAAATGTGATTCTTCATTCAAAACCTGATTTTTGCTATTGGGCTCTATTGAATAGTGAATGTTTTGAATTTTCTCCAAAAGTAAAGTAGTTGCAAACTCATGCTTTTAGAGACTTGTTTGGGCTCATGAGAGGAGTAGAAAAACATCAAAAATTTCAGTCCTGCATGATTCTACCAAGAAATGTGTGTTCATTCAAACCGCTGGTTTTTGTTAGTTTGGGCCCTATTGAATAATGAATGTTTTGAATTTTCTCCAAAAGTAAAGTAGTTGCAAACTCATCCTTTTAGAAACTTGTTTGGGCTGTTGAGAGGAGTAAAAAACCATCAAAAATTTTAATCCTGCATGATTCTACCAAGAAATGTGATTCTTCATTCAAAACCTGATTTTTGCTATTGGGCTCTATTGAATAATGAATGTTTTGAATTTTCTCCAAAAGTAAAGTAGTTGCAAACTCATGCTTTTAGAGACTTGTTTGGGCTCATGAGAGGAGTAGAAAAATATCAAAAATTTCAGTCCTGCATGATTCTACCAAGAAATGTGTGTTCATTGAAACCGCTGGTTTTTGATAGTTTGGGCCCTATTGAATAATGAATGTTTTGAATTTTCTCCAAAAGTAAAGTAGTTGCAAACTCATCCTCTTAGAAACTTGTTTGGGCTGTTGAGAGGAGTAAAAAACCATCAAAAATTTCAATCCTGCATGATTCTACCAAGAAATGTGATTCTTCATTCAAAACGCTGGTTTTTGCTATTGGGCTCTTTTGAGTAATGAATGTTTTGAATTTTCTCCAAAAGTAAAGTAGTTGCAAACTCATGCTTTTAGAGACTTGTTTGGGCTCATGAGAGGAGTAGAAAAACATCAAAAATTTCAGTCCTGCATGATTCTACAAAGAAATGTGTGTTCATTCAAACCGCTGGTTTTTGATAGTTTGGGCCCTATTGAATAATGAATGTTTTGAATTTTCTCCAAAAGTAAAGTAGTTGCAAACTCATCCTTTTAGAAACTTGTTTGGGCTGTTGAGAGGAGTAAAAAACCATCAAAAATTTCAATCCTGCATGATTTTACCAAGAAATGTGATTCTTCATTCAAAACCTGATTTTTGCTATTGGGCTCTATTGAATAATGAATGTTTGAATTTTCTCCAAAAGTAAAGTAGTTGCAAACTCATGCTTTTAGAGACTTGTTTGGGCTCATGAGAGGAGTAGAAAAACATCAAAAATTTCAGTCCTGCATGATTCTACCAAGAAATGTGTGTTCATTGAAACCGCTGGTTTTTGATAGTTTGGGCCCTATTGAATAATGAATGTTTTGAATTTTCTCCAAAAGTAAAGTAGTTGCAAACTCATCCTTTTAGAAACTTGTTTGGGCTGTTGAGATTAGTAAAAAACAATCAAAAATTTCAATCCTGCATGATTTTACCAAGAAATGTGATTCTTCATTCAAAACCTGATTTTTGCTATTGGGCTCTATTTAATAGTGAATGTTTTGAATTTTCTCCAAAAGTAAAGTAGTTGCAAACTCATGCTTTTAGAGACTTGTTTGGGCTGTTGAGAGGAGTAAAAAACCATCAAAAATTTCAATCCTGCATGATTCTACCAAGAAATGTGATTCTTCATTCAAAACCTGATTTTTGCTATTGGGCTCTATTGAATAATGAATGTTTTGAATTTTCTCCAAAAGTAAAGTAGTTGCAAACTCATGCTTTTAGAGACTTGTTTGGGCTCATGAGAGGAGTAGAAAAACATCAAAAATTTCAGTCCTGCATGATTCTACCAAGAAATGTGTGTTCATTGAAACCGCTGGTTTTTGATAGTTTGGGCCCTATTGAATAATGAATGTTTTGAATTTTCTCCAAAAGTAAAGTAGTTGCAAACTCATCCTTTTAGAAACTTGTTTGGGCTGTTGAGAGGAGTAAAAAACCATCAAAAATTTCAATCCTGCATGATTCTACCAAGAAATGTGATTCTTCATTCAAAACCTGATTTTTGCTATTGGGCTCTATTGAATAATGAATGTTTTGAATTTTCTCCAAAAGTAAAGTAGTTGCAAACTTATGCTTTTAGAGACTTGTTTGGGCTCATGAGAGGAGTAGAAAAACATCAAAAATTTCAGTCCTGCATGATTCTACCAAGAAATGTGTGTTCATTGAAACCGCTGGTTTTTGATAGTTTGGGCCCTATTGAATAATGAATGCTTTGAATTTTCTCCAAAAGTAAAGTAGTTGCAAACTCATCCTTTTAGAAACTTGTTTGGGCTGTTGAGAGGAGTAAAAAACCATCAAAAATTTCAATCCTGCATGATTTTACCAAGAAATGTGATTCTTCATTCAAAACCTGATTTTTGCTATTGGGCTCTATTGAATAGTGAATGTTTTGAATTTTCTCCAAAAGTAAAGTAGTTGCAAACTCATGCTTTTAGAGACTTGTTTGGGCTCATGAGAGGAGTAGAAAAACATCAAAAATTTCAGTCCTGCATGATTCTACCAAGAAATGTGTGTTCATTCAAACCGCTGGTTTTTGTTAGTTTGGGCCCTATTGAATAATGAATGTTTTGAATTTTCTCCAAAAGTAAAGTAGTTGCAAACTCATCCTTTTAGAAACTTGTTTGGGCTGTTGAGAGGAGTAAAAAACCATCAAAAATTTTAATCCTGCATGATTCTACCAAGAAATGTGATTCTTCATTCAAAACCTGATTTTTGCTATTGGGCTCTATTGAATAATGAATGTTTTGAATTTTCTCCAAAAGTAAAGTAGTTGCAAACTCATGCTTTTAGAGACTTGTTTGGGCTCATGAGAGGAGTAGAAAAATATCAAAAATTTCAGTCCTGCATGATTCTACCAAGAAATGTGTGTTCATTGAAACCGCTGGTTTTTGATAGTTTGGGCCCTATTGAATAATGAATGTTTTGAATTTTCTCCAAAAGTAAAGTAGTTGCAAACTCATCCTCTTAGAAACTTGTTTGGGCTGTTGAGAGGAGTAAAAAACCATCAAAAATTTCAATCCTGCATGATTCTACCAAGAAATGTGATTCTTCATTCAAAACGCTGGTTTTTGCTATTGGGCTCTTTTGAGTAATGAATGTTTTGAATTTTCTCCAAAAGTAAAGTAGTTGCAAACTCATGCTTTTAGAGACTTGTTTGGGCTCATGAGAGGAGTAGAAAAACATCAAAAATTTCAGTCCTGCATGATTCTACAAAGAAATGTGTGTTCATTCAAACCGCTGGTTTTTGATAGTTTGGGCCCTATTGAATAATGAATGTTTTGAATTTTCTCCAAAAGTAAAGTAGTTGCAAACTCATCCTTTTAGAAACTTGTTTGGGCTGTTGAGAGGAGTAAAAAACCATCAAAAATTTCAATCCTGCATGATTTTACCAAGAAATGTGATTCTTCATTCAAAACCTGATTTTTGCTATTGGGCTCTATTGAATAATGAATGTTTGAATTTTCTCCAAAAGTAAAGTAGTTGCAAACTCATGCTTTTAGAGACTTGTTTGGGCTCATGAGAGGAGTAGAAAAACATCAAAAATTTCAGTCCTGCATGATTCTACCAAGAAATGTGTGTTCATTGAAACCGCTGGTTTTTGATAGTTTGGGCCCTATTGAATAATGAATGTTTTGAATTTTCTCCAAAAGTAAAGTAGTTGCAAACTCATCCTTTTAGAAACTTGTTTGGGCTGTTGAGATTAGTAAAAAACAATCAAAAATTTCAATCCTGCATGATTTTACCAAGAAATGTGATTCTTCATTCAAAACCTGATTTTTGCTATTGGGCTCTATTTAATAGTGAATGTTTTGAATTTTCTCCAAAAGTAAAGTAGTTGCAAACTCATGCTTTTAGAGACTTGTTTGGGCTGTTGAGAGGAGTAAAAAACCATCAAAAATTTCAATCCTGCATGATTCTACCAAGAAATGTGATTCTTCATTCAAAACCTGATTTTTGCTATTGGGCTCTATTGAATAATGAATGTTTTGAATTTTCTCCAAAAGTAAAGTAGTTGCAAACTCATGCTTTTAGAGACTTGTTTGGGCTCATGAGAGGAGTAGAAAAACATCAAAAATTTCAGTCCTGCATGATTCTACCAAGAAATGTGTGTTCATTGAAACCGCTGGTTTTTGATAGTTTGGGCCCTATTGAATAATGAATGTTTTGAATTTTCTCCAAAAGTAAAGTAGTTGCAAACTCATCCTTTTAGAAACTTGTTTGGGCTGTTGAGAGGAGTAAAAAACCATCAAAAATTTCAATCCTGCATGATTCTACCAAGAAATGTGATTCTTCATTCAAAACCTGATTTTTGCTATTGGGCTCTATTGAATAATGAATGTTTTGAATTTTCTCCAAAAGTAAAGTAGTTGCAAACTTATGCTTTTAGAGACTTGTTTGGGCTCATGAGAGGAGTAGAAAAACATCAAAAATTTCAGTCCTGCATGATTCTACCAAGAAATGTGTGTTCATTGAAACCGCTGGTTTTTGATAGTTTGGGCCCTATTGAATAATGAATGCTTTGAATTTTCTCCAAAAGTAAAGTAGTTGCAAACTCATCCTTTTAGAAACTTGTTTGGGCTGTTGAGAGGAGTAAAAAACCATCAAAAATTTCAATCCTGCATGATTTTACCAAGAAATGTGATTCTTCATTCAAAACCTGATTTTTGCTATTGGGCTCTATTGAATAGTGAATGTTTTGAATTTTCTCCAAAAGTAAAGTAGTTGCAAACTCATGCTTTTAGAGACTTGTTTGGGCTCATGAGAGGAGTAGAAAAACATCAAAAATTTCAGTCCTGCATGATTCTACCAAGAAATGTGTGTTCATTCAAACCGCTGGTTTTTGTTAGTTTGGGCCCTATTGAATAATGAATGTTTTGAATTTTCTCCAAAAGTAAAGTAGTTGCAAACTCATCCTTTTAGAAACTTGTTTGGGCTGTTGAGAGGAGTAAAAAACCATCAAAAATTTTAATCCTGCATGATTCTACCAAGAAATGTGATTCTTCATTCAAAACCTGATTTTTGCTATTGGGCTCTATTGAATAATGAATGTTTTGAATTTTCTCCAAAAGTAAAGTAGTTGCAAACTCATGCTTTTAGAGACTTGTTTGGGCTCATGAGAGGAGTAGAAAAATATCAAAAATTTCAGTCCTGCATGATTCTACCAAGAAATGTGTGTTCATTGAAACCGCTGGTTTTTGATAGTTTGGGCCCTATTGAATAATGAATGTTTTGAATTTTCTCCAAAAGTAAAGTAGTTGCAAACTCATCCTCTTAGAAACTTGTTTGGGCTGTTGAGAGGAGTAAAAAACCATCAAAAATTTCAATCCTGCATGATTCTACCAAGAAATGTGATTCTTCATTCAAAACGCTGGTTTTTGCTATTGGGCTCTTTTGAGTAATGAATGTTTTGAATTTTCTCCAAAAGTAAAGTAGTTGCAAACTCATGCTTTTAGAGACTTGTTTGGGCTCATGAGAGGAGTAGAAAAACATCAAAAATTTCAGTCCTGCATGATTCTACAAAGAAATGTGTGTTCATTCAAACCGCTGGTTTTTGATAGTTTGGGCCCTATTGAATAATGAATGTTTTGAATTTTCTCCAAAAGTAAAGTAGTTGCAAACTCATCCTTTTAGAAACTTGTTTGGGCTGTTGAGAGGAGTAAAAAACCATCAAAAATTTCAATCCTGCATGATTTTACCAAGAAATGTGATTCTTCATTCAAAACCTGATTTTTGCTATTGGGCTCTATTGAATAATGAATGTTTGAATTTTCTCCAAAAGTAAAGTAGTTGCAAACTCATGCTTTTAGAGACTTGTTTGGGCTCATGAGAGGAGTAGAAAAACATCAAAAATTTCAGTCCTGCATGATTCTACCAAGAAATGTGTGTTCATTGAAACCGCTGGTTTTTGATAGTTTGGGCCCTATTGAATAATGAATGTTTTGAATTTTCTCCAAAAGTAAAGTAGTTGCAAACTCATCCTTTTAGAAACTTGTTTGGGCTGTTGAGAGGAGTAAAAAACAATCAAAAATTTCAATCCTGCATGATTCTACCAAGAAATGTGATTCTTCATTCAAAACCTGATTTTTGCTATTGGGCTCTATTGAATAATGAATGTTTTGAATTTTCTCCAAAAGTAAAGTAGTTGCAAACTCATGCTTTTAGAGACTTGTTTGGGCTCATGAGAGGAGTAGAAAAACATCAAAAATTTCAGTCCTGCATGATTCTACCAAGAAATGTGTGTTCATTCAAACCGCTGGTTTTTGATAGTTTGGGCCCTATTGAATAATGAATGTTTTGAATTTTCTCCAAAAGTAAAGTAGTTGCAAACTCATCCTTTTAGAAACTTGTTTGGGCTGTTGAGAGGAGTAAAAAACCATCAAAAATTTCAATCCTGCATGATTTTACCAAGAAATGTGATTCTTCATTCAAAACCTGATTTTTGCTATTGGGCTCTATTGAATAATGAATGTTTTGAATTTTCTCCAAAAGTAAAGTAGTTGCAAACTCATGCTTTTAGAGACTTGTTTGGGCTCATGAGAGGAGTAGAAAAACATCAAAAATTTCAGTCCTGCATGATTCTACCAAGAAATGTGTGTTCATTCAAACCGCTGGTTTTTGATAGTTTGGGCCCTATTGAATAATGAATGTTTTGAATTTTCTCCAAAAGTAAAGTAGTTGCAAACTCATCCTTTTAGAAACTTGTTTGGGCTGTTGAGAGGAGTAAAAAACCATCAAAAATTTCAATCCTGCATGATTCTACCAAGAAATGTGATTCTTCATTCAAAACCTGATTTTTGCTATTGGGCTCTATTGAATAATGAATGTTTTGAATTTTCTCCAAAAGTAAAGTAGTTGCAAACTCATGCTTTTAGAGACTTGTTTGGGCTCATGAGAGGAGTAGAAAAACATCAAAAATTTCAGTCCTGCATGATTCTACCAAGAAATGTGTGTTCATTCAAACCGCTGGTTTTTGTTAGTTTGGGCCCTATTGAATAATGAATGTTTTGAATTTTCTCCAAAAGTAAAGTAGTTGCAAACTCATCCTTTTAGAAACTTGTTTGGGCTGTTGAGAGGAGTAAAAAACCATCAAAAATTTCAATCCTGCATGATTCTACCAAGAAATGTGATTCTTCATTCAAAACCTGATTTTTGCTATTGGGCTCTATTGAATAATGAATGTTTTGAATTTTCTCCAAAAGTAAAGTAGTTGCAAACTCATGCTTTTAGAGACTTGTTTGGGCTCATGAGAGGAGTAGAAAAACATCAAAAATTTCAGTCCTGCATGATTCTACCAAGAAATGTGTGTTCATTGAAACCGCTGGTTTTTGATAGTTTGGGCCCTATTGAATAATGAATGTTTTGAATTTTCTCCAAAAGTAAAGTAGTTGCAAACTCATCCTTTTAGAAACTTGTTTGGGCTGTTGAGAGGAGTAAAAAACCATCAAAAATTTCAATCCTGCATGATTTTACCAAGAAATGTGATTCTTCATTCAAAACCTGATTTTTGCTATTGGGCTCTATTGAATAATGAATGTTTTGAATTTTCTCCAAAAGTAAAGTAGTTGCAAACTCATGCTTTTAGAGACTTGTTTGGGCTCATGAGAGTAGTAGAAAAACATCAAAAATTTCAGTCCTGCATGATTCTACCAAGAAATGTGTGTTCATTCAAACCGCTGGTTTTTGATAGTTTGGGCCCTATTGAATAATGAATGTTTTGAATTTTCTCCAAAAGTAAAGTAGTTGCAAACTCATCCTTTTAGAAACTTGTTTGGGCTGTTGAGAGGAGTAAAAAACCATCAAAAATTTCAATCCTGCATGATTCTACCAAGAAATGTGATTCTTCATTCAAAACCTGATTTTTGCTATTGGGCTCTATTGAATAATGAATGTTTTGAATTTTCTCCAAAAGTAAAGTAGTTGCAAACTCATGCTTTTAGAGACTTGTTTGGGCTCATGAGAGGAGTAGAAAAACATCAAAAATTTCAGTCCTGCATGATTCTACCAAGAAATGTGTGTTCATTCAAACCGCTGGTTTTTGATAGTTTGGGCCCTATTGAATAATGAATGTTTTGAATTTTCTCCAAAAGTAAAGTAGTTGCAAACTCATCCTTTTAGAAACTTGTTTGGGCTGTTGAGAGGAGTAAAAAACCATCAAAAATTTCAATCCTGCATGATTTTACCAAGAAATGTGATTCTTCATTCAAAACCTGATTTTTGCTATTGGGCTCTATTGAATAATGAATGTTTGAATTTTCTCCAAAAGTAAAGTAGTTGCAAACTCATGCTTTTAGAGACTTGTTTGGGCTCATGAGAGGAGTAGAAAAACATCAAAAATTTCAGTCCTGCATGATTCTACCAAGAAATGTGTGTTCATTGAAACCGCTGGTTTTTGATAGTTTGGGCCCTATTGAATAATGAATGTTTTGAATTTTCTCCAAAAGTAAAGTAGTTGCAAACTCATCCTTTTAGAAACTTGTTTGGGCTGTTGAGAGGAGTAAAAAACAATCAAAAATTTCAATCCTGCATGATTCTACCAAGAAATGTGATTCTTCATTCAAAACCTGATTTTTGCTATTGGGCTCTATTGAATAATGAATGTTTTGAATTTTCTCCAAAAGTAAAGTAGTTGCAAACTCATGCTTTTAGAGACTTGTTTGGGCTCATGAGAGGAGTAGAAAAACATCAAAAATTTCAGTCCTGCATGATTCTACCAAGAAATGTGTGTTCATTCAAACCGCTGGTTTTTGATAGTTTGGGCCCTATTGAATAATGAATGTTTTGAATTTTCTCCAAAAGTAAAGTAGTTGCAAACTCATCCTTTTAGAAACTTGTTTGGGCTGTTGAGAGGAGTAAAAAACCATCAAAAATTTCAATCCTGCATGATTTTACCAAGAAATGTGATTCTTCATTCAAAACCTGATTTTTGCTATTGGGCTCTATTGAATAATGAATGTTTTGAATTTTCTCCAAAAGTAAAGTAGTTGCAAACTCATGCTTTTAGAGACTTGTTTGGGCTCATGAGAGGAGTAGAAAAACATCAAAAATTTCAGTCCTGCATGATTCTACCAAGAAATGTGTGTTCATTCAAACCGCTGGTTTTTGATAGTTTGGGCCCTATTGAATAATGAATGTTTTGAATTTTCTCCAAAAGTAAAGTAGTTGCAAACTCATCCTTTTAGAAACTTGTTTGGGCTGTTGAGAGGAGTAAAAAACCATCAAAAATTTCAATCCTGCATGATTCTACCAAGAAATGTGATTCTTCATTCAAAACCTGATTTTTGCTATTTGGCTCTATTGAATAATGAATGTTTTGAATTTTCTCCAAAAGTAAAGTAGTTGCAAACTCATGCTTTTAGAGACTTGTTTGGGCTCATGAGAGGAGTAGAAAAACATCAAAAATTTCAGTCCTGCATGATTCTACCAAGAAATGTGTGTTCATTGAAACCGCTGGTTTTTGATAGTTTGGGCCCTATTGAATAATGAATGTTTTGAATTTTCTCCAAAAGTAAAGTAGTTGCAAACTCATCCTTTTAGAAACTTGTTTGGGCTGTTGAGAGGAGTAAAAAACCATCAAAAATTTCAATCCTGCATGATTCTACCAAGAAATGTGATTCTTCATTCAAAACCTGATTTTTGCTATTGGGCTCTATTGAATAATGAATGTTTTGAATTTTCTCCAAAAGTAAAGTAGTTGCAAACTCATGCTTTTAGAGACTTGTTTGGGCTCATGAGAGGAGTAGAAAAACATCAAAAATTTCAGTCCTGCATGATTCTACCAAGAAATGTGTGTTCATTCAAACCGCTGGTTTTTGTTAGTTTGGGCCCTATTGAATAATGAATGTTTTGAATTTTCTCCAAAAGTAAAGTAGTTGCAAACTCATCCTTTTAGAAACTTGTTTGGGCTGTTGAGAGGAGTAAAAAACCATCAAAAATTTCAATCCTGCATGATTCTACCAAGAAATGTGATTCTTCATTCAAAACCTGATTTTTGCTATTGGGCTCTATTGAATAATGAATGTTTTGAATTTTCTCCAAAAGTAAAGTAGTTGCAAACTCATGCTTTTAGAGACTTGTTTGGGCTCATGAGAGGAGTAGAAAAACATCAAAAATTTCAGTCCTGCATGATTCTACCAAGAAATGTGTGTTCATTGAAACCGCTGGTTTTTGATAGTTTGGGCCCTATTGAATAATGAATGTTTTGAATTTTCTCCAAAAGTAAAGTAGTTGCAAACTCATCCTTTTAGAAACTTGTTTGGGCTGTTGAGAGGAGTAAAAAACCATCAAAAATTTCAATCCTGCATGATTTTACCAAGAAATGTGATTCTTCATTCAAAACCTGATTTTTGCTATTGGGCTCTATTGAATAATGAATGTTTTGAATTTTCTCCAAAAGTAAAGTAGTTGCAAACTCATGCTTTTAGAGACTTGTTTGGGCTCATGAGAGTAGTAGAAAAACATCAAAAATTTCAGTCCTGCATGATTCTACCAAGAAATGTGTGTTCATTCAAACCGCTGGTTTTTGATAGTTTGGGCCCTATTGAATAATGAATGTTTTGAATTTTCTCCAAAAGTAAAGTAGTTGCAAACTCATCCTTTTAGAAACTTGTTTGGGCTGTTGAGAGGAGTAAAAAACCATCAAAAATTTCAATCCTGCATGATTCTACCAAGAAATGTGATTCTTCATTCAAAACCTGATTTTTGCTATTGGGCTCTATTGAATAATGAATGTTTTGAATTTTCTCCAAAAGTAAAGTAGTTGCAAACTCATGCTTTTAGAGACTTGTTTGGGCTCATGAGAGGAGTAGAAAAACATCAAAAATTTCAGTCCTGCATGATTCTACCAAGAAATGTGTGTTCATTGAAACCGCTGGTTTTTGATAGTTTGGGCCCTATTGAATAATGAATGTTTTGAATTTTCTCCAAAAGTAAAGTAGTTGCAAACTCATCCTTTTAGAAACTTGTTTGGGCTGTTGAGAGGAGTAAAAAACCATCAAAAATTTCAATCCTGCATGATTCTACCAAGAAATGTGATTCTTCATTCAAAACGCTGGTTTTTGCTATTGGGCTCTTTTGAGTAATGAATGTTTTGAATTTTCTCCAAAAGTAAAGTAGTTGCAAACTCATGCTTTTAGATACTTGTTTGGGCTCATGAGAGGAGTAGAAAAACATCAAAAATTTCAGTCCTGCATGATTCTACCAAGAAATGTGTGTTCATTCAAACCGCTGGTTTTTGATAGTTTGGGCCCTATTGAATAATGAATGTTTTGAATTTTCTCCAAAAGTAAAGTAGTTGCAAACTCATCCTTTTAGAAACTTGTTTGGGCTGTTGAGAGGAGTAAAAAACCATCAAAAATTTCAATCCTGCATGATTTTACCAAGAAATGTGATTCTTCATTCAAAACCTGATTTTTGCTATTGGGCTCTATTGAATAATGAATGTTTTGAATTTTCTCCAAAAGTAAAGTAGTTGCAAACTCATGCTTTTAGAGACTTGTTTGGGCTCATGAGAGGAGTAGAAAAACAATAAAAATTTCAGTCCTGCATGATTCTACCAAGAAATGTGTGTTCATTGAAACCGCTGGTTTTTGATAGTTTGGGCCCTATTGAATAATGAATGTTTTGAATTTTCTCCAAAAGTAAAGTAGTTGCAAACTCATCCTTTTAGAAACTTGTTTGGGCTGTTGAGAGGAGTAAAAAACCATCAAAAATTTCAATCCTGCATGATTCTACCAAGAAATGTGATTCTTCATTCAAAACCTGATTTTTGCTATTGGGCTCTATTGAATAATGAATGTTTTGAATTTTCTCCAAAAGTAAAGTAGTTGCAAACTCATGCTTTTAGAGACTTGTTTGTGCTCATGAAAGGAGTAGAAAAACATCAAAAATTTCAGTCCTGCATGATTCTACCAAGAAATGTGTGTTCATTGAAACCGCTGGTTTTTGATAGTTTGGGCCCTATTGAATAATGAATGTTTTGAATTTTCTCCAAAAGTAAAGTAGTTGCAAACTCATCCTTTTAGAAACTTGTTTGGGCTGTTGAGAGGAGTAAAAAACCATCAAAAATTTCAATCCTGCATGATTCTACCAAGAAATGTGATTCTTCATTCAAAACCTGATTTTTGCTATTGGGCTCTATTGAATAATGAATGTTTTGAATTTTCTCCAAAAGTAAAGTAGTTGCAAACTCATGCTTTTAGAGACTTGTTTGGGCTCATGAGAGGAGTAGAAAAACATCAAAAATTTCAGTCCTGCATGATTCTACCAAGAAATGTGTGTTCATTGAAACCGCTGGTTTTTGATAGTTTGGGCCCTATTGCATAATGAATGCTTTGAATTTTCTCCAAAAGTAAAGTAGTTGCAAACTCATCCTTTTAGAAACTTGTTTGGGCTGTTGAGAGGAGTAAAAAACCATCAAAAATTTCAATCCTGCATGATTCTACCAAGAAATGTGATTCTTCATTCAAAACGCTGGTTTTTGCTATTGGGCTCTTTTGAGTAATGAATGTTTTGAATTTTCTCCAAAAGTAAAGTAGTTGCAAACTCATGCTTTTAGAGACTTGTTTGGGCTCATGAGAGGAGTAGAAAAACATCAAAAATTTCAGTCCTGCATGATTCTACCAAGAAATGTGTGTTCATTCAAACCGCTGGTTTTTGATAGTTTGGGCCCTATTGAATAATGAATGTTTTGAATTTTCTCCAAAAGTAAAGTAGTTGCAAACTCATCCTTTTAGAAACTTGTTTGGGCTGTTGAGAGGAGTAAAAAACCATCAAAAATTTCAATCCTGCATGATTTTACCAAGAAATGTGATTCTTCATTCAAAACCTGATTTTTGCTATTGGGCTCTTTTGAGTAATGAATGTTTTGAATTTTCTCCAAAAGTAAAGTAGTTGCAAACTCATGCTTTTAGAGACTTGTTTGGGCTCATGAGAGGAGTAAAAAAACATCCAAAATTTCAGTCCTGCATGATTCTACCAAGAAATGTGTGTTCATTGAAACCGCTGGTTTTTGATAGTTTGGGCCCTATTGAATAATGAATGTTTTGAATTTTCTCCAAAAGTAAAGTAGTTGCAAACTCATGCTTTTAGAGACTTGTTTGGGCTCATGAGAGGAGTAGAAAAACATCAAAAATTTCAGTCCTGCATGATTCTACCAAGAAATGTGTGTTCATTGAAACCGCTGGTTTTTGATAGTTTGGGCCCTATTGAATAATGAATGCTTTGAATTTTCTCCAAAAGTAAAGTAGTTGCAAACTCATCCTTTTAGAAACTTGTTTGGGCTGTTGAGAGGAGTAAAAAACCATCAAAAATTTCAATCCTGCATGATTCTACCAAGAAATGTGATTCTTCATTCAAAACCTGATTTTTGCTATTGGGCTCTATTGAATAATGAATGTTTTGAATTTTCTCCAAAAGTAAAGTAGTTGCAAACTCATGCTTTTAGAGACTTGTTTGGGCTCATGAGAGGAGTAGAAAAACATCAAAAATTTCAGTCCTGCATGATTCTACCAAGAAATGTGTGTTCATTGAAACCGCTGGTTTTTGATAGTTTGGGCCCTATTGCATAATGAATGCTTTGAATTTTCTCCAAAAGTAAAGTAGTTGCAAACTCATCCTTTTAGAAACTTGTTTGGGCTGTTGAGAGGAGTAAAAAACCATCAAAAATTTCAATCCTGCATGATTCTACCAAGAAATGTGATTCTTCATTCAAAACGCTGGTTTTTGCTATTGGGCTCTTTTGAGTAATGAATGTTTTGAATTTTCTCCAAAAGTAAAGTAGTTGCAAACTCATGCTTTTAGAGACTTGTTTGGGCTCATGAGAGGAGTAGAAAAACATCAAAAATTTCAGTCCTGCATGATTCTACCAAGAAATGTGTGTTCATTCAAACCGCTGGTTTTTGATAGTTTGGGCCCTATTGAATAATGAATGTTTTGAATTTTCTCCAAAAGTAAAGTAGTTGCAAACTCATCCTTTTAGAAACTTGTTTGGGCTGTTGAGAGGAGTAAAAAACCATCAAAAATTTCAATCCTGCATGATTTTACCAAGAAATGTGATTCTTCATTCAAAACCTGATTTTTGCTATTGGGCTCTTTTGAGTAATGAATGTTTTGAATTTTCTCCAAAAGTAAAGTAGTTGCAAACTCATGCTTTTAGAGACTTGTTTGGGCTCATGAGAGGAGTAAAAAAACATCCAAAATTTCAGTCCTGCATGATTCTACCAAGAAATGTGTGTTCATTCAAACCGCTGGTTTTTGATAGTTTGGGCCCTATTGAATAATGAATGTTTTGAATTTTCTCCAAAAGTAAAGTAGTTGCAAACTCATGCTTTTAGAGACTTGTTTGGGCTCATGAGAGGAGTAGAAAAACATCAAAAATTTCAGTCCTGCATGATTCTACCAAGAAATGTGTGTTCATTGAAACCGCTGGTTTTTGATAGTTTGGGCCCTATTGAATAATGAATGCTTTGAATTTTCTCCAAAAGTAAAGTAGTTGCAAACTCATCCTTTTAGAAACTTGTTTGGGCTGTTGAGAGGAGTAAAAAACCATCAAAAATTTCAATCCTGCATGATTTTACCAAGAAATGTGATTCTTCATTCAAAACCTGATTTTTGCTATTGGGCTCTATTGAATAGTGAATGTTTTGAATTTTCTCCAAAAGTAAAGTAGTTGCAAACTCATGCTTTTAGAGACTTGTTTGGGCTCATGAGAGGAGTAGAAAAACATCAAAAATTTCAGTCCTGCATGATTCTACCAAGAAATGTGTGTTCATTCAAACCGCTGGTTTTTGTTAGTTTGGGCCCTATTGAATAATGAATGTTTTGAATTTTCTCCAAAAGTAAAGTAGTTGCAAACTCATCCTTTTAGAAACTTGTTTGGGCTGTTGAGAGGAGTAAAAAACCATCAAAAATTTCAATCCTGCATGATTCTACCAAGAAATGTGATTCTTCATTCAAAACCTGATTTTTGCTATTGGGCTCTATTGCATAATGAATGTTTTGAATTTTCTCCAAAAGTAAAGTAGTTGCAAACTCATGCTTTTAGAGACTTGTTTGGGCTCATGAGAGGAGTAGAAAAACATCAAAAATTTCAGTCCTGCATGATTCTACCAAGAAATGTGTGTTCATTGAAACCGCTGGTTTTTGATAGTTTGGGCCCTATTGAATAATGAATGTTTTGAATTTTCTCCAAAAGTAAAGTAGTTGCAAACTCATCCTTTTAGAAACTTGTTTGGGCTGTTGAGAGGAGTAAAAAACCATCAAAAATTTCAATCCTGCATGATTCTACCAAGAAATGTGATTCTTCATTCAAAACGCTGGTTTTTGCTATTGGGCTCTTTTGAGTAATGAATGTTTTGAATTTTCTCCAAAAGTAAAGTAGTTGCAAACTCATGCTTTTAGAGACTTGTTTGGGCTCATGAGAGGAGTAGAAAAACATCAAAAATTTCAGTCCTGCATGATTCTACCGAGAAATGTGTGTTCATTCAAACCGCTGATTTTTGATAGTTTGGGCCCTATTGAATAATGAATGTTTTGAATTTTCTCCAAAAGTAAAGTAGTTGCAAACTCATCCTTTTAGAAACTTGTTTGGGCTGTTGAGAGGAGTAAAAAACCATCAAAAATTTCAATCCTGCATGATTTTACCAAGAAATGTGATTCTTCATTCAAAACCTGATTTTTGCTATTGGGCTCTATTGAATAATGAATGTTTTGAATTTTCTCCAAAAGTAAAGTAGTTGCAAACTCATGCTTTTAGAGACTTGTTTGGGCTCATGAGAGGAGTAGAAAAACATCAAAAATTTCAGTCCTGCATGATTCTACCAAGAAATGTGTGTTCATTGAAACCGCTGGTTTTTGATAGTTTGGGCCCTATTGAATAATGAATGTTTTGAATTTTCTCCAAAAGTAAAGTAGTTGCAAACTCATCCTTTTAGAAACTTGTTTGGGCTGTTGAGAGGAATAAAAAACCATCAAAAATTTCAATCCTGCATGATTCTACCAAGAAATGTGATTCTTCATTCAAAACGCTGGTTTTTGCTATTGGGCTCTTTTGAGTAATGAATGTTTTGAATTTTCTCCAAAAGTAAAGTAGTTGCAAACTCATGCTTTTAGAGACTTGTTTGGGCTCATGAGGGGAGTAAAAAAACATCAAAAATTTCAGTCCTGCATGATTCTACCAAGAAATGTGTGTTCATTCAAACCGCTGGTTTTTGATAGTTTGGGCCCTATTGAATAATGAATGTTTTGAATTTTCTCCAAAAGTAAAGTAGTTGCAAACTCATCCTTTTAGAAACTTGTTTGGGCTGTTGAGAGGAGTAAAAAACCATCAAAAATTTCAATCCTGCATGATTTTACCAAGAAATGTGATTCTTCATTTTAAAACCTGATTTTTGCTATTGGGCTCTATTGAATAATGAATGTTTTGAATTTTCTCCAAAAGTAAAGTAGTTGCAAACTCATGCTTTTAGACACTTGTTTGGGCTCATGAGAGGAGTAGAAAAACATCAAAAATTTCAGTCCTGCATGATTCTTCCAAGAAATGTGTGTTCATTCAAACCGCTGGTTTTTGATAGTTTGGGCCCTATTGAATAATGAATGTTTTGAATTTTCTCCAAAAGTAAAGTAGTTGCAAACTCATCCTTTTAGAAACTTGTTTGGGCTGTTGAGAGGAGTAAAAAACCATCAAAAATTTCAATCCTGCATGATTCTACCAAGAAATGTGATTCTTCATTCAAAACCTGATTTTTGCTATTGGGCTCTATTGAATAATGAATGTTTTGAATTTTCTCCAAAAGTAAAGTAGTTGCAAACTCATGCTTTTAGAGACTTGTTTGGGCTCATGAGAGGAGTAGAAAAACATCAAAAATTTCAGTCCTGCATGATTCTACCAAGAAATGTGTGTTCATTGAAACCGCTGGTTTTTGATAGTTTGGGCCCTATTGAATAATGAATGTTTTGAATTTTCTCCAAAAGTAAAGTAGTTGCAAACTCATCCTTTTAGAAACTTGTTTGGGCTGTTGAGAGGAGTAAAAAACCATCAAAAATTTCAATCCTGCATGATTCTACCAAGAAATGTGATTCTTCATTCAAAACGCTGGTTTTTGCTATTGGGCTCTTTTGAGTAATGAATGTTTTGAATTTTCTCCAAAAGTAAAGTAGTTGCAAACTCATGCTTTTAGAGACTTGTTTTGGCTCATGAGAGGAGTAGAAAAACATCAAAAATTTCAGTCCTGCATGATTCTACCAAGAAATGTGTGTTCATTCAAACCGCTGGTTTTTGATAGTTTGGGCCCTATTGAATAATGAATGTTTTGAATTTTCTCCAAAAGTAAAGTAGTTGCAAACTCATCCTTTTAGAAACTTGTTTGGGCTGTTGAGAGGAGTAAAAAACCATCAAAAATTTCAATCCTGCATGATTTTACCAAGAAATGTGATTCTTCATTCAAAACCTGATTTTTGCTATTGGGCTCTATTGAATAATGAATGTTTTGAATTTTCTCCAAAAGTAAAGTAGTTGCAAACTCATGCTTTTAGAGACTTGTTTGGGCTCATGAGAGGAGTAGAAAAACATCAAAAATTTCAGTCCTGCATGATTCTACCAAGAAATGTGTGTTCATTGAAACCGCTGGTTTTTGATAGTTTGGGCCCTAGTGAATAATGAATGTTTTGAATTTTCTCCAAAAGTAAAGTAGTTGCAAACTCATCCTTTTAGAAACTTGTTTGGGCTGTTGAGAGGAGTAAAAAACCATCAAAAATTTCAATCCTGCATGATTTTACCAAGAAATGTGATTCTTCATTCAAAACCTGATTTTTGCTATTGGGCTCTATTGAGTAGTGAATGTTTTGAATTTTCTCCAAAAGTAAAGTAGTTGCAAACTCATGCTTTTAGAGACTTGTTTGGGCTCATGAGAGGAGTAGAAAAACATCAAAAATTTCAGTCCTGCATGATTCTACCAAGAAATGTGTGTTCATTGAAACCGCTGGTTTTTGATAGTTTGGGCCCTATTGAATAATGAATGTTTTGAATTTTCTCCAAAAGTAAAGTAGTTGCAAACTCATCCTTTTAGAAACTTGTTTGGGCTGTTGAGAGGAGTAAAAAACCATCAAAAATTTCAATCCTGCATGATTCTACCAAGAAATGTGATTCTTCATTCAAAACCTGATTTTTGCTATTGGGCTCTATTGAATAATCAATGTTTTGAATTTTCTCCAAAAGTAAAGTAGTTGCAAACTCATGCTTTTAGAGACTTGTTTGGGCTCATGAGAGGAGTAGAAAAACATCAAAAATTTCAGTCCTGCATGATTCTACCAAGAAATGTGTGTTCATTGAAACCGCTGGTTTTTGATAGTTTGGGCCCTATTGAATAATGAATGTTTTGAATTTTCTCCAAAAGTAAAGTAGTTGCAAACTCATCCTTTTAGAAACTTGTTTGGGCTGTTGAGAGGAGTAAAAAACCATCAAAAATTTCAATCCTGCATGATTCTACCAAGAAATGTGATTCTTCATTCAAAACGCTGGTTTTTGCTATTGGGCTCTTTTGAGTAATGAATGTTTTGAATTTTCTCCAAAAGTAAAGTAGTTGCAAACTCATGCTTTTAGAGACTTGTTTGGGCTCATGAGAGGAGTAGAAAAACATCAAAAATTTCAGTCCTGCATGATTCTACCAAGAAATGTGTGTTCATTCAAACCGCTGGTTTTTGATAGTTTGGGCCCTATTGAATAATGAATGTTTTGAATTTTCTCCAAAAGTAAAGTAGTTGCAAACTCATCCTTTTAGAAACTTGTTTGGGCTGTTGAGAGGAGTAAAAAACCATCAAAAATTTCAATCCTGCATGATTCTACCAAGAAATGTGATTCTTCATTCAAAACGCTGGTTTTTGCTATTGGGCTCTTTTGAGTAATGAATGTTTTGAATTTTCTCCAAAAGTAAAGTAGTTGCAAACTCATGCTTTTAGAGACTTGTTTGGGCTCATGAGAGGAGTAGAAAAACATCAAAAATTTCAGTCCTGCATGATTCTACCAAGAAATGTGTGTTCATTCAAACCGCTGGTTTTTGATAGTTTGGGCCCTATTGAATAATGAATGTTTTGAATTTTCTCCAAAAGTAAAGTAGTTGCAAACTCATCCTTTTAGAAACTTGTTTGGGCTGTTGAGAGGAGTAAAAAACCATCAAAAATTTCAATCCTGCATGATTTTACCAAGAAATGTGATTCTTCATTCAAAACCTGATTTTTGCTATTGGGCTCTATTGAATAATGAATGTTTTGAATTTTCTCCAAAAGTAAAGTAGTTGCAAACTCATGCTTTTAGAGACTTGTTTGGGCTCATGAGAGGAGTAGAAAAACATCAAAAATTTCAGTCCTGCATGATTCTACCAAGAAATGTGTGTTCATTGAAACCGCTGGTTTTTGATAGTTTGGGCCCTATTGAATAATGAATGTTTTGAATTTTCTCCAAAAGTAAAGTAGTTGCAAACTCATCCTTTTAGAAACTTGTTTGGGCTGTTGAGAGGAGTAAAAAACCATCAAAAATTTCAATCCTGCATGATTCTACCAAGAAATGTGATTCTTCATTCAAAACGCTGGTTTTTGCTATTGGGCTCTTTTGAGTAATGAATGTTTTGAATTTTCTCCAAAAGTAAAGTAGTTGCAAACTCATGCTTTTAGAGACTTGTTTGGGCTCATGAGAGGAGTAGAAAAACATCAAAAATTTCAGTCCTGTATGATTCTACCAAGAAATGTGTGTTCATTCAAACCGCTGGTTTTTGATAGTTTGGGCCCTATTGAATAATGAATGTTTTGAATTTTGTCCAAAAGTAAAGTAGTTGCAAACTCATCCTTTTAGAAACTTGTTTGGGCTGTTGAGAGGAGTAAAAAACCATCAAAAATTTCAATCCTGCATGATTCTACCAAGAAATGTGATTCTTCATTCAAAACGCTGGTTTTTGCTATTGGGCTCTATTGAATAATGAATGTTTTGAATTTTCTCCAAAAGTAAAGTAGTTGCAAACTCATGCTTTTAGAGACTTGTTTGGGCTCATGAGAGGAGTAGAAAAACATCAAAAATTTCAGTCCTGCATGATTCTACCAAGAAATGTGTGTTCATTGAAACCGCTGGTTTTTGATAGTTTGGGCCCTATTGAATAATGAATGTTTTGAATTTTCTCCAAAAGTAAAGTAGTTGCAAACTCATCCTTTTAGAAACTTGTTTGGGCTGTTGAGAGGAGTAAAAAACCATCAAAAATTTCAATCCTGCATGATTTTACCAAGAAATGTGATTCTTCATTCAAAACCTGATTTTTGCTATTGGGCTCTATTGAATAGTGAATGTTTTGAATTTTCTCCAAAAGTAAAGTAGTTGCAAACTCATGCTTTTAGAGACTTGTTTGGGCTCATGAGAGGAGTAGAAAAACATCAAAAATTTCAGTCCTGCATGATTCTACCAAGAAATGTGTGTTCATTGAAACCGCTGGTTTTTGATAGTTTGGGCCCTATTGAATAATGAATGTTTTGAATTTTCTCCAAAAGTAAAGTAGTTGCAAACTCATCCTTTTAGAAACTTGTTTGGGCTGTTGAGAGGAGTAAAAAACCATCAAAAATTTCAATCCTGCATGATTTTACCAAGAAATGTGATGCTTCATTCAAAACCTGATTTTTGCTATTGGGCTCTATTGAATAATGAATGTTTTGAATTTTCTCCAAAAGTAAAGTAGTTGCAAACTCATGCTTTTAGAGACTTGTTTGGGCTCATGAGAGGAGTAGAAAAACATCAAAAATTTCAGTCCTGCATGATTCTACCAAGAAATGTGTGTTCATTCAAACCGCTGGTTTTTGATAGTTTGGGCCCTATTGAATAATGAATGTTTTGAATTTTCTCCAAAAGTAAAGTAGTTGCAAACTCATCCTTTTAGAAACTTGTTTGGGCTGTTGAGAGGAGTAAAAAACCATCAAAAATTTCAATCCTGCATGATTCTACCAAGAAATGTGATTCTTCATTCAAAACCTGATTTTTGCTATTGGGCTCTATTGAATAATGAATGTTTTGAATTTTCTCCAAAAGTAAAGTAGTTGCAAATTCATGCTTTTAGAGACTTGTTTGGGCTCATGAGAGGAGTAGAAAAACATCAAAAATTTCAGTCCTGCATGATTCTACCAAGAAATGTGTGTTCATTCAAACCGCTGGTTTTTGATAGTTTGGGCCCTATTGAATAATGAATGTTTTGAATTTTCTCCAAAAGTAAAGTAGTTGCAAACTCATCCTTTTAGAAACTTGTTTGGGCTGTTGAGAGGAGTAAAAAACCATCAAAAATTTCAATCCTGCATGATTCTACCAAGAAATGTGATTCTTCATTCAAAACCTGATTTTTGCTATTGGGCTCTATTGAATAATGAATGTTTTGAATTTTCTCCAAAAGTAAAGTAGTTGCAAACTCATGCTTTTAGAGACTTTTTTGGGCTCATGAGAGGAGTAGAAAAACATCAAAAATTTCAGTCCTGCATGATTCTACCAAGAAATGTGTGTTCATTCAAACCGCTGGTTTTTGATAGTTTGGGCCCTATTGAATAATGAATGTTTTGAATTTTCTCCAAAAGTAAAGTAGTTGCAAACTCATCCTTTTAGAAACTTGTTTGGGCTGTTGAGAGGAGTAAAAAACCATCAAAAATTTCAATCCTGCATGATTCTACCAAGAAATGTGATTCTTCATTCAAAACGCTGGTTTTTGCTATTGGGCTCTTTTGAGTAATGAATATTTTGAATTTTCTCCAAAAGTAAAGTAGTTGCAAACTCATGCTTTTAGAGACTTGTTTGGGCTCATGAGAGGAGTAGAAAAACATCAAAAATTTCAGTCCTGCACGATTCTACCAAGAAATGTGTGTTCATTCAAACCGCTGGTTTGAATGAACCGCTGAAAATTCAAAACATTCATTATTCAATAGGGCCCAAAATGGATATTTTGGGCCCTATTGAATAATGAATGTTTTGAATTTTCTCCAAAAGTAAAGTAGTTGCAAACTCATCCTTTTAGAAACTTGTTTGGGCTGTTGAGAGGAGTAAAAAACCATCAAAAATTTCAATCCTGCATGATTCTACCAAGAAATGTGATTCTTCATTCAAAACCTGATTTTTGCTATTGGGCTCTTTTGAGTAATGAATATTTTGAATTTTCTCCAAAAGTAAAGTAGTTGCAAACTCATGCTTTTAGAGACTTGTTTGGGCTCATGAGAGGAGTAGAAAAACATCAAAAATTTCAGTCCTGCACGATTCTACCAAGAAATGTGTGTTCATTCAAACCGCTGGTTTGAATGAACCGCTGAAAATTCAAAACATTCATTATTCAATAGGGCCCAAAATGGATATTTTGGGCCCTATTGAATAATGAATGTTTTGAATTTTCTCCAAAAGTAAAGTAGTTGCAAACTCATCCTTTTAGAAACTTGTTTGGGCTGTTGAGAGGAGTAAAAAACCATCAAAAATTTCAATCCTGCATGATTCTACCAAGAAATGTGATTCTTCATTCAAAACCTGATTTTTGCTATTGGGCTCTATTGAATAATGAATGTTTTGAATTTTCTCCAAAAGTAAAGTAGTTGCAAACTCATGCTTTTAGAGACTTGTTTGGGCTCATGAGAGGAGTAGAAAAACATCAAAAATTTCAGTCCTGCATGATTCTACCAAGAAATGTGTGTTCATTGAAACCGCTGGTTTTTGATAGTTTGGGCCCTATTGAATAATGAATGTTTTGAATTTTCTCCAAAAGTAAAGTAGTTGCAAACTCATCCTTTTAGAAACTTGTTTGGGCTGTTGAGAGGAGTAAAAAACCATCAAAAATTTCAATCCTGCATGATTTTACCAAGAAATGTGATTCTTCATTCAAAACCTGATTTTTGCTATTGGGCTCTATTGAATAATGAATGTTTTGAATTTTCTCCAAAAGTAAAGTAGTTGCAAACTCATGCTTTTAGAGACTTGTTTGGGCTCATGAGAGGAGTAGAAAAACATCAAAAATTTCAGTCCTGCATGATTCTACCAAGAAATGTGTGTTCATTGAAACCGCTGGTTTTTGATAGTTTGGGCCCTATTGAATAATGAATGTTTTGAATTTTCTCCAAACGTAAAGTAGTTGCAAACTCATCCTTTTAGAAACTTGTTTGGGCTGTTGAGAGGAGTAAAAAACCATCAAAAATTTCAATCCTGCATGATTTTACCAAGAAATGTGATTCTTCATTCAAAACCTGATTTTTGCTATTGGGCTCTATTGAATAGTGAATGTTTTGAATTTTCTCCAAAAGTAAAGTAGTTGCAAACTCATGCTTTTAGAGACTTGTTTGGGCTCATGAGAGGAGTAGAAAAACATCAAAAATTTCAGTCCTGCATGATTCTACCAAGAAATGTGTGTTCATTGAAACCGCTGGTTTTTGATAGTTTGGGCCCTATTGAATAATGAATGTTTTGAATTTTCTCCAAAAGTAAAGTAGTTGCAAACTCATCCTTTTAGAAACTTGTTTGGGCTGTTGAGAGGAGTAAAAAACCATCAAAAATTTCAAACCTGCATGATTTTACCGAGAAATGTGATTCTTCATTCAAAACCTGATTTTTGCTATTGGGCTCTATTGAATAATGAATGTTTTGAATTTTCTCCAAAAGTAAAGTAGTTGCAAACTCATGCTTTTAGAGACTTGTTTGGGCTCATGAGAGGAGTAGAAAAACATCAAAAATTTCAGTCCTGCATGATTCTACCAAGAAATGTGTGTTCATTGAAACCGCTGGTTTTTGATAGTTTGGGCCCTATTGAATAATGAATGTTTTGAATTTTCTCCAAAAGTAAAGTAGTTGCAAACTCATCCTTTTAGAAACTTGTTTGGGCTGTTGAGAGGAGTAAAAAACCATCAAAAATTTCAATCCTGCATGATTCTACCAAGAAATGTGATTCTTCATTCAAAACCTGATTTTTGCTATTGGGCTCTATTGAATAATGAATGTTTTGAATTTTCTCCAAAAGTAAAGTAGTTGCAAACTCATGCTTTTAGAGACTTGTTTGGGCTCATGAGAGGAGTAGAAAAACATCAAAAATTTCAGTCCTGCATGATTCTACCAAGAAATGTGTGTTCATTGAAACCGCTGGTTTTTGATAGTTTGGGCCCTATTGAATAATGAATGTTTTGAATTTTCTCCAAAAGTAAAGTAGTTGCAAACTCATCCTTTTAGAAACTTGTTTGGGCTGTTGAGAGGAGTAAAAAACCATCAAAAATTTCAATCCTGCATGATTTTACCAAGAAATGTGATTCTTCATTCAAAACCTGATTTTTGCTATTGGGCTCTATTGAATAGTGAATGTTTTGAATTTTCTCCAAAAGTAAAGTAGTTGCAAACTCATGCTTTTAGAGACTTGTTTGGGCTCATGAGAGGAGTAGAAAAACATCAAAAATTTCAGTCCTGCATGATTCTACCAAGAAATGTGTGTTCATTGAAACCGCTGGTTTTTGATAGTTTGGGCCCTATTGAATAATGAATGTTTTGAATTTTCTCCAAAAGTAAAGTAGTTGCAAACTCATCCTTTTAGAAACTTGTTTGGGCTGTTGAGAGGAGTAAAAAACCATCAAAAATTTCAAACCTGCATGATTTTACCAAGAAATGTGATTCTTCATTCAAAACCTGATTTTTGCTATTGGGCTCTATTGAATAATGAATGTTTTGAATTTTCTCCAAAAGTAAAGTAGTTGCAAACTCATGCTTTTAGAGACTTGTTTGGGCTCATGAGAGGAGTAGAAAAACATCAAAAATTTCAGTCCTGCATGATTCTACCAAGAAATGTGTGTTCATTGAAACCGCTGGTTTTTGATAGTTTGGGCCCTATTGAATAATGAATGTTTTGAATTTTCTCCAAAAGTAAAGTAGTTGCAAACTCATCCTTTTAGAAACTTGTTTGGGCTGTTGAGAGGAGTAAAAAACCATCAAAAATTTCAATCCTGCATGATTCTACCAAGAAATGTGATTCTTCATTCAAAACGCTGGTTTTTGCTATTGGGCTCTTTTGAGTAATAAATGTTTTGAATTTTCTCCAAAAGTAAAGTAGTTGCAAACTCATGCTTTTAGAGACTTGTTTGGGCTCATGAGAGGAGTAGAAAAACATCAAAAATTTCAGTCCTGCACGATTCTACCAAGAAATGTGTGTTCATTCAAACCGCTGGTTTGAATGAACCGCTGAAAATTCAAAACATTCATTATTCAATAGGGCCCAAAATGGATATTTTGGGCCCTATTGAATAATGAATGTTTTGAATTTTCTCCAAAAGTAAAGTAGTTGCAAACTCATCCTTTTAGAAACTTGTTTGGGCTGTTGAGAGGAGTAAAAAACCATCAAAAATTTCAATCCTGCATGATTCTACCAAGAAATGTGATTCTTCATTCAAAACCTGATTTTTGCTATTGGGCTCTATTGAATAATGAATGTTTTGAATTTTCTCCAAAAGTAAAGTAGTTGCAAACTCATGCTTTTAGAGACTTGTTTGGGCTCATGAGAGGAGTAGAAAAACATCAAAAATTTCAGTCCTGCATGATTCTACCAAGAAATGTGTGTTCATTGAAACCGCTGGTTTTTGATAGTTTGGGCCATATTGAATAATGAATGTTTTGAATTTTCTCCAAAAGTAAAGTAGTTGCAAACTCATCCTTTTAGAAACTTGTTTGGGCTGTTGAGAGGAGTAAAAAACCATCAAAAATTTCAATCCTGCATGATTTTACCAAGAAATGTGATTCTTCATTCAAAACCTGATTTTTGCTATTGGGCTCTATTGAATAATGAATGTTTTGAATTTTCTCCAAAAGTAAAGTAGTTGCAAACTCATGCTTTTAGAGACTTGTTTGGGCTCATGAGAGGAGTAGAAAAACATCAAAAATTTCAGTCCTGCATGATTCTACCAAGAAATGTGTGTTCATTGAAACCGCTGGTTTTTGATAGTTTGGGCCCTATTGAATAATGAATGTTTTGAATTTTCTCCAAAAGTAAAGTAGTTGCAAACTCATCCTTTTAGAAACTTGTTTGGGCTGTTGAGAGGAGTAAAAAACCATCAAAAATTTCAATCCTGCATGATTTTACCAAGAAATGTGATTCTTCATTCAAAACCTGATTTTTGCTATTGGGCTCTATTGAATAGTGAATGTTTTGAATTTTCTCCAAAAGTAAAGTAGTTGCAAACTCATGCTTTTAGAGACTTGTTTGGGCTCATGAGAGGAGTAGAAAAACATCAAAAATTTCAGTCCTGCATGATTCTACCAAGAAATGTGTGTTCATTGAAACCGCTGGTTTTTGATAGTTTGGGCCCTATTGAATAATGAATGTTTTGAATTTTCTCCAAAAGTAAAGTAGTTGCAAACTCATCCTTTTAGAAACTTGTTTGGGCTGTTGAGAGGAGTAAAAAACCATCAAAAATTTCAAACCTGCATGATTTTACCGAGAAATGTGATTCTTCATTCAAAACCTGATTTTTGCTATTGGGCTCTATTGAATAATGAATGTTTTGAATTTTCTCCAAAAGTAAAGTAGTTGCAAACTCATGCTTTTAGAGACTTGTTTGGGCTCATGAGAGGAGTAGAAAAACATCAAAAATTTCAGTCCTGCATGATTCTACCAAGAAATGTGTGTTCATTGAAACCGCTGGTTTTTGATAGTTTGGGCCCTATTGAATAATGAATGTTTTGAATTTTCTCCAAAAGTAAAGTAGTTGCAAACTCATCCTTTTAGAAACTTGTTTGGGCTGTTGAGAGGAGTAAAAAACCATCAAAAATTTCAATCCTGCATGATTCTACCAAGAAATGTGATTCTTCATTCAAAACCTGATTTTTGCTATTGGGCTCTATTGAATAATGAATGTTTTGAATTTTCTCCAAAAGTAAAGTAGTTGCAAACTCATGCTTTTAGAGACTTGTTTGGGCTCATGAGAGGAGTAGAAAAACATCAAAAATTTCAGTCCTGCATGATTCTACCAAGAAATGTGTGTTCATTGAAACCGCTGGTTTTTGATAGTTTGGGCCCTATTGAATAATGAATGTTTTGAATTTTCTCCAAAAGTAAAGTAGTTGCAAACTCATCCTTTTAGAAACTTGTTTGGGCTGTTGAGAGGAGTAAAAAACCATCAAAAATTTCAATCCTGCATGATTTTACCAAGAAATGTGATTCTTCATTCAAAACCTGATTTTTGCTATTGGGCTCTATTGAATAGTGAATGTTTTGAATTTTCTCCAAAAGTAAAGTAGTTGCAAACTCATGCTTTTAGAGACTTGTTTGGGCTCATGAG
The DNA here is from genome assembly GCF_039654945.1 of Dendrobates tinctorius. NCBI lineage: Eukaryota > Metazoa > Chordata > Amphibia > Anura > Dendrobatidae > Dendrobates > Dendrobates tinctorius. The sequence goes on along the minus strand of NW_027361701.1, from coordinate 10,584,979 downwards.
AGGAGTAGAAAAACATCAAAAATTTCAGTCCTGCATGATTCTACCAAGAAATGTGTGTTCATTCAAACCGCTGGTTTTTGATAGTTTGGGCCCTATTGAATAATGAATGTTTTGAATTTTCTCCAAAAGTAAAGTAGTTGCAAACTCATCCTTTTAGAAACTTGTTTGGGCTGTTGAGAGGAGTAAAAAACCATCAAAAATTTCAATCCTGCATGATTCTACCAAGAAATGTGATTCTTCATTCAAAACGCTGGTTTTTGCTATTGGGCTCTTTTGAGTAATGAATGTTTTGAATTTTCTCCAAAAGTAAAGTAGTTGCAAACTCATGCTTTTAGAGACTTGTTTGGGCTCATGAGAGGAGTAGAAAAACATCAAAAATTTCAGTCCTGCACGATTCTACCAAGAAATGTGTGTTCATTCAAACCGCTGGTTTGAATGAACCGCTGAAAATTCAAAACATTCATTATTCAATAGGGCCCAAAATGGATATTTTGGGCCCTATTGAATAATGAATGTTTTGAATTTTCTCCAAAAGTAAAGTAGTTGCAAACTCATCCTTTTAGAAACTTGTTTGGGCTGTTGAGAGGAGTAAAAAACCATCAAAAATTTCAATCCTGCATGATTCTACCAAGAAATGTGATTCTTCATTCAAAACCTGATTTTTGCTATTGGGCTCTATTGAATAATGAATGTTTTGAATTTTCTCCAAAAGTAAAGTAGTTGCAAACTCATGCTTTTAGAGACTTGTTTGGGCTCATGAGAGGAGTAGAAAAACATCAAAAATTTCAGTCCTGCATGATTCTACCAAGAAATGTGTGTTCATTGAAACCGCTGGTTTTTGATAGTTTGGGCCCTATTGAATAATGAATGTTTTGAATTTTCTCCAAAAGTAAAGTATTTGCAAACTCATCCTTTTAGAAACTTGTTTGGGCTGTTGAGAGGAGTAAAAAACCATCAAAAATTTCAAACCTGCATGATTTTACCGAGAAATGTGATTCTTCATTCAAAACCTGATTTTTGCTATTGGGCTCTATTGAATAATGAATGTTTTGAATTTTCTCCAAAAGTAAAGTAGTTGCAAACTCATGCTTTTAGAGACTTGTTTGGGCTCATGAAAGGAGTAGAAAAACATCAAAAATTTCAGTCCTGCATGATTCTACCAAGAAATGTGTGTTCATTGAAACCGCTGGTTTTTGATAGTTTGGGCCCTATTGAATAATGAATGTTTTGAATTTTCTCCAAAAGTAAAGTAGTTGCAAACTCATCCTTTTAGAAACTTGTTTGGGCTGTTGAGAGGAGTAAAAAACCATCAAAAATTTCAATCCTGCATGATTCTACCAAGAAATGTGATTCTTCATTCAAAACCTGATTTTTGCTATTGGGCTCTATTGAATAATGAATGTTTTGAATTTTCTCCAAAAGTAAAGTAGTTGCAAACTCATGCTTTTAGAGACTTGTTTGGGCTCATGAGAGGAGTAGAAAAACATCAAAAATTTCAGTCCTGCATGATTCTACCAAGAAATGTGTGTTCATTGAAACCGCTGGTTTTTGATAGTTTGGGCCCTATTGAATAATGAATGTTTTGAATTTTCTCCAAAAGTAAAGTAGTTGCAAACTCATCCTTTTAGAAACTTGTTTGGGCTGTTGAGAGGAGTAAAAAACCATCAAAAATTTCAATCCTGCATGATTTTACCAAGAAATGTGATTCTTCATTCAAAACCTGATTTTTGCTATTGGGCTCTATTGAATAGTGAATGTTTTGAATTTTCTCCAAAAGTAAAGTAGTTGCAAACTCATGCTTTTAGAGACTTGTTTGGGCTCATGAGAGGAGTAGAAAAACATCAAAAATTTCAGTCCTGCATGATTCTACCAAGAAATGTGTGTTCATTGAAACCGCTGGTTTTTGATAGTTTGGGCCCTATTGAATAATGAATGTTTTGAATTTTCTCCAAAAGTAAAGTAGTTGCAAACTCATCCTTTTAGAAACTTGTTTGGGCTGTTGAGAGGAGTAAAAAACCATCAAAAATTTCAAACCTGCATGATTTTACCAAGAAATGTGATTCTTCATTCAAAACCTGATTTTTGCTATTGGGCTCTATTGAATAATGAATGTTTTGAATTTTCTCCAAAAGTAAAGTAGTTGCAAACTCATGCTTTTAGAGACTTGTTTGGGCTCATGAGAGGAGTAGAAAAACATCAAAAATTTCAGTCCTGCATGATTCTACCAAGAAATGTGTGTTCATTGAAACCGCTGGTTTTTGATAGTTTGGGCCCTATTGAATAATGAATGTTTTGAATTTTCTCCAAAAGTAAAGTAGTTGCAAACTCATCCTTTTAGAAACTTGTTTGGGCTGTTGAGAGGAGTAAAAAACCATCAAAAATTTCAATCCTGCATGATTCTACCAAGAAATGTGATTCTTCATTCAAAACCTGATTTTTGCTATTGGGCTCTATTGAATAATGAATGTTTTGAATTTTCTCCAAAAGTAAAGTAGTTGCAAACTCATGCTTTTAGAGACTTGTTTGGGCTCATGAGAGGAGTAGAAAAACATCAAAAATTTCAGTCCTGCATGATTCTACCAAGAAATGTGTGTTCATTGAAACCGCTGGTTTTTGATAGTTTGGGCCCTATTGAATAATGAATGTTTTGAATTTTCTCCAAAAGTAAAGTAGTTGCAAACTCATCCTTTTAGAAACTTGTTTGGGCTGTTGAGAGGAGTAAAAAAACATCAAAAATTTCAATCCTGCATGATTCTACCAAGAAATGTGATTCTTCATTCAAAACGCTGGTTTTTGCTATTGGGCTCTTTTGAGCAATGAATGTTTTGAATTTTCTCCAAAAGTAAAGTAGTTGCAAACTCATGCTTTTAGAGACTTGTTTGGGCTCATGAGAGGAGTAGAAAAACATAAAAAATTTCAGTCCTGCATGATTCTACCAAGAAATGTGTGTTCATTGAAACCGCTGGTTTTTGATAGTTTGGGCCCTATTGAATAATGAATGTTTTGAATTTTCTCCAAAAGTAAAGTAGTTGCAAACTCATCCTTTTAGAAACTTGTTTGGGCTGTTGAGAGGAGTAAAAAACCATCAAAAATTTCAATCCTGCATGATTCTACCAAGAAATGTGATTCTTCATTCAAAACCTGATTTTTGCTATTGGGCTCTATTGAATAATGAATGTTTTGAATTTTCTCCAAAAGTAAAGTAGTTGCAAACTCATGCTTTTAGAGACTTGTTTGGGCTCATGAGAGGAGTAGAAAAACATCAAAAATTTCAGTCCTGCATGATTCTACCAAGAAATGTGTGTTCATTGAAACCGCTGGTTTTTGATAGTTTGGGCCCTATTGAATAATGAATGTTTTGAATTTTCTCCAAAAGTAAAGTAGTTGCAAACTCATCCTTTTAGAAACTTGTTTGGGCTGTTGAGAGGAGTAAAAAACCATCAAAAATTTCAATCCTGCATGATTTTACCAAGAAATGTGATTCTTCATTCAAAACCTGATTTTTGCTATTGGGCTCTATTGAATAGTGAATGTTTTGAATTTTCTCCAAAAGTAAAGTAGTTGCAAACTCATGCTTTTAGAGACTTGTTTGGGCTCATGAGAGGAGTAGAAAAACATCAAAAATTTCAGTCCTGCATGATTCTACCAAGAAATGTGTGTTCATTCAAACCGCTGGTTTTTGATAGTTTGGGCCCTATTGAATAATGAATGTTTTGAATTTTCTCCAAAAGTAAAGTAGTTGCAAACTCATCCTTTTAGAAACTTGTTTGGGCTGTTGAGAGGAGTAAAAAACCATCAAAAATTTCAATCCTGCATGATTCTACCAAGAAATGTGATTCTTCATTCAAAACGCTGGTTTTTGCTATTGGGCTCTTTTGAGTAATGAATGTTTTGAATTTTCTCCAAAAGTAAAGTAGTTGCAAACTCATGCTTTTAGAGACTTGTTTGGGCTCATGAGAGGAGTAGAAAAACATCAAAAATTTCAGTCCTGCACGATTCTACCAAGAAATGTGTGTTCATTCAAACCGCTGGTTTGAATGAACCGCTGAAAATTCAAAACATTCATTATTCAATAGGGCCCAAAATGGATATTTTGGGCCCTATTGAATAATGAATGTTTTGAATTTTCTCCAAAAGTAAAGTAGTTGCAAACTCATCCTTTTAGAAACTTGTTTGGGCTGTTGAGAGGAGTAAAAAACCATCAAAAATTTCAATCCTGCATGATTCTACCAAGAAATGTGATTCTTCATTCAAAACCTGATTTTTGCTATTGGGCTCTATTGAATAATGAATGTTTTGAATTTTCTCCAAAAGTAAAGTAGTTGCAAACTCATGCTTTTAGAGACTTGTTTGGGCTCATGAGAGGAGTAGAAAAACATCAAAAATTTCAGTCCTGCATGATTCTACCAAGAAATGTGTGTTCATTGAAACCGCTGGTTTTTGATAGTTTGGGCCCTATTGAATAATGAATGTTTTGAATTTTCTCCAAAAGTAAAGTAGTTGCAAACTCATCCTTTTAGAAACTTGTTTGGGCTGTTGAGAGGAGTAAAAAACCATCAAAAATTTCAATCCTGCATGATTTTACCAAGAAATGTGATTCTTCATTCAAAACCTGATTTTTGCTATTGGGCTCTATTGAATAATGAATGTTTTGAATTTTCTCCAAAAGTAAAGTAGTTGCAAACTCATGCTTTTAGAGACTTGTTTGGGCTCATGAAAGGAGTAGAAAAACATCAAAAATTTCAGTCCTGCATGATTCTACCAAGAAATGTGTGTTCATTGAAACCGCTGGTTTTTGATAGTTTGGGCCCTATTGAATAATGAATGTTTTGAATTTTCTCCAAAAGTAAAGTAGTTGCAAACTCATCCTTTTAGAAACTTGTTTGGGCTGTTGAGAGGAGTAAAAAACCATCAAAAATTTCAATCCTGCATGATTTTACCAAGAAATGTGATTCTTCATTCAAAACCTGATTTTTGCTATTGGGCTCTATTGAATAGTGAATGTTTTGAATTTTCTCCAAAAGTAAAGTAGTTGCAAACTCATGCTTTTAGAGACTTGTTTGGGCTCATGAGAGGAGTAGAAAAACATCAAAAATTTCAGTCCTGCATGATTCTACCAAGAAATGTGTGTTCATTGAAACCGCTGGTTTTTGATAGTTTGGGCCCTATTGAATAATGAATGTTTTGAATTTTCTCCAAAAGTAAAGTAGTTGCAAACTCATCCTTTTAGAAACTTGTTTGGGCTGTTGAGAGGAGTAAAAAACCATCAAAAATTTCAAACCTGCATGATTTTACCGAGAAATGTGATTCTTCATTCAAAACCTGATTTTTGCTATTGGGCTCTATTGAATAATGAATGTTTTGAATTTTCTCCAAAAGTAAAGTAGTTGCAAACTCATGCTTTTAGAGACTTGTTTGGGCTCATGAGAGGAGTAGAAAAACATCAAAAATTTCAGTCCTGCATGATTCTACCAAGAAATGTGTGTTCATTGAAACCGCTGGTTTTTGATAGTTTGGGCCCTATTGAATAATGAATGTTTTGAATTTTCTCCAAAAGTAAAGTAGTTGCAAACTCATCCTTTTAGAAACTTGTTTGGGCTGTTGAGAGGAGTAAAAAACCATCAAAAATTTCAATCCTGCATGATTCTACCAAGAAATGTGATTCTTCATTCAAAACCTGATTTTTGCTATTGGGCTCTATTGAATAATGAATGTTTTGAATTTTCTCCAAAAGTAAAGTAGTTGCAAACTCATGCTTTTAGAGACTTGTTTGGGCTCATGAGAGGAGTAGAAAAACATCAAAAATTTCAGTCCTGCATGATTCTACCAAGAAATGTGTGTTCATTGAAACCGCTGGTTTTTGATAGTTTGGGCCCTATTGAATAATGAATGTTTTGAATTTTCTCCAAAAGTAAAGTAGTTGCAAACTCATCCTTTTAGAAACTTGTTTGGGCTGTTGAGAGGAGTAAAAAACCATCAAAAATTTCAATCCTGCATGATTTTACCAAGAAATGTGATTCTTCATTCAAAACCTGATTTTTGCTATTGGGCTCTATTGAATAGTGAATGTTTTGAATTTTCTCCAAAAGTAAAGTAGTTGCAAACTCATGCTTTTAGAGACTTGTTTGGGCTCATGAGAGGAGTAGAAAAACATCAAAAATTTCAGTCCTGCATGATTCTACCAAGAAATGTGTGTTCATTGAAACCGCTGGTTTTTGATAGTTTGGGCCCTATTGAATAATGAATGTTTTGAATTTTCTCCAAAAGTAAAGTAGTTGCAAACTCATCCTTTTAGAAACTTGTTTGGGCTGTTGAGAGGAGTAAAAAACCATCAAAAATTTCAAACCTGCATGATTTTACCAAGAAATGTGATTCTTCATTCAAAACCTGATTTTTGCTATTGGGCTCTATTGAATAATGAATGTTTTGAATTTTCTCCAAAAGTAAAGTAGTTGCAAACTCATGCTTTTAGAGACTTGTTTGGGCTCATGAGAGGAGTAGAAAAACATCAAAAATTTCAGTCCTGCATGATTCTACCAAGAAATGTGTGTTCATTGAAACCGCTGGTTTTTGATAGTTTGGGCCCTATTGAATAATGAATGTTTTGAATTTTCTCCAAAAGTAAAGTAGTTGCAAACTCATCCTTTTAGAAACTTGTTTGGGCTGTTGAGAGGAGTAAAAAACCATCAAAAATTTCAATCCTGCATGATTCTACCAAGAAATGTGATTCTTCATTCAAAACCTGATTTTTGCTATTGGGCTCTATTGAATAATGAATGTTTTGAATTTTCTCCAAAAGTAAAGTAGTTGCAAACTCATGCTTTTAGAGACTTGTTTGGGCTCATGAGAGGAGTAGAAAAACATCAAAAATTTCAGTCCTGCATGATTCTACCAAGAAATGTGTGTTCATTGAAACCGCTGGTTTTTGATAGTTTGGGCCCTATTGAATAATGAATGTTTTGAATTTTCTCCAAAAGTAAAGTAGTTGCAAACTCATCCTTTTAGAAACTTGTTTGGGCTGTTGAGAGGAGTAAAAAAACATCAAAAATTTCAATCCTGCATGATTCTACCAAGAAATGTGATTCTTCATTCAAAACGCTGGTTTTTGCTATTGGGCTCTTTTGAGCAATGAATGTTTTGAATTTTCTCCAAAAGTAAAGTAGTTGCAAACTCATGCTTTTAGAGACTTGTTTGGGCTCATGAGAGGAGTAGAAAAACATAAAAAATTTCAGTCCTGCATGATTCTACCAAGAAATGTGTGTTCATTCAAACCGCTGGTTTTTGATATTTTGGGCCCTATTGAATAATGAATGTTTTGAATTTTCTCCAAAAGTAAAGTAGTTGCAAACTCATCCTTTTAGAAACTTGTTTGGGCTGTTGAGAGGAGTAAAAAACCATCAAAAATTTCAATCCTGCATGATTCTACCAAGAAATGTGATTCTTCATTCAAAACCTGATTTTTGCTATTGGGCTCTATTGAATAATGAATGTTTTGAATTTTCTCCAAAAGTAAAGTAGTTACAAACTCATCCTTTTAGAAACTTGTTTGGGCTGTTGAGAGGAGTAAAAAACCATCAAAAATTTCAATCCTGCATGATTCTACCAAGAAATGTGATTCTTCATTCAAAACCTGATTTTTGCTATTGGGCTCTATTGAATAATGAATGTTTTGAATTTTCTCCAAAAGTAAAGTAGTTGCAAACTCATGCTTTTAGAGACTTGTTTGGGCTCATGAGAGGAGTAGAAAAACATCAAAAATTTCAGTCCTGCACGATTCTACCAAGAAATGTGTGTTCATTCAAACCGCTGGTTTTTGATATTTTGGGCCCTATTGAATAATGAATGTTTTGAATTTTCTCCAAAAGTAAAGTAGTTGCAAACTCATCCTTTTAGAAACTTGTTTGGGCTGTTGAGAGGAGTAAAAAACCATCAAAAATTTCAATCCTGCATGATTTTACCAAGAAATGTGATTCTTCATTCAAAACCTGATTTTTGCTATTGGGCTCTATTGAATAATGAATGTTTTGAATTTTCTCCAAAAGTAAAGTAGTTGCAAACTCATGCTTTTAGAGACTTGTTTGGGCTCATGAGAGGAGTAGAAAAACATCAAAAATTTCAGTCCTGCATGATTCTACCAAGAAATGTGTGTTCATTGAAACCGCTGGTTTTTGATAGTTTGGGCAATATTGAATAATGAATGTTTTGAATTTTCTCCAAAAGTAAAGTAGTTGCAAACTCATCCTTTTAGAAACTTGTTTGGGCTGTTGAGAGGAGTAAAAAACCATCAAAAATTTCAATCCTGCATGATTCTACCAAGAAATGTGATTCTTCATTCAAAACCTGATTTTTGCTATTGGGCTCTATTGAATAATGAATGTTTTGAATTTTCTCCAAAAGTAAAGTAGTTGCAAACTCATGCTTTTAGAGACTTGTTTGGGCTCATGAGAGGAGTAGAAAAACATCAAAAATTTCAGTCCTGCATGATTCTACCAAGAAATGTGTGTTCATTGAAACCGCTGGTTTTTGATAGTTTGGGCCCTATTGAATAATGAATGTTTTGAATTTTCTCCAAAAGTAAAGTAGTTGCAAACTCATCCTTTTAGAAACTTGTTTGGGCTGTTGAGAGGAGTAAAAAAACATCAAAAATTTCAATCCTGCATGATTCTACCAAGAAATGTGATTCTTCATTCAAAACGCTGGTTTTTGCTATTGGGCTCTTTTGAGCAATGAATGTTTTGAATTTTCTCCAAAAGTAAAGTAGTTGCAAACTCATGCTTTTAGAGACATGTTTGGGCTCATGAGAGGAGTAGAAAAACATCAAAAATTTCAGTCCTGCATGATTCTACCAAGAAATGTGTGTTCATTCAAACCGCTGGTTTTTGATATTTTGGGCCCTATTGAATAATGAATGTTTTGAATTTTCTCCAAAAGTAAAGTAGTTGCAAACTCATCCTTTTAGAAACTTGTTTGGGCTGTTGAGAGGAGTAAAAAACCATCAAAAATTTCAATCCTGCATGATTCTACCAAGAAATGTGATTCTTCATTCAAAACCTGATTTTTGCTATTGGGCTCTATTGAATAATGAATGTTTTGAATTTTCTCCAAAAGTAAAGTAGTTACAAACTCATCCTTTTAGAAACTTGTTTGGGCTGTTGAGAGGAGTAAAAAACCATCAAAAATTTCAATCCTGCATGATTCTTCCAAGAAATGTGATTCTTCATTCAAAACCTGATTTTTGCTATTGGGCTCTATTGAATAATGAATGTTTTGAATTTTCTCCAAAAGTAAAGTAGTTGCAAACTCATGCTTTTAGAGACTTGTTTGGGCTCATGAGAGGAGTAGAAAAACATCAAAAATTTCAGTCCTGCATGATTCTACCAAGAAATGTGTGTTCATTCAAACCGCTGGTTTTTGATATTTTGGGCCCTATTGAATAATGAATGTTTTGAATTTTCTCCAAAAGTAAAGTAGTTGCAAACTCATCCTTTTAGAAACTTGTTTGGGCTGTTGAGAGGAGTAAAAAACCATCAAAAATTTCAATCCTGCATGATTCTACCAAGAAATGTGATTCTTCATTCAAAACCTGATTTTTGCTATTGGGCTCTATTGAATAATGAATGTTTTGAATTTTCTCCAAAAGTAAAGTAGTTGCAAACTCATGCTTTTAGAGACTTGTTTGGGCTCATGAGAGGAGTAGAAAAACATCAAAAATTTCAGTCCTGCATGATTCTACCAAGAAATGTGTGTTCATTGAAACCGCTGGTTTTTGATAGTTTGGGCCCTTTTGAATAATGAATGTCTTGAATTTTCTCCAAAAGTAAAGTAGTTGCAAACTCATCCTTTTAGAAACTTGTTTGGGCTGTTGAGAGGAGTAAAAAACCATCAAAAATTTCAATCCTGCATGATTCTACCAAGAAATGTGATTCTTCATTCACATCCTGATTTTTGCTATTGGGCTCTATTAAATAATGAATGTTTTGAATTTTCTCCAAAAGTAAAGTAGTTGCAAACTCATGCTTTTAGAGACTTGTTTGGGCTCATGAGAGGAGTAGAAAAACATCAAAAATTTCAGTCCTGCATGATTCTACCAAGAAATGTGTGTTCATTGAAACCGCTGGTTTTTGATAGTTTGGGCCCTATTGAATAATGAATGTTTTGAATTTTCTCCAAAAGTAAAGTAGTTGCAAACTCATCCTTTTAGAAACTTGTTTGGGCTGTTGAGAGGAGTAAAAAACCATCAAAAATTTCAATCCTGCATGATTCTACCAAGAAATGTGATTCTTCATTCAAAACCTGATTTTTGCTATTGGGCTCTATTGAATAATGAATGTTTTGAATTTTCTCCAAAAGTAAAGTAGTTGCAAACTCATGCTTTTAGAGACTTGTTTGGGCTCATGAGAGGAGTAGAAAAACATCAAAAATTTCAGTCCTGCATGATTCTACCAAGAAATGTGTGTTCATTGAAACCGCTGGTTTTTGATAGTTTGGGCCCTATTGAATAATGAATGTTTTGAATTTTCTCCAAAAGTAAAGTAGTTGCAAACTCATCCTTTTAGAAACTTGTTTGGGCTGTTGAGAGGAGTAAAAAACCATCAAAAATTTCAATCCTGCATGATTCTACCAAGAAATGTGATTCTTCATTCAAAACGCTGGTTTTTGCTATTGGGCTCTTTTGAGTAATGAATGTTTTGAATTTTCTCCAAAAGTAAAGTAGTTGCAAACTCATGCTTTTAGAGACTTGTTTGGGCTCATGAGAGGAGTAAAAAAACATCAAAAATTTCAGTCCTGCATGATTCTACCAAGAAATGTGTGTTCATTCAAACCGCTGGTTTTTGATAGTTTGGGCCCTATTGAATAATGAATGTTTTGAATTTTCTCCAAAAGTAAAGTAGTTGCAAACTCATCCTTTTAGAAACTTGCTTGGGCTGTTGAGAGGAGTAAAAAACCATCAAAAATTTCAATCCTGCATGATTTTACCAAGAAATGTGATTCTTCATTTTAAAACCTGATTTTTGCTATTGGGCTCTATTGAATAATGAATGTTTTGAATTTTCTCCAAAAGTAAAGTAGTTGCAAACTCATCCTTTTAGAAACTTGTTTGGGCTGTTGAGAGGAGTAAAAAACCATCAAAAATTTCAATCCTGCATGATTCTACCAAGAAATGTGATTCTTCATTCAAAACGCTGGTTTTTGCTATTGGGCTCTTTTGAGTAATGAATGTTTTGAATTTTCTCCAAAAGTAAAGTAGTTGCAAACTCATGCTTTTAGAGACTTGTTTGGGCTCATGAGAGGAGTAGAAAAACATCAAAAATTTCAATCCTGCATGATTCTACCAAGAAATGTGATTCTTCATTCAAAACGCTGGTTTTTGCTATTGGGTTCTTTTGAGTAATGAATGTTTTGAATTTTCTCCAAAAGTAAAGTAGTTGCAAACTCATCCTTTTAGAAACTTGTTTGGGCTGTTGAGAGGAGTAAAAAACCATCAAAAATTTCAATCCTGCATGATTTTACCAAGAAATGTGATTCTTCATTCAAAACCTGATTTTTGCTATTGGGCTCTATTGAATAATGAATGTTTTGAATTTTCTCCAAAAGTAAAGTAGTTGCAAACTCATGCTTTTAGAGACTTGTTTGGGCTCATGAGAGGAGTAGAAAAACATCAAAAATTTCAGTCCTGCATGATTCTACCAAGAAATGTGTGTTCATTGAAACCGCTGGTTTTTGATAGTTTGGGCCCTATTGAATAATGAATGTTTTGAATTTTCTCCAAAAGTAAAGTAGTTGCAAACTCATCCTTTTAGAAACTTGTTTGGGCTGTTGAGAGGAGTAAAAAACCATCAAAAATTTCAATCCTGCATGATTCTACCAAGAAATGTGATTCTTCATTCAAAACCTGATTTTTGCTATTGGGCTCTGTTGAATAATGAATGTTTTGAATTTTCTCCAAAAGTAAAGTAGTTGCAAACTCATGCTTTTAGAGACTTGTTTGGGCTCATGAGAAGAGTAGAAAAACATCAAAAATTTCAGTCCTGCATGATTCTACCAAGAAATGTGTGTTCATTGAAACCGCTGGTTTTTGATAGTTTGGGCCCTATTGAATAATGAATGTTTTGAATTTTCTCCAAAAGTAAAGTAGTTGCAAACTCATCCTTTTAGAAACTTGTTTGGGCTGTTGAGAGGAGTAAAAAACCATCAAAAATTTCAATCCTGCATGATTCTACCAAGAAATGTGATTCTTCATTCAAAACGCTGGTTTTTGCTATTGGGCTCTTTTGAGTAATGAATGTTTTGAATTTTCTCCAAAAGTAAAGTAGTTGCAAACTCATGCTTTTAGAGACTTGTTTGGGCTCATGAGAGGAGTAGAAAAACATCAAAAATTTCAGTCCTGCATGATTCTACCAAGAAATGTGTGTTCATTCAAACCGCTGGTTTTTGATAGTTTGGGCCCTATTGAATAATGAATGTTTTGAATTTTCTCCAAAAGTAAAGTAGTTGCAAACTCATCCTTTTAGAAACTTGTTTGGGCTGTTGAGAGGAGTAAAAAACCATCAAAAATTTCAATCCTGCATGATTTTACCAAGAAATGTGATTCTTCATTCAAAACCTGATTTTTGCTATTGGGCTCTATTGAATAATGAATGTTTTGAATTTTCTCCAAAAGTAAAGTAGTTGCAAACTCATGCTTTTAGAGACTTGTTTTGGCTCATGAGAGGAGTAGAAAAACATCAAAAATTTCAGTCCTGCATGATTCTACCAAGAAATGTGTGTTCATTGAAACCGCTGGTTTTTGATAGTTTGGGCCCTATTGAATAATGAATGTTTTGAATTTTCTCCAAAAGTAAAGTAGTTGCAAACTCATCCTTTTAGAAACTTGTTTGGGCTGTTGAGAGGAGTAAAAAACCATCAAAAATTTCAATCCTGCATGATTTTACCAAGAAATGTGATTCTTCATTCAAAACCTGATTTTTGCTATTGGGCTCTATTGAATAATGAATGTTTTGAATTTTCTCCAAAAGTAAAGTAGTTGCAAACTCATGCTTTTAGAGACTTGTTTGGGCTCATGAGAGGAGTAGAAAAACATCAAAAATTTCAGTCCTGCATGATTCTACCAAGAAATGTGTGTTCATTGAAACCGCTGGTTTTTGATAGTTTGGGCCCTATTGAATAATGAATGTTTTGAATTTTCTCCAAAAGTAAAGTATTTACAAACTCATCCTTTTAGAAACTTGTTTGGGCTGTTGAGAGGAGTAAAAAACCATCAAAAATTTCAATCCTGCATGATTCTACCAAGAAATGTGATTCTTCATTCAAAACCTGATTTTTGCTATTGGGCTCTATTGAATAGTGAATGTTTTGAATTTTCTCCAAAAGTAAAGTAGTTGCAAAATCATGCTTTTAGAGACTAGTTTGGGCTCATGAGAGGAGTAGAAAAACATCAAAAATTTCAGTCCTGCATGATTCTACCAAGAAATGTGTGTTCATTGAAACGGCTGGTTTTTGATAGTTTGGGCCCTATTGAATAATGAATGTTTTGAATTTTCTCCAAAAGTAAAGTAGTTGCAAACTCATCCTTTTAGAAACTTGTTTGGGCTGTTGAGAGGAGTAAAAAACCATCAAAAATTTCAAACCTGCATGATTTTACCAAGAAATGTGATTCTTCATTCAAAACCTGATTTTTGCTATTGGGCTCTATTGAATAATGAATGTTTTGAATTTTCTCCAAAAGTAAAGTAGTTGCAAACTCATGCTTTTAGAGACTTGTTTGGGCTCATGAGAGGAGTAGAAAAACATCAAAAATTTCAGTCCTGCATGATTCTACCAAGAAATGTGTGTTCATTGAAACCGCTGGTTTTTGATAGTTTGGGCCCTATTGAATAATGAATGTTTTGAATTTTCTCCAAAAGTAAAGTAGTTGCAAACTCATCCTTTTAGAAACTTGTTTGGGCTGTTGAGAGGAGTAAAAAACCATCAAAAATTTCAATCCTGCATGATTGTACCAAGAAATGTGATTCTTCATTCAAAACCTGATTTTTGCTATTGGGCTCTATTGAATAATGAATGTTTTGAATTTTCTCCAAAAGTAAAGTAGTTGCAAACTCATGCTTTTAGAGACTTGTTTGGGCTCATGAGAGGAGTAGAAAAACATCAAAAATTTCAGTCCTGCATGATTCTACCAAGAAATGTGTGTTCATTGAAACCGCTGGTTTTTGATAGTTTGGGCCCTATTGAATAATGAATGTTTTGAATTTTCTCCAAAAGTAAAGTAGTTGCAAACTCATCCTTTTAGAAACTTGTTTGGGCTGTTGAGAGGAGTAAAAAACCATCAAAAATTTCAATCCTGCATGATTCTACCAAGAAATGTGATTCTTCATTCAAAACGCTGGTTTTTGCTATTGGGCTCTTTTGAGCAATGAATGTTTTGAATTTTCTCCAAAAGTAAAGTAGTTGCAAACTCATGCTTTTAGAGACTTGTTTGGGCTCATGAGCGGAGTAGAAAAACATAAAAAATTTCAGTCCTGCATGATTCTACCAAGAAATGTGTGTTCATTCAAACCGCTGGTTTTTGATATTTTGGGCCCTATTGAATAATGAATGTTTTGAATTTTCTCCAAAAGTAAAGTAGTTGCAAACTCATCCTTTTAGAAACTTGTTTGGGCTGTTGAGAGGAGTAAAAAACCATCAAAAATTTCAATCCTGCATGATTCTACCAAGAAATGTGATTCTTCATTCAAAACCTGATTTTTGCTATTGGGCTCTATTGAATAATGAATGTTTTGAATTTTCTCCAAAAGTAAAGTAGTTACAAACTCATCCTTTTAGAAACTTGTTTGGGCTGTTGAGAGGAGTAAAAAACCATCAAAAATTTCAATCCTGCATGATTCTACCAAGAAATGTGATTCTTCATTCAAAACCTGATTTTTGCTATTGGGCTCTATTGAATAATGAATGTTTTGAATTTTCTCCAAAAGTAAAGTAGTTGCAAACTCATGCTTTTAGAGACTTGTTTGGGCTCATGAGAGGAGTAGAAAAACATCAAAAATTTCAGTCCTGCACGATTCTACCAAGAAATGTGTGTTCATTCAAACCGCTGGTTTTTGATATTTTGGGCCCTATTGAATAATGAATGTTTTGAATTTTCTCCAAAAGTAAAGTAGTTGCAAACTCATCCTTTTAGAAACTTGTTTGGGCTGTTGAGAGGAGTAAAAAACCATCAAAAATTTCAATCCTGCATGATTCTACCAAGAAATGTGATTCTTCATTCAAAACCTGATTTTTGCTATTGGGCTCTATTGAATAATGAATGTTTTGAATTTTCTCCAAAAGTAAAGTAGTTGCAAACTCATGCTTTTAGAGACTTGTTTGGGCTCATGAGAGGAGTAGAAAAACATCAAAAATTTCAGTCCTGCATGATTCTACCAAGAAATGTGTGTTCATTGAAACCGCTGGTTTTTGATAGTTTGGGCCCTATTGAATAATGAATGTCTTGAATTTTCTCCAAAAGTAAAGTAGTTGCAAACTCATCCTTTTAGAAACTTGTTTGGGCTGTTGAGAGGAGTAAAAAACCATCAAAAATTTCAATCCTGCATGATTCTACCAAGAAATGTGATTCTTCATTCACATCCTGATTTTTGCTATTGGGCTCTATTAAATAATGAATGTTTTGAATTTTCTCCAAAAGTAAAGTAGTTGCAAACTCATGCTTTTAGAGACTTGTTTGGGCTCATGAGAGGAGTAGAAAAACATCAAAAATTTCAGTCCTGCATGATTCTACCAAGAAATGTGTGTTCATTCAAACCGCTGGTTTTTGATAGTTTGGGCCCTATTGAATAATGAATGTTTTGAATTTTCTCCAAAAGTAAAGTAGTTGCAAACTCATCCTTTTAGAAACTTGTTTGGGCTGTTGAGAGGAGTAAAAAACCATCAAAACTTTCAATCCTGCATGATTCTACCAAGAAATGTGATTCTTCATTCAAAACTTGATTTTTGCTATTGGGCTCTATTGAATAATGAATGTTTTGAATTTTCTCCAAAAGTAAAGTAGTTGCAAACTCATGCTTTTAGAGACTTGTTTGGGCTCATGAGAGGAGTAGAAAAACATCAAAAATTTCAGTCCTGCATGATTCTACCAAGAAATGTGTGTTCATTCAAACCGCTGGTTTTTGATAGTTTGGGCCCTATTGAATAATGAATGTTTTGAATTTTCTCCAAAAGTAAAGTAGTTGCAAACTCATCCTTTTAGAAACTTGTTTGGGCTGTTGAGAGGAGTAAAAAACCATCAAAAATTTCAATCCTGCATGATTCTACCAAGAAATGTGATTCTTCATTCAAAACCTGATTTTTGCTATTGGGCTCTATTGAATAATGAATGTTTTGAATTTTCTCCAAAAGTAAAGTAGTTGCAAACTCATGCTTTTAGAGACTTGTTTGGGCTCATGAGAGGAGTAAAAAAACATCAAAAATTTCAGTCCTGCATGATTCTACCAAGAAATGTGTGTTCATTCAAACCGCTGGTTTTTGATAGTTTGGGCCCTATTGAATAATGAATGTTTTGAATTTTCTCCAAAAGTAAAGTAGTTGCAAACTCATCCTTTTAGAAACTTGTTTGGGCTGTTGAGAGGAGTAAAAAACCATCAAAAATTTCAATCCTGCATGATTTTACCAAGAAATGTGATTCTTCATTTTAAAACCTGATTTTTGCTATTGGGCTCTATTGAATAATGAATGTTTTGAATTTTCTCCAAAAGTAAAGTAGTTGGAAACTCATGCTTTTAGAGACTTGTTTGGGCTCATGAGAGGAGTAGAAAAACATCAAAAATTTCAGTCCTGCATGATTCTTCCAAGAAATGTGTGTTCATTCAAACCGCTGGTTTTTGATAGTTTGGGCCCTATTGAATAATGAATGTTTTGAATTTTCTCCAAAAGTAAAGTAGTTGCAAACTCATCCTTTTAGAAACTTGTTTGGGCTGTTGAGAGGAGTAAAAAACCATCAAAAATTTCAATCCTGCATGATTCTACCAAGAAATGTGATTCTTCATTCAAAACGCTGGTTTTTGCTATTGGGCTCTATTGAATAATGAATGTTTTGAATTTTCTCCAAAAGTAAAGTAGTTGCAAACTCATGCTTTTAGAGACTTGTTTGGGCTCATGAGAGGAGTAGAAAAACATCAAAAATTTCAGTCCTGCATGATTCTACCAAGAAATGTGTGTTCATTGAAACCGCTGGTTTTTGATAGTTTGGGCCCTATTGAATAATGAATGTCTTGAATTTTCTCCAAAAGTAAAGTAGTTGCAAACTCATCCTTTTAGAAACTTGTTTGGGCTGTTGAGAGGAGTAAAAAACCATCAAAAATTTCAATCCTGCATGATTCTACCAAGAAATGTGATTCTTCATTCACATCCTGATTTTTGCTATTGGGCTCTATTAAATAATGAATGTTTTGAATTTTCTCCAAAAGTAAAGTAGTTGCAAACTCATGCTTTTAGAGACTTGTTTGGGCTCATGAGAGGAGTAGAAAAACATCAAAAATTTCAGTCCTGCATGATTCTACCAAGAAATGTGTGTTCATTCAAACCGCTGGTTTTTGATAGTTTGGGCCCTATTGAATAATGAATGTTTTGAATTTTCTCCAAAAGTAAAGTAGTTGCAAACTCATCCTTTTAGAAACTTGTTTGGGCTGTTGAGAGGAGTAAAAAACCATCAAAAATTTCAATCCTGCATGATTCTACCAAGAAATGTGATTCTTCATTCAAAACTTGATTTTTGCTATTGGGCTCTATTGAATAATGAATGTTTTGAATTTTCTCCAAAAGTAAAGTAGTTGCAAACTCATGCTTTTAGAGACTTGTTTGGGCTCATGAGAGGAGTAGAAAAACATCAAAAATTTCAGTCCTGCATGATTCTACCAAGAAATGTGTGTTCATTCAAACCGCTGGTTTTTGATAGTTTGGGCCCTATTGAATAATGAATGTTTTGAATTTTCTCCAAAAGTAAAGTAGTTGCAAACTCATCCTTTTAGAAACTTGTTTGGGCTGTTGAGAGGAGTAAAAAACCATCAAAAATTTCAATCCTGCATGATTCTACCAAGAAATGTGATTCTTCATTCAAAACCTGATTTTTGCTATTGGGCTCTATTGAATAATGAATGTTTTGAATTTTCTCCAAAAGTAAAGTAGTTGCAAACTCATGCTTTTAGAGACTTGTTTGGGCTCATGAGAGGAGTAAAAAAACATCAAAAATTTCAGTCCTGCATGATTCTACCAAGAAATGTGTGTTCATTCAAACCGCTGGTTTTTGATAGTTTGGGCCCTATTGAATAATGAATGTTTTGAATTTTCTCCAAAAGTAAAGTAGTTGCAAACTCATCCTTTTAGAAACTTGTTTGGGCTGTTGAGAGGAGTAAAAAACCATCAAAAATTTCAATCCTGCATGATTTTACCAAGAAATGTGATTCTTCATTTTAAAACCTGATTTTTGCTATTGGGCTCTATTGAATAATGAATGTTTTGAATTTTCTCCAAAAGTAAAGTAGTTGGAAACTCATGCTTTTAGAGACTTGTTTGGGCTCATGAGAGGAGTAGAAAAACATCAAAAATTTCAGTCCTGCATGATTCTTCCAAGAAATGTGTGTTCATTCAAACCGCTGGTTTTTGATAGTTTGGGCCCTATTGAATAATGAATGTTTTGAATTTTCTCCAAAAGTAAAGTAGTTGCAAACTCATCCTTTTAGAAACTTGTTTGGGCTGTTGAGAGGAGTAAAAAACCATCAAAAATTTCAATCCTGCATGATTCTACCAAGAAATGTGATTCTTCATTCAAAACGCTGGTTTTTGCTATTGGGCTCTATTGAATAATGAATGTTTTGAATTTTCTCCAAAAGTAAAGTAGTTGCAAACTCATGCTTTTAGAGACTTGTTTGGGCTCATGAGAGGAGTAGAAAAACATCAAAAATTTCAGTCCTGCATGATTCTACCAAGAAATGTGTGTTCATTGAAACCGCTGGTTTTTGATAGTTTGGGCCCTATTGAATAATGAATGTCTTGAATTTTCTCCAAAAGTAAAGTAGTTGCAAACTCATCCTTTTAGAAACTTGTTTGGGCTGTTGAGAGGAGTAAAAAACCATCAAAAATTTCAATCCTGCATGATTCTACCAAGAAATGTGATTCTTCATTCACATCCTGATTTTTGCTATTGGGCTCTATTAAATAATGAATGTTTTGAATTTTCTCCAAAAGTAAAGTAGTTGCAAACTCATGCTTTTAGAGACTTGTTTGGGCTCATGAGAGGAGTAGAAAAACATCAAAAATTTCAGTCCTGCATGATTCTACCAAGAAATGTGTGTTCATTCAAACCGCTGGTTTTTGATAGTTTGGGCCCTATTGAATAATGAATGTTTTGAATTTTCTCCAAAAGTAAAGTAGTTGCAAACTCATCCTTTTAGAAACTTGTTTGGGCTGTTGAGAGGAGTAAAAAACCATCAAAAATTTCAATCCTGCATGATTCTACCAAGAAATGTGATTCTTCATTCAAAACTTGATTTTTGCTATTGGGCTCTATTGAATAATGAATGTTTTGAATTTTCTCCAAAAGTAAAGTAGTTGCAAACTCATGCTTTTAGAGACTTGTTTGGGCTCATGAGAGGAGTAGAAAAACATCAAAAATTTCAGTCCTGCATGATTCTACCAAGAAATGTGTGTTCATTCAAACCGCTGGTTTTTGATAGTTTGGGCCCTATTGAATAATGAATGTTTTGAATTTTCTCCAAAAGTAAAGTAGTTGCAAACTCATCCTTTTAGAAACTTGTTTGGGCTGTTGAGAGGAGTAAAAAACCATCAAAAATTTCAATCCTGCATGATTCTACCAAGAAATGTGATTCTTCATTCAAAACCTGATTTTTGCTATTGGGCTCTATTGAATAATGAATGTTTTGAATTTTCTCCAAAAGTAAAGTAGTTGCAAACTCATGCTTTTAGAGACTTGTTTGGGCTCATGAGAGGAGTAAAAAAACATCAAAAATTTCAGTCCTGCATGATTCTACCAAGAAATGTGTGTTCATTCAAACCGCTGGTTTTTGATAGTTTGGGCCCTATTGAATAATGAATGTTTTGAATTTTCTCCAAAAGTAAAGTAGTTGCAAACTCATCCTTTTAGAAACTTGTTTGGGCTGTTGAGAGGAGTAAAAAACCATCAAAAATTTCAATCCTGCATGATTTTACCAAGAAATGTGATTCTTCATTTTAAAACCTGATTTTTGCTATTGGGCTCTATTGAATAATGAATGTTTTGAATTTTCTCCAAAAGTAAAGTAGTTGGAAACTCATGCTTTTAGAGACTTGTTTGGGCTCATGAGAGGAGTAGAAAAACATCAAAAATTTCAGTCCTGCATGATTCTTCCAAGAAATGTGTGTTCATTCAAACCGCTGGTTTTTGATAGTTTGGGCCCTATTGAATAATGAATGTTTTGAATTTTCTCCAAAAGTAAAGTAGTTGCAAACTCATCCTTTTAGAAACTTGTTTGGGCTGTTGAGAGGAGTAAAAAACCATCAAAAATTTCAATCCTGCATGATTCTACCAAGAAATGTGATTCTTCATTCAAAACGCTGGTTTTTGCTATTGGGCTCTATTGAATAATGAATGTTTTGAATTTTCTCCAAAAGTAAAGTAGTTGCAAACTCATGCTTTTAGAGACTTGTTTGGGCTCATGAGAGGAGTAGAAAAACATCAAAAATTTCAGTCCTGCATGATTCTACCAAGAAATGTGTGTTCATTGAAACCGCTGGTTTTTGATAGTTTGGGCCCTATTGAATAATGAATGTCTTGAATTTTCTCCAAAAGTAAAGTAGTTGCAAACTCATCCTTTTAGAAACTTGTTTGGGCTGTTGAGAGGAGTAAAAAACCATCAAAAATTTCAATCCTGCATGATTCTACCAAGAAATGTGATTCTTCATTCACATCCTGATTTTTGCTATTGGGCTCTATTAAATAATGAATGTTTTGAATTTTCTCCAAAAGTAAAGTAGTTGCAAACTCATGCTTTTAGAGACTTGTTTGGGCTCATGAGAGGAGTAGAAAAACATCAAAAATTTCAGTCCTGCATGATTCTACCAAGAAATGTGTGTTCATTGAAACCGCTGGTTTTTGATAGTTTGGGCCCTATTGAATAATGAATGTTTTGAATTTTCTCCAAAAGTAAAGTAGTTGCAAACTCATCCTTTTAGAAACTTGTTTGGGCTGTTGAGAGGAGTAAAAAACCATCAAAAATTTCAAACCTGCATGATTTTACCAAGAAATGTGATTCTTCATTCAAAACCTGATTTTTGCTATTGGGCTCTATTGAATAATGAATGTTTTGAATTTTCTCCAAAAGTAAAGTAGTTGCAAACTCATGCTTTTAGAGACTTGTTTGGGCTCATGAGAGGAGTAGAAAAACATCAAAAATTTCAGTCCTGCATGATTCTACCAAGAAATGTGTGTTCATTGAAACCGCTGGTTTTTGATAGTTTGGGCCCTATTGAATAATGAATGTTTTGAATTTTCTCCAAAAGTAAAGTAGTTGCAAACTCATCCTTTTAGAAACTTGTTTGGGCTGTTGAGAGGAGTAAAAAACCATCAAAAATTTCAATCCTGCATGATTCTACCAAGAAATGTGATTCTTCATTCAAAACGCTGGTTTTTGCTATTGGGCTCTTTTGAGTAATGAATGTTTTGAATTTTCTCCAAAAGTAAAGTAGTTGCAAACTCATGCTTTTAGAGACTTGTTTGGGCTCACGAGAGGAGTAAAAAAACATCACAAATTTCAGTCCTGCATGATTCTACCAAGAAATGTGTGTTCATTCAAACCGCTGGTTTTTGATAGTTTGGGCCCTATTGAATAATGAATGTTTTGAATTTTCTCCAAAAGTAAAGTAGTTGCAAACTCATCCTTTTAGAAACTTGCTTGGGCTGTTGCGAGGAGTAAAAAAACATCAAAAATTTCAATCCTGCATGATTTTACCAAGAAATGTGATTCTTCATTTTAAAACCTGATTTTTGCTATTGGGCTCTATTGAATAATGAATGTTTTGAATTTTCTCCAAAAGTAAAGTAGTTGCAAACTCATGCTTTTAGAGACTTGTTTGGGCTCATGAGAGGAGTAGAAAAACATCAAAAATTTCAGTCCTGCATGATTCTTCCAAGAAATGTGTGTTCATTCAAACCGCTGGTTTTTGATAGTTTGGGCCCTATTGAAAAATGAATGTTTTGAATTTTCTCCAAAAGTAAAGTAGTTGCAAACTCATCCTTTTAGAAACTTGTTTGGGCTGTTGAGAGGAGTAAAAAACCATCAAAAATTTCAATCCTGCATGATTCTACCAAGAAATGTGATTCTTCATTCACATCCTGATTTTTGCTATTGGGCTCTATTAAATAATGAATGTTTTGAATTTTCTCCAAAAGTAAAGTAGTTGCAAACTCATGCTTTTAGAGACTTGTTTGGGCTCATGAGAGGAGTAGAAAAACATCAAAAATTTCAGTCCTGCATGATTCTACCAAGAAATGTGTGTTCATTCAAACCGCTGGTTTTTGATAGTTTGGGCCCTATTGAATAATGAATGTTTTGAATTTTCTCCAAAAGTAAAGTAGTTGCAAACTCATCCTTTTAGAAACTTGTTTGGGCTGTTGAGAGGAGTAAAAAACCATCAAAAATTTCAATCCTGCATGATTCTACCAAGAAATGTGATTCTTCATTCAAAACTTGATTTTTGCTATTGGGCTCTATTGAATAATGAATGTTTTGAATTTTCTCCAAAAGTAAAGTAGTTGCAAACTCATGCTTTTAGAGACTTGTTTGGGCTCATGAGAGGAGTAGAAAAACATCAAAAATTTCAGTCCTGCATGATTCTACCAAGAAATGTGTGTTCATTCAAACCGCTGGTTTTTGATAGTTTGGGCCCTATTGAATAATGAATGTTTTGAATTTTCTCCAAAAGTAAAGTAGTTGCAAACTCATCCTTTTAGAAACTTGTTTGGGCTGTTGAGAGGAGTAAAAAACCATCAAAAATTTCAATCCTGCATGATTCTACCAAGAAATGTGATTCTTCATTCAAAACCTGATTTTTGCTATTGGGCTCTATTGAATAATGAATGTTTTGAATTTTCTCCAAAAGTAAAGTAGTTGCAAACTCATGCTTTTAGAGACTTGTTTGGGCTCATGAGAGGAGTAAAAAAACATCAAAAATTTCAGTCCTGCATGATTCTACCAAGAAATGTGTGTTCATTCAAACCGCTGGTTTTTGATAGTTTGGGCCCTATTGAATAATGAATGTTTTGAATTTTCTCCAAAAGTAAAGTAGTTGCAAACTCATCCTTTTAGAAACTTGTTTGGGCTGTTGAGAGGAGTAAAAAACCATCAAAAATTTCAATCCTGCATGATTTTACCAAGAAATGTGATTCTTCATTTTAAAACCTGATTTTTGCTATTGGGCTCTATTGAATAATGAATGTTTTGAATTTTCTCCAAAAGTAAAGTAGTTGGAAACTCATGCTTTTAGAGACTTGTTTGGGCTCATGAGAGCAGTAGAAAAACATCAAAAATTTCAGTCCTGCATGATTCTTCCAAGAAATGTGTGTTCATTCAAACCGCTGGTTTTTGATAGTTTGGGCCCTATTGAATAATGAATGTTTTGAATTTTCTCCAAAAGTAAAGTAGTTGCAAACTCATCCTTTTAGAAACTTGTTTGGGCTGTTGAGAGGAGTAAAAAACCATCAAAAATTTCAATCCTGCATGATTCTACCAAGAAATGTGATTCTTCATTCAAAACGCTGGTTTTTGCTATTGGGCTCTATTGAATAATGAATGTTTTGAATTTTCTCCAAAAGTAAAGTAGTTGCAAACTCATGCTTTTAGAGACTTGTTTGGGCTCATGAGAGGAGTAGAAAAACATCAAAAATTTCAGTCCTGCATGATTCTACCAAGAAATGTGTGTTCATTGAAACCGCTGGTTTTTGATAGTTTGGGCCCTATTGAATAATGAATGTCTTGAATTTTCTCCAAAAGTAAAGTAGTTGCAAACTCATCCTTTTAGAAACTTGTTTGGGCTGTTGAGAGGAGTAAAAAACCATCAAAAATTTCAATCCTGCATGATTCTACCAAGAAATGTGATTCTTCATTCAAAACTTGATTTTTGCTATTGGGCTCTATTGAATAATGAATGTTTTGAATTTTCTCCAAAAGTAAAGTAGTTGCAAACTCATGCTTTTAGAGACTTGTTTGGGCTCATGAGAGGAGTAGAAAAACATCAAAAATTTCAGTCCTGCATGATTCTACCAAGAAATGTGTGTTCATTCAAACCGCTGGTTTTTGATAGTTTGGGCCCTATTGAATAATGAATGTTTTGAATTTTCTCCAAAAGTAAAGTAGTTGCAAACTCATCCTTTTAGAAACTTGTTTGGGCTGTTGAGAGGAGTAAAAAACCATCAAAAATTTCAATCCTGCATGATTCTACCAAGAAATGTGATTCTTCATTCAAAACCTGATTTTTGCTATTGGGCTCTATTGAATAATGAATGTTTTGAATTTTCTCCAAAAGTAAAGTAGTTGCAAACTCATGCTTTTAGAGACTTGTTTGGGCTCATGAGAGGAGTAAAAAAACATCAAAAATTTCAGTCCTGCATGATTCTACCAAGAAATGTGTGTTCATTCAAACCGCTGGTTTTTGATAGTTTGGGCCCTATTGAATAATGAATGTTTTGAATTTTCTCCAAAAGTAAAGTAGTTGCAAACTCATCCTTTTAGAAACTTGTTTGGGCTGTTGAGAGGAGTAAAAAACCATCAAAAATTTCAATCCTGCATGATTCTACCAAGAAATGTGATTCTTCATTCAAAACTTGATTTTTGCTATTGGGCTCTATTGAATAATGAATGTTTTGAATTTTCTCCAAAAGTAAAGTAGTTGCAAACTCATGCTTTTAGAGACTTGTTTGGGCTCATGAGAGGAGTAGAAAAACATCAAAAATTTCAGTCCTGCATGATTCTACCAAGAAATGTGTGTTCATTGAAACCGCTGGTTTTTGATAGTTTGGGCCCTATTGAATAATGAATGTTTTGAATTTTCTCCAAAAGTAAAGTAGTTGCAAACTCATCCTTTTAGAAACTTGTTTGGGCTGTTGAGAGGAGTAAAAAACCATCAAAAATTTCAATCCTGCATGATTCTACCAAGAAATGTGATTCTTCATTCAAAACGCTGGTTTTTGCTAGTGGGCTCCTTTGAGTAATGAATGTTTTGAATTTTCTCCAAAAGTAAAGTAGTTGCAAACTCATGCTTTTAGAGACTTGTTTGGGCTCATGAGAGGAGTAAAAAAACATCAAAAATTTCAGTCCTGCATGATTCTACCAAGAAATGTGTGTTCATTCAAACCGCTGGTTTTTGATAGTTTGGGCCCTATTGAATAATGAATGTTTTGAATTTTCTCCAAAAGTAAAGTAGTTGCAAACTCATCCTTTTAGAAACTTGTTTGGGCTGTTGAGAGGAGTAAAAAACCATCAAAAATTTCAATCCTGCATGATTTTACCAAGAAATGTGATTCTTCATTTTAAAACCTGATTTTTGCTATTGGGCTCTATTGAATAATGAATGTTTTGAATTTTCTCCAAAAGTAAAGTAGTTGCAAACTCATGCTTTTAGAGACTTGTTTGGGCTCATGAGAGGAGTAGAAAAACATCAAAAATTTCAGTCCTGCATGATTCTTCCAAGAAATGTGTGTTCATTCAAACCGCTGGTTTTTGATAGTTTGGGCCCTATTGAATAATGAATGTTTTGAATTTTCTCCAAAAGTAAAGTAGTTGCAAACTCATCCTTTTAGAAACTTGTTTGGGCTGTTGAGAGGAGTAAAAAACCATCAAAAATTTCAATCCTGCATGATTCTACCAAGAAATGTGATTCTTCATTCAAAACCTGATTTTTGCTATTGGGCTCTATTGAATAATGAATGTTTTGAATTTTCTCCAAAAGTAAAGTAGTTGCAAACTCATGCTTTTAGAGACTTGTTTGGGCTCATGAGAGGAGTAGAAAAACATCAAAAATTTCAGTCCTGCATGATTCTACCAAGAAATGTGTGTTCATTGAAACCGCTGGTTTTTGATAGTTTGGGCCCTATTGAATAATGAATGTTTTGAATTTTCTCCAAAAGTAAAGTAGTTGCAAACTCATCCTTTTAGAAACTTGTTTGGGCTGTTGAGAGGAGTAAAAAACCATCAAAAATTTCAATCCTGCATGATTCTACCAAGAAATGTGATTCTTCATTCAAAACGCTGGTTTTTGCTATTGGGCTCTTTTGAGTAATGAATGTTTTGAATTTTCTCCAAAAGTAAAGTAGTTGCAAACTCATGCTTTTAGAGACTTGTTTGGGCTCATGAGAGGAGTAGAAAAACATCAAAAATTTCAGTCCTGCATGATTCTACCAAGAAATGTGTGTTCATTCAAACCGCTGGTTTTTGATAGTTTGGGCCCTATTGAATAATGAATGTTTTGAATTTTCTCCAAAAGTAAAGTAGTTGCAAACTCATCCTTTTAGAAACTTGTTTGGGCTGTTGAGAGGAGTAAAAAACCATCAAAAATTTCAATCCTGCATGATTCTACCAAGAAATGTGATTCTTCATTCAAAACGCTGGTTTTTGCTATTGGGCTCTATTGAATAATGAATGTTTTGAATTTTCTCCAAAAGTAAAGTAGTTGCAAACTCATGCTTTTAGAGACTTGTTTGGGCTCATGAGAGGAGTAGAAAAACATCAAAAATTTCAGTCCTGCATGATTCTACCAAGAAATGTGTGTTCATTGAAACCGCTGGTTTTTGATAGTTTGGGCCCTATTGAATAATGAATGTTTTGAATTTTCTCCAAAAGTAAAGTAGTTGCAAACTCATCCTTTTAGAAACTTGTTTGGGCTGTTGAGAGGAGTAAAAAACCATCAAAAATTTCAATCCTGCATGATTCTACCAAGAAATGTGATTCTTCATTCAAAACGCTGGTTTTTGCTAGTGGGCTCCTTTGAGTAATGAATGTTTTGAATTTTCTCCAAAAGTAAAGTAGTTGCAAACTCATGCTTTTAGAGACTTGTTTGGGCTCACGAGAGGAGTAAAAAAACATCACAAATTTCAGTCCTGCATGATTCTACCAAGAAATGTGTGTTCATTCAAACCGCTGGTTTTTGATAGTTTGGGCCCTATTGAATAATGAATGTTTTGAATTTTCTCCAAAAGTAAAGTAGTTGCAAACTCATCCTTTTAGAAACTTGCTTGGGCTGTTGCGAGGAGTAAAAAACCATCAAAAATTTCAATCCTGCATGATTTTACCAAGAAATGTGATTCTTCATTTTAAAACCTGATTTTTGCTATTGGGCTCTATTGAATAATGAATGTTTTGAATTTTCTCCAAAAGTAAAGTAGTTGCAAACTCATGCTTTTAGAGACTTGTTTGGGCTCATGAGAGGAGTAGAAAAACATCAAAAATTTCAGTCCTGCATGATTCTTCCAAGAAATGTGTGTTCATTCAAACCGCTGGTTTTTGATAGTTTGGGCCCTATTGAATAATGAATGTTTTGAATTTTCTCCAAAAGTAAAGTAGTTGCAAACTCATCCTTTTAGAAACTTGTTTGGGCTGTTGAGAGGAGTAAAAAACCATCAAAAATTTCAATCCTGCATGATTCTACCAAGAAATGTGATTCTTCATTCAAAACGCTGGTTTTTGCTATTGGGCTCTATTGAATAATGAATGTTTTGAATTTTCTCCAAAAGTAAAGTAGTTGCAAACTCATGCTTTTAGAGACTTGTTTGGGCTCATGAGAGGAGTAGAAAAACATCAAAAATTTCAGTCCTGCATGATTCTACCAAGAAATGTGTGTTCATTGAAACCGCTGGTTTTTGATAGTTTGGGCCCTATTGAATAATGAATGTTTTGAATTTTCTCCAAAAGTAAAGTAGTTGCAAACTCATCCTTTTAGAAACTTGTTTGGGCTGTTGAGAGGAGTAAAAAACCATCAAAAATTTCAATCCTGCATGATTCTACCAAGAAATGTGATTCTTCATTCAAAACGCTGGTTTTTGCTAGTGGGCTCCTTTGAGTAATGAATGTTTTGAATTTTCTCCAAAAGTAAAGTAGTTGCAAACTCATGCTTTTAGAGACTTGTTTGGGCTCATGAGAGGAGTAAAAAAACATCAAAAATTTCAGTCCTGCATGATTCTACCAAGAAATGTGTGTTCATTCAAACCGCTGGTTTTTGATAGTTTGGGCCCTATTGAATAATGAATGTTTTGAATTTTCTCCAAAAGTAAAGTAGTTGCAAACTCATCCTTTTAGAAACTTGTTTGGGCTGTTGAGAGGAGTAAAAAACCATCAAAAATTTCAATCCTGCATGATTTTACCAAGAAATGTGATTCTTCATTTTAAAACCTGATTTTTGCTATTGGGCTCTATTGAATAATGAATGTTTTGAATTTTCTCCAAAAGTAAAGTAGTTGCAAACTCATGCTTTTAGAGACTTGTTTGGGCTCATGAGAGGAGTAGAAAAACATCAAAAATTTCAGTCCTGCATGATTCTTCCAAGAAATGTGTGTTCATTCAAACCGCTGGTTTTTGATAGTTTGGGCCCTATTGAATAATGAATGTTTTGAATTTTCTCCAAAAGTAAAGTAGTTGCAAACTCATCCTTTTAGAAACTTGTTTGGGCTGTTGAGAGGAGTAAAAAACCATCAAAAATTTCAATCCTGCATGATTCTACCAAGAAATGTGATTCTTCATTCAAAACCTGATTTTTGCTATTGGGCTCTATTGAATAATGAATGTTTTGAATTTTCTCCAAAAGTAAAGTAGTTGCAAACTCATGCTTTTAGAGACTTGTTTGGGCTCATGAGAGGAGTAGAAAAACATCAAAAATTTCAGTCCTGCATGATTCTACCAAGAAATGTGTGTTCATTGAAACCGCTGGTTTTTGATAGTTTGGGCCCTATTGAATAATGAATGTTTTGAATTTTCTCCAAAAGTAAAGTAGTTGCAAACTCATCCTTTTAGAAACTTGTTTGGGCTGTTGAGAGGAGTAAAAAACCATCAAAAATTTCAATCCTGCATGATTCTACCAAGAAATGTGATTCTTCATTCAAAACGCTGGTTTTTGCTATTGGGCTCTTTTGAGTAATGAATGTTTTGAATTTTCTCCAAAAGTAAAGTAGTTGCAAACTCATGCTTTTAGAGACTTGTTTGGGCTCATGAGAGGAGTAGAAAAACATCAAAAATTTCAGTCCTGCATGATTCTACCAAGAAATGTGTGTTCATTCAAACCGCTGGTTTTTGATAGTTTGGGCCCTATTGAATAATGAATGTTTTGAATTTTCTCCAAAAGTAAAGTAGTTGCAAACTCATCCTTTTAGAAACTTGTTTGGGCTGTTGAGAGGAGTAAAAAACCATCAAAAATTTCAATCCTGCATGATTCTACCAAGAAATGTGATTCTTCATTCAAAACGCTGGTTTTTGCTATTGGGCTCTATTGAATAATGAATGTTTTGAATTTTCTCCAAAAGTAAAGTAGTTGCAAACTCATGCTTTTAGAGACTTGTTTGGGCTCATGAGAGGAGTAGAAAAACATCAAAAATTTCAGTCCTGCATGATTCTACCAAGAAATGTGTGTTCATTGAAACCGCTGGTTTTTGATAGTTTGGGCCCTATTGAATAATGAATGTTTTGAATTTTCTCCAAAAGTAAAGTAGTTGCAAACTCATCCTTTTAGAAACTTGTTTGGGCTGTTGAGAGGAGTAAAAAACCATCAAAAATTTCAATCCTGCATGATTCTACCAAGAAATGTGATTCTTCATTCAAAACGCTGGTTTTTGCTAGTGGGCTCCTTTGAGTAATGAATGTTTTGAATTTTCTCCAAAAGTAAAGTAGTTGCAAACTCATGCTTTTAGAGACTTGTTTGGGCTCACGAGAGGAGTAAAAAAACATCACAAATTTCAGTCCTGCATGATTCTACCAAGAAATGTGTGTTCATTCAAACCGCTGGTTTTTGATAGTTTGGGCCCTATTGAATAATGAATGTTTTGAATTTTCTCCAAAAGTAAAGTAGTTGCAAACTCATCCTTTTAGAAACTTGCTTGGGCTGTTGCGAGGAGTAAAAAACCATCAAAAATTTCAATCCTGCATGATTTTACCAAGAAATGTGATTCTTCATTTTAAAACCTGATTTTTGCTATTGGGCTCTATTGAATAATGAATGTTTTGAATTTTCTCCAAAAGTAAAGTAGTTGCAAACTCATGCTTTTAGAGACTTGTTTGGGCTCATGAGAGGAGTAGAAAAACATCAAAAATTTCAGTCCTGCATGATTCTTCCAAGAAATGTGTGTTCATTCAAACCGCTGGTTTTTGATAGTTTGGGCCCTATTGAATAATGAATGTTTTGAATTTTCTCCAAAAGTAAAGTAGTTGCAAACTCATCCTTTTAGAAACTTGTTTGGGCTGTTGAGAGGAGTAAAAAACCATCAAAAATTTCAATCCTGCATGATTCTACCAAGAAATGTGATTCTTCATTCAAAACGCTGGTTTTTGCTATTGGGCTCTATTGAATAATGAATGTTTTGAATTTTCTCCAAAAGTAAAGTAGTTGCAAACTCATGCTTTTAGAGACTTGTTTGGGCTCATGAGAGGAGTAGAAAAACATCAAAAATTTCAGTCCTGCATGATTCTACCAAGAAATGTGTGTTCATTGAAACCGCTGGTTTTTGATAGTTTGGGCCCTATTGAATAATGAATGTTTTGAATTTTCTCCAAAAGTAAAGTAGTTGCAAACTCATCCTTTTAGAAACTTGTTTGGGCTGTTGAGAGGAGTAAAAAACCATCAAAAATTTCAATCCTGCATGATTCTACCAAGAAATGTGATTCTTCATTCAAAACGCTGGTTTTTGCTAGTGGGCTCCTTTGAGTAATGAATGTTTTGAATTTTCTCCAAAAGTAAAGTAGTTGCAAACTAATGCTTTTAGAGACTTGTTTGGGCTCATGAGAGGAGTAAAAAAACATCAAAAATTTCAGTCCTGCATGATTCTACCAAGAAATGTGTGTTCATTCAAACCGCTGGTTTTTGATAGTTTGGGCCCTATTGAATAATGAATGTTTTGAATTTTCTCCAAAAGTAAAGTAGTTGCAAACTCATCCTTTTAGAAACTTGTTTGGGCTGTTGAGAGGAGTAAAAAACCATCAAAAATTTCAATCCTGCATGATTTTACCAAGAAATGTGATTCTTCATTTTAAAACCTGATTTTTGCTATTGGGCTCTATTGAATAATGAATGTTTTGAATTTTCTCCAAAAGTAAAGTAGTTGCAAACTCATGCTTTTAGAGACTTGTTTGGGCTCATGAGAGGAGTAGAAAAACATCAAAAATTTCAGTCCTGCATGATTCTTCCAAGAAATGTGTGTTCATTCAAACCGCTGGTTTTTGATAGTTTGGGCCCTATTGAATAATGAATGTTTTGAATTTTCTCCAAAAGTAAAGTAGTTGCAAACTCATCCTTTTAGAAACTTGTTTGGGCTGTTGAGAGGAGTAAAAAACCATCAAAAATTTCAATCCTGCATGATTCTACCAAGAAATGTGATTCTTCATTCAAAACCTGATTTTTGCTATTGGGCTCTATTGAATAATGAATGTTTTGAATTTTCTCCAAAAGTAAAGTAGTTGCAAACTCATGCTTTTAGAGACTTGTTTGGGCTCATGAGAGGAGTAGAAAAACATCAAAAATTTCAGTCCTGCATGATTCTACCAAGAAATGTGTGTTCATTGAAACCGCTGGTTTTTGATAGTTTGGGCCCTATTGAATAATGAATGTTTTGAATTTTCTCCAAAAGTAAAGTAGTTGCAAACTCATCCTTTTAGAAACTTGTTTGGGCTGTTGAGAGGAGTAAAAAACCATCAAAAATTTCAATCCTGCATGATTCTACCAAGAAATGTGATTCTTCATTCAAAACGCTGGTTTTTGCTATTGGGCTCTTTTGAGTAATGAATGTTTTGAATTTTCTCCAAAAGTAAAGTAGTTGCAAACTCATGCTTTTAGAGACTTGTTTGGGCTCATGAGAGGAGTAGAAAAACATCAAAAATTTCAGTCCTGCATGATTCTACCAAGAAATGTGTGTTCATTCAAACCGCTGGTTTTTGATAGTTTGGGCCCTATTGAATAATGAATGTTTTGAATTTTCTCCAAAAGTAAAGTAGTTGCAAACTCATCCTTTTAGAAACTTGTTTGGGCTGTTGAGAGGAGTAAAAAACCATCAAAAATTTCAATCCTGCATGATTCTACCAAGAAATGTGATTCTTCATTCAAAACGCTGGTTTTTGCTATTGGGCTCTATTGAATAATGAATGTTTTGAATTTTCTCCAAAAGTAAAGTAGTTGCAAACTCATGCTTTTAGAGACTTGTTTGGGCTCATGAGAGGAGTAGAAAAACATCAAAAATTTCAGTCCTGCATGATTCTACCAAGAAATGTGTGTTCATTGAAACCGCTGGTTTTTGATAGTTTGGGCCCTATTGAATAATGAATGTTTTGAATTTTCTCCAAAAGTAAAGTAGTTGCAAACTCATCCTTTTAGAAACTTGTTTGGGCTGTTGAGAGGAGTAAAAAACCATCAAAAATTTCAATCCTGCATGATTCTACCAAGAAATGTGATTCTTCATTCAAAACGCTGGTTTTTGCTAGTGGGCTCCTTTGAGTAATGAATGTTTTGAATTTTCTCCAAAAGTAAAGTAGTTGCAAACTCATGCTTTTAGAGACTTGTTTGGTCTCATGAGAGGAGTAAAAAAACATCAAAAATTTCAGTCCTGCATGATTCTACCAAGAAATGTGTGTTCATTCAAACCGCTGGTTTTTGATAGTTTGGGCCCTATTGAATAATGAATGTTTTGAATTTTCTCCAAAAGTAAAGTAGTTGCAAACTCATCCTTTTAGAAACTTGTTTGGGCTGTTGAGAGGAGTAAAAAACCATCAAAAATTTCAATCCTGCATGATTTTACCAAGAAATGTGATTCTTCATTTTAAAACCTGATTTTTGCTATTGGGCTCTATTGAATAATGAATGTTTTGAATTTTCTCCAAAAGTAAAGTAGTTGCAAACTCGTGCTTTTAGAGACTTGTTTGGGCTCATGAGAGGAGTAGAAAAACATCAAAAATTTCAGTCCTGCATGATTCTTCCAAGAAATGTGTGTTCATTCAAACCGCTGGTTTTTGATAGTTTGGGCCCTATTGAATAATGAATGTTTTGAATTTTCTCCAAAAGTAAAGTAGTTGCAAACTCATCCTTTTAGAAACTTGTTTGGGCTGTTGAGAGGAGTAAAAAACCATCAAAAATTTCAATCCTGCATGATTCTACCAAGAAATGTGATTCTTCATTCAAAACGCTGGTTTTTGCTATTGGGCTCTATTGAATAATGAATGTTTTGAATTTTCTCCAAAAGTAAAGTAGTTGCAAACTCATGCTTTTAGAGACTTGTTTGGGCTCATGAGAGGAGTAGAAAAACATCAAAAATTTCAGTCCTGCATGATTCTACCAAGAAATGTGTGTTCATTGAAACCGCTGGTTTTTGATAGTTTGGGCCCTATTGAATAATGAATGTTTTGAATTTTCTCCAAAAGTAAAGTAGTTGCAAACTCATCCTTTTAGAAACTTGTTTGGGCTGTTGAGAGGAGTAAAAAACCATCAAAAATTTCAATCCTGCATGATTCTACCAAGAAATGTGATTCTTCATTCAAAACGCTGGTTTTTGCTATTGGGCTCTTTTGAGTAATGAATGTTTTGAATTTTCTCCAAAAGTAAAGTAGTTGCAAACTCATGCTTTTAGAGACTTGTTTGGGCTCATGAGAGGAGTAGAAAAACATCAAAAATTTCAGTCCTGCATGATTCTACCAAGAAATGTGTGTTCATTCAAACCGCTGGTTTTTGATAGTTTGGGCCCTATTGAATAATGAATGTTTTGAATTTTCTCCAAAAGTAAAGTAGTTGCAAACTCATCCTTTTAGAAACTTGTTTGGGCTGTTGAGAGGAGTAAAAAACCATCAAAAATTTCAATCCTGCATGATCTTACCAAGAAATGTGATTCTTCATTCAAAACCTGATTTTTGCTATTGGGCTCTATTGAATAATGAATGTTTTGAATTTTCTCCAAAAGTAAAGTAGTTGCAAACTCATGCTTTTAGAGACTTGTTTGGGCTCATGAGAGGAGTAGAAAAACATCAAAAATTTCAGTCCTGCATGATTCTACCAAGAAATGTGTGTTCATTCAAACCGCTGGTTTTTGATAGTTTGGGCCCTATTGAATAATGAATGTTTTGAATTTTCTCCAAAAGTAAAGTAGTTGCAAACTCATCCTTTTAGAAACTTGTTTGGGCTGTTGAGAGGAGTAAAAAACCATCAAAAATTTCAATCCTGCATGATTCTACCAAGAAATGTGATTCTTCATTCAAAACGCTGGTTTTTGCTATTGGGCTCTTTTGAGTAATGAATGTTTTGAATTTTCTCCAAAAGTAAAGTAGTTGCAAACTCATGCTTTTAGAGACTTGTTTGGGCTCATGAGAGGAGTAGAAAAACATCAAAAATTTCAGTCCTGCATGATTCTACCAAGAAATGTGTGTTCATTTAAACCGCTGGTTTTTGATAGTTTGGGCCCTATTGAATAATGAATGTTTTGAATTTTCTCCAAAAGTAAAGTAGTTGCAAACTCATCCTTTTAGAAACTTGTTTGGGCTGCTGAGAGGAGTAAAAAACCATCAAAAATTTCAATCCTGCATGATTCTACCAAGAAATGTGATTCTTCATTCAAAACGCTGGTTTTTGCTATTGGGCTCTATTGAATAATGAATGTTTTGAATTTTCTCCAAAAGTAAAGTAGTTGCAAACTCATCCTTTTATTTTTCCAATAATCTTTATTAGAGTTTCAAATTTTTGAGGAAAGGAAGGGAATACAAAACAAAGGAAGGGTAGGGAAACATAAATCCCTGTAAAGACAGGGAAACCCCCAAGCATGGGGGAATAGGCAGACTATATACACAACACATCAGGGATCACAAAATTTTACATATTAGCTTAAAAAAATGCAAGTAATCATTTGAGTGATCGTCAAGTTAAATATCAGTAGAAGTAAAATCAATACACAGGATTATGTTATACTTCACATATCTGTGTTAGCTACTAAAAGTTGCAACCTCGACGTAACCAACCAGTTGCGTATCTTACTAGAATGATTTAAAGTCTTCTTATCAGTACCTGCAAAAAAAAAACAATTATCCTTATTCGCCTCCAATGTGTCAATTAACAAACATATATAAGGTAGAATGTAGGAGGTATAGTAGCCTGCCCTGTCCGGGACAACCATTGATGTCCCTAAGACCTATTGGGGGGAATGTCCGGTTCAATTCCAGAATATTAAAAAGTGGAATACATTAGTAATTAAGACCAATGTGAGAACTTGAAACAAGTACAAATATTAAAGGCAATTTTTCAGTCGCGATGATAGTCTGAGTTCAAGGAGGAAAAGATTTTGCAGAGGATCTTAAAAATTCTAAGAAATCAGTCCCTTCGTCTGGAGAAGTGATGGGGACCAGCCTCTCTGCATATTTCACCAATAGAGTCGAAGATTGTGTCCAAAAATATGGAATCTTGGCACGTAGCAGTTCACGTGTAGTAGAGGAGAATGACTTCCTTTTTTTCAAGGTGCTTTTTGATAAGTCTTTAAAAAAGGATAGATGACTATAGCGGGAAGATTTGAATTCTGGATCTTTAGACAGTCCAAGAAGCGCACTTCTTAACCAGTTTGGATGAAACGACACAATAACATCTCTTGCTAAATCTTGCGGCAGTTCAAGTGGTCTGCGTATTCGAAAAGTTTTTTCAATCAGATAAGCTTCGTTGGCATTGGGGAATAAGGAGGTGACCATTGAGGATATGTAACTCTTTAGCTGGAAGACCTGAACTGACTCAGGAATCCCTCGTATTTTTACATTGTTTTTTCTTTTAAAATCTTCATAATTGGACAAGGTGGAGTTGAAAGAAGCAATGTCCTTTTTAATAGCATTCAGTGAGTCTGAAAACGCGGACAGCATATGGGAGTCGCTTGATTGTAATATGTTGTTTTTAGGTTTGAGTGACTCAATTATCTCTGGATCATGGGGATAACATCCAGAAGCCCTTGAAGAAATCGGAGCAATTAAATGTGTATCGTCGGCTAGTATTGTTGATGACTTGTGATTTCCATTAGGAAGGTCGGTCAATTTTAAAGTAATAGGGGGTCGGGACTCATGCTTTCCATGGGGGTCGGGAACTTCAAGATTTTTTATGGTGGTTTTAAAATTTCTAGCAGAATTAGGATAGGAGTCGTCGGTGAGGCGCAATAAAGTGTCCCTAAAAAGATTTTTAATAAAGATTTCAGATGCCTTGAACTCGTTTTGTTTAAATAAGTTACTCTGGATAGTATGGTTTTCTACCGAAACATCTAATGATTTCAAGAGGGCAACACACATTTTGGTTACGAAATCTTCTGAAGGATGGTCACCTGAGGCGGGTATGTCGTCTATCAACGTAGTGTTAATCTCAGAAGTACTATTTCCCTCAGAGGAAGAGTATGAAGATAAAATCTTATCACTACCATTTACTTCATATGAATCAACTTCATAAAAGGATTCTGTAGTATAAATGCTCTCCAGATCATCATCAAAACCAAATGTAATCTCATTTATCTGGGAACTTGCCATCTTTTTTTGGTATGCCTCCCCTTTAAATGCTATAAAATTGGTAGGGTCTGTATGAAATCCATTTTTTTCCCCATCCCCCAATTTGAATTGTTTAGAATGTTGTTTTTTACACTCCTGGACCTCAGGGATTTTAGTAGCATTGTTTTCTAAAAATATTGTGTTATTAATCACCCCAGATGACCGATCCACAGATCCCTTCCCTCCATATTCTACTAATTCTTTTTTATAATTTAAGGCCTCATCCAGAGCCTTCTGCTCATTTATGGTTTTTAATTGTTCCCCTTGTGATGAATTGAAGTATAATTCCCAATTCATGCTCTGCTGTGACGGAGTTTTCCCCCGTTCCTCCTCCCCCAATGGTTGAGTCCAGGCACCTCCATTTCTGAGTGTTGCAGGCACAAACACCGCTGCATCATATCTCAAGTTGCCTTCTCCTGGTTCAAAACATTCCACTCCCATCTCCCCCCGCCATGTTCCAACTTCTGTCCCTTGTATGTTCACTCGATAACTCCCATCAGTCTCTTCCCCAGACATAAGCACCGACCTTCCACCGCCTGTTGTATGAAGCTCCAGTCCCTGTCTCCGGGCATCTGACGCCCCCCCTGCGTCCAACACCAGCCGCTGCAAAGATCGCGCTGGCCTCTGCAGTCCCATCGCCGGCCGTATTATATCCTGACCTCTGTCGCCAGGTTCCCGATGTCCCCCGGATCCTCCAGCTGCTGACAAAGCCGCATCAAGTATGGAGAGCGTAGCCGTGGCTTCTTCCATCACAAATAAGGTCGCCGCTGCTGTTCCCGCTCTGCCTCCTCCATCTCCCTCTGCGTCGCGTCCCAGCAAGGCCCCGACGGGACTCACCGCTGTGATCTCCTGCTTCTCTGTCTCCACGGCAACCATGCGATCCTTCTTGCCGGCCGCCTGGGGAGAAATTACCGCTGCATTTCTTGGCCCGCTCCTCACCCCTGAGCTAGGTGACAGCATCCAGACAGGCCTCTTCTGTAGTGCCGGTTCCACGCTCTTCTTCTGTACAGTTGCTGCAGCGGTATTACTGCCTCTCCTCCTGCCGCCGGGAGCCGGTGGTGACGTCATCACCCTTCTTCCCGGTTCTCTGTAAATGCTCCGGTTGCTTGATTTTGAGCCGGTAGGCTCCTTCAGCGGCAGCGCTTCCATCTTCTTAGTCACAGGCTTCTCTGCAGCCGCCATCTTTCTTCCACAAGACAGCGGGGATGACATAGCATTTTCAGGCCGCTTCTTTCCAGCCCCTGCAGAAAGCTTTTTATCCACTGGATTTTCCTCCTTCTTCATTTCTTTAGTTCCTGGCATGTTCTCATAGGTCTTCCACATCAGGTAGTTGCAGAAAATCCACTTCTTGTAGGCTTTAGGTAGCTTCTTTTAGGGGAGTCTCAGGAGCTCTTGCAAAGCACGTCTGCTCCTGGCCCCTGCAAACCACGCCCCCCCCAAAGTCATCCTTTTAGAGACTTGTTTGGGCTCATGAGAGGAGTAGAAAAACATCAAAAATTTCAGTCCTGCACGATTCTACCAAGAAATGTGTGTTCATTCAAACCGCTGGTTTTTGATAGTTTGGGCCCTATTGAATAATGAATGTTTTGAATTTTCTCCAAAAGTAAAGTAGTTGCAAACTCATCCTTTTAGAAACTTGTTTGGGCTGTTGAGAGGAGTAAAAAACCATCAAAAATTTCAATCCTGCATGATTTTACCAAGAAATGTGATTCTTCATTCAAAACCTGATTTTTGCTATTGGGCTCTATTGAATAATGAATGTTTTGAATTTTCTCCAAAAGTAAAGTAGTTGCAAACTCATGCTTTTAGAGACTTGTTTGGGCTCATGAGAGGAGTAGAAAAACATCAAAAATTTCAGTCCTGCATGATTCTACCAAGAAATGTGTGTTCATTGAAACCGCTGGTTTTTGATAGTTTGGGCCCTATTGAATAATGAATGTTTTGAATTTTCTCCAAAAGTAAAGTAGTTACAAACTCATCCTTTTAGAAACTTGTTTGGGCTGTTGAGAGGAGTAAAAACCCATCACAAATTTCAATCCTGCATGATTCTACCAAGAAATGTGATTCTTTATTCAAAACGCTGGTTTTTGCTACTGGGCTCTATTGAATAATGAATGTTTTGAATTTTCTCCAAAAGTAAAGTAGTTGCAAACCCATCCTTTTAGAAACTTGTTTGGGCTGTTGAGAGGAGTAAAAAACCATCAAAAATTTCAATCCTGCAAGATTCTACCAAGAAATGTGATTCTTCATTCAAAACGCTGGTTTTTGCTACTGAGCTCTATTGAATGATGAATGTTTTGAATTTTCTCCAAAAGTAACATAGTTGCAAACTCATCCTTTTAGAGTCTTGTTTGGGCTCATGAGAGGAGTAGAAAAACATCAAAAATTTCAGTCCTGCACGATTCTACCAAGAAATGTGAGTTTTCATTCAAACCGCTGGTTTTTGATATTTTGGGCCCTGTTGAATAATGAATGTTTTGAATTTTCTCCAAAAGTAAAGTAGTTGCAAACTCATCCGTTTAGAAACTTGTTTGGGCTGTTGAGAGGAGTAAAAAACCATCAAAAATTTCAATCCTGCATGATTCTACCAAGAAATGTGATTCTTCATTCAAAACCTGATTTTTGCTATTGGGCTCTATTGAATAATGAATGTTTTGAATTTTCTACAAAAGTAAAGTAGTTGCAAACTCATCCTTTTAGAGTCTTGTTTGGGCTCATGAGAGGAGTAGAAAAACATCAAAAATTTCAGTCCTGCACGATTCTACCAAGAAATGTGAGCAGTCATTCAAACCGCTGGTTTTTGATATTTTTGGCCCTATTGAATAATGAATGTTTGAATTTTCTCCAAAAGTAAATTAGTTGCAAACTCATCCTTTTAGAAACTTGTTTGGGCTGTTGAGAGGAGTAAAAACCCATCACAAATTTCAATCCTGCATGATTCTACCAAGAAATGTGATTCTTTATTCAAAACGCTGGTTTTTGCTACTGGGCTCTATTGAATAATGAATGTTTTGAATTTTCTCCAAAAGTAAAGTAGTTGCAAACCCATCCTTTTAGAAACTTGTTTGGGCTGTTGAGAGGAGTAAAAAACCATCAAAAATTTCAATCCTGCAAGATTCTACCAAGAAATGTGATTCTTCATTCAAAACGCTGGTTTTTGCTACTGAGCTCTATTGAATAATGAATGTTTTGAATTTTCTCCAAAAGTAAAGTAGTTGCAAACGCATCCTTTTAGAGTCTTGTTTGGGCTCATGAGAGGAGTAGAAAAACATCAAAAATTTCAGTCCTGCACGATTCTACCAAGAAATGTGAGTATTCATTCAAACCGCTGGTTTTTGATATTTTGGGCCCTATTGAATAATGAATGTTTTGAATTTTCTCCAAAAGTAAAGTAGTTGCAAACTCATCCTTTTAGAAACTTGTTTGGGCTGTTGAGAGGAGTAAAAAACCATCAAAAATTTCAATCCTGCATGATTCTACCAAGAAATGTGATTCTTCATTCAAAACGCTGATTTTTGCTATTGGGCTCTATTGTATAATGAATGTTTTGAATTTTCTCCAAAAGTAAAGTAGTTGCAAACTCATCCTTTTAGAGTCTTGTTTGGGCTCATGAGAGGAGTAGAAAAACATCAAAAATTTCAGTCCTGCATGATTCTACCAAGAAATGTAAGTATTCATTCAAACCGCTGGTTTTTGATATTTTGGGCCCTACTGAATAATGAATGTTTTGAATTTTCTCCAAAAGTAAAGTAGTTGCAAACTCATCCTTTTAGAAACTTGTTTGGGCTGTTGAGAGGAGTAAAAAACCATCAAAAATTTTAATCCTGCATGATTCTACCAAGAAATGTGATTCTTCATTCAAAACCTGATTTTTGCTACTGGGCTCTATTGAATAATGAATGTTTTGAATTTTCTCCAAAAGTAAAGTAGTTGCAAACTCATCCTTTTAGAGTCTTGTTTGGGCTCATGAGAGGAGTAGAAAAACATCAAAAATTTCAGTCCTGCACGATTCTACCAAGAAATGTGAGTATTCATTCAAACCGCTGGTTTTTGATATTTTGGGCCCTATTGAATAATGAATGTTTTGAATTTTCTCCAAAAGTAAAGTAGTTGCAAACTCATCCTTTTAGAAACTTGTTTGGGCTGTTGAGAGGGGTAAAAAACCATCAAAAATTTCAATCCTGCATGATTCTACCAAGAAATGTGATTCTTCATTCAAAACGCTGATTTTTGCTATTGGGCTCTATTGAATCATGAATGTTTTGAATTTTCTCCAAAAGTAAAGTAGTTGCAAACTCATCCTTTTAGAGTCTTGTTTGGGCTCAAGAGAGGAGTAGAAAAACATCAAAAATTTCAGTCCTGCACGATTCTACCAAGAAATGTGAGTATTCATTCAAACCGCTGTTTTTTGTTATTTTGGGCCCTATTGAATAATGAATGTTTTGAATTTTCTCCAAAAGTAAAGTAGTTGCAAACTCATCCTTTTAGAAACTTGTTTGGGATGTTGAGAGGAGTAAAAAACCATCAAAAATTTCAATCCTGCATGATTCTACCAAGAAATGTGATTCTTCATTCAAAACCTGATTTTTGCTATTGGGCTCTATTGAATAATGAATGTTTTGAATTTTCTCCAAAAGTAAAGTAGTTGCAAACTCATCCTTTTAGAGTCTTGTTTGGGCTCATGAGAGGAGTAGAAAAACATCAAAAATTTCAGTCCTGCACGATTCTACCAAGAAATGTGAGTATTCATTCAAACCGCTGGTTTTTGATATTTTGGGCCCTATTGAATAATGAATGTTTTGAATTTTCTCCAAAAGTAAAGTAGTTGCAAACTCATCCTTTTAGAAACTTGTTTGGGCTGTTGAGAGGAGTAAAAAACCATCAAAAATTTCAATCCTGCATGATTCTACCAAGAAATGTGATTCTTCATTCAAAACCTGATTTTTGCTATTGGGCTCTACTGAATAATGAATGTTTTGAATTTTCTACAAAAGTAAAGTAGTTGCAAACTCATCCTTTTAGAGTCTTGTTTGGGCTCATGAGAGGAGTAGAAAAACATCAAAAATTTCAGTCCTGCACGATTCTACCAAGAAATGTGAGTAGTCATTCAAACCGCTGGTTTTTGATATTTTTGGCCCTATTGAATAATGAATGTTTTGAATTTTCTCCAAAAGTAAAGTAGTTGCAAACTCATCCTTTTAGAAACTTGTTTGGGCTGTTGAGAGGAGTAAAAACCCATCACAAATTTCAATCCTGCATGATTCTACCAAGAAATGTGATTCTTCATTCAAAACGCTGGTTTTTGCTACTGGGCTCTATTGAATAATGAATGTTTTGAATTTTCTCCAAAAGTAAAGTAGTTGCAAACCCATCCTTTTAGAAACTTGTTTGGGCTGTTGAGAGGAGTAAAAAAACATCAAAAATTTCAATCCTGCAAGATTCTACCAAGAAATGTGATTCTTCATTCAAAACGCTGGTTTTTGCTACTGAGCTCTATTGAATAATGAATGTTTTGAATTTTCTCCAAAAGTAACGTAGTTGCAAACAAATCCTTTTAGAGTCTTGTTTGGGCTCATGAGAGGAGTAGAAAAACATCAAAAATTTCAGTCCTGCACGATTCTACCAAGAAATGTGAGTTTTCATTCAAACCGCTGGTTTTTGATATTTTGGGCCCTGTTGAATAATGAATGTTTTGAATTTTCTCCAAAAGTAAAGTAGTTGCAAACTCATCCGTTTAGAAACTTGTTTGGGCTGTTGAGAGGAGTAAAAAACCATCAAAAATTTCAATCCTGCATGATTCTACCAAGAAATGTGATTCTTCATTCAAAACCTGATTTTTGCTATTGGGCTCTATTGAATAATGAATGTTTTGAATTTTCTCCAAAAGTAAAGTAGTTGCAAACTCATCCTTTTAGAGTCTTGTTTGGGCTCATGAGAGGAGTAGAAAAACATCAAAAATTTCAGTCCTGCACGATTCTACCAAGAAATGTGAGTATTCACTCAAACCGCTGGTTTTTGATATTTTGGGCCCTATTGAATAATGAATGTTTTGAATTTTCTCCAAAAGTTAAGTAGTTGCAAACTCATCCTTTTAGAAACTTGTTTGGGCTGTTGAGAGGAGTAAAAAATCATCAAAAATTTCAATCCTGCATGATTCTACCAAGAAATGTGATTCTTCATTCAAAACCTGATTTTTGCTATTGGGCTCTATTGAATAATGAATGTTTTGAATTTTCTACAAAAGTAAAGTAGTTGCAAACTCATCCTTTTAGAGTCTTGTTTGGGCTCATGAGAGGAGTAGAAAAACATCAAAAATTTCAGTCCTGCACGATTCTACCAAGAAATGTGAGTAGTCATTCAAACCGCTGGTTTTTGATATTTTTGGCCCTATTGAATAATGAATGTTTGAATTTTCTCCAAAAGTAAATTAGTTGCAAACTCATCCTTTTAGAAACTTGTTTGGGCTGTTGAGAGGAGTAAAAACCATCACAAATTTCAATCCTGCATGATTCTACCAAGAAATGTGATTCTTTATTCAAAACGCTGGTTTTTGCTACTGGGCTCTATTGAATAATGAATGTTTTGAATTTTCTCCAAAAGTAAAGTAGTTGCAAACCCATCCTTTTAGAAACTTGTTTGGGCTGTTGAGAGGAGTAAAAAACCATCAAAAATTTCAATCCTGCAAGATTCTACCAAGAAATGTGATTCTTCATTCAAAACGCTGGTTTTTGCTACTGAGCTCTATTGAATAATGAATGTTTTGAATTTTCTCCAAAAGTAACGTAGTTGCAAACTCATCCTTTTAGAGTCTTGTTTGGGCTCATGAGAGGAGTAGAAAAACATCAAAAATTTCAGTCCTGCACGATTCTACCAAGAAATGTGAGTTTTCATTCAAACCGCTGGTTTTTGATATTTTGGGCCCTGTTGAATAATGAATGTTTTGAATTTTCTCCAAAAGTAAAGTAGTTGCAAACTCATCCGTTTAGAAACTTGTTTGGGCTGTTGAGAGGAGTAAAAAAACCATCAAAAATTTCAATCCTGCATGATTCTACCAAGAAATGTGATTCTTCATTCAAAACCTGATTTTTGCTATTGGCCTCTATTGAATAATGAAAGTTTTGAATTTTCTCCAAAAGTAAAGTAGTTGCAAACTCATCCTTTTAGAGTCTTGTTTGGGCTCATGAGAGGAGTAGAAAAACATCAAAAATTTCAGTCCTGCACGATTCTACCAAGAAATGTGTGTAGTCATTCAAACCGCTGGTTTTTGATATTTTGGGCCCTATTGAATAATGAATGTTTTGAATTTTCTCCAAAAGTAAAGTAGTTGCAAACTCATCCTTTTAGAGTCTTGTTTGGGCTCATGAGAGGAGTAGAAAAACATCAAAAATTTCAGTCCTGCACGATTCTACCAAGAAATGTGAGTGTTCATTCAAACCGCTGGTTTTTGATATTTTGGGCCCTATTGAATAATGAATGTTTTGAATTTTCTCCAAAAGTAAAGTAGTTGCAAACTCATCCTTTTAGAAACTTGTTTGGGCTGTTGAGAGGAGTAAAAAAACCATCAAAAATTTCAATCCTGCATGATTCTACCAAGAAATGTGATTCTTCATTCAAAACCTGATTTTTGCTATTGGGCTCTATTGAATAATGAATGTTTTGAATTTTCTCCAAAAGTAAAGTAGTTGCAAACTCATCCTTTTAGAGTCTTGTTTGGGCTCATGAGAGGAGTAGAAAAACATCAAAAATTTCAGTCCTGCACGATTCTACCAAGAAATGTGAGTATTCATTCAAACCGCTGGTTTTTGATATTTTGGGCCCTATTGAATAATGAATGTTTTGAATTTTCTCCAAAAGTAAAGTAGTTGCAAACTCATCCTTTTAGAGTCTTGTTTGGGCTCATGAGAGGAGTAGAAAAACATCAAAAATTTCAGTCCTGCACGATTCTACCAAGAAATGTGAGTGTTCATTCAAACCGCTGGTTTTTGATATTTTGGGCCCTATTGAATAATGA
Source organism: Dendrobates tinctorius (assembly GCF_039654945.1). Taxonomy (NCBI): domain Eukaryota; kingdom Metazoa; phylum Chordata; class Amphibia; order Anura; family Dendrobatidae; genus Dendrobates; species Dendrobates tinctorius. The sequence continues at coordinate 10,540,201 of NW_027361701.1, read as the reverse complement.
ATGTTTTGAATTTTCTCCAAAAGTAAAGTAGTTGCAAACTCATCCTTTTAGAAACTTGTTTGGGCTGTTGAGAGGAGTAAAAAAACCATCAAAAATTTCAATCCTGCATGATTCTACCAAGAAATGTGATTCTTCATTCAAAACTTGATTTTTGCTATTGGGCTTTATTGAATAATGAATGTTTTGAATTTTCTCCAAAAGTAAAGTAGTTGCAAACTCATCCTTTTAGAGTCTTGTTTGGGCTCATGAGAGGAGTAGAAAAACATCAAAAATTTCAGTCCTGCACGATTCTACCAAGAAATGTGAGTATTCATTCAAACCGCTGGTTTTTGATATTTTGGGCCCTATTGAATAATGAATGTTTTGAATTTTCTCCAAAAGTAAAGTAGTTGCAAACTCATCCTTTTAGAAACTTGTTTGAGCTGTTGAGAGGAGTAAAAAACCATCAAAAATTTCAATCCTGCATGATTCTACCAAGAAATGTGATTCTTCATTCAAAACCTGATTTTTGCTATTGGGCTCTATTGAATAATGAATGTTTTGAATTTTCTTCAAAAGTAAAGTAGTTGCAAACTCATCCTTTTAGAGTCTTGTTTGGGCTCATGAGAGGAGTAGAAAAACATCAAAAATTTCAGTCCTGCACGATTCTACCAAGAAATGTGAGTAGTCATTCAAACCACTGGTTTTTGATATTTTGGGCCCTATTGAATAATGAATGTTTTGAATTTTCTCCAAAAGTAAAGTAGTTGCAAACTCATCCTTTTAGAGTCTTGTTTGGGCTCATGAGAGGAGTAGAAAAACATCAAAAATTTCAGTCCTGCACGATTCTACCAAGAAATGTGAGTGTTCATTCAAACCGCTGGTTTTTGATATTTTGGGCCCTATTGAATAATGAATGTTTTGAATTTTCTCCAAAAGTAAAGTAGTTGCAAACTCATCCTTTTAGAAACTTGTTTGGGCTGTTGAGAGGAGTAAAAAACCATCAAAAATTTCAATCCTGCATGATTCTACCAAGAAATGTGATTCTTCATTCAAAACCTGATTTTTGCTATTGGGCTCTATTGAATAATGAATGTTTTGAATTTTCTCCAAAAGTAAAGTAGTTGCAAACTCATCCTTTTAGAAACTTGTTTGGGCTGTTGAGAGGAGTAAAAAACCATCAAAAATTTCAATCCTGCATGATTCTACCAAGAAATGTGATTCTTCATTCAAAACGCTGATTTTTGCTATTGGGCTCTATTGAATAATGAATGTTTTGAATTTTCTCCAAAAGTAAAGTAGTTGCAAACTTTTCCTTTTAGAGACTAGTTTGGGCTCATGAGAGGAGTAGAAAAACATCAAAAATTTCAGTCCTGCACGATTCTACCAAGAAATGTGAGTGTTCATTCAAACCGCTGGTTTTTGATATTTTGGGCCCTATTGAATAATGAATGTTTTGAATTTTCTCCAAAAGTAAAGTAGTTGCAAACTCATCCTTTTAGAAACTTGTTTGGGCTGTTGAGAGAAGTAAAAAAACCATCAAAAATTTCAATCCTGCATGATTCTACCAAGAAATGTGATTCTTCATTCAAAATGCTGATTTTTGCTATTGGGCTCTATTGAATAATGAATGTTTTGAATTTTCTCCAAAAGTAAAGTAGTTGCAAACTCATCCTTTTAGAAACTTGTTTGGGCTCATGAGAGGAGTAGAAAAACATCAAAAATTTCAGTCCTGCACGATTCTACCAAGAAATGTGAGTATTCATTCAAACCGCTGGTTTTTGATATTTTGGGCCCTACTGAATAATGAATGTTTTGAATTTTCTCCAAAAGTAAAGTAGTTGCAAACTCATCCTTTTAGAAACTTGTTTGGGCTGTTGAGAGGAGTAAAAAACCATCAAAAATTTCAATCCTGCATGATTCTACCAAGAAATGTGATTCTTCATTCAAAACCTGATTTTTGCAACTGGGCTCTATTGAATAATGAATGTTTTGAATTTTCTCCAAAAGTAAAGTAGTTGCAAACTCATCCTTTTAGAGTCTTGTTTGGGCTCATGAGAGGAGTAGGAAAACATCAAAAATTTCAGTCCTGCACGATTCTACCAAGAAATGTGAGTATTCATTCAAACCGCTGTTTTTTGTTATTTTGGGCCCTATTGAATAATGAATGTTTTGAATTTTCTCCAAAAGTAAAGTAGTTGCAAACTCATCCTTTTAGAAACTTGTTTGGGCTGTTGAGAGGAGTAAAAAACCATCAAAAATTTCAATCCTGCATGATTCTACCAAGAAATGTGATTCTTCATTCAAAACCTGATTTTTGCTATTGGGCTCTATTGAATAATGAATGTTTTGAATTTTCTCCAAAAGTAAAGTAGTTGCAAACTCATCCTTTTAGAGTCTTGTTTGGGCTCATGAGAGTAGAAAAACATCAAAAATTTCAGTCCTGCACGATTCTACCAAGAAATGTGAGTGTTCATTCAAACCGCTGGTTTTTGATATTTTGGGCCCTATTGAATAATGAATGTTTTAAATTTTCTCCAAAAGTAAAGTAGTTGCAAACTCATCCTTTAAGAAACTTGTTTGGGCTGTTGAGAGGAGTAAAAAAACCATCAAAAATTTCAATCCTGCATGATTCTACCAAGAAATGTGATTCTTCATTCAAAACTTGATTTTTGCTATTGGGCTCTTTTGAATAATGAATGTTTTGAATTTTCTCCAAAAGTAAAGTAGTTGCAAACTCATCCTTTTAGAGTCTTGTTTGGGCTCATGAGAGGAGTAGAAAAACATCAAAAATTTCAGTCCTTCACGATACTACCAAGAAATGTGAGTATTCATTCAAACCGCTGGTTTTTGATATTTTGGGCCCTATTGAATAATGAATGTTTTGAATTTTCTCCAAAAGTAAAGTAGTTGCAAACTCATCCTTTTAGAAACTTGTTTGGGCTGTTGAGAGGAGTAAAAAACCATCAAAAATTTCAATCCTGCATGATTCTACCAAGAAATGTGATTCTTCATTCAAAACCTGATTTTTGCTATTGGCCTCTATTGAATAATGAATGTTTTGAATTTTCTCCAAAAGTAAAGTAGTTGCAAACTCATCCTTTTAGAGTCTTGTTTGGGCTCATGAGAGGAGTAGAAAACCATCAAAAATTTCAGTCCTGCACGATTCTACCAAGAAATGTGAGTAGTCATTCAAACCGCTGGTTTTTGATATTTTGGGCCCTATTGAATAATGAATGTTTTGAATTTTCTCCAAAAGTAAAGTAGTTGCAAACTCATCCTTTTAGAAACTTGTTTGGGCTGTTGAGAGGAGTAAAAAACCATCACAAATTTCAATCCTGCATGATTCTACCAAGAAATGTGATTCTTCATTCAAAACGCTGGTTTTTGCTACTGGGCTCTATTGAATAATGAATGTTTTGAATTTTCTCCAAAAGTAAAGTAGTTGCAAACTCATCCTTTTAGAAACTTGTTTGGGCTGTTGAGAGGAGTAAAAAACCATCAAAAATTTCAATCCTGCAAGATTCTACCAAGAAATGTGATTCTTCATTCAAAACGCTGGTTTTTGCTACTGAGCTCTATTGAATAATGAATGTTTTGAATTTTCTCCAAAAGTAAAGTAGTTGCAAACTCATCCTTTTAGAGTCTTGTTTGTGCTCATGAGAGGAGTAGAAAAACATCAAAAATTTCAGTCCTGCATGATTCTACCAAGAAATGTGAGTATTCATTCAAACCGCTGGTTTTTGATATTTTGGGCCCTATTGAATAATGAATGTTTTGAATTTTCTCCAAAAGTAAAGTAGTTGCAAACTCATCCTTTTAGAAACTTGTTTGGGCTGTTGAGAGGAGTAAAAAACCATCAAAAATTTCAATCCTGCATGATTCTACCAAGAAATGTGATTCTTCATTCAAAACCTGATTTTTGCTATTGGGCTCTATTGAATAATGAATGTTTTGAATTTTCTACAAAAGTAAAGTAGTTGCAAACTCATCCTTTTAGAGTCTTGTTTGGGCTCATGAGAGGAGTAGAAAAACATCAAAAATTTCAGTCCTGCACGATTCTACCAAGAAATGTGAGTAGTCATTCAAACCGCTGGTTTTTGATATTTTTGGCCCTATTGAATAATGAATGTTTGAATTTTCTCCAAAAGTAAAGTAGTTGCAAACTCATCCTTTTAGAAACTTGTTTGGGCTGTTGAGAGGAGTAAAAACCCATCACAAATTTCAATCCTGCATGATTCTACCAAGAAATGTGATTCTTTATTCAAAACGCTGGTTTTTGCTACTGGGCTCTATTGAATAATGAATGTTTTGAATTTTCTCCAAAAGTAAAGTAGTTGCAAACCCATCCTTTTAGAAACTTGTTTGGGCTGTTGAGAGGAGTAAAAAACCATCAAAAATTTCAATCCTGCAAGATTCTACCAAGAAATGTGATTCTTCATTCAAAACGCTGGTTTTTGCTACTGAGCTCTATTGAATAATGAATGTTTTGAATTTTCTCCAAAAGGAAAGTAGTTGCAAACTCATCCTTTTAGAGTCTTGTTTGGGCTCATGAGAGGAGTAGAAAAACATCAAAAATTTCAGTCCTGCACGATTCTACCAAGAAATGTGAGTTTTCATTCAAACCGCTGGTTTTTGATATTTTGGGCCCTGTTGAATAATGAATGTTTTGAATTTTCTCCAAAAGTAAAGTAGTTGCAAACTCATCCGTTTAGAAACTTGTTTGGGCTGTTGAGAGGAGTAAAAAACCATCAAAAATTTCAATCCTGCATGATTCTACCAAGAAATGTGATTCTTCATTCAAAACCTGATTTTTGCTATTGGCCTCTATTGAATAATGAAAGTTTTGAATTTTCTCCAAAAGTAAAGTAGTTGCAAACTCATCCTTTTAGAGTCTTGTTTGGGCTCATGAGAGGAGTAGAAAAACATCAAAAATTTCAGTCCTGCACGATTCTACCAAGAAATGTGAGTAGTCATTCAAACAGCTGGTTTTTGATATTTTGGACCCTATTGAATAATGAATGTTTTGAATTTTCTCCAAAAGTAAAGTAGTTGCAAACTCATCCTTTTAGAGTCTTGTTTGGGCTCATGAGAGGAGTAGAAAAACATCAAAAATTTCAGTCCTGCACGATTCTACCAAGAAATGTGAGTGTTCATTCAAACCTCTGGTTTTTGATATTTTGGGCCCTATTGAATAATGAATGTTTTGAATTTTCTCCAAAAGTAAAGTAGTTGCAAACTCATCCTTTTAGAAACTTGTTTGGGCTGTTGAGAGGAGTAAAAAACCATCAAAAATTTCAATCCTGCATGATTCTACCAAGAAATGTGATTCTTCATTCAAAACCTGATTTTTGCTATTGGGCTCTATTGAATAATGAATGTTTTGAATTTTCTCCAAAAGTAAAGTAGTTGCAAACTCATCCTTTTAGAAACTTGTTTGGGCTGTTGAGAGGAGTAAAAAACCATCAAAAATTTCAATCCTGCATGATTCTACCAAGAAATGTGATTCTTCATTCAAAACCTGATTTTTGCTATTGGCCTCTATTGAATAATGAATGTTTTGAATTTTCTCCAAAAGTAAAGTAGTTGCAAACTCATCCTTTTAGAGTCTTGTTTGGGCTCATGAGAGGAGTAGAAAACCATCAAAAATTTCAGTCCTGCACGATTCTACCAAGAAATGTGCGTAGTCATTCAAGCCGCTGGTTTTTGATATTTTGGGCCCTATTGAATAATGAATGTTTTGAATTTTCTCCAAAAGTAAAGTAGTTGCAAACTCATCCTTTTAGAAACTTGTTTGGGCTGTTGAGAGGAGTAAAAAACCATCACAAATTTCAATCCTGCATGATTCTACCAAGAAATGTGATTCTTCATTCAAAACGCTGGTTTTTGCTACTGGGCTCTATTGAATAATGAATGTTTTGAATTTTCTCCAAAAGTAAAGTAGTTGCAAACTCATCCTTTTAGAAACTTGTTTGGGCTGTTGAGAGGAGTAAAAAACCATCAAAAATTTCAATCCTGCAAGATTCTACCAAGAAATGTGATTCTTCATTCAAAACGCTGGTTTTTGCTACTGAGCTCTATTGAATAATGAATGTTTTGAATTTTCTCCAAAAGTAAAGTAGTTGCAAACTCATCCTTTTAGAGTCTTGTTTGGGCTCATGAGAGGAGTAGAAAAACATCAAAAATTTCAGTCCTGCATGATTCTACCAAGAAATGTGAGTTTTCATTCAAACCGCTGGTTTTTGATATTTTGGGCCCTGTTGAATAATGAATGTTTTGAATTTTCTCCAAAAGTAAAGTAGTTGCAAACTCATCCTTTTAGAAACTTGTTTTGTCTGTTGAGAGGAGTAAAAAAACATCAAAAATTTCAATCCTGCATGATTCTACCAAGAAATGTGATTCTTCATTCAAAACCTGATTTTTGCAATTGGCCTCTATTGAATAATGAAAGTTTTGAATTTTCTCCAAAAGTAAAGTAGTTGCAAACTCATCCTTTTAGAGTCTTGTTTTGGCTCATGAGAGGAGTAGAAAAACATCAAAAATTTCAGTCCTGCACGATTCTACCAAGAAATGTGAGTAGTCATTCAAACCGCTGGTTTTTGATATTTTGGGCCCTATTGAATAATGAATGTTTTAAATTTTCTCCAAAAGTAAAGTAGTTGCAAACTCATCCTTTTAGAGACTAGTTTGGGCTCATGAGAGGAGTAGAAAAACATCAAAAATTTCAGTCCTGCACGATTCTACCAAGAAATGTGAGTGTTCATTCAAACCGCTGGTTTTTGATATTTTGGGCCCTATTGAATAATGAATGTTTTGAATTTTCTCCAAAAGTAAAGTAGTTGCAAACTCATCCTTTTAGAAACTTGTTTGGGCTGTTGAGAGGAGTAAAAAACCATCAAAAATTTCAATCCTGCATGATTCTACCAAGAAATGTGATTCTTCATTCAAAACCTGATTTTTGCAACTGGGCTCTATTGAATAATGAATGTTTTGAATTTTCTCCAAAAGTAAAGTAGTTGCAAACTCATCCTTTTAGAGTCTTGTTTGGGCTCATGAGAGGAGTAGGAAAACATCAAAAATTTCAGTCCTGCACGATTCTACCAAGAAATGTGAGTATTCATTCAAACCGCTGTTTTTTGTTATTTTGGGCCCTATTGAATAATGAATGTTTTGAATTTTCTCCAAAAGTAAAGTAGTTGCAAACTCATCCTTTTAGAAACTTGTTTGGGCTGTTGAGAGGAGTAAAAAACCATCAAAAATTTCAATCCTGCATGATTCTACCAAGAAATGTGATTCTTCATTCAAAACCTGATTTTTGCTATTGGGCTCTATTGAATAATGAATGTTTTGAATTTTCTCCAAAAAGTAAAGTAGTTGCAAACTCATCCTTTTAGAGTCTTGTTTGGGCTCATGAGAGTAGAAAAACATCAAAAATTTCAGTCCTGCACGATTCTACCAAGAAATGTGAGTATTCATTCAAACCGCTGTTTTTTGATATTTTGGGCCCTATTGAATAATGAATGTTTTGAATTTTCTCCAAAAGTAAAGTAGTTGCAAACTCATCCTTTTAGAAACTTGTTTGGGCTGTTGAGAGGAGTAAAAAACCATCAAAAATTTCAATCCTGCAAGATTCTACCAAGAAATGTGATTCTTCATTCAAAACGCTGGTTTTTGCTACTGAGCTCTATTGAATAATGAATGTTTTGAATTTTCTCCAAAAGTAAAGTAGTTGCAAACTCATCCTTTTAGAGTCTTGTTTGGGCTCATGAGAGGAGTAGAAAAACATCAAAAATTTCAGTCCTGCACGATTCTACCAAGAAATGTGAGTATTCATTCAAACCGCTGGTTTTTGATATTTTGGGCCCTATTGAATAATGAATGTTTTGAATTTTCTCCAAAAGTAAAGTAGTTGCAAACTCATCCTTTTAGAAACTTGTTTGGGCTGTTGAGAGGAGTAAAAAACCATCAAAAATTTCAATCCTGCATGATTCTACCAAGAAATGTGATTCTTCATTCAAAACCTGATTTTTGCTATTGGGCTCTATTGAATAATGAATGTTTTGAATTTTCTACAAAAGTAAAGTATTTGCAAACTCATCCTTTTAGAGTCTTGTTTGGGCTCATGAGAGGAGTAGAAAAACATCAAAAATTTCAGTCCTGCACGATTCTACCAAGAAATGTGAGTAGTCATTCAAACCGCTGGTTTTTGATATTTTGGGCCCTACTGAATAATGAATGTTTGAATTTTCTCCAAAAGTAAAGTAGTTGCAAACTCATCCTTTTAGAAACTTGTTTGGGCTGTTGAGAGGAGTAAAAACCCATCACAAATTTCAATCCTGCATGATTCTACCAAGAAATGTGATTCTTTATTCAAAACGCTGGTTTTTGCTACTGGGCTCTATTGAATAATGAATGTTTTGAATTTTCTCCAAAAGTAAAGTAGTTGCAAACCCATCCTTTTAGAAACTTGTTTGGGCTGTTGAGAGGAGTAAAAAACCATCAAAAATTTCAATCCTGCAAGATTCTACCAAGAAATGTGATTCTTCATTCAAAACGCTGGTTTTTGCTACTGAGCTCTATTGAATAATGAATGTTTTGAATTTTCTCCAAAAGTAAAGTAGTTGCAAACTTATCCTTTTAGAGTCTTGTTTGGGCTCATGAGAGGAGTAGAAAAACATCAAAAATTTCAGTCCTGCACGATTCTACCAAGAAATGTGAGTGTTCATTCAAACCGCTGGTTTTTGATATTTTGGGCCCTATTGAATAATGAATGTTTTGAATTTTCTCCAAAAGTAAAGTAGTTGCAAACTCATCCTTTTAGAAACTTGTTTGGGCTGTTGAGAGGAGTAAAAAACCATCAAAAATTTCAATCCTGCATGATTCTACCAAGAAATGTGATTCTTCATTCAAAACCTGATTTTTGCTATTGGGCTCTATTGAATAATGAATGTTTTGAATTTTCTCCAAAAGTAAAGTAGTTGCAAACTCATCCTTTTAGAAACTTGTTTGGGCTGTTGAGAGGAGTAAAAAACCATCAAAAATTTCAATCCTGCATGATTCTACCAAGAAATGTGATTCTTCATTCAAAACGCTGATTTTTGCTATTGGGCTCTATTGAATAATGAATGTTTTGAATTTTCTCCAAAAGTAAAGTAGTTGCAAACTCATCCTTTTAGAGTCTTGTTTGGGCTCATGAGAGGAGTAGAAAAACATCAAAAATTTCAGTCCTGCACGATTCTACCAAGAAATGTGAGTATTCATTCAAACCGCTGGTTTTTGATATTTTGGGCCCTATTGAATAATGAATGTTTTGAATTTTCTCCAAAAGTAAAGTAGTTGCAAACTCATCCTTTTAGAAACTTGTTTGGGCTGTTGAGAGGAGTAAAAAACCATCAAAAATTTCAATCCTGCATGATTCTACCAAGAAATGTGATTCTTCATTCAAAACCTGATTTTTGCTATTGGCCTCTAATGAATAATGAATGTTTTGAATTTTCTCCAAAAGTAAAGTAGTTGCAAACTCATCCTTTTAGAGTCTTGTTTGGGCTCATGAGAGGAGTAGAAAACCATCAAAAATTTCAGTCCTGCACGATTCTACCAAGAAATGTGAGTAGTCATTCAAACCGCTGGTTTTTGATATTTTGGGCCCTATTGAATAATGAATGTTTTGAATTTTCTCCAAAAGTAAAGTAGTTGCAAACTCATCCTTTTAGAAACTTGTTTGGGCTGTTGAGAGGAGTAAAAAACCATCACAAATTTCAATCCTGCATGATTCTACCAAGAAATGTGATTCTTCATTCAAAACGCTGGTTTTTGCTACTGGGCTCTATTGAATAATGAATGTTTTGAATTTTCTCCAAAAGTAAAGTAGTTGCAAACTCATCCTTTTAGAAACTTGTTTGGGCTGTTGAGAGGAGTAAAAAACCATCAAAAATTTCAATCCTGCAAGATTCTACCAAGAAATGTGATTCTTCATTCAAAACGCTGGTTTTTGCTACTGAGCTCTATTGAATAATGAATGTTTTGAATTTTCTCCAAAAGTAAAGTAGTTGCAAACTCATCCTTTTAGAGTCTTGTTTGGGCTCATGAGAGGAGTAGAAAAACATCAAAAATTTCAGTCCTGCACGATTCTACCAAGAAATGTGAGTTTTCATTCAAACCGCTGGTTTTTGATATTTTGGGCCCTGTTGAATAATGAATGTTTTGAATTTTCTCCAAAAGTAAAGTAGTTGCAAACTCATCCTTTTAGAAACTTGTTTGGTCTGTTGAGAGGAGTAAAAAACCATCAAAAATTTCAATCCTGCATGATTCTACCAAGAAATGTGATTCTTCATTCAAAACTGATTTTTGCAATTGGCCTCTATTGAATAATGAAAGTTTTGAATTTTCTCCAAAAGTAAAGTAGTTGCAAACTCATCCTTTTAGAGTCTTGTTTTGGCTCATGAGAGGAGTAGAAAAACATCAAAAATTTCAGTCCTGCACGATTCTACCAAGAAATGTGAGTAGTCATTCAAACCGCTGGTTTTTGATATTTTGGGCCCTATTGAATAATGAATGTTTTAAATTTTCTCCAAAAGTAAAGTAGTTGCAAACTCTTCCTTTTAGAGACTAGTTTGGGCTCATGAGAGGAGTTGAAAAACATCAAAAATTTCAGTCCTGCACGATTCTACCAAGAAATGTGAGTGTTCATTCAAACCGCTGGTTTTTGATATTTTGGGCCCTATTGAATAATGAATGTTTTGAATTTTCTCCAAAAGTAAAGTAGTTGCAAACTCATCCTTTTAGAAACTTGTTTGGGCTGTTGAGAGAAGTAAAAAAACCATCAAAAATTTCAATCCTGCATGATTCTACCAAGAAATGTGATTCTTCATTCAAAACGCTGATTTTTGCTATTGGGCTCTATTGAATAATGAATGTTTTGAATTTTCTCCAAAAGTAAAGTAGTTGCAAACTCATCCTTTTAGAAACTTGTTTGGGCTCATGAGAGGAGTAGAAAAACATCAAAAATTTCAGTCCTGCACGATTCTACCAAGAAATGTGAGTATTCATTCAAACCGCTGGTTTTTGATATTTTGGGCCCTACTGAATAATGAATGTTTTGAATTTTCTCCAAAAGTAAAGTAGTTGCAAACTCATCCTTTTAGAAACTTGTTTGGGCTCATGAGAGGAGTAGGAAAACATCAAAAATTTCAGTCCTGCACGATTCTACCAAGAAATGTGAGTATTCATTCAAACCGCTGTTTTTTGTTATTTTGGGCCCTATTGAATAATGAATGTTTTGAATTTTCTCCAAAAGTAAAGTAGTTGCAAACTCATCCTTTTAGAAACTTGTTTGGGCTGTTGAGAGGAGTAAAAAACCATCAAAAATTTCAATCCTGCATGATTCTACCAAGAAATGTGATTCTTCATTCAAAACCTGATTTTTGCTATTGGGCTCTATTGAATAATGAATGTTTTGAATTTTCTCCAAAAGTAAAGTAGTTGCAAACTCATCCTTTTAGAGTCTTGTTTGGGCTCATGAGAGTAGAAAAACATCAAAAATTTCAGTCCTGCACGATTCTACCAAGAAATGTGAGTAGTCATTCAAACCGCTGGTTTTTGATATTTTGGGCCCTATTGAATAATGAATGTTTTGAATTTTCTCCAAAAGTAAAGTAGTTGCAAACTCATCCTTTTAGAGTCTTGTTTGGGCTCATGAGAGGAGTAGAAAAACATCAAAAATTTCAGTCCTGCACGATTCTACCAAGAAATGTGAGTGTTCATTCAAACCGCTGGTTTTTGATATTTTGGGCCCTATTGAATAATGAATGTTTTAAATTTTCTCCAAAAGTAAAGTAGTTGCAAACTCATCCTTTAAGAAACTTGTTTGGGCTGTTGAGAGGAGTAAAAAAACCATCAAAAATTTCAATCCTGCATGATTCTACCAAGAAATGTGATTCTTCATTCAAAACTTGATTTTTGCTATTGGGCTCTTTTGAATAATGAATGTTTTGAATTTTCTCCAAAAGTAAAGTAGTTGCAAACTCATCCTTTTAGAGTCTTGTTTGGGCTCATGAGAGGAGTAGAAAAACATCAAAAATTTCAGTCCTGCACGATACTACCAAGAAATGTGAGTATTCATTCAAACCGCTGGTTTTTGATATTTTGGGCCCTATTGAATAATGAATGTTTTGAATTTTCTCCAAAAGTAAAGTAGTTGCAAACTCATCCTTTTAGAAACTTGTTTGGGCTGTTGAGAGGAGTAAAAAACCATCAAAAATTTCAATCCTGCATGATTCTACCAAGAAATGTGATTCTTCATTCAAAACCTGATTTTTGCTATTGGCCTCTATTGAATAATGAATGTTTTGAATTTTCTCCAAAAGTAAAGTAGTTGCAAACTCATCCTTTTAGAGTCTTGTTTGGGCTCATGAGAGGAGTAGAAAACCATCAAAAATTTCAGTCCTGCACGATTCTACCAAGAAATGTGAGTAGTCATTCAAACCGCTGGTTTTTGATATTTTGGGCCCTATTGAATAATGAATGTTTTGAATTTTCTCCAAAAGTAAAGTAGTTGCAAACTCATCCTTTTAGAAACTTGTTTGGGCTCATGAGAGGAGTAGAAAAACATCAAAAATTTCAGTCCTGCACGATTCTACCAAGAAATGTGAGTATTCATTCAAACCGCTGGTTTTTGATATTTTGGGCCCTACTGAATAATGAATGTTTTGAATTTTCTCCAAAAGTAAAGTAGTTGCAAACTCATCCTTTTAGAAACTTGTTTGGGCTCATGAGAGGAGTAGAAAAACATCAAAAATTTCAGTCCTGCACGATTCTACCAAGAAATGTGAGTATTCATTCAAACCGCTGGTTTTTGATATTTTGGGCCCTACTGAATAATGAATGTTTTGAATTTTCTCCAAAAGTAAAGTAGTTGCAAACTCATCCTTTTAGAAACTTGTTTGGGCTCATGAGAGGAGTAGGAAAACATCAAAAATTTCAGTCCTGCACGATTCTACCAAGAAATGTGAGTATTCATTCAAACCGCTGTTTTTTGTTATTTTGGGCCCTATTGAATAATGAATGTTTTGAATTTTCTCCAAAAGTAAAGTAGTTGCAAACTCATCCTTTTAGAAACTTGTTTGGGCTGTTGAGAGGAGTAAAAAACCATCAAAAATTTCAATCCTGCATGATTCTACCAAGAAATGTGATTCTTCATTCAAAACCTGATTTTTGCTATTGGGCTCTATTGAATAATGAATGTTTTGAATTTTCTCCAAAAGTAAAGTAGTTGCAAACTCATCCTTTTAGAGTCTTGTTTGGGCTCATGAGAGTAGAAAAACATCAAAAATTTCAGTCCTGCACGATTCTACCAAGAAATGTGAGTAGTCATTCAAACCGCTGGTTTTTGATATTTTTGGCCCTATTGAATAATGAATGTTTGAATTTTCTCCAAAAGTAAAGTAGTTGCAAACTCATCCTTTTAGAAACTTGTTTGGGCTGTTGAGAGGAGTAAAAACCCATCACAAATTTCAATCCTGCATGATTCTACCAAGAAATGTGATTCTTTATTCAAAACGCTGGTTTTTGCTGCTGGGCTCTATTGAATAATGAATGTTTTGAATTTTCTCCAAAAGTAAAGTAGTTGCAAACCCATCCTTTTAGAAACTTGTTTGGGCTGTTGAGAGGAGTAAAAAACCATCAAAAATTTCAATCCTGCAAGATTCTACCAAGAAATGTGATTCTTCATTCAAAACGCTGGTTTTTGCTACTGAGCTCTATTGAATAATGAATGTTTTGAATTTTCTCCAAAAGTAAAGTAGTTGCAAACTCATCCTTTTAGAGTCTTGTTTGGGCTCATGAGAGGAGTAGAAAAACATCAAAAATTTCAGTCCTGCACGATTCTACCAAGAAATGTGAGTTTTCATTCAAACCGCTGGTTTTTGATATTTTGGGCCCTGTTGAATAATGAATGTTTTGAATTTTCTCCAAAAGTAAAGTAGTTGCAAACTCATCCGTTTAGAAACTTGCTGGGCTGTTGAGAGGAGTAAAAAACCATCAAAAATTTCAATCCTGCATGATTCTACCAAGAAATGTGATTCTTCATTCAAAACCTGATTTTTGCTATTGGCCTCTATTGAATAATGAAAGTTTTGAATTTTCTCCAAAAGTAAAGTAGTTGCAAACTCATCCTTTTAGAGTCTTGTTTGGGCTCATGAGAGGAGTAGAAAAACATCAAAAATTTCAGTCCTGCACGATTCTACCAAGAAATGTGAGTGTTCATTCAAACCGCTGGTTTTTGATATTTTGGGCCCTATTGAATAATGAATGTTTTGAATTTTCTCCAAAAGTAAAGTAGTTGCAAACTCATCCTTTTAGAAACTTGTTTGGGCTGTTGAGAGGAGTAAAAAACCATCAAAAATTTCAATCCTGCATGATTCTACCAAGAAATGTGATTCTTCATTCAAAACCTGATTTTTGCTATTGGGCCCTATTGAATAATGAATGTTTTGAATTTTCTCCAAAAGTAAAGTAGTTGCAAACTCATCCTTTTAGAAACTTGTTTGGGCTGTTGAGAGGAGTAAAAAACCATCAAAAATTTCAATCCTGCATGATTCTACCAAGAAATGTGATTCTTCATTCTAAACCTGATTTTTGCTATTGGCCTCTATTGAATAATGAATGTTTTGAATTTTCTCCAAAAGTAAAGTAGTTGCAAACTCATCCTTTTAGAGTCTTGTTTGGGCTCATGAGAGGAGTAGAAAACCATCAAAAATTTCAGTCCTGCACGATTCTACCAAGAAATGTGAGTAGTCATTCAAACCGCTGGTTTTTGATATTTTGGGCCCTATTGAATAATGAATGTTTTGAATTTTCTCCAAAAGTAAAGTAGTTGCAAACTCATCCTTTTAGAAACTTGTTTGGGCTGTTGAGAGGAGTAAAAAACCATCACAAATTTCAATCCTGCATGATTCTACCAAGAAATGTGATTCTTCATTCAAAACGCTGGTTTTTGCTACTGGGCTCTATTGAATAATGAATGTTTTGAATTTTCTCCAAAAGTAAAGTAGTTGCAAACTCATCCTTTTAGAAACTTGTTTGGGCTGTTGAGAGGAGTAAAAAACCATCAAAAATTTCAATCCTGCAAGATTCTACCAAGAAATGTGATTCTTCATTCAAAACGCTGGTTTTTGCTACTGAGCTCTATTGAATAATGAATGTTTTGAATTTTCTCCAAAAGTAAAGTAGTTGCAAACTCATCCTTTTAGAGTCTTGTTTGGGCTCATGAGAGGAGTAGAAAAACATCAAAAATTTCAGTCCTGCACGATTCTACCAAGAAATGTGAGTTTTCATTCAAACCGCTGGTTTTTGATATTTTGGGCCCTGTTGAATAATGAATGTTTTGAATTTTCTCCAAAAGTAAAGTAGTTGCAAACTCATCCTTTTAGAAACTTGTTTGGTCTGTTGAGAGGAGTAAAAAACCATCAAAAATTTCAATCCTGCATGATTCTACCAAGAAATGTGATTCTTCATTCAAAACTGATTTTTGCAATTGGCCTCTATTGAATAATGAAAGTTTTGAATTTTCTCCAAAAGTAAAGTAGTTGCAAACTCATCCTTTTAGAGTCTTGTTTTGGCTCATGAGAGGAGTAGAAAAACATCAAAAATTTCAGTCCTGCACGATTCTACCAAGAAATGTGAGTAGTCATTCAAACCGCTGGTTTTTGATATTTTGGGCCCTATTGAATAATGAATGTTTTAAATTTTCTCCAAAAGTAAAGTAGTTGCAAACTCTTCCTTTTAGAGACTAGTTTGGGCTCATGAGAGGAGTAGAAAAACATCAAAAATTTCAGTCCTGCACGATTCTACCAAGAAATGTGAGTGTTCATTCAAACCGCTGGTTTTTGATATTTTGGGCCCTATTGAATAATGAATGTTTTGAATTTTCTCCAAAAGTAAAGTAGTTGCAAACTCATCCTTTTAGAAACTTGTTTGGGCTGTTGAGAGAAGTAAAAAAACCATCAAAAATTTCAATCCTGCATGATTCTACCAAGAAATGTGATTCTTCATTCAAAACACTGATTTTTGCTATTGGGCTATATTGAATAATGAATGTTTTGAATTTTCTCCAAAAGTAAAGTAGTTGCAAACTCATCCTTTTAGAGTCTTGTTTGGGCTCATGAGAGGAGTAGGAAAACATCAAAAATTTCAGTCCTGCACGATTCTACCAAGAAATGTGATTCTTCATTCAAAACCTGATTTTTGCTATTGGGCTCTATTGAATAATGAATGTTTTGAATTTTCTCCAAAAGTAAAGTAGTTGCAAACTCATCCTTTTAGAGTCTTGTTTGGGCTCATGAGAGGAGTAGAAAAACATCAAAAATTTCAGTCCTGCACGATTCTACCAAGAAATGTGAGTATTCATTCAAACCGCTGGTTTTTGATATTTTGGGCCCTATTGAATAATGAATGTTTTGAATTTTCTCCAAAAGTAAAGTAGTTGCAAACTCATCCTTTTAGAAACTTGTTTGGGCTGTTGAGAGGAGTAAAAAACCATCAAAAATTTCAATCCTGCATGATTCTACCAAGAAATGTGATTCTTCATTCAAAACCTGATTTTTGCTATTGGCCTCTATTGAATAATGAATGTTTTGAATTTTCTCCAAAAGTAAAGTAGTTGCAAACTCATCCTTTTAGAGTCTTGTTTGGGCTCATGAGAGGAGTAGAAAACCATCAAAAATTTCAGTCCTGCACGATTCTACCAAGAAATGTGAGTAGTCATTCAAACCGCTGGTTTTTGATATTTTGGGCCCTATTGAATAATGAATGTTTTGAATTTTCTCCAAAAGTAAAGTAGTTGCAAACTCATCCTTTTAGAAACTTGTTTGGGCTGTTGAGAGGAGTAAAAAACCATCACAAATTTCAATCCTGCATGATTCTACCAAGAAATGTGATTCTTCATTCAAAACGCTGGTTTTTGCTACTGGGCTCTATTGAATAATGAATGTTTTGAATTTTCTCCAAAAGTAAAGTAGTTGCAAACTCATCCTTTTAGAAACTTGTTTGGGCTGTTGAGAGGAGTAAAAAACCATCAAAAATTTCAATCCTGCAAGATTCTACCAAGAAATGTGATTCTTCATTCAAAACGCTGGTTTTTGCTACTGAGCTCTATTGAATAATGAATGTTTTGAATTTTCTCCAAAAGTAAAGTAGTTGCAAACTCATCCTTTTAGAGTCTTGTTTGGGCTCATGAGAGGAGTAGAAAAACATCAAAAATTTCAGTCCTGCACGATTCTACCAAGAAATGTGAGTTTTCATTCAAACCGCTGGTTTTTGATATTTTGGGCCCTGTTGAATAATGAATGTTTTGAATTTTCTCCAAAAGTAAAGTAGTTGCAAACTCATCCTTTTAGAAACTTGTTTGGTCTGTTGAGAGGAGTAAAAAACCATCAAAAATTTCAATCCTGCATGATTCTACCAAGAAATGTGATTCTTCATTCAAAACTGATTTTTGCAATTGGCCTCTATTGAATAATGAAAGTTTTGAATTTTCTCCAAAAGTAAAGTAGTTGCAAACTCATCCTTTTAGAGTCTTGTTTTGGCTCATGAGAGGAGTAGAAAAACATCAAAAATTTCAGTCCTGCACGATTCTACCAAGAAATGTGAGTAGTCATTCAAACCGCTGGTTTTTGATATTTTGGGCCCTATTGAATAATGAATGTTTTAAATTTTCTCCAAAAGTAAAGTAGTTGCAAACTCTTCCTTTTAGAGACTAGTTTGGGCTCATGAGAGGAGTTGAAAAACATCAAAAATTTCAGTCCTGCACGATTCTACCAAGAAATGTGAGTGTTCATTCAAACCGCTGGTTTTTGATATTTTGGGCCCTATTGAATAATGAATGTTTTGAATTTTCTCCAAAAGTAAAGTAGTTGCAAACTCATCCTTTTAGAAACTTGTTTGGGCTGTTGAGAGAAGTAAAAAAACCATCAAAAATTTCAATCCTGCATGATTCTACCAAGAAATGTGATTCTTCATTCAAAACGCTGATTTTTGCTATTGGGCTCTATTGAATAATGAATGTTTTGAATTTTCTCCAAAAGTAAAGTAGTTGCAAACTCATCCTTTTAGAAACTTGTTTGGGCTCATGAGAGGAGTAGAAAAACATCAAAAATTTCAGTCCTGCACGATTCTACCAAGAAATGTGAGTATTCATTCAAACCGCTGGTTTTTGATATTTTGGGCCCTACTGAATAATGAATGTTTTGAATTTTCTCCAAAAGTAAAGTAGTTGCAAACTCATCCTTTTAGAAACTTGTTTGGGCTCATGAGAGGAGTAGGAAAACATCAAAAATTTCAGTCCTGCACGATTCTACCAAGAAATGTGAGTATTCATTCAAACCGCTGTTTTTTGTTATTTTGGGCCCTATTGAATAATGAATGTTTTGAATTTTCTCCAAAAGTAAAGTAGTTGCAAACTCATCCTTTTAGAAACTTGTTTGGGCTGTTGAGAGGAGTAAAAAACCATCAAAAATTTCAATCCTGCATGATTCTACCAAGAAATGTGATTCTTCATTCAAAACCTGATTTTTGCTATTGGGCTCTATTGAATAATGAATGTTTTGAATTTTCTCCAAAAGTAAAGTAGTTGCAAACTCATCCTTTTAGAGTCTTGTTTGGGCTCATGAGAGTAGAAAAACATCAAAAATTTCAGTCCTGCACGATTCTACCAAGAAATGTGAGTAGTCATTCAAACCGCTGGTTTTTGATATTTTGGGCCCTATTGAATAATGAATGTTTTGAATTTTCTCCAAAAGTAAAGTAGTTGCAAACTCATCCTTTTAGAGTCTTGTTTGGGCTCATGAGAGGAGTAGAAAAACATCAAAAATTTCAGTCCTGCACGATTCTACCAAGAAATGTGAGTGTTCATTCAAACCGCTGGTTTTTGATATTTTGGGCCCTATTGAATAATGAATGTTTTAAATTTTCTCCAAAAGTAAAGTAGTTGCAAACTCATCCTTTAAGAAACTTGTTTGGGCTGTTGAGAGGAGTAAAAAAACCATCAAAAATTTCAATCCTGCACGATTCTACCAAGAAATGTGATTCTTCATTCAAAACTTGATTTTTGCTATTGGGCTCTTTTGAATAATGAATGTTTTGAATTTTCTCCAAAAGTAAAGTAGTTGCAAACTCATCCTTTTAGAGTCTTGTTTGGGCTCATGAGAGGAGTAGAAAAACATCAAAAATTTCAGTCCTGCACGATACTACCAAGAAATGTGAGTATTCATTCAAACCGCTGGTTTTTGATATTTTGGGCCCTATTGAATAATGAATGTTTTGAATTTTCTCCAAAAGTAAAGTAGTTGCAAACTCATCCTTTTAGAAACTTGTTTGGGCTGTTGAGAGGAGTAAAAAACCATGAAAAATTTCAATCCTGCATGATTCTACCAAGAAATGTGATTCTTCATTCAAAACCTGATTTTTGCTATTGGCCTCTATTGAATAATGAATGTTTTGAATTTTCTCCAAAAGTAAAGTAGTTGCAAACTCATCCTTTTAGAGTCTTGTTTGGGCTCATGAGAGGAGTAGAAAACCATCAAAAATTTCAGTCCTGCACGATTCTACCAAGAAATGTGAGTAGTCATTCAAACCGCTGGTTTTTGATATTTTGGGCCCTATTGAATAATGAATGTTTTGAATTTTCTCCAAAAGTAAAGTAGTTGCAAACTCATCCTTTTAGAAACTTGTTTGGGCTCATGAGAGGAGTAGAAAAACATCAAAAATTTCAGTCCTGCACGATTCTACCAAGAAATGTGAGTATTCATTCAAACCGCTGGTTTTTGATATTTTGGGCCCTACTGAATAATGAATGTTTTGAATTTTCTCCAAAAGTAAAGTAGTTGCAAACTCATCCTTTTAGAAACTTGTTTGGGCTCATGAGAGGAGTAGAAAAACATCAAAAATTTCAGTCCTGCACGATTCTACCAAGAAATGTGAGTATTCATTCAAACCGCTGGTTTTTGATATTTTGGGCCCTACTGAATAATGAATGTTTTGAATTTTCTCCAAAAGTAAAGTAGTTGCAAACTCATCCTTTTAGAAACTTGTTTGGGCTCATGAGAGGAGTAGGAAAACATCAAAAATTTCAGTCCTGCACGATTCTACCAAGAAATGTGAGTATTCATTTAAACCGCTGTTTTTTGTTATTTTGGGCCCTATTGAATAATGAATGTTTTGAATTTTCTCCAAAAGTAAAGTAGTTGCAAACTCATCCTTTTAGAAACTTGTTTGGGCTGTTGAGAGGAGTAAAAAACCATCAAAAATTTCAATCCTGCATGATTCTACCAAGAAATGTGATTCTTCATTCAAAACCTGATTTTTGCTATTGGGCTCTATTGAATAATGAATGTTTTGAATTTTCTCCAAAAGTAAAGTAGTTGCAAACTCATCCTTTTAGAGTCTTGTTTGGGCTCATGAGAGTAGAAAAACATCAAAAATTTCAGTCCTGCACGATTCTACCAAGAAATGTGAGTAGTCATTCAAACCGCTGGTTTTTGATATTTTGGGCCCTATTGAATAATGAATGTTTTGAATTTTCTCCAAAAGTAAAGTAGTTGCAAACTCATCCTTTTAGAGTCTTGTTTGGGCTCATGAGAGGAGTAGAAAAACATCAAAAATTTCAGTCCTGCACGATTCTACCAAGAAATGTGAGTGTTCATTCAAACCGCTGGTTTTTGATATTTTGGGCCCTATTGAATAATGAATGTTTTAAATTTTCTCCAAAAGTAAAGTAGTTGCAAACTCATCCTTTAAGAAACTTGTTTGGGCTGTTGAGAGGAGTAAAAAAACCATCAAAAATTTCAATCCTGCATGATTCTACCAAGAAATGTGATTCTTCATTCAAAACTTGATTTTTGCTATTGGGCTCTTTTGAATAATGAATGTTTTGAATTTTCTCCAAAAGTAAAGTAGTTGCAAACTCATCCTTTTAGAGTCTTGTTTGGGCTCATGAGAGGAGTAGAAAAACATCAAAAATTTCAGTCCTGCACGATACTACCAAGAAATGTGAGTATTCATTCAAACCGCTGGTTTTTGATATTTTGGGCCCTATTGAATAATGAATGTTTTGAATTTTCTCCAAAAGTAAAGTAGTTGCAAACTCATCCTTTTAGAAACTTGTTTGGGCTGTTGAGAGGAGTAAAAAACCATCAAAAATTTCAATCCTGCATGATTCTACCAAGAAATGTGATTCTTCATTCAAAACCTGATTTTTGCTATTGGCCTCTATTGAATAATGAATGTTTTGAATTTTCTCCAAAAGTAAAGTAGTTGCAAACTCATCCTTTTAGAGTCTTGTTTGGGCTCATGAGAGGAGTAGAAAACCATCAAAAATTTCAGTCCTGCACGATTCTACCAAGAAATGTGAGTAGTCATTCAAACCGCTGGTTTTTGATATTTTGGGCCCTATTGAATAATGAATGTTTTGAATTTTCTCCAAAAGTAAAGTAGTTGCAAACTCATCCTTTTAGAAACTTGTTTGGGCTGTTGAGAGGAGTAAAAAACCATCAAAAATTTCAATCCTGCAAGATTCTACCAAGAAATGTGATTCTTCATTCAAAACGCTGGTTTTTGCTACTGAGCTCTATTGAATAATGAATGTTTTGAATTTTCTCCAAAAGTAAAGTAGTTGCAAACTCATCCTTTTAGAGTCTTGTTTGGGCTCATGAGAGGAGTAGAAAAACATCAAAAATTTCAGTCCTGCATGATTCTACCAAGAAATGTGAGTATTCATTCAAACCGCTGGTTTTTGATATTTTGGGCCCTATTGAATAATGAATGTTTTGAATTTTCTCCAAAAGTAAAGTAGTTGCAAACTCATCCTTTTAGAAACTTGTTTGGGCTGTTGAGAGGAGTAAAAAACCATCAAAAATTTCAATCCTGCATGATTCTACCAAGAAATGTGATTCTTCATTCAAAACCTGATTTTTGCTATTGGGCTCTATTGAATAATGAATGTTTTGAATTTTCTACAAAAGTAAAGTAGTTGCAAACTCATCCTTTTAGAGTCTTGTTTGGGCTCATGAGAGGAGTAGAAAAACATCAAAAATTTCAGTCCTGCACGATTCTACCAAGAAATGTGAGTAGTCATTCAAACCGCTGGTTTTTGATATTTTTGGCCCTATTGAATAATGAATGTTTGAATTTTCTCCAAAAGTAAAGTAGTTGCAAACTCATCCTTTTAGAAACTTGTTTGGGCTGTTGAGAGGAGTAAAAACCCATCACAAATTTCAATCCTGCATGATTCTACCAAGAAATGTGATTCTTTATTCAAAACGCTGGTTTTTGCTGCTGGGCTCTATTGAATAATGAATGTTTTGAATTTTCTCCAAAAGTAAAGTAGTTGCAAACCCATCCTTTTAGAAACTTGTTTGGGCTGTTGAGAGGAGTAAAAAACCATCAAAAATTTCAATCCTGCAAGATTCTACCAAGAAATGTGATTCTTCATTCAAAACGCTGGTTTTTGCTACTGAGCTCTATTGAATAATGAATGTTTTGAATTTTCTCCAAAAGTAAAGTAGTTGCAAACTCATCCTTTTAGAGTCTTGTTTGGGCTCATGAGAGGAGTAGAAAAACATCAAAAATTTCAGTCCTGCACGATTCTACCAAGAAATGTGAGTTTTCATTCAAACCGCTGGTTTTTGATATTTTGGGCCCTGTTGAATAATGAATGTTTTGAATTTTCTCCAAAAGTAAAGTAGTTGCAAACTCATCCGTTTAGAAACTTGCTGGGCTGTTGAGAGGAGTAAAAAACCATCAAAAATTTCAATCCTGCATGATTCTACCAAGAAATGTGATTCTTCATTCAAAACCTGATTTTTGCTATTGGCCTCTATTGAATAATGAAAGTTTTGAATTTTCTCCAAAAGTAAAGTAGTTGCAAACTCATCCTTTTAGAGTCTTGTTTGGGCTCATGAGAGGAGTAGAAAAACATCAAAAATTTCAGTCCTGCACGATTCTACCAAGAAATGTGAGTGTTCATTCAAACCGCTGGTTTTTGATATTTTGGGCCCTATTGAATAATGAATGTTTTGAATTTTCTCCAAAAGTAAAGTAGTTGCAAACTCATCCTTTTAGAAACTTGTTTGGGCTGTTGAGAGGAGTAAAAAACCATCAAAAATTTCAATCCTGCATGATTCTACCAAGAAATGTGATTCTTCATTCAAAACCTGATTTTTGCTATTGGGCCCTATTGAATAATGAATGTTTTGAATTTTCTCCAAAAGTAAAGTAGTTGCAAACTCATCCTTTTAGAAACTTGTTTGGGCTGTTGAGAGGAGTAAAAAACCATCAAAAATTTCAATCCTGCATGATTCTACCAAGAAATGTGATTCTTCATTCTAAACCTGATTTTTGCTATTGGCCTCTATTGAATAATGAATGTTTTGAATTTTCTCCAAAAGTAAAGTAGTTGCAAACTCATCCTTTTAGAGTCTTGTTTGGGCTCATGAGAGGAGTAGAAAACCATCAAAAATTTCAGTCCTGCACGATTCTACCAAGAAATGTGAGTAGTCATTCAAACCGCTGGTTTTTGATATTTTGGGCCCTATTGAATAATGAATGTTTTGAATTTTCTCCAAAAGTAAAGTAGTTGCAAACTCATCCTTTTAGAAACTTGTTTGGGCTGTTGAGAGGAGTAAAAAACCATCACAAATTTCAATCCTGCATGATTCTACCAAGAAATGTGATTCTTCATTCAAAACGCTGGTTTTTGCTACTGGGCTCTATTGAATAATGAATGTTTTGAATTTTCTCCAAAAGTAAAGTAGTTGCAAACTCATCCTTTTAGAAACTTGTTTGGGCTGTTGAGAGGAGTAAAAAACCATCAAAAATTTCAATCCTGCAAGATTCTACCAAGAAATGTGATTCTTCATTCAAAACGCTGGTTTTTGCTACTGAGCTCTATTGAATAATGAATGTTTTGAATTTTCTCCAAAAGTAAAGTAGTTGCAAACTCATCCTTTTAGAGTCTTGTTTGGGCTCATGAGAGGAGTAGAAAAACATCAAAAATTTCAGTCCTGCACGATTCTACCAAGAAATGTGAGTTTTCATTCAAACCGCTGGTTTTTGATATTTTGGGCCCTGTTGAATAATGAATGTTTTGAATTTTCTCCAAAAGTAAAGTAGTTGCAAACTCATCCTTTTAGAAACTTGTTTGGTCTGTTGAGAGGAGTAAAAAACCATCAAAAATTTCAATCCTGCATGATTCTACCAAGAAATGTGATTCTTCATTCAAAACTGATTTTTGCAATTGGCCTCTATTGAATAATGAAAGTTTTGAATTTTCTCCAAAAGTAAAGTAGTTGCAAACTCATCCTTTTAGTGTCTTGTTTTGGCTCATGAGAGGAGTAGAAAAACATCAAAAATTTCAGTCCTGCACGATTCTACCAAGAAATGTGAGTAGTCATTCAAACCGCTGGTTTTTGATATTTTGGGCCCTATTGAATAATGAATGTTTTAAATTTTCTCCAAAAGTAAAGTAGTTGCAAACTCTTCCTTTTAGAGACTAGTTTGGGCTCATGAGAGGAGTAGAAAAACATCAAAAATTTCAGTCCTGCACGATTCTACCAAGAAATGTGAGTGTTCATTCAAACCGCTGGTTTTTGATATTTTGGGCCCTATTGAATAATGAATGTTTTGAATTTTCTCCAAAAGTAAAGTAGTTGCAAACTCATCCTTTTAGAAACTTGTTTGGGCTGTTGAGAGAAGTAAAAAAACCATCAAAAATTTCAATCCTGCATGATTCTACCAAGAAATGTGATTCTTCATTCAAAACGCTGATTTTTGCTATTGGGCTATATTGAATAATGAATGTTTTGAATTTTCTCCAAAAGTAAAGTAGTTGCAAACTCATCCTTTTAGAGTCTTGTTTGGGCTCATGAGAGGAGTAGGAAAACATCAAAAATTTCAGTCCTGCACGATTCTACCAAGAAATGTGAGTATTCATTCAAACCGCTGTTTTTTGTTATTTTGGGCCCTATTGAATAATGAATGTTTTGAATTTTCTCCAAAAGTAAAGTAGTTGCAAACTCATCCTTTTAGAAACTTGTTTGGGCTGTTGAGAGGAGTAAAAAACCATCAAAAATTTCAATCCTGCATGATTCTACCAAGAAATGTGATTCTTCATTCAAAACCTGATTTTTGCTATTGGGCTCTATTGAATAATGAATGTTTTGAATTTTCTCCAAAAGTAAAGTAGTTGCAAACTCATCCTTTTAGAGTCTTGTTTGGGCTCATGAGAGTAGAAAAACATCAAAAATTTCAGTCCTGCACGATTCTACCAAGAAATGTGAGTAGTCATTCAAACCGCTGGTTTTTGATATTTTGGGCCCTATTGAATAATGAATGTTTTGAATTTTCTCCAAAAGTAAAGTAGTTGCAAACTCATCCTTTTAGAGTCTTGTTTGGGCTCATGAGAGGAGTAGAAAAACATCAAAAATTTCAGTCCTGCACGATTCTACCAAGAAATGTGAGTGTTCATTCAAACCGCTGGTTTTTGATATTTTGGGCCCTATTGAATAATGAATGTTTTAAATTTTCTCCAAAAGTAAAGTAGTTGCAAACTCATCCTTTAAGAAACTTGTTTGGGCTGTTGAGAGGAGTAAAAAAACCATCAAAAATTTCAATCCTGCATGATTCTACCAAGAAATGTGATTCTTCATTCAAAACTTGATTTTTGCTATTGGGCTCTTTTGAATAATGAATGTTTTGAATTTTCTCCAAAAGTAAAGTAGTTGCAAACTCATCCTTTTAGAGTCTTGTTTGGGCTCATGAGAGGAGTAGAAAAACATCAAAAATTTCAGTCCTGCACGATACTACCAAGAAATGTGAGTATTCATTCAAACCGCTGGTTTTTGATATTTTGGGCCCTATTGAATAATGAATGTTTTGAATTTTCTCCAAAAGTAAAGTAGTTGCAAACTCATCCTTTTAGAAACTTGTTTGGGCTGTTGAGAGGAGTAAAAAACCATCAAAAATTTCAATCCTGCATGATTCTACCAAGAAATGTGATTCTTCATTCAAAACCTGATTTTTGCTATTGGCCTCTATTGAATAATGAATGTTTTGAATTTTCTCCAAAAGTAAAGTAGTTGCAAACTCATCCTTTTAGAGTCTTGTTTGGGCTCATGAGAGGAGTAGAAAACCATCAAAAATTTCAGTCCTGCACGATTCTACCAAGAAATGTGAGTAGTCATTCAAACCGCTGGTTTTTGATATTTTGGGCCCTATTGAATAATGAATGTTTTGAATTTTCTCCAAAAGTAAAGTAGTTGCAAACTCATCCTTTTAGAAACTTGTTTGGGCTGTTGAGAGGAGTAAAAAACCATCAAAAATTTCAATCCTGCAAGATTCTACCAAGAAATGTGATTCTTCATTCAAAACGCTGGTTTTTGCTACTGAGCTCTATTGAATAATGAATGTTTTGAATTTTCTCCAAAAGTAAAGTAGTTGCAAACTCATCCTTTTAGAGTCTTGTTTGGGCTCATGAGAGGAGTAGAAAAACATCAAAAATTTCAGTCCTGCATGATTCTACCAAGAAATGTGAGTATTCATTCAAACCGCTGGTTTTTGATATTTTGGGCCCTATTGAATAATGAATGTTTTGAATTTTCTCCAAAAGTAAAGTAGTTGCAAACTCATCCTTTTAGAAACTTGTTTGGGCTGTTGAGAGGAGTAAAAAACCATCAAAAATTTCAATCCTGCATGATTCTACCAAGAAATGTGATTCTTCATTCAAAACCTGATTTTTGCTATTGGGCTCTATTGAATAATGAATGTTTTGAATTTTCTACAAAAGTAAAGTAGTTGCAAACTCATCCTTTTAGAGTCTTGTTTGGGCTCATGAGAGGAGTAGAAAAACATCAAAAATTTCAGTCCTGCACGATTCTACCAAGAAATGTGAGTAGTCATTCAAACCGCTGGTTTTTGATATTTTTGGCCCTATTGAATAATGAATGTTTGAATTTTCTCCAAAAGTAAAGTAGTTGCAAACTCATCCTTTTAGAAACTTGTTTGGGCTGTTGAGAGGAGTAAAAACCCATCACAAATTTCAATCCTGCATGATTCTACCAAGAAATGTGATTCTTTATTCAAAACGCTGGTTTTTGCTGCTGGGCTCTATTGAATAATGAATGTTTTGAATTTTCTCCAAAAGTAAAGTAGTTGCAAACCCATCCTTTTAGAAACTTGTTTGGGCTGTTGAGAGGAGTAAAAAACCATCAAAAATTTCAATCCTGCAAGATTCTACCAAGAAATGTGATTCTTCATTCAAAACGCTGGTTTTTGCTACTGAGCTCTATTGAATAATGAATGTTTTGAATTTTCTCCAAAAGTAAAGTAGTTGCAAACTCATCCTTTTAGAGTCTTGTTTGGGCTCATGAGAGGAGTAGAAAAACATCAAAAATTTCAGTCCTGCACGATTCTACCAAGAAATGTGAGTTTTCATTCAAACCGCTGGTTTTTGATATTTTGGGCCCTGTTGAATAATGAATGTTTTGAATTTTCTCCAAAAGTAAAGTAGTTGCAAACTCATCCGTTTAGAAACTTGCTGGGCTGTTGAGAGGAGTAAAAAACCATCAAAAATTTCAATCCTGCATGATTCTACCAAGAAATGTGATTCTTCATTCAAAACCTGATTTTTGCTATTGGCCTCTATTGAATAATGAAAGTTTTGAATTTTCTCCAAAAGTAAAGTAGTTGCAAACTCATCCTTTTAGAGTCTTGTTTGGGCTCATGAGAGGAGTAGAAAAACATCAAAAATTTCAGTCCTGCACGATTCTACCAAGAAATGTGAGTGTTCATTCAAACCGCTGGTTTTTGATATTTTGGGCCCTATTGAATAATGAATGTTTTGAATTTTCTCCAAAAGTAAAGTAGTTGCAAACTCATCCTTTTAGAAACTTGTTTGGGCTGTTGAGAGGAGTAAAAAACCATCAAAAATTTCAATCCTGCATGATTCTACCAAGAAATGTGATTCTTCATTCAAAACCTGATTTTTGCTATTGGGCCCTATTGAATAATGAATGTTTTGAATTTTCTCCAAAAGTAAAGTAGTTGCAAACTCATCCTTTTAGAAACTTGTTTGGGCTGTTGAGAGGAGTAAAAAACCATCAAAAATTTCAATCCTGCATGATTCTACCAAGAAATGTGATTCTTCATTCTAAACCTGATTTTTGCTATTGGCCTCTATTGAATAATGAATGTTTTGAA
Source organism: Dendrobates tinctorius (assembly GCF_039654945.1). NCBI lineage: Eukaryota > Metazoa > Chordata > Amphibia > Anura > Dendrobatidae > Dendrobates > Dendrobates tinctorius. The sequence continues at coordinate 10,511,977 of NW_027361701.1, read as the reverse complement.
TTTTCTCCAAAAGTAAAGTAGTTGCAAACTCATCCTTTTAGAGTCTTGTTTGGGCTCATGAGAGGAGTAGAAAACCATCAAAAATTTCAGTCCTGCACGATTCTACCAAGAAATGTGAGTAGTCATTCAAACCGCTGGTTTTTGATATTTTGGGCCCTATTGAATAATGAATGTTTTGAATTTTCTCCAAAAGTAAAGTAGTTGCAAACTCATCCTTTTAGAAACTTGTTTGGGCTGTTGAGAGGAGTAAAAAACCATCACAAATTTCAATCCTGCATGATTCTACCAAGAAATGTGATTCTTCATTCAAAACGCTGGTTTTTGCTACTGGGCTCTATTGAATAATGAATGTTTTGAATTTTCTCCAAAAGTAAAGTAGTTGCAAACTCATCCTTTTAGAAACTTGTTTGGGCTGTTGAGAGGAGTAAAAAACCATCAAAAATTTCAATCCTGCAAGATTCTACCAAGAAATGTGATTCTTCATTCAAAACGCTGGTTTTTGCTACTGAGCTCTATTGAATAATGAATGTTTTGAATTTTCTCCAAAAGTAAAGTAGTTGCAAACTCATCCTTTTAGAGTCTTGTTTGGGCTCATGAGAGGAGTAGAAAAACATCAAAAATTTCAGTCCTGCACGATTCTACCAAGAAATGTGAGTTTTCATTCAAACCGCTGGTTTTTGATATTTTGGGCCCTGTTGAATAATGAATGTTTTGAATTTTCTCCAAAAGTAAAGTAGTTGCAAACTCATCCTTTTAGAAACTTGTTTGGTCTGTTGAGAGGAGTAAAAAACCATCAAAAATTTCAATCCTGCATGATTCTACCAAGAAATGTGATTCTTCATTCAAAACTGATTTTTGCAATTGGCCTCTATTGAATAATGAAAGTTTTGAATTTTCTCCAAAAGTAAAGTAGTTGCAAACTCATCCTTTTAGTGTCTTGTTTTGGCTCATGAGAGGAGTAGAAAAACATCAAAAATTTCAGTCCTGCACGATTCTACCAAGAAATGTGAGTAGTCATTCAAACCGCTGGTTTTTGATATTTTGGGCCCTATTGAATAATGAATGTTTTAAATTTTCTCCAAAAGTAAAGTAGTTGCAAACTCTTCCTTTTAGAGACTAGTTTGGGCTCATGAGAGGAGTAGAAAAACATCAAAAATTTCAGTCCTGCACGATTCTACCAAGAAATGTGAGTGTTCATTCAAACCGCTGGTTTTTGATATTTTGGGCCCTATTGAATAATGAATGTTTTGAATTTTCTCCAAAAGTAAAGTAGTTGCAAACTCATCCTTTTAGAAACTTGTTTGGGCTGTTGAGAGAAGTAAAAAAACCATCAAAAATTTCAATCCTGCATGATTCTACCAAGAAATGTGATTCTTCATTCAAAACGCTGATTTTTGCTATTGGGCTATATTGAATAATGAATGTTTTGAATTTTCTCCAAAAGTAAAGTAGTTGCAAACTCATCCTTTTAGAGTCTTGTTTGGGCTCATGAGAGGAGTAGGAAAACATCAAAAATTTCAGTCCTGCACGATTCTACCAAGAAATGTGAGTATTCATTCAAACCGCTGTTTTTTGTTATTTTGGGCCCTATTGAATAATGAATGTTTTGAATTTTCTCCAAAAGTAAAGTAGTTGCAAACTCATCCTTTTAGAAACTTGTTTGGGCTGTTGAGAGGAGTAAAAAACCATCAAAAATTTCAATCCTGCATGATTCTACCAAGAAATGTGATTCTTCATTCAAAACCTGATTTTTGCTATTGGGCTCTATTGAATAATGAATGTTTTGAATTTTCTCCAAAAGTAAAGTAGTTGCAAACTCATCCTTTTAGAGTCTTGTTTGGGCTCATGAGAGTAGAAAAACATCAAAAATTTCAGTCCTGCACGATTCTACCAAGAAATGTGAGTAGTCATTCAAACCGCTGGTTTTTGATATTTTGGGCCCTATTGAATAATGAATGTTTTGAATTTTCTCCAAAAGTAAAGTAGTTGCAAACTCATCCTTTTAGAGTCTTGTTTGGGCTCATGAGAGGAGTAGAAAAACATCAAAAATTTCAGTCCTGCACGATTCTACCAAGAAATGTGAGTGTTCATTCAAACCGCTGGTTTTTGATATTTTGGGCCCTATTGAATAATGAATGTTTTAAATTTTCTCCAAAAGTAAAGTAGTTGCAAACTCATCCTTTAAGAAACTTGTTTGGGCTGTTGAGAGGAGTAAAAAAACCATCAAAAATTTCAATCCTGCATGATTCTACCAAGAAATGTGATTCTTCATTCAAAACTTGATTTTTGCTATTGGGCTCTTTTGAATAATGAATGTTTTGAATTTTCTCCAAAAGTAAAGTAGTTGCAAACTCATCCTTTTAGAGTCTTGTTTGGGCTCATGAGAGGAGTAGAAAAACATCAAAAATTTCAGTCCTGCACGATACTACCAAGAAATGTGAGTATTCATTCAAACCGCTGGTTTTTGATATTTTGGGCCCTATTGAATAATGAATGTTTTGAATTTTCTCCAAAAGTAAAGTAGTTGCAAACTCATCCTTTTAGAAACTTGTTTGGGCTGTTGAGAGGAGTAAAAAACCATCAAAAATTTCAATCCTGCATGATTCTACCAAGAAATGTGATTCTTCATTCAAAACCTGATTTTTGCTATTGGCCTCTATTGAATAATGAATGTTTTGAATTTTCTCCAAAAGTAAAGTAGTTGCAAACTCATCCTTTTAGAGTCTTGTTTGGGCTCATGAGAGGAGTAGAAAACCATCAAAAATTTCAGTCCTGCACGATTCTACCAAGAAATGTGAGTAGTCATTCAAACCGCTGGTTTTTGATATTTTGGGCCCTATTGAATAATGAATGTTTTGAATTTTCTCCAAAAGTAAAGTAGTTGCAAACTCATCCTTTTAGAAACTTGTTTGGGCTGTTGAGAGAAGTAAAAAAACCATCAAAAATTTCAATCCTGCATGATTCTACCAAGAAATGTGATTCTTCATTCAAAACGCTGATTTTTGCTATTGGGTTATATTGAATAATGAATGTTTTGAATTTTCTCCAAAAGTAAAGTAGTTGCAAACTCATCCTTTTAGAAACTTGTTTGGGCTCATGAGAGGAGTAGAAAAACATCAAAAATTTCAGTCCTGCACGATTCTACCAAGAAATGTGAGTATTCATTCAAACCGCTGGTTTTTGATATTTTGGGCCCTACTGAATAATGAATGTTTTGAATTTTCTCCAAAAGTAAAGTAGTTGCAAACTCATCCTTTTAGAAACTTGTTTGGGCTGTTGAGAGGAGTAAAAAACCATCAAAAATTTCAATCCTGCATGATTCTACCAAGAAATGTGATTCTTCATTCAAAACCTGATTTTTGCAACTGGGCTCTATTGAATAATGAATGTTTTGAATTTTCTCCAAAAGTAAAGTAGTTGCAAACTCATCCTTTTAGAGTCTTGTTTGGGCTCATGAGAGGAGTAGGAAAACATCAAAAATTTCAGTCCTGCACGATTCTACCAAGAAATGTGAGTATTCATTCAAACCGCTGTTTTTTGTTATTTTGGGCCCTATTGAATAATGAATGTTTTGAATTTTCTCCAAAAGTAAAGTAGTTGCAAACTCATCCTTTTAGAAACTTGTTTGGGCTGTTGAGAGGAGTAAAAAACCATCAAAAATTTCAATCCTGCATGATTCTACCAAGAAATGTGATTCTTCATTCAAAACCTGATTTTTGCTATTGGGCTCTATTGAATAATGAATGTTTTGAATTTTCTCCAAAAGTAAAGTAGTTGCAAACTCATCCTTTTAGAGTCTTGTTTGGGCTCATGAGAGTAGAAAAACATCAAAAATTTCAGTCCTGCACGATTCTACCAAGAAATGTGAGTAGTCATTCAAACCGCTGGTTTTTGATATTTTGGGCCCTATTGAATAATGAATGTTTTGAATTTTCTCCAAAAGTAAAGTAGTTGCAAACTCATCCTTTTAGAGTCTTGTTTGGGCTCATGAGAGGAGTAGAAAAACATCAAAAATTTCAGTCCTGCACGATTCTACCAAGAAATGTGAGTGTTCATTCAAACCGCTGGTTTTTGATATTTTGGGCCCTATTGAATAATGAATGTTTTAAATTTTCTCCAAAAGTAAAGTAGTTGCAAACTCATCCTTTAAGAAACTTGTTTGGGCTGTTGAGAGGAGTAAAAAAACCATCAAAAATTTCAATCCTGCATGATTCTACCAAGAAATGTGATTCTTCATTCAAAACTTGATTTTTGCTATTGGGCTCTTTTGAATAATGAATGTTTTGAATTTTCTCCAAAAGTAAAGTAGTTGCAAACTCATCCTTTTAGAGTCTTGTTTGGGCTCATGAGAGGAGTAGAAAAACATCAAAAATTTCAGTCCTGCACGATACTACCAAGAAATGTGAGTATTCATTCAAACCGCTGGTTTTTGATATTTTGGGCCCTATTGAATAATGAATGTTTTGAATTTTCTCCAAAAGTAAAGTAGTTGCAAACTCATCCTTTTAGAAACTTGTTTGGGCTGTTGAGAGGAGTAAAAAACCATCAAAAATTTCAATCCTGCATGATTCTACCAAGAAATGTGATTCTTCATTCAAAACCTGATTTTTGCTATTGGCCTCTATTGAATAATGAATGTTTTGAATTTTCTCCAAAAGTAAAGTAGTTGCAAACTCATCCTTTTAGAGTCTTGTTTGGGCTCATGAGAGGAGTAGAAAACCATCAAAAATTTCAGTCCTGCACGATTCTACCAAGAAATGTGAGTAGTCATTCAAACCGCTGGTTTTTGATATTTTGGGCCCTATTGAATAATGAATGTTTTGAATTTTCTCCAAAAGTAAAGTAGTTGCAAACTCATCCTTTTAGAAACTTGTTTGGGCTGTTGAGAGGAGTAAAAAACCATCAAAAATTTCAATCCTGCAAGATTCTACCAAGAAATGTGATTCTTCATTCAAAATGCTGGTTTTTGCTACTGAGCTCTATTGAATAATGAATGTTTTGAATTTTCTCCAAAAGTAAAGTAGTTGCAAACTCATCCTTTTAGAGTCTTGTTTGGGCTCATGAGAGGAGTAGAAAAACATCAAAAATTTCAGTCCTGCATGATTCTACCAAGAAATGTGAGTATTCATTCAAACCGCTGGTTTTTGATATTTTGGGCCCTATTGAATAATGAATGTTTTGAATTTTCTCCAAAAGTAAAGTAGTTGCAAACTCATCCTTTTAGAAACTTGTTTGGGCTGTTGAGAGGAGTAAAAAACCATCAAAAATTTCAATCCTGCATGATTCTACCAAGAAATGTGATTCTTCATTCAAAACCTGATTTTTGCTATTGGGCTCTATTGAATAATGAATGTTTTGAATTTTCTACAAAAGTAAAGTAGTTGCAAACTCATCCTTTTAGAGTCTTGTTTGGGCTCATGAGAGGAGTAGAAAAACATCAAAAATTTCAGTCCTGCACGATTCTACCAAGAAATGTGAGTAGTCATTCAAACCGCTGGTTTTTGATATTTTTGGCCCTATTGAATAATGAATGTTTGAATTTTCTCCAAAAGTAAAGTAGTTGCAAACTCATCCTTTTAGAAACTTGTTTGGGCTGTTGAGAGGAGTAAAAACCCATCACAAATTTCAATCCTGCATGATTCTACCAAGAAATGTGATTCTTTATTCAAAACGCTGGTTTTTGCTACTGGGATCTATTGAATAATGAATGTTTTGAATTTTCTCCAAAAGTAAAGTAGTTGCAAACCCATCCTTTTAAAAACTTGTTTGGGCTGTTGAGAGGAGTAAAAAACCATCAAAAATTTCAATCCTGCAAGATTCTACCAAGAAATGTGATTCTTCATTCAAAACGCTGGTTTTTGCTACTGAGCTCTATTGAATAATGAATGTTTTGAATTTTCTCCAAAAGTAAAGTAGTTGCAAACTCATCCTTTTAGAGTCTTGTTTGGGCTCATGAGAGGAGTAGAAAAACATCAAAAATTTCAGTCCTGCACGATTCTACCAAGAAATGTGAGTTTTCATTCAAACCGCTGGTTTTTGATATTTTGGGCCCTGTTGAATAATGAATGTTTTGAATTTTCTCCAAAAGTAAAGTAGTTGCAAACTCATCCGTTTAGAAACTTGTTTGGGCTGTTGAGAGGAGTAAAAAACCATCAAAAATTTCAATCCTGCATGATTCTACCAAGAAATGTGATTCTTCATTCAAAACCTGATTTTTGCTATTGGCCTCTATTGAATAATGAAAGTTTTGAATTTTCTCCAAAAGTAAAGTAGTTGCAAACTCATCCTTTTAGAGTCTTGTTTGGGCTCATGAGAGGAGTAGAAAAACATCAAAAATTTCAGTCCTGCACGATTCTACCAAGAAATGTGAGTAGTCATTCAAACCGCTGGTTTTTGATATTTTGGGCCCTATTGAATAATGAATGTTTTGAATTTTCTCCAAAAGTAAAGTAGTTGCAAACTCATCCTTTTAGAGTCTTGTTTGGGCTCATGAGAGGAGTAGAAAAACATCAAAAATTTCAGTCCTGCACGATTCTACCAAGAAATGTGAGTGTTCATTCAAACCGCTGGTTTTTGATATTTTGGGCCCTATTGAATAATGAATGTTTTGAATTTTCTCCAAAAGTAAAGTAGTTGCAAACTCATCCTTTTAGAAACTTGTTTGGGCTGTTGAGAGGAGTAAAAAACCATCAAAAATTTCAATCCTGCATGATTCTACCAAGAAATGTGATTCTTCATTCAAAACCTGATTTTTGCTATTGGGCTCTATTGAATAATGAATGTTTTGAATTTTCTCCAAAAGTAAAGTAGTTGCAAACTCATCCTTTTAGAAACTTGTTTGGGCTGTTGAGAGGAGTAAAAAACCATCAAAAATTTCAATCCTGCATGATTCTACCAAGAAATGTGATTCTTCATTCAAAACCTGATTTTTGCTATTGGCCTCTATTGAATAATGAATGTTTTGAATTTTCTCCAAAAGTAAAGTAGTTGCAAACTCATCCTTTTAGAGTCTTGTTTGGGCTCATGAGAGGAGTAGAAAACCATCAAAAATTTCAGTCCTGCACGATTCTACCAAGAAATGTGAGTAGTCGTTCAAACCGCTGGTTTTTGATATTTTGGGCCCTATTGAATAATGAATGTTTTGAATTTTCTCCAAAAGTAAAGTAGTTGCAAACTCATCCTTTTAGAAACTTGTTTGGGCTGTTGAGCGGAGTAAAAAACCATCACAAATTTCAATCCTGCATGATTCTACCAAGAAATGTGATTCTTCATTCAAAACGCTGGTTTTTGCTACTGGGCTCTATTGAATAATGAATGTTTTGAATTTTCTCCAAAAGTAAAGTAGTTGCAAACTCATCCTTTTAGAAACTTGTTTGGGCTGTTGAGAGGAGTAAAAAACCATCAAAAATTTCAATCCTGCAAGATTCTACCAAGAAATGTGATTCTTCATTCAAAACGCTGGTTTTTGCTACTGAGCTCTATTGAATAATGAATGTTTTGAATTTTCTCCAAAAGTAAAGTAGTTGCAAACTCATCCTTTTAGAGTCTTGTTTGGGCTCATGAGAGGAGTAGAAAAACATCAAAAATTTCAGTCCTGCACGATTCTACCAAGAAATGTGAGTTTTCATTCAAACCGCTGGTTTTTGATATTTTGGGCCCTGTTGAATAATGAATGTTTTGAATTTTCTCCAAAAGTAAAGTAGTTGCAAACTCATCCTTTTAGAAACTTGTTTGGTCTGTTGAGAGGAGTAAAAAACCATCAAAAATTTCAATCCTGCATGATTCTACCAAGAAATGTGATTCTTCATTCAAAACCTGATTTTTGCTATTGGGCTCTATTGAATAATGAATGTTTTGAATTTTCTCCAAAAGTAAAGTAGTTGCAAACTCATCCTTTTAGAGTCTTTTTTGGGCTCATGAGAGTAGAAAAACATCAAAAATTTCAGTCCTGCACGATTCTACCAAGAAATGTGAGTAGTCATTCAAACCGCTGGTTTTTGATATTTTGGGCCCTATTGAATAATGAATGTTTTGAATTTTCTCCAAAAGTAAAGTAGTTGCAAACTCATCCTTTTAGAGTCTTGTTTGGGCTCATGAGAGGAGTAGAAAAACATCAAAAATTTCAGTCCTGCACGATTCTACCAAGAAATGTGAGTGTTCATTCAAACCGCTGGTTTTTGATATTTTGGGCCCTATTGAATAATGAATGTTTTAAATTTTCTCCAAAAGTAAAGTAGTTGCAAACTCATCCTTTAAGAAACTTGTTTGGGCTGTTGAGAGGAGTAAAAAAACCATCAAAAATTTCAATCCTGCATGATTCTACCAAGAAATGTGATTCTTCATTCAAAACTTGATTTTTGCTATTGGGCTCTTTTGAATAATGAATGTTTTGAATTTTCTCCAAAAGTAAAGTAGTTGCAAACTCATCCTTTTAGAGTCTTGTTTGGGCTCATGAGAGGAGTAGAAAAACATCAAAAATTTCAGTCCTGCACGATACTACCAAGAAATGTGAGTATTCATTCAAACCGCTGGTTTTTGATATTTTGGGCCCTATTGAATAATGAATGTTTTGAATTTTCTCCAAAAGTAAAGTAGTTGCAAACTCATCCTTTTAGAAACTTGTTTGGGCTGTTGAGAGGAGTAAAAAACCATCAAAAATTTCAATCCTGCATGATTCTACCAAGAAATGTGATTCTTCATTCAAAACCTGATTTTTGCTATTGGCCTCTATTGAATAATGAATGTTTTGAATTTTCTCCAAAAGTAAAGTAGTTGCAAACTCATCCTTTTAGAGTCTTGTTTGGGCTCATGAGAGGAGTAGAAAACCATCAAAAATTTCAGTCCTGCACGATTCTACCAAGAAATGTGAGTAGTCATTCAAACCGCTGGTTTTTGATATTTTGGGCCCTATTGAATAATGAATGTTTTGAATTTTCTCCAAAAGTAAAGTAGTTGCAAACTCATCCTTTTAGAAACTTGTTTGGGCTGTTGAGAGGAGTAAAAAACCATCAAAAATTTCAATCCTGCAAGATTCTACCAAGAAATGTGATTCTTCATTCAAAACGCTGGTTTTTGCTACTGAGCTCTATTGAATAATGAATGTTTTGAATTTTCTCCAAAAGTAAAGTAGTTGCAAACTCATCCTTTTAGAGTCTTGTTTGGGCTCATGAGAGGAGTAGAAAAACATCAAAAATTTCAGTCCTGCATGATTCTACCAAGAAATGTGAGTATTCATTCAAACCGCTGGTTTTTGATATTTTGGGCCCTATTGAATAATGAATGTTTTGAATTTTCTCCAAAAGTAAAGTAGTTGCAAACTCATCCTTTTAGAAACTTGTTTGGGCTGTTGAGAGGAGTAAAAAACCATCAAAAATTTCAATCCTGCATGATTCTACCAAGAAATGTGATTCTTCATTCAAAACCTGATTTTTGCTATTGGGCTCTATTGAATAATGAATGTTTTGAATTTTCTACAAAAGTAAAGTAGTTACAAACTCATCCTTTTAGAGTCTTGTTTGGGCTCATGAGAGGAGTAGAAAAACATCAAAAATTTCAGTCCTGCACGATTCTACCAAGAAATGTGAGTAGTCATTCAAACCGCTGGTTTTTGATATTTTTGGCCCTATTGAATAATGAATGTTTGAATTTTCTCCAAAAGTAAAGTAGTTGCAAACTCATCCTTTTAGAAACTTGTTTGGGCTGTTGAGAGGAGTAAAAACCCATCACAAATTTCAATCCTGCATGATTCTACCAAGAAATGTGATTCTTTATTCAAAACGCTGGTTTTTGCTACTGGGATCTATTGAATAATGAATGTTTTGAATTTTCTCCAAAAGTAAAGTAGTTGCAAACCCATCCTTTTAGAAACTTGTTTGGGCTGTTGAGAGGAGTAAAAAACCATCAAAAATTTCAATCCTGCAAGATTCTACCAAGAAATGTGATTCTTCATTCAAAACGCTGGTTTTTGCTACTGAGCTCTATTGAATAAGGAATGTTTTGAATTTTCTCCAAAAGTAAAGTAGTTGCAAACTCATCCTTTTAGAGTCTTGTTTGGGCTCATGAGAGGAGTAGAAAAACATCAAAAATTTCAGTCCTGCACGATTCTACCAAGAAATGTGAGTTTTCATTCAAACCGCTGGTTTTTGATATTTTGGGCCCTGTTGAATAATGAATGTTTTGAATTTTCTCCAAAAGTAAAGTAGTTGCAAACTCATCCGTTTAGAAACTTGTTTGGGCTGTTGAGAGGAGTAAAAAACCATCAAAAATTTCAATCCTGCATGATTCTACCAAGAAATGTGATTCTTCATTCAAAACCTGATTTTTGCTATTGGCCTCTATTGAATAATGAAAGTTTTGAATTTTCTCCAAAAGTAAAGTAGTTGCAAACTCATCCTTTTAGAGTCTTGTTTGGGCTCATGAGAGGAGTAGAAAAACATCAAAAATTTCAGTCCTGCACGATTCTACCAAGAAATGTGAGTAGTCATTCAAACCGCTGGTTTTTGATATTTTGGGCCCTATTGAATAATGAATGTTTTGAATTTTCTCCAAAAGTAAAGTAGTTGCAAACTCATCCTTTTAGAGTCTTGTTTGGGCTCATGAGAGGAGTAGAAAAACATCAAAAATTTCAGTCCTGCACGATTCTACCAAGAAATGTGAGTGTTCATTCAAACCGCTGGCTTTTGATATTTTGGGCCCTATTGAATAATGAATGTTTTGAATTTTCTCCAAAAGTAAAGTAGTTGCAAACTCATCCTTTTAGAAACTTGTTTGGGCTGTTGAGAGGAGTAAAAAACCATCAAAAATTTCAATCCTGCATGATTCTACCAAGAAATGTGATTCTTCATTCAAAACCTGATTTTTGCTGTTGGGCTCTATTGAATAATGAATGTTTTGAATTTTCTCCAAAAGTAAAGTAGTTGCAAACTCATCCTTTTAGAAACTTGTTTGGGCTGTTGAGAGGAGTAAAAAACCATCAAAAATTTCAATCCTGCATGATTCTACCAAGAAATGTGATTCTTCATTCAAAACCTGATTTTTGCTATTGGCCTCTATTGAATAATGAATGTTTTGAATTTTCTCCAAAAGTAAAGTAGTTGCAAACTCATCCTTTTAGAGTCTTGTTTGGGCTCATGAGAGGAGTAGAAAACCATCAAAAATTTCAGTCCTGCACGATTCTACCAAGAAATGTGAGTAGTCGTTCAAACCGCTGGTTTTTGATATTTTGGGCCCTATTGAATAATGAATGTTTTGAATTTTCTCCAAAAGTAAAGTAGTTGCAAACTCATCCTTTTAGAAACTTGTTTGGGCTGTTGAGCGGAGTAAAAAACCATCACAAATTTCAATCCTGCATGATTCTACCAAGAAATGTGATTCTTCATTCAAAACGCTGGTTTTTGCTACTGGGCTCTATTGAATAATGAATGTTTTGAATTTTCTCCAAAAGTAAAGTAGTTGCAAACTCATCCTTTTAGAAACTTGTTTGGGCTGTTGAGAGGAGTAAAAAACCATCAAAAATTTCAATCCTGCAAGATTCTACCAAGAAATGTGATTCTTCATTCAAAACGCTGGTTTTTGCTACTGAGCTCTATTGAATAATGAATGTTTTGAATTTTCTCCAAAAGTAAAGTAGTTGCAAACTCATCCTTTTAGAGTCTTGTTTGGGCTCATGAGAGGAGTAGAAAAACATCAAAAATTTCAGTCCTGCACGATTCTACCAAGAAATGTGAGTTTTCATTCAAACCGCTGGTTTTTGATATTTTGGGCCCTGTTGAATAATGAATGTTTTGAATTTTCTCCAAAAGTAAAGTAGTTGCAAACTCATCCTTTTAGAAACTTGTTTGGTCTGTTGAGAGGAGTAAAAAACCATCAAAAATTTCAATCCTGCATGATTCTACCAAGAAATGTGATTCTTCATTCAAAACCTGATTTTTGCTATTGGGCTCTATTGAATAATGAATGTTTTGAATTTTCTCCAAAAGTAAAGTAGTTGCAAACTCATCCTTTTAGAGTCTTGTTTGGGCTCATGAGAGTAGAAAAACATCAAAAATTTCAGTCCTGCACGATTCTACCAAGAAATGTGAGTAGTCATTCAAACCGCTGGTTTTTGATATTTTGGGCCCTATTGAATAATGAATGTTTTGAATTTTCTCCAAAAGTAAAGTAGTTGCAAACTCATCCTTTTAGAGTCTTGTTTGGGCTCATGAGAGGAGTAGAAAAACATCAAAAATTTCAGTCCTGCACGATTCTACCAAGAAATGTGAGTGTTCATTCAAACCGCTGGTTTTTGATATTTTGGGCCCTATTGAATAATGAATGTTTTAAATTTTCTCCAAAAGTAAAGTAGTTGCAAACTCATCCTTTAAGAAACTTGTTTGGGCTGTTGAGAGGAGTAAAAAAACCATCAAAAATTTCAATCCTGCATGATTCTACCAAGAAATGTGATTCTTCATTCAAAACCTGATTTTTGCTATTGGCCTCTATTGAATAATGAATGTTTTGAATTTTCTCCAAAAGTAAAGTAGTTGCAAACTCATCCTTTTAGAGTCTTGTTTGGGCTCATGAGAGGAGTAGAAAACCATCAAAAATTTCAGTCCTGCACGATTCTACCAAGAAATGTGAGTAGTCATTCAAACCGCTGGTTTTTGATATTTTGGGCCCTATTGAATAATGAATGTTTTGAATTTTCTCCAAAAGTAAAGTAGTTGCAAACTCATCCTTTTAGAAACTTGTTTGGGCTGTTGAGAGGAGTAAAAAACCATCAAAAATTTCAATCCTGCAAGATTCTACCAAGAAATGTGATTCTTCATTCAAAACGCTGGTTTTTGCTACTGAGCTCTATTGAATAATGAATGTTTTGAATTTTCTCCAAAAGTAAAGTAGTTGCAAACTCATCCTTTTAGAGTCTTGTTTGGGCTCATGAGAGGAGTAGAAAAACATCAAAAATTTCAGTCCTGCATGATTCTACCAAGAAATGTGAGTATTCATTCAAACCGCTGGTTTTTGATATTTTGGGCCCTATTGAATAATGAATGTTTTGAATTTTCTCCAAAAGTAAAGTAGTTGCAAACTCATCCTTTTAGAAACTTGTTTGGGCTGTTGAGAGGAGTAAAAAACCATCAAAAATTTCAATCCTGCATGATTCTACCAAGAAATGTGATTCTTCATTCAAAACCTGATTTTTGCTATTGGGCTCTATTGAATAATGAATGTTTTGAATTTTCTACAAAAGTAAAGTAGTTACAAACTCATCCTTTTAGAGTCTTGTTTGGGCTCATGAGAGGAGTAGAAAAACATCAAAAATTTCAGTCCTGCACGATTCTACCAAGAAATGTGAGTAGTCATTCAAACCGCTGGTTTTTGATATTTTTGGCCCTATTGAATAATGAATGTTTGAATTTTCTCCAAAAGTAAAGTAGTTGCAAACTCATCCTTTTAGAAACTTGTTTGGGCTGTTGAGAGGAGTAAAAACCCATCACAAATTTCAATCCTGCATGATTCTACCAAGAAATGTGATTCTTTATTCAAAACGCTGGTTTTTGCTACTGGGATCTATTGAATAATGAATGTTTTGAATTTTCTCCAAAAGTAAAGTAGTTGCAAACCCATCCTTTTAGAAACTTGTTTGGGCTGTTGAGAGGAGTAAAAAACCATCAAAAATTTCAATCCTGCAAGATTCTACCAAGAAATGTGATTCTTCATTCAAAACGCTGGTTTTTGCTACTGAGCTCTATTGAATAAGGAATGTTTTGAATTTTCTCCAAAAGTAAAGTAGTTGCAAACTCATCCTTTTAGAGTCTTGTTTGGGCTCATGAGAGGAGTAGAAAAACATCAAAAATTTCAGTCCTGCACGATTCTACCAAGAAATGTGAGTTTTCATTCAAACCGCTGGTTTTTGATATTTTGGGCCCTGTTGAATAATGAATGTTTTGAATTTTCTCCAAAAGTAAAGTAGTTGCAAACTCATCCGTTTAGAAACTTGTTTGGGCTGTTGAGAGGAGTAAAAAACCATCAAAAATTTCAATCCTGCATGATTCTACCAAGAAATGTGATTCTTCATTCAAAACCTGATTTTTGCTATTGGCCTCTATTGAATAATGAAAGTTTTGAATTTTCTCCAAAAGTAAAGTAGTTGCAAACTCATCCTTTTAGAGTCTTGTTTGGGCTCATGAGAGGAGTAGAAAAACATCAAAAATTTCAGTCCTGCACGATTCTACCAAGAAATGTGAGTAGTCATTCAAACCGCTGGTTTTTGATATTTTGGGCCCTATTGAATAATGAATGTTTTGAATTTTCTCCAAAAGTAAAGTAGTTGCAAACTCATCCTTTTAGAGTCTTGTTTGGGCTCATGAGAGGAGTAGAAAAACATCAAAAATTTCAGTCCTGCACGATTCTACCAAGAAATGTGAGTGTTCATTCAAACCGCTGGTTTTTGATATTTTGGGCCCTATTGAATAATGAATGTTTTGAATTTTCTCCAAAAGTAAAGTAGTTGCAAACTCATCCTTTTAGAAACTTGTTTGGGCTGTTGAGAGGAGTAAAAAACCATCAAAAATTTCAATCCTGCATGATTCTACCAAGAAATGTGATTCTTCATTCAAAACCTGATTTTTGCTATTGGGCTCTATTGAATAATGAATGTTTTGAATTTTCTCCAAAAGTAAAGTAGTTGCAAACTCATCCTTTTAGAGTCTTGTTTGGGCTCATGAGAGGAGTAGAAAAACATCAAAAATTTCAGTCCTGCACGATTCTACCAAGAAATGTGAGTTTTCATTCAAACCGCTGGTTTTTGATATTTTGGGCCCTGTTGAATAATGAATGTTTTGAATTTTCTCCAAAAGTAAAGTAGTTGCAAACTCATCCTTTTAGAAACTTGTTTGGTCTGTTGAGAGGAGTAAAAAACCATCAAAAATTTCAATCCTGCATGATTCTACCAAGAAATGTGATTCTTCATTCAAAACCTGATTTTTGCTATTGGGCTCTATTGAATAATGAATGTTTTGAATTTTCTCCAAAAGTAAAGTAGTTGCAAACTCATCCTTTTAGAGTCTTGTTTGGGCTCATGAGAGTAGAAAAACATCAAAAATTTCAGTCCTGCACGATTCTACCAAGAAATGTGAGTAGTCATTCAAACCGCTGGTTTTTGATATTTTGGGCCCTATTGAATAATGAATGTTTTGAATTTTCTCCAAAAGTAAAGTAGTTGCAAACTCATCCTTTTAGAGTCTTGTTTGGGCTCATGAGAGGAGTAGAAAAACATCAAAAATTTCAGTCCTGCACGATTCTACCAAGAAATGTGAGTGTTCATTCAAACCGCTGGTTTTTGATATTTTGGGCCCTATTGAATAATGAATGTTTTAAATTTTCTCCAAAAGTAAAGTAGTTGCAAACTCATCCTTTAAGAAACTTGTTTGGGCTGTTGAGAGGAGTAAAAAAACCATCAAAAATTTCAATCCTGCATGATTCTACCAAGAAATGTGATTCTTCATTCAAAACTTGATTTTTGCTATTGGGCTCTTTTGAATAATGAATGTTTTGAATTTTCTCCAAAAGTAAAGTAGTTGCAAACTCATCCTTTTAGAGTCTTGTTTGGGCTCATGAGAGGAGTAGAAAAACATCAAAAATTTCAGTCCTGCACGATACTACCAAGAAATGTGAGTATTCATTCAAACCGCTGGTTTTTGATATTTTGGGCCCTATTGAATAATGAATGTTTTGAATTTTCTCCAAAAGTAAAGTAGTTGCAAACTCATCCTTTTAGAAACTTGTTTGGGCTGTTGAGAGGAGTAAAAAACCATCAAAAATTTCAATCCTGCATGATTCTACCAAGAAATGTGATTCTTCATTCAAAACCTGATTTTTGCTATTGGCCTCTATTGAATAATGAATGTTTTGAATTTTCTCCAAAAGTAAAGTAGTTGCAAACTCATCCTTTTAGAGTCTTGTTTGGGCTCATGAGAGGAGTAGAAAACCATCAAAAATTTCAGTCCTGCACAATTCTACCAAGAAATGTGAGTAGTCATTCAAACCGCTGGTTTTTGATATTTTGGGCCCTATTGAATAATGAATGTTTTGAATTTTCTCCAAAAGTAAAGTAGTTGCAAACTCATCCTTTTAGAAACTTGTTTGGGCTGTTGAGAGGAGTAAAAAACCATCAAAAATTTCAATCCTGCAAGATTCTACCAAGAAATGTGATTCTTCATTCAAAACGCTGGTTTTTGCTACTGAGCTCTATTGAATAATGAATGTTTTGAATTTTCTCCAAAAGTAAAGTAGTTGCAAACTCATCCTTTTAGAGTCTTGTTTGGGCTCATGAGAGGAGTAGAAAAACATCAAAAATTTCAGTCCTGCATGATTCTACCAAGAAATGTGAGTATTCATTCAAACCGCTGGTTTTTGATATTTTGGGCCCTATTGAATAATGAATGTTTTGAATTTTCTCCAAAAGTAAAGTAGTTGCAAACTCATCCTTTTAGAAACTTGTTTGGGCTGTTGAGAGGAGTAAAAAACCATCAAAAATTTCAATCCTGCATGATTCTACCAAGAAATGTGATTCTTCATTCAAAACCTGATTTTTGCTATTGGGATCTATTGAATAATGAATGTTTTGAATTTTCTACAAAAGTAAAGTAGTTACAAACTCATCCTTTTAGAGTCTTGTTTGGGCTCATGAGAGGAGTAGAAAAACATCAAAAATTTCAGTCCTGCACGATTCTACCAAGAAATGTGAGTAGTCATTCAAACCGCTGGTTTTTGATATTTTTGGCCCTATTGAATAATGAATGTTTGAATTTTCTCCAAAAGTAAAGTAGTTGCAAACTCATCCTTTTAGAAACTTGTTTGGGCTGTTGAGAGGAGTAAAAACCCATCACAAATTTCAATCCTGCATGATTCTACCAAGAAATGTGATTCTTTATTCAAAACGCTGGTTTTTGCTACTGGGATCTATTGAATAATGAATGTTTTGAATTTTCTCCAAAAGTAAAGTAGTTGCAAACCCATCCTTTTAGAAACTTGTTTGGGCTGTTGAGAGGAGTAAAAAACCATCAAAAATTTCAATCCTGCAAGATTCTACCAAGAAATGTGATTCTTCATTCAAATCGATGGTTTTTGCTACTGAGCTCTATTGAATAAGGAATGTTTTGAATTTTCTCCAAAAGTAAAGTAGTTGCAAACTCATCCTTTTAGAGTCTTGTTTGGGCTCATGAGAGGAGTAGAAAAACATCAAAAATTTCAGTCCTGCACGATTCTACCAAGAAATGTGAGTTTTCATTCAAACCGCTGGTTTTTGATATTTTGGGCCCTGTTGAATAATGAATGTTTTGAATTTTCTCCAAAAGTAAAGTAGTTGCAAACTCATCCGTTTAGAAACTTGTTTGGGCTGTTGAGAGGAGTAAAAAACCATCAAAAATTTCAATCCTGCAAGATTCTACCAAGAAATGTGATTCTTCATTCAAAACGCTGGTTTTTGCTACTGAGCTCTATTGAATAAGGAATGTTTTGAATTTTCTCCAAAAGTAAAGTAGTTGCAAACTCATCCTTTTAGAGTCTTGTTTGGGCTCATGAGAGGAGTAGAAAAACATCAAAAATTTCAGTCCTGCACGATTCTACCAAGAAATGTGAGTTTTCATTCAAACCGCTGGTTTTTGATATTTTGGGCCCTGTTGAATAATGAATGTTTTGAATTTTCTCCAAAAGTAAAGTAGTTGCAAACTCATCCGTTTAGAAACTTGTTTGGGCTGTTGAGAGGAGTAAAAAACCATCAAAAATTTCAATCCTGCATGATTCTACCAAGAAATGTGATTCTTCATTCAAAACCTGATTTTTGCTATTGGCCTCTATTGAATAATGAAAGTTTTGAATTTTCTCCAAAAGTAAAGTAGTTGCAAACTCATCCTTTTAGAGTCTTGTTTGGGCTCATGAGAGGAGTAGAAAAACATCAAAAATTTCAGTCCTGCACGATTCTACCAAGAAATGTGAGTAGTCATTCAAACCGCTGGTTTTTGATATTTTGGGCCCTATTGAATAATGAATGTTTTGAATTTTCTCCAAAAGTAAAGTAGTTGCAAACTCATCCTTTTAGAGTCTTGTTTGGGCTCATGAGAGGAGTAGAAAAACATCAAAAATTTCAGTCCTGCACGATTCTACCAAGAAATGTGAGTGTTCATTCAAACCGCTGGTTTTTGATATTTTGGGCCCTATTGAATAATGAATGTTTTGAATTTTCTCCAAAAGTAAAGTAGTTGCAAACTCATCCTTTTAGAAACTTGTTTGGGCTGTTGAGAGGAGTAAAAAACCATCAAAAATTTCAATCCTGCATGATTCTACCAAGAAATGTGATTCTTCATTCAAAACCTGATTTTTGCTATTGGGCTCTATTGAATAATGAATGTTTTGAATTTTCTCCAAAAGTAAAGTAGTTGCAAACTCATCCTTTTAGAGTCTTGTTTGGGCTCATGAGAGGAGTAGAAAAACATCAAAAATTTCAGTCCTGCACGATTCTACCAAGAAATGTGAGTTTTCATTCAAACCGCTGGTTTTTGATATTTTGGGCCCTGTTGAATAATGAATGTTTTGAATTTTCTCCAAAAGTAAAGTAGTTGCAAACTCATCCTTTTAGAAACTTGTTTGGTCTGTTGAGAGGAGTAAAAAACCATCAAAAATTTCAATCCTGCATGATTCTACCAAGAAATGTGATTCTTCATTCAAAACCTGATTTTTGCTATTGGGCTCTATTGAATAATGAATGTTTTGAATTTTCTCCAAAAGTAAAGTAGTTGCAAACTCATCCTTTTAGAGTCTTGTTTGGGCTCATGAGAGTAGAAAAACATCAAAAATTTCAGTCCTGCACGATTCTACCAAGAAATGTGAGTAGTCATTCAAACCGCTGGTTTTTGATATTTTGGGCCCTATTGAATAATGAATGTTTTGAATTTTCTCCAAAAGTAAAGTAGTTGCAAACTCATCCTTTTAGAGTCTTGTTTGGGCTCATGAGAGGAGTAGAAAAACATCAAAAATTTCAGTCCTGCACGATTCTACCAAGAAATGTGAGTGTTCATTCAAACCGCTGGTTTTTGATATTTTGGGCCCTATTGAATAATGAATGTTTTAAATTTTCTCCAAAAGTAAAGTAGTTGCAAACTCATCCTTTAAGAAACTTGTTTGGGCTGTTGAGAGGAGTAAAAAAACCATCAAAAATTTCAATCCTGCATGATTCTACCAAGAAATGTGATTCTTCATTCAAAACTTGATTTTTGCTATTGGGCTCTTTTGAATAATGAATGTTTTGAATTTTCTCCAAAAGTAAAGTAGTTGCAAACTCATCCTTTTAGAGTCTTGTTTGGGCTCATGAGAGGAGTAGAAAAACATCAAAAATTTCAGTCCTGCACGATACTACCAAGAAATGTGAGTATTCATTCAAACCGCTGGTTTTTGATATTTTGGGCCCTATTGAATAATGAATGTTTTGAATTTTCTCCAAAAGTAAAGTAGTTGCAAACTCATCCTTTTAGAAACTTGTTTGGGCTGTTGAGAGGAGTAAAAAACCATCAAAAATTTCAATCCTGCATGATTCTACCAAGAAATGTGATTCTTCATTCAAAACCTGATTTTTGCTATTGGCCTCTATTGAATAATGAATGTTTTGAATTTTCTCCAAAAGTAAAGTAGTTGCAAACTCATCCTTTTAGAGTCTTGTTTGGGCTCATGAGAGGAGTAGAAAACCATCAAAAATTTCAGTCCTGCACGATTCTACCAAGAAATGTGAGTAGTCATTCAAACCGCTGGTTTTTGATATTTTGGGCCCTATTGAATAATGAATGTTTTGAATTTTCTCCAAAAGTAAAGTAGTTGCAAACTCATCCTTTTAGAAACTTGTTTGGGCTGTTGAGAGGAGTAAAAAACCATCAAAAATTTCAATCCTGCAAGATTCTACCAAGAAATGTGATTCTTCATTCAAAACGCTGGTTTTTGCTACTGAGCTCTATTGAATAATGAATGTTTTGAATTTTCTCCAAAAGTAAAGTAGTTGCAAACTCATCCTTTTAGAGTCTTGTTTGGGCTCATGAGAGGAGTAGAAAAACATCAAAAATTTCAGTCCTGCATGATTCTACCAAGAAATGTGAGTATTCATTCAAACCGCTGGTTTTTGATATTTTGGGCCCTATTGAATAATGAATGTTTTGAATTTTCTCCAAAAGTAAAGTAGTTGCAAACTCATCCTTTTAGAAACTTGTTTGGGCTGTTGAGAGGAGTAAAAAACCATCAAAAATTTCAATCCTGCATGATTCTACCAAGAAATGTGATTCTTCATTCAAAACCTGATTTTTGCTATTGGGCTCTATTGAATAATGAATGTTTTGAATTTTCTACAAAAGTAAAGTAGTTACAAACTCATCCTTTTAGAGTCTTGTTTGGGCTCATGAGAGGAGTAGAAAAACATCAAAAATTTCAGTCCTGCACGATTCTACCAAGAAATGTGAGTAGTCATTCAAACCGCTGGTTTTTGATATTTTTGGCCCTATTGAATAATGAATGTTTGAATTTTCTCCAAAAGTAAAGTAGTTGCAAACTCATCCTTTTAGAAACTTGTTTGGGCTGTTGAGAGGAGTAAAAACCCATCACAAATTTCAATCCTGCATGATTCTACCAAGAAATGTGATTCTTTATTCAAAACGCTGGTTTTTGCTACTGGGATCTATTGAATAATGAATGTTTTGAATTTTCTCCAAAAGTAAAGTAGTTGCAAACCCATCCTTTTAGAAACTTGTTTGGGCTGTTGAGAGGAGTAAAAAACCATCAAAAATTTCAATCCTGCAAGATTCTACCAAGAAATGTGATTCTTCATTCAAAACGATGGTTTTTGCTACTGAGCTCTATTGAATAAGGAATGTTTTGAATTTTCTCCAAAAGTAAAGTAGTTGCAAACTCATCCTTTTAGAGTCTTGTTTGGGCTCATGAGAGGAGTAGAAAAACATCAAAAATTTCAGTCCTGCACGATTCTACCAAGAAATGTGAGTTTTCATTCAAACCGCTGGTTTTTGATATTTTGGGCCCTGTTGAATAATGAATGTTTTGAATTTTCTCCAAAAGTAAAGTAGTTGCAAACTCATCCGTTTAGAAACTTGTTTGGGCTGTTGAGAGGAGTAAAAAACCATCAAAAATTTCAATCCTGCATGATTCTACCAAGAAATGTGATTCTTCATTCAAAACCTGATTTTTGCTATTGGCCTCTATTGAATAATGAAAGTTTTGAATTTTCTCCAAAAGTAAAGTAGTTGCAAACTCATCCTTTTAGAGTCTTGTTTGGGCTCATGAGAGGAGTAGAAAAACATCAAAAATTTCAGTCCTGCACGATTCTACCAAGAAATGTGAGTAGTCATTCAAACCGCTGGTTTTTGATATTTTGGGCCCTATTGAATAATGAATGTTTTGAATTTTCTCCAAAAGTAAAGTAGTTGCAAACTCATCATTTTAGAGTCTTGTTTGGGCTCATGAGAGGAGTAGAAAAACATCAAAAATTTCAGTCCTGCACGATTCTACCAAGAAATGTGAGTGTTCATTCAAACCGCTGGTTTTTGATATTTTGGGCCCTATTGAATAATGAATGTTTTGAATTTTCTCCAAAAGTAAAGTAGTTGCAAACTCATCCTTTTAGAAACTTGTTTGGGCTGTTGAGAGGAGTAAAAAACCATCAAAAATTTCAATCCTGCATGATTCTACCAAGAAATGTGATTCTTCATTCAAAACCTGATTTTTGCTATTGGGCTCTATTGAATAATGAATGTTTTGAATTTTCTCCAAAAGTAAAGTAGTTGCAAACTCATCCTTTTAGAAACTTGTTTGGGCTGTTGAGAGGAGTAAAAAACCATCAAAAATTTCAATCCTGCATGATTCTACCAAGAAATGTGATTCTTCATTCAAAACCTGATTTTTGCTATTGGCCTCTATTGAATAATGAATGTTTTGAATTTTCTCCAAAAGTAAAGTAGTTGCAAACTCATCCTTTTAGAGTCTTGTTTGGGCTCATGAGAGGAGTAGAAAACCATCAAAAATTTCAGTCCTGCACGATTCTACCAAGAAATGTGAGTAGTCGTTCAAACCGCTGGTTTTTGATATTTTGGGCCCTATTGAATAATGAATGTTTTGAATTTTCTCCAAAAGTAAAGTAGTTGCAAACTCATCCTTTTAGAAACTTGTTTGGGCTGTTGAGCGGAGTAAAAAACCATCACAAATTTCAATCCTGCATGATTCTACCAAGAAATGTGATTCTTCATTCAAAACGCTGGTTTTTGCTACTGGGCTCTATTGAATAATGAATGTTTTGAATTTTCTCCAAAAGTAAAGTAGTTGCAAACTCATCCTTTTAGAAACTTGTTTGGGCTGTTGAGAGGAGTAAAAAACCATCAAAAATTTCAATCCTGCAAGATTCTACCAAGAAATGTGATTCTTCATTCAAAACGCTGGTTTTTGCTACTGAGCTCTATTGAATAATGAATGTTTTGAATTTTCTCCAAAAGTAAAGTAGTTGCAAACTCATCCTTTTAGAGTCTTGTTTGGGCTCATGAGAGGAGTAGAAAAACATCAAAAATTTCAGTCCTGCACGATTCTACCAAGAAATGTGAGTTTTCATTCAAACCGCTGGTTTTTGATATTTTGGGCCCTGTTGAATAATGAATGTTTTGAATTTTCTCCAAAAGTAAAGTAGTTGCAAACTCATCCTTTTAGAAACTTGTTTGGTCTGTTGAGAGGAGTAAAAAACCATCAAAAATTTCAATCCTGCATGATTCTACCAAGAAATGTGATTCTTCATTCAAAACCTGATTTTTGCTATTGGGCTCTATTGAATAATGAATGTTTTGAATTTTCTCCAAAAGTAAAGTAGTTGCAAACTCATCCTTTTAGAGTCTTGTTTGGGCTCATGAGAGGAGTAGAAAAACATCAAAAATTTCAGTCCTGCACGATTCTACCAAGAAATGTGAGTATTCATTCAAACCGCTGGTTTTTGATATTTTGGGCCCTATTGAATAATGAATGTTTTGAATTTTCTCCAAAAGTAAAGTAGTTGCAAACTCATCCTTTTAGAAACTTGTTTGGGCTGTTGAGAGGAGTAAAAAACCATCACAAATTTCAATCCTGCATGATTCTACCAAGAAATGTGATTCTTCATTCAAAACGCTGGTTTTTGCTACTGGGCTCTATTGAATAATGAATGTTTTGAATTTTCTCCAAAAGTAAAGTAGTTGCAAACTCATCCTTTTAGAAACTTGTTTGGGCTGTTGAGAGGAGCAAAAAACCATCAAAAATTTCAATCCTGCAAGATTCTACCAAGAAATGTGATTCTTCATTCAAAACGCTGGTTTTTGCTACTGAGCTCTATTGAATAATGAATGTTTTGAATTTTCTCCAAAAGTAAAGTAGTTGCAAACTCATCCTTTTAGAGTCTTGTTTGGGCTCATGAGAGGAGTAGAAAAACATCAAAAATTTCAGTCCTGCACGATTCTACCAAGAAATGTGAGTTTTCATTCAAACCGCTGGTTTTTGATATTTTGGGCCCTGTTGAATAATGAATGTTTTGAATTTTCTCCAAAAGTAAAGTAGTTGCAAACTCATCCTTTTAGAAACTTGTTTGGTCTGTTGAGAGGAGTAAAAAACCATCAAAAATTTCAATCCTGCATGATTCTACCAAGAAATGTGATTCTTCATTCAAAACTGATTTTTGCAATTGGCCTCTATTGAATAATGAAAGTTTTGAATTTTCTCCAAAAGTAAAGTAGTTGCAAACTCATCCTTTTAGAGTCTTGTTTTGGCTCATGAGAGGAGTAGAAAAACATCAAAAATTTCAGTCCTGCACGATTCTACCAAGAAATGTGAGTAGTCATTCAAACCGCTGGTTTTTGATATTTTGGGCCCTATTGAATAATGAATGTTTTAAATTTTCTCCAAAAGTAAAGTAGTTGCAAACTCTTCCTTTTAGAGACTAGTTTGGGCTCATGAGAGGAGTAGAAAAACATCAAAAATTTCAGTCCTGCACGATTCTACCAAGAAATGTGAGTGTTCATTCAAACCGCTGGTTTTTGATATTTTGGGCCCTATTGAATAATGAATGTTTTGAATTTTCTCCAAAAGTAAAGTAGTTGCAAACTCATCCTTTTAGAAACTTGTTTGGTCTGTTGAGAGGAGTAAAAAACCATCAAAAATTTCAATCCTGCATGATTCTACCAAGAAATGTGATTCTTCATTCAAAACCTGATTTTTGCTATTGGGCTCTATTGAATAATGAATGTTTTGAATTTTCTCCAAAAGTAAAGTAGTTGCAAACTCATCCTTTTAGAGTCTTGTTTGGGCTCATGAGAGGAGTAGAAAAACATCAAAAATTTCAGTCCTGCACGATTCTACCAAGAAATGTGAGTATTCATTCAAACCGCTGGTTTTTGATATTTTGGGCCCTATTGAATAATGAATGTTTTGAATTTTCTCCAAAAGTAAAGTAGTTGCAAACTCATCCTTTTAGAAACTTGTTTGGGCTGTTGAGAGGAGTAAAAAACCATCAAAAATTTCAATCCTGCATGATTCTACCAGGAAATGTGATTCTTCATTCAAAACGCTGATTTTTGCTATTGGGCTCTATTGAATGATGAATGTTTTGAATTTTCTCCAAAAGTAAAGTAGTTGCAAACTCATCCTTTTAGAGTCTTGTTTGGGCTCATGAGACGAGTAGAAAAACATCAAAAATTTCAGTCCTGCACGATTCTACCAGGAAATGTGAGTATTCATTCAAACCGCTGGTTTTTGATATTTTGGGCCCTATTGAATAATGAATGTTTTGAATTTTCTCCAAAAGTAAAGTAGTTGCAAACTCATCCTTTTAGAAACTTGTTTGGGCTGTTGAGAGGAGTAAAAAACCATCACAAATTTCAATCCTGCATGATTCTACCAAGAAATGTGATTCTTCATTCAAAACGCTGGTTTTTGCTACTGGGCTCTATTGAATAATGAATGTTTTGAATTTTCTCCAAAAGTAAAGTAGTTGCAAACTCATCCTTTTAGAAACTTGTTTAGTCTGTTGAGAGGAGTAAAAAACCATCAAAAATTTCAATCCTGCATGATTCTACCAAGAAATGTGATTCTTCATTCAAAACTGATTTTTGCAATTGGCCTCTATTGAATAATGAAAGTTTTGAATTTTCTCCAAAAGTAAAGTAGTTGCAAACTCATCCTTTTAGAGTCTTGTTTTGGCTCATGAGAGGAGTAGAAAAACATCAAAAATTTCAGTCCTGCACGATTCTACCAAGAAATGTGAGTAGTCATTCAAACCGCTGGTTTTTGATATTTTGGGCCCTATTGAATAATGAATGTTTTAAATTTTCTCCAAAAGTAAAGTAGTTGCAAACTCTTCCTTTTAGAGACTAGTTTGGGCTCATGAGAGGAGTAGAAAAACATCAAAAATTTCAGTCCTGCACGATTCTACCAAGAAATGTGAGTGTTCATTCAAACCGCTGGTTTTTGATATTTTGGGCCCTATTGAATAATGAATGTTTTGAATTTTCTCCAAAAGTAAAGTAGTTGCAAACTCATCCTTTTAGAAACTTGTTTGGGCTGTTGAGAGAAGTAAAAAAACCATCAAAAATTTCAATCCTGCATGATTCTACCAAGAAATGTGATTCTTCATTCAAAACGCTGATTTTTGCTATTGGGCTCTATTGAATAATGAATGTTTTGAATTTTCTCCAAAAGTAAAGTAGTTGCAAACTCATCCTTTTAGAAACTTGTTTGGGCTCATGAGAGGAGTAGAAAAACATCAAAAATTTCAGTCCTGCACGATTCTACCAAGAAATGTGAGTATTCATTCAAACTGCTGGTTTTTGATATTTTGGGCCCTACTGAATAATGAATGTTTTGAATTTTCTCCAAAAGTAAAGTAGTTGCAAACTCATCCTTTTAGAAACTTGTTTGGGCTGTTGAGAGGAGTAAAAAACCATCAAAAATTTCAATCCTGCATGATTCTACCAAGAAATGTGATTCTTCATTCAAAACCTGATTTTTGCAACTGGGCTCTATTGAATAATGAATGTTTTGAATTTTCTCCAAAAGTAAAGTAGTTGCAAACTCATCCTTTTAGAGTCTTGTTTGGGCTCATGAGAGGAGTAGGAAAACATCAAAAATTTCAGTCCTGCACGATTCTACCAAGAAATGTGAGTATTCATTCAAACCGCTGTTTTTTGTTATTTTGGGCCCTATTGAATAATGAATGTTTTGAATTTTCTCCAAAAGTAAAGTAGTTGCAAACTCATCCTTTTAGAAACTTGTTTGGGCTGTTGAGAGGAGTAAAAAACCATCAAAAATTTCAATCCTGCATGATTCTACCAAGAAATGTGATTCTTCTTTCAAAACCTGATTTTTGCTATTGGGCTCTATTGAATAATGAATGTTTTGAATTTTCTCCAAAAGTAAAGTAGTTGCAAACTCATCCTTTTAGAGTCTTGTTTGGGCTCATGAGAGTAGAAAAACATCAAAAATTTCAGTCCTGCACGATTCTACCAAGAAATGTGAGTAGTCATTCAAACCGCTGGTTTTTGATATTTTGGGCCCTATTGAATAATGAATGTTTTGAATTTTCTCCAAAAGTAAAGTAGTTGCAAACTCATCCTTTTAGAGTCTTGTTTGGGCTCATGAGAGGAGTAGAAAAACATCAAAAATTTCAGTCCTGCACGATTCTACCAAGAAATGTGAGTGTTCATTCAAACCGCTGGTTTTTGATATTTTGGGCCCTATTGAATAATGAATGTTTTAAATTTTCTCCAAAAGTAAAGTAGTTGCAAACTCATCCTTTAAGAAACTTGTTTGGGCTGTTGAGAGGAGTAAAAAAACCATCAAAAATTTCAATCCTGCATGATTCTACCAAGAAATGTGATTCTTCATTCAAAACTTGATTTTTGCTATTGGGCTCTTTTGAATAATGAATGTTTTGAATTTTCTCCAAAAGTAAAGTAGTTGCAAACTCATCCTTTTAGAGTCTTGTTTGGGCTCATGAGAGGAGTAGAAAAACATCAAAAATTTCAGTCCTGCACGATACTACCAAGAAATGTGAGTATTCATTCAAACCGCTGGTTTTTGATATTTTGGGCCCTATTGAATAATGAATGTTTTGAATTTTCTCCAAAAGTAAAGTAGTTGCAAACTCATCCTTTTAGAAACTTGTTTGGGCTGTTGAGAGGAGTAAAAAACCATCAAAAATTTCAATCCTGCATGATTCTACCAAGAAATGTGAGTAGTCATTCAAACCGCTGGTTTTTGATATTTTGGGCCCTATTGAATAATGAATGTTTTGAATTTTCTCCAAAAGTAAAGTAGTTGCAAACTCATCCTTTTAGAAACTTGTTTGGGCTGTTGAGAGGAGTAAAAAACCATCACAAATTTCAATCCTGCATGATTCTACCAAGAAATGTGATTCTTCATTCAAAACGCTGGTTTTTGCTACTGGGCTCTATTGAATAATGAATGTTTTGAATTTTCTCCAAAAGTAAAGTAGTTGCAAACTCATCCTTTTAGAAACTTGTTTGGGCTGTTGAGAGGAGTAAAAAACCATCAAAAATTTCAATCCTGCAAGATTCTACCAAGAAATGTGATTCTTCATTCAAAACGCTGGTTTTTGCTACTGAGCTCTATTGAATAATGAATGTTTTGAATTTTCTCCAAAAGTAAAGTAGTTGCAAACTCATCCTTTTAGAGTCTTGTTTGGGCTCATGAGAGGAGTAGAAAAACATCAAAAATTTCAGTCCTGCATGATTCTACCAAGAAATGTGAGTATTCATTCAAACCGCTGGTTTTTGATATTTTGGGCCCTATTGAATAATGAATGTTTTGAATTTTCTCCAAAAGTAAAGTAGTTGCAAACTCATCCTTTTAGAAACTTGTTTGGGCTGTTGAGAGGAGTAAAAAACCATCAAAAATTTCAATCCTGCATGATTCTACCAAGAAATGTGATTCTTCATTCAAAACCTGATTTTTGCTATTGGGCTCTATTGAATAATGAATGTTTTGAATTTTCTACAAAAGTAAAGTAGTTGCAAACTCATCCTTTTAGAGTCTTGTTTGGGCTCATGAGAGGAGTAGAAAAACATCAAAAATTTCAGTCCTGCACGATTCTACCAAGAAATGTGAGTAGTCATTCAAACCGCTGGTTTTTGATATTTTTGGCCCTATTGAATAATGAATGTTTGAATTTTCTCCAAAAGTAAAGTAGTTGCAAACTCATCCTTTTAGAAACTTGTTTGGGCTGTTGAGAGGAGTAAAAACCCATCACAAATTTCAATCCTGCATGATTCTACCAAGAAATGTGATTCTTTATTCAAAACGCTGGTTTTTGCTACTGGGCTCTATTGAATAATGAATGTTTTGAATTTTCTCCAAAAGTAAAGTAGTTGCAAACCCATCCTTTTAGAAACTTGTTTGGGCTGTTGAGAGGAGTAAAAAACCATCAAAAATTTCAATCCTGCAAGATTCTACCAAGAAATGTGATTCTTCATTCAAAACGCTGGTTTTTGCTACTGAGCTCTATTGAATAATGAATGTTTTGAATTTTCTCCAAAAGTAAAGTAGTTGCAAACTCATCCTTTTAGAGTCTTGTTTGGGCTCATGAGAGGAGTAGAAAAACATCAAAAATTTCAGTCCTGCACGATTTTACCAAGAAATGTGAGTTTTCATTCAAACCGCTGGTTTTTGATATTTTGGGCCCTGTTGAATAATGAATGTTTTGAATTTTCTCCAAAAGTAAAGTAGTTGCAAACTCATCCGTTTAGAAACTTGTTTGGGCTGTTGAGAGGAGTAAAAAACCATCAAAAATTTCAATCCTGCATGATTCTACCAAGAAATGTGATTCTTCATTCAAAACCTGATTTTTGCTACTGGGCTCTATTGAATAATGAATGTTTTGAATTTTCTCCAAAAGTAAAGTAGTTGCAAACTCATCCTTTTAGAAACTTGTTTGGGCTGTTGAGAGGAGTAAAAAACCATCAAAAATTTCAATCCTGCATGATTCTACCAAGAAATGTGATTCTTCATTCAAAACCTGATTTTTGCAACTGGGCACTATTGAATAATGAATGTTTTGAATTTTCTCCAAAAGTAAAGTAGTTGCAAACTCATCCTTTTAGAGTCTTGTTTGGGCTCATGAGAGGAGTAGGAAAACATCAAAAATTTCAGTCCTGCACGATTCTACCAAGAAATGTGAGTTTTCATTCAAACCGCTGGTTTTTGATATTTTGGGCCCTGTTGAATAATGAATGTTTTGAATTTTCTCCAAAAGTAAAGTAGTTGCAAACTCATCCTTTTAGAAACTTGTTTGGTCTGTTGAGAGGAGTAAAAAACCATCAAAAATTTCAATCCTGCATGATTCTACCAAGAAATGTGATTCTTCATTCAAAACCTGATTTTTGCTATTGGGCTCTATTGAATAATGAATGTTTTGAATTTTCTCCAAAAGTAAAGTAGTTGCAAACTCATCCTTTTAGAGTCTTGTTTGGGCTCATGAGAGTAGAAAAACATCAAAAATTTCAGTCCTGC
Source organism: Dendrobates tinctorius (assembly GCF_039654945.1). NCBI lineage: Eukaryota > Metazoa > Chordata > Amphibia > Anura > Dendrobatidae > Dendrobates > Dendrobates tinctorius. Next base: position 10,482,418 of record NW_027361701.1, on the reverse strand, counting down.
ACGATTCTACCAAGAAACGTGATTCTTCATTCAAAACGCTTTTTTTTGCTACTGGGCTCTATTGAATAATGAATGTTTTGAATTTTCTCCAAAAGTAAAGTAGTTGCAAACTCATCCTTTTAGAAACTTGTTTGGACTGTTGAGAGGAGTAAAAAACCATCAAAAATTTCAATCCTGCAAGATTCTACCAAGAAATGTGATTCTTCATTCAAAACGCTGGTTTTTGCTACTGAGCTCTATTGAATAATGAATGTTTTGAATTTTCTCCAAAAGTAAAGTAGTTGCAAACTCATCCTTTTAGAGTCTTGTTTGGGCTCATGAGAGGAGTAGAAAAACATCAAAAATTTCAGTCCTGCACGATTCTACCAAGAAATGTGAGTATTCATTCAAACCGCTGGTTTTTGATATTTTGGGCCCTATTGAATAATGAATGTTTTGAATTTTCTCCAAAAGTAAAGTAGTTGCAAACTCATCCTTTTAGAAACTTGTTTGGGCTGTTGAGAGGAGTAAAAAACCATCAAAAATTTCAATCCTGCATGATTCTACCAAGAAATGTGATTCTTCATTCAAAACCTGATTTTTGCTATTGGGCTCTATTGAATAATGAATGTTTTGAATTTTCTACAAAAGTAAAGTAGTTGCAAACTCATCCTTTTAGAGTCTTGTTTGGGCTCATGAGAGGAGTAGAAAAACATCAAAAATTTCAGTCCTGCACGATTCTACCAAGAAATGTGAGTAGTCATTCAAACCGCTGGTTTTTGATATTTTTGGCCCTACTGAATAATGAATGTTTGAATTTTCTCCAAAAGTAAAGTAGTTGCAAACTCATCCTTTTAGAAACTTGTTTGGGCTGTTGAGAGGAGTAAAAACCCATCACAAATTTCAATCCTGCATGATTCTACCAAGAAATGTGATTCTTTATTCAAAACGCTGGTTTTTGCTACTGGGCTCTATTGAATAATGAATGTTTTGAATTTTCTCCAAAAGTAAAGTAGTTGCAAACCCATCCTTTTAGAAACTTGTTTGGGCTGTTGAGAGGAGTAAAAAACCATCAAAAATTTCAATCCTGCAAGATTCTACCAAGAAATGTGATTCTTCATTCAAAACGCTGGTTTTTGCTACTGAGCTCTATTGAATAATGAATGTTTTGAATTTTCTCCAAAAGTAAAGTAGTTGCAAACTCATCCTTTTAGAGTCTTGTTTGGGCTCATGAGAGGAGTAGAAAAACATCAAAAATTTCAGTCCTGCACGATTCTACCAAGAAATGTGAGTGTTCATTCAAACCGCTGGTTTTTGATATTTTGGGCCCTATTGAATAATGAATGTTTTGAATTTTCTCCAAAAGTAAAGTAGTTGCAAACTCATCCTTTTAGAAACTTGTTTGGGCTGTTGAGAGGCGTAAAAAACCATCAAAAATTTCAATCCTGCATGATTCTACCAAGAAATGTGATTCTTCATTCAAAACCTGATTTTTGCTATTGGGCTCTATTGAATAATGAATGTTTTGAATTTTCTCCAAAAGTAAAGTAGTTGCAAACTCATCCTTTTAGAAACTTGTTTGGGCTGTTGAGAGGAGTAAAAAACCATCAAAAATTTCAATCCTGCATGATTCTACCAAGAAATGTGATTCTTCATTCAAAACGCTGATTTTTGCTATTGGGCTCTATTGAATAATGAATGTTTTGAATTTTCTCCAAAAGTAAAGTAGTTGCAAACTCATCCTTTTAGAGTCTTGTTTGGGCTCATGAGAGGAGTAGGAAAACATCAAAAATTTCAGTCCTGCACGATTCTACCAAGAAATGTGAGTTTTCATTCAAACCGCTGGTTTTTGATATTTTGGGCCCTGTTGAATAATGAATGTTTTGAATTTTCTCCAAAAGTAAAGTAGTTGCAAACTCATCCTTTTAGAAACTTGTTTGGTCTGTTGAGAGGAGTAAAAAACCATCAAAAATTTCAATCCTGCATGATTCTACCAAGAAATGTGATTCTTCATTCAAAACCTGATTTTTGCTATTGGGCTCTATTGAATAATGAATGTTTTGAATTTTCTCCAAAAGTAAAGTAGTTGCAAACTCATCCTTTTAGAGTCTTGTTTGGGCTCATGAGAGTAGAAAAACATCAAAAATTTCAGTCCTGCACGATTCTACCAAGAAACGTGATTCTTCATTCAAAACGCTTTTTTTTGCTACTGGGCTCTATTGAATAATGAATGTTTTGAATTTTCTCCAAAAGTAAAGTAGTTGCAAACTCATCCTTTTAGAAACTTGTTTGGACTGTTGAGAGGAGTAAAAAACCATCAAAAATTTCAATCCTGCAAGATTCTACCAAGAAATGTGATTCTTCATTCAAAACGCTGGTTTTTGCTACTGAGCTCTATTGAATAATGAATGTTTTGAATTTTCTCCAAAAGTAAAGTAGTTGCAAACTCATCCTTTTAGAGTCTTGTTTGGGCTCATGAGAGGAGTAGAAAAACATCAAAAATTTCAGTCCTGCACGATTCTACCAAGAAATGTGAGTATTCATTCAAACCGCTGGTTTTTGATATTTTGGGCCCTATTGAATAATGAATGTTTTGAATTTTCTCCAAAAGTAAAGTAGTTGCAAACTCATCCTTTTAGAAACTTGTTTGGGCTGTTGAGAGGAGTAAAAAACCATCAAAAATTTCAATCCTGCATGATTCTACCAAGAAATGTGATTCTTCATTCAAAACCTGATTTTTGCTATTGGGCTCTATTGAATAATGAATGTTTTGAATTTTCTACAAAAGTAAAGTAGTTGCAAACTCATCCTTTTAGAGTCTTGTTTGGGCTCATGAGAGGAGTAGAAAAACATCAAAAATTTCAGTCCTGCACGATTCTACCAAGAAATGTGAGTAGTCATTCAAACCGCTGGTTTTTGATATTTTTGGCCCTACTGAATAATGAATGTTTGAATTTTCTCCAAAAGTAAAGTAGTTGCAAACTCATCCTTTTAGAAACTTGTTTGGGCTGTTGAGAGGAGTAAAAACCCATCACAAATTTCAATCCTGCATGATTCTACCAAGAAATGTGATTCTTTATTCAAAACGCTGGTTTTTGCTACTGGGCTCTATTGAATAATGAATGTTTTGAATTTTCTCCAAAAGTAAAGTAGTTGCAAACCCATCCTTTTAGAAACTTGTTTGGGCTGTTGAGAGGAGTAAAAAACCATCAAAAATTTCAATCCTGCAAGATTCTACCAAGAAATGTGATTCTTCATTCAAAACGCTGGTTTTTGCTACTGAGCTCTATTGAATAATGAATGTTTTGAATTTTCTCCAAAAGTAAAGTAGTTGCAAACTCATCCTTTTAGAGTCTTGTTTGGGCTCATGAGAGGAGTAGAAAAACATCAAAAATTTCAGTCCTGCACGATTCTACCAAGAAATGTGAGTGTTCATTCAAACCGCTGGTTTTTGATATTTTGGGCCCTATTGAATAATGAATGTTTTGAATTTTCTCCAAAAGTAAAGTAGTTGCAAACTCATCCTTTTAGAAACTTGTTTGGGCTGTTGAGAGGCGTAAAAAACCATCAAAAATTTCAATCCTGCATGATTCTACCAAGAAATGTGATTCTTCATTCAAAACCTGATTTTTGCTATTGGGCTCTATTGAATAATGAATGTTTTGAATTTTCTCCAAAAGTAAAGTAGTTGCAAACTCATCCTTTTAGAAACTTGTTTGGGCTGTTGAGAGGAGTAAAAAACCATCAAAAATTTCAATCCTGCATGATTCTACCAAGAAATGTGATTCTTCATTCAAAACGCTGATTTTTGCTATTGGGCTCTATTGAATAATGAATGTTTTGAATTTTCTCCAAAAGTAAAGTAGTTGCAAACTCATCCTTTTAGAGTCTTGTTTGGGCTCATGAGAGGAGTAGAAAAACATCAAAAATTTCAGTCCTGCACGATTCTACCAAGAAATGTGAGTATTCATTCAAACCGCTGGTTTTTGATATTTTGGGCCCTATTGAATAATGAATGTTTTGAATTTTCTCCAAAAGTAAAGTAGTTGCAAACTCATCCTTTTAGAAACTTGTTTGGGCTGTTGAGAGGAGTAAAAAACCATCAAAAATTTCAATCCTGCATGATTCTACCAAGAAATGTGATTCTTCATTCAAAACCTGATTTTTGCTATTGGCCTCTATTGAATAATGAATGTTTTGAATTTTCTCCAAAAGTAAAGTAGTTGCAAACTCATCCTTTTAGAGTCTTGTTTGGGCTCATGAGAGGAGTAGAAAACCATCAAAAATTTCAGTCCTGCACGATTCTACCAAGAAATGTGAGTAGTCATTCAAACCGCTGGTTTTTGATATTTTGGGCCCTATTGAATAATGAATGTTTTGAATTTTCTCCAAAAGTAAAGTAGTTGCAAACTCATCCTTTTAGAAACTTGTTTGGGCTGTTGAGAGGAGTAAAAAACCATCACAAATTTCAATCCTGCATGATTCTACCAAGAAATGTGATTCTTCATTCAAAACACTGGTTTTTGCTACTGGGCTCTATTGAATAATGAATGTTTTGAATTTTCTCCAAAAGTAAAGTAGTTGCAAACTCATCCTTTTAGAAACTTGTTTGGGCTGTTGAGAGGAGTAAAAAACCATCAAAAATTTCAATCCTGCAAGATTCTACCAAGAAATGTGATTCTTCATTCAAAACGCTGGTTTTTGCTACTGAGCTCTATTGAATAATGAATGTTTTGAATTTTCTCCAAAAGTAAAGTAGTTGCAAACTCATCCTTTTAGAAACTTGTTTGGTCTGTTGAGAGGAGTAAAAAACCATCAAAAATTTCAATCCTGCATGATTCTACCAAGAAATGTGATTCTTCATTCAAAACTGATTTTTGCAATTGGCCTCTATTGAATAATGAAAGTTTTGAATTTTCTCCAAAAGTAAAGTAGTTGCAAACTCATCCTTTTAGAGTCTTGTTTTGGCTCATGAGAGGAGTAGAAAAACATCAAAAATTTCAGTCCTGCACGATTCTACCAAGAAATGTGAGTAGTCATTCAAACCGCTGGTTTTTGATATTTTGGGCCCTATTGAATAATGAATGTTTTAAATTTTCTCCAAAAGTAAAGTAGTTGCAAACTCTTCCTTTTAGAGACTAGTTTGGGCTCATGAGAGGAGTAGAAAAACATCAAAAATTTCAGTCCTGCACGATTCTACCAAGAAATGTGAGTGTTCATTCAAACCGCTGGTTTTTGATATTTTGGGCCCTATTGAATAATGAATGTTTTGAATTTTCTCCAAAAGTAAAGTAGTTGCAAACTCATCCTTTTAGAAACTTGTTTGGGCTGTTGAGAGAAGTAAAAAAACCATCAAAAATTTCAATCCTGCATGATTCTACCAAGAAATGTGATTCTTCATTCAAAACCTGATTTTTGCAACTGGGCTCTATTGAATAATGAATGTTTTGAATTTTCTCCAAAAGTAAAGTAGTTGCAACTCATGCTTTTAGAGACTTGTTTGGGCTCATGAGAGGAGTAGAAAAACATCAAAAATTTCAGTCCTGCATGATTCTACCAAGAAATGTGTGTTCATTGAAACCGCTGGTTTTTGATAGTTTGGGCCCTATTGAATAATGAATGTTTTGAATTTTCTCCAAAAGTAAAGTAGTTGCAAACTCATCCTTTTAGAAACTTGTTTGGGCTGTTGAGAGGAGTAAAAAACCATCAAAAATTTCAATCCTGCATGATTTTACCAAGAAATGTGATTCTTCATTCAAAACCTGATTTTTGCTATTGGGCTCTATTGAATAATGAATGTTTTGAATTTTCTCCAAAAGTAAAGTAGTTGCAACTCATGCTTTTAGAGACTTGTTTGGGCTCATGAGAGGAGTAGAAAAACATCAAAAATTTCAGTCCTGCATGATTCTACCAAGAAATGTGTGTTCATTGAAACCGCTGGTTTTTGATAGTTTGGGCCCTATTGAATAATGAATGTTTTGAATTTTCTCCAAAAGTAAAGTAGTTGCAAACTCATCCTTTTTGAAACTTGTTTGGGCTGTTGAGAGGAGTAAAAAACCATCAAAAATTTCAATACTGCATGATTTTACCAAGAAATGTGATTCTTCATTCATATCCTGATTTTTGCTCTTGGGCTCTATTGAATAATGAATGTTTTGAATTTTCTCCAAAAGTAAAGTAGTTGCAACTCATGCTTTTAGAGACTTGTTTGGGCTGTTGAGAGGAGTAGAAAAACATCAAAAATTTCAGTCCTGCATGATTCTACCAAGAAATGTGTGTTCATTGAAACCGCTGGTTTTTAATAGTTTGGGCCCTATTGAATAATGAATGTTTTGAATTTTCTCCAAAAGTAAAGTAGTTGCAAACTCATGCTTTTAGAGACTTGTTTGGGCTCATGAGAGGAGTAGAAAAACATAAAAAATTTCAGTCCTGCATGATTCTACCAAGAAATGTGTGTTCATTGAAACCGCTGGTTTTTGATAGTTTGGGCCCTATTGAATAATGAATATTTTGAATTTTCTCCAAAAGTAAAGTAGTTGCAAACTCATCCTTTTAGAAACTTGTTTGGGCTGTTGAGAGGAGTAAAAAACCATCAAAAATTTCAATCCTGCATGATTTTACCAAGAAATGTGATTCTTCATTCAAAACGCTGGTTTTTGCTATTGGGCTCTATTGAATAATGAATGTTTTGAATTTTCTCCAAAAGTAAAGTAGTTGCAAACTCATCCTTTTAGAGACTTGTTTGGGCTCATGAGAGGAGTAGAAAAACATCAAAAATTTCAGTCCTGCACGATTCTACCAAGAAATGTGTGTTCATTCAAACCGCTGGTTTTTGATATTTTGGGCCCTATTGAATAATGAATGTTTTGAATTTTCTCCAAAAGTAAAGTAGTTGCAAACTCATCCTTTTTGAAACTTGTTTGGGCTGTTGAGAGGAGTAAAAAACCATCAAAAATTTCAATCCTGCATGATTCTACCAAGAAATGTGATTCTTCATTCAAAACCTGATTTTTGCTATTGGGCTCTATTGAATAATGAATGTTTTGAATTTTCTCCAAAAGTAAAGTAGTTGCAAACTCATGCTTTTTTTTTTTTTAAATATTTTTATTATTATTATGTTTTAGTTTAACATTAAACAGGAAAGGAAAAGTTAGAACATGGACAAATAAAAAGGTAGAGAACTCTACTCTACAGTGTTACATCACACATTAATAAACTGTTTTAACAAGTAGTACAGATGAAGACACATATTATACATTGTTCCTGTAATCCTCTTTAGGTAGAAAAACAATCATAGTTGTATTAGGTACAGCAGACAACAAACAAGCAAGTTTAACCGATACTAGCAGAATTTTGAATTCCATATGTCCCACTTGGAGTGATATTTATGGAGAGCTTTATTTATAAACGCAAATCTTTTCTCCATAGAATTATGAGTACGAACTTTGTCGAGTATTTCAGCAAAGGAAGGTGGGTCGGATTTAAGCCACCAAAAAGCTATTGTATTCTTGGTCACCAAGAAAATATGTATTGTTACAAATCTTAAGGAAGGATTAATTTTCTCGGTGCCCAAAGAAAACAAAGCCATCTGCGGAGTAACACTTATCGCTCTGTCTGAGAGGATGTCTAAGTGGTCCGTAACCTCTTTCCACAAATTTTTCAATTTGGGGCAGCTCCAGAACATATAGTATAAGTTGCCTGGTAAACCACAATTCCTCCAACAGAAAGAAGAGTATTTACTATCTATATGGGACATCCTGATCGGAGTATAATGCCACCTGGTCAATGTCTTAAAGAAAGATTCCTGCAGAGTCGCCGAAATAGCAGATGTATTTGAAAATCTTATTGCCTTCTCCCAATGTTCTGCATCTAATTTAATATTTAAATCTTTTTCCCATCTTTGAATATAAACGTTTTTGATAAACTCAAAATCTTCATTAAAATGAGAGTAGATATTCTTAAGGCTCCAAGACAACTTATGATTAACATTTGTAAACATGGAAGCCACAATATCTGAATTCAAAGCTCTGCTACTCAAAAACTTCCGCAGGAGATCCCTCAAAACAAGATAAGGGGTAAAATACGAAAATGGAACATGGAATTTATTTTTCATCTCATTAAAAGATAAGAGGTGTTGGCCATCCCATATATCCCCTATTGTATTAATTTTAAAGTCCTTCCACTCTTCCGACATAGGGCACTTATATAATTTAAATAGTAGTTTTAAAGGAAATTTTTTCAAAATATTCCGTTTATCAACTTTCTTCTTTAATTGTGTAAAGCTCCTCCACATAACCAGTATAGAATGAAAGATTGGATGATGGTGAACAGCGCTCAAAGGTGAGAGCAAATACTTAAAAAACAAATCCGAAATGGAATTGACCCCACATTGCTCTGATTCAAGGTTTAACCAAGCAGAGGGTGTTCCTTCAGAAAACCATTGCTTGCTTTGAAGGATAAGGGATGCTTGAAAATAGGCAAAAATGTTTGGGAGTGCTAGGCCTCCATTAGCCTTCTTTTTATATAAAATTTTGGTAGTGATTCTAGGCCTCCACCCTTTCCAAACAAAAAGGTTGATTGACTTTTGAACTTTGTACAAAAGAGGAGTAGGAATAATAAGAGGAATATTTCTAAATATAAATAGAATTTTTGGTAAAATGTAAGACTTAATTACTAAAATTCTTCCCATCAAGGACAGATCGCAGTTATTATAACTAGAGAAGTCTTTTGAAATCTTTTTAAAAAGATGTTCCATATTCCTAGATGTGATAGATTTCAAGTCCTTAGGGAAGATTATTCCCAGATACTCTAGTTCCATTTCTTCCCAAGAAAAACTGGTTAATTTTTTAAGGGCGTCAATTTCAGAACAAGTCAAGTTAAAGTGCAGTAATTTAGATTTTTGAGCGTTTATTTTAAAGTAGGAAACCCTAGAAAAACCATCCAAAATCCTCATAAGAGCAGTAAGTGAATTAGCAGGGTCAGTAATTGATAACATAAGGTCATCAGCAAATAAAGTTAGTTTATGGTGATGAGACTTCGTTTTAAAACCCGAGATATCAATGCTTTGTCTTATCACTTCTGCAAGGGGTTCAATTGCGAGAGCAAATAAGAGGGGGGAAAGAGGGCATCCCTGTCTTGTTCCATTATAGATATCGAAGTTTCTAGAAAGGTGATTGTTTGTATAAGTTTTGGCATTAGTGTTTGAGTACAGTGCAAAAATAGAAGTTATAAAGTCATCATCAAACCCAAATTTCAATAGTGTAGATTTAAGATAGTCCCAATTCACCCTATCAAAAGCTTTTTGGGCATCCAGGGAAATAAATAGTGATGAGAAATTATTAGATTTAGCTATGTTGAATAGATTTAAAATCCTTCTAGTGCCATCTGTAACTTGTCTGCCACTAACAAAGCCCACCTGATCTTTCTTAATAAGACGGGGCAAAAGATTCTTCAATCGGTCCGCTAAAATCTTCGAATATATTTTAATGTCGGTGTTTATTAGGGAGATCGGGCGATAATTCTTAACTTCCTCCAAATTCCCACTATCTTTAGGAATCAGTATAATAGATGCTTCCGTCATTTCTTTAGGGAACAATCCAGTATTTGAGGCGTGATTAAATAGAGATTTTAAATGTGGAGATATAAGGTTTGAAAATGTTTTAAAATATTCATTAGTAAACCCATCTGGGCCAGGGGATTTATTTAATTTAAGCTTTTCAATCGTTCTGGTAATTTCTTCTACAGTAAAGGGTTGGTTTAGGAGAGTTAAATCTAAAGTGTCTACTTGTGGAAGGGTCAATTTAGATAAAAAGGAATCAATTTCCCTTTGGTTAGGAGTATGAGTTGAAGAATCGTTTTTTAAATTATAAAGATGTTCAAAATAATCCGCAAAGATTCCGGCGATATCAGAAGGGTGATGTTTCACTTCTCCCGAAGAGGATGTAATTTTAACAATCCTTCTGTTCACACGGGATTGTTTCAGTTTATTTGTCATGTACTTTGTAGGCTTATTAATAGAGGCATAAAAATTATATTTTGATGCCCTGACAACAGAATCATACTCAGAGATAATTTCAGACCTCAAATTTTGTCTTAACTTCAGAATTTCAAGATGGATATTGTGGGATGGGGTAGATAAATTATTTTGCTGCTCTTCTTTAAAGGCAATTTGGGATTGGAGATCAGCGATTCTTTCCCTTTTTTCTTTTTTATATCTCGTAGAGAGTTGAATGAGACACCCTCTCAAAACAGCTTTGTGGGCATTCCAAATGGTAAAGGGACTCATACTATCCACTGAGTTTTCTTTAAAGTAATTTTCAATTGTTTCGCTGATGATATCTCTATATTTCTGAGTATTTAATAAAGTGGGATTTACCTTCCATAGGAAGGTATTTGTTGTAGGGGGGCCCAAGTCGAATATTCCTAATACAGGGGCATGATCAGAAAAAGATTTTTCCAGAATCTCAATTTTCTTAAATTTGGTAAGAGAAAAAATATCAGTCAAGAATAAATCTATTCTGGAGGATGTTTTGTATATATCTGAGTAGTATGTGAATTCTCTAGATGAGGAATTTAAGCATCTAAAAACGTCATACATCTCATTCTGTCTGATCCAGTTGTTCAAAGATCGATTCGATTTAGAAGTAGCAGAAGATGATGAGTCTATATTCCTGTCAGGAACTAGGTTGAAATCACCTATTAGTAACACGTCTCCTCTTTTAACATCATTAACCTTCTCCAATAATTTATTAAAGAAAGAAATTTGGCCGTTGTTAGGGGCGTAGATATTCACGATTGTACAAAGTTTAAAGTTCAATTTACATATGAGAATATGGAATCTTCCATGATTATCAACATGTTCATCAAGTAACTGGAAGGGGATGTTTTTATTAATGATGGTTATTACTCCCGCACTCTTCTTATTATTAAGGGCTTTAAAAATATGGGGAAAGTCTTTGTGCTGAAAGGTTGGGTGGGTATCTTTTATTAATTTAACCTCTTGTAAGCAAGAGATATCCGCATGAAGCCGTTTTATTTCTCTCCAAGCTATATATCGTTTGTGGGGACTATTCAATCCTTTAACATTATGTGAGAGGATTTTTATTCTCATGCTGTTCTATTTATTCGTTTGTCCACTTATTATTATCCAATTTATCACTAAACTGTCTCTATCTTGTTGGAATTGTCTTCATCTATTCCACTTAGGGTTTTAAAAAGAAAATTAAAATACAAACTAATAAAACCTAAAGAGTCCTCCTGGAGGTTAACCACCAGACGTGGTATCTCTCCTTATTCGGGGACTTAAAAAGCCGAAATGGCAAGATCCCATAAAGCCAATTATAAGCTATTATCCTAATATTTATTATTCGATACCCTCGATCAGTTGTTTAATATAAGTATCACAAGGAAAACCCATGAAAGTTTATCACTGTCAACCATTATCTCTGTCAGAGGGGCCTTCCTTTAAAGAGCGAATAAAATCCAAAGCCTCCTTTGGAGTAAAGAAAGGAACAATTTTACTCCTATAAGAAACAAGTAGTTTTGTTGGAAAACCCCACCTATAGGAAATTCCCATTTCCCTAAGGCCAGCAGTAGCTTCATTAAATGATTTCCTAGCTTCCATAGTTGACTTTGAAAAATCTGAAAAGACCTTTAGTTGGTCATTAGGGGGAGGGAGAGAGCCTCTCTCTCTAATAAATCTTAGTATTTTTTCTTTAGTTTCAAAGAAATGAAAATGAAGAATCGTATCTCTAGGCTTATCCATAGGTACATTTTTTGGACGGGGCAGACGGTGGATTCTATCGATCAATAGCTGTAGGTCAGTTAGGGACGGCAAGGCCTTTCTAAACGTAGCTTTGGTATAGTCTGAGAGATCTTTCTGTGTCACATTCTCAGGTATCCCCCTAATTTTGATATTGTTCCGCCTACTCTGATCCTCCAAGTCCGCTAATTTGGACTATACAGATAAGAGTTCGGCTTTAAGATCTAAGTTTTGCTTTACTAAGTTATCAGTCTTGTTTTCCACCTTTGTTAGTCTTTTCTCATTCAGTTCAAATCTTTGAGAAAATTTATCACTGATCTCCTGCACATCCCTCCTATGAGAATCAAATCCTGCTTTAATAGATGCATTGATTGCATTGATAGACTTGTGCATGGATTGATTTGATTGATGGATTCCTGGAAGGATACGAGGAAACCAGCAAGTGATCCCTCAGTGACTCGTCTATCAGAATTCAGCAAGGTTTTAAAATCAAAATCTTGGGGGGTCGGAGAGGCAGCAGAAGACAGTTCCAAGCAGCCTTTTTTAGGGGGCTGTTTGACGGGGGTGTTACTTGGGGAGTAATCCTCAGATGAATTATCAGGGTCTAAATCTACCTCCTCTGCTCTCACTGTTTGACTTTCTGGAGTTTTCCTCTTATTACATTTGGATAGATCCATTTTACTTTCTTCATCCTGGAGAGAAAGTTTTGAGGTATCTTCTTTATCAAGATCCTGAGAAGATGTAAAGGTCAATACACGAGGGTCAGGGAGCATATTCTTTTGATGTGATTTCCCCTGAGAAGCCTTATTAGAAAGACTGTTAGGCATATTTTTAGTTGAAGTGTCTTCCTCTCTTTTTAGGGGGGATCTAGATTTAATTGGGCTTATTAAATTGGGAGAATCAGTGTATGTTCTCTGGCCAGAGGCACTAGTAGATTTCAGATTTTTACCAGAAGGTAATTTAGTTTTCAAGTTGGATGCCATGCTGTTTCTTCTTATATATAGCTTCCTAACCTCACTCTTATAATAATGAACCACTAATGTCAGAGCTATCAAACTAAAAATTAAGTATAACTACTTCCCTACTTCACTTTATCACATGAGCCAATAAGCAGACTTAAAGCGAGGGTTAAATAAAGTAGCAAGATGACCCTCTGATTAACAGTAAAAATTAGGTAAGGCAAGTAGAGACCTGTGTCATCTATAGCAAAGAATATATAGGGTTAATGACTTACTAAAACCCCGTACTAATAGCCCCAGGTAATAAGTGGCACGTACTGATAAATAGAAATAACCTTCTTAGCATCAACAATATTCAAACGAGCAGCTGTGTCATCTGTAGATTAATATATATAGAATATAATGAGTCCTATAGGACTACTATCGTTGATATTATACCTATGCACATCTAGATAACCCCTCTATGAAGTAGTTGCCAAAGATCCAAAATAAACTTCACATAGCACTAGAAAGATTTCTCCTCCCCTCTGGGGTTTACACTCATTTGCCTCCCACTGACCCCTCGTCTCCCAGCTCTGGCATCCACCCTCCACAAATATCCCCCAAGACCGGACAATCTCCTCTCACCACCATCAGATCCTTTCTTCTCCCTCTAATCTGCCCGTCAGCAGATGCTTCACTCTTTTGGCACAGCTTCCAATACCCCCAGCGGCAAGATCAACAAAGAAGATCAATAGGATTCAAATTTCCCGCCCAAACCAGCGTCTCTACAGCTTCTCCCTTGTTGAAGCTCCCCGCGCTACTTCACCGGCACCGGACCTCTCCTCCTCTCTCTTCACTCTTCACCCTGGGCGTAGCTCACCGCGCTCACAGGGCACAGTCTCCAGCAGCGGGACTTTCCTCCTCTGACCCGCCGCTATACTTCAGTAGCTTTCCTGCCCGACCGCCTTTGAAGTCAGCCGCTGCTCTCCTCCACTTTCAAAAAATCAGTCGGCTTCAGCTTTTCCCGCGCTCACCTGATCCGCCGATCAGAGAGCGCCGACTCCATCCAGGACAGCACCGAGAGAATCCACTGCTTCGATCTCCCTCTGCAGCAGTGCCCCTCACGTAGCTCAGAGCCTGCTGACACTCACCGCGCCGTTCACCGACTCCTGTCAGCTCCTTCTCTCCTCTTCACTCAAGCAGCGGCTCAGGTGGTACAGGGACCCGATCACCGGCGACACAGGTGGCAGGATCCTCTTCAAGACAGGTCCTCTGCAGCCTCTCCAACGCTAGATCAAAGTCCAGCAGCTTGCTCAGACAGGGACCTCACTGGCTCCTATGTCCTCCGGATCACAGTGATGGTGGTTTCCCGCGCTTGAGCACAGGGAAATCTGCTGAGTCACAAGAGGCTTTCTCCTCAGCGCTCACTTCCAGAGGCTAAATCTACTTAATTATCCAACAGATTTCCTCCAGAATAGTCTCAAAATGAGCCCAGTGAAAATGGGAATCCTTTTCTGAGGGTCTTCTGTAAATAAAAATAATCTTCTTAGGCAATTGTCGCTTTGTAAGTTGGCTTCATGGGAGCTCTGAGCTCAGACGTACTCCTCCATCGAGCTCCAGGCCACACCCCGCAAACTCATGCTTTTAGAGACTTGTTTGGCCTCATGAGAGGAGTAGAAAAACATCAAAAATTTCAGTCCTGCATGATTCTACCAAGAAATGTGTGTTCATTGAAACCGCTGGTTTTTGATAGTTTGGGCCCTATTGAATACTGAATGTTTTGAATTTTCTCCAAAAGTAAAGTAGTTGCAAACTCATCCTTTTAGAAACTTGTTTGAGCTGTAGAGAGGAGTAAAAAAACATCAAAAATTTCAATCCTGCATGATTCTACCAAGAAATGTGATTCTTCATTCAAAACCTGATTTTTGCTATTGGGCTCTATTGAATAATGAATGTTTGGAATTTTCTCCAAAAGTAAAGTAGTTGCAAACTCATCCTTTTAGAGACTTGTTTCGGCTCATGAGAGGAGTAGAAAAAAATCAAAAATTTCAGTCCTGCACGATTCTACCAAGAAATGTGTGTTCATTCAAACCGCTGTTTTTTGATATTTTGGGCCCTATTGAATAATGAATGTTTTGAATTTTCTCCAAAAGTAAAGTAGTTGCAAACTCATCCTTTTAGAAAATTGTTTGGGCTGTTGAGAGGAGTAAAAAACCATCAAAAATTTCAATCCTGCATGATTCTACCAAGAAATGTGATTCTTCATTCAAAACCTGATTTTTGCTATTGGGCTCTATTGAATAATGAATGTTTTGAATTTTCTCCAAAAGTAAAGTAGTTGCAAACTCATGCTTTTAGAGACTTGTTTGGGCTCATGAGAGGAGTAGAAAAACATCAAAAATTTCAGTCCTGCATGATTCTACCAAGAAATGTGTGTTCATTGAAACCGCTGGTTTTTGATACTTTGGGCCCTATTGAATAATGAATGTTTTGAATTTTCTCCAAAAGTAAAGTAGTTGCAAACTCATCCTTTTAGAAACTTGTTTGGGCTGTTGAGAGGAGTAAAAAACCATCAAAAATTTCAATCCTGCATGATTTTACCAAGAAATGTGATTCTTCATTCAAAACGCTGGTTTTTGCTATTGGGCTCTATTGAATAATGAATGTTTTGAATTTTCTCCAAAAGTAAAGTAGTTGCAAACTCATCCTTTTAGAGACTTGTTTGGGCTCATGAGAGGAGTAGAAAAACATCAAAAATTTCAGTCCTGCACGATTCTACCAAGAAATGTGTGTTCATTCAAACCGCTGGTTTTTGATATTTTGGGCCCTATTGAATAATGAATGTTTTGAATTTTCTCCAAAAGTAAAGTAGTTGCAAACTCATCCTTTTTGAAACTTGTTTGGGCTGTTGAGCGGAGTAAAAAACCATAAAAAATTTCAATCCTGCATGATTCTACCAAGAAATGTGATTCTTCATTCAAAACCTGATTTTTGCTATTGGGCTCTATTGAATAATGAATGTTTTGAATTTTCTCCAAAAGTAAAGTAGTTGCAAACTCATGCTTTTAGAGACTTGTTTGGCCTCATGAGAGGAGTAGAAAAACATCAAAAATTTCAGTCCTGCATGATTCTACCAAGAAATGTGTGTTCATTGAAACCGCTGGTTTTTGATAGTTTGGGCCCTATTGAATAATGAATGTTTTGAATTTTCTCCAAAAGTAAAGTAGTTGCAAACTCATACTTTTAGAAACTTGTTTGGGCTGTTGAGAGGAGTAAAAAACTATCAAAAATTTCAGTCCTGCATGATTCTACCAAGAAATGTGTGTTCATTGAAACCGCTGGTTTTTGATAGTTTGGGCCCTATTGAATACTGAATGTTTTGAATTTTCTCCAAAAGTAAAGTAGTTGCAAACTCATCCTTTTAGAAACTTGTTTGAGCTGTAGAGAGGAGTAAAAAAACATCAAAAATTTCAATCCTGCATGATTCTACCAAGAAATGTGATTCTTCATTCAAAACCTGATTTTTGCTATTGGGCTCTATTGAATAATGAATGTTTGGAATTTTCTCCAAAAGTAAAGTAGTTGCAAACTCATCCTTTTAGAGACTTGTTTCGGCTCATGAGAGGAGTAGAAAAAAATCAAAAATTTCAGTCCTGCACGATTCTACCAAGAAATGTGTGTTCATTCAAACCGCTGTTTTTTGATATTTTGGGCCCTATTGAATAATGAATGTTTTGAATTTTCTCCAAAAGTAAAGTAGTTGCAAACTCATCCTTTTAGAAAATTGTTTGGGCTGTTGAGAGGAGTAAAAAACCATCAAAAATTTCAATCCTGCATGATTCTACCAAGAAATGTGATTCTTCATTCAAAACCTGATTTTTGCTATTGGGCTCTATTGAATAATGAATGTTTTGAATTTTCTCCAAAAGTAAAGTAGTTGCAAACTCATGCTTTTAGAGACTTGTTTGGGCTCATGAGAGGAGTAGAAAAACATCAAAAATTTCAGTCCTGCATGATTCTACCAAGAAATGTGTGTTCATTGAAACCGCTGGTTTTTGATACTTTGGGCCCTATTGAATAATGAATGTTTTGAATTTTCTCCAAAAGTAAAGTAGTTGCAAACTCATCCTTTTAGAAACTTGTTTGGGCTGTTGAGAGGAGTAAAAAACCATCAAAAATTTCAATCCTGCATGATTTTACCAAGAAATGTGATTCTTCATTCAAAACGCTGGTTTTTGCTATTGGGCTCTATTGAATAATGAATGTTTTGAATTTTCTCCAAAAGTAAAGTAGTTGCAAACTCATCCTTTTAGAGACTTGTTTGGGCTCATGAGAGGAGTAGAAAAACATCAAAAATTTCAGTCCTGCACGATTCTACCAAGAAATGTGTGTTCATTCAAACCGCTGGTTTTTGATATTTTGGGCCCTATTGAATAATGAATGTTTTGAATTTTCTCCAAAAGTAAAGTAGTTGCAAACTCATCCTTTTTGAAACTTGTTTGGGCTGTTGAGCGGAGTAAAAAACCATAAAAAATTTCAATCCTGCATGATTCTACCAAGAAATGTGATTCTTCATTCAAAACCTGATTTTTGCTATTGGGCTCTATTGAATAATGAATGTTTTGAATTTTCTCCAAAAGTAAAGTAGTTGCAAACTCATGCTTTTAGAGACTTGTTTGGCCTCATGAGAGGAGTAGAAAAACATCAAAAATTTCAGTCCTGCATGATTCTACCAAGAAATGTGTGTTCATTGAAACCGCTGGTTTTTGATAGTTTGGGCCCTATTGAATAATGAATGTTTTGAATTTTCTCCAAAAGTAAAGTAGTTGCAAACTCATACTTTTAGAAACTTGTTTGGGCTGTTGAGAGGAGTAAAAAACTATCAAAAATTTCAGTCCTGCATGATTCTACCAAGAAATGTGTGTTCATTGAAACCGCTGGTTTTTGATAGTTTGGGCCCTATTGAATAATGAATGTTTTGAATTTTCTCCAAAAGTAAAGCAGTTGCAAACTCATCCTTTTAGAGACTTGTTTGGGCTGTTGAGAGGAGTAAAAAACCATCAAAAATTTCAATCCTGCATGATTTTACCAAGAAATGTGATTCTTCATTCAAAACCTGATTTTTGCTATTGGGCTCTATTGAATAATGAATGTTTTGAATTTTCTCCAAAAGTAAAGTAGTTGCAAACTCATGCTTTTAGAGACTTGTTTGGGCTCATGAGAGGAGTAGAAAAACATCAAAAATTTCAGTCCTGCATGATTCTACCAAGAAATGTGTGTTCATTGAAACCGCTGGTTTTTGATAGTTTGGGCCCTATTGAATAATGAATGTTTTGAATTTTCTCCAAAAGTAAAGCATTTGCAAACTCATCCTTTTAGAAACTTGTTTGTGCTGTTGAGAGGAGTAAAAAAACCATCAAAAATTTCAATCCTGCATGATTCTACCAAGAAATGTGATTCTTCATTCAAAACGCTGGTTTTTGCTATTGGGCTCTATTGAATAATGAATGTTTTGAATTTTCTCCAAAAGTAAAGTAGTTGCAAACTCATCCTTTTAGAGACTTGTTTGGGCTCATGAGAGGAGTAGAAAAACATCAAAAATTTCAGTCCTGCACGATTCTACCAAGAAATGTGTGTTCATTCAGACCGCTGGTTTTTGATATTTTGGGCCCTATTGAATAATGAATGTTTTGAATTTTCTCCAAAAGTAAAGTAGTTGCAAACTCATCCTTTTAGAAACTTGTTTGGGCTGTTGAGAGGAGTAAAAAACCATCAAAAATTTCAATCCTGCATGATTTTACCAAGAAATGTGATTCTTCATTCAAAACGCTGGTTTTTGCTATTGGGCTCTATTGAATAATGAATGTTTTGAATTTTCTCCAAAAGTAAAGTAGTTGCAAACTCATGCTTTTAGAGACTTGTTTGGGCTCATGAGAGGAGTAGAAAAACATCAAAAATTTCAGTCCTGCATGATTCTACCAAGAAATGTGTGTTCATTGAAACCGCTGGTTTTTGATAGTTTGGGCCCTATTGAATAATGAATGTTTTGAATTTTCTCCAAAAGTAAAGTAGTTGCAAACTCATCCTTTTAGAAACTTGTTTGGGCTGTTGAGAGGAGTAAAAAACCATCAAAAATTTCAATCCTGCATGATTCTACCTAGAAATGTGATTCTTCATTCAAAACCTGATTTTTGCTATTGGGCTCTATTGAATAATGAATGTTTTGAATTTTCTCCAAAAGTAAAGTAGTTGCAAACTCATGCTTTTAGAGACTTGTTTGGGCTCATGAGAGGAGTAGAAAAACATCAAAAATGTCAGTCCTGCATGATTCTACCAAGAAATGTGTGTTCATTGAAACCGCTGGTTTTTGATAGTTTGGGCCCTATTGAATAATGAATGTTTTGAATTTTCTCCAAAAGTAAAGCAGTTGCAAACTCATCCTTTTAGAAACTTGTTTGGGCTGTTGAGAGGAGTAAAAAACCATCAAAAATTTCAATCCTGCATGATTCTACCAAGAAATGTGATTCTTCATTCAAAACCTGATTTTTGCTATTGGGCTCTATTGAATAATGAATGTTTTGAATTTTCTCCAAAAGTAAAGTAGTTGCAAACTCATGCTTTTAGAGACTTGTTTCGGCTCATGAGAGGAGTAGAAAAACATCAAAAATTTCAGTCCTGCATGATTCTACCAAGAAATGTGTGTTAATTGAAACCGCTGGTTTTTGATAGTTTGGGCCCTATTGAATAATGAATGTTTTGAATTTTCTCTAAAAGTAAAGTAGTTGCAAACTCATCCTTTTTGAAACTTGTTTGGGCTGTTGAGATGAGTAAAAAACCATCAAAAATTTCAATCCTGCATGATTTTACCAAGAGATGTGATTCTTCATTCAAAACCTGATTTTTGCTATTGGGCTCTATTGAATAATGAATGTTTTGAATTTTCTCCAAAAGTAAAGTAGTTGCAAACTCATGCTTTTAGAGACTTGTTTGGCCTCATGAGAGGAGTAGAAAAACATCAAAAATTTCAGTCCTGCATGATTCTACCAAGAAATGTGATTCTTCATTCAAAAACTTATTTTTGCTATTGGGCTCTATTGAATAATGAATGTTTTGAATTTTCTCCAAAAGTAAAGTAGTTGCAAACTCATGCTTTTAGAGACTTGTTTGGGCTCATGAGAGGAGTAGAAAAACATCAAAAATTTCAGTCCTGCATGATTCTACCAAGAATTGTGTGTTCATTGAAACCGCTGGTTTTTGATAGTTTGGGCCCTATTGAATAATGAATGTTTTGAATTTTCTCCAAAAGTAAAGTAGTTGCAAAATCATCCTTTTAGAAACTTGTTTGGGCTGTTGAGAGGAGTAAAAAACCATCAAAAATTTCAATCCTGCATGATTCTACCAAGAAATGTGATTCTTCATTCAAAACCTGATTTTTGCTATTGGGCTCTATTGAATAATGAATGTTTTGAATTTTCTCCAAAAGTAAAGTAGTTGCAAACTCATGCTTTTAGAGACTTGTTTGGGCTCATGAGAGGAGTAGAAAAACATCAAAAATTTCAGTCCTGCATGATTCTACCAAGAAATGTGTGTTAATTGAAACCGCTGGTTTTTGATAGTTTGGGCCCTATTGAATAATGAATGTTTTGAATTTTCTCTAAAAGTAAAGTAGTTGCAAACTCATCCTTTTTGAAACTTGTTTGGGCTGTTGAGAGGAGTAAAAAACCATCAAAAATTTCAATCCTGCATGATTTTACCAAGAAATGTGATTCTTCATTCAAAACCTGATTTTTGCTATTGGGCTCTATTGAATAATGAATGTTTTGAATTTTCTCCAAAAGTAAAGTAGTTGCAAACTCATTCTTTTAGAGACTTGTTTGGGCTCATGAGAGGAGTAGAAAAACATCATAAATTTCAGTCCTGCATGATTCTACCAAGAAATGTGTGTTCATTGAAACCGCTGGTTTTTGATAGTTTGGGCCCTATTGAATAATGAATGTTTTGAATTTTCTCCAAAAGTAAAGTAGTTGCAAACTCATCCTTTTAGAAACTTGTTTGGGCTGTTGAGAGGAGTAAAAAACCATCAAAAATTTCAATCCTGCATGATTCTACCAAGAAATGTGATTCTTCATTCAAAACCTGATTTTTGCTCTTGGGCTCTATTGAATAATGAATGTTTTGAATTTTCTCCAAAAGTAAAGTAGTTGCAAACTCATGCTTTTAGAGACTTGTTTGGGCTCATGAGAGGAGTAGAAAAACATCAAAAATGTCAGTCCTGCATGATTCTACCAAGAAATGTGTGTTCATTGAAACCGCTGGTTTTTGATAGTTTGGGCCCTATTGAATAATGAATGTTTTGAATTTTCTCCAAAAGTAAAGTAGTTGTAAACTCATCCTTTTAGAAACTTGTTTGGGCTGTTGAGAGGAGTAAAAAACCATCAAAAATTTCAATCCTGCATGATTCTACCAAGAAATGTGATTCTTCATTCAAAACCTGATTTTTGCTATTGGGCTTTATTGAATAATGAATGTTTTGAATTTTCTCCAAAAGTAAAGTAGTTGCAAACTCATGCTTTTAGAGACTTGTTTGGGCTCATGAGAGGAGTAGAAAAACATCAAAAATTTCAGTCCTGCATGATTCTACCAAGAAATGTGTGTTCATTGAAACCGCTGGTTTTTGATAGTTTGGGCCCTTTTGAATAATGAATGTTTTGAATTTTCTCCAAAAGTATAGTTGCAAACTCATCCTTTTAGAAACTTGTTTGGGCTGTTGAGAGGAGTAAAAAACCATCAAAAATTTCAATCCTGCATGATTTTACCAAGAAATGTGATTCTTCATTCAAAACCTGATTTTTGCTATTGGGCTCTATTGAATAATGAATGTTTTGAAGTTTCTCCAAAAGTAAAGTAGTTGCAAACTCATGCTTTTAGAGACTTGTTTGGGCTCATGAGAGGAGTAGAAAAACATCAAAAATTTCAGTCCTGCATGATTCTACCAAGAAATGTGTGTTCATTGAAACCGCTGGTTTTTGATAGTTTGGGCCCTATTGAATAATGAATGTTTTGAATTTTCTCCAAAAGTAAAGTAGTTGCAAACTCATCCTTTTAGAAACTTGTTTGTGCTGTTGAGAGGAGTAAAAAACCATCAAAAATTTCAATCCTGCATGATTCTACCAAGAAATGTGATTCTTCTTTCAAAACCTGATTTTTGCTATTGGGCTCTATTGAATAATGAATGTTTTGAATTTTCTCCAAAAGTAAAGTAGTTGCAAACTCATGCTTTTAGAGACTTGTTTGGGCTCATGAGAGGAGTAGAAAAACATCAAAAATTTCAGTCCTGCACGATTCTACCAAGAAATGTGTGTTCATTCAAACCGCTGGTTTTTGATATTTTGGGCCCTATTGAATAATGAATGTTTTGAATTTTCTCCAAAAGTAAAGTAGTTGCAAACTCATCCTTTTAGAAACTTGTTTGGGCTGTTGAGAGGAGTAAAAAACCATCAAAAATTTCAATCCTGCATGATTCTACCAAGAAATGTGATTCTTCATTCAAAACCTGATTTTTGCTCTTGGGCTCTATTGAATAATGAATGTTTTGAATTTTCTCCAAAAGTAAAGTAGTTGCAAACTCATGCTTTTAGAGACTTGTTTGGGCTCATGAGAGGAGTAGAAAAACATCAAAAATGTCAGTCCTGCATGATTCTACCAAGAAATGTGTGTTCATTGAAACCGCTGGTTTTTGATAGTTTGGGCCCTATTGAATAATGAATGTTTTGAATTTTCTCCAAAAGTAAAGTAGTTGTAAACTCATCCTTTTAGAAACTTGTTTGGGCTGTTGAGAGGAGTAAAAAACCATCAAAAATTTCAATCCTGCATGATTCTACCTAGAAATGTGATTCTTCATTCAAAACCTGATTTTTGCTATTGGGTTCTATTGAATAATGAATGTTTTGAATTTTCTCCAAAAGTAAAGTAGTTGCAAACTCATGCTTTTAGAGACTTGTTTGGGCTCATGAGAGGAGTAGAAAAACATCAAAAATTTCAGTCCTGCATGATTCTACCAAGAAATGTGATTCTTCAATCAAAAACTTATTTTTGCTATTGGGCTCTATTGAATAATGAATGTTTTGAATTTTCTCCAAAAGTAAATTAGTTGCAAACTCATGCTTTTAGAGACTTGTTTGGGCTCATGAGAGGAGTAGAAAAACATCAAAAATTTCAGTCCTCCATGATTCTACCAAGAAATGTGTGTTCATTGAAACCGCTGGTTTTTGATAGTTTGGGCCCTATTGAATAATGAATGTTTTGAATTTTCTCCAAAAGTAAAGTAGTTGCAAACTCATCCTTTTAGAAACTTGTTTGGGCTGTTGAGAGGAGTAAAAAACCATCAAAAATTTCAATCCTGCATGATTCTACCAAGAAATGTGATTCTTCATTCAAAACCTAATTTTTGCTATTGGGCTCTATTGAATAATGAATGTTTTGAAGTTTCTCCAAAAGTAAAGTAGTTGCAAACTCATGCTTTTAGAGACTTGTTTGGGCTCATGAGAGGAGTAGAAAAACATCAAAAATTTCAGTCCTGCATGATTCTACCAAGAAATGTGTGTTCATTGAAACCGCTGGTTTTTGATAGTTTGGGCCCTATTGAATAATGAATGTTTTGAATTTTCTCCAAAAGTAAAGTAGTTGCAAACTCATCCTTTTAGAAACTTGTTTGTGCTGTTGAGAGGAGTAAAAAACCATCAAAAATTTCAATCCTGCATGATTCTACCAAGAAATGTGATTCTTCATTCAAAACCTGATTTTTGCTATTGGGCTCTATTGAATAATGAATGTTTTGAATTTTCTCCAAAAGTAAAGTAGTTGCAAACTCATGCTTTTAGAGACTTGTTTGGGCTCATGAGAGGAGTAGAAAAACATCAAAAATTTCAGTCCTGCATGATTCTACCAAGAAATGTGTGTTCATTGAAACCGCTGGTTTTTGATAGTTTGGGCCCTATTGAATAATGAATGTTTTGAATTTTCTCCAAAAGTAAAGTAGTTGCAAACTCATCCTTTTAGAAACTTGTTTGTGCTGTTGAGAGGAGTAAAAACCCATCAAAAATTTCAATCCTGCATGATTCTACCAAGAAATGTGATTCTTCATTCAAAACCTGATTTTTGCTATTGGGCTCTGTTGAATAATGAATGTTTTGAATTTTCTCCAAAAGTAAAGTAGTTGCAAACTCATGCTTTTAGAGACTTGTTTGGGCTCATGAGAGGAGTAGAAAAACATCAAAAATTTCAGTCCTGCATGATTCTACCAAGAAATGTGTGTTCATTGAAACCGCTGGTTTTTGATAGTTTGGGCCCTATTGAATAATGAATGTTTTGAATTTTCTCCAAAAGTAAAGTAGTTGCAAACTCATCCTTTTAGAAACTTGTTTGGGCTGTTGAGAGGAGTAAAAAACCATCAAAAATTTCAATCCTGCATGATTCTACCAAGAAATGTGATTCTTCATTCAAAACCTGATTTTTGCTATTGGGCTCTATTGAATAATGAATGTTTTGAATTTTCTCCAAAAGTAAAGTAGTTGCAAACTCATGCTTTTTGAGACTTGTTTGGGCTCATGAGAGGAGTAGAAAAACATCAAAAATTTCAGTCCTGCATGATTCTACCAAGAAATGTGTGTTCATTGAAACCGCTGGTTTTTGATAGTTTGGGCCCTATTGAATAATGAATGTTTTGAATTTTCTCCAAAAGTAAAGTAGTTGCAAACTCATCCTTTTAGAAACTTGTTTGTGCTGTTGAGAGGAGTAAAAAACCATCAAAAATTTCAATCCTGCATGATTCTACCAAGAAATGTGATTCTTCATTCAAAACCTGATTTTTGCTATTGGGCTCTATTGAATAATGAATGTTTTGAATTTTCTCCAAAAGTAAAGTAGTTGCAAACTCATGCTTTTAGAGACTTGTTTGGGCTCATGAGAGGAGTAGAAAAACATCAAAAATTTCAGTCCTGCATGATTCTACCAAGAAATGTGTGTTCATTGAAACCGCTGGTTTTTGATAGTTTGGGCCCTATTGAATGATGAATGTTTTGAATTTTCTCCAAAAGTATAGTTGCAAACTCATCCTTTTAGAAACTTGTTTGGGCTGTTGAGAGGAGTAAAAAACCATCAAAAATTTCAATCCTGCATGATTTTACCAAGAAATGTGATTCTTCATTCAAAACCTGATTTTTGCTATTGGGCTCTATTGAATAATGAATGTTTTGAAGTTTCTCCAAAAGTAAAGTAGTTGCAAACTCATTCTTTTAGAGACTTGTTTGGGCTCATGAGAGGAGTAGAAAAACATCAAAAATTTCAGTCCTGCATGATTCTACCAAGAAATGTGATTCTTCATTCAAAAACTTATTTTTGCTATTGGGCTCTATTGAATAATGAATGTTTTGAATTTTCTCCAAAAGTAAAGTAGTTGCAAACTCATGCTTTTAGAGACTTGTTTGGGCTCATGAGAGGAGTAGAAAAACATCAAAAATTTCAGTCCTGCATGATTCTACCAAGAAATGTGTGTTCATTGAAACCGCTGGTTTTTGATAGTTTGGGCCCTATTGAATAATGAATGTTTTGAATTTTCTCCAAAAGTAAAGTAGTTGCAAACTCATCCTTTTAGAAACTTGTTTGGGCTGTTGAGAGGAGTAAAAAACCATCAAAAATTTCAATCCTGCATGATTCTACCAAGAAATGTGATTCTTCATTCAAAACCTGATTTTTGCTATTGGGCTCTATTGAATAATGAATGTTTTGAATTTTCTCCAAAAGTAAAGTAGTTGCAAACTCATGCTTTTAGAGACTTGTTTGGGCTCATGAGAGGAGTAGAAAAACATCAAAAATTTCAGTCCTGCATGATTCTACCAAGAAATGTGTGTTCATTGAAACCGCTGGTTTTTGATAGTTTGGGCCCTATTGAATAATGAATGTTTTGAATTTTCTCTAAAAGTAAAGTAGTTGCAAACTCATCCTTTTTGAAACTTGTTTGGGCTGTTGAGAGGAGTAAAAAACCATCAAAAATTTCAATCCTGCATGATTTTACCAAGAAATGTGATTCTTCATTCAAAACCTGATTTTTGCTATTGGGCTCTATTGAATAATGAATGTTTTGAATTTTCTCCAAAAGTAAAGTAGTTGCAAACTCATTCTTTTAGAGACTTGTTTGGGCTCATGAGAGGAGTAGAAAAACATCAAAAATTTCAGTCCTGCATGATTCTACCAAGAAATGTGTGTTCATTGAAACCGCTGGTTTTTGATAGTTTGGGCCCTATTGAATAATGAATGTTTTGAATTTTCTCCAAAAGTAAAGTAGTTGCAAACTCATCCTTTTAGAAACTTGTTTGGGCTGTTGAGAGGAGTAAAAAACCATCAAAATTTTCAATCCTGCATGATTCTACCAAGAAATGTGATTCTTCATTCAAAACGCTGGTTTTTGCTATTGGGCTCTATTGAATAATGAATGTTTTGAATTTTCTCCAAAAGTAAAGTAGTTGCAAACTCATCCTTTTAGAGACTTGTTTGGGCTCATAAGAGGAGTAGAAAAAAATCAAAAATTTCAGTTCTGCACGATTCTACCAAGAAATGTGTGTTCATTCAAACCGCTGGTTTTTGATATTTTGGGCCCTATTGAATAATGAATGTTTTGAATTTTCTCCAAAAGTAAAGTAGTTGCAAACTCATCCTTTTAGAAACTTGTTTGGGCTGTTGAGAGGAGTAAAAAACCATCAAAAATTTCAATCCTGCATGATTCTACCAAGAAATGTGATTCTTCATTCAAAACCTGATTTTTGCTATTGGGCTCTATTGAATAATGAATGTTTTGAATTTTCTCCAAAAGTAAAGTAGTTGCAAACTCATTCTTTTAGAGACTTGTTTGGGCTCATGAGAGGAGTAGAAAAACATCAAAAATTTCAGTCCTGCATGATTCTACCAAGAAATGTGTGTTCATTGAAACCGCTGGTTTTTGATAGTTTGGGCCCTATTGAATAATGAATGTTTTGAATTTTCTCCAAAAGTAAAGTAGTTGCAAACTCATCCTTTTAGAAACTTGTTTGTGCTGTTGAGAGGAGTAAAAAACCATCAAAAATTTCAATCCTGCATGATTCTACCAAGAAATGTGATTCTTCATTCAAAACCTGATTTTTGCTATTGGGCTCTATTGAATAATGAATGTTTTGAATTTTCTCCAAAAGTAAAGTAGTTGCAAACTCATCCTTTTAGAGACTTGTTTGGGCTCATGAGAGGAGTAGAAAAACATCAAAAATTTCAGTCCTGCATGATTCTACCAAGAAATGTGTGTTCATTGAAACCGCTGGTTTTTGATAGTTTGGGCCCTATTGAATGATGAATGTTTTGAATTTTCTCCAAAAGTATAGTTGCAAACTCATCCTTTTAGAAACTTGTTTGGGCTGTTGAGAGGAGTAAAAAACCATCAAAAATTTCAATCCTGCATGATTTTACCAAGAAATGTGATTCTTCATTCAAAACCTGATTTTTGCTATTGGGCTCTATTGAATAATGAATGTTTTGAAGTTTCTCCAAAAGTAAAGTAGTTGCAAACTCATTCTTTTAGAGACTTGTTTGGGCTCATGAGTGGAGTAGAAAAACATCAAAAATTTCAGTCCTGCATGATTCTACCAAGAAATGTGATTCTTCATTCAAAAACTTATTTTTGCTATTGGGCTCTATTGAATAATGAATGTTTTGAATTTTCTCCAAAAGTAAAGTAGTTGCAAACTCATGCTTTTAGAGACTTGTTTGGGCTCATGAGAGGAGTAGAAAAACATCAAAAATTTCAGTCCTGCATGATTCTACCAAGAAATGTGTGTTCATTGAAACCGCTGGTTTTTGATAGTTTGGGCCCTATTGAATAATGAATGTTTTGAATTTTCTCCAAAAGTAAAGTAGTTGCAAACTCATCCTTTTAGAAACTTGTTTGGGCTGTTGAGAGGAGTAAAAAACCATCAAAAATTTCAATCCTGCATGATTCTACCAAGAAATGTGATTCTTCATTCAAAACCTGATTTTTGCTATTGGGCTCTATTGAATAATGAATGTTTTGAATTTTCTCCAAAAGTAAAGTAGTTGCAAACTCATGCTTTTAGAGACTTGTTTGGGCTCATGAGAGGAGTAGAAAAACATCAAAAATTTCAGTCCTGCATGATTCTACCAAGAAATGTGTGTTCATTGAAACCGCTGGTTTTTGATAGTTTGGGCCCTATTGAATAATGAATGTTTTGAATTTTCTCTAAAAGTAAAGTAGTTGCAAACTCATCCTTTTTGAAACTTGTTTGGGCTGTTGAGAGGAGTAAAAAACCATCAAAAATTTCAATCCTGCATGATTTTACCAAGAAATGTGATTCTTCATTCAAAACCTGATTTTTGCTATTGGGCTCTATTGAATAATGAATGTTTTGAATTTTCTCCAAAAGTAAAGTAGTTGCAAACTCATTCTTTTAGAGACTTGTTTGGGCTCATGAGAGGAGTAGAAAAACATCAAAAATTTCAGTCCTGCATGATTCTACCAAGAAATGTGTGTTCATTGAAACCGCTGGTTTTTGATAGTTTGGGCCCTATTGAATAATGAATGTTTTGAATTTTCTCCAAAAGTAAAGTAGTTGCAAACTCATCCTTTTAGAAACTTGTTTGGGCTGTTGAGAGGAGTAAAAAACCATCAAAATTTTCAATCCTGCATGATTCTACCAAGAAATGTGATTCTTCATTCAAAACGCTGGTTTTTGCTATTGGGCTCTATTGAATAATGAATGTTTTGAATTTTCTCCAAAAGTAAAGTAGTTGCAAACTCATCCTTTTAGAGACTTGTTTGGGCTCATAAGAGGAGTAGAAAAAAATCAAAAATTTCAGTTCTGCACGATTCTACCAAGAAATGTGTGTTCATTCAAACCGCTGGTTTTTGATATTTTGGGCTCTATTGAATAATGAATGTTTTGAATTTTCTCCAAAAGTAAAGTAGTTGCAAACTCATCCTTTTAGAAACTTGTTTGGGCTGTTGAGAGGAGTAAAAAACCATCAAAAATTTCAATCCTGCATGATTCTACCAAGAAATGTGATTCTTCATTCATAACCTGATTTTTGCTCTTGGGCTCTATTGAATAATGAATGTTTTGAATTTTCTCCAAAAGTAAAGTAGTTGCAACTCATGCTTTTAGAGACTTGTTTGGGCTCATGAGAGGAGTAGAAAAACATCAAAAATTTCAGTCCTGCATGATTCTACCAAGAAATGTGTGTTCATTGAAACCGCTGGTTTTTGATAGTTTGGGCCCTATTGAATAATGAATGTTTTGAATTTTCTCCAAAAGTAAAGTAGTTGCAAACTCATCCTTTTAGAAACTTGTTTGGGCTGTTGAGAGGAGTAAAAAACCATCAAAAATTTCAATCCTGCATGATTCTACCAAGAAATGTGATTCTTCATTCAAAACGCTGGTTTTTGCTATTGGGCTCTATTGAATAATGAATGTTTTGAATTTTCTCCAAAAGTAAATTAGTTGCAAACTCATCCTTTTAGAGACTTGTTTGGGCTCATGAGAGGAGTAGAAAAACATCAAAAATTTCAGTCCTGCACGATTCTACCAAGAAATGTGTGTTCATTCAAACCGCTGGTTTTTGATATTTTGGGCCCTATTGAATAATGAATGTTTTGAATTTTCTCCAAAAGTAAAGTAGTTGCAAACTCATCCTTTTTGAAACTTGTTTGGGCTGTTGAGAGGAGTAAAAAACCATCAAAAATTTCAATCCTGCATGATTCTACCAAGAAATGTGATTCTTCATTCAAAACCTGATTTTTGCTATTGGGCTCTATTGAATAATGAATGTTTTGAATTTTCTCCAAAAGTAAAGTAGCTGCAAACTCATGCTTTTAGAGACTTGTTTGGGCTCATGAGAGGAGTAGAAAAACATCAAAAATTTCAGTCCTGCATGATTCTACCAACAAATTTGTGTTCATTGAAACCGCTGGTTTTTGATAGTTTGGGCCCTATTGAATAATGAATGTTTTGAATTTTCTCCAAAAGTAAAGTAGTTGCAAACTCATCCTTTTAGAAACTTGTTTGGGCTGTTGAGAGGAGTAAAAAACCATCAAAAATTTCAATCCTGCATGATTTTACCAAGAAATGTGATTCTTCATTCAAAACCTGATTTTTGCTATTGGGCTCTATTGAATAATGAATGTTTTGAATTTTCTCCAAAAGTAAAGTAGTTGCAACTCATGCTTTTAGAGACTTGTTTGGGCTCATGAGAGGAGTAGAAAAACATCAAAAATTTCAGTCCTGCATGATTCTACCAACAAATTTGTGTTCATTGAAACCGCTGGTTTTTGATAGTTTGGGCCCTATTGAATAATGAATGTTTTGAATTTTCTCCAAAAGTAAAGTAGTTGCAAACTCATCCTTTTAGAAACTTGTTTGGGCTGTTGAGAGGAGTAAAACACCATCAAAAATTTCAATCCTGCATGATTCTACCAAGAAATGTGATTCTTCATTCAAAACCTGATTTTTGCTATTGGGCTTTATTGAATAATGAATGTTTTGAATTTTCTCCAAAAGTAAAGTAGTTGCAAACTCATGCTTTTAGAGACTTGTTTGGGCTCATGAGAGGAGTAGAAAAACATCAAAAATTTCAGTCCTGCATGATTCTACCAAGAAATGTGTGTTCATTGAAACCGCTGGTTTTTGATAGTTTGGGCCCTATTGAATAATGAATGTTTTGAATTTTCTCCAAAAGTATAGTTGCAAACTCATCCTTTTAGAAACTTGTTTGGGCTGTTGAGAGGAGTAAAAAACCATCAAAAATTTCAATCCTGCATGATTTTACCAAGAAATGTGATTCTTCATTCAAAACCTGATTTTTTGCTATTTGGCTCTATTGAATAATGATTGTTTTGAAGTTTCTCCAAAAGTAAAGTAGTTGCAAACTCATGCTTTTAGAGACTTGTTTGGGCTCATGAGAGGAGTAGAAAAACATCAAAAATTTCAGTCCTGCATGATTCTACCAAGAAATGTGTGTTCATTGAATCCGCTGGTTTTTGATAGTTTGGGCCCTATTGAATAATGAATGTTTTGAATTTTCTCCAAAAGTAAAGTAGTTGCAAACTCATCCTTTTAGAAACTTGTTTGTGCTGTTGAGAGGAGTAAAAAACCATCAAAAATTTCAATCCTGCATGATTCTACCAAGAAATGTGATTCTTCATTCAAAACCTGATTTTTGCTATTGGGCTCTATTGAATAATGAATGTTTTGAATTTTCTCCAAAAGTAAAGTAGTTGCAAACTCATGCTTTTAGAGACTTGTTTGGGCTCATGAGAGGAGTAGAAAAACATCAAAAATTTCAGTCCTGCACGATTCTACCAAGAAATGTGTGTTCATTCAAACCGCTGGTTTTTGATATTTTGGGCCCTATTGAATAATGAATGTTTTGAATTTTCTCCAAAAGTAAAGTAGTTGCAAACTCATCCTTTTAGAAACTTGTTTGGGCTGTTGAGAGGAGTAAAAAACCATCAAAAATTTCAATCCTGCATGATTCTACCAAGAAATGTGATTCTTCATTCAAAACCTGATTTTTGCTCTTGGGCTCTATTGAATAATGAATGTTTTGAATTTTCTCCAAAAGTAAAGTAGTTGCAAACTCATGCTTTTAGAGACTTGTTTGGGCTCATGAGAGGAGTAGAAAAACATCAAAAATGTCAGTCCTGCATGATTCTACCAAGAAATGTGTGTTCATTGAAACCGCTGGTTTTTGATAGTTTGGGCCCTATTGAATAATGAATGTTTTGAATTTTCTCCAAAAGTAAAGTAGTTGTAAACTCATCCTTTTAGAAACTTGTTTGGGCTGTTGAGAGGAGTAAAAAACCATCAAAAATTTCAGTCCTGCATGATTCTACCAAGAAATGTGATTCTTCATTCAAAACGCTGGTTTTTGCTATTGGGCTCTATTGAATAATGAATGTTTTGAATTTTCTCCAAAAGTAAAGTAGTTGCAAACTCATCCTTTTAGAGACTTGTTTGGGCTCATAAGAGGAGTAGAAAAAAATCAAAAATTTCAGTTCTGCACGATTCTACCAAGAAATGTGTGTTCATTCAAACCGCTGGTTTTTGATATTTTGGGCCCTATTGAATAATGAATGTTTTGAATTTTCTCCAAAAGTAAAGTAGTTGCAAACTCATCCTTTTAGAAACTTGTTTGGGCTGTTGAGAGGAGTAAAAAACCATCAAAAATTTCAATCCTGCATGATTCTACCAAGAAATGTGATTCTTCATTCATAACCTGATTTTTGCTCTTGGGCTCTATTGAATAATGAATGTTTTGAATTTTCTCCAAAAGTAAAGTAGTTGCAACTCATGCTTTCAGAGACTTGTTTGGGCTCATGAGAGGAGTAGAAAAACATCAAAAATTTCAGTCCTGCATGATTATACCAAGAAATGTGTGTTCATTGAAACCGCTGGTTTTTGATAGTTTGGGCCCTATTGAATAATGAATGTTTTGAATTTTCTCCAAAAGTAAAGTACTTGCAAACTCATGCTTTTAGAGACTTGTTTGGGCTCATGAGAGGAGTAGAAAAACATCATAAATTTCAGTCCTGCATGATTCTACCAAGAAATGTGTGTTCATTGAAACCGCTGGTTTTTGATAGTTTGGGCCCTATTGAATAATGAATGTTTTGAATTTTCTCCAAAAGTAAAGTAGTTGCAAACTCATCCTTTTAGAAACTTGTTTGGGCTGTTGAGAGGAGTAAAAAACCATCAAAAATTTCAATCTTGCATGATTTTACCAAGAAATGTGATTCTTCATTCAAAACCTGATTTTTGCTATTGGGCTCTATTGAATAATGTATGTTTTGAATTTTCTCCAAAAGTAAAGTAGTTGCAAACTCATGCTTTTAGAGACTTGTTTGGGCTCATGAGAGGGGTAGAAAAACATCAAAAATTTCAGTCCTGCATGATTCTACCAAGAAATGTGTGTTCATTGAAACCGCTGGTTTTTGATAGTTTGGGCCCTATTGAATAATGAATGTTTTGAATTTTCTCCAAAAGTAAAGTAGTTGCAAACTCATCCTTTTAGAAACTTGTTTGGGCTGTTGAGAGGAGTAAAATACCATCAAAAATTTCAATCCTGCATGATTTTACCAAGAAATGTGATTCTTCATTCAAAACCTGATTTTTGCTATTGGGCTCTATTGAATAATGAATGTTTTGAATTTTCTCCAAAAGTAAAGTAGTTGCAAACTCATGCTTTTAGAGACTTGTTTGGGCTCATGAGAGGAGTAGAAAAACATCAAAAATTTCAGTCCTGCATGATTCTACCAAGAAATGTGTGTTCATTGAAACCGCTGGTTTTTGATACTTTGGGCCCTATTGAATAATGAATGTTTTGAATTTTCTCCAAAAGTAAAGTAGTTGCAAACTCATCCTTTTACAAACTTGTTTGTGCTGTTGAGAGGAGTAAAAAACCATCAAAAATTTCAATCCTGCATGATTCCACCAAGAAATGTGATTCTTCATTCAAAACCTGATTTTTGCTATTGGGCTCTATTGAATAATGAATGCTTTGAATTTTCTCCAAAAGTAAAGTAGTTGCAAACTCATGCTTTTAGAGACTTGTTTGGGCTCATGAGAGGAGTAGAAAAACATCAAAAATTTCAGTCCTGCATGATTCTACCAAGAAATGTGTGTTCATTGAAACCGCTGGTTTTTGATAGTTTGGGCCCTATTGAATAATGAATGTTTTGAATTTTCTCCAAAAGTAAAGTAGTTGCAAACTCATCCTTTTAGAAACTTGTTTGGGCTGTTGAGAGGAGTAAAAAACCATCAAAAATTTCAATCCTGGATGATTCTACCAAGAAATGTGATTCTTCATTCAAAACGCTGGTTTTTGCTATTGGGCTCTATTGAATAATGAATGTTTTGAATTTTCTCCAAAAGTAAAGTAGTTGCAAACTCATCCTTTTAGAGACTTGTTTGGGCTCATGAGAGGAGTAGAAAAAAAATCAAAAATTTCAGTCCTGCACGATTCTACCAAGAAATTTTTGTTCATTCAAACCGCTGGTTTTTGATATTTTGGGCCCTATTGAATAATGAATGTTTTGAATTTTCTCCAAAAGTAAAGTAGTTGCAAACTCATCCTTTTAGAAACTTGTTTGGGCTGTTGAGAGGAGTAAAAAACCATCAAAAATTTCAATCCTGCATGATTCTACCAAGAAATGTGATTCTTCATTCAAAACCTGATTTTTGCTATTGGGCTCTATTGAATAATGAATGTTTTGAATTTTCTCCAAAAGTAAAGTAGTTGCAAACTCATGCTTTTAGAGACTTGTTTGGGCTCATGAGAGGAGTAGAAAAACATCAAAAATTTCAGTCCTGCATGATTCTACCAAGAAATGTGTGTTCATTGAAACCGCTGGTTTTTGATAGTTTGGGCCCTATTGAATAATGAATGTTTTGAATTTTCTCCAAAAGTAAAGTAGTTGCAAACTCATCCTTTTAGAGACTTGTTTGGGCTGTTGAGAGGAGTAAAAAACCATCAAAAATTTCAATCCTGCATGATTTTACCAAGAAATGTGATTCTTCATTCAAAACCTGATTTTTGCTATTGGGCTCTATTGAATAATGAATGTTTTGAATTTTCTCCAAAAGTAAAGTAGTTGCAAACTCATGCTTTTAGAGACTTGTTTGGGCTCATGAGAGGAGTAGAAAAACATCAAAAATTTCAGTCCTGCATGATTCTACCAAGAAATGTGTGTTCATTGAAACCGCTGGTTTTTGATAGTTTGGGCCCTATTGAATAATGAATGTTTTGAATTTTCTCCAAAAGTAAAGTAGTTGCAAACTCATCCTTTTAGAAACTTGTTTGGGCTGTTGAGAGAAGTAAAAAACCATCAAAAATTTCAATCCTGCATGATTTTACCAAGAAATGTGATTCTTCATTCAAAACCTGATTTTTGCTATTGGGCTCTATTGAATAATGAATGTTTTGAATTTTCTCCAAAAGTAAAGTAGTTGCAAACTCATGCTTTTAGAGACTTGTTTGGGCTCATGAGAGGAGTAGAAAAACATCAAAAATTTCAGTCCTGCATGATTCTACCAAGAAATGTGTGTTCATTGAAACTGCTGGTTTTTGATAGTTTGGGCCCTATTGAATAATGAATGTTTTGAATTTTCTCCAAAAGTAAAGTATTTGCAAACTCATCCTTTTAGAAACTTGTTTGTGCTGTTGAGAGGAGTAAAAAAACCATCAAAAATTTCAATCCTGCATGATTCTACCAAGAAATGTGATTCTTCATTCAAAACGCTGGTTTTTGCTATTGGGCTCTATTGAATAATGAATGTTTTGAATTTTCTCCAAAAGTAAAGTAGTTGCAAACTCATCCTTTTAGAGACTTGTTTGGGCTCATGAGAGGAGTAGAAAAACATCAAAAATTTCAGTCCTGCACGATTCTACCAAGAAATGTGTGTTCATTCAGACCGCTGGTTTTTGATATTTTGGGCCCTATTGAATAATGAATGTTTTGAATTTTCTCCAAAAGTAAAGTAGTTGCAAACTCATCCTTTTAGAAACTTGTTTGGGCTGTTGAGAGGAGTAAAAAAACCATCAAAAATTTCAATCCTGCATGATTTTACCAAGAAATGTGATTCTTCATTCAAAACGCTGGTTTTTGCTATTGGGCTCTATTGAATAATGAATGTTTTGAATTTTCTCCAAAAGTAAAGTAGTTGCAAACTCATGCTTTTAGAGACTTGTTTGGGCTCATGAGAGGAGTAGAAAAACATCAAAAATTTCAGTCCTGCATGATTCTACCAAGAAATGTGTGTTCATTGAAACCGCTGGTTTTTGATAGTTTGGGCCCTATTGAATAATGAATGTTTTGAATTTTCTCCAAAAGTAAAGTAGTTGCAAACTCATCCTTTTAGAAACTTGTTTGGGCTGTTGAGAGGAATAAAAAACCATCAAAAATTTCAATCCTGCATGATTCTACCTAGAAATGTGATTCTTCATTCAAAACCTGATTTTTGCTATTGGGCTCTATTGAATAATGAATGTTTTGAATTTTCTCCAAAAGTAAAGTAGTTGCAAACTCATGCTTTTAGAGACTTGTTTGGGCTCATGAGAGGAGTAGAAAAACATCAAAAATTTCAGTCCTGCATGATTCTACCAAGAAATGTGTGTTCATTGAAACCGCTGGTTTTTGTTAGTTTGGGCCCTATTGAATAATGAATGTTTTGAATTTTCTCCAAAAGTAAAGTAGTTGCAAACTCATACTTTTAGAAACTTGTTTGGGCTGTTGAGAGGAGTAAAAAACCATCAAAAATTTCAGTCCTGCATGATTCTACCAAGAAATGTGTGTTCATTGAAACCGCTGGTTTTTGATAGTTTGGGCCCTATTGAATAATGAATGTTTTGAATTTTCTCCAAAAGTAAAGTAGTTGCAAACTCATCCTTTTAGAGACTTGTTTGGGCTGTTGAGAGGAGTAAAAAACCATCAAAAATTTCAATCCTGCATGATTTTACCAAGAAATGTGATTCTTCATTCAAAACCTGATTTTTGCTATTGGGCTCTATTGAATAATGAATGTTTTGAATTTTCTCCAAAAGTAAAGTAGTTGCAAACTCATGCTTTTAGAGACTTGTTTGGGCTCATGAGAGGAGTAGAAAAACATCAAAAATTTCAGTCCTGCATGATTCTACCAAGAAATGTGTGTTCATTGAAACCGCTGGTTTTTGATAGTTTGGGCCCTATTGAATAATGAATGTTTTGAATTTTCTCCAAAAGTAAAGTAATTGCAAACTCATCCTTTTAGAAACTTGTTTGTGCTGTTGAGAGGAGTAAAAAAACCATCAAAAATTTCAATCCTGCATGATTCTACCAAGAAATGTGATTCTTCATTCAAAACGCTGGTTTTTGCTATTGGGCTCTATTGAATAATGAATGTTTTGAATTTTCTCCAAAAGTAAAGTAGTTGCAAACTCATCCTTTTAGAGACTTGTTTGGGCTCATGAGAGGAGTAGAAAAACATCAAAAATTTCAGTCCTGCACGATTCTACCAAGAAATGTGTGTTCATTCAGACCGCTAGTTTTTGATATTTTGGGCCCTATTGAATAATGAATGTTTTGAATTTTCTCCAAAAGTAAAGTAGTTGCAAACTCATCCTTTTAGAAACTTGTTTGGGCTGTTGAGAGGAGTAAAAAACCATCAAAAATTTCAATCCTGCATGATTTTACCAAGAAATGTGATTCTTCATTCAAAACGCTGGTTTTTGCTATTGGGCTCTATTGAATAATGAATGTTTTGAATTTTCTCCAAAAGTAAAGTAGTTGCAAACTCATGCTTTTAGAGACTTGTTTGGGCTCATGAGAGGAGTAGAAAAACATCAAAAATTTCAGTCCTGCATGATTCTACCAAGAAATGTGTGTTCATTGAAACCGCTGGTTTTTGATAGTTTGGGCCCTATTGAATAATGAATGTTTTGAATTTTCTCCAAAAGTAAAGTAGTTGCAAACTCATCCTTTTAGAAACTTGTTTGGGCTGTTGAGAGGAGTAAAAAACCATCAAAAATTTCAATCCTGCATGATTCTACCTAGAAATGTGATTCTTCATTCAAAACCTGATTTTTGCTATTGGGCTCTATTGAATAATGAATGTTTTGAATTTTCTCCAAAAGTAAAGTAGTTGCAAACTCATGCTTTTAGAGACTTGTTTGGGCTCATGAGAGGAGTAGAAAAACATCAAAAATGTCAGTCCTGCATGATTCTACCAAGAAATGTGTGTTCATTGAAACCGCTGGTTTTTGATAGTTTGGGCCCTATTGAATAATGAATGTTTTGAATTTTCTCCAAAAGTAAAGTAGTTGCAAACTCATCCTTTTAGAAACTTGTTTGGGCTGTTGAGAGGAGTAAAAAACCATCAAAAATTTCAATCCTGCATGATTCTACCTAGAAATGTGATTCTTCATTCAAAACCTGATTTTTGCTATTGGGTTCTATTGAATAATGAATGTTTTGAATTTTCTCCAAAAGTAAAGTAGTTGCAAACTCATGCTTTTAGAGACTTGTTTGGGCTCATGAGAGGAGTAGAAAAACATCAAAAATTTCAGTCCTGCATGATTCTACCAAGAAATGTGATTCTTCATTCAAAAACTTATTTTTGCTATTGGGCTCTATTGAATAATGAATGTTTTGAATTTTCTCCAAAAGTAAAGTAGTTGCAAACTCATGCTTTTAGAGACTTGTTTGGGCTCATGAGAGGAGTAGAAAAACATCAAAAATTTCAGTCCTGCATGATTCTACCAAGAAATGTGTGTTCATTGAAACCGCTGGTTTTTGATAGTTTGGGCCCTATTG
The DNA here is from genome assembly GCF_039654945.1 of Dendrobates tinctorius. Classification (NCBI taxonomy): domain Eukaryota; kingdom Metazoa; phylum Chordata; class Amphibia; order Anura; family Dendrobatidae; genus Dendrobates; species Dendrobates tinctorius. The sequence goes on along the minus strand of NW_027361701.1, from coordinate 10,444,359 downwards.
AATAATGAATGTTTTGAATTTTCTCCAAAAGTAAAGTATTTGCAAACTCATCCTTTTAGAAACTTGTTTGGGCTGTTGAGAGGAGTAAAAAACCATCAAAAATTTCAATCCTGCATGATTCTACCAAGAAATGTGATTCTTCATTCAAAACCTGATTTTTGCTATTGGGCTCTATTGAATAATGAATGTTTTGAATTTTCTCCAAAAGTAAAGTAGTTGCAAACTCATGCTTTTAGAGACTTGTTTGGGCTCATGAGAGGAGTAGAAAAACATCAAAAATTTCAGTCCTGCATGATTCTACCAAGAAATGTGTGTTCATTGAAACCGCTGGTTTTTGATAGTTTGGGCCCTATTGAATAATGAATGTTTTGAATTTTCTCCAAAAGTAAAGTAGTTGCAAACTCATCCTTTTAGAAACTTGTTTGGGCTGTTGAGAGGAGTAAAAAACCATCAAAAATTTCAATCCTGCATGATTCTACCAAGAAATGTGATTCTTCATTCAAAACCTGATTTTTGCTATTGGGCTCTATTGAATAATGAATGTTTTGAATTTTCTCCAAAAGTAAAGTAGTTGCAAACTCATGCTTTTAGAGACTTGTTTGGGCTCATGAGAGGAGTAGAAAAACATCAAAAATTTCAGTCCTGCATGATTCTACCAAGAAATGTGTGTTCATTGAAACCGCTGGTTTTTGATAGTTTGGGCCCTATTGAATAATGAATGTTTTGAATTTTCTCCAAAAGTAAAGTAGTTGCAAACTCATCCTTTTAGAAACTTGTTTGGGCTGTTGAGAGAAGTAAAAAACCATCAAAAATTTCAATCCTGCATGATTTTACCAAGAAATGTGATTCTTCATTCAAAACCTGATTTTTGCTATTGGGCTCTATTGAATAATGAATGTTTTGAATTTTCTCCAAAAGTAAAGTTGTTGCAAACTCATGCTTTTAGAGACTTGTTTGGGCTCATGAGAGGAGTAGAAAAACATCAAAAATTTCAGTCCTGCATGATTCTACCAAGAAATGTGTGTTCATTGAAACCGCTGGTTTTTGATAGTTTGGGCCCTATTGAATAATGAATGTTTTGAATTTTCTCCAAAAGTAAAGTAATTGCAAACTCATCCTTTTAGAAACTTGTTTGTGCTGTTGAGAGGAGTAAAAAAACCATCAAAAATTTCAATCCTGCATGATTCTACCAAGAAATGTGATTCTTCATTCAAAACGCTGGTTTTTGCTATTGGGCTCTATTGAATAATGAATGTTTTGAATTTTCTCCAAAAGTAAAGTAGTTGCAAACTCATCCTTTTAGAGACTTGTTTGGGCTCATGAGAGGAGTAGAAAAACATCAAAAATTTCAGTCCTGCACGATTCTACCAAGAAATGTGTGTTCATTCAGACTGCTGGTTTTTGATATTTTGGGCCCTATTGAATAATGAATGTTTTGAATTTTCTCCAAAAGTAAAGTAGTTGCAAACTCATCCCTTTAGAAACTTGTTTGGGCTGTTGAGAGGAGTAAAAAAACATCAAAAATTTCAATCCTGCATGATTTTACCAAGAAATGTGATTCTTCATTCAAAACGCTGGTTTTTGCTATTGGGCTCTATTGAATAATGAATGTTTTGAATTTTCTCCAAAAGTAAAGTAGTTGCAAACTCATGCTTTTAGAGACTTGTTTGGGCTCATGAGAGGAGTAGAAAAACATCAAAAATTTCAGTCCTGCATGATTCTACCAAGAAATGTGTGTTCATTGAAACCGCTGGTTTTTGATAGTTTGGGCCCTATTGAATAATGAATGTTTTGAATTTTCTCCAAAAGTAAAGTAGTTGCAAACTCATCCTTTTAGAAACTTGTTTGGGCTGTTGAGAGGAGTAAAAAACCATCAAAAATTTCAATCCTGCATGATTCTACCTAGAAATGTGATTCTTCATTCAAAACCTGATTTTTGCTATTGGGCTCTATTGAATAATGAATGTTTTGAATTTTCTCCAAAAGTAAAGTAGTTGCAAACTCATGCTTTTAGAGACTTGTTTGGGCTCATGAGAGGAGTAGAAAAACATCAAAAATGTCAGTCCTGCATGATTCTACCAAGAAATGTGTGTTCATTGAAACCGCTGGTTTTTGATAGTTTGGGCCCTATTGAATAATGAATGTTTTGAATTTTCTCCAAAAGTAAAGTAGTTGCAAACTCATCCTTTTAGAAACTTGTTTGGGCTGTTGAGAGGAGTAAAAAACCATCAAAATTTTCAATCCTGCATGATTCTACCAAGAAATGTGATTCTTCATTCAAAACCTGATTTTTGCTATTGGGCTCTATTGAATAATGAATGTTTTGAATTTTCTCCAAAAGTAAAGTAGTTGCAAACTCATGCTTTTAGAGACTTGTTTGGGCTCATGAGAGGAGTAGAAAAACATCAAAAATTTCAGTCCTGCATGATTCTACCAAGAAATGTGTGTTCATTGAAACCGCTGGTTTTTGATAGTTTGGGCCCTATTGAATAATGAATGTTTTGAATTTTCTCCAAAAGTAAAGTAATTGCAAACTCATCCTTTTAGAAACTTGTTTGTGCTGTTGAGAGGAGTAAAAAAACCATCAAAAATTTCAATCCTGCATGATTCTACCAAGAAATGTGATTCTTCATTCAAAACGCTGGTTTTTGCTATTGGGCTCTATTGAATAATGAATGTTTTGAATTTTCTCCAAAAGTAAAGTAGTTGCAAACTCATCCTTTTAGAGACTTGTTTGGGCTCATGAGAGGAGTAGAAAAACATCAAAAATTTCAGTCCTGCACGATTCTACCAAGAAATGTGTGTTCATTCAGACCGCTGGTTTTTGATATTTTGGGCCCTATTGAATAATGAATGTTTTGAATTTTCTCCAAAAGTAAAGTAGTTGCAAACTCATCCTTTTAGAAACTTGTTTGGGCTGTTGAGAGGAGTAAAAAACCATCAAAAATTTCAATCCTGCATGATTTTACCAAGAAATGTGATTCTTCATTCAAAACGCTGGTTTTTGCTATTGGGCTCTATTGAATAATGAATGTTTTGAATTTTCTCCAAAAGTAAAGTAGTTGCAAACTCATGCTTTTAGAGACTTGTTTGGGCTCATGAGAGGAGTAGAAAAACATCAAAAATTTCAGTCCTGCATGATTCTACCAAGAAATGTGTGTTCATTGAAACCGCTGGTTTTTGATAGTTTGGGCCCTATTGAATAATGAATGTTTTGAATTTTCTCCAAAAGTAAAGTAGTTGCAAACTCATCCTTTTAGAAACTTGTTTGGGCTGTTGAGAGGAGTAAAAAACCATCAAAAATTTCAATCCTGCATGATTCTACCTAGAAATGTGATTCTTCATTCAAAACCTGATTTTTGCTATTGGGCTCTATTGAATAATGAATGTTTTGAATTTTCTCCAAAAGTAAAGTAGTTGCAAACTCATGCTTTTAGAGACTTGTTTGGGCTCATGAGAGGAGTAGAAAAACATCAAAAATGTCAGTCCTGCATGATTCTACCAAGAAATGTGTGTTCATTGAAACCGCTGGTTTTTGATAGTTTGGGCCCTATTGAATAATGAATGTTTTGAATTTTCTCCAAAAGTAAAGTAGTTGCAAACTCATCCTTTTAGAAACTTGTTTGGGCTGTTGAGAGGAGTAAAAAACCATCAAAAATTTCAATCCTGCATGATTCTACCTAGAAATGTGATTCTTCATTCAAAACCTGATTTTTGCTATTGGGTTCTATTGAATAATGAATGTTTTGAATTTTCTCCAAAAGTAAAGTAGTTGCAAACTCATGCTTTTAGAGACTTGTTTGGGCTCATGAGAGGAGTAGAAAAACATCAAAAATTTCAGTCCTGCATGATTCTACCAAGAAATGTGATTCTTCATTCAAAAACTTATTTTTGCTATTGGGCTCTATTGAATAATGAATGTTTTGAATTTTCTCCAAAAGTAAAGTAGTTGCAAACTCATGCTTTTAGAGACTTGTTTGGGCTCATGAGAGGAGTAGAAAAACATCAAAAATTTCAGTCCTGCATGATTCTACCAAGAAATGTGTGTTCATTGAAACCGCTGGTTTTTGATAGTTTGGGCCCTATTGAATAATGAATGTTTTGAATTTTCTCCAAAAGTAAAGTATTTGCAAACTCATCCTTTTAGAAACTTGTTTGGGCTGTTGAGAGGAGTAAAAAACCATCAAAAATTTCAATCCTGCATGATTCTACCAAGAAATGTGATTCTTCATTCAAAACCTGATTTTTGCTATTGGGCTCTATTGAATAATGAATGTTTTGAATTTTCTCCAAAAGTAAAGTAGTTGCAAACTCATGCTTTTAGAGACTTGTTTGGGCTCATGAGAGGAGTAGAAAAACATCAAAAATTTCAGTCCTGCATGATTCTACCAAGAAATGTGTGTTCATTGAAACCGCTGGTTTTTGATAGTTTGGGCCCTATTGAATAATGAATGTTTTGAATTTTCTCCAAAAGTAAAGTAGTTGCAAACTCATCCTTTTAGAAACTTGTTTGGGCTGTTGAGAGGAGTAAAAAACCATCAAAAATTTCAATCCTGCATGATTCTACCAAGAAATGTGATTCTTCATTCAAAACCTGATTTTTGCTATTGGGCTCTATTGAATAATGAATGTTTTGAATTTTCTCCAAAAGTAAAGTAGTTGCAAACTCATGCTTTTAGAGACTTGTTTGGGCTCATGAGAGGAGTAGAAAAACATCAAAAATTTCAGTCCTGCATGATTCTACCAAGAAATGTGTGTTCATTGAAACCGCTGGTTTTTGATAGTTTGGGCCCTATTGAATAATGAATGTTTTGAATTTTCTCCAAAAGTAAAGTAGTTGCAAACTCATCCTTTTAGAAACTTGTTTGGGCTGTTGAGAGAAGTAAAAAACCATCAAAAATTTCAATCCTGCATGATTTTACCAAGAAATGTGATTCTTCATTCAAAACCTGATTTTTGCTATTGGGCTCTATTGAATAATGAATGTTTTGAATTTTCTCCAAAAGTAAAGTAGTTGCAAACTCATGCTTTTAGAGACTTGTTTGGGCTCATGAGAGGAGTAGAAAAACATCAAAAATTTCAGTCCTGCATGATTCTACCAAGAAATGTGTGTTCATTGAAACCGCTGGTTTTTGATAGTTTGGGCCCTATTGAATAATGAATGTTTTGAATTTTCTCCAAAAGTAAAGTAATTGCAAACTCATCCTTTTAGAAACTTGTTTGTGCTGTTGAGAGGAGTAAAAAAACCATCAAAAATTTCAATCCTGCATGATTCTACCAAGAAATGTGATTCTTCATTCAAAACGCTGGTTTTTGCTATTGGGCTCTATTGAATAATGAATGTTTTGAATTTTCTCCAAAAGTAAAGTAGTTGCAAACTCATCCTTTTAGAGACTTGTTTGGGCTCATGAGAGGAGTAGAAAAACATCAAAAATTTCAGTCCTGCACGATTCTACCAAGAAATGTGTGTTCATTCAGACTGCTGGTTTTTGATATTTTGGGCCCTATTGAATAATGAATGTTTTGAATTTTCTCCAAAAGTAAAGTAGTTGCAAACTCATCCCTTTAGAAACTTGTTTGGGCTGTTGAGAGGAGTAAAAAACCATCAAAAATTTCAATCCTGCATGATTTTACCAAGAAATGTGATTCTTCATTCAAAACGCTGGTTTTTGCTATTGGGCTCTATTGAATAATGAATGTTTTGAATTTTCTCCAAAAGTAAAGTAGTTGCAAACTCATGCTTTTAGAGACTTGTTTGGGCTCATGAGAGGAGTAGAAAAACATCAAAAATTTCAGTCCTGCATGATTCTACCAAGAAATGTGTGTTCATTGAAACCGCTGGTTTTTGATAGTTTGGGCCCTATTGAATAATGAATGTTTTGAATTTTCTCCAAAAGTAAAGTAGTTGCAAACTCATCCTTTTAGAAACTTGTTTGGGCTGTTGAGAGGAGTAAAAAACCATCAAAAATTTCAATCCTGCATGATTCTACCTAGAAATGTGATTCTTCATTCAAAACCTGATTTTTGCTATTGGGCTCTATTGAATAATGAATGTTTTGAATTTTCTCCAAAAGTAAAGTAGTTGCAAACTCATGCTTTTAGAGACTTGTTTGGGCTCATGAGAGGAGTAGAAAAACATCAAAAATGTCAGTCCTGCATGATTCTACCAAGAAATGTGTGTTCATTGAAACCGCTGGTTTTTGATAGTTTGGGCCCTATTGAATAATGAATGTTTTGAATTTTCTCCAAAAGTAAAGTAGTTGCAAACTCATCCTTTTAGAAACTTGTTTGGGCTGTTGAGAGGAGTAAAAAACCATCAAAATTTTCAATCCTGCATGATTCTACCAAGAAATGTGATTCTTCATTCAAAACCTGATTTTTGCTATTGGGCTCTATTGAATAATGAATGTTTTGAATTTTCTCCAAAAGTAAAGTAGTTGCAAACTCATGCTTTTAGAGACTTGTTTGGGCTCATGAGAGGAGTAGAAAAACATCAAAAATTTCAGTCCTGCATGATTCTACCAAGAAATGTGTGTTAATTGAAACCGCTGGTTTTTGATTGTTTGGGCCCTATTGAATAATGAATGTTTTGACTTTTCTCCAAAAGTAAAGTAGTTGCAAACTCATCCTTTTAGAAACTTGTTTGGGCTGTTGAGAGGAGTAAAAAACCATCAAAATTTTCAATCCTGCATGATTCTACCAACAAATGTGATTCTTCATTCAAAACCTGATTTTTGCTTTTGGGTTCTATTGAATAATGAATGTTTTGAATTTTCTCCAAAAGTAAAGTAGTTGCAAACTCATGCTTTTAGAGACTTGTTTGGTCTCATGAGAGGAGTGGAAAAACATCAAAAATTTCAGTCCTGCATGATTCTACCAAGAAATGTGATTCTTCAATCAAAAACTTATTTTTGCTATTGGGCTCTATTGAATAATGAATGTTTTGAATTTTCTCCAAAAGTAAATTAGTTGCAAACTCATGCTTTTAGAGACTTGTTTGGGCTCATGAGAGGAGTAGAAAAACATCAAAAATTTCAGTCCTCCATGATTCTACCAAGAAATGTGTGTTCATTGAAACCGCTGGTTTTTGATAGTTTGGGCCCTATTGAATAATGAATGTTTTGAATTTTCTCCAAAAGTAAAGTAGTTGCAAACTCATCCTTTTAGAAACTTGTTTGGGCTGTTGAGAGGAGTAAAAAACCATCAAAAATTTCAATCCTGCATGATTCTACCAAGAAATGTGATTCTTCATTCAAAACCTAATTTTTGCTATTGGGCTCTATTGAATAATGAATGTTTTGAAGTTTCTCCAAAAGTAAAGTAGTTGCAAACTCATGCTTTTAGAGACTTGTTTGGGCTCATGAGAGGAGTAGAAAAACATCAAAAATTTCAGTCCTGCATGATTCTACCAAGAAATGTGTGTTCATTGAAACCGCTGGTTTTTGATAGTTTGGGCCCTATTGAATAATGAATGTTTTGAATTTTCTCCAAAAGTAAAGTAGTTGCAAACTCATCCTTTTAGAAACTTGTTTGTGCTGTTGAGAGGAGTAAAAAACCATCAAAAATTTCAATCCTGCATGATTCTACCAAGAAATGTGATTCTTCATTCAAAACCTGATTTTTGCTATTGGGCTCTGTTGAATAATGAATGTTTTGAATTTTCTCCAAAAGTAAAGTAGTTGCAAACTCATGCTTTTAGAGACTTGTTTGGGCTCATGAGAGGAGTAGAAAAACATCAAAAATTTCAGTCCTGCATGATTCTACCAAGAAATGTGTGTTCATTGAAACCGCTGGTTTTTGATAGTTTGGGCCCTATTGAATAATGAATGTTTTGAATTTTCTCCAAAAGTAAAGTAGTTGCAAACTCATCCTTTTAGAAACTTGTTTGGGCTGTTGAGAGGAGTAAAAAACCATCAAAAATTTCAATCCTGCATGATTCTACCAAGAAATGTGATTCTTCATTCAAAACCTGATTTTTGCTATTGGGCTCTATTGAATAATGAATGTTTTGAATTTTCTCCAAAAGTAAAGTAGTTGCAAACTCATGCTTTTTGAGACTTGTTTGGGCTCATGAGAGGAGTAGAAAAACATCAAAAATTTCAGTCCTGCATGATTCTACCAAGAAATGTGTGTTCATTGAAACCGCTGGTTTTTGATAGTTTGGGCCCTATTGAATAATGAATGTTTTGAATTTTCTCCAAAAGTATAGTTGCAAACTCATCCTTTTAGAAACTTGTTTGGGCTGTTGAGAGGAGTAAAAAACCATCAAAAATTTCAATCCTGCATGATTTTACCAAGAAATGTGATTCTTCATTCAAAACCTGATTTTTGCTATTGGGCTCTATTGAATAATGAATGTTTTGAAGTTTCTCCAAAAGTAAAGTAGTTGCAAACTCATGCTTTTAGAGACTTGTTTGGGCTCATGAGAGGAGTAGAAAAACATCAAAAATTTCAGTCCTGCATGATTCTACCAAGAAATGTGTGTTCATTGAAACCGCTGGTTTTTGATAGTTTGGGCCCTATTGAATAATGAATGTTTTGAATTTTCTCCAAAAGTATAGTTGCAAACTCATCCTTTTAGAAACTTGTTTGGGCTGTTGAGAGGAGTAAAAAACCATCAAAAATTTCAATCCTGCATGATTTTACCAAGAAATGTGATTCTTCATTCAAAACCTGATTTTTGCTATTGGGCTCTATTGAATAATGAATGTTTTGAAGTTTCTCCAAAAGTAAAGTAGTTGCAAACTCATTCTTTTAGAGACTTGTTTGGGCTCATGAGAGGAGTAGAAAAACATCAAAAATTTCAGTCCTGCATGATTCTACCAAGAAATGTGATTCTTCATTCAAAAACTTATTTTTGCTATTGGGCTCTATTGAATAATGAATGTTTTGAATTTTCTCCAAAAGTAAAGTAGTTGCAAACTCATGCTTTTAGAGACTTGTTTGGGCTCATGAGAGGAGTAGAAAAACATCAAAAATTTCAGTCCTGCATGATTCTACCAAGAAATGTGTGTTCATTGAAACCGCTGGTTTTTGATAGTTTGGGCCCTATTGAATAATGAATGTTTTGAATTTTCTCCAAAAGTAAAGTAGTTGCAAACTCATCCTTTTAGAAACTTGTTTGGGCTGTTGAGAGGAGTAAAAAACCATCAAAAATTTCAATCCTGCATGATTCTACCAAGAAATGTGATTCTTCATTCAAAACCTGATTTTTGCTATTGGGCTCTATTGAATAATGAATGTTTTGAATTTTCTCCAAAAGTAAAGTAGTTGCAAACTCATGCTTTTAGAGACTTGTTTGGGCTCATGAGAGGAGTAGAAAAACATCAAAAATTTCAGTCCTGCATGATTCTACCAAGAAATGTGTGTTCATTGAAACCGCTGGTTTTTGATAGTTTGGGCCCTATTGAATAATGAATGTTTTGAATTTTCTCTAAAAGTAAAGTAGTTGCAAACTCATCCTTTTTGAAACTTGTTTGGGCTGTTGAGAGGAGTAAAAAACCATCAAAAATTTCAATCCTGCATGATTTTACCAAGAAATGTGATTCTTCATTCAAAACCTGATTTTTGCTATTGGGCTCTATTGAATAATGAATGTTTTGAATTTTCTCCAAAAGTAAAGTAGTTGCAAACTCATTCTTTTAGAGACTTGTTTGGGCTCATGAGAGGAGTAGAAAAACATCAAAAATTTGAGTCCTGCATGATTCTACCAAGAAATGTGTGTTCATTGAAACCGCTGGTTTTTGATAGTTTGGGCCCTATTGAATAATGAATGTTTTGAATTTTTTCCAAAAGTAAAGTAGTTGCAAACTCATCCTTTTAGAAACTTGTTTGGGCTGTTGAGAGGAGTAAAAAACCATCAAAATTTTCAATCCTGCATGATTCTACCAAGAAATGTGATTCTTCATTCAAAACGCTGGTTTTTGCTATTGGGCTCTATTGCATAATGAATGTTTTGAATTTTCTCCAAAAGTAAAGTAGTTGCAAACTCATCCTTTTAGAGACTTGTTTGGGCTCATAAGAGGAGTAGAAAAAAATCAAAAATTTCAGTTCTGCACGATTCTACCAAGAAATGTGTGTTCTTTCAAACCGCTGGTTTTTGATATTTTGGGCCCTATTGAATAATGAATGTTTTGAATTTTCTCCAAAAGTAAAGTAGTTGCAAACTCATCCTTTTAGAAACTTGTTTGGGCTGTTGAGAGGAGTAAAAAACCATCAAAAATTTCAATCCTGCATGATTCTACCAAGAAATGTGATTCTTCATTCATAACCTGATTTTTGCTCTTGTGCTCTATTGAATAATGAATGTTTTGAATTTTCTCCAAAAGTAAAGTAGTTGCAACTCATGCTTTTAGAGACTTGTTTGGGCTCATGAGCGGAGTAGAAAAACATCAAAAATTTCAGTCCTGCATGATTCTACCAAGAAATGTGTGTTCATTGAAACCGCTGGTTTTTGATAGTTTGGGCCCTATTGAATAATGAATGTTTTGAATTTTCTCCAAAAGTAAAGTAGTTGCAAACTCATCCTTTTAGAAACTTGTTTGGGCTGTTGAGAGGAGTAAAAAACCATCAAAAATTTCAATCCTGCATGATTCTACCAAGAAATGTGATTCTTCATTCAAAACGCTGGTTTTTGCTATTGGGCTCTATTGAATAATGAATGTTTTGAATTTTCTCCAAAAGTAAATTAGTTGCAAACTCATCCTTTTAGAGACTTGTTTGGGCTCATGAGAGGAGTAGAAAAACATCAAAAATTTCAGTCCTGCACGATTCTACCAAGAAATGTGTGTTCATTCAAACCGCTGGTTTTTGATATTTTGGGCCCTATTGAATAATGAATGTTTTGAATTTTCTCCAAAAGTAAAGTAGTTGCAAACTCATCCTTTTTGAAACTTGTTTGGGCTGTTGAGAGGAGTAAAAAACCATCAAAAATTTCAATCCTGCATGATTCTACCAAGAAATGTGATTCTTCATTCAAAACCTGATTTTTGCTATTGGGCTCTATTAAATAATGAATGTTTTGAATTTTCTCCAAAAGTAAAGTAGTTGCAAACTCATGCTTTTAGAGACTTGTTTGGGCTCATGAGAGGAGTAGAAAAACATCAAAAATTTCAGTCCTGCATGATTCTACCAAGAAATGTGTGTTCATTGAAACCGCTGGTTTTTGATAGTTTGGGCCCTATTGAATAATGAATGTTTTGAATTTTCTCCAAAAGTAAAGTAGTTGCAAACTCATCCTTTTAGAAACTTGTTTGGGCTGTTGAGAGGAGTAAAAAACCATCAAAAATTTCAATCCTGCATGATTCTACCAAGAAATGTGATTCTTCATTCAAAACCTGATTTTTGCTATTGGGCTCTATTGAATAATGAATGTTTTGAATTTTCTCCAAAAGTAAAGTAGTTGCAAACTCATGCTTTTAGAGACTTGTTTGGGCTCATGAGAGGAGTAGAAAAACATCAAAAATTTCAGTCCTGCATGATTCTACCAAGAAATGTGTGTTCATTGAAACCGCTGGTTTTTGATAGTTTGGGCCCTATTGAATAATGAATGTTTTGAATTTTCTCCAAAAGTAAAGTAGTTGCAAACTCATCCTTTTAGAAACTTGTTTGGGCTGTTGAGAGGAGTAAAAAACCATCAAAAATTTCAATCCTGCATGATTCTACCTAGAAATGTGATTCTTCATTCAAAACCTGATTTTTGCTATTGGGCTCTATTGAATAATGAATGTTTTGAATTTTCTCCAAAAGTAAAGTAGTTGCAAACTCATGCTTTTAGAGACTTGTTTGGGCTCATGAGAGGAGTAGAAAAACATCAAAAATGTCAGTCCTGCATGATTCTACCAAGAAATGTGTGTTCATTGAAACCGCTGGTTTTTGATAGTTTGGGCCCTATTGAATAATGAATGTTTTGAATTTTCTCCAAAAGTAAAGTAGTTGCAAACTCATCCTTTTAGAAACTTGTTTGGGCTGTTGAGAGGAGTAAAAAACCATCAAAAATTTCAATCCTGCATGATTCTACCTAGAAATGTGATTCTTCATTCAAAACCTGATTTTTGCTATTGGGTTCTATTGAATAATGAATGTTTTGAATTTTCTCCAAAAGTAAAGTAGTTGCAAACTCATGCTTTTAGAGACTTGTTTGGGCTCATGAGAGGAGTAGAAAAACATCAAAAATTTCAGTCCTGCATGATTCTACCAAGAAATGTGATTCTTCATTCAAAAACTTATTTTTGCTATTGGGCTCTATTGAATAATGAATGTTTTGAATTTTCTCCAAAAGTAAAGTAGTTGCAAACTCATGCTTTTAGAGACTTGTTTGGGCTCATGAGAGGAGTAGAAAAACATCAAAAATTTCAGTCCTGCATGATTCTACCAAGAAATGTGTGTTCATTGAAACCGCTGGTTTTTGATAGTTTGGGCCCTATTGAATAATGAATGTTTTGAATTTTCTCCAAAAGTAAAGTAGTTGCAAACTCATCCTTTTAGAAACTTGTTTGGGCTGTTGAGAGGAGTAAAAAACCATCAAAAATTTCAATCCTGCATGATTCTACCAAGAAATGTGATTCTTCATTCAAAACCTGATTTTTGCTATTGGGCTCTATTGAATAATGAATGTTTTGAATTTTCTCCAAAAGTAAAGTAGTTGCAAACTCATGCTTTTAGAGACTTGTTTGGGCTCATGAGAGGAGTAGAAAAACATCAAAAATTTCAGTCCTGCATGATTCTACCAAGAAATGTGTGTTCATTGAAACCGCTGGTTTTTGATAGTTTGGGCCCTATTGAATAATGAATGTTTTGAATTTTCTCCAAAAGTAAAGTAGTTGCAAACTCATCCTTTTAGAAACTTGTTTGGGCTGTTGAGAGGAGTAAAAAACCATCAAAAATTTCAATCCTGCATGATTCTACCAAGAAATGTGATTCTTCATTCAAAACCTGATTTTTGCTATTGGGCTCTATTGAATAATGAATGTTTTGAATTTTCTCCAAAAGTAAAGTAGTTGCAAACTCATGCTTTTAGAGACTTGTTTGGGCTCATGAGAGGAGTAGAAAAACATCAAAAATTTCAGTCCTGCATGATTCTACCAAGAAATGTGTGTTCATTGAAACCGCTGGTTTTTGATAGTTTGGGCCCTATTGAATAATGAATGTTTTGAATTTTCTCCAAAAGTAAAGTAGTTGCAAACTCATCCTTTTAGAAACTTGTTTGGGCTGTTGAGAGAAGTAAAAAACCATCAAAAATTTCAATCCTGCATGATTTTACCAAGAAATGTGATTCTTCATTCAAAACCTGATTTTTGCTATTGGGCTCTATTGAATAATGAATGTTTTGAATTTTCTCCAAAAGTAAAGTAGTTGCAAACTCATGCTTTTAGAGACTTGTTTGGGCTCATGAGAGGAGTAGAAAAACATCAAAAATTTCAGTCCTGCATGATTCTACCAAGAAATGTGTGTTCATTGAAACCGCTGGTTTTTGATAGTTTGGGCCCTATTGAATAATGAATGTTTTGAATTTTCTCCAAAAGTAAAGTAATTGCAAACTCATCCTTTTAGAAACTTGTTTGTGCTGTTGAGAGGAGTAAAAAAACCATCAAAAATTTCAATCCTGCATGATTCTACCAAGAAATGTGATTCTTCATTCAAAACGCTGGTTTTTGCTATTGGGCTCTATTGAATAATGAATGTTTTGAATTTTCTCCAAAAGTAAAGTAGTTGCAAACTCATCCTTTTAGAGACTTGTTTGGGCTCATGAGAGGAGTAGAAAAACATCAAAAATTTCAGTCCTGTACGATTCTACCAAGAAATGTGTGTTCATTCAGACTGCTGGTTTTTGATATTTTGGGCCCTATTGAATAATGAATGTTTTGAATTTTCTCCAAAAGTAAAGTAGTTGCAAACTCATCCTTTTAGAAACTTGTTTGGGCTGTTGAGAGGAGTAAAAAACCATCAAAAATTTCAATCCTGCATGATTTTACCAAGAAATGTGATTCTTCATTCAAAACGCTGGTTTTTGCTATTGGGCTCTATTGAATAATGAATGTTTTGAATTTTCTCCAAAAGTAAAGTAGTTGCAAACTCATGCTTTTAGAGACTTGTTTGGGCTCATGAGAGGAGTAGAAAAACATCAAAAATTTCAGTCCTGCATGATTCTACCAAGAAATGTGTGTTCATTGAAACCGCTGGTTTTTGATAGTTTGGGCCCTATTGAATAATGAATGTTTTGAATTTTCTCCAAAAGTAAAGTAGTTGCAAACTCATCCTTTTAGAAACTTGTTTGGGCTGTTGAGAGGAGTAAAAAACCATCAAAAATTTCAATCCTGCATGATTCTACCTAGAAATGTGATTCTTCATTCAAAACCTGATTTTTGCTATTGGGCTCTATTGAATAATGAATGTTTTGAATTTTCTCCAAAAGTAAAGTAGTTGCAAACTCATGCTTTTAGAGACTTGTTTGGGCTCATGAGAGGAGTAGAAAAACATCAAAAATGTCAGTCCTGCATGATTCTACCAAGAAATGTGTGTTCATTGAAACCGCTGGTTTTTGATAGTTTGGGCCCTATTGAATAATGAATGTTTTGAATTTTCTCCAAAAGTAAAGTAGTTGCAAACTCATCCTTTTAGAAACTTGTTTGGGCTGTTGAGAGGAGTAAAAAACCATCAAAAATTTCAATCCTGCATGATTCTACCTAGAAATGTGATTCTTCATTCAAAACCTGATTTTTGCTATTGGGTTCTATTGAATAATGAATGTTTTGAATTTTCTCCAAAAGTAAAGTAGTTGCAAACTCATGCTTTTAGAGACTTGTTTGGGCTCATGAGAGGAGTAGAAAAACATCAAAAATTTCAGTCCTGCATGATTCTACCAAGAAATGTGATTCTTCATTCAAAAACTTATTTTTGCTATTGGGCTCTATTGAATAATGAATGTTTTGAATTTTCTCCAAAAGTAAAGTAGTTGCAAACTCATGCTTTTAGAGACTTGTTTGGGCTCATGAGAGGAGTAGAAAAACATCAAAAATTTCAGTCCTGCATGATTCTACCAAGAAATGTGTGTTCATTGAAACCGCTGGTTTTTGATAGTTTGGGCCCTATTGAATAATGAATGTTTTGACTTTTCTCCAAAAGTAAAGTAGTTGCAAACTCATCCTTTTAGAAACTTGTTTGGGCTGTTGAGAGGAGTAAAAAACCATCAAAATTTTCAATCCTGCATGATTCTACCAAGAAATGTGATTCTTCATTCAAAACCTGATTTTTGCTATTGGGCTCTATTGAATAATGAATGTTTTGAATTTTCTCCAAAAGTAAAGTAGTTGCAAACTCATGCTTTTAGAGACTTGTTTGGGCTCATGAGAGGAGTAGAAAAACATCAAAAATTTCAGTCCTGCATGATTCTACCAAGAAATGTGTGTTAATTGAAACCGCTGGTTTTTGATTGTTTGGGCCCTATTGAATAATGAATGTTTTGACTTTTCTCCAAAAGTAAAGTAGTTGCAAACTCATCCTTTTAGAAACTTGTTTGGGCTGTTGAGAGGAGTAAAAAACCATCAAAATTTTCAATCCTGCATGATTCTACCAAGAAATGTGATTCTTCATTCAAAACCTGATTTTTGCTATTGGGTTCTATTGAATAATGAATGTTTTGAATTTTCTCCAAAAGTAAAGTAGTTGCAAACTCATGCTTTTAGAGACTTGTTTGGGCTCATGAGAGGAGTAGAAAAACATCAAAAATTTCAGTCCTGCATGATTCTACCAAGAAATGTGATTCTTCAATCAAAAACTTATTTTTGCTATTGGGCTCTATTGAATAATGAATGTTTTGAATTTTCTCCAAAAGTAAATTAGTTGCAAACTCATGCTTTTAGAGACTTGTTTGGGCTCATGAGAGGAGTAGAAAAACATCAAAAATTTCAGTCCTCCATGATTCTACCAAGAAATGTGTGTTCATTGAAACCGCTGGTTTTTGATAGTTTGGGCCCTATTGAATAATGAATGTTTTGAATTTTCTCCAAAAGTAAAGTAGTTGCAAACTCATCCTTTTAGAAACTTGTTTGGGCTGTTGAGAGGAGTAAAAAACCATCAAAAATTTCAATCCTGCATGATTCTACCAAGAAATGTGATTCTTCATTCAAAACCTAATTTTTGCTATTGGGCTCTATTGAATAATGAATGTTTTGAAGTTTCTCCAAAAGTAAAGTAGTTGCAAACTCATGCTTTTAGAGACTTGTTTGGGCTCATGAGAGGAGTAGAAAAACATCAAAAATTTCAGTCCTGCATGATTCTACCAAGAAATGTGTGTTCATTGAAACCGCTGGTTTTTGATAGTTTGGGCCCTATTGAATAATGAATGTTTTGAATTTTCTCCAAAAGTAAAGTAGTTGCAAACTCATCCTTTTAGAAACTTGTTTGTGCTGTTGAGAGGAGTAAAAAACCATCAAAAATTTCAATCCTGCATGATTCTACCAAGAAATGTGATTCTTCATTCAAAACCTGATTTTTGCTATTGGGCTCTGTTGAATAATGAATGTTTTGAATTTTCTCCAAAAGTAAAGTAGTTGCAAACTCATGCTTTTAGAGACTTGTTTGGGCTCATGAGAGGAGTAGAAAAACATCAAAAATTTCAGTCCTGCATGATTCTACCAAGAAATGTGTGTTCATTGAAACCGCTGGTTTTTGATAGTTTGGGCCCTATTGAATAATGAATGTTTTGAATTTTCTCCAAAAGTAAAGTAGTTGCAAACTCATCCTTTTAGAAACTTGTTTGGGCTGTTGAGAGGAGTAAAAAACCATCAAAAATTTCAATCCTGCATGATTCTACCAAGAAATGTGATTCTTCATTCAAAACCTGATTTTTGCTATTGGGCTCTATTGAATAATGAATGTTTTGAATTTTCTCCAAAAGTAAAGTAGTTGCAAACTCATGCTTTTTGAGACTTGTTTGGGCTCATGAGAGGAGTAGAAAAACATCAAAAATTTCAGTCCTGCATGATTCTACCAAGAAATGTGTGTTCATTGAAACCGCTGGTTTTTGATAGTTTGGGCCCTATTGAATAATGAATGTTTTGAATTTTCTCCAAAAGTATAGTTGCAAACTCATCCTTTTAGAAACTTGTTTGGGCTGTTGAGAGGAGTAAAAAACCATCAAAAATTTCAATCCTGCATGATTTTACCAAGAAATGTGATTCTTCATTCAAAACCTGATTTTTGCTATTGGGCTCTATTGAATAATGAATGTTTTGAAGTTTCTCCAAAAGTAAAGTAGCTGCAAACTCATGCTTTTAGAGACTTGTTTGGGCTCATGAGAGGAGTAGAAAAACATCAAAAATTTCAGTCCTGCATGATTCTACCAAGAAATGTGTGTTCATTGAAACCGCTGGTTTTTGATAGTTTGGGCCCTATTGAATAATGAATGTTTTGAATTTTCTCCAAAAGTATAGTTGCAAACTCATCCTTTTAGAAACTTGTTTGGGCTGTTGAGAGGAGTAAAAAACCATCAAAAATTTCAATCCTGCATGATTTTACCAAGAAATGTGATTCTTCATTCAAAACCTGATTTTTGCTATTGGGCTCTATTGAATAATGAATGTTTTGAAGTTTCTCCAAAAGTAAAGTAGTTGCAAACTCATTCTTTTAGAGACTTGTTTGGGCTCATGAGAGGAGTAGAAAAACATCAAAAATTTCAGTCCTGCATGATTCTACCAAGAAATGTGATTCTTCATTCAAAAACTTATTTTTGCTATTGGGCTCTATTGAATAATGAATGTTTTGAATTTTCTCCAAAAGTAAAGTAGTTGCAAACTCATGCTTTTAGAGACTTGTTTGGGCTCATGAGAGGAGTAGAAAAACATCAAAAATTTCAGTCCTGCATGATTCTACCAAGAAATGTGTGTTCATTGAAACCGCTGGTTTTTGATAGTTTGGGCCCTTTTGAATAATGAATGTTTTGAATTTTCTCCAAAAGTAAAGTAGTTGCAAACTCATCCTTTTAGAAACTTGTTTGGGCTGTTGAGAGGAGTAAAAAACCATCAAAAATTTCAATCCTGCATGATTCTACCAAGAAATGTGATTCTTCATTCAAAACCTGATTTTTGCTATTGGGCTCTATTGAATAATGAATGTTTTGAATTTTCTCCAAAAGTAAAGTAGTTGCAAACTCATGCTTTTAGAGACTTGTTTGGGCTCATGAGAGGAGTAGAAAAACATCAAAAATTTCAGTCCTGCATGATTCTACCAAGAAATGTGTGTTCATTGAAACCGCTGGTTTTTGATAGTTTGGGCCCTATTGAATAATGAATGTTTTGAATTTTCTCTAAAAGTAAAGTAGTTGCAAACTCATCCTTTTTGAAACTTGTTTGGGCTGTTGAGAGGAGTAAAAAACCATCAAAAATTTCAATCCTGCATGATTTTACCAAGAAATGTGATTCTTCATTCAAAACCTGATTTTTGCTATTGGGCTCTATTGAATAATGAATGTTTTGAATTTTCTCCAAAAGTAAAGTAGTTGCAAACTCATTCTTTTAGAGACTTGTTTGGGCTCATGAGAGGAGTAGAAAAACATCAAAAATTTGAGTCCTGCATGATTCTACCAAGAAATGTGTGTTCATTGAAACCGCTGGTTTTTGATAGTTTGGGCCCTATTGAATAATGAATGTTTTGAATTTTATCCAAAAGTAAAGTAGTTGCAAACTCATCCTTTTAGAAACTTGTTTGGGCTGTTGAGAGGAGTAAAAAACCATCAAAATTTTCAATCCTGCATGATTCTACCAAGAAATGTGATTCTTCATTCAAAACGCTGGTTTTTGCTATTGGGCTCTATTGAATAATGAATGTTTTGAATTTTCTCCAAAAGTAAAGTAGTTGCAAACTCATCCTTTTAGAGACTTGTTTGGGCTCATAAGAGGAGTAGAAAAAAATCAAAAATTTCAGTTCTGCACGATTCTACCAAGAAATGTGTGTTCATTCAAACCGCTGGTTTTTGATATTTTGGGCCCTATTGAATAATGAATGTTTTGAATTTTCTCCAAAAGTAAAGTAGTTGCAAACTCATCCTTTTAGAAACTTGTTTGGGCTGTTGAGAGGAGTAAAAAACCATCAAAAATTTCAATCCTGCATGATTCTACCAAGAAATGTGATTCTTCATTCATAACCTGATTTTTGCTCTTGTGCTCTATTGAATAATGAATGTTTTGAATTTTCTCCAAAAGTAAAGTAGTTGCAAACTCATGCTTTTAGAGACTTGTTTGGGCTCATGAGAGGAGTAGAAAAACATCAAAAATTTCAGTCCTGCATGATTCTACCAAGAAATGTGTGTTCATTGAAACCGCTGGTTTTTGATATTTTGGGCCCTATTGAATAATGAATGTTTTGAATTTTCTCCAAAAGTAAAGTAGTTGCAAACTCATCCTTTTAGAAACTTGTTTGGGCTGTTGAGAGGAGTAAAAAACCATCAAAAATTTCAATCCTGCATGATTTTACCAAGAAATGTGATTCTTCATTCAAAACCTGATTTTTGCTATTGGGCTCTATTGAATAATGAATGTTTTGAATTTTCTCCAAAAGTAAAGTAGT
The DNA here is from genome assembly GCF_039654945.1 of Dendrobates tinctorius. Lineage (NCBI taxonomy): Eukaryota > Metazoa > Chordata > Amphibia > Anura > Dendrobatidae > Dendrobates > Dendrobates tinctorius. The sequence goes on along the minus strand of NW_027361701.1, from coordinate 10,424,796 downwards.
TGCAACTCATGCTTTTAGAGACTTGTTTGGGCTCATGAGAGGAGTAGAAAAACATCAAAAATTTCAGTCCTGCATGATTCTACCAAGAAATGTGTGTTCATTGAAACCGCTGGTTTTTGATAGTTTGGGCCCTATTGAATAATGAATGTTTTGAATTTTCTCCAAAAGTATAGTTGCAAACTCATCCTTTTAGAAACTTGTTTGGGCTGTTGAGAGGAGTAAAAAACCATCAAAAATTTCAATCCTGCATGATTTTACCAAGAAATGTGATTCTTCATTCAAAACCTGATTTTTGCTATTGGGCTCTATTGAATAATGAATGTTTTGAAGTTTCTCCAAAAGTAAAGTAGTTGCAAACTCATTCTTTTAGAGACTTGTTTGGGCTCATGAGAGGAGTAGAAAAACATCAAAAATTTCAGTCCTGCATGATTCTACCAAGAAATGTGATTCTTCATTCAAAAACTTATTTTTGCTATTGGGCTCTATTGAATAATGAATGTTTTGAATTTTCTCCAAAAGTAAAGTAGTTGCAAACTCATGCTTTTAGAGACTTGTTTGGGCTCATGAGAGGAGTAGAAAAACATCAAAAATTTCAGTCCTGCATGATTCTACCAAGAAATGTGTGTTCATTGAAACCGCTGGTTTTTGATAGTTTGGGCCCTTTTGAATAATGAATGTTTTGAATTTTCTCCAAAAGTAAAGTAGTTGCAAACTCATCCTTTTAGAAACTTGTTTGGGCTGTTGAGAGGAGTAAAAAACCATCAAAAATTTCAATCCTGCATGATTCTACCAAGAAATGTGATTCTTCATTCAAAACCTGATTTTTGCTATTGGGCTCTATTGAATAATGAATGTTTTGAATTTTCTCCAAAAGTAAAGTAGTTGCAAACTCATGCTTTTAGAGACTTGTTTGGGCTCATGAGAGGAGTAGAAAAACATCAAAAATTTCAGTCCTGCATGATTCTACCAAGAAATGTGTGTTCATTGAAACCGCTGGTTTTTGATAGTTTGGGCCCTATTGAATAATGAATGTTTTGAATTTTCTCTAAAAGTAAAGTAGTTGCAAACTCATCCTTTTTGAAACTTGTTTGGGCTGTTGAGAGGAGTAAAAAACCATCAAAAATTTCAATCCTGCATGATTTTACCAAGAAATGTGATTCTTCATTCAAAACCTGATTTTTGCTATTGGGCTCTATTGAATAATGAATGTTTTGAATTTTCTCCAAAAGTAAAGTAGTTGCAAACTCATTCTTTTAGAGACTTGTTTGGGCTCATGAGAGGAGTAGAAAAACATCAAAAATTTGAGTCCTGCATGATTCTACCAAGAAATGTGTGTTCATTGAAACCGCTGGTTTTTGATAGTTTGGGCCCTATTGAATAATGAATGTTTTGAATTTTATCCAAAAGTAAAGTAGTTGCAAACTCATCCTTTTAGAAACTTGTTTGGGCTGTTGAGAGGAGTAAAAAACCATCAAAATTTTCAATCCTGCATGATTCTACCAAGAAATGTGATTCTTCATTCAAAACGCTGGTTTTTGCTATTGGGCTCTATTGAATAATGAATGTTTTGAATTTTCTCCAAAAGTAAAGTAGTTGCAAACTCATCCTTTTAGAGACTTGTTTGGGCTCATAAGAGGAGTAGAAAAAAATCAAAAATTTCAGTTCTGCACGATTCTACCAAGAAATGTGTGTTCATTCAAACCGCTGGTTTTTGATATTTTGGGCCCTATTGAATAATGAATGTTTTGAATTTTCTCCAAAAGTAAAGTAGTTGCAAACTCATCCTTTTAGAAACTTGTTTGGGCTGTTGAGAGGAGTAAAAAACCATCAAAAATTTCAATCCTGCATGATTCTACCAAGAAATGTGATTCTTCATTCATAACCTGATTTTTGCTCTTGTGCTCTATTGAATAATGAATGTTTTGAATTTTCTCCAAAAGTAAAGTAGTTGCAAACTCATGCTTTTAGAGACTTGTTTGGGCTCATGAGAGGAGTAGAAAAACATCAAAAATTTCAGTCCTGCATGATTCTACCAAGAAATGTGTGTTCATTGAAACCGCTGGTTTTTGATATTTTGGGCCCTATTGAATAATGAATGTTTTGAATTTTCTCCAAAAGTAAAGTAGTTGCAAACTCATCCTTTTAGAAACTTGTTTGGGCTGTTGAGAGGAGTAAAAAACCATCAAAAATTTCAATCCTGCATGATTTTACCAAGAAATGTGATTCTTCATTCAAAACCTGATTTTTGCTATTGGGCTCTATTGAATAATGAATGTTTTGAATTTTCTCCAAAAGTAAAGTAGTTGCAACTCATGCTTTTAGAGACTTGTTTGGGCTCATGAGAGGAGTAGAAAAACATCAAAAATTTCAGTCCTGCATGATTCTACCAAGAAATGTGTGTTCATTGAAACCGCTGGTTTTTGATAGTTTGGGCCCTATTGAATAATGAATGTTTTGAATTTTCTCCAAAAGTAAAGTAGTTGCAAACTCATCCTTTTTGAAACTTGTTTGGGCTGTTGAGAGGAGTAAAAAACCATCAAAAATTTCAATCCTGCATGATTTTACCAAGAAATGTGATTCTTCATTCATAACCTGATTTTTGCTCTTGGGCTCTATTGAATAATGAATGTTTTGAATTTTCTCCAAAAGTAAAGTAGTTGCAACTCATGCTTTTAGAGACTTGTTTGGGCTCATGAGAGGAGTAGAAAAACATCAAAAATTTCAGTCCTGCATGACTCTACCAAGAAATGTGTGTTCATTGAAACCGCTGGTTTTTGATAGTTTGGGCCCTATTGAATAATGAATGTTTTGAATTTTCTCCAAAAGTAAAGTAGTTGCAAACTCATCCTTTTAGAAACTTGTTTGGGCTGTTGAGAGGAGTAAAAAACCATCAAAAATTTCAATCCTGCATGATTTTACCAAGAAATGTGATTCTTCATTCAAAACCTGATTTTTTGCTATTTGGCTCTATTGAATAATGAATGTTTTGAAGTTTCTCCAAAAGTAAAGTAGTTGCAAACTCATGCTTTTAGAGACTTGTTTGGGCTCATGAGAGGAGTAGAAAAACATCAAAAATTTCAGTCCTGCATGATTCTACCAAGAAATGTGTGTTCATTGAAACCGCTGGTTTTTGATAGTTTGGGCCCTATTGAATAATGAATGTTTTGAATTTTCTCCAAAAGTAAAGTAGTTGCAAACTCATCCTTTTAGAAACTTGTTTGTGCTGTTGAGAGGAGTAAAAAACCATCAAAAATTTCAATCCTGCATGATTCTACCAAGAAATGTGATTCTTCATTCAAAACCTGATTTTTGCTATTGGGCTCTATTGAATAATGAATGTTTTGAATTTTCTCCAAAAGTAAAGTAGTTGCAAACTCATGCTTTTAGAGACTTGTTTGGGCTCATGAGAGGAGTAGAAAAACATCAAAAATTTCAGTCCTGCATGATTCTACCAAGAAATGTGTGTTCATTGAAACCGCTGGTTTTTGATAGTTTGGGCCCTATTGAATAATGAATGTTTTGAATTTTCTCCAAAAGTAAAGTAGTTGCAAACTCATCCTTTTAGAAACTTGTTTGGGCTGTTGAGAGGAGTAAAAAACCATCAAAAATTTCAATCCTGCATGATTCTACCAAGAAATGTGATTCTTCATTCAAAACCTGATTTTTGCTATTGAGCTCTATTGAATAATGAATGTTTTGAATTTTCTCCAAAAGTAAAGTAGTTGCAAACTCATGCTTTTAGAGACTTGTTTGGGCTCATGAGAGGAGTAGAAAAACATCAAAAATTTCAGTCCTGCATGATTCTACCAAGAAATGTGTGTTCACTGAAACCGCTGGTTTTTGATAGCTTGGGCCCTATTGAATAATGAATGTTTTGAATTTTCTCCAAAAGTAAAGTAGTTGCAAACTCATCCTTTTAGAAACTTGTTTGTGCTGTTGAGAGGAGTAAAAAACCATCAAAAATTTCAATCCTGCATGATTCTACCAAGAAATGTGATTCTTCATTCAAAACCTGATTTTTGCTATTGGGCTCTATTGAATAATGAATGTTTTGAATTTTCTCCAAAAGTAAAGTAGTTGCAAACTCATGCTTTTAGAGACTTGTTTGGGCTCATGAGAGGAGTAGAAAAACATCAAAAATTTCAGTCCTGCACGATTCTACCAAGAAATGTGTGTTCATTCAAACCGCTGGTTTTTGATATTTTGGGCCCTATTGAATAATGAATGTTTTGAATTTTCTCCAAAAGTAAAGTAGTTGCAAACTCATCCTTTTAGAAACTTGTTTGGGCTGTTGAGAGGAGTAAAAAACCATCAAAAATTTCAATCCTGCATGATTCTACCAAGAAATGTGATTCTTCATTCAAAACCTGATTTTTGCTCTTGGGCTCTATTGAATAATGAATGTTTTGAATTTTCTCCAAAAGTAAAGTAGTTGCAAACTCATGCTTTTAGAGACTTGTTTGGGCTCATGAGAGGAGTAGAAAAACATCAAAAATGTCAGTCCTGCATGATTCTACCAAGAAATGTGTGTTCATTGAAACCGCTGGTTTTTGATAGTTTGGGCCCTATTGAATAATGAATGTTTTGAATTTTCTCCAAAAGTAAAGTAGTTGTAAACTCATCCTTTTAGAAACTTGTTTGGGCTGTTGAGAGGAGTAAAAAACCATCAAAAATTTCAATCCTGCATGATTCTACCTAGAAATGTGATTCTTCATTCAAAACCTGATTTTTGCTATTGGGTTCTATTGAATAATGAATGTTTTGAATTTTCTCCAAAAGTAAAGTAGTTGCAAACTCATGCTTTTAGAGACTTGTTTGGGCTCATGAGAGGAGTAGAAAAACATCAAAAATTTCAGTCCTGCATGATTCTACCAAGAAATGTGATTCTTCAATCAAAAACTTATTTTTGCTATTGGGCTCTATTGAATAATGAATGTTTTGAATTTTCTCCAAAAGTAAATTAGTTGCAAACTCATGCTTTTAGAGACTTGTTTGGGCTCATGAGAGGAGTAGAAAAACATCAAAAATTTCAGTCCTCCATGATTCTACCAAGAAATGTGTGTTCATTGAAACCGCTGGTTTTTGATAGTTTGGGCCCTATTGAATAATGAATGTTTTGAATTTTCTCCAAAAGTAAAGTAGTTGCAAACTCATCCTTTTAGAAACTTGTTTGGGCTGTTGAGAGGAGTAAAAAAACATCAAAAATTTCAATCCTGCATGATTCTACCAAGAAATGTGATTCTTCATTCAAAACCTGATTTTTGCTATTGGGCTCTATTGAATAATGAATGTTTTGAATTTTCTCCAAAAGTAAAGTAGTTGCAAACTCATGCTTTTAGAGACTTGTTTGGGCTCATGAGAGGAGTAGAAAAACATCAAAAATTTCAGTCCTGCATGATTCTACCAAGAAATGTGTGTTCATTGAAACCGCTGGTTTTTGATAGTTTGGGCCCTATTGAATAATGAATGTTTTGAATTTTCTCCAAAAGTAAAGTAGTTGTAAACTCATCCTTTTAGAAACTTGTTTGGGCTGTTGAGAGGAGTAAAAAACCATCAAAAATTTCAATCCTGCATGATTCTACCAAGAAATGTGATTCTTCATTCAAAACCTGATTTTTGCTATTGGGCTCTATTGAATAATGAATGTTTTGAATTTTCTCCAAAAGTAAAGTAGTTGCAAACTCATGCTTTTAGAGACTTGTTTGGGCTCATGAGAGGAGTAGAAAAACATCAAAAATTTCAGTCCTGCATGATTCTACCAAGATATGTGTGTTCATTGAAACCGCTGGTTTTTGATAGTTTGGGCCCTATTGAATAATGAATGTTTTGAATTTTCTCCAAAAGTAAAGTAGTTGCAAACTCACCCTTTTAGAAATTTGTTTGGGCTGTTGAGAGGAGTAAAAAACCATCAAAAATTTCAATCCTGCATGATTCTACCAAGAAATGTGATTCTTCACTCAAAACGCTGGTTTTTCCTATTGGGCTCTATTGAATAATGAATGTTTTGAATTTTCTCCAAAAGTAAAGTAGTTGCAAACTCATCCTTTTAGAGACTTGTTTGGGCTCATGAGAGGAGTAGAAAAAAATCAAAAATTTCAGTCCTGCACGATTCTACCAAGAAATGTGTGTTCATTCAAACCGCTGGTTTTTGATATTTTGGGCCCTATTGAATAATGAATGTTTTGAATTTTCTCCAAAAGTAAAGTAGTTGCAAACTCATCCTTTTAGAAACTTGTTTGGGCTGTTGAGAGGAGTAAAAAACCATCAAAAATTTCAATCCTGCATGATTCTACCAAGAAATGTGATTCTTCATTCAAAACCTGATTTTTGCTATTGGGCTTTATTGAATAATGAATGTTTTGAATTTTCTCCAAAAGTAAAGTAGTTGCAAACTCATGCTTTTAGAGACTTGTTTGGGCTCATGAGAGGAGTAGAAAAACATCAAAAATTTCAGTCCTGCATGATTCTACCAAGAAATGTGTGTTCATTGAAACCGCTGGTTTTTGATAGTTTGGGCCCTATTGAATAATGAATGTTTTGAATTTTCTCCAAAAGTAAAGTAGTTGCAAACTCATCCTTTTAGAAACTTGTTTATGCTGTTGAGAGGAGTAAAAAACCATCAAAAATTTCAATCCTGCATGATTCTACCAAGAAATGTGATTCTTCATTCAAAACCTGATTTTTGCTATTGGGCTCTACTGAATAATGAATGTTTTGAATTTTCTCCAAAAGTAAAGTAGTTGCAAACTCATGCTTTTAGAGACTTGTTTGGGCTCATGAGAGGAGTAGAAAAACATCAAAAATTTCAGTCCTGCATGATTCTACCAAGAAATGTGTGTTCATTGACACCGCTGGTTTTTGATAGTTTGGGCCCTATTGAATAATGAATGTTTTGAATTTTCTCCAAAAGTAAAGTAGTTGCAAACTCATCCTTTTAGAAACTTGTTTGTGCTGTTGAGAGGAGTAAAAAACCATCAAAAATTTCAATCCTGCATGATTCTACCAAGAAATGTGATTCTTCATTCAAAACCTGATTTTTGCTATTGGGCTCTGTTGAATAATGAATGTTTTGAATTTTCTCCAAAAGTAAAGTAGTTGCAAACTCATGCTTTTAGAGACTTGTTTGGGCTCATGAGAGGAGTAGAAAAACATCAAAAATTTCAGTCCTGCATGATTCTACCAAGAAATGTGTGTTCATTGAAACCGCTGGTTTTTGATAGTTTGGGCCCTATTGAATAATGAATGTTTTGAATTTTCTCCAAAAGTAAAGTAGTTGCAAACTCATCCTTTTAGAAACTTGTTTGGGCTGTTGAGAGGAGTAAAAAACCATCAAAAATTTCAATCCTGCATGATTCTACCAAGAAATGTGATTCTTCATTCAAAACCTGATTTTTGCTATTGGGCTCTATTGAATAATGAATGTTTTGAATTTTCTCCAAAAGTAAAGTAGTTGCAAACTCATGCTTTTTGAGACTTGTTTGGGCTCATGAGAGGAGTAGAAAAACATCAAAAATTTCAGTCCTGCATGATTCTACCAAGAAATGTGTGTTCATTGAAACCGCTGGTTTTTGATAGTTTGGGCCCTATTGAATAATGAATGTTTTGAATTTTCTCCAAAAGTATAGTTGCAAACTCATCCTTTTAGAAACTTGTTTGGGCTGTTGAGAGGAGTAAAAAACCATCAAAAATTTCAATCCTGCATGATTTTACCAAGAAATGTGATTCTTCATTCAAAACCTGATTTTTGCTATTGGGCTCTATTGAATAATGAATGTTTTGAAGTTTCTCCAAAAGTAAAGTAGTTGCAAACTCATTCTTTTAGAGACTTGTTTGGGCTCATGAGAGGAGTAGAAAAACATCAAAAATTTCAGTCCTGCATGATTCTACCAAGAAATGTGATTCTTCATTCAAAAACTTATTTTTGCTATTGGGCTCTATTGAATAATGAATGTTTTGAATTTTCTCCAAAAGTAAAGTAGTTGCAAACTCATGCTTTTAGAGACTTGTTTGGGCTCATGAGAGGAGTAGAAAAACATCAAAAATTTCAGTCCTGCATGATTCTACCAAGAAATGTGTGTTCATTGAAACCGCTGGTTTTTGATAGTTTGGGCCCTATTGAATAATGAATGTTTTGAATTTTCTCCAAAAGTAAAGTAGTTGCAAACTCATCCTTTTAGAAACTTGTTTGGGCTGTTGAGAGGAGTAAAAAACCATCAAAAATTTCAATCCTGCATGATTCTACCAAGAAATGTGATTCTTCATTCAAAACCTGATTTTTGCTATTGGGCTCTATTGAATAATGAATGTTTTGAATTTTCTCCAAAAGTAAAGTAGTTGCAAACTCATGCTTTTAGAGACTTGTTTGGGCTCATGAGAGGAGTAGAAAAACATCAAAAATTTCAGTCCTGCATGATTCTACCAAGAAATGTGTGTTCATTGAAACCGCTGGTTTTTGATAGTTTGGGCCCTATTGAATAATGAATGTTTTGAATTTTCTCTAAAAGTAAAGTAGTTGCAAACTCATCCTTTTTGAAACTTGTTTGGGCTGTTGAGAGGAGTAAAAAACCATCAAAAATTTCAATCCTGCATGATTTTACCAAGAAATGTGATTCTTCATTCAAAACCTGATTTTTGCTATTGGGCTCTATTGAATAATGAATGTTTTGAATTTTCTCCAAAAGTAAAGTAGTTGCAAACTCATTCTTTTAGAGACTTGTTTGGGCTCATGAGAGGAGTAGAAAAACATCAAAAATTTCAGTCCTGCATGATTCTACCAAGAAATGTGTGTTCATTGAAACCGCTGGTTTTTGATAGTTTGGGCCCTATTGAATAATGAATGTTTTGAATTTTCTCCAAAAGTAAAGTAGTTGCAAACTCATCCTTTTAGAAACTTGTTTGGGCTGTTGAGAGGAGTAAAAAACCATCAAAATTTTCAATCCTGCATGATTCTACCAAGAAATGTGATTCTTCATTCAAAACGCTGGTTTTTGCTATTGGGCTCTATTGAATAATGAATGTTTTGAATTTTCTCCAAAAGTAAAGTAGTTGCAAACTCATCCTTTTAGAGACTTGTTTGGGCTCATAAGAGGAGTAGAAAAAAATCAAAAATTTCAGTTCTGCACGATTCTACCAAGAAATGTGTGTTCATTCAAACCGCTGGTTTTTGATATTTTGGGCCCTATTGAATAATGAATGTTTTGAATTTTCTCCAAAAGTAAAGTAGTTGCAAACTCATCCTTTTAGAAACTTGTTTGGGCTGTTGAGAGGAGTAAAAAACCATCAAAAATTTCAATCCTGCATGATTCTACCAAGAAATGTGATTCTTCATTCATAACCTGATTTTTGCTCTTGGGCTCTATTGAATAATGAATGTTTTGAATTTTCTCCAAAAGTAAAGTAGTTGCAACTCATGCTTTTAGAGACTTGTTTGGGCTCATGAGAGGAGTAGAAAAACATCAAAAATTTCAGTCCTGCATGATTCTACCAAGAAATGTGTGTTCATTGAAACCGCTGGTTTTTGATAGTTTGGGCCCTATTGAATAATGAATGTTTTGAATTTTCTCCAAAAGTAAAGTAGTTGCAAACTCATCCTTTTAGAAACTTGTTTGGGCTGTTGAGAGGAGTAAAAAACCATCAAAAATTTCAATCCTGCATGATTCTACCAAGAAATGTGATTCTTCATTCAAAACGCTGGTTTTTGCTATTGGGCTCTATTGAATAATGAATGTTTTGAATTTTCTCCAAAAGTAAATTAGTTGCAAACTCATCCTTTTAGAGACTTGTTTGGGCTCATGAGAGGAGTAGAAAAACATCAAAAATTTCAGTCCTGCACGATTCTACCAAGAAATGTGTGTTCATTCAAACCGCTGGTTTTTGATATTTTGGGCCCTATTGAATAATGAATGTTTTGAATTTTCTCCAAAAGTAAAGTAGTTGCAAACTCATCCTTTTTGAAACTTGTTTGGGCTGTTGAGAGGAGTAAAAAACCATCAAAAATTTCAATCCTGCATGATTCTACCAAGAAATGTGATTCTTCATTCAAAACCTGATTTTTGCTATTGGGCTCTATTGAATAATGAATGTTTTGAATTTTCTCCAAAAGTAAAGTAGTTGCAAACTCATGCTTTTAGAGACTTGTTTGGGCTCATGAGAGGAGTAGAAAAACATCAAAAATTTCAGTCCTGCATGATTCTACCAAGAAATGTGTGTTCATTGAAACCGCTGGTTTTTGATAGTTTGGGCCCTATTGAATAATGAATGTTTTGAATTTTCTCCAAAAGTAAAGTAGTTGCAAACTCATCCTTTTAGAAACTTGTTTGGGCTGTTGAGAGGAGTAAAAAACCATCAAAAATTTCAATCCTGCATGATTTTACCAAGAAATGTGACTCTTCATTCAAAACCTGATTTTTGCTATTGGGCTCTATTGAATAATGAATGTTTTGAATTTTCTCCAAAAGTAAAGTAGTTGCAACTCATGCTTTTAGAGACTTGTTTGGGCTCATGAGAGGAGTAGAAAAACATCAAAAATTTCAGTCCTGCATGATTCTACCAAGAAATGTGTGTTCATTGAAACCGCTGGTTTTTGATAGTTTGGGCCCTATTGAATAATGAATGTTTTGAATTTTCTCCAAAAGTAAAGTAGTTGCAAACTCATCCTTTTAGAAACTTGTTTGTGCTGTTGAGAGGAGTAAAAAACCATCAAAAATTTCAATCCTGCATGATTCTACCAAGAAATGTGATTCTTCATTCAAAACCTGATTTTTGCTATTGGGCTCTATTGAATAATGAATGTTTTGAATTTTCTCCAAAAGTAAAGTAGTTGCAAACTCATGCTTTTAGAGACTTGTTTGGGTTCATGAGAGGAGTAGAAAAACATCAAAAATTTCAGTCCTGCATGATTCTACCAAGAAATGTGTGTTCATTGAAACCGCTGGTTTTTGATAGTTTGGGCCCTATTGAATAATGAATGTTTTGAATTTTCTCCAAAAGTAAAGTAGTTGCAAACTCATCCTTTTAGAAACTTGTTTGGGCTGTTGAGAGGAGTAAAAAACCATCAAAAATTTCAATCCTGCATGATTCTACCAAGAAATGTGATTCTTCATTCAAAACCTGATTTTTGCTATTGGGCTCTATTGAATAATGAATGTTTTGAATTTTCTCCAAAAGCAAAGTAGTTGCAAACTCATGCTTTTAGAGACTTGTTTGGGCTCATGAGAGGAGTAGAAAAACATCAAAAATTTCAGTCCTGCATGATTCTACCAAGAAATGTGTGTTCACTGAAACCGCTGGTTTTTGATAGTTTGGGCCCTATTGAATAATGAATGTTTTGAATTTTCTCCAAAAGTAAAGTAGTTGCAAACTCATCCTTTTAGAAACTTGTTTGTGCTGTTGAGAGGAGTAAAAAACCATCAAAAATTTCAATCCTGCATGATTCAACCAAGAAATGTGATTCTTCATTCAAAACCTGATTTTTGCTATTGGGCTCTATTGAATAATGAATGTTTTGAATTTTCTCCAAAAGTAAAGTAGTTGCAAACTCATGCTTTTAGAGACTTGTTTGGGCTCATGAGAGGAGTAGAAAAACATCAAAAATTTCAGTCCTGCACGATTCTACCAAGAAATGTGTGTTCATTCAAACCGCTGGTTTTTGATATTTTGGGCCCTATTGAATAATGAATGTTTTGAATTTTCTCCAAAAGTAAAGTAGTTGCAAACTCATCCTTTTAGAAACTTGTTTGGGCTGTTGAGAGGAGTAAAAAAACCATCAAAAATTTCAATCCTGCATGATTCTACCAAGAAATGTGATTCTTCATTCAAAACCTGATTTTTGCTCTTGGGCTCTATTGAATAATGAATGTTTTGAATTTTCTCCAAAAGTAAAGTAGTTGCAAACTCATGCTTTTAGAGACTTGTTTGGGCTCATGAGAGGAGTAGAAAAACATCAAAAATGTCAGTCCTGCATGATTCTACCAAGAAATGTGTGTTCATTGAAACCGCTGGTTTTTGATAGTTTGGGCCCTATTGAATAATGAATGTTTTGAATTTTCTCCAAAAGTAAAGTAGTTGTAAACTCATCCTTTTAGAAACTTGTTTGGGCTGTTGAGAGGAGTAAAAAACCATCAAAAATTTCAATCCTGCATGATTCTACCTAGAAATGTGATTCTTCATTCAAAACCTGATTTTTGCTATTGGGTTCTATTGAATAATGAATGTTTTGAATTTTCTCCAAAAGTAAAGTAGTTGCAAACTCATGCTTTTAGAGACTTGTTTGGGCTCATGAGAGGAGTAGAAAAACATCAAAAATTTCAGTCCTGCATGATTCTACCAAGAAATGTGATTCTTCAATCAAAAACTTATTTTTGCTATTGGGCTCTATTGAATAATGAATGTTTTGAATTTTCTCCAAAAGTAAATTAGTTGCAAACTCATGCTTTTAGAGACTTGTTTGGGCTCATGAGAGGAGTAGAAAAACATCAAAAATTTCAGTCCTCCATGATTCTACCAAGAAATGTGTGTTCATTGAAACCGCTGGTTTTTGATAGTTTGGGCCCTATTGAATAATGAATGTTTTGAATTTTCTCCAAAAGTAAAGTAGTTGCAAACTCATCCTTTTAGAAACTTGTTTGGGCTGTTGAGAGGAGTAAAAAACCATCAAAAATTTCAATCCTGCATGATTCTACCAAGAAATGTGATTCTTCATTCAAAACCTGATTTTTGCTATTGGGCTCTATTGAATAATGAATGTTTTGAATTTTCTCCAAAAGTAAAGTAGTTGCAAACTCATGCTTTTAGAGACTTGTTTGGGCTCATGAGAGGAGTAGAAAAACATCAAAAATTAAAGTCCTGCATGATTCTACCAAGAAATGTGTGTTCATTGAAACCGCTGGTTTTTGATAGTTTGGGCCCTATTGAATAATGAATGTTTTGAATTTTCTCCAAAAGTATAGTTGCAAACTCATCCTTTTAGAGACTTGTTTGGGCTGTTGAGAGGAGTAAAAAACCATCAAAAATTTCAATCCTGCATGATTTTACCAAGAAATGTGATTCTTCATTCAAAACCTGATTTTTACTATTGGGCTCTATTGAATAATGAATGTTTTGAATTTTCTCCAAAAGTAAAGTAGTTGCAAACTCATGCTTTTAGAGACTTGTTTGGGCTCATGAGAGGAGTAGAAAAACATCAAAAATTTCAGTCCTGCATGATTCTACCAAGAAATGTGTGTTCATTGAAACCGCTGGTTTTTGATAGTTTGGGCCCTATTGAATAATGAATGTTTTGAATTTTCTCCAAAAGTAAAGTAGTTGCAAACTCATCCTTTTAGAAACTTGTTTGTGCTGTTGAGAGGAGTAAAAAACCATCAAAAATTTCAATCCTGCATGATTCTACCAAGAAATGTGATTCTTCATTCAAAACCTGATTTTTGCTATTGGGCTCTATTGAATAATGAATGTTTTGAATTTTCTCCAAAAGTAAAGTAGTTGCAAACTCATGCTTTTAGAGACTTGTTTGGGCTCATGAGAGGAGTAGAAAAACATCAAAAATTTCAGTCCTGCATGATTCTACCAAGAAATGTGTGTTCATTGAAACCGCTGGTTTTTGATAGTTTGGGCCCTATTGAATAATGAATGTTTTGAATTTTCTCCAAAAGTAAAGTAGTTGCAAACTCATCCTTTTAGAAACTTGTTTGGGCTGTTGAGAGGAGTAAAAAACCATCAAAAATTTCAATCCTGCATGATTCTACCAAGAAATGTGATTCTTCATTCAAAACCTTATTTTTGCTATTGGGCTCTATTGAATAATGAATGTTTTGAATTTTCTCCAAAAGTAAAGTAGTTGCAAACTCATGCTTTTTGAGACTTGTTTGGGCTCATGAGAGGAGTAGAAAAACATCAAAAATTTCAGTCCTGCATGATTCTACCAAGAAATGTGTGTTCATTGAAACCGCTGGTTTTTGATAGTTTGGGCCCTATTGAATAATGAATGTTTTGAATTTTCTCCAAAAGTATAGTTGCAAACTCATCCTTTTAGAAACTTGTTTGGGCTGTTGAGAGGAGTAAAAAACCATCAAAAATTTCAATCCTGCATGATTTTACCAAGAAATGTGATTCTTCATTCAAAACCTGATTTTTGCTATTGGGCTCTACTGAATAATGAATGTTTTGAAGTTTCTCCAAAAGTAAAGTAGTTGCAAACTCATGCTTTTAGAGACTTGTTTGGGCTCATGAGAGGAGTAGAAAAACATCAAAAATTTCAGTCCTGCATGATTCTACCAAGAAATGTGTGTTCATTGAAACCGCTGGTTTTTGATAGTTTGGGCCCTATTGAATAATGAATGTTTTGAATTTTCTCCAAAAGTAAAGTAGTTGCAAACTCATCCTTTTAGAAACTTGTTTGTGCTGTTGAGAGGAGTAAAAAACCATCAAAAATTTCAATCCTGCATGATTCTACCAAGAAATGTTATTCTTCATTCAAAACCTGATTTTTGCTATTGGGCTCTATTGAATAATGAATGTTTTGAATTTTCTCCAAAAGTAAAGTAGTTGCAAAGTCATGCTTTTAGAGACTTGTTTGGGCTCATGAGAGGAGTAGAAAAACATCAAAAATTTCAGTCCTGCATGATTCTACCAAGAAATGTGTGTTCATTGAAACCGCTGGTTTTTGATAGTTTGGGCCCTATTGAATAATGAATGTTTTGAATTTTCTCCAAAAGTAAAGTAGTTGCAAACTCATCCTTTTAGAAACTTGTTTGGGCTGTTGAGAGGAGTAAAAAACCATCAAAAATTTCTATCCTGCATGATTCTACCAAGAAATGTGATTCTTCATTCAAAACCTGATTTTTGCTATTGGGCTCTATTGAATAATGAATGTTTTGAATTTTCTCCAAAAGTAAAGTAGTTGCAAACTCATGCTTTTAGAGACTTGTTTGGGCTCATGAGAGGAGTAGAAAAACATCAAAAATTTCAGTCCTGCATGATTCTACCAAGAAATGTGTGTTCATTGAAACCGCTGGTTTTTGATAGTTTGGGCCCTATTGAATAATGAATGTTTTGAATTTTCTCCAAAAGTATAGTTGCAAACTCATCCTTTTAGAAACTTGTTTGGGCTGTTGAGAGGAGTAAAAAACCATCAAAAATTTCAATCCTGCATGATTTTACCAAGAAATGTGATTCTTCATTCAAAACCTGATTTTTGCTATTGGGCTCTATTGAATAATGAATGTTTTGAAGTTTCTCCAAAAGTAGAGTAGTTGCAAACTCATTCTTTTAGAGACTTGTTTGGGCTCATGAGAGGAGTAGAAAAACATCAAAAATTTCAGTCCTGCATGATTCTACCAAGAAATGTGATTCTTCATTCAAAAACTTATTTTTGCTATTGGGCTCTATTGAATAATGAATGTTTTGAATTTTCTCCAAAAGTAAAGTAGTTGCAAACTCATGCTTTTAGAGACTTGTTTGGGCTCATGAGAGGAGTAGAAAAACATCAAAAATTTCAGTCCTGCATGATTCTACCAAGAAATGTGTGTTCATTGAAACCGCTGGTTTTTGATAGTTTGGGCCCTATTGAATAATGAATGTTTTGAATTTTCTCCAAAAGTAAAGTAGTTGCAAACTCATCCTTTTAGAAACTTGTTTGTGCTGTTGAGAGGAGTAAAAAACCATCAAAAATTTCAATCCTGCATGATTCTACCAAGAAATGTGATTCTTCATTCAAAACCTGATTTTTGCTATTGGGCTCTATTGAATAATGAATGTTTTGAATTTTCTCCAAAAGTAAAGTAGTTGCAAACTCATGCTTTTAGAGACTTGTTTGGGCTCATGAGAGGAGTAGAAAAACATCAAAAATTTCAGTCCTGCATGATTCTACCAAGAAATGTGTGTTCATTGAAACCGCTGGTTTTTGATAGTTTGGGCCCTATTGAATAATGAATGTTTTGAATTTTCTCCAAAAGTAAAGTAGTTGCAAACTCATCCTTTTAGAAACTTGTTTGGGCTGTTGAGAGGAGTAAAAAACCATCAAAAATTTCAATCCTGCATGATTCTACCAAGAAATGTGATTCTTCATTCAAAACCTGATTTTTGCTATTGGGCTCTATTGAATAATGAATGTTTTGAATTTTCTCCAAAAGTAAAGTAGTTGCAAAATCATCCTTTTAGAAACTTGTTTGTGCTGTTGAGAGGAGTAAAAAACCATCAAAAATTTCAATCCTGCATGATTCTACCAAGAAATGTGATTCTTCATTCAAAACCTGATTTTTGCTATTGGGCTCTATTGAATAATGAATGTTTTGAATTTTCTCCAAAAATAAAAGTAGTTGCAAACTCATGCTTTTAGAGACTTGTTTGGGCTCATGAGAGGAGTAGAAAAACATCAAAAATTTCAGTCCTGCATGATTCTACCAAGAAATGTGTGTTCATTGAAACCGCTGGTTTTTGATAGTTTGGGCCCTATTGAATAATGAATGTTTTGAATTTTCTCCAAAAGTAAAGTAGTTGCAAACTCATCCTTTTAGAAACTTGTTTGGGCTGTTGAGAGGAGTAAAAAACCATCAAAAATTTCTATCCTGCATGATTCTACCAAGAAATGTGATTCTTCATTCAAAACCTGATTTTTGCTATTGGGCTCTATTGAATAATGAATGTTTTGAATTTTCTCCAAAAGTAAAGTAGTTGCAAACTCACGCTTTTAGAGACTTGTTTGGGCTCATGAGAGGAGTAGAAAAACATCAAAAATTTCAGTCCTGCATGATTCTACCAAGATATGTGTGTTCATTGAAACCGCTGGTTTTTGATAGTTTGGGCCCTATTGAATAATGAATGTTTTGAATTTTCTTCAAAAGTATACTTGCAAACTCATCCTTTTAGAAACTTGTTTGGGCTGTTGAGAGGAGTAAAAAACCATCAAAAATTTCAATCCTGCATGATTTTACCAAGAAATGTGATTCTTCATTCAAAACCTGATTTTTGCTATTGGGCTCTATTGAATAATGAATGTTTTGAAGTTTCTCCAAAAGTAGAGTAGTTGCAAACTCATTCTTTTAGAGACTTGTTTGGGCTCATGAGAGGAGTAGAAAAACATCAAAAATTTCAGTCCTGCATGATTCTACCAAGAAATGTGATTCTTCATTCAAAAACTTATTTTTGCTATTGGGCTCTATTGAATAATGAATGTTTTGAATTTTCTCCAAAAGTAAAGTAGTTGCAAACTCATGCTTTTAGAGACTTGTTTGGGCTCATGAGAGGAGTAGAAAAACATCAAAAATTTCAGTCCTGCATGATTCTACCAAGAAATGTGTGTTCATTGAAACCGCTGGTTTTTGATAGTTTGGGCCCTATTGAATAATGAATGTTTTGAATTTTCTCCAAAAGTAAAGTAGTTGCAAACTCATCCTTTTAGAAACTTGTTTGGGCTGTTGAGAGGAGTAAAAAACCATCAAAAATTTCAATCCTGCATGATTCTACCAAGAAATGTGATTCTTCATTCAAAACCTGATTTTTGCTATTGGGCTCTATTGAATAATGAATGTTTTGAATTTTCTCCAAAAGTAAAGTAGTTGCAAACTCATTCTTTTAGAGACTTGTTTGGGCTCATGAGAGGAGTAGAAAAACATCAAAAATTTCAGTCCTGCATGATTCTACCAAGAAATGTGTCTTCATTGAAACCGCTGGTTTTTGATAGTTTGGGCCCTATTGAATAATGAATGTTTTGAATTTTCTCCAAAAGTAAAGTAGTTGCAAACTCATCCTTTTAGAAACTTGTTTGGGCTGTTGAGAGGAGTAAAAAACCATCAAAATTTTCAATCCTGCATGATTCTACCAAGAAATGTGATTCTTCATTCAAAACGCTGGTTTTTGCTATTGGGCTCTATTGAATAATGAATGTTTTGAATTTTCTCCAAAAGTAAAGTAGTTGCAAACTCATCCTTTTAGAGACTTGTTTGGGCTCATAAGAGGAGTAGAAAAAAATCAAAAATTTCAGTTCTGCACGATTCTACCAAGAAATGTGTGTTCATTCAAACCGCTGGTTTTTGATATTTTGGGCCCTATTGAATAATGAATGTTTTGAATTTTCTCCAAAAGTAAAGTAGTTGCAAACTCATCCTTTTAGAAACTTGTTTGGGCTGTTGAGAGGAGTAAAAAACCATCAAAAATTTCAATCCTGCATGATTCTACCAAGAAATGTGATTCTTCATTCATAACCTGATTTTTGCTCTTGGGCTCTATTGAATAATGAATGTTTTGAATTTTCTCCAAAAGTAAAGTAGTTGCAACTCATGCTTTTAGAGACTTGTTTGGGCTCATGAGAGGAGTAGAAAAACATCAAAAATTTCAGTCCTGCATGATTCTACCAAGAAATGTGTGTTCATTGAAACCGCTGGTTTTTGATAGTTTGGGCCCTATTGAATAATGAATGTTTTGAATTTTCTCCAAAAGTAAAGTAGTTGCAAACTCATCCTTTTAGAAACTTGTTTGGGCTGTTGAGAGGAGTAAAAAACCATCAAAAATTTCAATCCTGCATGATTCTACCAAGAAATGTGATTCTTCATTCAAAACGCTGGTTTTTGCTATTGGGCTCTATTGAATAATGAATGTTTTGAATTTTCTCCAAAAGTAAATTAGTTGCAAACTCATCCTTTTAGAGACTTGTTTGGGCTCATGAGAGGAGTAGAAAAACATCAAAAATTTCAGTCCTGCACGATTCTACCAAGAAATGTGTGTTCATTCAAACCGCTGGTTTTTGATATTTTGGGCCCTATTGAATAATGAATGTTTTGAATTTTCTCCAAAAGTAAAGTAGTTGCAAACTCATCCTTTTTGAAACTTGTTTGGGCTGTTGAGAGGAGTAAAAAACCATCAAAAATTTCAATCCTGCATGATTCTACCAAGAAATGTGATTCTTCATTCAAAACCTGATTTTTGCTATTGGGCTCTATTGAATAATGAATGTTTTGAATTTTCTCCAAAAGTAAAGTAGTTGCAAACTCACGCTTTTAGAGACTTGTTTGGGCTCATGAGAGGAGTAGAAAAACATCAAAAATTTCAGTCCTGCATGATTCTACCAAGATATGTGTGTTCATTGAAACCGCTGGTTTTTGATAGTTTGGGCCCTATTGAATAATGAATGTTTTGAATTTTCTCCAAAAGTATACTTGCAAACTCATCCTTTTAGAAACTTGTTTGGGCTGTTGAGAGGAGTAAAAAACCATCAAAAATTTCAATCCTGCATGATTTTACCAAGAAATGTGATTCTTCATTCAAAACCTGATTTTTGCTATTGGGCTCTATTGAATAATGAATGTTTTGAAGTTTCTCCAAAAGTAGAGTAGTTGCAAACTCATTCTTTTAGAGACTTGTTTGGGCTCATGAGAGGAGTAGAAAAACATCAAAAATTTCAGTCCTGCATGATTCTACCAAGAAATGTGATTCTTCATTCAAAAACTTATTTTTGCTATTGGGCTCTATTGAATAATGAATGTTTTGAATTTTCTCCAAAAGTAAAGTAGTTGCAAACTCATGCTTTTAGAGACTTGTTTGGGCTCATGAGAGGAGTAGAAAAACATCAAAAATTTCAGTCCTGCATGATTCTACCAAGAAATGTGTGTTCATTGAAACCGCTGGTTTTTGATAGTTTGGGCCCTATTGAATAATGAATGTTTTGAATTTTCTCCAAAAGTAAAGTAGTTGCAAACTCATCCTTTTAGAAACTTGTTTGGGCTGTTGAGAGGAGTAAAAAACCATCAAAAATTTCAATCCTGCATGATTCTACCAAGAAATGTGATTCTTCATTCAAAACCTGATTTTTGCTATTGGGCTCTATTGAATAATGAATGTTTTGAATTTTCTCCAAAAGTAAAGTAGTTGCAAACTCATTCTTTTAGAGACTTGTTTGGGCTCATGAGAGGAGTAGAAAAACATCAAAAATTTCAGTCCTGCATGATTCTACCAAGAAATGTGTCTTCATTGAAACCGCTGGTTTTTGATAGTTTGGGCCCTATTGAATAATGAATGTTTTGAATTTTCTCCAAAAGTAAAGTAGTTGCAAACTCATCCTTTTAGAAACTTGTTTGGGCTGTTGAGAGGAGTAAAAAACCATCAAAATTTTCAATCCTGCATGATTCTACCAAGAAATGTGATTCTTCATTCAAAATGCTGGTTTTTGCTATTGGGCTCTATTGAATAATGAATGTTTTGAATTTTCTCCAAAAGTAAAGTAGTTGCAAACTCATCCTTTTAGAGACTTGTTTGGGCTCATAAGAGGAGTAGAAAAAAATCAAAAATTTCAGTTCTGCACGATTCTACCAAGAAATGTGTGTTCATTCAAACCGCTGGTTTTTGATATTTTGGGCCCTATTGAATAATGAATGTTTTGAATTTTCTCCAAAAGTAAAGTAGTTGCAAACTCATCCTTTTAGAAACTTGTTTGGGCTGTTGAGAGGAGTAAAAAACCATCAAAAATTTCAATCCTGCATGATTCTAGCAAGAAATGTGATTCTTCATTCATAACCTGATTTTTGCTCTTGGGCTCTATTGAATAATGAATGTTTTGAATTTTCTCCAAAAGTAAAGTAGTTGCAACTCATGCTTTTAGAGACTTGTTTGGGCTCATGAGAGGAGTAGAAAAACATCAAAAATTTCAGTCCTGCATGATTCTACCAAGAAATGTGTGTTCATTGAAACCGCTGGTTTTTGATAGTTTGGGCCCTATTGAATAATGAATGTTTTGAATTTTCTCCAAAAGTAAAGTAGTTGCAAACTCATCCTTTTAGAAACTTGTTTGGGCTGTTGAGAGGAGTAAAAAACCATCAAAAATTTCAATCCTGCATGATTCTACCAAGAAATGTGATTCTTCATTCAAAACGCTGGTTTTTGCTATTGGGCTCTATTGAATAATGAATGTTTTGAATTTTCTCCAAAAGTAAATTAGTTGCAAACTCATCCTTTTAGAGACTTGTTTGGGCTCATGAGAGGAGTAGAAAAACATCAAAAATTTCAGTCCTGCACGATTCTACCAAGAAATGTGTGTTCATTCAAACCGCTGGTTTTTGATATTTTGGGCCCTATTGAATAATGAATGTTTTGAATTTTCTCCAAAAGTAAAGTAGTTGCAAACTCATCCTTTTTGAAACTTGTTTGGGCTGTTGAGAGGAGTAAAAAACCATCAAAAATTTCAATCCTGCATGATTCTACCAAGAAATGTGATTCTTCATTCAAAACCTGATTTTTGCTATTGGGCTCTATTGAATAATGAATGTTTTGAATTTTCTCCAAAAGTAAAGTAGTTGCAAACTCATGCTTTTAGAGACTTGTTTGGGCTCATGAGAGGAGTAGAAAAACATCAAAAATTTCAGTCCTGCATGATTCTACCAAGAAATGTGTGTTCATTGAAACCGCTGGTTTTTGATAGTTTGGGCCCTATTGAATAATGAATGTTTTGAATTTTCTCCAAAAGTAAAGTAGTTGCAAACTCATCCTTTTAGAAACTTGTTTGGGCTGTTGAGAGGAGTAAAAAACCATCAAAAATTTCAATCCTGCATGATTTTACCAAGAAATGTGATTCTTCATTCAAAACCTGATTTTTGCTATTGGGCTCTATTGAATAATGAATGTTTTGAATTTTCTCCAAAAGTAAAGTAGTTGCAACTCATGCTTTTAGAGACTTGTTTGGGCTCATGAGAGGAGTAGAAAAACATCAAAAATTTCAGTCCTGCATGATTCTACCAAGAAATGTGTGTTCATTGAAACCGCTGGTTTTTGATAGTTTGGGCCCTATTGAATAATGAATGTTTTGAATTTTCTCCAAAAGTAAAGTAGTTGCAAACTCATCCTTTTTGAAACTTGTTTGGGCTGTTGAGAGGAGTAAAAAACCATCAAAAATTTCAATCCTGCATGATTTTACCAAGAAATGTGATTCTTCATTCATAACCTGATTTTTGCTCTTGGGCTCTATTGAATAATGAATGTTTTGAATTTTCTCCAAAAGTAAAGTAGTTGCAACTCATGCTTTTAGAGACTTGTTTGGGCTCATGAGAGGAGTAGAAAAACATCAAAAATTTCAGTCCTGCATGATTCTATCAAGAAATGTGTGTTCATTGAAACCGATGGTTTTTGATAGTTTGGGCCCTATTGAATAATGAATGTTTTGAATTTTCTCCAAAAGTAAAGTAGTTGCAAACTCATCCTTTTAGAAACTTGTTTGGGCTGTTGAGAGGAGTAAAAAACCATCAAAAATTTCAATCCTGCATGATTCTACCAAGAAATGTGATTCTTCATTCAAAACCTGATTTTTGCTATTGGGCTTTATTGAATAATGAATGTTTTGAATTTTCTCCAAAAGTAAAGTAGTTGCAAACTCATGCTTTTAGAGACTTGTTTGGGCTCATGAGAGGAGTAGAAAAACATCAAAAATTTCAGTCCTGCATGATTCTACCAAGAAATGTGTGTTCATTGAAACCGCTGGTTTTTGATAGTTTGGGCCCTATTGAATAATGAATGTTTTGAATTTTCTCCAAAAGTATAGTTGCAAACTCATCCTTTTAGAAACTTGTTTGGGCTGTTGAGAGGAGTAAAAAACCATCAAAAATTTCAATCCTGCATGATTTTACCAAGAAATGTGATTCTTCATTCAAAACCTGATTTTTGCTATTGGGCTCTATTGAATAATGAATGTTTTGAATTTTCTCCAAAAGTAAAGTAGTTGCAAACTCATGCTTTTAGAGACTTGTTTGGGCTCATAAGAGGAGTAGAAAAACATCAAAAATTTCAGTCCTGCATGATTCTACCAAGAAATGTGTGTTCATTGAAACCGCTGGTTTTTGATAGTTTGGGCCCTATTGAATAATGAATGTTTTGAATTTTCTCCAAAAGTAAAGTAGTTGCAAACTCATCCTTTTAGAAACTTGTTTGGGCTGTTGAGAGGAGTAAAAAACCATCAAAAATTTCAATCCTGCATGATTCTACCAAGAAATGTGATTCTTCATTCAAAACCTGATTTTTGCTATTGGGCTCTATTGAATAATGAATGTTTTGAATTTTCTCCAAAAGTAAAGTAGTTGCAAACTCATGCTTTTAGAGACTTGTTTGGGCTCATGAGAGGAGTAGAAAAACATCAAAAATTTCAGTCCTGCATGATTCTACCAAGATATGTGTGTTCATTGAAACCGCTGGTTTTTGATAGTTTTGGCCCTATTGAATAATGAATGTTTTGAATTTTCTCCAAAAGTAAAGTAGTTGCAAACTCATCCTTTTAGAAATTTGTTTGGGCTGTTGAGAGGAGTAAAAAACCATCAAAAATTTCAATCCTGCATGATTCTACCAAGAAATGTGATTCTTCATTCAAAACGCTGGTTTTTCCTATTGGGCTCTATTGAATAATGAATGTTTTGAATTTTCTCCAAAAGTAAAGTAGTTGCAAACTCATCCTTTTAGAGACTTGTTTGGGCTCATGAGAGGAGTAGAAAAAAATCAAAAATTTCAGTCCTGCACGATTCTACCAAGAAATGTGTGTTCATTCAAACCGCTGGTTTTTGATATTTTGGGCCCTATTGAATAATGAATGTTTTGAATTTTCTCCAAAAGTAAAGTAGTTGCAAACTCATCCTTTTAGAAACTTGTTTGGGCTGTTGAGAGGAGTAAAAAACCATCAAAAATTTCAATCCTGCATGATTCTACCAAGAAATGTGATTCTTCATTCAAAACCTAATTTTTGCTATTGGGCTCTATTGAATAATGAATGTTTTGAAGTTTCTCCAAAAGTAAAGTAGTTGCAAACTCATGCTTTTAGAGACTTGTTTGGGCTCATGAGAGGAGTAGAAAAACATCAAAAATTTCAGTCCTGCATGATTCTACCAAGAAATGTGTGTTCATTGAAACCGCTGGTTTTTGATAGTTTGGGCCCTATTGAATAATGAATGTTTTGAATTTTCTCCAAAAGTAAAGTAGTTGCAAACTCATCCTTTTAGAAACTTGTTTGTGCTGTTGAGAGGAGTAAAAAACCATCAAAAATTTCAATCCTGCATGATTCTACCAAGAAATGTGATTCTTCATTCAAAACCTGATTTTTGCTATTGGGCTCTATTGAATAATGAATGTTTTGAATTTTCTCCAAAAGTAAAGTAGTTGCAAACTCATGCTTTTAGAGACTTGTTTGGGCTCATGAGAGGAGTAGAAAAACATCAACAATTTCAGTCCTGCATGATTCTACCAAGAAATGTGTGTTCATTGAAACCGCTGGTTTTTGATAGTTTGGGCCCTATTGAATAATGAATGTTTTGAATTTTCTCCAAAAGTAAAGTAGTTGCAAACTCATCCTTTTAGAAACTTGTTTGGGCTGTTGAGAGGAGTAAAAAACCATCAAAAATTTCAATCCTGCATGATTCTACCAAGAAATGTGATTCTTCATTCATAACCTGATTTTTGCTCTTGGGCTCTATTGAATAATGAATGTTTTGAATTTTCTCCAAAAGTAAAGTAGTTGCAACTCATGCTTTTAGAGACTTGTTTGGGCTCATGAGAGGAGTAGAAAAACATCAAAAATTTCAGTCCTGCATGATTCTACCAAGAAATGTGTGTTCATTGAAACCGCTGGTTTTTGATAGTTTGGGCCCTATTGAATAATGAATGTTTTGAATTTTCTCCAAAAGTAAAGTAGTTGCAAACTCATCCTTTTAGAAACTTGTTTGGGCTGTTGAGAGGAGTAAAAAACCATCAAAAATTTCAATCCTGCATGATTCTACCAAGAAATGTGATTCTTCATTCAAAACGCTGGTTTTTGCTATTGGGCTCTATTGAATAATGAATGTTTTGAATTTTCTCCAAAAGTAAATTAGTTGCAAACTCATCCTTTTAGAGACTTGTTTGGGCTCATGAGAGGAGTAGAAAAACATCAAAAATTTCAGTCCTGCACGATTCTACCAAGAAATGTGTGTTCATTCAAACCGCTGGTTTTTGATATTTTGGGCCCTATTGAATAATGAATGTTTTGAATTTTCTCCAAAAGTAAAGTAGTTGCAAACTCATCCTTTTTGAAACTTGTTTGGGCTGTTGAGAGGAGTAAAAAACCATCAAAAATTTCAATCCTGCATGATTCTACCAAGAAATGTGATTCTTCATTCAAAACCTGATTTTTGCTATTGGGCTCTATTGAATAATGAATGTTTTGAATTTTCTCCAAAAGTAAAGTAGTTGCAAACTCATGCTTTTAGAGACTTGTTTGGGCTCATGAGAGGAGTAGAAAAACATCAAAAATTTCAGTCCTGCATGATTCTACCAAGAAATGTGTGTTCATTGAAACCGCTGGTTTTTGATAGTTTGGGCCCTATTGAATAATGAATGTTTTGAATTTTCTCCAAAAGTAAAGTAGTTGCAAACTCATCCTTTTTGAAACTTGTTTGGGCTGTTGAGAGGAGTAAAAAACCATCAAAAATTTCAATCCTGCATGATTTTACCAAGAAATGTGATTCTTCATTCATAACCTGATTTTTGCTCTTGGGCTCTATTGAATAATGAATGTTTTGAATTTTCTCCAAAAGTAAAGTAGTT
Organism: Dendrobates tinctorius; assembly: GCF_039654945.1. Classification (NCBI taxonomy): domain Eukaryota; kingdom Metazoa; phylum Chordata; class Amphibia; order Anura; family Dendrobatidae; genus Dendrobates; species Dendrobates tinctorius. Next base: position 10,399,260 of record NW_027361701.1, on the reverse strand, counting down.
GCAACTCATGCTTTTAGAGACTTGTTTGGGCTCATGAGAGGAGTAGAAAAACATCAAAAATTTCAGTCCTGCATGATTCTATCAAGAAATGTGTGTTCATTGAAACCGATGGTTTTTGATAGTTTGGGCCCTATTGAATAATGAATGTTTTGAATTTTCTCCAAAAGTAAAGTAGTTGCAAACTCATCCTTTTAGAAACTTGTTTGGGCTGTTGAGAGGAGTAAAAAACCATCAAAAATTTCAATCCTGCATGATTCTACCAAGAAATGTGATTCTTCATTCAAAACCTGATTTTTGCTATTGGGCTTTATTGAATAATGAATGTTTTGAATTTTCTCCAAAAGTAAAGTAGTTGCAAACTCATGCTTTTAGAGACTTGTTTGGGCTCATGAGAGGAGTAGAAAAACATCAAAAATTTCAGTCCTGCATGATTCTACCAAGAAATGTGTGTTCAATGAAACCGCTGGTTTTTGATAGTTTGGGCCCTATTGAATAATGAATGTTTTGAATTTTCTCCAAAAGTATAGTTGCAAACTCATCCTTTTAGAAACTTGTTTGGGCTGTTGAGAGGAGTAAAAAACCATCAAAAATTTCAATCCTGCATGATTTTACCAAGAAATGTGATTCTTCATTCAAAACCTGATTTTTGCTATTGGGCTCTATTGAATAATGAATGTTTTGAATTTTCTCCAAAAGTAAAGTAGTTGCAAACTCATGCTTTTAGAGACTTGTTTGGGCTCATAAGAGGAGTAGAAAAACATCAAAAATTTCAGTCCTGCATGATTCTACCAAGAAATGTGTGTTCATTGAAACCGCTGGTTTTTGATAGTTTGGGCCCTATTGAATAATGAATGTTTTGAATTTTCTCCAAAAGTAAAGTAGTTGCAAACTCATCCTTTTAGAAACTTGTTTGGGCTGTTGAGAGGAGTAAAAAACCATCAAAAATTTCAATCCTGCATGATTCTACCAAGAAATGTGATTCTTCATTCAAAACCTGATTTTTGCTATTGGGCTCTATTGAATAATGAATGTTTTGAATTTTCTCCAAAAGTAAAGTAGTTGCAAACTCATGCTTTTAGAGACTTGTTTGGGCTCATGAGAGGAGTAGAAAAACATCAAAAATTTCAGTCCTGCATGATTCTACCAAGATATGTGTGTTCATTGAAACCGCTGGTTTTTGATAGTTTGGGCCCTATTGAATAATGAATGTTTTGAATTTTCTCCAAAAGTAAAGTAGTTGCAAACTCATCCTTTTAGAAACTTGTTTGGGCTGTTGAGAGGAGTAAAAAACCATCAAAAATTTCAATCCTGCATGATTCTACCAAGAAATGTGATTCTTCATTCAAAACCTAATTTTTGCTATTGGGCTCTATTGAATAATGAATGTTTTGAAGTTTCTCCAAAAGTAAAGTAGTTGCAAACTCATGCTTTTAGAGACTTGTTTGGGCTCATGAGAGGAGTAGAAAAACATCAAAAATTTCAGTCCTGCATGATTCTACCAAGAAATGTGTGTTCATTGAAACCGCTGGTTTTTGATAGTTTGGGCCCTATTGAATAATGAATGTTTTGAATTTTCTCCAAAAGTAAAGTAGTTGCAAACTCATCCTTTTAGAAACTTGTTTGTGCTGTTGAGAGGAGTAAAAAACCATCAAAAATTTCAATCCTGCATGATTCTACCAAGAAATGTGATTCTTCATTCAAAACCTGATTTTTGCTATTGGGCTCTATTGAATAATGAATGTTTTGAATTTTCTCCAAAAGTAAAGTAGTTGCAAACTCATGCTTTTAGAGACTTGTTTGGGCTCATGAGAGGAGTAGAAAAACATCAACAATTTCAGTCCTGCATGATTCTACCAAGAAATGTGTGTTCATTGAAACCGCTGGTTTTTGATAGTTTGGGCCCTATTGAATAATGAATGTTTTGAATTTTCTCCAAAAGTAAAGTAGTTGCAAACTCATCCTTTTAGAAACTTGTTTGGGCTGTTGAGAGGAGTAAAAAACCATCAAAAATTTCAATCCTGCATGATTCTACCAAGAAATGTGATTCTTCATTCATAACCTGATTTTTGCTCTTGGGCTCTATTGAATAATGAATGTTTTGAATTTTCTCCAAAAGTAAAGTAGTTGCAACTCATGCTTTTAGAGACTTGTTTGGGCTCATGAGAGGAGTAGAAAAACATCAAAAATTTCAGTCCTGCATGATTCTACCAAGAAATGTGTGTTCATTGAAACCGCTGGTTTTTGATAGTTTGGGCCCTATTGAATAATGAATGTTTTGAATTTTCTCCAAAAGTAAAGTAGTTGCAAACTCATCCTTTTAGAAACTTGTTTGGGCTGTTGAGAGGAGTAAAAAACCATCAAAAATTTCAATCCTGCATGATTCTACCAAGAAATGTGATTCTTCATTCAAAACGCTGGTTTTTGCTATTGGGCTCTATTGAATAATGAATGTTTTGAATTTTCTCCAAAAGTAAATTAGTTGCAAACTCATCCTTTTAGAGACTTGTTTGGGCTCATGAGAGGAGTAGAAAAACATCAAAAATTTCAGTCCTGCACGATTCTACCAAGAAATGTGTGTTCATTCAAACCGCTGGTTTTTGATATTTTGGGCCCTATTGAATAATGAATGTTTTGAATTTTCTCCAAAAGTAAAGTAGTTGCAAACTCATCCTTTTTGAAACTTGTTTGGGCTGTTGAGAGGAGTAAAAAACCATCAAAAATTTCAATCCTGCATGATTCTACCAAGAAATGTGATTCTTCATTCAAAACCTGATTTTTGCTATTGGGCTCTATTGAATAATGAATGTTTTGAATTTTCTCCAAAAGTAAAGTAGTTGCAAACTCATGCTTTTAGAGACTTGTTTGGGCTCATGAGAGGAGTAGAAAAACATCAAAAATTTCAGTCCTGCATGATTCTACCAAGAAATGTGTGTTCATTGAAACCGCTGGTTTTTGATAGTTTGGGCCCTATTGAATAATGAATGTTTTGAATTTTCTCCAAAAGTAAAGTAGTTGCAAACTCATCCTTTTTGAAACTTGTTTGGGCTGTTGAGAGGAGTAAAAAACCATCAAAAATTTCAATCCTGCATGATTTTACCAAGAAATGTGATTCTTCATTCATAACCTGATTTTTGCTCTTGGGCTCTATTGAATAATGAATGTTTTGAATTTTCTCCAAAAGTAAAGTAGTTGCAACTCATGCTTTTAGAGACTTGTTTGGGCTCATGAGAGGAGTAGAAAAACATCAAAAATTTCAGTCCTGCATGATTCTATCAAGAAATGTGTGTTCATTGAAACCGATGGTTTTTGATAGTTTGGGCCCTATTGAATAATGAATGTTTTGAATTTTCTCCAAAAGTAAAGTAGTTGCAAACTCATCCTTTTAGAAACTTGTTTGGGCTGTTGAGAGGAGTAAAAAACCATCAAAAATTTCAATCCTGCATGATTCTACCAAGAAATGTGATTCTTCATTCAAAACCTGATTTTTGCTATTGGGCTTTATTGAATAATGAATGTTTTGAATTTTCTCCAAAAGTAAAGTAGTTGCAAACTCATGCTTTTAGAGACTTGTTTGGGCTCATGAGAGGAGTAGAAAAACATCAAAAATTTCAGTCCTGCATGATTCTACCAAGAAATGTGTGTTCATTGAAACCGCTGGTTTTTGATAGTTTGGGCCCTATTGAATAATGAATGTTTTGAATTTTCTCCAAAAGTATAGTTGCAAACTCATCCTTTTAGAAACTTGTTTGGGCTGTTGAGAGGAGTAAAAAACCATCAAAAATTTCAATCCTGCATGATTTTACCAAGAAATGTGATTCTTCATTCAAAACCTGATTTTTGCTATTGGGCTCTATTGAATAATGAATGTTTTGAATTTTCTCCAAAAGTAAAGTAGTTGCAAACTCATGCTTTTAGAGACTTGTTTGGGCTCATAAGAGGAGTAGAAAAACATCAAAAATTTCAGTCCTGCATGATTCTACCAAGAAATGTGTGTTCATTGAAACCGCTGGTTTTTGATAGTTTGGGCCCTATTGAATAATGAATGTTTTGAATTTTCTCCAAAAGTAAAGTAGTTGCAAACTCATCCTTTTAGAAACTTGTTTGGGCTGTTGAGAGGAGTAAAAAACCATCAAAAATTTCAATCCTGCATGATTCTACCAAGAAATGTGATTCTTCATTCAAAACCTGATTTTTGCTATTGGGCTCTATTGAATAATGAATGTTTTGAATTTTCTCCAAAAGTAAAGTAGTTGCAAACTCATGCTTTTAGAGACTTGTTTGGGCTCATGAGAGGAGTAGAAAAACATCAAAAATTTCAGTCCTGCATGATTCTACCAAGATATGTGTGTTCATTGAAACCGCTGGTTTTTGATAGTTTGGGCCCTATTGAATAATGAATGTTTTGAATTTTCTCCAAAAGTAAAGTAGTTGCAAACTCATCCTTTTAGAAATTTGTTTGGGCTGTTGAGAGGAGTAAAAAACCATCAAAAATTTCAATCCTGCATGATTCTACCAAGAAATGTGATTCTTCATTCAAAACGCTGGTTTTTCCTATTGGGCTCTATTGAATAATGAATGTTTTGAATTTTCTCCAAAAGTAAAGTAGTTGCAAACTCATCCTTTTAGAGACTTGTTTGGGCTCATGAGAGGAGTAGAAAAAAATCAAAAATTTCAGTCCTGCACGATTCTACCAAGAAATGTGTGTTCATTCAAACCGCTGGTTTTTGATATTTTGGGCCCTATTGAATAATGAATGTTTTGAATTTTCTCCAAAAGTAAAGTAGTTGCAAACTCATCCTTTTAGAAACTTGTTTGGGCTGTTGAGAGGAGTAAAAAACCATCAAAAATTTCAATCCTGCATGATTCTACCAAGAAATGTGATTCTTCATTCAAAACCTAATTTTTGCTATTGGGCTCTATTGAATAATGAATGTTTTGAAGTTTCTCCAAAAGTAAAGTAGTTGCAAACTCATGCTTTTAGAGACTTGTTTGGGCTCATGAGAGGAGTAGAAAAACATCAAAAATTTCAGTCCTGCATGATTCTACCAAGAAATGTGTGTTCATTGAAACCGCTGGTTTTTGATAGTTTGGGCCCTATTGAATAATGAATGTTTTGAATTTTCTCCAAAAGTAAAGTAGTTGCAAACTCATCCTTTTAGAAACTTGTTTGTGCTGTTGAGAGGAGTAAAAAACCATCAAAAATTTCAATCCTGCATGATTCTACCAAGAAATGTGATTCTTCATTCAAAACCTGATTTTTGCTATTGGGCTCTATTGAATAATGAATGTTTTGAATTTTCTCCAAAAGTAAAGTAGTTGCAAACTCATGCTTTTAGAGACTTGTTTGGGCTCATGAGAGGAGTAGAAAAACATCAAAAATTTCAGTCCTGCATGATTCTACCAAGAAATGTGTGTTCATTAAAACCGCTGGTTTTTGATAGTTTGGGCCCTATTGAATAATGAATGTTTTGAATTTTCTCCAAAAGTAAAGTAGTTGCAAACTCATCCTTTTAGAAACTTGTTTGGGCTGTTGAGAGGAGTAAAAAACCATCAAAAATTTCAATCCTGCATGATTCTACCAAGAAATGTGATTCTTCATTCAAAACGCTGGTTTTTGCTATTGGGCTCTATTGAATAATGAATGTTTTGAATTTTCTCCAAAAGTAAAGTAGTTGCAAACTCATCCTTTTAGAGACTTGTTTGGGCTCATGAGAGGAGTAGAAAAACATCAAAAATTTCAGTCCTGCACGATTCTACCAAGAAATGTGTGTTCATTCAAACCGCTGTTTTTTGATATTTTGGGCCCTATTGAATAATGAATGTTTTGAATTTTCTCCAAAAGTAAAGTAGTTGCAAACTCATCCTTTTAGAAACTTGTCTGGGCTGTTGAGAGGAGTAAAAAACCATCAAAAATTTCAATCCTGCATGATTCTACCAAGAAATGTGATTCTTCATTCAAAACCTGATTTTTGCTATTGGGCTCTATTGAATAATGAATGTTTTGAATTTTCTCCAAAAGTAAAGTAGTTGCAAACTCATGCTTTTAGAGACTTGTTTGGGCTCATGAGAGGAGTAGAAAAACATCAAAAATTTCAGTCCTGCATGATTCTACCAAGAAATGTGTGTTCATTGAAACCGCTGGTTTTTGATAGTTTGGGCCCTATTGAATAATGAATGTTTTGAATTTTCTCCAAAAGTAAAGTAGTTGCAAACTCATCCTTTTAGAGACTTGTTTGGGCTGTTGAGAGGAGTAAAAAACCATCAAAAATTTCAATCCTGCATGATTTTACCAAGAAATGTGATTCTTCATTCAAAACCTGATTTTTGCTATTGGGCTCTATTGAATAATGAATGTTTTGAATTTTCTCCAAAAGTAAAGTAGTTGCAACTCATGCTTTTAGAGACTTGTTTGGGCTCATGAGAGGAGTAGAAAAACATCAAAAATTTCAGTCCTGCATGATTCTACCAAGAAATGTGTGTTCATTGAAACCGCTGGTTTTTGATAGTTTGGGCCCTATTGAATAATGAATGTTTTGAATTTTCTCCAAAAGTAAAGTAGTTGCAAACTCATCCTTTTTGAAACTTGTTTGGGCTTTTGAGAGGAGTAAAAAACCATCAAAAATTTCAATCCTGCATGATTTTACCAAGAAATGTGATTCTTCATTCATAACCTGATTTTTGCTCTTGGGCTCTATTGAATAATGAATGTTTTGAATTTTCTCCAAAAGTAAAGTAGTTGCAACTCATGCTTTTAGAGACTTGTTTGGGCTCATGAGAGGAGTAGAAAAACATCAAAAATTTCAGTCCTGCATGATTCTACCAAGAAATGTGTGTTCATTGAAACCGCTGGTTTTTGATAGTTTGGGCCCTATTGAATAATGAATGTTTTGAATTTTCTCCAAAAGTAAAGTAGTTGCAAACTCATCCTTTTAGAAACTTGTTTGGGCTGTTGAGAGGAGTAAAAAACCATCAAAAATTTCAATCCTGCATGATTCTACCAAGAAATGTGATTCTTCATTCAAAACCTGATTTTTGCTATTGGGCTTTATTGAATAATGAATGTTTTGAATTTTCTCCAAAAGTAAAGTAGTTGCAAACTCATGCTTTTAGAGACTTGTTTGGGCTCATGAGAGGAGTAGAAAAACATCAAAAATTTCAGTCCTGCATGATTCTACCAAGAAATGTGTGTTCATTGAAACCGCTGGTTGTTGATAGTTTGGGCCCTATTGAATAATGAATGTTTTGAATTTTCTCCAAAAGTATAGTTGCAAACTCATCCTTTTAGAAACTTGTTTGGGCTGTTGAGAGGAGTAAAAAACCATCAAAAATTTCAATCCTGCATGATTTTACCAAGAAATGTGATTCTTCATTCAAAACCTGATTTTTTGCTATTTGGCTCTATTGAATAATGAATGATTTGAAGTTTCTCCAAAAGTAAAGTAGTTGCAAACTCATGCTTTTAGAGACTTGTTTGGGCTCATGAGAGGAGTAGAAAAACATCAAAAATTTCAGTCCTGCATGATTCTACCAAGAAATGTGTGTTCATTGAAACCGCTGGTTTTTGATAGTTTGGGCCCTATTGAATAATGAATGTTTTGAATTTTCTCCAAAAGTAAAGTAGTTGCAAACTCATCCTTTTAGAAACTTGTTTGGGCTGTTGAGAGGAGTAAAAAACCATCAAAAATTTCAATCCTGCATGATTCTACCAAGAAATGTGATTCTTCATTCAAAACCTGATTTTTGCTATTGGGCTCTATTGAATAATGAATGTTTTGAATTTTCTCCAAAAGTAAAGTAGTTGCAAACTCATGCTTTTAGAGACTTGTTTGGGCTCATGAGAGGAGTAGAAAAACATCAAAAATTTCAGTCCTGCATGATTCTACCAAGAAATGTGTGTTCACTGAAACCGCTGGTTTTTGATAGTTTGGGCCCTATTGAATAATGAATGTTTTGAATTTTCTCCAAAAGTAAAGTAGTTGCAAACTCATCCTTTTAGAAACTTGTTTGTGCTGTTGAGAGGAGTAAAAAACCATCAAAAATTTCAATCCTGCATGATTCTACCAAGAAATGTGATTCTTCATTCAAAACCTGATTTTTGCTATTGGGCTCTATTGAATAATGAATGTTTTGAATTTTCTCCAAAAGTAAAGTAGTTGCAAACTCATGCTTTTAGAGACTTGTTTGGGCTCATGAGAGGAGTAGAAAAACATCAAAAATTTCAGTCCTGCACGATTCTACCAAGAAATGTGTGTTCATTCAAACCGCTGGTTTTTGATATTTTGGGCCCTATTGAATAATGAATGTTTTGAATTTTCTCCAAAAGTAAAGTAGTTGCAAACTCATCCTTTTAGAGACTTGTTTGGGCTCATGAGAGGAGTAGAAAAACATCAAAAATTTCAGTCCTGCACGATTCTACCAAGAAATGTGTGTTCATTGAAACCGCTGGTTTTTGATATTTTGGGCCCTATTGAATAATGAATGTTTTGAATTTTCTCCAAAAGTAAAGTAGTTGCAAACTCATCCTTTTAGAAACTTGTTTGAGCTGTTGAGAGGAGTAAAAAACCATCAAAAATTTCAATCCTGCATGATTCTATCTAGAAATGTGATTCTTCATTCAAAACCTGATTTTTGCTATTGGGTTCTATTGAATAATGAATGTTTTGAATTTTCTCCAAAAGTAAAGTAGTTGCAAACTCATGCTTTTAGAGACTTGTTTGGGCTCATGAGAGGAGTAGAAAAACATCAAAAATTTCAGTCCTGCATGATTCTACCAAGAAATGTGATTCTTCAATCAAAAACTTATTTTTGCTATTGGGCTCTATTGAATAATGAATGTTTTGAATTTTCTCCAAAAGTAAATTAGTTGCAAACTCATGCTTTTAGAGACTTGTTTGGGCTCATGAGAGGAGTAGAAAAACATCAAAAATTTCAGTCCTCCATGATTCTACCAAGAAATGTGTGTTCATTGAAACCGCTGGTTTTTGATAGTTTGGGCCCTATTGAATAATGAATGTTTTGAATTTTCTCCAAAAGTAAAGTAGTTGCAAACTCATCCTTTTAGAAACTTGTTTGGGCTGTTGAGAGGAGTAAAAAACCATCAAAAATTTCAATCCTGCATGATTCTACCAAGAAATGTGATTCTTCATTCAAAACCTGATTTTTGCTATTGGGCTCTATTGAATAATGAATGTTTTGAATTTTCTCCAAAAGTAAAGTAGTTGCAAACTCATGCTTTTAGAGACTTGTTTGGGCTCATGAGAGGAGTAGAAAAACATCAAAAATTAAAGTCCTGCATGATTCTACCAAGAAATGTGTGTTCATTGAAACCGCTGGTTTTTGATAGTTTGGGCCCTATTGAATAATGAATGTTTTGAATTTTCTCCAAAAGTATAGTTGCAAACTCATCCTTTTAGAGACTTGTTTGGGCTGTTGAGAGGAGTAAAAAACCATCAAAAATTTCAATCCTGCATGATTTTACCAAGAAATGTGATTCTTCATTCAAAACCTGATTTTTGCTATTGGGCTCTATTGAATAATGAATGTTTTGAATTTTCTCCAAAAGTAAAGTAGTTGCAAACTCATGCTTTTAGAGACTTGTTTGGGCTCATGAGAGGAGTAGAAAAACATCAAAAATTTCAGTCCTGCATGATTCTACCAAGAAATGTGTGTTCATTGAAACCGCTGGTTTTTGATAGTTTGGGCCCTATTGAATAATGAATGTTTTGAATTTTCTCCAAAAGTAAAGTAGTTGCAAACTCATCCTTTTAGAAACTTGTTTGTGCTGTTGAGAGGAGTAAAAAACCATCAAAAATTTCAATCCTGCATGATTCTACCAAGAAATGTGATTCTTCATTCAAAACCTGATTTTTGCTATTGGGCTCTATTGAATAATGAATGTTTTGAATTTTCTCCAAAAGTAAAGTAGTTGCAAACTCATGCTTTTAGAGACTTGTTTGGGCTCATGAGAGGAGTAGAAAAACATCAAAAATTTCAGTCCTGCATGATTCTACCAAGAAATGTGTGTTCATTGAAACCGCTGGTTTTTGATAGTTTGGGCCCTATTGAATAATGAATGTTTTGAATTTTCTCCAAAAGTAAAGTAGTTGCAAACTCATCCTTTTAGAAACTTGTTTGGGCTGTTGAGAGGAGTAAAAAACCATCAAAAATTTCAATCCTGCATGATTCTACCAAGAAATGTGATTCTTCATTCAAAACCTGATTTTTGCTATTGGGCTCTATTGAATAATGAATGTTTTGAATTTTCTCCAAAAGTAAAGTAGTTGCAAACTCATGCTTTTAGAGACTTGTTTGGGCTCATGAGAGGAGTAGAAAAACATCAAAAATTTCAGTCCTGCATGATTTTACCAAGAAATGTGTGTTCATTGAAACCGCTGGTTTTTGATAGTTTGGGCCCTATTGAATAATGAATGTTTTGAATTTTCTCCAAAAGTAAAGTAGTTGCAAACTCATCCTTTTAGAAACTTGTTTGGGCTGTTGAGAGGAGTAAAAAACCATCAAAAATTTCAATCCTGCATGATTCTACCAAGAAATGTGATTCTTCATTCAAAACCTGATTTTTGCTATTGGGCTCTATTGAATAATGAATGTTTTGAATTTTCTCCAAAAGTAAAGTAGTTGCAAACTCATGCTTTTTGAGACTTGTTTGGGCTCATGAGAGGAGTAGAAAAACATCAAAAATTTCAGTCCTGCATGATTCTACCAAGAAATGTGTGTTCATTGAAACTGCTGGTTTTTGATAGTTTGGGCCCTATTGAATAATGAATGTTTTGAATTTTCTCCAAAAGTATAGTTGCAAACTCATCCTTTTAGAAACTTGTTTGGGCTGTTGAGAGGAGTAAAAAACCATCAAAAATTTCAATCCTGCATGATTTTACCAAGAAATGTGATTCTTCATTCAAAACCTGATTTTTGCTATTGGGCTCTATTGAATAATGAATGTTTTGAAGTTTCTCCAAAAGTAAAGTAGTTGCAAACTCATGCTTTTAGAGACTTGTTTGGGCTCATGAGAGGAGTAGAAAAACATCAAAAATTTCAGTCCTGCATGATTCTACCAAGAAATGTGTGTTCATTGAAACCGCTGGTTTTTGATAGTTTGGGCCCTATTGAATAATGAATGTTTTGAATTTTCTCCAAAAGTAAAGTAGTTGCAAACTCATCCTTTTAGAAACTTGTTTGTGCTGTTGAGAGGAGTAAAAAACCATCAAAAATTTCAATCCTGCATGATTCTACCAAGAAATGTGATTCTTCATTCAAAACCTGATTTTTGCTATTGGGCTCTATTGAATAATGAATGTTTTGAATTTTCTCCAAAAGTAAAGTAGTTGCAAAGTCATGCTTTTAGAGACTTGTTTGGGCTCATGAGAGGAGTAGAAAAACATCAAAAATTTCAGTCCTGCATGATTCTACCAAGAAATGTGTGTTCATTGAAACCGCTGGTTTTTGATAGTTTGGGCCCTATTGAATAATGAATGTTTTGAATTTTCTCCAAAAGTAAAGTAGTTGCAAACTCATCCTTTTAGAAACTTGTTTGGGCTGTTGAGAGGAGTAAAAAACCATCAAAAATTTCTATCCTGCATGATTCTACCAAGAAATGTGATTCTTCATTCAAAACCTGATTTTTGCTATTGGGCTCTATTGAATAATGAATGTTTTGAATTTTCTCCAAAAGTAAAGTAGTTGCAAAGTCATGCTTTTAGAGACTTGTTTGGGCTCATGAGAGGAGTAGAAAAACATCAAAAATTTCAGTCCTGCATGATTCTACCAAGAAATGTGTGTTCATTGAAACCGCTGGTTTTTGATAGTTTGGGCCCTATTGAATAATGAATGTTTTGAATTTTCTCCAAAAGTAAAGTAGTTGCAAACTCATCCTTTTAGAAACTTGTTTGGGCTGTTGAGAGGAGTAAAAAACCATCAAAAATTTCTATCCTGCATGATTCTACCAAGAAATGTGATTCTTCATTCAAAACCTGATTTTTGCTATTGGGCTCTATTGAATAATGAATGTTTTGAATTTTCTCCAAAAGTAAAGTAGTTGCAAACTCATGCTTTTAGAGACTTGTTTGGGCTCATGAGAGGAGTAGAAAAGCATCAAAAATTTCAGTCCTGCATGATTCTACCAAGAAATGTGTGTTCATTGAAACCGCTGGTTTTTGATAGTTTGGGCCCTATTGAATAATGAATGTTTTGAATTTTCTCCAAAAGTATAGTTGCAAACTCATCCTTTTAGAAACTTGTTTGGGCTGTTGAGAGGAGTAAAAAACCATCAAAAATTTCAATCCTGCATGATTTTACCAAGAAATGTGATTCTTCATTCAAAACCTGATTTTTGCTATTGGGCTCTATTGAATAATGAATGTTTTGAATTTTCTCCAAAAGTAAAGTAGTTGCAAACTCATCCTTTTAGAAACTTGTTTGGGCTCATGAGAGGAGTAGAAAAACATCAAAAATTTCAATCCTGCATGATTCTACCAAGAAATGTGTGTTCATTGAAACCGCTGGTTTTTGATAGTTTGGGCCCTATTGAATAATGAATGTTTTGAATTTTCTCCAAAAGTATAGTTGCAAACTCATCCTTTTAGAAACTTGTTTGGGCTGTTGAGAGGAGTAAAAAACCATCAAAAATTTCAATCCTGCATGATTTTACCAAGAAATGTGATTCTTCATTCAAAACCTGATTTTTGCTATTGGGCTCTATTGAATAATGAATGTTTTGAAGTTTCTCCAAAAGTAGAGTAGTTGCAAACTCATTCTTTTAGAGACTTGTTTGGGCTCATGAGAGGAGTAGAAAAACATCAAAAATTTCAGTCCTGCATGATTCTACCAAGAAATGTGATTCTTCATTCAAAAACTTATTTTTGCTATTGGGCTCTATTGAATAATGAATGTTTTGAATTTTCTCCAAAAGTAAAGTAGTTGCAAACTCATGCTTTTAGAGACTTGTTTGGGCTCATGAGAGGAGTAGAAAAACATCAAAAATTTCAGTCCTGCATGATTCTACCAAGAAATGTGTGTTCATTGAAACCGCTGGTTTTTGATAGTTTGGGCCCTATTGAATAATGAATGTTTTGAATTTTCTCCAAAAGTAAAGTAGTTGCAAACTCATCCTTTTAGAAACTTGTTTGGGCTGTTGAGAGGAGTAAAAAACCATCAAAAATTTCAATCCTGCATGATTCTACCAAGAAATGTGATTCTTCATTCAAAACCTGATTTTTGCTATTGGGCTCTATTGAATAATGAATGTTTTGAATTTTCTCCAAAAGTAAAGTAGTTGCAAACTCATTCTTTTAGAGACTTGTTTGGGCTCATGAGAGGAGTAGAAAAACATCAAAAATTTCAGTCCTGCATGATTCTACCAAGAAATGTGTCTTCATTGAAACCGCTGGTTTTTGATAGTTTGGGCCCTATTGAATAATGAATGTTTTGAATTTTCTCCAAAAGTAAAGTAGTTGCAAACTCATCCTTTTAGAAACTTGTTTGGGCTGTTGAGAGGAGTAAAAAACCATCAAAATTTTCAATCCTGCATGATTCTACCAAGAAATGTGATTCTTCATTCAAAATGCTGGTTTTTGCTATTGGGCTCTATTGAATAATGAATGTTTTGAATTTTCTCCAAAAGTAAAGTAGTTGCAAACTCATCCTTTTAGAGACTTGTTTGGGCTCATAAGAGGAGTAGAAAAAAATCAAAAATTTCAGTTCTGCACGATTCTACCAAGAAATGTGTGTTCATTCAAACCGCTGGTTTTTGATATTTTGGGCCCTATTGAATAATGAATGTTTTGAATTTTCTCCAAAAGTAAAGTAGTTGCAAACTCATCCTTTTAGAAACTTGTTTGGGCTGTTGAGAGGAGTAAAAAACCATCAAAAATTTCAATCCTGCATGATTCTAGCAAGAAATGTGATTCTTCATTCATAACCTGATTTTTGCTCTTGGGCTCTATTGAATAATGAATGTTTTGAATTTTCTCCAAAAGTAAAGTAGTTGCAACTCATGCTTTTAGAGACTTGTTTGGGCTCATGAGAGGAGTAGAAAAACATCAAAAATTTCAGTCCTGCATGATTCTACCAAGAAATGTGTGTTCATTGAAACCGCTGGTTTTTGATAGTTTGGGCCCTATTGAATAATGAATGTTTTGAATTTTCTCCAAAAGTAAAGTAGTTGCAAACTCATCCTTTTAGAAACTTGTTTGGGCTGTTGAGAGGAGTAAAAAACCATCAAAAATTTCAATCCTGCATGATTCTACCAAGAAATGTGATTCTTCATTCAAAACGCTGGTTTTTGCTATTGGGCTCTATTGAATAATGAATGTTTTGAATTTTCTCCAAAAGTAAATTAGTTGCAAACTCATCCTTTTAGAGACTTGTTTGGGCTCATGAGAGGAGTAGAAAAACATCAAAAATTTCAGTCCTGCACGATTCTACCAAGAAATGTGTGTTCATTCAAACCGCTGGTTTTTGATATTTTGGGCCCTATTGAATAATGAATGTTTTGAATTTTCTCCAAAAGTAAAGTAGTTGCAAACTCATCCTTTTTGAAACTTGTTTGGGCTGTTGAGAGGAGTAAAAAACCATCAAAAATTTCAATCCTGCATGATTCTACCAAGAAATGTGATTCTTCATTCAAAACCTGATTTTTGCTATTGGGCTCTATTGAATAATGAATGTTTTGAATTTTCTCCAAAAGTAAAGTAGTTGCAAACTCATGCTTTTAGAGACTTGTTTGGGCTCATGAGAGGAGTAGAAAAACATCAAAAATTTCAGTCCTGCATGATTCTACCAAGAAATGTGTGTTCATTGAAACCGCTGGTTTTTGATAGTTTGGGCCCTATTGAATAATGAATGTTTTGAATTTTCTCCAAAAGTAAAGTAGTTGCAAACTCATCCTTTTAGAAACTTGTTTGGGCTGTTGAGAGGAGTAAAAAACCATCAAAAATTTCAATCCTGCATGATTTTACCAAGAAATGTGATTCTTCATTCAAAACCTGATTTTTGCTATTGGGCTCTATTGAATAATGAATGTTTTGAATTTTCTCCAAAAGTAAAGTAGTTGCAACTCATGCTTTTAGAGACTTGTTTGGGCTCATGAGAGGAGTAGAAAAACATCAAAAATTTCAGTCCTGCATGATTCTACCAAGAAATGTGTGTTCATTGAAACCGCTGGTTTTTGATAGTTTGGGCCCTATTGAATAATGAATGTTTTGAATTTTCTCCAAAAGTAAAGTAGTTGCAAACTCATCCTTTTTGAAACTTGTTTGGGCTGTTGAGAGGAGTAAAAAACCATCAAAAATTTCAATCCTGCATGATTTTACCAAGAAATGTGATTCTTCATTCATAACCTGATTTTTGCTCTTGGGCTCTATTGAATAATGAATGTTTTGAATTTTCTCCAAAAGTAAAGTAGTTGCAACTCATGCTTTTAGAGACTTGTTTGGGCTCATGAGAGGAGTAGAAAAACATCAAAAATTTCAGTCCTGCATGATTCTATCAAGAAATGTGTGTTCATTGAAACCGATGGTTTTTGATAGTTTGGGCCCTATTGAATAATGAATGTTTTGAATTTTCTCCAAAAGTAAAGTAGTTGCAAACTCATCCTTTTAGAAACTTGTTTGGGCTGTTGAGAGGAGTAAAAAACCATCAAAAATTTCAATCCTGCATGATTCTACCAAGAAATGTGATTCTTCATTCAAAACCTGATTTTTGCTATTGGGCTTTATTGAATAATGAATGTTTTGAATTTTCTCCAAAAGTAAAGTAGTTGCAAACTCATGCTTTTAGAGACTTGTTTGGGCTCATGAGAGGAGTAGAAAAACATCAAAAATTTCAGTCCTGCATGATTCTACCAAGAAATGTGTGTTCATTGAAACCGCTGGTTTTTGATAGTTTGGGCCCTATTGAATAATGAATGTTTTGAATTTTCTCCAAAAGTATAGTTGCAAACTCATCCTTTTAGAAACTTGTTTGGGCTGTTGAGAGGAGTAAAAAACCATCAAAAATTTCAATCCTGCATGATTTTACCAAGAAATGTGATTCTTCATTCAAAACCTGATTTTTGCTATTGGGCTCTATTGAATAATGAATGTTTTGAATTTTCTCCAAAAGTAAAGTAGTTGCAAACTCATGCTTTTAGAGACTTGTTTGGGCTCATAAGAGGAGTAGAAAAACATCAAAAATTTCAGTCCTGCATGATTCTACCAAGAAATGTGTGTTCATTGAAACCGCTGGTTTTTGATAGTTTGGGCCCTATTGAATAATGAATGTTTTGAATTTTCTCCAAAAGTAAAGTAGTTGCAAACTCATCCTTTTAGAAACTTGTTTGGGCTGTTGAGAGGAGTAAAAAACCATCAAAAATTTCAATCCTGCATGATTCTACCAAGAAATGTGATTCTTCATTCAAAACCTGATTTTTGCTATTGGGCTCTATTGAATAATGAATGTTTTGAATTTTCTCCAAAAGTAAAGTAGTTGCAAACTCATGCTTTTAGAGACTTGTTTGGGCTCATGAGAGGAGTAGAAAAACATCAAAAATTTCAGTCCTGCATGATTCTACCAAGATATGTGTGTTCATTGAAACCGCTGGTTTTTGATAGTTTTGGCCCTATTGAATAATGAATGTTTTGAATTTTCTCCAAAAGTAAAGTAGTTGCAAACTCATCCTTTTAGAAATTTGTTTGGGCTGTTGAGAGGAGTAAAAAACCATCAAAAATTTCAATCCTGCATGATTCTACCAAGAAATGTGATTCTTCATTCAAAACGCTGGTTTTTCCTATTGGGCTCTATTGAATAATGAATGTTTTGAATTTTCTCCAAAAGTAAAGTAGTTGCAAACTCATCCTTTTAGAGACTTGTTTGGGCTCATGAGAGGAGTAGAAAAAAATCAAAAATTTCAGTCCTGCACGATTCTACCAAGAAATGTGTGTTCATTCAAACCGCTGGTTTTTGATATTTTGGGCCCTATTGAATAATGAATGTTTTGAATTTTCTCCAAAAGTAAAGTAGTTGCAAACTCATCCTTTTAGAAACTTGTTTGGGCTGTTGAGAGGAGTAAAAAACCATCAAAAATTTCAATCCTGCATGATTCTACCAAGAAATGTGATTCTTCATTCAAAACCTAATTTTTGCTATTGGGCTCTATTGAATAATGAATGTTTTGAAGTTTCTCCAAAAGTAAAGTAGTTGCAAACTCATGCTTTTAGAGACTTGTTTGGGCTCATGAGAGGAGTAGAAAAACATCAAAAATTTCAGTCCTGCATGATTCTACCAAGAAATGTGTGTTCATTGAAACCGCTGGTTTTTGATAGTTTGGGCCCTATTGAATAATGAATGTTTTGAATTTTCTCCAAAAGTAAAGTAGTTGCAAACTCATCCTTTTAGAAACTTGTTTGTGCTGTTGAGAGGAGTAAAAAACCATCAAAAATTTCAATCCTGCATGATTCTACCAAGAAATGTGATTCTTCATTCAAAACCTGATTTTTGCTATTGGGCTCTATTGAATAATGAATGTTTTGAATTTTCTCCAAAAGTAAAGTAGTTGCAAACTCATGCTTTTAGAGACTTGTTTGGGCTCATGAGAGGAGTAGAAAAACATCAACAATTTCAGTCCTGCATGATTCTACCAAGAAATGTGTGTTCATTGAAACCGCTGGTTTTTGATAGTTTGGGCCCTATTGAATAATGAATGTTTTGAATTTTCTCCAAAAGTAAAGTAGTTGCAAACTCATCCTTTTAGAAACTTGTTTGGGCTGTTGAGAGGAGTAAAAAACCATCAAAAATTTCAATCCTGCATGATTCTACCAAGAAATGTGATTCTTCATTCATAACCTGATTTTTGCTCTTGGGCTCTATTGAATAATGAATGTTTTGAATTTTCTCCAAAAGTAAAGTAGTTGCAACTCATGCTTTTAGAGACTTGTTTGGGCTCATGAGAGGAGTAGAAAAACATCAAAAATTTCAGTCCTGCATGATTCTACCAAGAAATGTGTGTTCATTGAAACCGCTGGTTTTTGATAGTTTGGGCCCTATTGAATAATGAATGTTTTGAATTTTCTCCAAAAGTAAAGTAGTTGCAAACTCATCCTTTTAGAAACTTGTTTGGGCTGTTGAGAGGAGTAAAAAACCATCAAAAATTTCAATCCTGCATGATTCTACCAAGAAATGTGATTCTTCATTCAAAACGCTGGTTTTTGCTATTGGGCTCTATTGAATAATGAATGTTTTGAATTTTCTCCAAAAGTAAATTAGTTGCAAACTCATCCTTTTAGAGACTTGTTTGGGCTCATGAGAGGAGTAGAAAAACATCAAAAATTTCAGTCCTGCACGATTCTACCAAGAAATGTGTGTTCATTCAAACCGCTGGTTTTTGATATTTTGGGCCCTATTGAATAATGAATGTTTTGAATTTTCTCCAAAAGTAAAGTAGTTGCAAACTCATCCTTTTTGAAACTTGTTTGGGCTGTTGAGAGGAGTAAAAAACCATCAAAAATTTCAATCCTGCATGATTCTACCAAGAAATGTGATTCTTCATTCAAAACCTGATTTTTGCTATTGGGCTCTATTGAATAATGAATGTTTTGAATTTTCTCCAAAAGTAAAGTAGTTGCAAACTCATGCTTTTAGAGACTTGTTTGGGCTCATGAGAGGAGTAGAAAAACATCAAAAATTTCAGTCCTGCATGATTCTACCAAGAAATGTGTGTTCATTGAAACCGCTGGTTTTTGATAGTTTGGGCCCTATTGAATAATGAATGTTTTGAATTTTCTCCAAAAGTAAAGTAGTTGCAAACTCATCCTTTTTGAAACTTGTTTGGGCTGTTGAGAGGAGTAAAAAACCATCAAAAATTTCAATCCTGCATGATTTTACCAAGAAATGTGATTCTTCATTCATAACCTGATTTTTGCTCTTGGGCTCTATTGAATAATGAATGTTTTGAATTTTCTCCAAAAGTAAAGTAGTTGCAACTCATGCTTTTAGAGACTTGTTTGGGCTCATGAGAGGAGTAGAAAAACATCAAAAATTTCAGTCCTGCATGATTCTATCAAGAAATGTGTGTTCATTGAAACCGATGGTTTTTGATAGTTTGGGCCCTATTGAATAATGAATGTTTTGAATTTTCTCCAAAAGTAAAGTAGTTGCAAACTCATCCTTTTAGAAACTTGTTTGGGCTGTTGAGAGGAGTAAAAAACCATCAAAAATTTCAATCCTGCATGATTCTACCAAGAAATGTGATTCTTCATTCAAAACCTGATTTTTGCTATTGGGCTTTATTGAATAATGAATGTTTTGAATTTTCTCCAAAAGTAAAGTAGTTGCAAACTCATGCTTTTAGAGACTTGTTTGGGCTCATGAGAGGAGTAGAAAAACATCAAAAATTTCAGTCCTGCATGATTCTACCAAGAAATGTGTGTTCAATGAAACCGCTGGTTTTTGATAGTTTGGGCCCTATTGAATAATGAATGTTTTGAATTTTCTCCAAAAGTATAGTTGCAAACTCATCCTTTTAGAAACTTGTTTGGGCTGTTGAGAGGAGTAAAAAACCATCAAAAATTTCAATCCTGCATGATTTTACCAAGAAATGTGATTCTTCATTCAAAACCTGATTTTTGCTATTGGGCTCTATTGAATAATGAATGTTTTGAATTTTCTCCAAAAGTAAAGTAGTTGCAAACTCATGCTTTTAGAGACTTGTTTGGGCTCATAAGAGGAGTAGAAAAACATCAAAAATTTCAGTCCTGCATGATTCTACCAAGAAATGTGTGTTCATTGAAACCGCTGGTTTTTGATAGTTTGGGCCCTATTGAATAATGAATGTTTTGAATTTTCTCCAAAAGTAAAGTAGTTGCAAACTCATCCTTTTAGAAACTTGTTTGGGCTGTTGAGAGGAGTAAAAAACCATCAAAAATTTCAATCCTGCATGATTCTACCAAGAAATGTGATTCTTCATTCAAAACCTGATTTTTGCTATTGGGCTCTATTGAATAATGAATGTTTTGAATTTTCTCCAAAAGTAAAGTAGTTGCAAACTCATGCTTTTAGAGACTTGTTTGGGCTCATGAGAGGAGTAGAAAAACATCAAAAATTTCAGTCCTGCATGATTCTACCAAGAAATGTGTGTTCATTGAAACCGCTGGTTTTTGATAGTTTGGGCCCTATTGAATAATGAATGTTTTGAATTTTCTCCAAAAGTAAAGTAGTTGCAAACTCATCCTTTTTGAAACTTGTTTGGGCTGTTGAGAGGAGTAAAAAACCATCAAAAATTTCAATCCTGCATGATTTTACCAAGAAATGTGATTCTTCATTCATAACCTGATTTTTGCTCTTGGGCTCTATTGAATAATGAATGTTTTGAATTTTCTCCAAAAGTAAAGTAGTTGCAACTCATGCTTTTAGAGACTTGTTTGGGCTCATGAGAGGAGTAGAAAAACATCAAAAATTTCAGTCCTGCATGATTCTATCAAGAAATGTGTGTTCATTGAAACCGATGGTTTTTGATAGTTTGGGCCCTATTGAATAATGAATGTTTTGAATTTTCTCCAAAAGTAAAGTAGTTGCAAACTCATCCTTTTAGAAACTTGTTTGGGCTGTTGAGAGGAGTAAAAAACCATCAAAAATTTCAATCCTGCATGATTCTACCAAGAAATGTGATTCTTCATTCAAAACCTGATTTTTGCTATTGGGCTTTATTGAATAATGAATGTTTTGAATTTTCTCCAAAAGTAAAGTAGTTGCAAACTCATGCTTTTAGAGACTTGTTTGGGCTCATGAGAGGAGTAGAAAAACATCAAAAATTTCAGTCCTGCATGATTCTACCAAGAAATGTGTGTTCATTGAAACCGCTGGTTTTTGATAGTTTGGGCCCTATTGAATAATGAATGTTTTGAATTTTCTCCAAAAGTATAGTTGCAAACTCATCCTTTTAGAAACTTGTTTGGGCTGTTGAGAGGAGTAAAAAACCATCAAAAATTTCAATCCTGCATGATTTTACCAAGAAATGTGATTCTTCATTCAAAACCTGATTTTTGCTATTGGGCTCTATTGAATAATGAATGTTTTGAATTTTCTCCAAAAGTAAAGTAGTTGCAAACTCATGCTTTTAGAGACTTGTTTGGGCTCATAAGAGGAGTAGAAAAACATCAAAAATTTCAGTCCTGCATGATTCTACCAAGAAATGTGTGTTCATTGAAACCGCTGGTTTTTGATAGTTTGGGCCCTATTGAATAATGAATGTTTTGAATTTTCTCCAAAAGTAAAGTAGTTGCAAACTCATCCTTTTAGAAACTTGTTTGGGCTGTTGAGAGGAGTAAAAAACCATCAAAAATTTCAATCCTGCATGATTCTACCAAGAAATGTGATTCTTCATTCAAAACCTGATTTTTGCTATTGGGCTCTATTGAATAATGAATGTTTTGAATTTTCTCCAAAAGTAAAGTAGTTGCAAACTCATGCTTTTAGAGACTTGTTTGGGCTCATGAGAGGAGTAGAAAAACATCAAAAATTTCAGTCCTGCATGATTCTACCAAGATATGTGTGTTCATTGAAACCGCTGGTTTTTGATAGTTTGGGCCCTATTGAATAATGAATGTTTTGAATTTTCTCCAAAAGTAAAGTAGTTGCAAACTCATCCTTTTAGAAATTTGTTTGGGCTGTTGAGAGGAGTAAAAAACCATCAAAAATTTCAATCCTGCATGATTCTACCAAGAAATGTGATTCTTCATTCAAAACGCTGGTTTTTCCTATTGGGCTCTATTGAATAATGAATGTTTTGAATTTTCTCCAAAAGTAAAGTAGTTGCAAACTCATCCTTTTAGAGACTTGTTTGGGCTCATGAGAGGAGTAGAAAAAAATCAAAAATTTCAGTCCTGCACGATTCTACCAAGAAATGTGTGTTCATTCAAACCGCTGGTTTTTGATATTTTGGGCCCTATTGAATAATGAATGTTTTGAATTTTCTCCAAAAGTAAAGTAGTTGCAAACTCATCCTTTTAGAAACTTGTTTGGGCTGTTGAGAGGAGTAAAAAACCATCAAAAATTTCAATCCTGCATGATTCTACCAAGAAATGTGATTCTTCATTCAAAACCTAATTTTTGCTATTGGGCTCTATTGAATAATGAATGTTTTGAAGTTTCTCCAAAAGTAAAGTAGTTGCAAACTCATGCTTTTAGAGACTTGTTTGGGCTCATGAGAGGAGTAGAAAAACATCAAAAATTTCAGTCCTGCATGATTCTACCAAGAAATGTGTGTTCATTGAAACCGCTGGTTTTTGATAGTTTGGGCCCTATTGAATAATGAATGTTTTGAATTTTCTCCAAAAGTAAAGTAGTTGCAAACTCATCCTTTTAGAAACTTGTTTGTGCTGTTGAGAGGAGTAAAAAACCATCAAAAATTTCAATCCTGCATGATTCTACCAAGAAATGTGATTCTTCATTCAAAACCTGATTTTTGCTATTGGGCTCTATTGAATAATGAATGTTTTGAATTTTCTCCAAAAGTAAAGTAGTTGCAAACTCATGCTTTTAGAGACTTGTTTGGGCTCATGAGAGGAGTAGAAAAACATCAAAAATTTCAGTCCTGCATGATTCTACCAAGAAATGTGTGTTCATTAAAACCGCTGGTTTTTGATAGTTTGGGCCCTATTGAATAATGAATGTTTTGAATTTTCTCCAAAAGTAAAGTAGTTGCAAACTCATCCTTTTAGAAACTTGTTTGGGCTGTTGAGAGGAGTAAAAAACCATCAAAAATTTCAATCCTGCATGATTCTACCAAGAAATGTGATTCTTCATTCAAAACGCTGGTTTTTGCTATTGGGCTCTATTGAATAATGAATGTTTTGAATTTTCTCCAAAAGTAAAGTAGTTGCAAACTCATCCTTTTAGAGACTTGTTTGGGCTCATGAGAGGAGTAGAAAAACATCAAAAATTTCAGTCCTGCACGATTCTACCAAGAAATGTGTGTTCATTCAAACCGCTGTTTTTTGATATTTTGGGCCCTATTGAATAATGAATGTTTTGAATTTTCTCCAAAAGTAAAGTAGTTGCAAACTCATCCTTTTAGAAACTTGTCTGGGCTGTTGAGAGGAGTAAAAAACCATCAAAAATTTCAATCCTGCATGATTCTACCAAGAAATGTGATTCTTCATTCAAAACCTGATTTTTGCTATTGGGCTCTATTGAATAATGAATGTTTTGAATTTTCTCCAAAAGTAAAGTAGTTGCAAACTCATGCTTTTAGAGACTTGTTTGGGCTCATGAGAGGAGTAGAAAAACATCAAAAATTTCAGTCCTGCATGATTCTACCAAGAAATGTGTGTTCATTGAAACCGCTGGTTTTTGATAGTTTGGGCCCTATTGAATAATGAATGTTTTGAATTTTCTCCAAAAGTAAAGTAGTTGCAAACTCATCCTTTTAGAGACTTGTTTGGGCTGTTGAGAGGAGTAAAAAACCATCAAAAATTTCAATCCTGCATGATTTTACCAAGAAATGTGATTCTTCATTCAAAACCTGATTTTTGCTATTGGGCTCTATTGAATAATGAATGTTTTGAATTTTCTCCAAAAGTAAAGTAGTTGCAACTCATGCTTTTAGAGACTTGTTTGGGCTCATGAGAGGAGTAGAAAAACATCAAAAATTTCAGTCCTGCATGATTCTACCAAGAAATGTGTGTTCATTGAAACCGCTGGTTTTTGATAGTTTGGGCCCTATTGAATAATGAATGTTTTGAATTTTCTCCAAAAGTAAAGTAGTTGCAAACTCATCCTTTTTGAAACTTGTTTGGGCTTTTGAGAGGAGTAAAAAACCATCAAAAATTTCAATCCTGCATGATTTTACCAAGAAATGTGATTCTTCATTCATAACCTGATTTTTGCTCTTGGGCTCTATTGAATAATGAATGTTTTGAATTTTCTCCAAAAGTAAAGTAGTTGCAACTCATGCTTTTAGAGACTTGTTTGGGCTCATGAGAGGAGTAGAAAAACATCAAAAATTTCAGTCCTGCATGATTCTACCAAGAAATGTGTGTTCATTGAAACCGCTGGTTTTTGATAGTTTGGGCCCTATTGAATAGTGAATGTTTTGAATTTTCTCCAAAAGTAAAGTAGTTGCAAACTCATCCTTTTAGAAACTTGTTTGGGCTGTTGAGAGGAGTAAAAAACCATCAAAAATTTCAATCCTGCATGATTCTACCAAGAAATGTGATTCTTCATTCAAAACCTGATTTTTGCTATTGGGCTTTATTGAATAATGAATGTTTTGAATTTTCTCCAAAAGTAAAGTAGTTGCAAACTCATGCTTTTAGAGACTTGTTTGGGCTCATGAGAGGAGTAGAAAAACATCAAAAATTTCAGTCCTGCATGATTCTACCAAGAAATGTGTGTTCATTGAAACCGCTGGTTGTTGATAGTTTGGGCCCTATTGAATAATGAATGTTTTGAATTTTCTCCAAAAGTATAGTTGCAAACTCATCCTTTTAGAAACTTGTTTGGGCTGTTGAGAGGAGTAAAAAACCATCAAAAATTTCAATCCTGCATGATTTTACCAAGAAATGTGATTCTTCATTCAAAACCTGATTTTTTGCTATTTGGCTCTATTGAATAATGAATGATTTGAAGTTTCTCCAAAAGTAAAGTAGTTGCAAACTCATGCTTTTAGAGACTTGTTTGGGCTCATGAGAGGAGTAGAAAAACATCAAAAATTTCAGTCCTGCATGATTCTACCAAGAAATGTGTGTTCATTGAAACCGCTGGTTTTTGATAGTTTGGGCCCTATTGAATAATGAATGTTTTGAATTTTCTCCAAAAGTAAAGTAGTTGCAAACTCATCCTTTTAGAAACTTGTTTGGGCTGTTGAGAGGAGTAAAAAACCATCAAAAATTTCAATCCTGCATGATTCTACCAAGAAATGTGATTCTTCATTCAAAACCTGATTTTTGCTATTGGGCTCTATTGAATAATGAATGTTTTGAATTTTCTCCAAAAGTAAAGTAGTTGCAAACTCATGCTTTTAGAGACTTGTTTGGGCTCATGAGAGGAGTAGAAAAACATCAAAAATTTCAGTCCTGCATGATTCTACCAAGAAATGTGTGTTCACTGAAACCGCTGGTTTTTGATAGTTTGGGCCCTATTGAATAATGAATGTTTTGAATTTTCTCCAAAAGTAAAGTAGTTGCAAACTCATCCTTTTAGAAACTTGTTTGTGCTGTTGAGAGGAGTAAAAAACCATCAAAAATTTCAATCCTGCATGATTCTACCAAGAAATGTGATTCTTCATTCAAAACCTGATTTTTGCTATTGGGCTCTATTGAATAATGAATGTTTTGAATTTTCTCCAAAAGTAAAGTAGTTGCAAACTCATGCTTTTAGAGACTTGTTTGGGCTCATGAGAGGAGTAGAAAAACATCAAAAATTTCAGTCCTGCACGATTCTACCAAGAAATGTGTGTTCATTCAAACCGCTGGTTTTTGATATTTTGGGCCCTATTGAATAATGAATGTTTTGAATTTTCTCCAAAAGTAAAGTAGTTGCAAACTCATCCTTTTAGAAACTTGTTTGAGCTGTTGAGAGGAGTAAAAAACCATCAAAAATTTCAATCCTGCATGATTCTATCTAGAAATGTGATTCTTCATTCAAAACCTGATTTTTGCTATTGGGTTCTATTGAATAATGAATGTTTTGAATTTTCTCCAAAAGTAAAGTAGTTGCAAACTCATGCTTTTAGAGACTTGTTTGGGCTCATGAGAGGAGTAGAAAAACATCAAAAATTTCAGTCCTGCATGATTCTACCAAGAAATGTGATTCTTCAATCAAAAACTTATTTTTGCTATTGGGCTCTATTGAATAATGAATGTTTTGAATTTTCTCCAAAAGTAAATTAGTTGCAAACTCATGCTTTTAGAGACTTGTTTGGGCTCATGAGAGGAGTAGAAAAACATCAAAAATTTCAGTCCTCCATGATTCTACCAAGAAATGTGTGTTCATTGAAACCGCTGGTTTTTGATAGTTTGGGCCCTATTGAATAATGAATGTTTTGAATTTTCTCCAAAAGTAAAGTAGTTGCAAACTCATCCTTTTAGAAACTTGTTTGGGCTGTTGAGAGGAGTAAAAAACCATCAAAAATTTCAATCCTGCATGATTCTACCAAGAAATGTGATTCTTCATTCAAAACCTGATTTTTGCTATTGGGCTCTATTGAATAATGAATGTTTTGAATTTTCTCCAAAAGTAAAGTAGTTGCAAACTCATGCTTTTAGAGACTTGTTTGGGCTCATGAGAGGAGTAGAAAAACATCAAAAATTAAAGTCCTGCATGATTCTACCAAGAAATGTGTGTTCATTGAAACCGCTGGTTTTTGATAGTTTGGGCCCTATTGAATAATGAATGTTTTGAATTTTCTCCAAAAGTATAGTTGCAAACTCATCCTTTTAGAGACTTGTTTGGGCTGTTGAGAGGAGTAAAAAACCATCAAAAATTTCAATCCTGCATGATTTTACCAAGAAATGTGATTCTTCATTCAAAACCTGATTTTTGCTATTGGGCTCTATTGAATAATGAATGTTTTGAATTTTCTCCAAAAGTAAAGTAGTTGCAAACTCATGCTTTTAGAGACTTGTTTGGGCTCATGAGAGGAGTAGAAAAACATCAAAAATTTCAGTCCTGCATGATTCTACCAAGAAATGTGTGTTCATTGAAACCGCTGGTTTTTGATAGTTTGGGCCCTATTGAATAATGAATGTTTTGAATTTTCTCCAAAAGTAAAGTAGTTGCAAACTCATCCTTTTAGAAACTTGTTTGTGCTGTTGAGAGGAGTAAAAAACCATCAAAAATTTCAATCCTGCATGATTCTACCAAGAAATGTGATTCTTCATTCAAAACCTGATTTTTGCTATTGGGCTCTATTGAATAATGAATGTTTTGAATTTTCTCCAAAAGTAAAGTAGTTGCAAACTCATGCTTTTAGAGACTTGTTTGGGCTCATGAGAGGAGTAGAAAAACATCAAAAATTTCAGTCCTGCATGATTCTACCAAGAAATGTGTGTTCATTGAAACCGCTGGTTTTTGATAGTTTGGGCCCTATTGAATAATGAATGTTTTGAATTTTCTCCAAAAGTAAAGTAGTTGCAAACTCATCCTTTTAGAAACTTGTTTGGGCTGTTGAGAGGAGTAAAAAACCATCAAAAATTTCAATCCTGCATGATTCTACCAAGAAATGTGATTCTTCATTCAAAACCTGATTTTTGCTATTGGGCTCTATTGAATAATGAATGTTTTGAATTTTCTCCAAAAGTAAAGTAGTTGCAAACTCATGCTTTTAGAGACTTGTTTGGGCTCATGAGAGGAGTAGAAAAACATCAAAAATTTCAGTCCTGCATGATTTTACCAAGAAATGTGTGTTCATTGAAACCGCTGGTTTTTGATAGTTTGGGCCCTATTGAATAATGAATGTTTTGAATTTTCTCCAAAAGTAAAGTAGTTGCAAACTCATCCTTTTAGAAACTTGTTTGGGCTGTTGAGAGGAGTAAAAAACCATCAAAAATTTCAATCCTGCATGATTCTACCAAGAAATGTGATTCTTCATTCAAAACCTGATTTTTGCTATTGGGCTCTATTGAATAATGAATGTTTTGAATTTTCTCCAAAAGTAAAGTAGTTGCAAACTCATGCTTTTTGAGACTTGTTTGGGCTCATGAGAGGAGTAGAAAAACATCAAAAATTTCAGTCCTGCATGATTCTACCAAGAAATGTGTGTTCATTGAAACTGCTGGTTTTTGATAGTTTGGGCCCTATTGAATAATGAATGTTTTGAATTTTCTCCAAAAGTATAGTTGCAAACTCATCCTTTTAGAAACTTGTTTGGGCTGTTGAGAGGAGTAAAAAACCATCAAAAATTTCAATCCTGCATGATTTTACCAAGAAATGTGATTCTTCATTCAAAACCTGATTTTTGCTATTGGGCTCTATTGAATAATGAATGTTTTGAAGTTTCTCCAAAAGTAAAGTAGTTGCAAACTCATGCTTTTAGAGACTTGTTTGGGCTCATGAGAGGAGTAGAAAAACATCAAAAATTTCAGTCCTGCATGATTCTACCAAGAAATGTGTGTTCATTGAAACCGCTGGTTTTTGATAGTTTGGGCCCTATTGAATAATGAATGTTTTGAATTTTCTCCAAAAGTAAAGTAGTTGCAAACTCATCCTTTTAGAAACTTGTTTGTGCTGTTGAGAGGAGTAAAAAACCATCAAAAATTTCAATCCTGCATGATTCTACCAAGAAATGTGATTCTTCATTCAAAACCTGATTTTTGCTATTGGGCTCTATTGAATAATGAATGTTTTGAATTTTCTCCAAAAGTAAAGTAGTTGCAAAGTCATGCTTTTAGAGACTTGTTTGGGCTCATGAGAGGAGTAGAAAAACATCAAAAATTTCAGTCCTGCATGATTCTACCAAGAAATGTGTGTTCATTGAAACCGCTGGTTTTTGATAGTTTGGGCCCTATTGAATAATGAATGTTTTGAATTTTCTCCAAAAGTAAAGTAGTTGCAAACTCATCCTTTTAGAAACTTGTTTGGGCTGTTGAGAGGAGTAAAAAACCATCAAAAATTTCTATCCTGCATGATTCTACCAAGAAATGTGATTCTTCATTCAAAACCTGATTTTTGCTATTGGGCTCTATTGAATAATGAATGTTTTGAATTTTCTCCAAAAGTAAAGTAGTTGCAAAGTCATGCTTTTAGAGACTTGTTTGGGCTCATGAGAGGAGTAGAAAAACATCAAAAATTTCAGTCCTGCATGATTCTACCAAGAAATGTGTGTTCATTGAAACCGCTGGTTTTTGATAGTTTGGGCCCTATTGAATAATGAATGTTTTGAATTTTCTCCAAAAGTAAAGTAGTTGCAAACTCATCCTTTTAGAAACTTGTTTGGGCTGTTGAGAGGAGTAAAAAACCATCAAAAATTTCTATCCTGCATGATTCTACCAAGAAATGTGATTCTTCATTCAAAACCTGATTTTTGCTATTGGGCTCTATTGAATAATGAATGTTTTGAATTTTCTCCAAAAGTAAAGTAGTTGCAAACTCATGCTTTTAGAGACTTGTTTGGGCTCATGAGAGGAGTAGAAAAGCATCAAAAATTTCAGTCCTGCATGATTCTACCAAGAAATGTGTGTTCATTGAAACCGCTGGTTTTTGATAGTTTGGGCCCTATTGAATAATGAATGTTTTGAATTTTCTCCAAAAGTATAGTTGCAAACTCATCCTTTTAGAAACTTGTTTGGGCTGTTGAGAGGAGTAAAAAACCATCAAAAATTTCAATCCTGCATGATTTTACCAAGAAATGTGATTCTTCATTCAAAACCTGATTTTTGCTATTGGGCTCTATTGAATAATGAATGTTTTGAATTTTCTCCAAAAGTAAAGTAGTTGCAAACTCATCCTTTTAGAAACTTGTTTGGGCTGTTGAGAGGAGTAAAAAACCATCAAAATTTTCAATCCTGCATGATTATACCAAGAAATGTGATTCTTCATTCAAAACGCTGGTTTTTGCTATTGGGCTCTATTGAATAATGAATGTTTTGAATTTTCTCCAAAAGTAAAGTAGTTGCAAACTCATCCTTTTAGGAACTTGTTTGGGCTCATAAGAGGAGTAGAAAAAAATCAAAAATTTCAGTTCTGCACGATTCTACCAAGAAATGTGTGTTCATTCAAACCGCTGGTTTTTGATATTTTGGGCCCTATTGAATAATGAATGTTTTGAATTTTCTCCAAAAGTAAAGTAGTTGCAAACTCATCCTTTTAGAAACTTGTTTGGGCTGTTGAGAGGAGTAAAAAACCATCAAAAATTTCAATCCTGCATGATTCTACCAAGAAATGTGATTCTTCATTCATAACCTGATTTTTGCTCTTGGGCTCTATTGAATAATGAATGTTTTGAATTTTCTCCAAAAGTAAAGTAGTTGCAACTCATGCTTTAAGAGACTTGTTTGGGCTCATGAGAGGAGTAGAAAAACATCAAAAATTTCAGTCCTGCATGATTCTACCAAGAAATGTGTGTTCATTGAAACCGCTGGCTTTTGATAGTTTGGGCCCTATTGAATAATGAATGTTTTGAATTTTCTCCAAAAGTAAAGTAGTTGCAAACTCATCCTTTTAGAAACTTGTTTGGGCTGTTGAGAGGAGTAAAAAACCATCAAAAATTTCAATCCTGCATGATTCTACCAAGAAATGTGATTCTTCATTCAAAACGCTGGTTTTTGCTATTGGGCTCTATTGAATAATGAATGTTTTGAATTTTCTCCAAAAGTAAATTAGTTGCAAACTCATCCTTTTAGAGACTTGTTTGGGCTCATGAGAGGAGTAGAAAAACATCAAAAATTTCAGTCCTGCACGATTCTACCAAGAAATGTGTGTTCATTCAAACCGCTGGTTTTTGATATTTTGGGCCCTATTGAATAATGAATGTTTTGAATTTTCTCCAAAAGTAAAGTAGTTGCAAACTCATCCTTTTTGAAACTTGTTTGGGCTGTTGAGAGGAGTAAAAAACCATCAAAAATTTCAATCCTGCATGATTCTACCAAGAAATGTGATTCTTCATTCAAAACCTGATTTTTGCTATTGGGCTCTATTGAATAATGAATGTTTTGAATTTTCTCCAAAAGTAAAGTAGTTGCAAACTCATGCTTTTAGAGACTTGTTTGGGCTCATGAGAGGAGTAGAAAAACATCAAAAATTTCAGTCCTGCATGATTCTACCAAGAAATGTGTGTTCATTGAAACCGCTGGTTTTTGATAGTTTGGGCCCTATTGAATAATGAATGTTTTGAATTTTCTCCAAAAGTAAAGTAGTTGCAAACTCATCCTTTTAGAAACTTGTTTGGGCTGTTGAGAGGAGTAAAAAACCATCAAAAATTTCAATCCTGCATGATTTTACCAAGAAATGTGATTCTTCATTCAAAACCTGATTTTTGCTATTGGGCTCTATTGAATAATGAATGTTTTGAATTTTCTCCAAAAGTAAAGTAGTTGCAACTCATGCTTTTAGAGACTTGTTTGGGCTCATGAGAGGAGTAGAAAAACATCAAAAATTTCAGTCCTGCATGATTCTACCAAGAAATGTGTGTTCATTGAAACCGCTGGTTTTTGATAGTTTGGGCCCTATTGAATAATGAATGTTTTGAATTTTCTCCAAAAGTAAAGTAGTTGCAAACTCATCCTTTTTGAAACTTGTTTGGGCTGTTGAGAGGAGTAAAAAACCATCAAAAATTTCAATCCTGCATGATTTTACCAAGAAATGTGATTCTTCATTCATAACCTGATTTTTGCTCTTGGGCTCTATTGAATAATGAATGTTTTGAATTTTCTCCAAAAGTAAAGTAGTTGCAACTCATGCTTTTAGAGACTTGTTTGGGCTCATGAGAGGAGTAGAAAAACATCAAAAATTTCAGTCCTGCATGATTCTACCAAGAAATGTGTGTTCATTGAAACCGCTGGTTTTTGATAGTTTGGGCCCTATTGAATAATGAATGTTTTGAATTTTCTCCAAAAGTAAAGTAGTTGCAAACTCATCCTTTTAGAAACTTGTTTGGGCTGTTGAGAGGAGTAAAAAAACATCAAAAATTTCAATCCTGCATGATTCTACCAAGAAATGTGATTCTTCATTCAAAACCTGATTTTTGCTATTGGGCTTTATTGAATAATGAATGTTTTGAATTTTCTCCAAAAGTAAAGTAGTTGCAAACTCATGCTTTTAGAGACTTGTTTGGGCTCATGAGAGGAGTAGAAAAACATCAAAAATTTCAGTCCTGCATGATTCTACCAAGAAATGTGTGTTCATTGAAACCGCTGGTTTTTGATAGTTTGGGCCCTATTGAATAATGAATGTTTTGAATTTTCTCCAAAAGTATAGTTGCAAACTCATCCTTTTAGAAACTTGTTTGGGCTGTTGAGAGGAGTAAAAAACCATCAAAAATTTCAATCCTGCATGATTTTACCAAGAAATGTGATTCTTCATTCAAAACCTGATTTTTGCTATTGGGCTCTATTGAATAATGAATGTTTTGAATTTTCTCCAAAAGTAAAGTAGTTGCAAACTCATGCTTTTAGAGACTTGTTTGGGCTCATGAGAGGAGTAGAAAAACATCAAAAATTTCAGTCCTGCATGATTCTACCAAGAAATGTGTGTTCATTGAAACCGCTGGTTTTTGATAGTTTGGGCCCTATTGAATAATGAATGTTTTGAATTTTCTCCAAAAGTAAAGTAGTTGCAAACTCATCCTTTTAGAAACTTGTTTGGGCTGTTGAGAGGAGTAAAAAACCATCAAAAATTTCAATCCTGCATGATTCTACCAAGAAATGTGATTCTTCATTCAAAACGCTGGTTTTTGCTATTGGGCTCTATTGAATAATGATTGTTTTGAATTTTCTCCAAAAGTAAAGTAGTTGCAAACTCATGCTTTTAGAGACTTGTTTGGGCTCATGAGAGGAGTAGAAAAACATCAAAAATTTCAGTCCTGCATGATTCTACCAAGATATGTGTGTTCATTGAAACCGCTGGTTTTTGATAGTTTGGGCCCTATTGAATAATGAATGTTTTGAATTTTCTCCAAAAGTATAGTTGCAAACTCATCCTTTTAGAAACTTGTTTGGGCTGTTGAGAGGAGTAAAAAACCATCAAAAATTTCAATCCTGCATGATTTTACCAAGAAATGTGATTCTTCATTCAAAACCTGATTTTTGCTATTGGGCTCTATTGAATAATGAATGTTTTGAAGTTTCTCCAAAAGTAAAGTAGTTGCAAACTCATGCTTTTAGAGACTTGTTTGGGCTCATGAGAGGAGTAGAAAAACATCAAAAATTTCAGTCCTGCATGATTCTACCAAGAAATGTGTGTTCATTGAAACCGCTGGTTTTTGATAGTTTGGGCCCTATTGAATAATGAATGTTTTGAATTTTCTCCAAAAGTAAAGTAGTTGCAAACTCATCCTTTTAGAAACTTGTTTGTGCTGTTGAGAGGAGTAAAAAACCATCAAAAATTTCAATCCTGCATGATTCTACCAAGAAATGTGATTCTTCATTCAAAACCTGATTTTTGCTATTGGGCTCTATTGAATAATGAATGTTTTGAATTTTCTCCAAAAGTAAAGTAGTTGCAAACTCATGCTTTTAGAGACTTGTTTGGGCTCATGAGAGGAGTAGAAAAACATCAAAAATTTCAGTCCTGCATGATTCTACCAAGAAATGTGTGTTCATTGAAACCGCTGGTTTTTGATAGTTTGGGCCCTATTGAATAATGAATGTTTTGAATTTTCTCCAAAAGTAAAGTAGTTGCAAACTCATCCTTTTAGAAACTTGTTTGGGCTGTTGAGAGGAGTAAAAAACCATCAAAAATTTCAATCCTGCATGATTCTACCAAGAAATGTGATTCTTCATTCAAAACCTGATTTTTGCTATTGGGCTCTATTGAATAATGAATGTTTTGAATTTTCTCCAAAAGTAAAGTAGTTGCAAACTCATGCTTTTAGAGTCTTGTTTGGGCTCATGAGAGGAGTAGAAAAACATCAAAAATTTCAGTCCTGCATGATTCTACCAAGAAATGTGTGTTCATTGAAACCGCTGGTTTTTGATAGTTTGGGCCCCATTGAATAATGAATGTTTTGAATTTTCTCCAAAAGTAAAGTAGTTGCAAACTCATCCTTTTAGAAACTTGTTTGGGCTGTTGAGAGGAGTAAAAAACCATCAAAAATTTCAATCCTGCATGATTCTACCAAGAAATGTGATTCTTCATTCAAAACGCTGGTTTTTGCTATTGGGCTCTATTGAATAATGAATGTTTTGAATTTTCTCCAAAAGTAAAGTAGTTGCAAACTCATCCTTTTAGAGACTTGTTTGGGCTCATGAGAGGAGTAGAAAAACATCAAAAATTTCAGTCCTGCACGATTCTACCAAGAAATGTGTGTTCATTCAAACCGCTGGTTTTTGATATTTTGGGCCCTATTGAATAATGAATGTTTTGAATTTTCTCCAAAAGTAAAGTAGTTGCAAACTCATCCTTTTAGAAACTTGTTTGGGCTGTTGAGTGGAGTAAAAAACCATCAAAAATTTCAATCCTGCATGATTCTACCAAGAAATGTGATTCTTCATTCAAAACCTGATTTTTGCTATTGGGCTCTATTGAATAATGAATGTTTTGAATTTTCTCCAAAAATAAAAGTAGTTGCAAACTCATGCTTTTAGAGACTTGTTTGGGCTCATGAGAGGAGTAGAAAAACATCAAAAATTTCAGTCCTGCATGATTCTACCAAGAAATGTGTGTTCATTGAAACCGCTGGTTTTTGATAGTTTGGGCCCTATTGAATAATGAATGTTTTGAATTTTCTCCAAAAGTAAAGTAGTTGCAAACTCATCCTTTTAGAAACTTGTTTGGGCTGTTGAGAGGAGTAAAAAACCATCAAAAATTTCAATCCTGCATGATTTTACCAAGAAATGTGATTCTTCATTCAAAACCTGATTTTTGCTATTGGGCTCTATTGAATAATGAATGTTTTGAATTTTCTCCAAAAGTAAAGTAGTTGCAAACACATGCTTTTAGAGACTTGTTTGGGCTCATGAGAGGAGTAGAAAAATATCAAAAATTTCAGTCCTGCATGATTCTACCAAGAAATGTGTGTTCATTGAAACCGCTGGTTTTTGATATTTTGGGCCCTATTGAATAATGAATGTTTTGAATTTTCTCCAAAAGTAAAGTAGTTGCAAACTCATCCTTTTAGAAACTTGTTTGTGCTGTTGAGAGGAGTAAAAAACCATCAAAAATTTCAATCCTGCATGATTCTACCAAGAAATGTGATTCTTCATTCAAAACCTGATTTTTGCTATTGGGCTCTATTGAATAATGAATGTTTTGAATTTTCTCCAAAAGTAAAGTAGTTGCAAACTCATGCTTTTAGAGACTTGTTTGGGCTCATGAGAGGAGTAGAAAAACATCAAAAATTTCAGTCCTGCATGATTCTACCAAGAAATGTGTGTTCATTGAAACCGCTGGTTTTTGATAGTTTGGGCCCTATTGAATAATGAATGTTTTGAATTTTCTCCAAAAGTAAAGTAGTTGCAAACTCATCCTTTTAGAAACTTGTTTGGGCTGTTGAGAGGAGTAAAAAACCATCAAAAATTTCAATCCTGCATGATTCTACCAAGAAATGTGATTCTTCATTCAAAACGCTGGTTTTTGCTATTGGGCTCTATTGAATAATGAATGTTTTGAATTTTCTCCAAAAGTAAAGTAGTTGCAAACTCTTCCTTTTAGAGACTTGTTTGGGCTCATGAGAGGAGTAGAAAAACATCAAAAATTTCAGTCCTACATGATTCTACCAAGAAATGTGTGTTCATTGAAACCGCTGGCTTTTGATAGTTTGGGCCCTATTGAATAATGAATGTTTTGAATTTTCTCCAAAAGTAAAGTAGTTGCAAACTCATCCTTTTAGAAACTTGTTTGGGCTGTTGAGAGGAGTAAAAAACCATCAAAAATTTCAATCCTGCATGATTCTACCAAGAAATGTGATTCTTCATTCAAAACGCTTTTTTTTGCTATTGGGCTCTATTGAATAATGAATGTTTTGAATTTTCTCCAAAAGTAAAGTAGTTGCAAACTCATCCTTTTAGAGACTTGTTTGGGCTCATGAGTGGAGTAGAAAAACATCAAAAATTTCAGTCCTGCACGATTCTACCAAGAAATGTGTGTTCATTCAAACCGCTGGTTTTTGATATTTTGGGCCCTATTGAATAATGAATGTTTTGAATTTTCTCCAAAAGTAAAGTAGTTGCAAACTCATCCTTTTAGAAACTTGTTTGGGCTGTTGAGTGGAGTAAAAAACCATCAAAAATTTCAATCCTGCATGATTCTACCAAGAAATGTGATTCTTCATTCAAAACCTGATTTTTGCTATTGGGCTCTATTGAATAATGAATGTTTTGAATTTTCTCCAAAAATAAAAGTAGTTGCAAACTCATGCTTTTAGAGACTTGTATGGGCTCATGAGAGGAGTAGAAAAACATCAAAAATTTCAGTCCTGCATGATTCTACCAAGAAATGTGTGTTCATTGAAACCGCTCGTTTTTGATAGTTTGGGCCCTATTGAATAATGAATGTTTTGAATTCTCTCCAAAAGTAAAGTAGTTGCAAACTCATCCTTTTAGAAACTTGTTTGGGCTGTTGAGAGGAGTAAAAAACCATCAAAAATTTCAATCCTGCATGATTTTACCAAGAAATGTGATTCTTCATTCAAAACCTGATTTTTGCTATTGGGCTCTATTGAATAATGAATGTTTTGAATTTTCTCCAAAAGTAAAGTAGTTGCAAACTCATGCTTTTAGAGACTTGTTTGGGCTCATGAGAGGAGTAGAAAAATATCAAAAATTTCAGTCCTGCATGATTCTACCAAGAAATGTGTGTTCATTGAAACCGCTGGTTTTTGATAGTTTGGGCCCTATTGAATAATGAATGTTTTGAATTTTCTCCAAAAGTAAAGTAGTTGCAAACTCATCCTTTTAGAAACTTGTTTGTGCTGTTGAGAGGAGTAAAAAACCATCAAAAATTTCAATCCTGCATGATTCTACCAAGAAATGTGATTCTTCATTCAAACCCTGATTTTTGCTATTGGGCTCTATTGAATAATGAATGTTTTGAATTTTCTCCAAAAGTAAAGTAGTTGCAAACTCATGCTTTTAAAGACTTGTTTGGGCTCATGAGAGGAGTAGAAAAACATCAAAAATTTCAGTCCTGCATGATTCTACCAAGAAATGTGTATTCATTGAAACCGCTGGTTTTTGATAGTTTGGGCCCTATTGAATAATGAATGTTTTGAATTTTCTCCAAAAGTAAAGTAGTTGCAAACTCATCCTTTTAGAAACTTGTTTGGGCTGTTGAGAGGAGTAAAAAACCATCAAAAATTTCAATCCTGCATGATTCTAATAAGAAATGTGATTCTTCATTCAAAACGCTGGTTTTTGCTATTGGGCTCTATTGAATAATGAATGTTTTGAATTTTCTCCAAAAGTAAAGTAGTTGCAAACTCATCCTTTTAGAGACTTGTTTGGGCTCATGAGAGGAGTAGAAAAACATCAAAAATTTCAGTCCTGCACGATTCTACCAAGAAATGTGTGTTCATTGAAACCGCTGGTTTTTGATAGTTTGGGCCCTATTGAATAATGAATGTTTTGAATTTTCTCCAAAAGTAAAGTAGTTGCAAACTCATCCTTTTAGAAACTTGTTTGGGCTGTTGAGAGGAGTAAAAAACCATCAAAAATTTCAATCCTGCATGATTCTACCAAGAAATGTGATTCTTCATTCAAAACGCTGGTTTTTGCTATTGGGCTCTATTGAATAATGAATGTTTTGAATTTTCTCCAAAAGTAAAGTAGTTGCAAACATCCTTTTAGAGACTTGTTTGGGCTCATGAGAGGAGTAGAAAAACATCAAAAATTTCAGTCCTGCACGATTCTACCAAGAAATGTGTGTTCATTCAAACCGCTGGTTTTTGATATTTTGGGCCCTATTGAATAATGAATGTTTTGAATTTTCTCCAAAAGTAAAGTAGTTGCAAACTCATCCTTTTAGAAACTTGTTTGGGCTGTTGAGTGGAGTAAAAAACCATCAAAAATTTCAATCCTGCATGATTCTACCAAGAAATGTGATTCTTCATTCAAAACCTGATTTTTGCTATTGGGCTCTATTGAATAATGAATGTTTTGAATTTTCTCCAAAAATAAAAGTAATTGCAAACTCATGCTTTTAGAGACTTGTTTGGGCTCATGAGAGGAGTAGAAAAACATCAAAAATTTCAGTCCTGCATGATTCTACCAAGAAATGTGTGTTCATTGAAACCGCTGGTTTTTGATAGTTTGGGCCCTATTGAATAATGAATGTTTTGAATTTTCTCCAAAAGTAAAGTAGTTGCAAACTCATCCTTTTAGAAACTTGTTTGGGCTGTTGAGAGGAGTAAAAAACCATCAAAAATTTCAATCCTGCATGATTTTACCAAGAAATGTGATTCTTCATTCAAAACCTGATTTTTGCTATTGGGCTCTATTGAATAATGAATGTTTTGAATTTTCTCCAAAAGTAAAGTAGTTGCAAACTCATGCTTTTAGAGACTTGTTTGGGCTCATGAGAGGAGTAGAAAAACATCAAAAATTTCAGTCCTGCATGATTCTACCAAGAAATGTGTATTCATTGAAACCGCTGGTTTTTGATAGTTTGGGCCCTATTGAATAATGAATGTTTTGAATTTTCTCCAAAAGTAAAGTAGTTGCAAACTCATACTTTTAGAAACTTGTTTGGGCTGTTGAGAGGAGTAAAAAACCATCAAAAATTTCAATCCTGCATGATTCTAATAAGAAATGTGATTCTTCATTCAAAACGCTGGTTTTTGCTATTGGGCTCTATTGAATAATGAATGTTTTGAATTTTCTCCAAAAGTAAAGTAGTTGCAAACTCATCCTTTTAGAGACTTGTTTGGGCTCATGAGAGGAGTAGAAAAACATCAAAAATTTCAGTCCTGCACGATTCTACCAAGAAATGTGTGTTCATTGAAACCGCTGGTTTTTGATAGTTTGGGCCCTATTGAATAATGAATGTTTTGAATTTTCTCCAAAAGTAAAGTAGTTGCAAACTCATCCTTTTAGAAACTTGTTTGGGCTGTTGAGAGGAGTAAAAAACCATCAAAAATTTCAATCCTGCATGATTCTACCAAGAAATGTGATTCTTCATTCAAAACGCTGGTTTTTGCTATTGGGCTCTATTGAATAATGAATGTTTTGAATTTTCTCCAAAAGTAAAGTAGTTGCAAACATCCTTTTAGAGACTTGTTTGGGCTCATGAGAGGAGTAGAAAAACATCAAAAATTTCAGTCCTGCACGATTCTACCAAGAAATGTGTGTTCATTCAAACCGCTGGTTTTTGATATTTTGGGCCCTATTGAATAATGAATGTTTTGAATTTTCTCCAAAAGTAAAGTAGTTGCAAACTCATCCTTTTAGAAACTTGTTTGGGCTGTTGAGTGGAGTAAAAAACCATCAAAAATTTCAATCCTGCATGATTCTACCAAGAAATGTGATTCTTCATTCAAAACCTGATTTTTGCTATTGGGCTCTATTGAATAATGAATGTTTTGAATTTTCTCCAAAAATAAAAGTAGTTGCAAACTCATGCTTTTAGAGACTTGTTTGGGCTCATGAGAGGAGTAGAAAAACATCAAAAATTTCAGTCCTGCATGATTCTACCAAGAAATGTGTGTTCATTGAAACCGCTGGTTTTTGATAGTTTGGGCCCTATTGAATAATGAATGTTTTGAATTTTCTCCAAAAGTAAAGTAGTTGCAAACTCATCCTTTTAGAAACTTGTTTGGGCTGTTGAGAGGAGTAAAAAACCATCAAAAATTTCAATCCTGCATGATTTTACCAAGAAATGTGATTCTTCATTCAAAACCTGATTTTTGCTATTGGGCTCTATTGAATAATGAATGATTTGAATTTTCTCCAAAAGTAAAGTAGTTGCAAGCTCATGCTTTTAGAGACTTGTTTGGGCTCATGAGAGGAGTAGAAAAATATCAAAAATTTCAGTCCTGCATGATTCTACCAAGAAATGTGTGTTCATTGAAACCGCTGGTTTTTGATAGTTTGGGCCCTATTGAATAATGAATGTTTTGAATTTTCTCCAAAAGTAAAGTAGTTGCAAACTCATCCTTTTAGAAACTTGTTTGTGCTGTTGAGAGGAGTAAAAAACCATCAAAAATTTCAATCCTGCATGATTCTACCAAGAAATGTGATTCTTCATTCAAACCCTGATTTTTGCTATTGGGCTCTATTGAATAATGAATGTTTTGAATTTTCTCCAAAAGTAAAGTAGTTGCAAACTCATGCTTTTAGAGACTTGTTTGGGCTCATGAGAGGAGTAGAAAAACATCAAAAATTTCAGTCCTGCATGATTCTACCAAGAAATGTGTGTTCATTGAAACCGCTGGTTTTTGATAGTTTGGGCCCTATTGAATAATTAATGTTTTGAATTTTCTCCAAAAGTAAAGTAGTTGCAAACTCATACTTTTAGAAACTTGTTTGGGCTGTTGAGAGGAGTAAAAAACCATCAAAAATTTCAATCCTGCATGATTCTACCAAGAAATGTGATTCTTCATTCAAAACGCTGGTTTTTGCTATTGGGCTCTATTGAATAATGAATGTTTTGAATTTTCTCCAAAAGTAAAGTAGTTACAAACTCATCCTTTTAGAGACTTGTTTGGGCTCATGAGAGGAGTAGAAAAACATCAAAAATTTCAGTCCTGCACGATTCTACCAAGAAATGTGTGTTCATTGAAACCGCTGGTTTTTGATAGTTTGGGCCCTATTGAATAATGAATGTTTTGAATTTTCTCCAAAAGTAAAGTAGTTGCAAACTCATCCTTTTAGAAACTTGTTTGGGCTGTTGAGAGGAGTAAAAAACCATCAAAAATTTCAATCCTGCATGATTCTACCATGAAATGTGATTCTTCATTCAAAACGCTGGTTTTTGCTATTGGGCTCTATTGAATAATGAATGTTTTGAATTTTCTCCAAAAGTAAAGTAGTTGCAAACTCATCCTTTTAGAGACTTGTTTGGGCTCATGAGAGGAGTAGAAAAACATCAAAAATTTCAGTCCTGCACTATTCTACCAAGAAATGTGTGTTCATTCAAACCGCTGGTTTTTGATATTTTGGGCCCTATTGAATAATGAATGTTTTGAATTTTCTCCAAAAGTAAAGTAGTTGCAAACTCATCCTTTTAGAAACTTGTCTGGGCTGTTGAGAGGAGTAAAAAACCATCAAAAATTTCAATCCTGCATGATTCTACCAAGAAATGTGATTATTCATTCAAAACCTGATTTTTGCTATTGGGCTCTATTGAATAATGAATGTTTTGAATTTTCTCCAAAAGTAAAGTAGTTGCAAACTCATGCTTTTAGAGACTTGTTTGGGCTCATGAGAGGAGTAGAAAAACATCAAAAATTTCAGTCCTGCATGATTCTACCAAGAAATGTGTGTTCATTGAAACCGCTGGTTTTTGATAGTTTTGGCCCTATTGAATAATGAATGTTTTGAATTTTCTCCAAAAGTAAAGTAGTTGCAAACTCATCCTTTTAGAAACTTGTTTGGGCTGTTGAGAGGAGTAAAAAACCATCAAAAATTTCAATCCTGCATGATTCTACCAAGAAATGTGATTCTTCATTCAAAACGCTGGTTTTTGCTATTGGGCTCTATTGAATAATGAATGTTTTGAATTTTCTCCAAAAGTAAAGTAGTTGCAAACTCATCCGTTTAGAGACTTGTTTGGGCTCATGAGAGGAGTAGAAAAACCATCAAAAATTTCAATCCTGCATGATTCTACCAAGAAATGTGATTCTTCATTCAAAACCTGATTTTTGCTATTGGGCTCTATTGAATAATGAATGTTTTGAATTTTCTCCAAAAGTAAAGTAGTTGCAAACTCATGCTTTTAGAGACTTGTTTGGGCTCATGAGAGGAGTAGAAAAACATCAAAAATTTCAGTCCTGCATGATTCTACCAAGAAATGTGTGTTCATTGAAACCGCTGGTTTTTGATAGTTTGGGCCCTATTGAATAATGAATGTTTTGAATTTTCTCCAAAAGTAAAGTAGTTGCAAACTCATCCTTTTAGAAACTTGTTTGGGCTGTTGAGAGGAGTAAAAAACCATCAAAAATTTCAATCCTGCATGATTCTACCAAGAAATGTGATTCTTCATTCAAAACGCTGGTTTTTGCTATTGGGCTCTATTGAATAATGAATGTTTTGAATTTTCTCCAAAAGTAAAGTAGTTGCAAACTCATCCTTTTAGAGACTTGTTTGGGCTCATGAGAGGAGTAGAAAAACATCAAAAATTTCAGTCCTGCACGATTCTACCAAGAAATGTGTGTTCATTCAAACCGCTGGTTTTTGATATTTTGGGCCCTATTGAATAATGAATGTTTTGAATTTTCTCCAAAAGTAAAGTAGTTGCAAACTCATCCTTTTAGAAACTTGTTTGGGCTGTTGAGTGGAGTAAAAAACCATCAAAAATTTCAATCCTGCATGATTCTACCAAGAAATGTGATTCTTCATTCAAAACCTGATTTTTGCTATTGGGCTCTATTGAATAATGAATGTTTTGAATTTTCTCCAAAAATAAAAGTAGTTGCAAACTCATGCTTTTAGAGACTTGTTTGGGCTCATGAGAGGAGTAGAAAAACATCAAAAATTTCAGTCCTGCATGATTCTACCAAGAAATGTGTGTTCATTGAAACCGCTGGTTTTTGATAGTTTGGGCCCTATTGAATAATGAATGTTTTGAATTTTCTCCAAAAGTAAAGTAGTTGCAAACT
This sequence comes from Dendrobates tinctorius, assembly GCF_039654945.1. Lineage (NCBI taxonomy): Eukaryota > Metazoa > Chordata > Amphibia > Anura > Dendrobatidae > Dendrobates > Dendrobates tinctorius. The sequence goes on along the minus strand of NW_027361701.1, from coordinate 10,356,869 downwards.
CATCCTTTTAGAAACTTGTTTGTGCTGTTGAGAGGAGTAAAAAACCATCAAAAATTTCAATCCTGCATGATTCTACCAAGAAATGTGATTCTTCATTCAAAACCTGATTTTTGCTATTGGGCTCTATTGAATAATGAATGTTTTGAATTTTCTCCAAAAATAAAAGTAGTTGCAAACTCATGCTTTTAGAGACTTGTTTGGGCTCATGAGAGGAGTAGAAAAACATCAAAAATTTCAGTCCTGCATGATTCTACCAAGAAATGTGTGTTCATTGAAACCGCTGGTTTTTGATAGTTTGGGCCCTATTGAATAATGAATGTTTTGAATTTTCTCCAAAAGTAAAGTAGTTGCAAACTCATACTTTTAGAAACTTGTTTGGGCTGTTGAGAGGAGTAAAAAACCATCAAAAATTTCAATCCTGCATGATTCTACCAAGAAATGTGTGTTCATTGAAACCGCTGGCTTTTGATAGTTTGGGCCCTATTGAATAATGAATGTTTTGAATTTTCTCCAAAAGTAAAGTAGTTGCAAACTCATCCTTTTAGAAACTTGTTTGGGCTGTTGAGAGGAGTAAAAAACCATCAAAAATTTCAATCCTGCATGATTTTACCAAGAAATGTGATTCTTCATTCAAAACCTGATTTTTGCTATTGGGCTCTATTGAATAATGAATGTTTTGAAGTTTCTCCAAAAGTAAAGTAGTTGCAAACTCATGCTTTTAGAGACTTGTTTGGGCTCATGAGAGGAGTAGAAAAACATCAAAAATTTCAGTCCTGCATGATTCTACCAAGAAATGTGTGTTCATTGAAACCGCTGGTTTTTGATAGTTTGGGCCCTATTGAATAATGAATGTTTTGAATTTTCTCCAAAAGTAAAGTAGTTGCAAACTCATCCTTTTAGAAACTTGTTTGTGCTGTTGAGAGGAGTAAAAAACCATCAAAAATTTCAATCCTGCATGATTCTACCAAGAAATGTGATTCTTCATTCAAAACCTGATTTTTGCTATTGGGCTCTATTGAATAATGAATGTTTTGAATTTTCTCCAAAAGTAAAGTAGTTGCAAACTCATGCTTTTAGAGACTTGTTTGGGCTCATGAGAGGAGTAGAAAAACATCAAAAATTTCAGTCCTGCATGATTCTACCAAGAAATGTGTGTTCATTGAAACCGCTGGTTTTTGATAGTTTGGGCCCTATTGAATAATGAATGTTTTGAATTTTCTCTAAAAGTAAAGTAGTTGCAAACTCATCCTTTTAGAAACTTGTTTGGGCTGTTGAGAGGAGTAAAAAACCATCAAAAATTTCAATCCTGCATGATTCTACCAAGAAATGTGATTCTTCATTCAAAACCTGATTTTTGCTATTGGGCTCTATTGAATAATGAATGTTTTGAATTTTCTCCAAAAGTAAAGTAGTTGCAAACTCATGCTTTTAGAGACTTGTTTGGGCTCATGAGAGGAGTAGAAAAACATCAAAAATTTCAGTCCTGCATGATTCTACCAAGAAATGTGTGTTCATTAAAACCGCTGGTTTTTGATAGTTTGGGCCCTATTGAATAATGAATGTTTTGAATTTTCTCCAAAAGTAAAGTAGTTGCAAACTCATCCTTTTAGAAACTTGTTTGGGCTGTTGAGAGGAGTAAAAAACCATCAAAAATTTCAATCCTGCATGATTCTACCAAGAAATGTGATTCATCATTCAAAACCTGGTTTTTGCTATTGGGCTCTATTGAATAATGAATGTTTTGAATTTTCTCCAAAAGTAAAGTAGTTGCAAACATCCTTTTAGAGACTTGTTTGGGCTCATGAGAGGAGTAGAAAAACATCAAAAATTTCAGTCCTGCACGATTCTACCAATAAATGTGTGTTCATTCAAACCGCTGGTTTTTGATATTTTGGGCCCTATTGAATAATGAATGTTTTGAATTTTCTCCAAAAGTAAAGTAGTTGCAAACATCCTTTTAGAGACTTGTTTGGGCTCATGAGAGGAGTAGAAAAACATCAAAAATTTCAGTCCTGCACGATTCTACCAAGAAATGTGTGTTCATTAAAACCGCTGGTTTTTGATAGTTTGGGCCCTATTGAATAATGAATGTTTTGAATTTTCTCCAAAAGTAAAGTAGTTGCAAACTCATCCTTTTAGAAACTTGTTTGGGCTGTTGAGAGGAGTAAAAAACCATCAAAAATTTCAATCCTGCATGATTCTACCAAGAAATGTGATTCATCATTCAAAACCTGGTTTTTGCTATTGGGCTCTATTGAATAATGAATGTTTTGAATTTTCTCCAAAAGTAAAGTAGTTGCAAACATCCTTTTAGAGACTTGTTTGGGCTCATGAGAGGAGTAGAAAAACATCAAAAATTTCAGTCCTGCACGATTCTACCAAGAAATGTGTGTTCATTCAAACCGCTGGTTTTTGATATTTTGGGCCCTATTGAATAATGAATGTTTTGAATTTTCTCCAAAAGTAAAGTAGTTGCAAACTCATCCTTTTAGAAACTTGTTTGGGCTGTTGAGTGGAGTAAAAAACCATCAAAAATTTCAATCCTGCATGATTCTACCAAGAAATGTGATTCTTCATTCAAAACCTGATTTTTGCTATTGGGCTCTATTGAATAATGAATGTTTTGAATTTTCTCCAAAAATAAAAGTAGTTGCAAACTCATGCTTTTAGAGACTTGTTTGGGCTCATGAGAGGAGTAGAAAAACATCAAAAATTTCAGTCCTGCATGATTCTACCAAGAAATGTGTGTTCATTGAAACCGCTGGTTTTTGATAGTTTGGGCCCTATTGAATAATGAATGTTTTGAATTTTCTCCAAAAGTAAAGTAGTTGCAAACTCATCCTTTTAGAAACTTGTTTGGGCTGTTGAGAGGAGTAAAAAACCATCAAAAATTTCAATCCTGCATGATTTTACCAAGAAATGTGATTCTTCATTCAAAACCTGATTTTTGCTATTGGGCTCTATTGAATAATGAATGATTTGAATTTTCTCCAAAAGTAAAGTAGTTGCAAGCTCATGCTTTTAGAGACTTGTTTGGGCTCATGAGTGGAGTAGAAAAATATCAAAAATTTCAGTCCTGCATGATTCTACCAAGAAATGTGTGTTCATTGAAACCGCTGGTTTTTGATAGTTTGGGCCCTATTGAATAATGAATGTTTTGAATTTTCTCCAAAAGTAAAGTAGTTGCAAACTCATCCTTTTAGAAACTTGTTTGTGCTGTTGAGAGGAGTAAAAAACCATCAAAAATTTCAATCCTGCATGATTCTACCAAGAAATGTGATTCTTCATTCAAACCCTGATTTTTGCTATTGGGCTCTATTGAATAATGAATGTTTTGAATTTTCTCCAAAAGTAAAGTAGTTGCAAACTCATGCTTTTAGAGACTTGTTTGGGCTCATGAGAGGAGTAGAAAAACATCAAAAATTTCAGTCCTGCATGATTCTACCAAGAAATGTGTGTTCATTGAAACCGCTGGTTTTTGATAGTTTGGGCCCTATTGAATAATTAATGTTTTGAATTTTCTCCAAAAGTAAAGTAGTTGCAAACTCATACTTTTAGAAACTTGTTTGGGCTGTTGAGAGGAGTAAAAAACCATCAAAAATTTCAATCCTGCATGATTCTACCAAGAAATGTGATTCTTCATTCAAAACGCTGGTTTTTGCTATTGGGCTCTATTGAATAATGAATGTTTTGAATTTTCTCCAAAAGTAAAGTAGTTACAAACTCATCCTTTTAGAGACTTGTTTGGGCTCATGAGAGGAGTAGAAAAACATCAAAAATTTCAGTCCTGCACGATTCTACCAAGAAATGTGTGTTCATTGAAACCGCTGGTTTTTGATAGTTTGGGCCCTATTGAATAATGAATGTTTTGAATTTTCTCCAAAAGTAAAGTAGTTGCAAACTCATCCTTTTAGAAACTTGTTTGGGCTGTTGAGAGGAGTAAAAAACCATCAAAAATTTCAATCCTGCATGATTCTACCATGAAATGTGATTCTTCATTCAAAACGCTGGTTTTTGCTATTGGGCTCTATTGAATAATGAATGTTTTGAATTTTCTCCAAAAGTAAAGTAGTTGCAAACTCATCCTTTTAGAGACTTGTTTGGGCTCATGAGAGGAGTAGAAAAACATCAAAAATTTCAGTCCTGCACTATTCTACCAAGAAATGTGTGTTCATTCAAACCGCTGGTTTTTGATATTTTGGGCCCTATTGAATAATGAATGTTTTGAATTTTCTCCAAAAGTAAAGTAGTTGCAAACTCATCCTTTTAGAAACTTGTCTGGGCTGTTGAGAGGAGTAAAAAACCATCAAAAATTTCAATCCTGCATGATTCTACCAAGAAATGTGATTATTCATTCAAAACCTGATTTTTGCTATTGGGCTCTATTGAATAATGAATGTTTTGAATTTTCTCCAAAAGTAAAGTAGTTGCAAACTCATGCTTTTAGAGACTTGTTTGGGCTCATGAGAGGAGTAGAAAAACATCAAAAATTTCAGTCCTGCACTATTCTACCAAGAAATGTGTGTTCATTGAAACCGCTGGTTTTTGATAGTTTTGGCCCTATTGAATAATGAATGTTTTGAATTTTCTCCAAAAGTAAAGTAGTTGCAAACTCATCCTTTTAGAAACTTGTTTGGGCTGTTGAGAGGAGTAAAAAACCATCAAAAATTTCAATCCTGCATGATTCTACCAAGAAATGTGATTCTTCATTCAAAACGCTGGTTTTTGCTATTGGGCTCTATTGAATAATGAATGTTTTGAATTTTCTCCAAAAGTAAAGTAGTTGCAAACTCATCCGTTTAGAGACTTGTTTGGGCTCATGAGAGGAGTAGAAAAACCATCAAAAATTTCAATCCTGCATGATTCTACCAAGAAATGTGATTCTTCATTCAAAACCTGATTTTTGCTATTGGGCTCTATTGAATAATGAATGTTTTGAATTTTCTCCAAAAGTAAAGTAGTTGCAAACTCATGCTTTTAGAGACTTGTTTGGGCTCATGAGAGGAGTAGAAAAACATCAAAAATTTCAGTCCTGCATGATTCTACCAAGAAATGTGTGTTCATTGAAACCGCTGGTTTTTGATAGTTTGGGCCCTATTGAATAATGAATGTTTTGAATTTTCTCCAAAAGTAAAGTAGTTGCAAACTCATCCTTTTAGAAACTTGTTTGGGCTGTTGAGAGGAGTAAAAAACCATCAAAAATTTCAATCCTGCATGATTCTACCAAGAAATGTGATTCTTCATTCAAAACGCTGGTTTTTGCTATTGGGCTCTATTGAATAATGAATGTTTTGAATTTTCTCCAAAAGTAAAGTAGTTGCAAACTCATCCTTTTAGAGACTTGTTTGGGCTCATGAGAGGAGTAGAAAAACATCAAAAATTTCAGTCCTGCACGATTCTACCAAGAAATGTGTGTTCATTCAAACCGCTGGTTTTTGATATTTTGGGCCCTATTGAATAATGAATGTTTTGAATTTTCTCCAAAAGTAAAGTAGTTGCAAACTCATCCTTTTAGAAACTTGTTTGGGCTGTTGAGTGGAGTAAAAAACCATCAAAAATTTCAATCCTGCATGATTCTACCAAGAAATGTGATTCTTCATTCAAAACCTGATTTTTGCTATTGGGCTCTATTGAATAATGAATGTTTTGAATTTTCTCCAAAAATAAAAGTAGTTGCAAACTCATGCTTTTAGAGACTTGTTTGGGCTCATGAGAGGAGTAGAAAAACATCAAAAATTTCAGTCCTGCATGATTCTACCAAGAAATGTGTGTTCATTGAAACCGCTGGTTTTTGATAGTTTGGGCCCTATTGAATAATGAATGTTTTGAATTTTCTCCAAAAGTAAAGTAGTTGCAAACTCATCCTTTTAGAAACTTGTTTGTGCTGTTGAGAGGAGTAAAAAACCATCAAAAATTTCAATCCTGCATGATTCTACCAAGAAATGTGATTCTTCATTCAAAACCTGATTTTTGCTATTGGGCTCTATTGAATAATGAATGTTTTGAATTTTCTCCAAAAATAAAAGTAGTTGCAAACTCATGCTTTTAGAGACTTGTTTGGGCTCATGAGAGGAGTAGAAAAACATCAAAAATTTCAGTCCTGCATGATTCTACCAAGAAATGTGTGTTCATTGAAACCGCTGGTTTTTGATAGTTTGGGCCCTATTGAATAATGAATGTTTTGAATTTTCTCCAAAAGTAAAGTAGTTGCAAACTCATACTTTTAGAAACTTGTTTGGGCTGTTGAGAGGAGTAAAAAACCATCAAAAATTTCAATCCTGCATGATTCTACCAAGAAATGTGTGTTCATTGAAACCGCTGGCTTTTGATAGTTTGGGCCCTATTGAATAATGAATGTTTTGAATTTTCTCCAAAAGTAAAGTAGTTGCAAACTCATCCTTTTAGAAACTTGTTTGGGCTGTTGAGAGGAGTAAAAAACCATCAAAAATTTCAATCCTGCATGATTTTACCAAGAAATGTGATTCTTCATTCAAAACCTGATTTTTGCTATTGGGCTCTATTGAATAATGAATGTTTTGAAGTTTCTCCAAAAGTAAAGTAGTTGCAAACTCATGCTTTTAGAGACTTGTTTGGGCTCATGAGAGGAGTAGAAAAACATCAAAAATTTCAGTCCTGCATGATTCTACCAAGAAATGTGTGTTCATTGAAACCGCTGGTTTTTGATAGTTTGGGCCCTATTGAATAATGAATGTTTTGAATTTTCTCCAAAAGTAAAGTAGTTGCAAACTCATCCTTTTAGAAACTTGTTTGTGCTGTTGAGAGGAGTAAAAAACCATCAAAAATTTCAATCCTGCATGATTCTACCAAGAAATGTGATTCTTCATTCAAAACCTGATTTTTGCTATTGGGCTCTATTGAATAATGAATGTTTTGAATTTTCTCCAAAAGTAAAGTAGTTGCAAACTCATGCTTTTAGAGACTTGTTTGGGCTCATGAGAGGAGTAGAAAAACATCAAAAATTTCAGTCCTGCATGATTCTACCAAGAAATGTGTGTTCATTGAAACCGCTGGTTTTTGATAGTTTGGGCCCTATTGAATAATGAATGTTTTGAATTTTCTCTAAAAGTAAAGTAGTTGCAAACTCATCCTTTTAGAAACTTGTTTGGGCTGTTGAGAGGAGTAAAAAACCATCAAAAATTTCAATCCTGCATGATTCTACCAAGAAATGTGATTCTTCATTCAAAACCTGATTTTTGCTATTGGGCTCTATTGAATAATGAATGTTTTGAATTTTCTCCAAAAGTAAAGTAGTTGCAAACTCATGCTTTTAGAGACTTGTTTGGGCTCATGAGAGGAGTAGAAAAACATCAAAAATTTCAGTCCTGCATGATTCTACCAAGAAATGTGTGTTCATTAAAACCGCTGGTTTTTGATAGTTTGGGCCCTATTGAATAATGAATGTTTTGAATTTTCTCCAAAAGTAAAGTAGTTGCAAACTCATCCTTTTAGAAACTTGTTTGGGCTGTTGAGAGGAGTAAAAAACCATCAAAAATTTCAATCCTGCATGATTCTACCAAGAAATGTGATTCTTCATTCAAAACGCTGGTTTTTGCTATTGGGCTCTATTGAATAATGAATGTTTTGAATTTTCTCCAAAAGTAAAGTAGTTGCAAACTCATCCTTTTAGAGACTTGTTTGGGCTCATGAGAGGAGTAGAAAAACATCAAAAATTTCAGTCCTGCACGATTCTACCAAGAAATGTGTGTTCATTCAAACCGCTGGTTTTTGATATTTTGGGCCCTATTGACTAATGAATGTTTTGAATTTTCTCCAAAAGTAAAGTAGTTGCATACTCATCCTTTTAGAAACTTGTCTGGGCTGTTGAGAGGAGTAAAAAACCATCAAAAATTTCAATCCTGCATGATTCTACCAAGAAATGTGATTCTTCATTCAAAACCTGATTTTTGCTATTGGGCTCTATTGAATAATGAATGTTTTGAATTTTCTCCAAAAGTAAAGTAGTTGCAAACTCATGCTTTTAGAGACTTGTTTGGGCTCATGAGAGGAGTAGAAAAGCATCTAAAATTTCAGTCCTGCATGATTCTACCAAGAAATGTGTGTTCATTGAAACCGCTGGTTTTTGATAGTTTGGGCCCTATTGAATAATGAATGTTTTGAATTTTCTCCAAAAGTAAAGTAGTTGCAAACTCATCCTTTTAGAAACTTGTTTGGGCTGTTGAGAGGAGTAAAAAACCATCAAAAATTTCAATCCTGCATGATTTTACCAAGAAATGTGATTCTTCATTCAAAACCTGATTTTTGCTATTGGGCTCTATTGAATAATGAATGTTTTGAATTTTCTCCAAAAGTAAAGAAGTTGCAAACTCATGCTTTTAGAGACTTGTTTGGGCTCATGAGAGGAGTAGAAAAACATCAAAATTTTCAGTCCTGCATGATTCTACCAAGAAATGTGTGTTCATTGAAACCGCTGGTTTTTGATAGTTTGGGCCCTATTGAATAATGAATGTTTTGAATTTTCTCCAAAAATAAAAGTAGTTGCAAACTCATGCTTTTAGAGACTTGTTTGGGCTCATGAGAGGAGTAGAAAAACATCAAAAATTTCAGTCCTGCATGATTCTACCAAGAAATGTGTGTTCATTGAAACCGCTGTTTTTTGATAGTTTGGGCCCTATTGAATAATGAATGTTTTGAATTTTCTCCAAAAGTAAAGTAGTTGCAAACTCATCCTTTTAGAAACTTGTTTGTGCTGTTGAGAGGAGTAAAAAACCATCAAAAATTTCAATCCTGCATGATTCTACCAAGAAATGTGATTCTTCATTCAAAACCTGATTTTTGCTATTGGGCTCTATTGAATAATGAATGTTTTGAATTTTCTCCAAAAATAAAAGTAGTTGCAAACTCATGCTTTTAGAGACTTGTTTGGGCTCATGAGAGGAGTAGAAAAACATCAAAAATTTCAGTCCTGCATGATTCTACCAAGAAATGTGTGTTCATTGAAACCGCTGGTTTTTGATAGTTTGGGCCCTATTGAATAATGAATGTTTTGAATTTTCTCCAAAAGTAAAGTAGTTGCAAACTCATACTTTTAGAAACTTGTTTGGGCTGTTGAGAGGAGTAAAAAACCATCAAAAATTTCAATCCTGCATGATTCTACCAAGAAATGTGTGTTCATTGAAACCGCTGGCTTTTGATAGTTTGGGCCCTATTGAATAATGAATGTTTTGAATTTTCTCCAAAAGTAAAGTAGTTGCAAACTCATCCTTTTAGAAACTTGTTTGGGCTGTTGAGAGGAGTAAAAAACCATCAAAAATTTCAATCCTGCATGATTTTACCAAGAAATGTGATTCTTCATTCAAAACCTGATTTTTGCTATTGGGCTCTATTGAATAATGAATGTTTTGAAGTTTCTCCAAAAGTAAAGTAGTTGCAAACTCATGCTTTTAGAGACTTGTTTGGGCTCATGAGAGGAGTAGAAAAACATCAAAAATTTCAGTCCTGCATGATTCTACCAAGAAATGTGTGTTCATTGAAACCGCTGGTTTTTGATAGTTTGGGCCCTATTGAATAATGAATGTTTTGAATTTTCTCCAAAAGTAAAGTAGTTGCAAACTCATCCTTTTAGAAACTTGTTTGTGCTGTTGAGAGGAGTAAAAAACCATCAAAAATTTCAATCCTGCATGATTCTACCAAGAAATGTGATTCTTCATTCAAAACCTGATTTTTGCTATTGGGCTCTATTGAATAATGAATGTTTTGAATTTTCTCCAAAAGTAAAGTAGTTGCAAACTCATGCTTTTAGAGACTTGTTTGGGCTCATGAGAGGAGTAGAAAAACATCAAAAATTTCAGTCCTGCATGATTCTACCAAGAAATGTGTGTTCATTAAAACCGCTGGTTTTTGATAGTTTGGGCCCTATTGAATAATGAATGTTTTGAATTTTCTCCAAAAGTAAAGTAGTTGCAAACTCATCCTTTTAGAAACTTGTTTGGGCTGTTGAGAGGAGTAAAAAACCATCAAAAATTTCAATCCTGCATGATTCTACCAAGAAATGTGATTCTTCATTCAAAACGCTGGTTTTTGCTATTGGGCTCTATTGAATAATGAATGTTTTGAATTTTCTCCAAAAGTAAAGTAGTTGCAAACTCATCCTTTTAGAGACTTGTTTGGGCTCATGAGAGGAGTAGAAAAACATCAAAAATTTCAGTCCTGCACGATTCTACCAAGAAATGTGTGTTCATTCAAACCGCTGGTTTTTGATATTTTGGGCCCTATTGAATAATGAATGTTTTGAATTTTCTCCAAAAGTAAAGTAGTTGCATACTCATCCTTTTAGAAACTTGTCTGGGCTGTTGAGAGGAGTAAAAAACCATCAAAAATTTCAATCCTGCATGATTCTACCAAGAAATGTGATTCTTCATTAAAAAACCTGATTTTTGCTATTGGGCTCTATTGAATAATGAATGTTTTGAATTTTCTCCAAAAGTAAAGTAGTTGCAAACTCATGCTTTTAGAGACTTGTTTGGGCTCATGAGAGGAGTAGAAAAACATCAAAAATTTCAGTCCTGCATGATTCTACCAAGAAATGTGTGTTCATTGAAACCGCTGGTTTTTGATAGTTTGGGCCCTATTGAATAATGAATGTTTTGAATTTTCTCCAAAAGTAAAGTAGTTGCAAACTCATCCTTTTAGAGACTTGTTTGGGCTGTTGAGAGGAGTAAAAAACCATCAAAAATTTCAATCCTGCATGATTTTACCAAGAAATGTGATTCTTCATTCAATACCTGATTTTTGCTATTGGGCTCTATTGAATAATGAAGGTTTTGAATTTTCTCCAAAAGTAAAGTAGTTGCAAACTCATGCTTTTAGAGACTTGTTTGGGCTCATGAGAGGAGTAGAAAAGCATCTAAAATTTCAGTCCTGCATGATTCTACCAAGAAATGTGTGTTCATTGAAACCGCTGGTTTTTGATAGTTTGGGCCCTATTGAATAATGAATGTTTTGAATTTTCTCCAAAAGTAAAGTAGTTGCAAACTCATCCTTTTAGAAACTTGTTTGGGCTGTTGAGAGGAGTAAAAAACCATCAAAAATTTCAATCCTGCATGATTTTACCAAGAAATGTGATTCTTCATTCAAAACCTGATTTTTGCTATTGGGCTCTATTGAATAATGAATGTTTTGAATTTTCTCCAAAAGTAAAGAAGTTGCAAACTCATGCTTTTAGAGACTTGTTTGGGCTCATGAGAGGAGTAGAAAAACATCAAAATTTTCAGTCCTGCATGATTCTACCAAGAAATGTGTGTTCATTGAAACCGCTGGTTTTTTATAGTTTGGGCCCTATTGAATAATGAATGTTTTGAATTTTCTCCAAAAGTAAAGTAGTTGCAAACTCATCCTTTTAGAAACTTGTTTGGGCTGTTGAGAGGAGTAAAAAACCATCAAAAATTTCAATCCTGCATGATTCTACCAAGAAATGTGATTCTTCATTCAAAACCTGATTTTTGCTATTGGCTCTATTGAATAATGAATGTTTTGAATTTTCTCCAAAAGTAAAGTAGTTGCAAACTCATGCTTTTAGAGACTTGTTTGGGCTCATGAGAGGAGTAGAAAAGCATCAAAAATTTCAGTCCTGCACGATTCTACCAAGAAATGTGTGTTCATTGAAACCGCTGGTTTTTGATAGTTTGGGCCCTATTGAATAATGAATGTTTTGAATTTTCTCCAAAAGTAAAGTAGTTGCAAACTCATCCTTTTAGAAACTTGTTTGGGCTGTTGAGAGGAGTAAAAAACCATCAAAAATTTCAATCCTGCATGATTCTACCAAGAAATGTGATTCTTCATTCAAAACGCTGGTTTTTGCTATTGGGCTCTATTGAATAATGAATGTTTTGAATTTTCTCCAAAAGTAAAGTAGTTGCAAACTCATCCTTTTAGAGACTTGTTTGGGCTCATGGGAGGAGTAGAAAAAAATCAAAAATTTCAGTCCTGCACGATTCTACCAAGAAATGTGTGTTCATTCAAACCGCTGGTTTTTGATATTTTGGGCCCTATTGAATAATGAATGTTTTGAATTTTCTCCAAAAGTAAAGTAGTTGCAAACTCATCCTTTTAGAAACTTGTTTGGGCTCTTGAGAGGAGTAAAAAACCATCAAAAATTTCAATCCTGCATGATTCTACCAAGAAATGTGATTCTTCATTCAAAACCTGATTTTTGCTATTGGGCTCTATTGAATAATGAATGTTTTGAATTTTCTCCAAAAGTAAAGTAGTTGCAAACTCATGCTTTTTTTTTTTTTTTTTTAATATTTTTATTAAGTTTTAAGTTTAACATGAACAGGAAAGGAAAAGTTAAAACATGGACAAATAAAAAAGTAGAGAACTCTACTCTACAGTGTTACATCACACATTAATAAACTGTTTCAAAGTAGTACAGATGAAGACAAATATTATACATTGTTCCTGCAATTCTCTTTAGATAGAGAAAAAGAAAACAAAACAATCATAGTTGTATTAGATATAGCAAACAACAACAGACAGGCAAATGTAACCGATACTAGCAAAACTTTGAATTCCATATGTCCCACTTGGAGTGATATTTATGGAGAGCTTTATTTATAAACGCAAATCTTTTCTCCATAGAGTTATGGGTACGAACTTTGTCAAGTATTTCAGCGAAGGGAGGTGGATCAGATTTAAGCCACCAAAAAGCTATTGTATTTTTGGTCACCAAGAAAATATGTATTATTACATATCTTAGGGAAGGATTAATTTTCTCGGTGCCCAAGGGAAGCAAAGCCATCTGCGGGGTAACATTCACCGCTTTGTCTGAAAGGATGTCTAAATGGTCCGTAAGTTCTCTCCACAAATTCTTCAATTTGGGGCAACTCCAAAACATATGGTATAAGTTGCCTGGCATACCACAGTTCCTCCAACAAAAAGAAGAGTATTTACTATCTATATGGGACATCCTGATCGGGGTATAATGCCATCTGGTCAATGTCTTAAAGAAAGATTCCTGCAGAATCGCCGAAACAGCAGATGCATTTGAAAGTCTTATTGCTTTCTCCCATTGTTCTGCATCTAATTTAATATTTAAGTCTTTTTCCCATCTTTGAATATAAACGTTTTTGGTAAACTCAAAATCTTCGTTATAATGAGAGTAGATATTCTTAAGGCTCCAAGACAACTTATGGTTAACATTTGTAAACATGGAAGCCACAATATCTGAATTCAAAACTCTGCCATTCAAAAACTTCCGCAGGAGATCCTTCAACACAAGATAAGGGGTAAAATACGAAAATGGAATACGGAATTTATTTTTCATCTCGTTAAAAGATAAGGGGTGTTGGCCATCCCATATATCCCCTATTGTATTAATTTTAAATTCTTTCCACTCTTCCGACATAGGGCACTTATATATTTTAAATAGTAGTTTTAAAGGAAATTTTTTCAAAATATTCCGTCTATCAACTTTCTTCTTTAATTGTGTAAAGCTCCTCCACATAACCAGTATAGAATGAAAGACTGGATGATGGTGAACAACATTCAAAGGCGAGAGCAAATGCTTAAAAAACAAATCCGAAATGGAACTGACCCCACATTGCTCTGATTCAAGGTCTAACCAAGCAGAGGGTGTTCCTTCAGAAAACCATTGTTTGCTTTGAAGGATAAGGGATGATTGAAAATAGGCCAAAATGTTCGGAAGTGCTAGGCCTCCATTAGCCTTCTTTTTATATAAAATTTTGGTAGTGATTCTAGGCCTCCGTCCTTTCCAAACAAAAAGGTTGATTGACTTTTGAACTTTGTACAAAAGAGGAGTAGGAATAATAAGAGGAATATTTCTAAATATAAATAGAATTTTTGGTAAAATGTATGATTTAGTTACTAAAATTCTTCCCATCAATGACAAATCGCAGTTATTATAACTAGAGAAGTCTTTTGAAATCTTTTTAAAAAGATGTTCCATATTCCTAGATGTGATAGATTTCAAGTCCTTAGGGAAGATTATTCCCAGATACTCTAATTCCATTTCTTCCCAAGAAAAACTGGTTAATTTTTTAAGGGCATCAATTTCAGAACAGGTTAAGTTAAAGTGCAGTAATTTAGATTTTTGAGCGTTTATTTTAAAATAGGAAACTCTAGAAAAACCATCCAAAATCTTCATAAGAGCAGTAAGTGAATTAGCAGGGTCAGTAATTGATAACATAAGGTCATCAGCAAATAAAGTTAGTTTATGATGATAAGACTTCGTTTTAAAACCCGAGATGTCAGTGCTTTGTCTTATCACTTCTGCAAGGGGTTCAATTGCGAGGGCAAATAAAAGGGGGGAAAGAGGACATCCCTGTCTTGTTCCATTAGTGATATCAAAATTTCTAGAAAGGTGATTATTTGTATAAGTTTTGGCATTAGTATTTGAGTACAATGCAAAGATAGAAATTATAAAGTTATCATCAAACCCAAATTTCAATAGAGTAGATTTAAGATAGTCCCAATTCACTCTATCAAAAGCTTTTTGGGCATCTAGGGAAATAAATAGTGATGGGAAATTATTAGATTTAGCTATGTTGAAAAGATTCAAAATCCTTCTAGTGCCATCTGTAACTTGTCTGCCACTAACAAAGCCCACCTGATCATTCTTAATAAGACGGGGCAAAAGGTTCTTCAATCGATCCGCTAAAATTTTCGAATATATTTTAATGTCGGTGTTTATTAGAGAGATTGGGCGATAATTTTTAACTTCCTCCAAATTCCCACTATCTTTAGGGATCAGTATAATAGTTGCTTCGGTCATTTCTTTAGGGAACAATCCAGTATTTGAGGCGTGATTAAATAGAGATTTTAAATGTGGAGATATAAGGTTTGAAAATGTTTTAAAATATTCATTAGTAAACCCATCTGGGCCAGGGGATTTATTTAATTTAAGCTTTTCAATCGTTCTGGTAATTTCTTCTACAGTAAAGGGTTGGTTTAAGAGAGTTAAATCCAAAGTGTCTACTTGTGGAAGTGTTAGTTTAGATAAGAAGGAATCAATTTCCCTTTGGTTAGGAGTATGAGTTGAAGAGTCATTCTTTAAATTATAAAGATGTTCAAAGTAATCCGCAAAGACTCCCGTGATATCAGAAGGTTGATGTTTCACTTCTCCCGAAGAGGATGTAATTTTAATAATCCTTCTGTTCACACGGGATTGTTTCAGTTTATTTGTCATGTACTTGGTAGGCTTATTAATAGAGGCATAGAAGTTATATTTTGATGCCCTGACAACAGAGTCATACTCAGAGATAATTTCAGACCTCAAATTTTGTCTTAACTTCAAAATTTCAAGATGGATATTGTGAGATGGGGTAAATAAATTATTTTGCTGCTCTTCTTTTAAAGCAATTTGGGATTGAAGATCAGCAATTTTTTCCCTTTTTTCTTTTTTATATCTCGCAGAGAGTTGAATGAGACACCCTCTCAAAACGGCTTTGTGGGCATTCCAAATGGTAAAAGGACTCATACTATCCACTAAATTTTCTTTAAAGTAATTTTCAATTGTTTCGCTGATGATATCTCTATATTTCTGAGTGTTTAATAAAGTGGGATTAACCTTCCATAGGAAGGTATTTGTTGTGGGAGGGCCCAAATCGAATATTCCTAATACAGGGGCATGATCAGAAAAAGATTTTTCCAGAATTTCAATTTTCTTAAATTTGGCAAGAGAAAAGATATCAGTCAAAAATAAATCTATTCTGGAAGAAGTTTTGTATGTATCTGAGTAGTATGTGAATTCTTTAGATGAGGAATTTAAGCATCTAAAAACATCATACATCTCATTCTGTCTGATCCAGTTGTTCAAAGATCGATTCGATTTAGAAGTAGCAGAAGATGATGAGTCAATATTCCTGTCAGGAACTAGATTGAAATCACCTATTAATAACAGGTCTCCTCTTTTAACATCGTTCACCTTCTTCAATAATTTGTTAAAGAAAGAGATTTGGCCATTGTTAGGGGCATAGATATTAACGGTTGTACAAAGTTTAAAGTTCAATTTACATATGAGAATATGGAATCTTCCATGATTATCAACATGTTCATCAAGTAACTGGAAGGGGATGTTTTTATTAATGATGGTTATTACTCCTGTACTCTTCTTATTATTAAGGGATTTAAAAATGTGGGGGAAGTCTTTATGCTGAAAAGTCGGGTGGGTATCTTTTATTAATTTAACCTCTTGTAAACAAGAGATATCCGCATGAAGCCGTTTTAATTCTCTCCAAGCTATATATCGCTTATGGGGACTATTCAATCCTTTAACATTATGTGAGAGAATTTTGATTTTCATGCTGCTCTATTTATTTGCCTGTTTATTAACTATTATCCAATTTTATCACCAAATTGCCTTCTTTGAAATTGTCCTCACCTATTCCAACTAGGGTTTAAAAAATTAAAATTAAAAATGTAAATCAATAAACCTAAAGAGTCCTCCTGGAGGTTAACCACCAAACGTGGTATCTCTCCTTATTGGGGACTTAAAAAGCCAAAGTGGCAAGATCACATAAAGCCTAATAAACTATTAACCTAATATTTATCATTCAATACCCTCCATGTTGTTATTTATGTAAGTAGTACAAGGGATCCAACGAGAATTTATCACCTTCAGCCGTTATCTCTGTCAGAGGGGCCTTCCTTTAAAGAGCGGATAAAGTCCAAGGCCTCCCTTGGAGTAAAAAGTGGAACAATCTTGCCCCTATGTGACACAAGTAACTTTGTTGGGAATCCCCACCTATAAGGAATCCCCATTTCCCTAAGGACGTTAGTAGCTTGATTAAATGACTTCCTAGTTTCCATAGTTAATTTTGAAAAATCAGAGAAGAATTTTAAGTGGTCATTGGGGGGAGGGAGAGAGCCTTTCTCTCTAATATATCTTAATATCAATTCTTTAGTTTCAAAAAAATGGAAGTGAAGTATCGTGTCCCTTGGTTCATCCATAGATATGTTCTTTGGACGGGGCAGGCGGTGAATTCTATCAATTATCAATTGTAGATCAGTTAAGGACGGCAAAGCCTTTTTAAGTGTAGCTTTAGTATAATCTGAAAGGTCTTTCTGTATTACACTTTCGGGTATCCCTCTGATCTTGATATTATTTCGCCTACTCCGATCCTCCAAGTCCGTTAATTTGGACCTAACGGATAAGAGTTCAGCTTTCAAGTTTGAATTTTGCTGTACTAAATCATCTGTCCTATTTTCAACCTTTGAGAGCCTTTTCTCATTCAATTCAAATCTTTGGGAGAATTTATCACTGATCTCCTGAATATCCCTCCTATGAGAATCAAAACCCGCTTTAATAGACGTATTAATTGCACTGAAAGATTCCTGGAAGGATATAAGGAAACCAGCGAGCGAACCCTCAGTAACCTGTCTATCAGATTTCAACAAAGTTTTAAAATCAAAATTATGGGGATTTGAAGATTCAACAGAGGAAATCTCTGGGCAACCTCTTTTAGAGGGTTGTTTCACTGGGGTGTCATTTGGAGAGAAATCCTCAAATGAAGTGTCAGAATCCAAATATGTTGGATCTGGTCTAACAGATTGACTATCTGGGGCTCTTCTCTTATTGAATTTAGATAAATCCATTTTACTTTCTTCATCCTGTAAAAAGAGTTTTGAAGTCCCTTTATTATCAAGTACCTGGGAAGATGTAAAAGATAAGGGACAAGGATCGGTAGAAGTATCTTTGTGACCTGAATCTCTATGAGTAGCCTTAATAGAAGAGCTGTTAGGCATATTCTTAGTTGAGGTATTTTCTTCCCTCTTTAGGGGGATCTAGATTTAATTGGACTTAGTAGATTAACAGATTCAGTGTATATTCTTTGACTGGAAGAACCTGTGGATTTCTGGTTTTTACCAGTAGGCATTTTAGATTTTGAATTAGATGCCATGGTTAGAGTATACTAAAGCAAAGGTAAAAAAAGGGTATATTGTGCCCTAAATATTCTCGTATATGCAACGCACTCTTAATTATTATAATAATTAAGTTACTACTGACTGATACAATAACCAGTTACTTCCTAGTGTAGTATTATTTATATATCACAAACTAAGCTAAAGATACAGTCTCAAATAAAGCAGCAATGTAGCTTTTTAATAAAGCAATAGAAATTCTTTGCCCCAAGTGTCGCAAGCTCATAGGGAGACAGCTATATCTCATGCACTCTACCGAGTAATACTTGTATGACCTCAGGTGCAATAAATCATTAATGGGTGATTGTAGATAGGGCAGCCAAGGGCCTTCTCAATCAGTGGGTACAAGCTTTATATCAACAATGCATTAATATATATCTATACAATGCACATAAATTAATTCCAACATGAGAATTCCAATCGAAAAATATTGGATTGTGTGGTAATAATCACTTGGGACGTATAAATCACCAGTTCCTCAAAGCAGATATCACTGATTTGCTATTAAGCTATACAAGAAAGACCTTCAGTAATTAATAAACAATACCTTACTGATGTAAAATTATTCAATCAATCTATATTTTGATTGATCTATCAAATTAACAGGCTCCCTTAAAATACCACCACCTTCCAATACAACAACAGGTTAATAAGTTCAGACACATACAGCCTTCTTCTCACCCAATGACTGTGAAAATCTTCTGAAGCAGGAGATAGCAATATTTTCTTTCCTTCAGATCACCATTGAACTCCGATCAATTTGCCGCCAAAACCAAATTCAAATTCAAGTTCCAACTTCCTCTTCCCACTTCTTCTTATAGGGATACAACAGACTCCAGTTTCCCTCACTGCATCGATCTCATAATCTCCAACATGAACCAAGACAGCAATAAGTGGCGAAGCTCTTCCTTTTAGAATCCCCGGCAAAACCGATTGTTTCCCAATCAACCACGCTTCTTGGGTCACTGACCAGAGAGCGGCAAAGATCCTTCAGTCTGCCCAGGAAAATCGCGTGCTGCTCCTGTCCCAGTTGACAACAGCTTCAGCCGCTGGTACTATCTCCTGAACTGCCGCGCAGTTCGTCAGTTTCCCCGCCAATTTGCTTTTAAAATCAGGCGCAGGTCTCCTCCACTTCTCCGCACTCACCGATGCGCCGAAAAGTAAATGTATGCCTCAGCCGAGACAGCAAGAAGGACCAGATCCACGTCCACTTTCCCTGATGACAGCCTCTTCCATGCGGTTCCGTGCCCACTAGTTCCCGCCACGTCGCTCTCCGGCGCCGTCAGCTCCTTTACTCTTCTGCAGCTGAGCGGCGGCAAGTTGCGCAGATCCAGGTCTCCAGCAGCCTGACAGCGGACCCTCTAACGATTCAGGAACACCAAGGCTTCTTCAACCTCAGATCAGGGACCAGCAGCTGCCTCACAGGATCTCCTGCAGTTCTCACCTCGAATGTAAACAATGGCGTTTCACACCTCGGATCTAAACAATGGCGGTTCTCAGGGCCAAGCTCAGGGGAAATCTGTTGAGTCACTGGCGGCTTTCTCCTCACCTCTCACTTCCAAAGGCTGTATTATCTTAAGTATACAATGGATTCCTTCCAGGGAGGTGTCAAAATGTTCACAATAAAGATAAGAATCCAATTCCAAAGGTTTTCTGATGAATAAGAGTCTTCTTAAGCAATTATGTCGCTTTGTAGATAGGCTTCATGGGAGCTCTGAGCTCAAGTGTCCTCCTCCATCAAGCTCCAGGCCACGCCCCTCAAACTCATGCTTTTAGAGACTTGTTTGGGCTCATGAGAGGAGTAGAAAAACATCAAAAATTTCAGTCCTGCATGATTCTACCAAGAAATGTGTGTTCATTGAAACCGCTGGTTTTTGATAGTTCGGGCCCTATTGAATAATGAATGTTTTGAATTTTCTCCAAAAGTAAAGTAGTTGCAAACTCATCCTTTTAGAAACTTGTTTGGGCTGTTGAGAGGAGTAAAAAACCATCAAAAATTTCAATCCTGCATGATTCTACCAAGAAATGTGATTCTTCATTCAAAACGCTGGTTTTTGCTATTGGGCTCTATTGAATAATGAATGTTTTGAATTTTCTCCAAAAGTAAAGTAGTTGCAAACTCATCCTTTTAGAGACTTGTTTGGGCTCATGAGAGGAGTAGAAAAACATCAAAAATTTAAGTCCTGCACGATTCTACCAAGAAATGTGTGTTCATTCAAACTGCTGGTTTTTGATATTTTGGGCCCTATTGAATAATGAATGTTTTGAATTTTCTCCAAAAGTAAAGTAGTTGCAAACTCATCCTTTTAGAAACTTGTCTGGGCTGTTGAGAGGAGTAAAAAACCATCAAAAATTTCAATCCTGCATGATTCTACCAAGAAATGTGATTCTTCATTCAAAACCTGATTTTTGCTATTGGGCTCTATTGAATAATGAATGTTTTGAATTTTCTCCAAAAGTAAAGTAGTTGCAAACTCATGCTTTTAGAGACTTGTTTGGGCTCATGAGAGGAGTAGAAAAACATCAAAAATTTCAGTCCTGCATGATTCTACCAAGAAATGTGTGTTCATTGAAACCGCTGGTTTTTGATAGTTTGGGCCCTATTGAATAATGAATGTTTTGAATTTTCTCCAAAAGTAAAGTAGTTGCAAACTCATCCTTTTAGAAACTTGTTTGGGCTGTTTAGAGTAGTAAAAAACCATCAAAAATTTCAATCCTGCATGATTCTACCAAGAAATGTGATTCTTCATTCAAAACGCTGGTTTTTGTTATTGGGCTCTATTGAATAATGAATGTTTTGAATTTTCTCCAAAAGTAAAGTAGTTGCAAACTCATCCTTTTAGAGACTTGTTTGGGCTCATGAGAGGAGTAGAAAAACATCAAAAATTTCAGTCCTGCATGATTCTACCAAGAAATGTGTGTTCATTGAAACCGCTGGCTTTTGATAGTTTGGGCCCTATTGAATAATGAATGTTTTGAATTTTCTCCAAAAGTAAAGAAGTTGCAAACTCATCCTTTTAGAAACTTGTTTGGGCTGTTGAGAGGAGTAAAAAACCATCAAAAATTTCAATCCTGTATAATTCTACCAAGAAATGTGATTCTTCATTCAAAACGCTGGTTTTTGCTATTGGGCTCTATTGAATAATGAATGTTTTGAATTTTCTCCAAAAGTAAAGTAGTTGCAAACATCCTTTTAGAGACTTGTTTGGGCTCATGAGAGGAGTAGAAAAACATCAAAAATTTCAGTCCTGCACGATTCTACCAAGAAATGTGTGTTCATTCAAACCGCTGGTTTTTGATATTTTGGGCCCTATTGAATAATGAATGTTTTGAATTTTCTCCAAAAGTAAAGTAGTTGCAAACTCATCCTTTTAGAAACTTGTTTGGGCTGTTGAGAGGAGTAAAAAACCATCAAAAATTTCAATCCTGCATGATTTTACCAAGAAATGTGATTCTTCATTCAAAACCTGATTTTTGCTATTGGGCTCTATTGAATAATGAATGTTTTGAATTTTCTCCAAAAGTAAAGTAGTTGCAAACACATGCTTTTAGAGACTTGTTTGGGCTCATGAGAGGAGTAGAAAAATATCAAAAATTTCAGTCCTGCATGATTCTACCAAGAAATGTGTGTTCATTGAAACCGCTGGTTTTTGATAGTTTGGGCCCTATTGAATAATGAATGTTTTGAATTTTCTCCAAAAGTAAAGTAGTTGCAAACTCATCCTTTTAGAAACTTGTTTGTGCTGTTGAGAGGAGTAAAAAACCATCAAAAATTTCAATCCTGCATGATTCTACCAAGAAATGTGATTCTTCATTCAAAACCTAATTTTTGCTATTGGGCTCTATTGTATAATGAATGTTTTGAATTTTCTCCAAAAGTAAAGTAGTTGCAAACTCATGCTTTTAGAGACTTGTTTGGGCTCATGAGAGGAGTAGAAAAACATCAAAAATTTCAGTCCTGCATGATTCTACCAAGAAATGTGTGTTCATTGAAACAGCTGGTTTTTGATAGTTTGGGCCCTATTGAATAATGAATGTTTTGAATTTTCTCCAAAAGTAAAGTAGTTGCAAACTCATCCTTTTAGAAACTTGTTTGGGCTGTTGAGAGGAGTAAAAAACCATCAAAAATTTCAATCCTGCATGATTCTACCAAGAAATGTGATTCTTCATTCAAAACGCTGGTTTTTGCTATTGGGCTCTATTGAATAATGAATGTTTTGAATTTTCTCCAAAAGTAAAGTAGTTGCAAACTCATCCTTTTAGAGACTTGTTTGGGCTCATGAGAGGAGTAGAAAAACATCAAAAATTTCAGTCCTGCACGATTCTACCAAGAAATGTGTGTTCATTCAAACCGCTGGTTTTTGATATTTTGGGCCCTATTGAATAATGAATGTTTTGAATTTTCTCCAAAAGTAAAGTAGTTGCAAACTCATCCTTTTAGAAACTTGTCTGGGCTGTTGAGAGGAGTAAAAAACCATCAAAAATTTCAATCCTGCATGATTCTACCAAGAAATGTGATTCTTCATTCAAAACCTGATTTTTGCTATTGGGCTCTATTGAATAATGAATGTTTTGAATTTTCTCCAAAAGTAAAGTAGTTGCAAACTCATGCTTTTAGAGACTTGTTTGGGCTCATGAGAGGAGTAGAAAAACATCATAAATTTCAGTCCTGCATGATTCTACCAAGAAATGTGTGTTCATTGAAACCGCTGGTTTTTGATAGTTTGGGCCCTATTGAATAATGAATGTTTTGAATTTTCTCCAAAAGTAAAGTAGTTGCAAACTCATCCTTTTAGAAACTTGTTTGGGCTGTTGAGTGGAGTAAAAAACCATCAAAAATTTCAATCCTGCATGATTCTACCAAGAAATGTGATTCTTCATTCAAAACCTGATTTTTGCTATTGGGCTCTATTGAATAATGAATGTTTTGAATTTTCTCCAAAAATAAAAGTAGTTGCAAACTCATGCTTTTAGAGACTTGTTTGGGCTCATGAGAGGAGTAGAAAAACATCAAAAATTTCAGTCCTGCATGATTCTACCAAGAAATGTGTGTTCATTGAAACCGCTGGTTTTTGATAGTTTGGGCCCTATTGAATAATGAATGTTTTGAATTTTCTCCAAAAGTAAAGTAGTTGCAAACTCATCCTTTTAGAAACTTGTTTGGGCTGTTGAGAGGAGTAAAAAACCATCAAAAATTTCAATCCTGCATGATTTTACCAAGAAATGTGATTCTTCATTCAAAACCTGATTTTTGCTATTGGGCTCTATTGAATAATGAATGTTTTGAATTTTCTCCAAAAGTAAAGTAGTTGCAAACTCATGCTTTTAGAGACTTGTTTGGGCTCATGAGAGGAGTAGAAAAATATCAAAAATTTCAGTCCTGCATGATTCTACCAAGAAATGTGTGTTCATTGAAACCGCTGGTTTTTGATAGTTTGGGCCCTATTGAATAATGAA
This sequence comes from Dendrobates tinctorius, assembly GCF_039654945.1. Lineage (NCBI taxonomy): Eukaryota > Metazoa > Chordata > Amphibia > Anura > Dendrobatidae > Dendrobates > Dendrobates tinctorius. The sequence continues at coordinate 10,333,493 of NW_027361701.1, read as the reverse complement.
TGTTTTGAATTTTCTCCAAAAGTAAAGTAGTTGCAAACTCATCCTTTTAGAAACTTGTTTGTGCTGTTGAGAGGAGTAAAAAACCATCAAAAATTTCAATCCTGCATGATTCTACCAAGAAATGTGATTCTTCATTCAAACCCTGATTTTTGCTATTGGGCTCTATTGAATAATGAATGTTTTGAATTTTCTCCAAAAGTAAAGTAGTTGCAAACTCATGCTTTTAGAGACTTGTTTGGGCTCATGAGAGGAGTAGAAAAACATCAAAAATTTCAGTCCTGCATGATTCTACCAAGAAATGTGTGTTCATTGAAACCGCTGGTTTTTGATAGTTTGGGCCCTATTGAATAATGAATGTTTTGAATTTTCTCCAAAAGTAAAGTAGTTGCAAACTCATACTTTTAGAAACTTGTTTGGGCTGTTGAGAGGAGTAAAAAACCATCAAAAATTTCAATCCTGCATGATTCTACCAAGAAATGTGATTCTTCATTCAAAACGCTGGTTTTTGCTATTGGGCTCTATTGAATAATGAATGTTTTGAATTTTCTCCAAAAGTAAAGTAGTTGCAAACTCATCCTTTTAGAGACTTGTTTGGGCTCATGAGAGGAGTAGAAAAACATCAAAAATTTCAGTCCTGCACGATTCTACCAAGAAATGTGTGTTCATTGAAACCGCTGGTTTTTGATAGTTTGGGCCCTATTGAATAATGAATGTTTTGAATTTTCTCCAAAAGTAAAGTAGTTGCAAACTCATCCTTTTAGAAACTTGTTTGGGCTGTTGAGTGGAGTAAAAAACCATCAAAAATTTCAATCCTGCATGATTCTACCAAGAAATGTGATTCTTCATTCAAAACCTGATTTTTGCTATTGGGCTCTATTGAATAATGAATGTTTTGAATTTTCTCCAAAAATAAAAGTAGTTGCAAACTCATGCTTTTAGAGACTTGTTTGGGCTCATGAGAGGAGTAGAAAAACATCAAAAATTTCAGTCCTGCATGATTCTACCAAGAAATGTGTGTTCATTGAAACCGCTGGTTTTTGATAATTTGGGCCCTATTGAATAATGAATGTTTTGAATTTTCTCCAAAAGTAAAGTAGTTGCAAACTCATCCTTTTAGAAACTTGTTTGGGCTGTTGAGAGGAGTAAAAAACCATCAAAAATTTCAATCCTGCATGATTCTACCAAGAAATGTGATTCTTCATTCAAAACCTGATTTTTGCTATTGGGCTCTATTGAATAATGAATGTTTTGAATTTTCTCCAAAAGTAAAGTAGTTGCAAACTCATGCTTTTAGAGACTTGTTTGGGCTCATGAGAGGAGTAGAAAAACATCAAAAATTTCAGTCCTGCATGATTCTACCAAGAAATGTGTGTTCATTGAAACCGCTGGTTTTTGGTAGTTTGGGCCCTATTGAATAATGAATGTTTTGAATTTTCTCCAAAAGTAAAGTAGTTGCAAACTCATCCTTTTAGAAACTTGTTTGGGCTGTTGAGAGGAGTAAAAAACCATCAAAAATTTCAATCCTGCATGATTCTACCAAGAAATGTGATTCTTCATTCAAAACGCTGGTTTTTGCTATTGGGCTCTATTGAATAATGAATGTTTTGAATTTTCTCCAAAAGTAAAGTAGTTGCAAACTCATCCTTTTAGAGACTTGTTTGGGCTCATGAGAGGAGTAGAAAAACATCAAAAATTTCAGTCCTGCACGATTCTACCAAGAAATGTGTGTTCATTCAAACCGCTGGTTTTTGATATTTTGGGCCATATTGAATAATGAATGTTTTGAATTTTCTCCAAAAGTAAAGTAGTTGCAAACTCATCCTTTTAGAAACTTGTCTGGACTGTTGAGAGGAGTAAAAAACCATCAAAAATTTCAATCCTGCATGATTCTACCAAGAAATGTGATTCTTCATTCAAAACCTGATTTTTGCTATTGGGCTCTATTGAATAATGAATGTTTTGAATTTTCTCCAAAAGTAAAGTAGTTCCAAACTCATGCTTTTAGAGACTTGTTTGGGCTCATGAGAGGAGTAGAAAAACATCAAAAATTTCAGTCCTGCATGATTCTACCAAGAAATGTGTGTTCATTGAAACCGCTGGTTTTTGATAGTTTGGGCCCTATTGAATAATGAATGTTTTGAATTTTCTCCAAAAGTAAAGTAGTTGCAAACTCATCCTTTTAGAAACTTGTTTGGGCTGTTGAGTGGAGTAAAAAACCATCAAAAATTTCAATCCTGCATGATTCTACCAAGAAATGTGATTCTTCATTCAAAACCTGATTTTTGCTCTTGGGCTCTATTGAATAATGAATGTTTTGAATTTTCTCCAAAAATAAAAGTAGTTGCAAACTCATGCTTTTAGAGACTTGTTTGGGCTCATGAGAGGAGTAGAAAAACATCAAAAATTTCAGTCCTGCATGATTCTACCAAGAAATGTGTGTTCATTGAAACCGCTGGTTTTTGATAGTTTGTGCCCTATTGAATAATGAATGTTTTGAATTTTCTCCAAAAGTAAAGTAGTTGCAAACTCATCCTTTTAGAAACTTGTTTGTGCTGTTGAGAGGAGTAAAAAACCATCAAAAATTTCAATCCTGCATGATTTTACCAAGAAATGTGATTCTTCATTCAAAACCTGATTTTTGCTATTGGGCTCTATTGAATAATGAATGTTTTGAATTTTCTCCAAAAATAAAAGTAGTTGCAAACTCATGCTTTTAGAGACTTGTTTGGGCTCATGAGAGGAGTAGAAAAACATCAAAAATTTCAGTCCTGCATGATTCTACCAAGAAATGTGTGTTCATTGAAACCGCTGGTTTTTGATAGTTTGTGCCCTATTGAATAATGAATGTTTTGAATTTTCTCCAAAAGTAAAGTAGTTGCAAACTCATCCTTTTAGAAACTTGTTTGTGCTGTTGAGAGGAGTAAAAAACCATCAAAAATTTCAATCCTGCATGATTTTACCAAGAAATGTGATTCTTCATTCAAAACCTGATTTTTGCTATTGGGCTCTATTGAATAATGAATGTTTTGAATTTTCTCCAAAAGTAAAGTAGTTGCAAACTCATGCTTTTAGAGACTTGTTTGGGCTCATGAGAGGAGTAGAAAAACAACAAAAATTTCAGTCCTGCATGATTCTACCAAGAAATGTGTGTTCATTGAAACCGCTGGTTTTTGGTAGTTTGGGCCCTATTGAATAATGAATGTTTTGAATTTTCTCCAAAAGTAAAGTAGTTGCAAACTCATCCTTTTAGAAACTTGTTTGGGCTGTTGAGAGGAGTAAAAAACCATCAAAAATTTCAATCCTGCATGATTCTACCAAGAAATGTGATTCTTCATTCAAAACGCTGGTTTTTGCTATTGGGCTCTATTGAATAATGAATGTTTTGAATTTTCTCCAAAAGTAAAGTAGTTGCAAACTCATCCTTTTAGAGACTTGTTTGGGCTCATGAGAGGAGTAGAAAAACATCAAAAATTTCAGTCCTGCACGATTCTACCAAGAAATGTGTGTTCATTCAAACCGCTGGTTTTTGATATTTTGGGCCATATTGAATAATGAATGTTTTGAATTTTCTCCAAAAGTAAAGTAGTTGCAAACTCATCCTTTTAGAAACTTGTCTGGACTGTTGAGAGGAGTAAAAAACCATCAAAAATTTCAATCCTGCATGATTCTACCAAGAAATGTGATTCTTCATTCAAAACCTGATTTTTGCTATTGGGCTCTATTGAATAATGAATGTTTTGAATTTTCTCCAAAAGTAAAGTAGTTCCAAACTCATGCTTTTAGAGACTTGTTTGGGCTCATGAGAGGAGTAGAAAAACATCAAAAATTTCAGTCCTGCATGATTCTACCAAGAAATGTGTGTTCATTGAAACCGCTGGTTTTTGATAGTTTGGGCCCTATTGAATAATGAATGTTTTGAATTTTCTCCAAAAGTAAAGTAGTTGCAAACTCATCCTTTTAGAAACTTGTTTGGGCTGTTGAGAGGAGTAAAAAACCATCAAAAATTTCAATCCTGCATGATTCTACCAAGAAATGTGATTCTTCATTCAAAACGCTGGTTTTTGCTATTGGGCTCTATTGAATAATGAATGTTTTGAATTTTCTCCAAAAGTAAAGTAGTTGCAAACTCATCCTTTTAGAGACTTGTTTGGGCTTATGAGAGGAGTAGAAAAACATCAAAAATTTCAGTCCTGCATGATTCTACCAAGAAATGTGTGTTCATTGAAACCGCTGGCTTTTGATAGTTTGGGCCCTATTGAAAAATGAATGTTTTGAATTTTCTCCAAAAGTAAAGTAGTTGCAAACTCATCCTTTTAGAAACTTGTTTGGGCTGTTGAGAGGAGTAAAAAACCATCAAAAATTTCAATCCTGCATGATTCTACCAAGAAATGTGATTCTTCATTCAAAACGCTGGTTTTTGCTTTTGGGCTCTATTGAATAATGAATGTTTTGAATTTTCTCCAAAAGTAAAGTAGTTGCAAACATCCTTTTAGAGACTTGTTTGGGCTCATGAGAGGAGTAGAAAAACATCAAAAATTTCAGTCCTGCACGATTCTACCAAGAAATGTGTGTTCATTCAAACCGCTGGTTTTTGATATTTTGGGCCCTATTGAATAATGAATGTTTTGAATTTTCTCCAAAAGTAAAGTAGTTGCAAACTCATCCTTTTAGAAACTTGTTTGGGCTGTTGAGTGGAGTAAAAAACCATCAAAAATTTCAATCCTGCATGATTCTACCAAGAAATGTGATTCTTCATTCAAAACCTGATTTTTGCTCTTGGGCTCTATTGAATAATGAATGTTTTGAATTTTCTCCAAAAATAAAAGTAGTTGCAAACTCATGCTTTTAGAGACTTGTTTGGGCTCATGAGAGGAGTAGAAAAACATCAAAAATTTCAGTCCTGCATGATTCTACCAAGAAATGTGTGTTCATTGAAACCGCTGGTTTTTGATAGTTTGTGCCCTATTGAATAATGAATGTTTTGAATTTTCTCCAAAAGTAAAGTAGTTGCAAACTCATCCTTTTAGAAACTTGTTTGTGCTGTTGAGAGGAGTAAAAAACCATCAAAAATTTCAATCCTGCATGATTTTACCAAGAAATGTGATTCTTCATTCAAAACCTTATTTTTGCTATTGGGCTCTATTGAATAATGAATGTTTTGAATTTTCTCCAAAAGTAAAGTAGTTGCAAACTCATGCTTTTAGAGACTTGTTTGGGCTCATGAGAGGAGTAGAAAAATATCAAAAATTTCAGTCCTGCATGATTCTACCAAGAAATGTGTGTTCATTGAAACTGCTGGTTTTTGATAGTTTGGGCCCTATTGAATAATGAATGTTTTGAATTTTCTCCAAAAGTAAAGTAGTTGCAAACTCATCCTTTTAGAAACTTGTTTGTGCTGTTGAGAGGAGTAAAAAACCATCAAAAATTTCAATCCTGCATGATTCTACCAAGAAATGTGATTCTTCATTCAAACCCTGATTTTTGCTATTGGGCTCTATTGAATAATGAATGTTTTGAATTTTCTCCAAAAGTAAAGTAGTTGCAAACTCATGCTTTTAGAGACTTGTTTGGGCTCATGAGAGGAGTAGAAAAACATCAAAAATTTCAGTCCTGCATGATTCTACCAAGAAATGTGATTCTTCATTCAAAACGCTGGTTTTTGCTATTGGTCTCTATTGAATAATGAATGTTTTGAATTTTCTCCAAAAGTAAAGTAGTTGCAAACTCATCCTTTTAGAGACTTGTTTGGGCTCATGAAAGGAGTAGAAAAACATCAAAAATTTCAGTCCTGCACGATTCTACCAAGAAATGTGTGTTCATTGAAACCGCTGGTTTTTGATAGTTTGGGCCCTATTGAATAATGAATGTTTTGAATTTTCTCCAAAAGTAAAGTAGTTGCAAACTCATCCTTTTAGAAACTTGTTTGGGCTGTTGAGTGGAGTAAAAAACCATCAAAAATTTCAATCCTGCATGATTCTACCAAGAAATGTGATTCTTCATTCAAAACCTGATTTTTGCTATTGGGCTCTATTGAATAATGAATGTTTTGAATTTTCTCCAAAAATAAAAGTAGTTGCAAACTCATGCTTTTAGAGACTTGTTTGGGCTCATGAGAGGAGTAGAAAAACATCAAAAATTTCAGTCCTGCATGATTCTACCAAGAAATGTGTGTTCATTGAAACCGCTGGTTTTTGATAATTTGGGCCCTATTGAATAATGAATGTTTTGAATTTTCTCCAAAAGTAAAGTAGCTGCAAACTCATCCTTTTAGAAACTTGTTTGGGCTGTTGAGAGGAGTAAAAAACCATCAAAAATTTCAATCCTGCATGATTCTACCAAGAAATGTGATTCTTCATTCAAAACCTGATTTTTGCTATTGGGCTCTATTGAAAAATGAATGTTTTGAATTTTCTCCAAAAGTAAAGTAGTTGCAAACTCATGCTTTTAGAGACTTGTTTGGGCTCATGAGAGGAGTAGAAAAACATCAAAAATTTCAGTCCTGCATGATTCTACCAAGAAATGTGTGTTCATTGAAACCGCTGGTTTTTGGTAGTTTGGGCCCTATTGAATAATGAATGTTTTGAATTTTCTCCAAAAGTAAAGTAGTTGCAAACTTATCCTTTTAGAAACTTGTTTGGGCTGTTGAGAGGAGTAAAAAACCATCAAAAATTTCAATCCTGCATGATTCTACCAAGAAATGTGATTCTTCATTCAAAACGCTGGTTTTTGCTATTGGGCTCTATTGAATAATGAATGTTTTGAATTTTCTCCAAAAGTAAAGTAGTTGCAAACTCATCCTTTTAGAGACTTGTTTGGGCTCATGAGAGGAGTAGAAAAACATCAAAAATTTCAGTCCTGCACGATTCTACCAAGAAATGTGTGTTCATTCAAACCGCTGGTTTTTGATATTTTGGGCCCTATTGAATAATGAATGTTTTGAATTTTCTCCAAAAGTAAAGTAGTTGCAAACTCATCCTTTTAGAAACTTGTCTGGGCTGTTGAGAGGAGTAAAAAACCATCAAAAATTTCAATCCTGCATGATTCTACCAAGAAATGTGATTCTTCATTCAAAACATGATTTTTGCTATTGGGCTCTATTGAATAATGAATGTTTGGAATTTTCTCCAAAAGTAAAGTAGTTGCAAACTCATGCTTTTAGAGACTTGTTTGGGCTCATGAGAGGAGTAGAAAAACATCAAAAATTTCAGTCCTGCACGATTCTACCAAGAAATGTGTGTTCATTCAGACCGCTGGTTTTTGATATTTTGGGCCCTATTGAATAATGAATGTTTTGAATTTTCTCCAAAAGTAAAGTAGTTGCAAACTCATCCTTTTAGAAACTTGTTTGGGCTGTTGAGAGGAGTAAAAAACCATCAAAAATTTCAATCCTGCATGATTCTACCAAGAAATGTGATTCTTCATTCAAAACGCTGGTTTTTGCTTTTGGGCTCTATTGAATAATGAATGTTTGGAATTTTCTCCAAAAGTAAAGTAGTTGCAAACTCATCCTTTTAGAGACTTGTTTGGGCTCATGAGAGGAGTAGAAAAACATCAAAAATTTCAGTCCTGCACGATTCTACCAAGAAATGTGTGTTCATTGAAACCGCTGGTTTTTGATATTTTGGGCCCTATTGAATAATGAATGTTTTGAATTTTCTCCAAAAGTAAAGTAGTTGCAAACTCATCCTTTTAGAAACTTGTTTGAGCTGTTGAGAGGAGTAAAAAACCATCAAAAATTTCAATCCTGCATGATTCTACCAAGAAATGTGATTCTTCATTCAAAACGCTGGTTTTTGCTTTTGGGCTCTATTGAATAATGAATGTTTGGAATTTTCTCCAAAAGTAAAGTAGTTGCAAACTCATCCTTTTAGAGACTTGTTTGGGCTCATGAGAGGAGTAGAAAAACATCAAAAATTTCAGTCCTGCACGATTCTACCAAGAAATGTGTGTTCATTGAAACCGCTGGTTTTTGATATTTTGGGCCCTATTGAATAATGAATGTTTTGAATTTTCTCCAAAAGTAAAGTAGTTGCAAACTCATCCTTTTAGAAACTTGTTTGGGCTGTTGAGAGGAGTAAAAAACCATCAAAAATTTCAATCCTGCATGATTCTACCAAGAAATGTGATTCTTCATTCAAAACCTGATTTTTGCTATTGGGCTCTATTGAATAATGAATGTTTTGAATTTTCTCCAAAAGTAAAGTAGTTGCAAACTCATGCTTTTAGAGACTTGTTTGGGCTCATGAGAGGAGTAGAAAAACATCAAAAATTTCAGTCCTGCATGATTCTACCAAGAAATGTGTGTTCATTGAAACCGCTGGTTTTTGATAGTTTGGGCCCTATTGAATAATGAATGTTTTGAATTTTCTCCAAAAGTAAAGTAGTTGCAAACTCATCCTTTTAGAAACTTGTTTGGGCTGTTGAGAGGAGTAAAAAACCATCAAAAATTTCAATTCTGCATGATTTTACCAAGAAATGTGATTCTTCATTCAAAACGCTGGTTTTTGCTATTGGGCTCTATTGAATAATGAATGTTTTGAATTTTCTCCAAAAGTAAAGTAGTTGCAAACTCATGCTTTTAGAGACTTGTTTGGGCTCATGAGAGGAGTAGAAAAACATCAAAAATTTCAGTCCTGCATGATTCTACCAAGAAATGTGTGTTCATTGAAACCGCTGGTTTTTGATAGTTTGGGCCCTATTGAATAATGAATGTTTTGAATTTTCTCCAAAAGTAAAGTAGTTGCAAACTCATCCTGTTAGAAACTTGTTTGGGCTGTTGAGCGGAGTAAAAAACCATCAAAAATTTCAATCCTGCATGATTCTACCTAGAAATGTGATTCTTCATTCAAAACCTGATTTTTGCTATTGGGCTCTATTGAATAATGAATGTTTTGAATTTTCTCCAAAAGTAAAGTAGTTGCAAACTCATGCTTTTAGAGACTTGTTTGGGCTCATGAGAGGAGTAGAAAAACATCAAAAATGTCAGTCCTGCATGATTCTACCAAGAAATGTGTGTTCATTGAAACCGCTGGTTTTTGATAGTTTGGGCCCTATTGAATAATGAATGTTTTGAATTTTCTCCAAAAGTAAAGTAGTTGCAAACTCATCCTTTTAGAAACTTGTTTGGGCTGTTGAGAGGAGTAAAAAACCATCAAAAATTTCAATCCTGCATGATTCTACCTAGAAATGTGATTCTTCATTCAAAACCTGATTTTTGCTATTGGGTTCTATTGAATAATGAATGTTTTGAAGTTTCTCCAAAAGTAAAGTAGTTGCAAACTCATGCTTTTAGAGACTTGTTTGGGCTCATGAGAGGAGTAGAAAAACATCAAAAATTTCAGTCCTGCATGATTCTACCAAGAAATGTGATTCTTCATTCAAAAACTTATTTTTGCTATTGGGCTCTATTGAATAATGAATGTTTTGAATTTTCTCCAAAAGTAAAGTAGTTGCAAACTCATGCTTTTAGAGACTTGTTTGGGCTCATGAGAGGAGTAGAAAAACATCAAAAATTTCAGTCCTGCATGATTCTACCAAGAAATGTGTGTTCATTGAAACCGCTGGTTTTTGATAGTTTGGGCCCCATTGAATAATGAATGTTTTGAATTTTCTCCAAAAGTAAAGTAGTTGCAAACTCATCCTTTTAGAAACTTGTTTGGGCTGTTGAGAGGAGTAAAAAACCATCAAAAATTTCAATCCTGCATGATTCTACCAAGAAATGTGATTCTTCATTCAAAACCTGATTTTTGCTATTGGGCTCTATTGAATAATGAATGTTTTGAATTTTCTCCAAAAGTAAAGTAGTTGCAAACTCATGCTTTTAGAGACTTGTTTGGGCTCATGAGAGGAGTAGAAAAACATCAAAAATTTCAGTCCTGCATGATTCTACCAAGAAATGTGTGTTAATTGACACTGCTGGTTTTTGATAGTTTGGGCCCTATTGAATAATGAATGTTTTGAATTTTCTCTAAAAGTAAAGTAGTTGCAAACTCATTCTTTTTGAAACTTGTTTGGGCTGTTGAGCGGAGTAAAAAACCATCAAAAATTTCAATCCTGCATGATTCTACCAAGAAATGTGATTCTTCATTCAAAACCTGATTTTTGCTATTGGGCTCTATTGAATAATGAATGTTTTGAATTTTCTCCAAAAGTAAAGTAGTTGCAAACTCATGCTTTTAGAGACTTGTTTGGGCTCATGAGAGGAGTAGAAAAACATCAAAAATTTCAGTCCTGCATGATTCTACCAAGAAATGTGTGTTCATTGAAACCGCTGGTTTTTGATAGTTTGGGCCCTATTGAATAATGAATGTTTTGAATTTTCTCCAAAAGTAAAGTAGTTGCAAACTCATCCTTTTAGAAACTCGTTTGGGCTGTTGAGAGGAGTAAAAAACCATCAAAAATTTCAATCCTGCATGATTCTACCAAGAAATGTGATTCTTCATTCAAAACCTGATTTTTGCTATTGGGCTCTATTGAATAATGAATGTTTTGAATTTTCTCCAAAAGTAAAGTAGTTGCAAACTCATGCTTTTAGAGACTTGTTTGGGCTCATGAGAGGAGTAGAAAAACATCAAAAATTTCAGTCCTGCATGATTCTACCAAGAAATGTGTGTTAATTGAAACCGCTGGTTTTTGATAGTTTGGGCCCTATTGAATAATGAATGTTTTGAATTTTCTCTAAAAGTAAAGTAGTTGCAAACTCATTCTTTTTGAAACTTGTTTAGGCTGTTGAGAGGAGTAAAAAACCATCAAAAATTTCAATCCTGCATGATTCTACCAAGAAATGTGATTCTTCATTCAAAACCTGATTTTTGCTATTGGGCTCTATTGAATAATGAATGTTTTGAATTTTCTCCAAAAGTAAAGTAGTTGCAAACTCATGCTTTTAGAGACTTGTTTGGGCTCATGAGAGGAGTAGAAAAACATCAAAAATTTCAGTCCTGCATGATTCTACCAAGAAATGTGTGTTCATTGAAACCGCTGGTTTTTGATAGTTTGGGCCCTATTGAATAATGAATGTTTTGAATTTTCTCCAAAAGTAAAGTAGTTGCAAACTCATCCTTTTAGAAACTTGTTTGGGCTGTTGAGTGGAGTAAAAAACCATCAAAAATTTCAATCCTGCATGATTCTACCAAGAAATGTGATTCTTCATTCAAAACGCTGGTTTTTGCTATTGGGCTCTATTGAATAATGAATGTTTTGAATTTTCTCCAAAAGTAAAGTAGTTGCAATCTCATCCTTTTAGAGACTTGTTTGGGCTCATGAGAGGAGTAGAAAAACATCAAAAATTTCAGTCCTGCACGATTCTACCAAGAAATGTGTGTTCATTCAGACCGCTGGTTTTTGATATTTTGGGCCCTATTGAATAATGAATGTTTTGAATTTTCTCCAAAAGTAAAGTAGTTGCAAACTCATCCTTTTAGAAACTTGTTTGGGCTGTTGAGAGGAGTAAAAAACCATCAAAAATTTCAATCCTGCATGATTCTACCAAGAAATGTGATTCTTCATTCAAAACGCTGGTTTTTGCTTTTGGGCTCTATTGAATAATGAATGTTTGGAATTTTCTCCAAAAGTAAAGTAGTTGCAAACTCATCCTTTTAGAGACTTGTTTGGGCTCATGAGAGGAGTAGAAAAACATCAAAAATTTCAGTCCTGCACGATTCTACCAAGAAATGTGTGTTCATTGAAACCGCTGGTTTTTGATATTTTGGGCCCTATTGAATAATGAATGTTTTGAATTTTCTCCAAAAGTAAAGTAGTTGCAAACTCATCCTTTTAGAAACTTGTTTGAGCTGTTGAGAGGAGTAAAAAACCATCAAAAATTTCAATCCTGCATGATTCTACCAAGAAATGTGATTCTTCATTCAAAACGCTGGTTTTTGCTTTTGGGCTCTATTGAATAATGAATGTTTGGAATTTTCTCCAAAAGTAAAGTAGTTGCAAACTCATCCTTTTAGAGACTTGTTTGGGCTCATGAGAGGAGTAGAAAAACATCAAAAATTTCAGTCCTGCACGATTCTACCAAGAAATGTGTGTTCATTGAAACCGCTGGTTTTTGATATTTTGGGCCCTATTGAATAATGAATGTTTTGAATTTTCTCCAAAAGTAAAGTAGTTGCAAACTCATCCTTTTAGAAACTTGTTTGGGCTGTTGAGAGGAGTAAAAAACCATCAAAAATTTCAATCCTGCATGATTCTACCAAGAAATGTGATTCTTCATTCAAAACCTGATTTTTGCTATTGGGCTCTATTGAATAATGAATGTTTTGAATTTTCTCCAAAAGTAAAGTAGTTGCAAACTCATGCTTTTAGAGACTTGTTTGGGCTCATGAGAGGAGTAGAAAAACATCAAAAATTTCAGTCCTGCATGATTCTACCAAGAAATGTGTGTTCATTGAAACCGCTGGTTTTTGATAGTTTGGGCCCTATTGAATAATGAATGTTTTGAATTTTCTCCAAAAGTAAAGTAGTTGCAAACTCATCCTTTTAGAAATTATTTGGGCTGTTGAGAGGAGTAAAAAACCATCAAAAATTTCAATTCTGCATGATTTTACCAAGAAATGTGATTCTTCATTCAAAACGCTGGTTTTTGCTATTGGGCTCTATTGAATAATGAATGTTTTGAATTTTCTCCAAAAGTAAAGTAGTTGCAAACTCATGCTTTTAGAGACTTGTTTGGGCTCATGAGAGGAGTAGAAAAACATCAAAAATTTCAGTCCTGCATGATTCTACCAAGAAATGTGTGTTCATTGAAACCGCTGGTTTTTGATAGTTTGGGCCCTATTGAATAATGAATGTTTTGAATTTTCTCCAAAAGTAAAGTAGTTGCAAACTCATCCTGTTAGAAACTTGTTTGGGCTGTTGAGCGGAGTAAAAAACCATCAAAAATTTCAATCCTGCATGATTCTACCTAGAAATGTGATTCTTCATTCAAAACCTGATTTTTGCTATTGGGCTCTATTGAATAATGAATGTTTTGAATTTTCTCCAAAAGTAAAGTAGTTGCAAACTCATGCTTTTAGAGACTTGTTTGGGCTCATGAGAGGAGTAGAAAAACATCAAAAATTTCAGTCCTGCATGATTCTACCAAGAAATGTGATTCTTCATTCAAAAACTTATTTTTGCTATTGGGCTCTATTGAATAATGAATGTTTTGAATTTTCTCCAAAAGTAAAGTAGTTGCAAACTCATGCTTTTAGAGACTTGTTTGGGCTCATGAGAGGAGTAGAAAAACATCAAAAATTTCAGTCCTGCATGATTCTACCAAGAAATGTGTGTTCATTGAAACCGCTGGTTTTTGATAGTTTGGGCCCTATTGAATAATGAATGTTTTGAATTTTCTCCAAAAGTAAAGTAGTTGCAAACTCATCCTTTTAGAAACTTGTTTGGGCTGTTGAGAGGAGTAAAAAACCATCAAAAATTTCAATCCTGCATGATTCTACCAAGAAATGTGATTCTTCATTCAAAACCTGATTTTTGCTATTGGGCTCTATTGAATAATGAATGTTTTGAATTTTCTCCAAAAGTAAAGTAGTTGCAAACTCATGCTTTTAGAGACTTGTTTGGGCTCATGAGAGGAGTAGAAAAACATCAAAAATGTCAGTCCTGCATGATTCTACCAAGAAATGTGTGTTAATTGACACTGCTGGTTTTTGATAGTTTGGGCCCTATTGAATAATGAATGTTTTGAATTTTCTCTAAAAGTAAAGTAGTTGCAAACTCATTCTTTTTGAAACTTGTTTAGGCTGTTGAGAGGAGTAAAAAACCATCAAAAATTTCAATCCTGCATGATTTTACCAAGAAATGTGATTCTTCATTCAAAACCTGATTTTTGCTATTGGGCTCTATTGAATAATGAATGTTTTGAATTTTCTCCAAAAGTAAAGTAGTTGCAAACTCATTCTTTTAGAGACTTGTTTGGGCTCATGAGAGGAGTAGAAAAACATCAAAAATTTCAGTCCTGCATGATTCTACCAAGAAATGTGTGTTCATTGAAACCGCTGGTTTTTGATAGTTTGGGCCCTATTGAATAATGAATGTTTTGAATTTTCTCCAAAAGTAAAGTAGTTGCAAACTCATCCTTTTAGAAACTCGTTTGGGCTGTTGAGAGGAGTAAAAAACCATCAAAAATTTCAATCCTGCATGATTCTACCAAGAAATGTGATTCTTCATTCAAAACCTGATTTTTGCTATTGGGCTCTATTGAATAATGAATGTTTTGAATTTTCTCCAAAAGTAAAGTAGTTGCAAACTCATGCTTTTAGAGACTTGTTTGGGCTCATGAGAGGAGTAGAAAAACATCAAAAATTTCAGTCCTGCATGATTCTACCAAGAAATGTGTGTTAATTGAAACCGCTGGTTTTTGATAGTTTGGGCCCTATTGAATAATGAATGTTTTGAATTTTCTCTAAAAGTAAAGTAGTTGCAAACTCATTCTTTTTGAAACTTGTTTAGGCTGTTGAGAGGAGTAAAAAACCATCAAAAATTTCAATCCTGCATGATTCTACCAAGAAATGTGATTCTTCATTCAAAACCTGATTTTTGCTATTGGGCTCTATTGAATAATGAATGTTTTGAATTTTCTCCAAAAGTAAAGTAGTTGCAAACTCATGCTTTTAGAGACTTGTTTGGGCTCATGAGAGGAGTAGAAAAACATCAAAAATTTCAGTCCTGCATGATTCTACCAAGAAATGTGTGTTCATTGAAACCGCTGGTTTTTGATAGTTTGGGCCCTATTGAATAATGAATGTTTTGAATTTTCTCCAAAAGTAAAGTAGTTGCAAACTCATCCTTTTAGAAACTTGTTTGGGCTGTTGAGAGGAGTAAAAAACCATCAAAAATTTCAATCCTGCATGATTCTACCAAGAAATGTGATTCTTCATTCAAAACCTGATTTTTGCTATTGGGCTCTATTGAATAATGAATGTTTTGAATTTTCTCCAAAAGTAAAGTAGTTGCAAACTCATGCTTTTAGAGACTTGTTTGGGCTCATGAGAGGAGTAGAAAAACATCAAAAATTTCAGTCCTGCATGATTCTACCAAGAAATGTGTGTTCATTGAAACCGCTGGTTTTTGATAGTTTGGGCCCTATTGAATAATGAATGTTTTGAATTTTCTCCAAAAGTAAAGTAGTTGCAAACTCATCCTTTTAGAAACTCGTTTGGGCTGTTGAGAGGAGTAAAAAACCATCAAAAATTTCAATCCTGCATGATTCTACCAAGAAATGTGATTCTTCATTCAAAACCTGATTTTTGCTATTGGGCTCTATTGAATAATGAATGTTTTGAATTTTCTCCAAAAGTAAAGTAGTTGCAAACTCATGCTTTTAGAGACTTGTTTGGGCTCATGAGAGGAGTAGAAAAACATCAAAAATTTCAGTCCTGCATGATTCTACCAAGAAATGTGTGTTAATTGAAACCGCTGGTTTTTGATAGTTTGGGCCCTATTGAATAATGAATGTTTTGAATTTTCTCTAAAAGTAAAGTAGTTGCAAACTCATTCTTTTTGAAACTTGTTTAGGCTGTTGAGAGGAGTAAAAAACCATCAAAAATTTCAATCCTGCATGATTCTACCAAGAAATGTGATTCTTCATTCAAAACCTGATTTTTGCTATTGGGCTCTATTGAATAATGAATGTTTTGAATTTTCTCCAAAAGTAAAGTAGTTGCAAACTCATGCTTTTAGAGACTTGTTTGGGCTCATGAGAGGAGTAGAAAAACATCAAAAATTTCAGTCCTGCATGATTCTACCAAGAAATGTGTGTTCATTGAAACCGCTGGTTTTTGATAGTTTGGGCCCTATTGAATAATGAATGTTTTGAATTTTCTCCAAAAGTAAAGTAGTTGCAAACTCATCCTTTTAGAAACTTGTTTGGGCTGTTGAGAGGAGTAAAAAACCATCAAAAATTTCAATCCTGCATGATTTTACCAAGAAATGTGATTCTTCATTCAAAACCTGATTTTTGCTATTGGGCTCTATTGAATAATGAATGTTTTGAATTTTCTCCAAAAGTAAAGTAGTTGCAACTCATGCTTTTAGAGACTTGTTTGGGCTCATGAGAGGAGTAGAAAAACATCAAAAATTTCAGTCCTGCATGATTCTACCAAGAAATGTGTGTTAATTGAAACCGCTGGTTTTTGATAGTTTGGGCCCTATTGAATAATGAATGTTTTGAATTTTCTCCAAAAGTAAAGTAGTTGCAAACTCATCCTTTTAGAAACTTGTTTGGGCTGTTGAGAGGAGTAAAAAACCATCAAAAATTTCAATCCTGCATGATTCTACCAAGAAATGTGATTCTTCATTCAAAACCTGATTTTTGCTATTGGGCTTTATTGAATAATGAATGTTTTGAATTTTCTCCAAAAGTAAAGTAGTTGCAAACTCATGCTTTTAGAGACTTGTTTGGGCTCATGAGAGGAGTAGAAAAACATCAAAAATTTCAGTCCTGCATGATTCTACCAAGAAATGTGTGTTCATTGAAACCGCTGGTTTTTGATAGTTTGGGCCCTATTGAATAATTAATGTTTTGAATTTTCTCCAAAAGTATAGTTGCAAACTCATCCTTTTAGAAACTTGTTTGGGCTGTTGAGAGGAGTAAAAAACCATCAAAAATTTCAATCCTGCATGATTTTACCAAGAAATGTGATTCTTCATTCAAAACCTGATTTTTGCTATTTTGCTCTGTTGAATAATGAATGTTTTGAAGTTTCTCCAAAAGTAAAGTAGTTGCAAACTCATGCTTTTAGAGACTTGTTTGGGCTCATGAGAGGAGTAGAAAAACATCAAAAATTTCAGTCCTGCATGATTCTACCAAGAAATGTGTGTTCATTGAAACCGCTGGTTTTTGATAGTTTGGGCCCTATTGAATAATGAATGTTTTGAATTTTCTCCAAAAGTAAAGTAGTTGCAAACTCATCCTTTTAGAAACTTGTTTGTGCTGTTGAGAGGAGTAAAAAACCATCAAAAATTTCAATCCTGCATGATTCTACCAAGAAATGTGATTCTTCATTCAAAACCTGATTTTTGCTATTGGGCTCTATTGAATAATGAATGTTTTGAATTTTCTCCAAAAGTAAAGTAGTTGCAAACTCATGCTTTTAGAGACTTGTTTGGGCTCATGAGAGGAGTAGAAAAACATCAAAAATGTCAGTCCTGCATGATTCTACCAAGAAATGTGTGTTCATTGAAACCGCTGGTTTTTGATAGTTTGGGCCCTATTGAATAATTAATGTTTTGAATTTTCTCCAAAAGTATAGTTGCAAACTCATCCTTTTAGAAACTTGTTTGGGCTGTTGAGAGGAGTAAAAAACCATCAAAAATTTCAATCCTGCATGATTTTACCAAGAAATGTGATTCTTCATTCAAAACCTGATTTTTGCTATTTGGCTCTATTGAATAATGAATGTTTTGAAGTTTCTCCAAAAGTAAAGTAGTTGCAAACTCATGCTTTTAGAGACTTGTTTGGGCTCATGAGAGGAGTAGAAAAACATCAAAAATTTCAGTCCTGCATGATTCTACCAAGAAATGTGTGTTCATTGAAACCGCTGGTTTTTGATAGTTTGGGCCCTATTGAATAATGAATGTTTTGAATTTTCTCCAAAAGTAAAGTAGTTGCAAACTCATCCTTTTAGAAACTTGTTTGTGCTGTTGAGAGGAGTAAAAAACCATCAAAAATTTCAATCCTGCATGATTCTACCAAGAAATGTGATTCTTCATTCAAAACCTGATTTTTGCTATTGGGCTCTATTGAATAATGAATGTTTTGAATTTTCTCCAAAAGTAAAGTAGTTGCAAACTCATGCTTTTAGAGACTTGTTTGGGCTCATGAGAGGAGTAGAAAAACATCAAAAATGTCAGTCCTGCATGATTCTACCAAGAAATGTGTGTTCATTGAAACCGCTGGTTTTTGATAGTTTGGGCCCTATTGAATAATTAATGTTTTGAATTTTCTCCAAAAGTATAGTTGCAAACTCATCCTTTTAGAAACTTGTTTGGGCTGTTGAGAGGAGTAAAAAACCATCAAAAATTTCAATCCTGCATGATTTTACCAAGAAATGTGATTCTTCATTCAAAACCTGATTTTTGCTATTTGGCTCTATTGAATAATGAATGTTTTGAAGTTTCTCCAAAAGTAAAGTAGTTGCAAACTCATGCTTTTAGAGACTTGTTTGGGCTCATGAGAGGAGTAGAAAAACATCAAAAATTTCAGTCCTGCATGATTCTACCAAGAAATGTGTGTTCATTGAAACCGCTGGTTTTTGATAGTTTGGGCCCTATTGAATAATGAATGTTTTGAATTTTCTCCAAAAGTAAAGTAGTTGCAAACTCATCCTTTTAGAAACTTGTTTGTGCTGTTGAGAGGAGTAAAAAACCATCAAAAATTTCAATCCTGCATGATTCTACCAAGAAATGTGATTCTTCATTCAAAACCTGATTTTTGCTATTGGGCTCTATTGAATAATGAATGTTTTGAATTTTCTCCAAAAGTAAAGTAGTTGCAAACTCATGCTTTTAGAGACTTGTTTGGGCTCATGAGAGGAGTAGAAAAACATCAAAAATGTCAGTCCTGCATGATTCTACCAAGAAATGTGTGTTCATTGAAACCGCTGGTTTTTGATAGTTTGGGCCCTATTGAATAATGAATGTTTTGAATTTTCTCCAAAAGTAAAGTAGTTGTAAACTCATCCTTTTAGAAACTTGTTTGGGCTGTTGAGAGGAGTAAAAAACCATCAAAAATTTCAATCCTGCATGATTCTACCTAGAAATGTGATTCTTCATTCAAAACCTGATTTTTGCTATTGGGTTCTATTGAATAATGAATGTTTTGAATTTTCTCCAAAAGTAAAGTAGTTGCAAACTCATGCTTTTAGAGACTTGTTTGGGCTCATGAGAGGAGTAGAAAAACATCAAAAATTTCAGTCCTGCATGATTCTACCAAGAAATGTGATTCTTCAATCAAAAACTTATTTTTGCCATTGGGCTCTATTGCATAATGAATGTTTTGAATTTTCTCCAAAAGTAAATTAGTTGCAAACTCATGCTTTTAGAGACTTGTTTGGGCTCATGAGAGGAGTAGAAAAACATCAAAAATTTCAGTCCTCCATGATTCTACCAAGAAATGTGTGTTCATTGAAACCGCTGGTTTTTGATAGTTTGGGCCCTATTGAATAATGAATGTTTTGAATTTTCTCCAAAAGTAAAGTAGTTGCAAACTCATCCTTTTAGAAACTTGTTTGGGCTGTTGAGAGGAGTAAAAAACCATCAAAAATTTCAATCCTGCATGATTCTACCAAGAAATGTGATTCTTCATTCAAAACCTGATTTTTGCTATTGGGCTCTATTGAATAATGAATGTTTTGAATTTTCTCCAAAAGTAAAGTAGTTGCAAACTCATGCTTTTAGAGACTTGTTTGGGCTCATGAGAGGAGTAGAAAAACATCAAAAATTTCAGTCCTGCATGATTCTACCAAGAAATGTGTGTTCATTGAAACCGCTGGTTTTTGATAGTTTGGGCCCTATTGAATAATGAATGTTTTGAATTTTCTCCAAAAGTATAGTTGCAAACTCATCCTTTTAGAGACTTGTTTGGGCTGTTGAGAGGAGTAAAAAACCATCAAAAATTTCAATCCTGCATGATTTTACCAAGAAATGTGATTCTTCATTCAAAACCTGATTTTTGCTATTGGGCTCTATTGAATAATGAATGTTTTGATGTTTCTCCAAAAGTAAAGTAGTTGCAAACTCATGCTTTTAGAGACTTGTTTGGGCTCATGAGAGGAGTAGAAAAACATCAAAAATTTCAGTCCTGCATGATTCTACCAAGAAATGTGTGTTCATTGAAACCGCTGGTTTTTGATAGTTTGGGCCCTATTGAATAATGAATGTTTTGAATTTTCTCCAAAAGTAAAGTAGTTGCAAACTCATCCTTTTAGAAACTTGTTTGTGCTGTTGAGAGGAGTAAAAAACCATCAAAAATTTCAATCCTGCATGATTCTACCAAGAAATGTGATTCTTCATTCAAAACCTGATTTTTGCTATTGAGCTCTATTGAATAATGAATGTTTTGAATTTTCTCCAAAAGTAAAGTAGTTGCAAAGTCATGCTTTTAGAGACTTGTTTGGGCTCATGAGAGGAGTAGAAAAACATCAAAAATTTCAGTCCTGCATGATTCTACCAAGAAATGTGTGTTCATTGAAACCGCTGGTTTTTGATAGTTTGGGCCCTATTGAATAATGAATGTTTTGAATTTTCTCCAAAAGTAAAGTAGTTGCAAACTCATCCTTTTAGAAACTTGTTTGGGCTGTTGAGAGGAGTAAAAAACCATCAAAAATTTCAATCCTGCATGATTTTACCAAGAAATGTGATTCTTCATTCAAAACCTGATTTTTGCTATTGGGCTCTATTGAATAATGAATGTTTTGATGTTTCTCCATTTTCAAAGAACTTTATTAAGTTTTCAAGATAACAGCAATAGTTTAACATTGATGTTTAAATGTAGATATTACAATAAGGCAAAGGGAAAGGAAGGGTAAGGGGTTCGGAGTAAGTTTTAAGTTGCTTTATTGAGACGTACAAAGGGTAGAACAGAGGGAAGAAAGGAGGGAAATAAACTATACTAAAGTGTCTTGTCTCTTCGATATAGTGGGGATTGAAAAACCCCATAAAGAAGAGCCAAGACAAAGACTAACAGTATGTTTCTTTGTAGTGTTTTAGGAGAATAAACTCCTATTGTATGAGGACAAGCATACATATACTAGTACACAAAAAATAAATTTAAGTAACTCAAATTTTATATGCAAACTTGTCGCGTTGGTCCGAGTATCCAGTACCCAAAGACCAATAGGAGGAGGAAAGTTCGGCTTTTTTTATTCTCAGATTATCTTAGTGGAGCAAGCAACCACAAATCTTGAAGTTATTTCAGTTGCAAATCAAAATAAGGAGAAACAAACCCTGACAGTCCACAATAGAGAAGATCCAAGGGAGTCCAAAGTTCAAGTATGATGGAGACGGAGGTCCTGTGCAGATGGACGAAGAGTATTAGAAGGAGAGACAATAGGGATCAGTCCGGTATTTTTAAGGAAGTCCAAACCCTCCTCCGGAGATCGAATGTGAACCAACTTGGAAGCAAAATTCACAAGTAATGTTGATGATTGGGTCCAATTATAACTAATATGAGCATTTCGAAGCCAAGTTGTTGTCTGGAAAAATGATCTGCGTTTTTGTATAGTGAATCTGGATAGATCTTTGAAGAAACTTAAGTTACTGTAAGGTGACGAGAGGAAGTTTGAATCTCTGGATACGCCAAGGAGGGTATTGCTCACCCAATTAGGATAAAATGAAACGATGACATCACTGGCTAGATCAGGTGGCAAAGAAGAAGGTCTTCTAATCCTAAATATTTTCTCAATAAGGTTTTTCCCTTTAGTTTCCGGAACTAAATAAGACACCATTGAAGAGACGTACTCCTTAAGTCGGGATGGTTGGATTGACTCAGGAATGCCTCTGATTTTTATATTATTCTTTCTCTTTAAATCCTCAAAATTGGACAAGCAGCATCTAAAAGAGGCAATATCATTCTGTATTTTTTTCACAGAGTCCGAGAGTTCATGAAAATCTGAAGCTTTTTCAGAAGACGAGAATTCAAATTTTTTAGAAGTAGATTCTGCACTTTGAAGAGAAATGTCAGGTGTGGAGTTAGGTTTTATTATATTATCGCTGACTACTATCAATAATATGTCCTTCATGAGTTGCTTAATCAAGTTTCCTATTGCTTTAACTTTGTCAGTTCCCGAGTCTCCCCCACCGACAACTCCCAGGCCATTCAATGAGGTCAAGAAAGCTTTGCATAATTTAACCAGAAAATCGTCAGCGGGATACTCCCCAGAAACCATTATATTGTCCAGCGACAATAAATCAAGAGATGTCTCCTCAGTATCAGCATCATTATTCTTTTTAGCTATAGTAGGTTTATCCTCGTTAGAAATCTGCTCGTCTCCAGAGTCCCCATGGCCGACAGAACTCTCCGAATTAAAAGAACATGTTGAAAATGCCTCATCCATAACACTACTATCAATCAAGTCACTTTCTGAGCTTATAGTAGAGACCACCTCCTCAAGAGATCCATCAGAGCAAACACTTTCTGACTCCTCCCCGCCATCAGACGATATATCTGATTCGTTATGGTTTAAATCTGCGTTAGTAGTAGGAAGAGGAGGAGAAGGAGACAGGTCTTTAATTCCAGAATTGTTGAGTCTAGATCTAATGTCCTCATCAGTTTTTTTTTTAATGTCTGCAAAAAGCTTATAACAGAAATCAGCCAGTGATTGTTTGGTGGAAACAGAAACTGGTTGCTCCAACCCCTTTTTTGGCGAATGCAAAGATCCATTTTTTTGTGGACCCTTATTAATATCATTTTGAGGCTCCACACTATCACCTAGCTCAGAGGGGGATGGGACCCCCCCACAATGCAGTAGTGGCTTTATATTTGTCTCCCCATTTAATTGCTGGTTAAACGGATGCGCCGGAATAAATTCCACTGCATCGCATCGCAAAACACTGTTGGGATATGCGTTAGAGGTTATTAAAGTTGCAGTAGAAGTAATTAAAGATGAACCTTCGGCATATTTATGCAGCGGCAATGCAGAGGTTTCCCCACAACCATACTCCCCCAGGTGCACGGCCATGACTCCAACTGAATTTCCCGGGCTTTTAACAACTACAGCTGGGACCGCACTAAGCCCAGGGGGCTCCTCCGCCAACACCCCACTCACTGTTTGGTCTCCTGATGGTTTCATATGCTCAGTAACAAAGGGTGAACCGGCCGGTTCATAAGGCGGTGTTGCAGGAGATTTCTCTTTGATGTTCTTCTGTAGCGGCTTAGCCGCGGCTCCCCCGCACCTCTCAACTGAAGCCAGAACAAAAGAATCCACCGCCGAAGATTTGGTTCCTGTGTAAACTCCCAATGGATCTGGAGTTCTTCTTTGCAGGCCCAAAGATGATGTATATGCAGCTCCACACCGCGGCGCCTGCAGCTGCACAGCCACGGCTCTCACGTCGGTCTCTCCTCTCTCATAAGTTAAAGCAGGGACCGCTCCACAAGCTTCACCGCCGCTGCTTCCCCGCAACTGCACAGCCGCGGCTTTCATCCTGATCCTCCCGCTCCCGGCAGCCGAAGCAGAGACTGCTCCACAAGTAGGGGAACTCACCGCTGCAGGATCTCCACACCGCAGCGCTGCAGGAGCTCCACCGCCGCTACTTCCCCGCAGCTGCACAGCCACGGCTCTCACGTCGGTCTCCCCTCTCTCATCAGTCAAAGCAGGGACCGCTTCACAAGCTTCACTGCCGCTGCTTCCCCGCGACTGCACAGCCGCAGCTCTCCCCGCGGGCCCCCCGCTCCGATCAACTGAAGCAGGGACCGCGCCAGATGCAAGGGAATTCACCGCTGTCGTTCTGCCTGCTGTCAGGACTCCACGTGGGCATTCCTCCCCTCCTCCACCCCGCCGGTGATTAGAATATTGTGGCGGCCTGTGTTGTTTACCTTCAGCATGAGGAAGGCCTAGGTCGGGTGCCTCACCGGAGCCTCTTAGTCCTGCCAAGTGTTTTTTCTCCCATGGGGCCGCTTTTTTCTTCTTATATCTTCGTCCAGGCATGTTCCCTTTGATTTGCAGTCCAATTACTCCACAAATAGGCAATCTTCTTTTAGCTTAAGTTAGGGAAGAGCAGGAGCTCCCAAAAACACGACTGCTCTGCTCCCCTGCAAGCCACGCCCCATTGATGTTTCTCCAAAAGTAAAGTAGTTGCAAACTCATGCTTTTAGAGACTTGTTTGGGCTCATGAGAGGAGTAGAAAAACATCAAAAATTTCAGTCCTGCATGATTCTACCAAGAAATGTGTGTTCATTGAAACCGCTGGTTTTTGATAGTTTGGGCCCTATTGAATAATGAATGTTTTGAATTTTCTCCAAAAGTAAAGTAGTTGCAAACTCATCCTTTTAGAAACTTGTTTGTGCTGTTGAGAGGAGTAAAAAAAACCATCAAAAATTTCAATCCTGCATGATTCTACCAAGAAATGTGATTCTTCATTCAAAACCTGATTTTTGCTATTGGGCTCTATTGAATAATGAATGTTTTGAATTTTCTCCAAAAGTAAAGTAGTTGCAAACTCATGCTTTTAGAGACTTGTTTGGGCTCATGAGAGGAGTAGAAAAACATCAAAAATTTCAGTCCTGCATGATTCTACCAAGAAATGTGTGTTCATTGAAACCGCTGGTTTTTGATAGTTTGGGCCCTATTGAATAATGAATGTTTTGAATTTTCTCCAAAAGTAAAGTAGTTGCAAACTCATCCTTTTAGAAACTTGTTTGGGCTGTTGAGAGGAGTAAAAAACCATCAAAAATTTCAATCCTGCATGATTCTACCAAGAAATGTGATTCTTCTTTCAAAACCTGATTTTTGCTATTGGGCTCTATTGAATAATGAATGTTTTGAATTTTCTCCAAAAGTAAAGTAGTTGCAAACTCATGCTTTTAGAGACTTGTTTGGGCTCATGAGAGGAGTAGAAAAACATCAAAAATTTCAGTCCTGCATGATTCTACCAAGAAATGTGTGTTCATTGAAACCGCTGGTTTTTGATAGTTTGGGCCCTATTGAATAATGAATGTTTTGAATTTTCTCCAAAAGTATAGTTGCAAACTCATCCTTTTAGAAACTTGTTTGGGCTGTTGAGAGGAGTAAAAAACCATCAAAAATTTCAATCCTGCATGATTTTACCAAGAAATGTGATTCTTCATTCAAAACCTGATTTTTGCTATTGGGCTCTATTGAATAATGAATGTTTTGAAGTTTCTCCAAAAGTAAAGTAGTTGCAAACTCATGCTTTTAGAGACTTGTTTGGGCTCATGAGAGGAGTAGAAAAACATCAAAAATTTCAGTCCTGCATGATTCTACCAAGAAATGTGTGTTCATTGAAACCGCTGGTTTTTGATAGTTTGGGCCCTATTGAATAATGAATGTTTTGAATTTTCTCCAAAAGTAAAGTAGTTGCAAACTCATCCTTTTAGAAACTTGTTTGTGCTGTTGAGAGGAGTAAAAAACCATCAAAAATTTCAATCCTGCATGATTCTACCAAGAAATGTGATTCTTCATTCAAAACCTGATTTTTGCTATTGGGCTCTATTGAATAATGAATGTTTTGAATTTTCTCCAAAAGTAAAGTAGTTGCAAAGTCATGCTTTTAGAGACTTGTTTGGGCTCATGAGAGGAGTAGAAAAACATCAAAAATTTCAGTCCTGCATGATTCTACCAAGAAATGTGTGTTCATTGAAACCGCTGGTTTTTGATAGTTTGGGCCCTATTGAATAATGAATGTTTTGAATTTTCTCCAAAAGTAAAGTAGTTGCAAACTCATCCTTTTAGAAACTTGTTTGGGCTGTTGAGAGGAGTAAAAAACCATCAAAAATTTCAATCCTGCATGATTCTACCAAGAAATGTGATTCTTCATTCAAAACCTGATTTTTGCTATTGGGCTCTATTGAATAATGAATGTTTTGAATTTTCTCCAAAAGTAAAGTAGTTGCAAACTCATGCTTTTAGAGACTTGTTTGGGCTCATGAGAGGAGTAGAAAAACATCAAAAATTTCAGTCCTGCATGATTCTACCAAGAAATGTGTGTTCATTGAAACCGCTGGTTTTTGATAGTTTGGGCCCTATTGAATAATGAATGTTTTGAATTTTCTCCAAAAGTATAGTTGCAAACTCATCCTTTTAGAAACTTGTTTGGGCTGTTGAGAGGAGTAAAAAACCATCAAAAATTTCAATCCTGCATGATTTTACCAAGAAATGTGATTCTTCATTCAAAACCTGATTTTTGCTATTGGGCTCTATTGAATAATGAATGTTTTGAAGTTTCTCCAAAAGTAAAGTAGTTGCAAACTCATGCTTTTAGAGACTTGTTTGGGCTCATGAGAGGAGTAGAAAAACATCAAAAATTTCAGTCCTGCATGATTCTACCAAGAAATGTGTGTTCATTGAAACCGCTGGTTTTTGATAGTTTGGGCCCTATTGAATAATGAATGTTTTGAATTTTCTCTAAAAGTAAAGTAGTTGCAAACTCATCCTTTTTGAAACTTGTTTGGGCTGTTGAGAGGAGTAAAAAACCATCAAAAATTTCAATCCTGCATGATTTTACCAAGAAATGTGATTCTTCATTCAAAACCTGATTTTTGCTATTGGGCTCTATTGAATAATGAATGTTTTGAATTTTCTCCAAAAGTAAAGTAGTTGCAAACTCATTCTTTTAGAGACTTGTTTGGGCTCATGAGAGGAGCAGAAAAACATCAAAAATTTCAGTCCTGCATGATTCTACCAAGAAATGTGTGTTCATTGAAACCGCTGGTTTTTGATAGTTTGGGCCCTATTGAATAATGAATGTTTTGAATTTTCTCCAAAAGTAAAGTAGTTGCAAACTCATCCTTTTAGAAACTTGTTTGGGCTGTTGAGAGGAGTAAAAAACCATCAAAAATTTCAATCCTGCATGATTCTACCAAGAAATGTGATTCTTCATTCAAAACCTGATTTTTGCTATTGGGCTCTATTGAATAATGAATGTTTTGAATTTTCTCCAAAAGTAAAGTAGTTGCAAACTCATGCTTTTAGAGACTTGTTTGGGCTCATGAGAGGAGTAGAAAAACATCAAAAATTTCAGTCCTGCATGATTCTACCAAGAAATGTGTGTTCATTGAAACCGCTGGTTTTTGATAGTTTGGGCCCTATTGAATAATGAATGTTTTGAATTTTCTCCAAAAGTATAGTTGCAAACTCATCCTTTTAGAAACTTGTTTGGGCTGATGAGAGGAGTAAAAAACCATCAAAAATTTCAATCCTGCATGATTTTACCAAGAAATGTGATTCTTCATTCAAAACCTGATTTTTGCTATTGGGCTCTATTGAATAATGAATGTTTTGAAGTTTCTCCAAAAGTAAAGTAGTTGCAAACTCATGCTTTTAGAGACTTGTTTGGGCTCATGAGAGGAGTAGAAAAACATCAAAAATTTCAGTCCTGCATGATTCTACCAAGAAATGTGTGTTCATTGAAACCGCTGGTTTTTGATAGTTTGGGCCCTATTGAATAATGAATGTTTTGAATTTTCTCCAAAAGTATAGTTGCAAACTCATCCTTTTAGAAACTTGTTTGGGCTGTTGAGAGGAGTAAAAAACCATCAAAAATTTCAATCCTGCATGATTTTACCAAGAAATGTGATTCTTCATTCAAAACCTGATTTTTGCTATTGGGCTCTATTGAATAATGAATGTTTTGAAGTTTCTCCAAAAGTAAAGTAGTTGCAAACTCATGCTTTTAGAGACTTGTTTGGGCTCATGAGAGGAGTAGAAAAACATCAAAAATTTCAGTCCTGCATGATTCTACCAAGAAATGTGTGTTCATTGAAACCGCTGGTTTTTGATAGTTTGGGCCCTATTGAATAATGAATGTTTTGAATTTTCTCCAAAAGTAAAGTAGTTGCAAACTCATCCTTTTAGAAACTTGTTTGTGCTGTTGAGAGGAGTAAAAAAACATCAAAAATTTCAATCCTGCATGATTCTACCAAGAAATGTGATTCTTCATTCAAAACCTGATTTTTGCTATTGGGCTCTATTGAATAATGAATGTTTTGAATTTTCTCCAAAAGTAAAGTAGTTGCAAAGTCATGCTTTTAGAGACTTGTTTGGGCTCATGAGAGGAGTAGAAAAACATCAAAAATTTCAGTCCTGCATGATTCTACCAAGAAATGTGTGTTCATTGAAACCGCTGGTTTTTGATAGTTTGGGCCCTATTGAATAATGAATGTTTTGAATTTTCTCCAAAAGTAAAGTAGTTGCAAACTCATCCTTTTAGAAACTTGTTTGGGCTGTTGAGAGGAGTAAAAAACCATCAAAAATTTCAATCCTGCATGATTCTACCAAGAAATGTGATTCTTCATTCAAAACCTGATTTTTGCTATTGGGCTCTATTGAATAATGAATGTTTTGAATTTTCTCCAAAAGTAAAGTAGTTGCAAACTCATGCTTTTAGAGACTTGTTTGGGCTCATGAGAGGAGTAGAAAAACATCAAAAATTTCAGTCCTGCATGATTCTACCAAGAAATGTGTGTTCATTGAAACCGCTGGTTTTTGATAGTTTGGGCCCTATTGAATAATGAATGTTTTGAATTTTCTCCAAAAGTATAGTTGCAAACTCATCCTTTTAGAAACTTGTTTGGGCTGTTGAGAGGAGTAAAAAACCATCAAAAATTTCAATCCTGCATGATTTTACCAAGAAATGTGATTCTTCATTCAAAACCTGATTTTTGCTATTGGGCTCTATTGAATAATGAATGTTTTGAAGTTTCTCCAAAAGTAAAGTAGTTGCAAACTCATGCTTTTAGAGACTTGTTTGGGCTCATGAGAGGAGTAGAAAAACATCAAAAATTTCAGTCCTGCATGATTCTACCAAGAAATGTGTGTTCATTGAAACCGCTGGTTTTTGATAGTTTGGGCCCTATTGAATAATGAATGTTT
Organism: Dendrobates tinctorius; assembly: GCF_039654945.1. Classification (NCBI taxonomy): domain Eukaryota; kingdom Metazoa; phylum Chordata; class Amphibia; order Anura; family Dendrobatidae; genus Dendrobates; species Dendrobates tinctorius. The sequence goes on along the minus strand of NW_027361701.1, from coordinate 10,304,943 downwards.
TGAATTTTCTCTAAAAGTAAAGTAGTTGCAAACTCATCCTTTTTGAAACTTGTTTGGGCTGTTGAGAGGAGTAAAAAACCATCAAAAATTTCAATCCTGCATGATTTTACCAAGAAATGTGATTCTTCATTCAAAACCTGATTTTTGCTATTGGGCTCTATTGAATAATGAATGTTTTGAATTTTCTCCAAAAGTAAAGTAGTTGCAAACTCATTCTTTTAGAGACTTGTTTGGGCTCATGAGAGGAGCAGAAAAACATCAAAAATTTCAGTCCTGCATGATTCTACCAAGAAATGTGTGTTCATTGAAACCGCTGGTTTTTGATAGTTTGGGCCCTATTGAATAATGAATGTTTTGAATTTTCTCCAAAAGTAAAGTAGTTGCAAACTCATCCTTTTAGAAACTTGTTTGGGCTGTTGAGAGGAGTAAAAAACCATCAAAATTTTCAATCCTGCATGATTCTACCAAGAAATGTGATTCTTCATTCAAAACGCTGGTTTTTGCTATTGGGCTCTATTGAATAATGAATGTTTTGAATTTTCTCCAAAAGTAAAGTAGTTGCAAACTCATCCTTTTAGAGACTTGTTTGGGCTCATAAGAGGAGTAGAAAAAAATCAAAAATTTCAGTTCTGCACGATTCTACCAAGAAATGTGTGTTCATTCAAACCGCTGGTTTTTGATATTTTGGGCCCTATTGAATAATGAATGTTTTGAATTTTCTCCAAAAGTAAAGTAGTTGCAAACTCATCCTTTTAGAAACTTGTTTGGGCAGTTGAGAGGAGTAAAAAACCATCAAAAATTTCAATCCTGCATGATTCTACCAAGAAATGTGATTCTTCATTCATAACCTGATTTTTGCTCTTGGGCTCTATTGAATAATGAATGTTTTGAATTTTCTCCAAAAGTAAAGTAGTTGCAACTCATGCTTTTAGAGACTTGTTTGGGCTCATGAGAGGAGTAGAAAAACATCAAAAATTTCAGTCCTGCATGATTCTACCAAGAAATGTGTGTTCATTGAAACCGCTGGTTTTTGATAGTTTGGGCCCTATTGAATAATGAATGTTTTGAATTTTCTCCAAAAGTAAAGTAGTTGCAAACTCATCCTTTTAGAAACTTGTTTGGGCTGTTGAGAGGAGTAAAAAACCATCAAAAATTTCAATCCTGCATGATTTTACCAAGAAATGTGATTCTTCATTCAAAACCTGATTTTTGCTATTGGGCTCTATTGAATAATGAATGTTTTGAATTTTCTCCAAAAGTAAAGTAGTTGCAACTCATGCTTTTAGAGACTTGTTTGGGCTCATGAGAGGAGTAGAAAAACATCAAAAATTTCAGTCCTGCATGATTCTACCAAGAAATGTGTGTTCATTGAAACCGCTGGTTTTTGATAGTTTGGGCCCTATTGAATAATGAATGTTTTGAATTTTCTCCAAAAGTAAAGTAGTTGCAAACTCATCCTTTTTGAAACTTGTTTGGGCTGTTGAGAGGAGTAAAAAACCATCAAAAATTTCAATCCTGCATGATTTTACCAAGAAATGTGATTCTTCATTCATAACCTGATTTTTGCTCTTGGGCTCTATTGAATAATGAATGTTTTGAATTTTCTCCAAAAGTAAAGTAGTTGCAACTCATGCTTTTAGAGACTTGTTTGGGCTCATGAGAGGAGTAGAAAAACATCAAAAATTTCAGTCCTGCATGATTCTACCAAGAAATGTGTGTTCATTGAAACCGCTGGTTTTTGATAGTTTGGGCCCTATTGAATAATGAATGTTTTGAATTTTCTCCAAAAGTAAAGTAGTTGCAAACTCATCCTTTTAGAAACTTGTTTGGGCTGTTGAGAGGAGTAAAAAACCATCAAAAATTTCAATCCTGCATGATTCTACCAAGAAATGTGATTCTTCATTCAAAACCTGATTTTTGCTATTGGGCTTTATTGAATAATGAATGTTTTGAATTTTCTGCAAAAGTAAAGTAGTTGCAAACTCATGCTTTTAGAGACTTGTTTGGGCTCATGAGAGGAGTAGAAAAACATCAAAAATTTCAGTCCTGCATGATTCTACCAAGAAATGTGTGTTCATTGAAACCGCTGGTTTTTGATAGTTTGGGCCCTATTGAATAATGAATGTTTTGAATTTTCTCCAAAAGTAAAGTAGTTGCAAACTCATCCTTTTAGAAACTTGTCTGGGCTGTTGAGAGGAGTAAAAAACCATCAAAAATTTCAATCCTGCATGATTCTACCAAGTAATGTGATTCTTCATTCAAAACCTGATTTTTGCTATTGGGCTCTATTGAATAATGAATGTTTTGAATTTTCTCCAAAAGTAAAGTAGTTGCAAACTCATGCTTTTAGAGACTTGTTTGGGCTCATGAGAGGAGTAGAAAAACATCAAAAATTTCAGTCCTGCATGATTCTACCAAGAAATGTGTGTTCATTGAAACCGCTGGTTTTTGATAGTTTGGGCCCTATTGAATAATGAATGTTTTGAATTTTCTCCAAAAGTAAAGTAGTTGCAAACTCATCCTTTTAGAAATTTGTTTGGGCTGTTGAGAGGAGTAAAAAACCATCAAAAATTTCAATCCTGCATGATTCTACCAAGAAATGTGATTCTTCATTCAAAACGCTGGTTTTTGCTATTGGGCTCTATTGAATAATGAATGTTTTGAATTTTCTCCAAAAGTAAAGTAGTTGCAAACTCATCCTTTTAGAGACTTGTTTGGGCTCATGAGAGGAGTAGAAAAACATCAAAAATTTCAGTCCTGCACGATTCTACCAAGAAATGTGTGTTCATTCAAACCGCTGGTTTTTGATATTTTGGGCCCTATTGAATAATGAATGTTTTGAATTTTCTCCAAAAGTAAAGTAGTTGCAAACTCATCCTTTTAGAAACTTGTTTGGGCTGTTGAGAGGAGTAAAAAACCATCAAAAATTTCAATCCTGCATGATTCTACCAAGAAATGTGATTCTTCATTCAAAACCTGATTTTTGCTATTGGGCTCTATTGAATAATGAATGTTTTGAAGTTTCTCCAAAAGTAAAGTAGTTGCAAACTCATGCTTTTAGAGACTTGTTTGGGCTCATGAGAGGAGTAGAAAAACATCAAAAATTTCAGTCCTGCATGATTCTACCAAGAAATGTGTGTTCATTGAAACCGCTGGTTTTTGATAGTTTGGGCCCTATTGAATAATGAATGTTTTGAATTTTCTCCAAAAGTAAAGTAGTTGCAAACTCATCCTTTTAGAAACTTGTTTGTGCTGTTGAGAGGAGTAAAAAACCAGCAAAAATTTCAATCCTGCATGATTCTACCAAGAAATGTGATTCTTCATTCAAAACCTGATTTTTGCTATTGGGCTCTATTGAATAATGAATGTTTTGAATTTTCTCCAAAAGTAAAGTAGTTGCAAACTCATGCTTTTAGAGACTTGTTTGGGCTCATGAGAGGAGTAGAAAAACATCAAAAATTTCAGTCCTGCATGATTCTACCAAGAAATGTGTGCTCATTGAAACCGCTGGTTTTTGATAGTTTGGGCCCTATTGAATAATGAATGTTTTGAATTTTCTCCAAAAGTAAAGTAGTTGCAAACTCATCCTTTTAGAAACTTGTTTGGGCTGTTGAGAGGAGTAAAAAACCATCAAAAATTTCAATCCTGCATGATTCTACCAAGAAATGTGATTCTTCATTCAAAACCTGATTTTTGCTATTGGGCTCTATTGAATAATGAATGTTTTGAATTTTCTCCAAAAGTAAAGTAGTTGCAAACTCATGCTTTTAGAGACTTGTTTGGGCTCATGAGAGGAGTAGAAAAACATCAAAAATTTCAGTCCTGCATGATTCTACCAAGAAATGTGTGTTCATTGAAACCGCTGGTTTTTGATAGTTTGGGCCCTATTGAATAATGAATGTTTTGAATTTTCTCCAAAAGTAAAGTAGTTGCAAACTCATCCTTTTAGAAACTTGTTTGGGCTGTTGAGAGGAGTAAAAAACCATCAAAAATTTCAATCCTGCATGATTCTACCAAGAAATGTGATTCTTCATTCAAAACGCTGGTTTTTGCTATTGGGCTCTATTGAATAATGAATGTTTTGAATTTTCTCCAAAAGTAAAGTAGTTGCAAACTCATCCTTTTAGAGACTTGTTTGGGCTCATGAGTGGAGTAGAAAAACATCAAAAATTTCAGTCCTGCACGATTCTACCAAGAAATGTGTGTTCATTCAAACCGCTGGTTTTTGATATTTTGGGCCCTATTGAATAATGAATGTTTTGAATTTTCTCCAAAAGTAAAGTAGTTGCAAACTCATCCTTTTAGAAACTTGTTTGGGCTGTTGAGTGGAGTAAAAAACCATCAAAAATTTCAATCCTGCATGATTCTACCAAGAAATGTGATTCCTCATTCAAAACGCTGGTTTTTGCTATTGGGCTCTATTGAATAATGAATGTTTTGAATTTTCTCCAAAAGTAAAGTAGTTGCAAACATCCTTTTAGAGACTTGTTTGGGCTCATGAGAGGAGTAGAAAAACATCAAAAATTTCAGTCCTGCACGATTCTACCAAGAAATGTGTGTTCATTCAAACCGTTGGTTTTTGATATTTTGGGCCCTATTGAATAATGAATGTTTTGAATTTTCTCCAAAAGTAAAGTAGTTGCAAACTCATCCTTTTAGAAACTTGTTTGGGCTGTTGAGTGGAGTAAAAAACCATCAAAAATTTCAATCCTGCATGATTCTACCAAGAAATGTGATTCTTCATTCAAAACCTGATTTTTGCTATTGGGCTCTATTGAATAATGAATGTTTTGAATTTTCTCCAAAAATAAAAGTAGTTGCAAACTCATGCTTTTAGAGACTTGTTTGGGCTCATGAGAGGAGTAGAAAAACATCAAAAATTTCAGTCCTGCATGATTCTACCAAGAAATGTGTGTTCATTGAAACCGCTGGTTTTTGATAGTTTGGGCCCTATTGAATAATGAATGTTTTGAATTTTCTCCAAAAGTAAAGTAGTTGCAAACTCATCCTTTTAGAAACTTGTTTGTGCTGTTGAGAGGAGTAAAAAACCATCAAAAATTTCAATCCTGCATGATTCTACCAAGAAATGTGATTCTTCATTCAAACCCTGATTTTTGCTATTGGGCTCTATTGAATAATGAATGTTTTGAATTTTCTCCAAAAGTAAAGTAGTTGCAAACTCATGCTTTTAGAGACTTGTTTGGGCTCATGAGAGGAGTAGAAAAACATCAAAAATTTCAGTCCTGCATGATTCTACCAAGAAATGTGTGTTCATTTAAACCGCTGGTTTTTGATAGTTTGGGCCCTATTGAATAATGAATGTTTTGAATTTTCTCCAAAAGTAAAGTAGTTGCAAACTCATCCTTTTAGAAACTTGTTTGGGCTGTTGAGAGGAGTAAAAAACCATCAAAAATTTCAATCCTGCATGATTCTACCAAGAAATGTGATTCTTCATTCAAAACCTGATTTTTGCTATTGGGCTCTATAGAATAATGAATGTTTTGAATTTTCTCCAAAAGTAAAGTAGTTGCAAACTCATGCTTTTAGAGACTTGTTTGGGCTCATGAGAGGAGTAGAAAAACATCAAAAATTTCAGTCCTGCATGATTCTACCAAGAAATGTGTGTTCATTGAAACCGCTGGTTTTTGATAGTTTGGGCCCTATTGAATAATGAATGTTTTGAATTTTCTCCAAAAGTATAGTTGCAAACTCATCCTTTTAGAAACTTGTTTGGGCTGTTGAGAGGAGTAAAAAACCATCAAAAATTTCAATCCTGCATGATTTTACCAAGAAATGTGATTCTTCATTCAAAACCTGATTTTTGCTATTGGGCTCTATTGAATAATGAATGTTTTGAAGTTTCTCCAAAAGTAAAGTAGTTGCAAACTCATGCTTTTAGAGACTTGTTTGGGCTCATGAGAGGAGTAGAAAAACATCAAAAATTTCAGTCCTGCATGATTCTACCAAGAAATGTGTGTTCATTGAAACCGCTGGTTTTTGATAGTTTGGGCCCTATTGAATAATGAATGTTTTGAATTTTCTCCAAAAGTAAAGTAGTTGCAAACTCATCCTTTTAGAAACTTGTTTGTGCTGTTGAGAGGAGTAAAAAACCATCAAAAATTTCAATCCTGCATGATTCTACCAAGAAATGTGATTCTTCATTCAAAACCTGATTTTTGCTATTGGGCTCTATTGAATAATGAATGTTTTGAATTTTCTCCAAAAGTAAAGTAGTTGCAAAGTCATGCTTTTAGAGACTTGTTTGGGCTCATGAGAGGAGTAGAAAAACATCAAAAATTTCAGTCCTGCATGATTCTACCAAGAAATGTGTGTTCATTGAAACCGCTGGTTTTTGATAGTTTGGGCCCTATTGAATAATGAATGTTTTGAATTTTCTCCAAAAGTAAAGTAGTTGCAAACTCATCCTTTTAGAAACTTGTTTGGGCTGTTGAGAGGAGTAAAAAACCATCAAAAATTTCAATCCTGCATGATTTTACCAAGAAATGTGATTCTTCATTCAAAACCTGATTTTTGCTATTGGGCTCTATTGAATAATGAATGTTTTGAATTTTCTCCAAAAGTAAAGTAGTTGCAAACTCATCCTTTTAGAGACTTGTTTGGGCTCATGAGAGGAGTAGAAAAACATCAAAAATTTCAGTCCTGCACGATTCTACCAAGAAATGTGTGTTCATTGAAACCGCTGGTTTTTGATAGTTTGGGCCCTATTGAATAATGAATGTTTTGAATTTTCTCCAAAAGTAAAGTAGTTGCAAACTCATCCTTTTAGAAACTTGTTTGGGCTGTTGAGAGGAGTAAAAAACCATCAAAAATTTCAATCCTGCATGATTCTACCATGAAATGTGATTCTTCATTCAAAACGCTGGTTTTTGCTATTGGGCTCTATTGAATAATGAATGTTTTGAATTTTCTCCAAAAGTAAAGTAGTTGCAAACTCATGCTTTTAGAGACTTGTTTGGGCTCATGAGAGGAGTAGAAAAACATCAAAAATTTCAGTCCTGCATGATTCTACCAAGAAATGTGTGTTCATTGAAACCGCTGGTTTTTGATAGTTTGGGCCCTATTGAATAATGAATGTTTTGAATTTTCTCCAAAAGTAAAGTAGTTGCAAACTCATCCTTTTAGAAACTTGTTTGGGCTGTTGAGAGGAGTAAAAAACCATCAAAAATTTCAATCCTGCATGATTCTACCAAGAAATGTGATTCTTCATTCAAAACGCTGGTTTTTGCTATTGGGCTCTATTGAATAATGAATGTTTTGAGTTTTCTCCAAAAGTAAAGTAGTTGCAAACTCATCCTTTTAGAGACTTGTTTGGGCTCATGAGAGGAGTAGAAAAACATCAAAAATTTCAGTCCTGCATGATTCTACCAAGAAATGTGTGTTCATTGAAACCGCTGGCTTTTGATAGTTTGGGCCCTATTGAATAATGAATGTTTTGAATTTTCTCCAAATTAAAGTAGTTGCAAACTCATCCTTTTAGAAACTTGTTTGGGCTGTTGAGAGGAGTAAAAAACCATCAAAAATTTCAATCCTGCATGATTCTACCAAGAAATGTGATTCTTCATTCAAAACGCTGGTTTTTGCTATTGGGCTCTATTGAATAATGAATGTTTTGAATTTTCTCCAAAAGTAAAGTAGTTGCAAACTCATCCTTTTAGAGACTTGTTTGGGCTCATGAGAGGAGTAGAAAAACATCAAAAATTTCAATCCTGCATGATTCTACCAAGTAATGTGATTCTTCATTCAAAACCTGATTTTTGCTATTGGGCTCTATTGAATAATGAATGTTTTGAATTTTCTCCAAAAGTAAAGTAGTTGCAAACTCATGCTTTTAGAGACTTGTTTGGGCTCATGAGAGGAGTAGAAAAACATCAAAAATTTCAGTCCTGCATGATTCTACCAAGAAATGTGTGTTCATTGAAACCGCTGGTTTTTGATAGTTTGGGCCCTATTGAATAATGAATGTTTTGAATTTTCTCCAAAAGTAAAGTAGTTGCAAACTCATCCTTTTAGAAATTTGTTTGGGCTGTTGAGAGGAGTAAAAAACCATCAAAAATTTCAATCCTGCATGATTCTACCAAGAAATGTGATTCTTCATTCAAAACGCTGGTTTTTGCTATTGGGCTCTATTGAATAATGAATGTTTTGAATTTTCTCCAAAAGTAAAGTAGTTGCAAACTCATCCTTTTAGAGACTTGTTTGGGCTCATGAGAGGAGTAGAAAAACATCAAAAATTTCAGTCCTGCACGATTCTACCAAGAAATGTGTGTTCATTCAAACCGCTGGTTTTTGATATTTTGGGCCCTATTGAATAATGAATGTTTTGAATTTTCTCCAAAAGTAAAGTAGTTGCAAACTCATCCTTTTAGAAACTTGTTTGGGCTGTTGAGAGGAGTAAAAAACCATCAAAAATTTCAATCCTGCATGATTCTACCAAGAAATGTGATTCTTCATTCAAAACCTGATTTTTGCTATTGGGCTCTATTGAATAATGAATGTTTTGAAGTTTCTCCAAAAGTAAAGTAGTTGCAAACTCATGCTTTTAGAGACTTGTTTGGGCTCATGAGAGGAGTAGAAAAACATCAAAAATTTCAGTCCTGCATGATTCTACCAAGAAATGTGTGTTCATTGAAACCGCTGGTTTTTGATAGTTTGGGCCCTATTGAATAATGAATGTTTTGAATTTTCTCCAAAAGTAAAGTAGTTGCAAACTCATCCTTTTAGAAACTTGTTTGTGCTGTTGAGAGGAGTAAAAAACCAGCAAAAATTTCAATCCTGCATGATTCTACCAAGAAATGTGATTCTTCATTCAAAACCTGATTTTTGCTATTGGGCTCTATTGAATAATGAATGTTTTGAATTTTCTCCAAAAGTAAAGTAGTTGCAAACTCATGCTTTTAGAGACTTGTTTGGGCTCATGAGAGGAGTAGAAAAACATCAAAAATTTCAGTCCTGCATGATTCTACCAAGAAATGTGTGCTCATTGAAACCGCTGGTTTTTGATAGTTTGGGCCCTATTGAATAATGAATGTTTTGAATTTTCTCCAAAAGTAAAGTAGTTGCAAACTCATCCTTTTAGAAACTTGTTTGGGCTGTTGAGAGGAGTAAAAAACCATCAAAAATTTCAATCCTGCATGATTCTACCAAGAAATGTGATTCTTCATTCAAAACCTGATTTTTGCTATTGGGCTCTATTGAATAATGAATGTTTTGAATTTTCTCCAAAAGTAAAGCAGTTGCAAACTCATCCTTTTAGAAACTTGTTTGGGCTGTTGAGAGGAGTAAAAAACCATCAAAAATTTCAATCCTGCATGATTTTACCAAGAAATGTGATTCTTCATTCAAAACCTGATTTTTGCTATTGGGCTCTATTGAATAATGAATGTTTTGAATTTTCTCCAAAAGTAAAGTAGTTGCAAACTCATGCTTTTAGAGACTTGTTTGGGCTCATGAGAGGAGTAGAAAAACATCAAAAATTTCAGTCCTGCATGATTCTACCAAGAAATGTGTGTTCATTGAAACCGCTGGTTTTTGATAGTTTGGGCCCTATTGAATAATGAATGTTTTGAATTTTCTCCAAAAGTAAAGTAGTTGCAAACTCATCCTTTTAGAAACTTGTTTGGGCTGTTGAGAGGAGTAAAAAACCATCAAAAATTTCAATCCTGCATGATTCTACCAAGAAATGTGATTCTTCATTCAAAACGCTGGTTTTTGCTATTGGGCTCTATTGAATAATGAATGTTTTGAATTTTCTCCAAAAGTAAAGTAGTTGCAAACTCATCCTTTTAGAGACTTGTTTGGGCTCATGAGTGGAGTAGAAAAACATCAAAAATTTCAGTCCTGCACGATTCTACCAAGAAATGTGTGTTCATTCAAACCGCTGGTTTTTGATATTTTGGGCCCTATTGAATAATGAATGTTTTGAATTTTCTCCAAAAGTAAAGTAGTTGCAAACTCATCCTTTTAGAAACTTGTTTGGGCTGTTGAGTGGAGTAAAAAACCATCAAAAATTTCAATCCTGCATGATTCTACCAAGAAATGTGATTCCTCATTCAAAACGCTGGTTTTTGCTATTGGGCTCTATTGAATAATGAATGTTTTGAATTTTCTCCAAAAGTAAAGTAGTTGCAAACATCCTTTTAGAGACTTGTTTGGGCTCATGAGAGGAGTAGAAAAACATCAAAAATTTCAGTCCTGCACGATTCTACCAAGAAATGTGTGTTCATTCAAACCGCTGGTTTTTGATATTTTGGGCCCTATTGAATAATGAATGTTTTGAATTTTCTCCAAAAGTAAAGTAGTTGCAAACTCATCCTTTTAGAAACTTGTTTGGGCTGTTGAGTGGAGTAAAAAACCATCAAAAATTTCAATCCTGCATGATTCTACCAAGAAATGTGATTCTTCATTCAAAACCTGATTTTTGCTATTGGGCTCTATTGAATAATGAATGTTTTGAATTTTCTCCAAAAATAAAAGTAGTTGCAAACTCATGCTTTTAGAGACTTGTTTGGGCTCATGAGAGGAGTAGAAAAACATCAAAAATTTCAGTCCTGCATGATTCTACCAAGAAATGTGTGTTCATTGAAACCGCTGGTTTTTGATAGTTTGGGCCCTATTGAATAATGAATGTTTTGAATTTTCTCCAAAAGTAAAGTAGTTGCAAACTCATCCTTTTAGAAACTTGTTTGGGCTGTTGAGAGGAGTAAAAAACCATCAAAAATTTCAATCCTGCATGATTTTACCAAGAAATGTGATTCTTCATTCAAAACCTGAATTTTGCTATTGGGCTCTATTGAATAATGAATGTTTTGAATTTTCTCCAAAAGTAAAGTAGTTGCAAACTCATGCTTTTAGAGACTTGTTTGGGCTCATGAGAGGAGTAGAAAAATATCAAAAATTTCAGTCCTGCATGATTCTACCAAGAAATGTGTGTTCATTGAAACCGCTGGTTTTTGATAGTTTGGGCCCTATTGAATAATGAATGTTTTGAATTTTCTCCAAAAGTAAAGTAGTTGCAAACTCATCCTTTTAGAAACTTGTTTGTGCTGTTGAGAGGAGTAAAAAACCATCAAAAATTTCAATCCTGCATGATTCTACCAAGAAATGTGATTCTTCATTCAAACCCTGATTTTTGCTATTGGGCTCTATTGAATAATGAATGTTTTGAATTTTCTCCAAAAGTAAAGTAGTTGCAAACTCATGCTTTTAGAGACTTGTTTGGGCTCATGAGAGGAGTAGAAAAACATCCAAAATTTCAGTCCTGCATGATTCTACCAAGAAATGTGTGTTCATTTAAACCGCTGGTTTTTGATAGTTTGGGCCCTATTGAATAATGAATGTTTTGAATTTTCTCCAAAAGTAAAGTAGTTGCAAACTCATCCTTTTAGAAACTTGTTTGGGCTGTTGAGAGGAGTAAAAAACCATCAAAAATTTCAATCCTGCATGATTCTACCAAGAAATGTGATTCTTCATTCAAAACCTGATTTTTGCTATTGGGCTCTATAGAATAATGAATGTTTTGAATTTTCTCCAAAAGTAAAGTAGTTGCAAACTCATGCTTTTAGAGACTTGTTTGGGCTCATGAGAGGAGTAGAAAAACATCAAAAATTTCAGTCCTGCATGATTCTACCAAGAAATGTGTGTTCATTGAAACCGCTGGTTTTTGATAGTTTGGGCCCTATTGAATAATGAATGTTTTGAATTTTCTCCAAAAGTAAAGTTGCAAACTCATCCTTTTAGAAACTTGTTTGGGCTGTTGAGAGGAGTAAAAAACCATCAAAAATTTCAATCCTGCATGATTTTACCAAGAAATGTGATTCTTCATTCAAAACCTGATTTTTGCTATTGGGCTCTATTGAATAATGAATGTTTTGAAGTTTCTCCAAAAGTAAAGTAGTTGCAAACTCATGCTTTTAGAGACTTGTTTGGGCTCATGAGAGGAGTAGAAAAACATCAAAAATTTCAGTCCTGCATGATTCTACCAAGAAATGTGTGTTCATTGAAACCGCTGGTTTTTGATAGTTTGGGCCCTATTGAATAATGAATGTTTTGAATTTTCTCCAAAAGTAAAGTAGTTGCAAACTCATCCTTTTAGAAACTTGTTTGTGCTGTTGAGAGGAGTAAAAAACCATCAAAAATTTCAATCCTGCATGATTCTACCAAGAAATGTGATTCTTCATTCAAAACCTGATTTTTGCTATTGGGCTCTATTGAATAATGAATGTTTTGAATTTTCTCCAAAAGTAAAGTAGTTGCAAAGTCATGCTTTTAGAGACTTGTTTGGGCTCATGAGAGGAGTAGAAAAACATCAAAAATTTCAGTCCTGCATGATTCTACCAAGAAATGTGTGTTCATTGAAACCGCTGGTTTTTGATAGTTTGGGCCCTATTGAATAATGAATGTTTTGAATTTTCTCCAAAAGTAAAGTAGTTGCAAACTCATCCTTTTAGAAACTTGTTTGGGCTGTTGAGAGGAGTAAAAAACCATCAAAAATTTCAATCCTGCATGATTTTACCAAGAAATGTGATTCTTCATTCAAAACCTGATTTTTGCTATTGGGCTCTATTGAATAATGAATGTTTTGAATTTTCTCCAAAAGTAAAGTAGTTGCAAACTCATCCTTTTAGAGACTTGTTTGGGCTCATGAGAGGAGTAGAAAAACATCAAAAATTTCAGTCCTGCACGATTCTACCAAGAAATGTGTGTTCATTGAAACCGCTGGTTTTTGATAGTTTGGGCCCTATTGAATAATGAATGTTTTGAATTTTCTCCAAAAGTAAAGTAGTTGCAAACTCATCCTTTTAGAAACTTGTTTGGGCTGTTGAGAGGAGTAAAAAACCATCAAAAATTTCAATCCTGCATGATTCTACCATGAAATGTGATTCTTCATTCAAAACGCTGGTTTTTGCTATTGGGCTCTATTGAATAATGAATGTTTTGAATTTTCTCCAAAAGTAAAGTAGTTGCAAACTCATCCTTTTAGAGACTTGTTTGGGCTCATGAGAGGAGTAGAAAAACATCAAAAATTTCAGTCCTGCACGATTCTACCAAGAAATGTGTTCATTCAAACCGCTGGTTTTTGATATTTTTTGCCCTATTGAATAATGAATGTTTTGAATTTTCTCCAAAAGTAAAGTAGTTGCAAACTCATCCTTTTAGAAACTTGTCTGGGCTGTTGAGAGGAGTAAAAAACCATCAAAAATTTCAATCCTGCATGATTCTACCAAGAAATGTGATTCTTCATTCAAAACCTGATTTTTGCTATTGGGCTCTATTGAATAATGAATGTTTTGAATTTTCTCCAAAAGTAAAGTAGTTGCAAACTCATGCTTTTAGAGACTTGTTTGGGCTCATGAGAGGAGTAGAAAAACATCAAAAATTTCAGTCCTGCATGATTCTACCAAGAAATGTGTGTTCATTGAAACCGCTGGTTTTTGATAGTTTGGGCCCTATTGAATAATGAATGTTTTGAATTTTCTCCAAAAGTAAAGTAGTTGCAAACTCATCCTTTTAGAAACTTGTTTGGGCTGTTGAGAGGAGTAAAAAACCATCAAAAATTTCAATCCTGCATGATTCTACCAAGAAATGTGATTCTTCATTCAAAACGCTGGTTTTTGCTATTGGGCTCTATTGAATAATGAATGTTTTGAGTTTTCTCCAAAAGTAAAGTAGTTGCAAACTCATCCTTTTAGAGACTTGTTTGGGCTCATGAGAGGAGTAGAAAAACATCAAAAATTTCAGTCCTGCATGATTCTACCAAGAAATGTGTGTTCATTGAAACCGCTGGCTTTTGATAGTTTGGGCCCTATTGAATAATGAATGTTTTGAATTTTCTCCAAATTAAAGTAGTTGCAAACTCATCCTTTTAGAAACTTGTTTGGGCTGTTGAGAGGAGTAAAAAACCATCAAAAATTTCAATCCTGCATGATTCTACCAAGAAATGTGATTCTTCATTCAAAACGCTGGTTTTTGCTATTGGGCTCTATTGAATAATGAATGTTTTGAATTTTCTCCAAAAGTAAAGTAGTTGCAAACTCATCCTTTTAGAGACTTGTTTGGGCTCATGAGAGGAGTAGAAAAACATCAAAAATTTCAGTCCTGCACGATTCTACCAAGAAATGTGTGTTCATTCAAACCGCTGGTTTTTGATATTTTGGGCCCTATTGAATAATGAATGTTTTGAATTTTCTCCAAAAGTAAAGTAGTTGCAAACTCATCCTTTTAGAAACTTGTTTGGGCTGTTGAGTGGAGTAAAAAACCATCAAAAATTTCAATCCTGCATGATTCTACCAAGAAATGTGATTCTTCATTCAAAACCTGATTTTTGCTATTGGGCTTTATTGAATAATGAATGTTTTGAATTTTCTCCAAAAGTAAAGTAGTTGCAAACTCATGCTTTTAGAGACTTGTTTGGGCTCATGAGAGGAGTAGAAAAACATCAAAAATTTCAGTCCTGCATGATTCTACCAAGAAATGTGTGTTCATTGAAACCGCTGGTTTTTGATAGTTTGTGCCCTATTGAATAATGAATGTTTTGAATTTTCTCTAAAAGTAAAGTAGTTGCAAACTCATCCTTTTAGAAACTTGTTTGGGCTGTTGAGAGGAGTAAAAAACCATCAAAAATTTCAATCCTGCATGATTCTACCAAGAAATGTGATTCTTCATTCAAAACCTGATTTTTGCTATTGGGCTTTATTGAATAATGAATGTTTTGAATTTTCTCCAAAAATAAAAGTAGTTGCAAACTCATGCTTTTAGAGACTTGTTTGGGCCCATGAGAGGAGTAGAAAAATATCAAAAATTTCAGTCCTGCATGATTCTACCAAGAAATGTGTGTTCATTGAAACCGCTGGTTTTTGATAGTTTGGGCCCTATTGAATAATGAATGTTTTGAATTTTCTCTAAAAGTAAAGTAGTTGCAAACTCATCCTTTTAGAAACTTGTTTGGGCTGTTGAGAGGAGTAAAAGACCATCAAAAATTTCAATCCTGCATGATTCTACCAAGAAATGTGATTCTTCATTCAAAACCTGATTTTTGCTATTGGGCTTTATTGAATAATGAATGTTTTGAATTTTCTCCAAAAATAAAAGTAGTTGCAAACTCATGCTTTTAGAGACTTGTTTGGGCTCATGAGAGGAGTAGAAAAATATCAAAAATTTCAGTCCTGCATGATTCTACCAAGAAATGTGTGTTCATTGAAACCGCTGGTTTTTGATAGTTTGGGCCCTATTGAATAATGAATGTTTTGAATTTTCTCCAAAAGTAAAGTAGTTGCAAACTCATCCTTTTAGAAACTTGTTTGGGCTGTTGAGAGGAGTAAAAAACCATCAAAAATTTCAATCCTGCATGATTCTACCAAGAAATGTGATTCTTCATTCAAAACCTGATTTTTGCTATTGGGCTTTATTGAATAATGAATGTTTTGAATTTTCTCCAAAAATAAAAGTAGTTGCAAACTCATGCTTTTAGAGACTTGTTTGGGCTCATGAGAGGAGTAGAAAAATATCAAAAATTTCAGTCCTGCATGATTCTACCAAGAAATGTGTGTTCATTGAAACCGCTGGTTTTTGATAGTTTGGGCCCTATTGAATAATGAATGTTTTGAATTTTCTCCAAAAGTAAAGTAGTTGCAAACTCATCCTTTTAGAAACTTGTCTGGGCTGTTGAGAGGAGTAAAAAACCATCAAAAATTTCAATCCTGCATGATTCTACCAAGAAATGTGATTCTTCATTCAAAACCTGATTTTTGCTATTGGGCTCTATTGAATAATGAATGTTTTGAATTTTCTCCAAAAGTAAAGTAGTTGCAAACTCATGCTTTTAGAGACTTGTTTGGGCTCATGAGAGGAGTAGAAAAACATCAAAAATTTCAGTCCTGCATGATTCTACCAAGAAATGTGTGTTCATTGAAACCGCTGGTTTTTGATAGTTTGGGCCCTATTGAATAATGAATGTTTTGAATTTTCTCCAAAAGTAAAGTAGTTGCAAACTCATCCTTTTAGAAACTTGTTTGGGCTGTTGAGAGGAGTAAAAAACCATCAAAAATTTCAATCCTGCATGATTCTACCAAGAAATGTGATTCTTCATTCAAAACGCTGGTTTTTGCTATTGGGCTCTATTGAATAATGAATGTTTTGAGTTTTCTCCAAAAGTAAAGTAGTTGCAAACTCATCCTTTTAGAGACTTGTTTGGGCTCATGAGAGGAGTAGAAAAACATCAAAAATTTCAGTCCTGCATGATTCTACCAAGAAATGTGTGTTCATTGAAACCGCTGGCTTTTGATAGTTTGGGCCCTATTGAATAATGAATGTTTTGAATTTTCTCCAAATTAAAGTAGTTGCAAACTCATCCTTTTAGAAACTTGTTTGGGCTGTTGAGAGGAGTAAAAAACCATCAAAAATTTCAATCCTGCATGATTCTACCAAGAAATGTGATTCTTCATTCAAAACGCTGGTTTTTGCTATTGGGCTCTATTGAATAATGAATGTTTTGAATTTTCTCCAAAAGTAAAGTAGTTGCAAACTCATCCTTTTAGAGACTTGTTTGGGCTCATGAGAGGAGTAGAAAAACATCAAAAATTTCAGTCCTGCACGATTCTACCAAGAAATGTGTGTTCATTCAAACCGCTGGTTTTTGATATTTTGGGCCCTATTGAATAATGAATGTTTTGAATTTTCTCCAAAAGTAAAGTAGTTGCAAACTCATCCTTTTAGAAACTTGTTTGGGCTGTTGAGTGGAGTAAAAAACCATCAAAAATTTCAATCCTGCATGATTCTACCAAGAAATGTGATTCTTCATTCAAAACCTGATTTTTGCTATTGGGCTTTATTGAATAATGAATGTTTTGAATTTTCTCCAAAAATAAAAGTAGTTGCAAACTCATGCTTTTAGAGACTTGTTTGGGCTCATGAGAGGAGTAGAAAAATATCAAAAATTTCAGTCCTGCATGATTCTACCAAGAAATGTGTGTTCATTGAAACCGCTGGTTTTTGATAGTTTGGGCCCTATTGAATAATGAATGTTTTGAATTTTCTCCAAAAGTAAAGTAGTTGCAAACTCATCCTTTTAGAAACTTGTTTGTGCTGTTGAGAGGAGTAAAAAACCATCAAAAATTTCAATCCTGCATGATTCTACCAAGAAATGTGATTCTTCATTCAAACCCTGATTTTTGCTATTGGGCTCTATTGAATAATGAATGTTTTGAATTTTCTCCAAAAGTAAAGTAGTTGCAAACTCATGCTTTTAGAGACTTGTTTGGGCTCATGAGAGGAGTAGAAAAACATCAAAAATTTCAGTCCTGCATGATTCTACCAAGAAATGTGTGTTCATTGAAACCGCTGTTTTTTGATAGTTTGGGCCCTATTGAATAATGAATGTTTTGAATTTTCTCCAAAAGTAAAGTAGTTGCAAACTCATCCTTTTAGAAACTTGTTTGGGCTGTTGAGAGGAGTAAAAAACCATCAAAAATTTCAATCCTGCATGATTCTACCAAGAAATGTGTGTTCATTGAAACCGCTGGCTTTTGATAGTTTGGGCCCTATTGAATAATGAATGTTTTGAATTTTCTCCAAAAGTAAAGTAGTTGCAAACTCATCCTTTTAGAAACTTGTTTGGGCTGTTGAGAGGAGTAAAAAACCATCAAAAATTTCAATCCTGCATGATTTTACCAAGAAATGTGATTCTTCATTCAAAACCTGATTTTTGCTATTGGGCTCTGTTGAATAATGAATGTTTTGAAGTTTCTCCAAAAGTAAAGTAGTTGCAAACTCATGCTTTTAGAGACTTGTTTGGGCTCATGAGAGGAGTAGAAAAACATCAAAAATTTCAGTCCTGCATGATTCTACCAAGAAATGTGTGTTCATTGAAACCGCTGGTTTTTGATAGTTTGGGCCCTATTGAATAATGAATGTTTTGAATTTTCTCCAAAAGTAAAGTAGTTGCAAACTCATCCTTTTAGAAACTTGTTTGTGCTGTTGAGAGGAGTAAAAAACCATCAAAAATTTCAATCCTGCATGATTCTACCAAGAAATGTGATTCTTCATTCAAAACCTGATTTTTGCTATTGGGCTCTATTGAATAATGAATGTTTTGAATTTTCTCCAAAAGTAAAGTAGTTGCAAACTCATGCTTTTAGAGACTTGTTTGGGCTCATGAGAGGAGTAGAAAAACATCAAAAATTTCAGTCCTGCATGATTCTACCAAGAAATGTGTGTTCATTGAAACCGCTGGTTTTTGATAGTTTGTGCCCTATTGAATAATGAATGTTTTGAATTTTCTCTAAAAGTAAAGTAGTTGCAAACTCATCCTTTTAGAAACTTGTTTGGGCTGTTGAGAGGAGTAAAAAACCATCAAAAATTTCAATCCTGCATGATTCTACCAAGAAATGTGATTCTTCATTCAAAACCTGATTTTTGCTATTGGGCTTTATTGAATAATGAATGTTTTGAATTTTCTCCAAAAATAAAAGTAGTTGCAAACTCATGCTTTTAGAGACTTGTTTGGGCTCATGAGAGGAGTAGAAAAATATCAAAAATTTCAGTCCTGCATGATTCTACCAAGAAATGTGTGTTCATTGAAACCGCTGGTTTTTGATAGTTTGGGCCCTATTGAATAATGAATGTTTTGAATTTTCTCCAAAAGTAAAGTAGTTGCAAACTCATCCTTTTAGAAACTTGTTTGTGCTGTTGAGAGGAGTAAAAAACCATCAAAAATTTCAATCCTGCATGATTCTACCAAGAAATGTGATTCTTCATTCAAAACCTGATTTTTGCTATTGGGCTCTATTGAATAATGAATGTTTTGAATTTTCTCCAAAAGTAAAGTAGTTGCAAACTCATGCTTTTAGAGACTTGTTTGGGCTCATGAGAGGAGTAGAAAAACATCAAAAATTTCAGTCCTGCATGATTCTACCAAGAAATGTGTGTTCATTGAAACCGCTGGTTTTTGATAGTTTGTGCCCTATTGAATAATGAATGTTTTGAATTTTCTCTAAAAGTAAAGTAGTTGCAAACTCATCCTTTTAGAAACTTGTTTGGGCTGTTGAGAGGAGTAAAAAACCATCAAAAATTTCAATCCTGCATGATTCTACCAAGAAATGTGATTCTTCATTCAAAACCTGATTTTTGCTATTGGGCTCTATTGAATAATGAATGTTTTGAATTTTCTCCAAAAGTAAAGTAGTTGCAAACTCATGCTTTTAGAGACTTGTTTGGGCTCATGAGAGGAGTAGAAAAACATCAAAAATTTCAGTCCTGCATGATTCTACCAAGAAATGTGTGTTCATTAAAACCGCTGGTTTTTGATAGTTTGGGCCCTATTGAATAATGAATGTTTTGAATTTTCTCCAAAAGTAAAGTAGTTGCAAACTCATCCTTTTAGAAACTTGTTTGGGCTGTTGAGTGGAGTAAAAAACCATCAAAAATTTCAATCCTGCATGATTCTACCAAGAAATGTGATTCTTCATTCAAAACGCTGGTTTTTGCTATTGGGCTCTATTGAATAATGAATGTTTTGAATTTTCTCCAAAAGTAAAGTAGTTGCAAACATCCTTTTAGAGACTTGTTTGGGCTCATGAGAGGAGTAGAAAAACATCAAAAATTTCAGTGCTGCACGATTCTACCAAGAAATGTGTGTTCATTCAAACCGCTGGTTTTTGATATTTTGGGCCCTATTGAATAATGAATGTTTTGAATTTTCTCCAAAAGTAAAGTAGTTGCAAACTCATCCTTTTAGAAACTTGTTTGGGCTGTTGAGTGGAGTAAAAAACCATCAAAAATTTCAATCCTGCATGATTCTACCAAGAAATGTGATTCTTCATTCAAAACCTGATTTTTGCTATTGGGCTCTATTGAATAATGAATGTTTTGAATTTTCTCCAAAAGTAAAGTAGTTGCAAACTCATCCTTTTAGAAACTTGTTTGGGCTGTTGAGAGGAGTAAAAAACCATCAAAAATTTCAATCCTGCATGATTTTACCAAGAAATGTGATTCTTCATTCAAAACCTGATTTTTGCTATTGGGCTCTATTGAATAATGAATGTTTTGAATTTTCTCCAAAAGTAAAGTAGTTGCAAACTCATGCTTTTAGAGACTTGTTTGGGCTCATGAGAGGAGTAGAAAAACATCAAAAATTTCAGTCCTGCATGATTCTACCAAGAAATGTGTGTTCATTGAAACCGCTGGTTTTTGATAGTTTGGGCCCTATTGAATAATGAATGTTTTGAATTTTCTCCAAAAGTAAAGTAGTTGCAAACTCATACTTTTAGAAACTTGTTTGGGCTGTTGAGAGGAGTAAAAAACCATAAAAAATTTCAATCCTGCATGATTCTACCAAGAAATGTGATTCTTCATTCAAAATGCTGGTTTTTGCTATTGGGCTCTATTGAATAATGAATGTTTTGAATTTTCTCCAAAAGTAAAGTAGTTGCAAACTCATCCTTTTAGAGACTTGTTTGGGCTCATGAGAGGAGTAGAAAAACATCAAAAATTTCAGTCCTGCACGATTCTACCAAGAAATGTGTGTTCATTGAAACCGCTGGTTTTTGATAGTTTGGGCCCTATTGAATAATGAATGTTTTGAATTTTCTCCAAAAGTAAAGTAGTTGCAAACTCATCCTTTTAGAAACTTGTTTGGGCTGTTGAGAGGAGTAAAAAACCATCAAAAATTTCAATCCTGCATGATTCTACCAAGAAATGTGATTCTTCATTCAAAACGCTGGTTTTTGCTATTGGGCTCTATTGAATAATGAATGTTTTGAATTTTCTCCAAAAGTAAAGTAGTTGCAAACTCATCCTTTTAGAGACTTGTTTGGGCTCATGAGAGGAGTAGAAAAACATCAAAAATTTCAGTCCTGCATGATTCTACCAAGAAATGTGTGTTCATTGAAACCGCTGGCTTTTGATAGTTTGGGCCCTATTGAATAATGAATGTTTTGAATTTTCTCCAAATTAAAGTAGTTGCAAACTCATCCTTTTAGAAACTTGTTTGGGCTGTTGAGAGGAGTAAAAAACCATCAAAAATTTCAATCCTGCATGATTCTACCAAGAAATGTGATTCTTCATTCAAAACGCTGGTTTTTGCTATTGGGCTCTATTGAATAATGAATGTTTTGAATTTTCTCCAAAAGTAAAGTAGTTGCAAACTCATCCTTTTAGAGACTTGTTTGGGCTCATGAGAGGAGTAGAAAAACATCAAAAATTTCAGTCCTGCACGATTCTACCAAGAAATGTGTGTTCATTCAAACCGCTGGTTTTTGATATTTTGGGCCCTATTGAATAATGAATGTTTTGAATTTTCTCCAAAAGTAAAGTAGTTGCAAACTCATCCTTTTAGAAACTTGTTTGGGCTGTTGAGTGGAGTAAAAAACCATCAAAAATTTCAATCCTGCATGATTCTACCAAGAAATGTGATTCTTCATTCAAAACCTGATTTTTGCTATTGGGCTTTATTGAATAATGAATGTTTTGAATTTTCTCCAAAAATAAAAGTAGTTGCAAACTCATGCTTTTAGAGACTTGTTTGGGCTCATGAGAGGAGTAGAAAAATATCAAAAATTTCAGTCCTGCATGATTCTACCAAGAAATGTGTGTTCATTCAAACCGCTGGTTTTTGATAGTTTGGGCCCTATTGAATAATGAATGTTTTGAATTTTCTCCAAAAGTAAAGTAGTTGCAAACTCATCCTTTTAGAAACTTGTTTGTGCTGTTGAGAGGAGTAAAAAACCATCAAAAATTTCAATCCTGCATGATTCTACCAAGAAATGTGATTCTTCATTCAAAACCTGATTTTTGCTATTGGGCTCTATTGAATAATGAATGTTTTGAATTTTCTCCAAAAGTAAAGTAGTTGCAAACTCATGCTTTTAGAGACTTGTTTGGGCTCATGAGAGGAGTAGAAAAACATCAAAAATTTCAGTCCTGCATGATTCTACCAAGAAATGTGTGTTCATTGAAACCGCTGGTTTTTGATAGTTTGGGCCCTATTGAATAATGAATGTTTTGAATTTTCTCCAAAAGTAAAGTAGTTGCAAACTCATACTTTTAGAAACTTGTTTGGGCTGTTGAGAGGAGTAAAAAACCATCAAAAATTTCAATCCTGCATGATTCTACCAAGAAATGTGTGTTCATTGAAACCGCTGTCTTTTGATAGTTTGGGCCCTATTGAATAATGAATGTTTTGAATTTTCTCCAAAAGTAAAGTAGTTGCAAACTCATCCTTTTAGAAACTTGTTTGGGCTGTTGAGTGGAGTAAAAAACCATCAAAAATTTCAATCCTGCATGATTCTACCAAGAAATGTGATTCTTCATTCAAAACCTGATTTTTGCTATTGGGCTCTATTGAATAATGAATGTTTTGAATTTTCTCCAAAAGTAAAGTAGTTGCAAACTCATGCTTTTAGAGACTTGTTTGGGCTCATGAGAGGAGTAGAAAAACATCAAAAATTTCAGTCCTGCATGATTCTACCAAGAAATGTGTGTTCATTCAAACCGCTGGTTTTTGATAGTTTGGGCCCTATTGAATAATGAATGTTTTGAATTTTCTCCAAAAGTAAAGTAGTTGCAAACTCATCCTTTTAGAAACTTGTTTGGGCTGTTGAGAGGAGTAAAAAACCATCAAAAATTTCAATCCTGCATGATTCTACCAAGAAATGTGATTCTTCATTCAAAACGCTGGTTTTTGCTATTGGGCTCTATTGAATAATGAATGTTTTGAATTTTCTCCAAAAGTAAAGTAGTTGCAAACTCATCCTTTTAGAGACTTGTTTGGGCTCATGAGTGGAGTAGAAAAACATCAAAAATTTCAGTCCTGCACGATTATACCAAGAAATGTGTGTTCATTCAAACCGCTGGTTTTTGATATTTTGGGCCCTATTGAATAATGAATGTTTTGAATTTTCTCCAAAAGTAAAGTAGTTGCAAACTCATCCTTTTAGAAACTTGTTTGGGCTGTTGAGTGGAGTAAAAAACCATCAAAAATTTCAATCCTACATGATTCTACCAAGAAATGTGATTCTTCATTCAAAACGCTGGTTTTTGCTATTGGGCTCTATTGAATAATGAATGTTTTGAATTTTCTCCAAAAGTAAAGTAGTTGCAAACATCCTTTTAGAGACTTGTTTGGGCTCATGAGAGGAGTAGAAAAACATCAAAAATTTCAGTCCTGCACGATTCTACCAAGAAATGTGTGTTCATTCAAACCGCTGGTTTTTGATATTTTGGGCCCTATTGAATAATGAATGTTTTGAATTTTCTCCAAAAGTAAAGTAGTTGCAAACTCATCCTTTTAGAAACTTGTTTGGGCTGTTGAGTGGAGTAAAAAACCATCAAAAATTTCAATCCTGCATGATTCTACCAAGAAATGTGATTCTTCATTCAAAACCTGATTTTTGCTATTGGGCTCTATTGAATAATGAATGTTTTGAATTTTCTCCAAAAGTAAAGTAGTTGCAAACTCATGCTTTTAGAGACTTGTTTGGGCTCATGAGAGGAGTAGAAAAATATCAAAAATTTCAGTCCTGCATGATTCTACCAAGAAATGTGTGTTCATTGAAACCGCTGGTTTTTGATAGTTTGGGCCCTATTGAATAATGAATGTTTTGAATTTTCTCCAAAAGTAAAGTAGTTGCAAACTCATCCTTTTAGAAACTTGTTTGTGCTGTTGAGAGGAGTAAAAAACCATCAAAAATTTCAATCCTGCATGATTCTACCAAGAAATGTGATTCTTCATTCAAACCCTGATTTTTGCTATTGGGCTCTATTGAATAATTAATGTTTTGAATTTTCTCCAAAAGTAAAGTAGTTGCAAACTCATGCTTTTAGAGACTTGTTTGGGCTCATGAGAGGAGTAGAAAAACATCAAAAATTTCAGTCTTGCATGATTCTACCAAGAAATGTGTGTTCATTGAAACCGCTGGTTTTTGATAGTTTGGGCCCTATTGAATAATGAATGTTTTGAATTTTCTCCAAAAGTAAAGTAGTTGCAAACTCATACTTTTAGAAACTTGTTTGGGCTGTTGAGAGGAGTAAAAAACCATCAAAAATTTCAATCCTGCATGATTCTACCAAGAAATGTGATTCTTCATTCAAAACGCTGGTTTTTGCTATTGGGCTCTATTGAATAATGAATGTTTTGAATTTTCTCCAAAAGTAAAGAAGTTGCAAACTCATCCTTTTAGAGACTTGTTTGGGCTCATGAGAGGAGTAGAAAAACATCAAAAATTTCAGTCCTGCACGGTTCTACCAAGAAATGTGTGTTCATTGAAACCGCTGGGTTTTGATAGTTTGGGCCCTATTGAATAATGAATGTTTTGAATTTTCTCCAAAAGTAAAGTAGTTGCAAACTCATCCTTTTAAAAACTTGTTTGGGCTGTTGAGAGGAGTAAAAAACCATCAAAAATTTCAATCCTGCATGATTCTACCATGAAATGTGATTCTTCATTCAAAACGCTGGTTTTTGCTATTGGGCTCTATTGAATAATGAATGTTTTGAATTTTCTCCAAAAGTAAAGTAGTTGCAAACTCATCCTTTTAGAGACTTGTTTGGGCTCATGAGAGGAGTAGAAAAACATCAAAAATTTCAGTCCTGCACGATTCTACCAAGAAATGTGTGTTCATTCAAACCGCTGGTTTTTGATATTTTGGGCCCTATTGAATAATGAATGTTTTGAATTTTCTCCAAAAGTAAAGTAGTTGCAAACTCATCCTTTTAGAAACTTGTCTGGGCTGTTGAGAAGAGTAAAAAACCATCAAAAATTTCAATCCTGCATGATTCTACCAAGAAATGTGATTCTTCATTCAAAACCTGATTTTTGCTATTGGGCTCTATTGAATAATGAATGTTTTGAATTTTCTCCAAAAGTAAAGTAGTTGCAAACTCATGCTTTTAGAGACTTGTTTTGGCTCATGAGAGGAGTAGAAAAACATCAAAAATTTCAGTCCTGCATGATTCTACCAAGAAATGTGTGTTCATTGAAACCGCTGGTTTTTGATAGTTTGGGCCCTATTGAATAATGAATGTTTTGAATTTTCTCCAAAAGTAAAGTAGTTGCAAACTCATCCTTTTAGAAACTTGTTTGGGCTGTTGAGAGGAGTAAAAAACCATCAAAAATTTCAATCCTGCATGATTCTACCAAGAAATGTGATTCTTCATTCAAAACGCTGGTTTTTGCTATTGGGCTCTATTGAATAATGAATGTTTTGAATTTTCTCCAAAAGTAAAGTAGTTGCAAACTCATCCTTTTAGAGACTTGTTTGGGCTCATGAGAGGAGTAGAAAAACATCAAAAATTTCAGTCCTGCATGATTCTACCAAGAAATGTGTGTTCATTGAAACCGCTGGCTTTTGATAGTTTGGGCCCTATTGAATAATGAATGTTTTGAATTTTCTCCAAAAGTAAAGTAGTTGCAAACTCATCCTTTTAGAAACATGTTTGGGCTGTTGAGAGGAGTAAAAAACCATCAAAAATTTCAATCCTGCATGATTCTACCAAGAAATGTGATTCTTCATTCAAAACGCTGGTTTTTGCTATTGGGCTCTATTGAATAATGAATGTTTTGAATTTTCTCCAAAAGTAAAGTAGTTGCAAACTCATCCTTTTAGAGACTTGTTTGGGCTCATGAGAGGAGTAGAAAAACATCAAAAATTTCAGTCCTGCACGATTCTACCAAGAAATGTGTGTTCATTCAAACCGCTGGTTTTTGATATTTTGGGCCCTATTGAATAATGAATGTTTTGAATTTTCTCCAAAAGTAAAGTAGTTGCAAACTCATCCTTTTAGAAACTTGTTTGGGCTGTTGAGTGGAGTAAAAAACCATCAAAAATTTAAATCCTGCATGATTCTACCAAGAAATGTGATTCTTCATTCAAAACCTGATTTTTGCTATTGGGCTTTATTGAATAATGAATGTTTTGAATTTTCTCCAAAAATAAAAGTAGTTGCAAACTCATGCTTTTAGATACTTGTTTGGGCTCATGAGAGGAGTAGAAAAATATCAAAAATTTCAGTCCTGCATGATTCTACCAAGAAATGTGTGTTCATTGAAACCGCTGGTTTTTGATAGTTTGGGCCCTATTGAATAATGAATGTTTTGAATTTTCTCCAAAAGTAAAGTAGTTGCAAACTCATCCTTTTAGAAACTTGTTTGTGCTGTTGAGAGGAGTAAAAAACCATCAAAAATTTCAATCCTGCATGATTCTACCAAGAAATGTGATTCTTCATTCAAAACCTGATTTTTGCTATTGGGCTCTATTGAATAATGAATGTTTTGAATTTTCTCCAAAAGTAAAGTAGTTGCAAACTCATGCTTTTAGAGACTTGTTTGGGCTCATGAGAGGAGTAGAAAAACATCAAAAATTTCAGTCCTGCATGATTCTACCAAGAAATGTGTGTTCATTGAAACCGCTGGTTTTTGATAGTTTGGGCCCTATTGAATAATGAATGTTTTGAATTTTCTCCAAAAGTAAAGTAGTTGCAAACTCATACTTTTAGAAACTTGTTTGGGCTGTTGAGTGGAGTAAAAAACCATCAAAAATTTCAATCCTGCATGATTCTACCAAGAAATGTGTGTTCATTGAAACCGCTGGCTTTTGATAGTTTGGGCCCTATTGAATAATGAATGTTTTGAATTTTCTCCAAAAGTAAAGTAGTTGCAAACTCATCCTTTTAGAAACTTGTTTGGGCTGTTGAGAGGAGTAAAAAACCATCAAAAATTTCAATCCTGCATGATTTTACCAAGAAATGTGATTCTTCATTCAAAACCTGATTTTTGCTATTGGGCTCTGTTGAATAATGAATGTTTTGAAGTTTCTCCAAAAGTAAAGTAGTTGCAAACTCATGCTTTTAGAGACTTGTTTGGGCTCATGAGAGGAGTAGAAAAACATCAAAAATTTCAGTCCTGCATGATTCTACCAAGAAATGTGTGTTCATTGAAACCGCTGGTTTTTGATAGTTTGGGCCCTATTGAATAATGAATGTTTTGAATTTTCTCCAAAAGTAAAGTAGTTGCAAACTCATCCTTTTAGAAACTTGTTTGTGCTGTTGAGAGGAGTAAAAAACCATCAAAAATGTCAATCCTGCATGATTCTACCAAGAAATGTGATTCTTCATTCAAAACCTGATTTTTGCTATTGGGCTTTATTGAATAATGAATGTTTTGAATTTTCTCCAAAAATAAAAGTAGTTGCAAACTCATGCTTTTAGATACTTGTTTGGGCTCATGAGAGGAGTAGAAAAATATCAAAAATTTCAGTCCTGCATGATTCTACCAAGAAATGTGTGTTCATTGAAACCGCTGGTTTTTGATAGTTTGGGCCCTATTGAATAATGAATGTTTTGAATTTTCTCCAAAAGTAAAGTAGTTGCAAACTCATCCTTTTAGAAACTTGTTTGTGCTGTTGAGAGGAGTAAAAAACCATCAAAAATTTCAATCCTGCATGATTCTACCAAGAAATGTGATTCTTCATTCAAAACCTGATTTTTGCTATTGGGCTCTATTGAATAATGAATGTTTTGAATTTTCTCCAAAAGTAAAGTAGTTGCAAACTCATGCTTTTAGAGACTTGTTTGGGCTCATGAGAGGAGTAGAAAAACATCAAAAATTTCAGTCCTGCATGATTCTACCAAGAAATGTGTGTTCATTGAAACCGCTGGTTTTTGATAGTTTGGGCCCTATTGAATAATGAATGTTTTGAATTTTCTCCAAAAGTAAAGTAGTTGCAAACTCATACTTTTAGAAACTTGTTTGGGCTGTTGAGTGGAGTAAAAAACCATCAAAAATTTCAATCCTGCATGATTCTACCAAGAAATGTGTGTTCATTGAAACCGCTGGCTTTTGATAGTTTGGGCCCTATTGAATAATGAATGTTTTGAATTTTCTCCAAAAGTAAAGTAGTTGCAAACTCATCCTTTTAGAAACTTGTTTGGGCTGTTGAGAGGAGTAAAAAACCATCAAAAATTTCAATCCTGCATGATTTTACCAAGAAATGTGATTCTTCATTCAAAACCTGATTTTTGCTATTGGGCTCTGTTGAATAATGAATGTTTTGAAGTTTCTCCAAAAGTAAAGTAGTTGCAAACTCATGCTTTTAGAGACTTGTTTGGGCTCATGAGAGGAGTAGAAAAACATCAAAAATTTCAGTCCTGCATGATTCTACCAAGAAATGTGTGTTCATTGAAACCGCTGGTTTTTGATAGTTTGGGCCCTATTGAATAATGAATGTTTTGAATTTTCTCCAAAAGTAAAGTAGTTGCAAACTCATCCTTTTAGAAACTTGTTTGTGCTGTTGAGAGGAGTAAAAAACCATCAAAAATGTCAATCCTGCATGATTCTACCAAGAAATGTGATTCTTCATTCAAAACCTGATTTTTGCTATTGGGCTCTATTGAATAATGAATGTTTTGAATTTTCTCCAAAAGTAAAGTAGTTGCAAACTCATGCTTTTAGAGACTTGTTTGGGCTCATGAGAGGAGTAGAAAAACATCAAAAATTTCAGTCCTGCATGATTCTACCAAGAAATGTGTGTTCATTGAAACCGCTGGTTTTTGATAGTTTGGTCCCTATTGAATAATGAATGTTTTGAATTTTCTCCAAAAGTAAAGTAGTTGCAAACTCATCCTTTTAGAAACTTGTTTGGGCTGTTGAGAGGAGTAAAAAACCATCAAAAATTTCAATCCTGCATGATTCTACCAAGA
This sequence comes from Dendrobates tinctorius, assembly GCF_039654945.1. Classification (NCBI taxonomy): domain Eukaryota; kingdom Metazoa; phylum Chordata; class Amphibia; order Anura; family Dendrobatidae; genus Dendrobates; species Dendrobates tinctorius. The sequence continues at coordinate 10,276,238 of NW_027361701.1, read as the reverse complement.
AATGTGATTCTTCATTCAAAACGCTGGTTTTTGCTATTGGGCTCTATTGAATAATGAATGTTTTGAATTTTCTCCAAAAGTAAAGTAGTTGCAAACATCCTTTTAGAGACTTGTTTGGGCTCATGAGAGGAGTAGAAAAACATCAAAAATTTCAGTCCTGCACGATTCTACCAAGAAATGTGTGTTCATTCAAACCGCTGGTTTTTGATATTTTGGGCCCTATTGAATAATGAATGTTTTGAATTTTCTCCAAAAGTAAAGTAGTTGCAAACTCATCCTTTTAGAAACTTGTTTGGGCTGTTGAGTGGAGTAAAAAACCATCAAAAATTTCAATCCTGCATGATTCTACCAAGAAATGTGATTCTTCATTCAAAACCTGATTTTTGCTATTGGGCTCTATTGAATAATGAATGTTTTGAATTTTCTCCAAAAATAAAAGTAGTTGCAAACTCATGCTTTTAGAGACTTGTTTGGGCTCATGAGAGGAGTAGAAAAACATCAAAAATTTCAGTCCTGCATGATTCTACCAAGAAATGTGTGTTCATTGAAACCGCTGGTTTTTGATAGTTTGGGCCCTATTGAATAATGAATGTTTTGAATTTTCTCCAAAAGTAAAGTAGTTGCAAACTCATGCTTTTAGAGACTTGTTTGGGCTCATGAGAGGAGTAGAAAAACATCAAAAATTTCAGTCCTGCATGATTCTACCAAGAAATGTGTGTTCATTGAAACCGCTGGTTTTTGATAGTTTGGGCCCTATTGAATAATGAATGTTTTGAATTTTCTCTAAAAGTAAAGTAGTTGCAAACTCATCCTTTTAGAAACTTGTTTGGGCTGTTGAGAGGAGTAAAAAACCATCAAAAATTTCAATCCTGCATGATTCTACCAAGAAATGTGATTCTTCATTCAAAACCTGATTTTTGCTATTGGGCTCTATTGAATAATGAATGTTTTGAATTTTCTCCAAAAATAAAAGTAGTTGCAAACTCATGCTTTTAGAGACTTGTTTGGGCTCATGAGAGGAGTAGAAAAACATCAAAAATTTCAGTCCTGCATGATTCTACCAAGAAATGTGTGTTCATTGAAACCGCTGGTTTTTGATAGTTTGGGCCCTATTGAATAATGAATGTTTTGAATTTTCTCCAAAAGTAAAGTAGTTGCAAACTCATGCTTTTAGAGACTTGTTTGGGCTCATGAGAGGAGTAGAAAAACATCAAAAATTTCAGTCCTGCATGATTCTACCAAGAAATGTGTGTTCATTGAAACCGCTGGTTTTTGATAGTTTGGGCCCTATTGAATAATGAATGTTTTGAATTTTCTCTAAAAGTAAAGTAGTTGCAAACTCATCCTTTTAGAAACTTGTTTGGGCTGTTGAGAGGAGTAAAAAACCATCAAAAATTTCAATCCTGCATGATTCTACCAAGAAATGTGATTCTTCATTCAAAACCTGATTTTTGCTATTGGGCTCTATTGAATAATGAATGTTTTGAATTTTCTCCAAAAGTAAAGTAGTTGCAAACTCATGCTTTTAGAGACTTGTTTGGGCTCATGAGAGGAGTAGAAAAACATCAAAAATTTCAGTCCTGCATGATTCTACCAAGAAATGTATGTTCATTAAAACCGCTGGTTTTTGATAGTTTGGGCCCTATTGAATAATGAATGTTTTGAATTTTCTCCAAAAGTAAAGTAGTTGCAAACTCATCCTTTTATTAACTTGTTTGGGCTGTTGAGAGGAGTAAAAAACCATCAAAAATGTCAATCCTGCATGATTCTACCAAGAAATGTGATTCATTCATTAAAAGCGCTGGTTTTTGCTATTGGGCTCTATTGAATAATGAATGTTTTGAATTTTCTCCAAAAGTAAAGTAGTTGCAAACTCATCCTTTTAGAGACTTGTTTGGGCTCATGAGAGGAGTAGAAAAACATCAAAAATTTCAGTCCTGCACGATTCTACCAAGAAATGTGTGTTCATTCAAACCGCTGGTTTTTGATATTTTGGGCCCTATTGAATAATGAATGTTTTGAATTTTCTCCAAAAGTAAAGTAGTTGCAAACTCATCCTTTTAGAAACTTGTCTGGGCTGTTGAGAGGAGTAAAAAACCATCAAAAATTTCAATCCTGCATGATTCTACCAAGAAATGTGATTCTTCATTCAAAACCTGATTTTTGCTATTGGGCTCTATTGAATAATGAATGTTTTGAATTTTCTCCAAAAGTAAAGTAGTTGCAAACTCATGCTTTTAGAGACTTGTTTGGGCTCATGAGAGGAGTAGAAAAACATCAAAAATGTCAGTCCTGCATGATTCTACCAAGAAATGTGTGATCATTGAAACCGCTGGTTTTTGATAGTTTGGGCCCTATTGAATAATGAATGTTTTGAATTTTCTCCAAAAGTAAAGTAGTTGCAAACTCATCCTTTTAGAGACTTGTTTGGGCTGTTGAGAGGAGTAAAAAACCATCAAAAATTTCAATCCTGCATGATTTTACCAAGAAATGTGATTCTTCATTCAATACCTGATTTTTGCTATTGGGCTCTATTGAATAATGAATGTTTTGAATTTTCTCCAAAAGTAAAGTAGTTGCAAACTCATGCTTTTAGAGACTTGTTTGGGCTCATGAGAGGAGTAGAAAAGCATCAAAAATTTCAGTCCTGCATGATTCTACCAAGAAATGTGTGTTCATTGAAACCGCTGGTTTTTGATAGTTTGGTCCCTATTGAATAATGAATGTTTTGAATTTTCTCCAAAAGTAAAGTAGTTGCAAACTCATCCTTTTAGAAACTTGTTTGGGCTGTTGAGAGGAGTAAAAAACCATCAAAAATTTCAATCCTGCATGATTCTACCAAGAAATGTGATTCTTCATTCAAAACGCTGGTTTTTGCTATTGGGCTCTATTGAATAATGAATGTTTTGAATTTTCTCCAAAAGTAAAGTAGTTGCAAACATCCTTTTAGAGACTTGTTTGGGCTCATGAGAGGAGTAGAAAAACATCAAAAATTTCAGTCCTGCACGATTCTACCAAGAAATGTGTGTTCATTCAAACCGCTGGTTTTTGATATTTTGGGCCCTATTGAATAATGAATGTTTTGAATTTTCTCCAAAAGTAAAGTAGTTGCAAACTCATCCTTTTAGAAACTTGTTTGGGCTGTTGAGTGGAGTAAAAAACCATCAAAAATTTCAATCCTGCATGATTCTACCAAGAAATGTGATTCTTCATTCAAAACCTGATTTTTGCTATTGGGCTCTATTGAATAATGAATGTTTTGAATTTTCTCCAAAAATAAAAGTAGTTGCAAACTCATGCTTTTAGAGACTTGTTTGGGCTCATGAGAGGAGTAGAAAAACATCAAAAATTTCAGTCCTGCATGATTCTACCAAGAAATGTGTGTTCATTGAAACCGCTGGTTTTTGATAGTTTGGGCCCTATTGAATAATGAATGTTTTGAATTTTCTCCAAAAGTAAAGTAGTTGCAAACTCATCCTTTTAGAAACTTGTTTGGGCTGTTGAGAGGAGTAAAAAACCATCAAAAATTTCAATCCTGCATGATTTTACCAAGAAATATGATTCTTCATTCAAAACCTGATTTTTGCTATTGGGCTCTATTGAATAATGAATGTTTTGAATTTTCTCCAAAAGTAAAGTAGTTGCAAACTCATGCTTTTAGAGACTTGTTTGGGCTCATGAGAGGAGTAGAAAAATATCAAAAATTTCAGTCCTGCATGATTCTACCAAGAAATGTGTGTTCATTGAAACCGCTGGTTTTTGATAGTTTGGGCCCTATTGAATAATGAATGTTTTGAATTTTCTCCAAAAGTAAAGTAGTTGCAAACTCATCCTTTTAGAAACTTGTTTGTGCTGTTGAGAGGAGTAAAAAACCATCAAAAATTTCAATCCTGCATGATTTTACCAAGAAATGTGATTCTTCATTCAAACCCTGATTTTTGCTATTGGGCTCTATTGAATAATGAATGTTTTGAATTTTCTCCAAAAGTAAAGTAGTTGCAAACTCATGCTTTTAGAGACTTGTTTGGGCTCATGAGAGGAGTAGAAAAACATCAAAAATTTCAGTCCTGCATGATTCTACCAAGAAATGTGTGTTCATTGAAACCGCTGGTTTTTGATAGTTTGGGCCCTATTGAATAATGAATGTTTTGAATTTTCTCCAAAAGTAAAGTAGTTGCAAACTCATCCTTTTAGCAACTTGTTTGGGCTGTTGAGAGGAGTAAAAAACCATCAAAAATTTCAATCCTGCATGATTCTACCATGAAATGTGATTCTTCATTCAAAACGCTGGTTTTTGCTATTGGGCTCTATTGAATAATGAATGTTTTGAATTTTCTCCAAAAGTAAAGTAGTTGCAAACTCATCCTTTTAGAGACTTGTTTGGGCTCATGAGAGGAGTAGAAAAACATCAAAAATTTCAGTCCTGCACGATTCTACCAAGAAATGTGTGTTCATTCAAACCGCTGGTTTTTGATAGTTTGGGCCCTATTGAATAATGAATGTTTTGAATTTTCTCCAAAAGTAAAGTAGTTGCAAACTCATCCTTTTAGAAACTTGTTTGTGCTGTTGAGAGGAGTAAAAAACCATCAAAAATTTCAATCCTGCATGATTCTACCAAGAAATGTGATTCTTCATTCAAAACCTGATTTTTGCTATTGGGCTCTATTGAATAATGAATGTTTTGAATTTTCTCCAAAAGTAAAGTAGTTGCAAACTCATGCTTTTAGAGACTTGTTTGGGCTCATGAGAGGAGTAGAAAAACATCAAAAATTTCAGTCCTGCATGATTCTACCAAGAAATGTGTGTTCATTGAAACCGCTTGTTTTTGATAGTTTGGGCCCTATTGAATAATGAATGTTTTGAATTTTCTCCAAAAGTAAAGTAGTTGCAAACTCATACTTTTAGAAACTTGTTTGGGCTGTTGAGAGGAGTAAAAAACCATCAAAAATTTCAATCCTGCATGATTCTACCAAGAAATGTGTGTTCATTGAAACCGCTGGCTTTTGATAGTTTGGGCCCTATTGAATAATGAATGTTTTGAATTTTCTCCAAAAGTAAAGTAGTTGCAAACTCATCCTTTTAGAAACTTGTTTGGGCTGTTGAGAGGAGTAAAAAACCATCAAAAATTTCAATCCTGCATGATTTTACCAAGAAATGTGATTCTTCATTCAAAACCTGATTTTTGCTATTGGGCTCTGTTGAATAATGAATGTTTTGAATTTTCTCCAAAAGTAAAGTAGTTGCAAACTCATCCTTTTAGAAACTTGTTTGGGCTGTTGAGAGGAGTAAAAAACCATCAAAAATTTCAATCCTGCATGATTTTACCAAGAAATATGATTCTTCATTCAAAACCTGATTTTTGCTATTGGGCTCTATTGAATAATGAATGTTTTGAATTTTCTCCAAAAGTAAAGTAGTTGCAAACTCATGCTTTTAGAGACTTGTTTGGGCTCATGAGAGGAGTAGAAAAATATCAAAAATTTCAGTCCTGCATGATTCTACCAAGAAATGTGTGTTCATTGAAACCGCTGGTTTTTGATAGTTTGGGCCCTATTGAATAATGAATGTTTTGAATTTTCTCCAAAAGTAAAGTAGTTGCAAACTCATCCTTTTAGAAACTTGTTTGTGCTGTTGAGAGGAGTAAAAAACCATCAAAAATTTCAATCCTGCATGATTTTACCAAGAAATGTGATTCTTCATTCAAACCCTGATTTTTGCTATTGGGCTCTATTGAATAATGAATGTTTTGAATTTTCTCCAAAAGTAAAGTAGTTGCAAACTCATGCTTTTAGAGACTTGTTTGGGCTCATGAGAGGAGTAGAAAAACATCAAAAATTTCAGTCCTGCATGATTCTACCAAGAAATGTGTGTTCATTGAAACCGCTGGTTTTTGATAGTTTGGGCCCTATTGAATAATGAATGTTTTGAATTTTCTCCAAAAGTAAAGTAGTTGCAAACTCATCCTTTTAGCAACTTGTTTGGGCTGTTGAGAGGAGTAAAAAACCATCAAAAATTTCAATCCTGCATGATTCTACCATGAAATGTGATTCTTCATTCAAAACGCTGGTTTTTGCTATTGGGCTCTATTGAATAATGAATGTTTTGAATTTTCTCCAAAAGTAAAGTAGTTGCAAACTCATCCTTTTAGAGACTTGTTTGGGCTCATGAGAGGAGTAGAAAAACATCAAAAATTTCAGTCCTGCATGATTCTACCAAGAAATGTGTGTTCATTGAAACCGCTGGTTTTTGATAGTTTGGGCCCTATTGAATAATGAATGTTTTGAATTTTCTCCAAAAGTAAAGTAGTTGCAAACTCATACTTTTAGAAACTTGTTTGGGCTGTTGAGAGGAGTAAAAAACCATCAAAAATTTCAATCCTGCATGATTCTACCAAGAAATGTGTGTTCATTGAAACCGCTGGCTTTTGATAGTTTGGGCCCTATTGAATAATGAATGTTTTGAATTTTCTCCAAAAGTAAAGTAGTAGCAAACTCATCCTTTTAGAAACTTGTTTGGGCTGTTGAGAGGAGTAAAAAACCATCAAAAATTTCAATCCTGCATGATTTTACCAAGAAATGTGATTCTTCATTCAAAACCTGATTTTTGCTATTGGGCTCTGTTGAATAATGAATGTTTTGAAGTTTCTCCAAAAGTAAAGTAGTTGCAAACTCATGCTTTTAGAGACTTGTTTGGGCTCATGAGAGGAGTAGAAAAACATCAAAAATTTCAGTCCTGCATGATTCTACCAAGAAATGTGTGTTCATTGAAACCGCTGGTTTTTGATAGTTTGGGCCCTATTGAATAATGAATGTTTTGAATTTTCTCCAAAAGTAAAGTAGTTGCAAACTCATCCTTTTAGAAACTTGTTTGTGCTGTTGAGAGGAGTAAAAAACCATCAAAAATTTCAATCCTGCATGATTCTACCAAGAAATGTGATTCTTCATTCAAAACCTGATTTTTGCTATTGGGCTCTATTGAATAATGAATGTTTTGAATTTTCTCCAAAAGTAAAGTAGTTGCAAACTCATGCTTTTAGAGACTTGTTTGGGCTCATGAGAGGAGTAGAAAAACATCAAAAATTTCAGTCCTGCATGATTCTACCAAGAAATGTGTGTTCATTGAAACCGCTGGTTTTTGATAGTTTGGGCCCTATTGAATAATGAATGTTTTGAATTTTCTCTAAAAGTAAAGTAGTTGCAAACTCATCCTTTTAGAAACTTGTTTGGGCTGTTGAGAGGAGTAAAAAACCATCAAAAATTTCAATCCTGCATGATTCTACCAAGAAATGTGATTCTTCATTCAAAACCTGATTTTTGCTATTGGGCTCTATTGAATAATGAATGTTTTGAATTTTCTCCAAAAGTAAAGTAGTTGCAAACTCATGCTTTTAGAGACTTGTTTGGGCTCATGAGAGGAGTAGAAAAGCATCAAAAATTTCAGTCCTGCATGATTCTACCAAGAAATGTGTGTTCATTGAAACCGCTGTTTTTTGATAGTTTGGTCCCTATTGAATAATGAATGTTTTGAATTTTCTCCAAAAGTAAAGTAGTTGCAAACTCATCCTTTTAGAAACTTGTTTGGGCTGTTGAGAGGAGTAAAAAACCATCAAAAATTTCAATCCTGCATGATTTTACCAAGAAATGTGATTCTTCATTCAAAACCTGATTTTTGCTATTGGGCTCTATTGAATAATGAATGTTTTGAATTTTCTCCAAAAGTAAAGAAGTTGCAAACTCATGCTTTTAGAGACTTGTTTGGGCTCATGAGAGGAGTAGAAAAACATCAAAATTTTCAGTCCTGCATGATTCTACCAAGAAATGTGTGTTCATTGAAACCGCTGGTTTTTGATAGTTTGGGCCCTATTGAATAATGAATGTTTTGAATTTTCTCCAAAAGTAAAGTAGTTGCAAACTCATCCTTTTAGAAACTTGTTTGGGCTGTTGAGTGGAGTAAAAAACCATCAAAAATTTCAATCCTGCATGATTCTACCAAGAAATGTGATTCTTCATTCAAAACGCTGGTTTTTGCTATTGGGCTCTATTGAATAATGAATGTTTTGAATTTTCTCCAAAAGTAAAGTAGTTGCAAACATCCTTTTAGAGACTTGTTTGGGCTCATGAGAGGAGTAGAAAAACATCAAAAATTTCAGTCCTGCACGATTCTACCAAGAAATGTGTGTTCATTCAAACCGCTGGTTTTTGATATTTTGCACCCTATTGAATAATGAATGTTTTGAATTTTCTCCAAAAGTAAAGTAGTTGCAAACTCATCCTTTTAGAAACTTGTTTGGGCTGTTGAGTGGAGTAAAAAACCATCAAAAATTTCAATCCTGCATGATTCTACCAAGAAATGTGATTCTTCATTCAAAACCTGATTTTTGCTATTGGGCTCTATTGAATAATGAATGTTTTGAATTTTCTCCAAAAATAAAAGTAGTTGCAAACTCATGCTTTTAGAGACTTGTTTGGGCTCATGAGAGGAGTAGAAAAACATCAAAAATTTCAGTCCTGCATGATTCTACCAAGAAATGTGTGTTCATTGAAACCGCTGGTTTTTGATAGTTTGGGCCCTATTGAATAATGAATGTTTTGAATTTTCTCCAAAAGTAATGTAGTTGCAAACTCATCCTTTTAGAAACTTGTTTGGGCTGTTGAGAGGAGTAAAAAACCATCAAAAATTTCAATCCTGCATGATTTTACCAAGAAATGTGATTCTTCATTCAAAACCTGATTTTTGCTATTGGGCTCTATTGAATAATGAATGTTTTGAATTTTCTCCAAAAGTAAAGTAGTTGCAAACTCATGCTTTTAGAGACTTGTTTGGGCTCATGAGAGGAGTAGAAAAATATCAAAAATTTCAGTCCTGCATGATTCTACCAAGAAATGTGTGTTCATTGAAACCGCTGGTTTTTGATAGTTTGGGCCCTATTGAATAATGAATGTTTTGAATTTTCTCCAAAAGTAAAGTAGTTGCAAACTCATCCTTTTAGAAACTTGTTTGTGCTGTTGAGAGGAGTAAAAAACCATCAAAAATTTCAATCCTGCATGATTTTACCAAGAAATGTGATTCTTCATTCAAACCCTGATTTTTGCTATTGGGCTCTATTGAATAATGAATGTTTTGAATTTTCTCCAAAAGTAAAGTAGTTGCAAACTCATGCTTTTAGAGACTTGTTTGGGCTCATGAGAGGAGTAGAAAAACATCAAAAATTTCAGTCCTGCATGATTCTACCAAGAAATGTGTGTTCATTGAAACCGCTGGTTTTTGATAGTTTGGGCCCTATTGAATAATGAATGTTTTGAATTTTCTCCAAAAGTAAAGTAGTTGCAAACTCATCCTTTTAGAAACTTGTTTGGGCTGTTGAGAGGAGTAAAAAACCATCAAAAATTTCAATCCTGCATGATTCTACCAAGAAATGTGATTCTTCATTCAAAACGCTGGTTTTTGCTATTGGGCTCTATTGAATAATGAATGTTTTGAATTTTCTCCAAAAGTAAAGTAGTTGCAAACTCATCCTTTTAGAGACTTGTTTGGGCTCATGAGAGGAGTAGAAAAACATCAAAAATTTCAGTCCTGCACGATTCTACCAAGAAATGTGTGTTCATTGAAACCGCTGGTTTTTGATAGTTTGGGCCCTATTGAATAATGAATGTTTTGAATTTTCTCCAAAAGTAAAGTAGTTGCAAACTCATCCTTTTAGAAACTTGTTTGGGCTGTTGAGAGGAGTAAAAAACCATCAAAAATTTCAATCCTGCATGATTCTACCATGAAATGTGATTCTTCATTCAAAACGCTGGTTTTTGCTATTGGGCTCTATTGAATAATGAATGTTTTGAATTTTCTCCAAAAGTAAAGTAGTTGCAAACTCATCCTTTTAGAGACTTGTTTGGGCTCATGAGAGGAGTAGAAAAACATCAAAAATTTCAGTCCTGCACGATTCTACCAAGAAATGTGTGTTCATTCAAACCGCTGGTTTTTGATAGTTTGGGCCCTATTGAATAATGAATGTTTTGAATTTTCTCCAAAAGTAAAGTAGTTGCAAACTCATCCTTTTAGAAACTTGTTTGTGCTGTTGAGAGGAGTAAAAAACCATCAAAAATTTCAATCCTGCATGATTCTACCAAGAAATGTGATTCTTCATTCAAAACCTGATTTTTGCTATTGGGCTCTATTGAATAATGAATGTTTTGAATGTTCTCCAAAAGTAAAGTAGTTGCAAACTCATGCTTTTAGAGACTTGTTTGGGCTCATGAGAGGAGTAGAAAAACATCAAAAATTTCAGTCCTGCATGATTCTACCAAGAAATGTGTGTTCATTGAAACCGCTGGTTTTTGATAGTTTGGGCCCTATTGAATAATGAATGTTTTGAATTTTCTCCAAAAGTAAAGTAGTTGCAAACTCATACTTTTAGAAACTTGTTTGGGCTGTTGAGAGGAGTAAAAAACCATCAAAAATTTCAATCCTGCATGATTCTACCAAGAAATGTGTGTTCATTGAAACCGCTGGCTTTTGATAGTTTGGGCCCTATTGAATAATGAATGTTTTGAATTTTCTCCAAAAGTAAAGTAGTTGCAAACTCATCCTTTTAGAAACTTGTTTGGGCTGTTGAGAGGAGTAAAAAACCATCAAAAATTTCAATCCTGCATGATTTTACCAAGAAATGTGATTCTTCATTCAAAACCTGATTTTTGCTATTGGGCTCTGTTGAATAATGAATGTTTTGAATTTTCTCCAAAAGTAAAGTAGTTGCAAACTCATGCTTTTAGAGACTTGTTTGGGCTCATGAGAGGAGTAGAAAAACATCAAAAATTTCAGTCCTGCATGATTCTACCAAGAAATGTGTGTTCATTGAAACCGCTGGTTTTTGATAGTTTGGGCCCTATTGAATAATGAATGTTTTGAATTTTCTCCAAAAGTAAAGTAGTTGCAAACTCATCCTTTTAGAAACTTGTTTGTGCTGTTGAGAGGAGTAAAAAACCATCAAAAATTTCAATCCTGCATGATTCTACCAAGAAATGTGATTCTTCATTCAAAACCTGATTTTTGCTATTGGGCTCTATTGAATAATGAATGTTTTGAATTTTCTCCAAAAGTAAAGTAGTTGCAAACTCATGCTTTTAGAGACTTGTTTGGGCTCATGAGAGGAGTAGAAAAACATCAAAAATTTCAGTCCTGCACGATTCTACCAAGAAATGTGTGTTCATTCAAACCGCTGGTTTTTGATATTTTGGGCCCTATTGAATAATGAATGTTTTGAATTTTCTCCAAAAGTAAAGTAGTTGCAAACTCATCCTTTTAGAAACTTGTCTGGGCTGTTGAGAGGAGTAAAAAACCATCAAAAATTTCAATCCTGCATGATTCTACCAAGAAATGTGATTCTTCATTCAAAACCTGATTTTTGCTATTGGGCTCTATTGAATAATGAATGTTTTGAATTTTCTCCAAAAGTAAAGTAGTTGCAAACTCATGCTTTTAGAGACTTGTTTGGGCTCATGAGAGGAGTAGAAAAACATCAAAAATTTCAGTCCTGCATGATTCTACCAAGAAATGTGTGTTCATTGAAACCGCTGGTTTTTGATAGTTTGGGCCCTATTGAATAATGAATGTTTTGAATTTTCTCCAAAAGTAAAGTAGTTGCAAACTCATCCTTTTAGAAACTTGTTTGGGCTGTTGAGAGGAGTAAAAAACCATCAAAAATTTCAATCCTGCATGATTCTACCATGAAATGTGATTCTTCATTCAAAACGCTGGTTTTTGCTATTGGGCTCTATTGAATAATGAATGTTTTGAATTTTCTCCAAAAGTAAAGTAGTTGCAAACTCATCCTTTTAGAGACTTGTTTGGGCTCATGAGAGGAGTAGAAAAACATCAAAAATTTCAGTCCTGCACGATTCTACCAAGAAATGTGTGTTCATTCAAACCGCTGGTTTTTGATAGTTTGGGCCCTATTGAATAATGAATGTTTTGAATTTTCTCCAAAAGTAAAGTAGTTGCAAACTCATCCTTTTAGAAACTTGTTTGTGCTGTTGAGAGGAGTAAAAAACCATCAAAAATTTCAATCCTGCATGATTCTACCAAGAAATGTGATTCTTCATTCAAAACCTGATTTTTGCTATTGGGCTCTATTGAATAATGAATGTTTTGAATGTTCTCCAAAAGTAAAGTAGTTGCAAACTCATGCTTTTAGAGACTTGTTTGGGCTCATGAGAGGAGTAGAAAAACATCAAAAATTTCAGTCCTGCATGATTCTACCAAGAAATGTGTGTTCATTGAAACCGCTGGTTTTTGATAGTTTGGGCCCTATTGAATAATGAATGTTTTGAATTTTCTCCAAAAGTAAAGTAGTTGCAAACTCATACTTTTAGAAACTTGTTTGGGCTGTTGAGAGGAGTAAAAAACCATCAAAAATTTCAATCCTGCATGATTCTACCAAGAAATGTGTGTTCATTGAAACCGCTGGCTTTTGATAGTTTGGGCCCTATTGAATAATGAATGTTTTGAATTTTCTCCAAAAGTAAAGTAGTTGCAAACTCATCCTTTTAGAAACTTGTTTGGGCTGTTGAGAGGAGTAAAAAACCATCAAAAATTTCAATCCTGCATGATTTTACCAAGAAATGTGATTCTTCATTCAAAACCTGATTTTTGCTATTGGGCTCTGTTGAATAATGAATGTTTTGAATTTTCTCCAAAAGTAAAGTAGTTGCAAACTCATGCTTTTAGAGACTTGTTTGGGCTCATGAGAGGAGTAGAAAAACATCAAAAATTTCAGTCCTGCATGATTCTACCAAGAAATGTGTGTTCATTGAAACCGCTGGTTTTTGATAGTTTGGGCCCTATTGAATAATGAATGTTTTGAATTTTCTCCAAAAGTAAAGTAGTTGCAAACTCATCCTTTTAGAAACTTGTTTGTGCTGTTGAGAGGAGTAAAAAACCATCAAAAATTTCAATCCTGCATGATTCTACCAAGAAATGTGATTCTTCATTCAAAACCTGATTTTTGCTATTGGGCTCTATTGAATAATGAATGTTTTGAATTTTCTCCAAAAGTAAAGTAGTTGCAAACTCATGCTTTTAGAGACTTGTTTGGGCTCATGAGAGGAGTAGAAAAACATCAAAAATTTCAGTCCTGCACGATTCTACCAAGAAATGTGTGTTCATTCAAACCGCTGGTTTTTGATATTTTGGGCCCTATTGAATAATGAATGTTTTGAATTTTCTCCAAAAGTAAAGTAGTTGCAAACTCATCCTTTTAGAAACTTGTCTGGGCTGTTGAGAGGAGTAAAAAACCATCAAAAATTTCAATCCTGCATGATTCTACCAAGAAATGTGATTCTTCATTCAAAACCTGATTTTTGCTATTGGGCTCTATTGAATAATGAATGTTTTGAATTTTCTCCAAAAGTAAAGTAGTTGCAAACTCATGCTTTTAGAGACTTGTTTGGGCTCATGAGAGGAGTAGAAAAACATCAAAAATTTCAGTCCTGCATGATTCTACCAAGAAATGTGTGTTCATTGAAACCGCTGGTTTTTGATAGTTTGGGCCCTATTGAATAATGAATGTTTTGAATTTTCTCCAAAAGTAAAGTAGTTGCAAACTCATCCTTTTAGAAACTTGTTTGGGCTGTTGAGAGGAGTAAAAAACCATCAAAAATTTCAATCCTGCATGATTCTACCAAGAAATGTGATTCTTCATTCAAAACGCTGGTTTTTGCTATTGGGCTCTATTGAATAATGAATGTTTTGAATTTTCTCCAAAAGTAAAGTAGTTGCAAACTCATCCTTTTAGAGACTTGTTTGGGCTCATGAGAGGAGTAGAAAAACATCAAAAATTTCAGTCCTGCACGATTCTACCAAGAAATGTGTGTTCATTGAAACCGCTGGTTTTTGATAGTTTGGGCCCTATTGAATAATGAATGTTTTGAATTTTCTCCAAAAGTAAAGTAGTTGCAAACTCATCCTTTTAGAAACTTGTTTGGGCTGTTGAGAGGAGTAAAAAACCATCAAAAATTTCAATCCTGCATGATTCTACCATGAAATGTGATTCTTCATTCAAAACGCTGGTTTTTGCTATTGGGCTCTATTGAATAATGAATGTTTTGAATTTTCTCCAAAAGTAAAGTAGTTGCAAACTCATCCTTTTAGAGACTTGTTTGGGCTCATGAGAGGAGTAGAAAAACATCAAAAATTTCAGTCCTGCACGATTCTACCAAGAAATGTGTGTTCATTCAAACCGCTGGTTTTTGATAGTTTGGGCCCTATTGAATAATGAATGTTTTGAATTTTCTCCAAAAGTAAAGTAGTTGCAAACTCATCCTTTTAGAAACTTGTTTGTGCTGTTGAGAGGAGTAAAAAACCATCAAAAATTTCAATCCTGCATGATTCTACCAAGAAATGTGATTCTTCATTCAAAACCTGATTTTTGCTATTGGGCTCTATTGAATAATGAATGTTTTGAATGTTCTCCAAAAGTAAAGTAGTTGCAAACTCATGCTTTTAGAGACTTGTTTGGGCTCATGAGAGGAGTAGAAAAACATCAAAAATTTCAGTCCTGCATGATTCTACCAAGAAATGTGTGTTCATTGAAACCGCTGGTTTTTGATAGTTTGGGCCCTATTGAATAATGAATGTTTTGAATTTTCTCCAAAAGTAAAGTAGTTGCAAACTCATACTTTTAGAAACTTGTTTGGGCTGTTGAGAGGAGTAAAAAACCATCAAAAATTTCAATCCTGCATGATTCTACCAAGAAATGTGTGTTCATTGAAACCGCTGGCTTTTGATAGTTTGGGCCCTATTGAATAATGAATGTTTTGAATTTTCTCCAAAAGTAAAGTAGTTGCAAACTCATCCTTTTAGAAACTTGTTTGGGCTGTTGAGAGGAGTAAAAAACCATCAAAAATTTCAATCCTGCATGATTTTACCAAGAAATGTGATTCTTCATTCAAAACCTGATTTTTGCTATTGGGCTCTGTTGAATAATGAATGTTTTGAATTTTCTCCAAAAGTAAAGTAGTTGCAAACTCATGCTTTTAGAGACTTGTTTGGGCTCATGAGAGGAGTAGAAAAACATCAAAAATTTCAGTCCTGCATGATTCTACCAAGAAATGTGTGTTCATTGAAACCGCTGGTTTTTGATAGTTTGGGCCCTATTGAATAATGAATGTTTTGAATTTTCTCCAAAAGTAAAGTAGTTGCAAACTCATCCTTTTAGAAACTTGTTTGTGCTGTTGAGAGGAGTAAAAAACCATCAAAAATTTCAATCCTGCATGATTCTACCAAGAAATGTGATTCTTCATTCAAAACCTGATTTTTGCTATTGGGCTCTATTGAATAATGAATGTTTTGAATTTTCTCCAAAAGTAAAGTAGTTGCAAACTCATGCTTTTAGAGACTTGTTTGGGCTCATGAGAGGAGTAGAAAAACATCAAAAATTTCAGTTCTGCACGATTCTACCAAGAAATGTGTGTTCATTCAAACCGCTGGTTTTTGATATTTTGGGCCCTATTGAATAATGAATGTTTTGAATTTTCTCCAAAAGTAAAGTAGTTGCAAACTCATCCTTTTAGAAACTTGTCTGGGCTGTTGAGAGGAGTAAAAAACCATCAAAAATTTCAATCCTGCATGATTCTACCAAGAAATGTGATTCTTCATTCAAAACCTGATTTTTGCTATTGGGCTCTATTGAATAATGAATGTTTTGAATTTTCTCCAAAAGTAAAGTAGTTGCAAACTCATGCTTTTAGAGACTTGTTTGGGCTCATGAGAGGAGTAGAAAAACATCAAAAATTTCAGTCCTGCATGATTCTACCAAGAAATGTGTGTTCATTGAAACCGCTGGTTTTTGATAGTTTGGGCCCTATTGAATAATGAATGTTTTGAATTTTCTCCAAAAGTAAAGTAGTTGCAAACTCATCCTTTTAGAGACTTGTTTGGGCTGTTGAGAGGAGTAAAAAACCATCAAAAATTTCAATCCTGCATGATTTTACCAAGAAATGTGATTCTTCATTCAATACCTGATTTTTGCTATTGGGCTCTATTGAATAATGAATGTTTTGAATTTTCTCCAAAAGTAAAGTAGTTGCAAACTCATGCTTTTAGAGACTTGTTTGGGCTCATGAGAGGAGTAGAAAAGCATCAAAAATTTCAGTCCTGCATGATTCTACCAAGAAATGTGTGTTCATTGAAACCGCTGGTTTTTGATAGTTTGGGCCCTATTGAATAATGAATGTTTTGAATTTTCTCCAAAAGTAAAGTAGTTGCAAACTCATCCTTTTAGAGACTTGTTTGGGCTCATGAGAGGAGTAGAAAAACATCAAAAATTTCAGTCCTGCACGATTCTACCAAGAAATGTGTGTTCATTCAAACCACTGGTTTTTGATAGTTTGGGCCCTATTGAATAATGAATGTTTTGAATTTTCTCCAAAAGTAAAGTAGTTGCAAACTCATCCTTTTAGAAACTTGTTTGTGCTGTTGAGAGGAGTAAAAAACCATCAAAAATTTCAATCCTGCATGATTCTACCAAGAAATGTGATTCTTCATTCAAAACGCTGGTTTTTGCTATTGGGCTCTATTGAATAATGAATGTTTTGAATTTTCTCCAAAAGTAAAGTAGTTGCAAACTCATCCTTTTAGAGACTTGTTTGGGCTCATGAGAGGAGTAGAAAAACATCAAAAATTTCAGTCCTGCACGATTCTACCAAGAAATGTGTGTTCATTGAAACCGCTGGTTTTTGATAGTTTGGGCCCTATTGAATAATGAATGTTTTGAATTTTCTCCAAAAGTAAAGTAGTTGCAAACTCATCCTTTTAGAAACTTGTTTGGGCTGTTGAGAGGAGTAAAAAACCATCAAAAATTTCAATCCTGCATGATTCTACCATGAAATGTGATTCTTCATTCAAAACGCTGGTTTTTGCTATTGGGCTCTATTGAATAATGAATGTTTTGAATTTTCTCCAAAAGTAAAGTAGTTGCAAACTCATCCTTTTAGAGACTTGTTTGGGCTCATGAGAGGAGTAGAAAAACATCAAAAATTTCAGTCCTGCACGATTCTACCAAGAAATGTGTGTTCATTCAAACCGCTGGTTTTTGATAGTTTGGGCCCTATTGAATAATGAATGTTTTGAATTTTCTCCAAAAGTAAAGTAGTTGCAAACTCATCCTTTTAGAAACTTGTTTGTGCTGTTGAGAGGAGTAAAAAACCATCAAAAATTTCAATCCTGCATGATTCTACCAAGAAATGTGATTCTTCATTCAAAACCTGATTTTTGCTATTGGGCTCTATTGAATAATGAATGTTTTGAATGTTCTCCAAAAGTAAAGTAGTTGCAAACTCATGCTTTTAGAGACTTGTTTGGGCTCATGAGAGGAGTAGAAAAACATCAAAAATTTCAGTCCTGCATGATTCTACCAAGAAATGTGTGTTCATTGAAACCGCTGGTTTTTGATAGTTTGGGCCCTATTGAATAATGAATGTTTTGAATTTTCTCCAAAAGTAAAGTAGTTGCAAACTCATACTTTTAGAAACTTGTTTGGGCTGTTGAGAGGAGTAAAAAACCATCAAAAATTTCAATCCTGCATGATTCTACCAAGAAATGTGTGTTCATTGAAACCGCTGGCTTTTGATAGTTTGGGCCCTATTGAATAATGAATGTTTTGAATTTTCTCCAAAAGTAAAGTAGTTGCAAACTCATCCTTTTAGAAACTTGTTTGGGCTGTTGAGAGGAGTAAAAAACCATCAAAAATTTCAATCCTGCATGATTTTACCAAGAAATGTGATTCTTCATTCAAAACCTGATTTTTGCTATTGGGCTCTGTTGAATAATGAATGTTTTGAATTTTCTCCAAAAGTAAAGTAGTTGCAAACTCATGCTTTTAGAGACTTGTTTGGGCTCATGAGAGGAGTAGAAAAACATCAAAAATTTCAGTCCTGCATGATTCTACCAAGAAATGTGTGTTCATTGAAACCGCTGGTTTTTGATAGTTTGGGCCCTATTGAATAATGAATGTTTTGAATTTTCTCCAAAAGTAAAGTAGTTGCAAACTCATCCTTTTAGAAACTTGTTTGTGCTGTTGAGAGGAGTAAAAAACCATCAAAAATTTCAATCCTGCATGATTCTACCAAGAAATGTGATTCTTCATTCAAAACCTGATTTTTGCTATTGGGCTCTATTGAATAATGAATGTTTTGAATTTTCTCCAAAAGTAAAGTAGTTGCAAACTCATGCTTTTAGAGACTTGTTTGGGCTCATGAGAGGAGTAGAAAAACATCAAAAATTTCAGTCCTGCACGATTCTACCAAGAAATGTGTGTTCATTCAAACCGCTGGTTTTTGATATTTTGGGCCCTATTGAATAATGAATGTTTTGAATTTTCTCCAAAAGTAAAGTAGTTGCAAACTCATCCTTTTAGAAACTTGTCTGGGCTGTTGAGAGGAGTAAAAAACCATCAAAAATTTCAATCCTGCATGATTCTACCAAGAAATGTGATTCTTCATTCAAAACCTGATTTTTGCTATTGGGCTCTATTGAATAATGAATGTTTTGAATTTTCTCCAAAAGTAAAGTAGTTGCAAACTCATGCTTTTAGAGACTTGTTTGGGCTCATGAGAGGAGTAGAAAAACATCAAAAATTTCAGTCCTGCATGATTCTACCAAGAAATGTGTGTTCATTGAAACCGCTGGTTTTTGATAGTTTGGGCCCTATTGAATAATGAATGTTTTGAATTTTCTCCAAAAGTAAAGTAGTTGCAAACTCATCCTTTTAGAGACTTGTTTGGGCTGTTGAGAGGAGTAAAAAACCATCAAAAATTTCAATCCTGCATGATTTTACCAAGAAATGTGATTCTTCATTCAATACCTGATTTTTGCTATTGGGCTCTATTGAATAATGAATGTTTTGAATTTTCTCCAAAAGTAAAGTAGTTGCAAACTCATGCTTTTAGAGACTTGTTTGGGCTCATGAGAGGAGTAGAAAAGCATCAAAAATTTCAGTCCTGCATGATTCTACCAAGAAATGTGTGTTCATTGAAACCGCTGGTTTTTGATAGTTTGGGCCCTATTGAATAATGAATGTTTTGAATTTTCTCCAAAAGTAAAGTAGTTGCAAACTCATCCTTTTAGAGACTTGTTTGGGCTCATGAGAGGAGTAGAAAAACATCAAAAATTTCAGTCCTGCACGATTCTACCAAGAAATGTGTGTTCATTCAAACCACTGGTTTTTGATAGTTTGGGCCCTATTGAATAATGAATGTTTTGAATTTTCTCCAAAAGTAAAGTAGTTGCAAACTCATCCTTTTAGAAACTTGTTTGTGCTGTTGAGAGGAGTAAAAAACCATCAAAAATTTCAATCCTGCATGATTCTACCAAGAAATGTGATTCTTCATTCAAAACCTGATTTTTGCTATTGGGCTCTATTGAATAATGAATGTTTTGAATTTTCTCCAAAAGTAAAGTAGTTGCAAACTCATGCTTTTAGAGACTTGTTTGGGCTCATGAGAGGAGTAGAAAAACATCAAAAATTTCAGTCCTGCATGATTCTACCAAGAAATGTGTGTTCATTGAAACCGCTGGTTTTTGATAGTTTGGGCCCTATTGAATAATGAATGTTTTGAATTTTCTCCAAAAGTAAAGTAGTTGCAAACTCATACTTTTAGAAACTTGTTTGGGCTGTTGAGAGGAGTAAAAAACCATCAAAAATTTCAATCCTGCATGATTCTACCAAGAAATGTGTGTTCATTGAAACCGCTGGCTTTTGATAGTTTGGGCCCTATTGAATAATGAATGTTTTGAATTTTCTCCAAAAGTAAAGTAGTTGCAAACTCATCCTTTTAGAAACTTGTTTGGGCTGTTGAGAGGAGTAAAAAACCATCAAAAATTTCAATCCTGCATGATTTTACCAAGAAATGTGATTCTTCATTCAAAACCTGATTTTTGCTATTGGGCTCTGTTGAATAATGAATGTTTTGAAGTTTCTCCAAAAGTAAAGTAGTTGCAAACTCATGCTTTTAGAGACTTGTTTGGGCTCATGAGAGGAGTAGAAAAACATCAAAAATTTCAGTCCTGCATGATTCTACCAAGAAATGTGTGTTCATTGAAACCGCTGGTTTTTGATAGTTTGGGCCCTATTGAATAATGAATGTTTTGAATTTTCTCCAAAAGTAAAGTAGTTGCAAACTCATCCTTTTAGAAACTTGTTTGTGCTGTTGAGAGGAGTAAAAAACCATCAAAAATTTCAATACTGCATGATTCTACCAAGAAATGTGATTCTTCATTCAAAACCTGATTTTTGCTATTGGGCTCTATTGAATAATGAATGTTTTGAATTTTCTCCAAAAGTAAAGTAGTTGCAAACTCATGCTTTTAGAGACTTGTTTGGGCTCATGAGAGGAGTAGAAAAACATCAAAAATTTCAGTCCTGCATGATTCTACCAAGAAATGTGTGTTCATTGAAACCGCTGGTTTTTGATAGTTTGGGCCCTATTGAATAATGAATGTTTTGAATTTTCTCTAAAAGTAAAGTAGTTGCAAACTCATCCTTTTAGAAACTTGTTTGGGCTGTTGAGAGGAGTAAAAAACCATCAAAAATTTCAATCCTGCATGATTCTACCAAGAAATGTGATTCTTCATTCAAAACCTGATTTTTGCTATTGGGCTCTATTGAATAATGAATGTTTTGAATTTTCTCCAAAAGTAAAGTAGTTGCAAACTCATGCTTTTAGAGACTTGTTTGGGCTCATGAGAGGAGTAGAAAAACATCAAAAATTTCAGTCCTGCATGATTCTACCAAGAAATGTGTGTTCATTAAAACCGCTGGTTTTTGATAGTTTGGGCCCTATTGAATAATGAATGTTTTGAATTTTCTCCAAAAGTAAAGTAGTTGCAAACTCATCCTTTTAGAAACTTGTTTGGGCTGTTGAGAGGAGTAAAAAACCATCAAAAATTTCAATCCTGCATGATTCTACCAAGAAATGTGATTCTTCATTCAAAACGCTGGTTTTTGCTATTGGGCTCTATTGAATAATGAATGTTTTGAATTTTCTCCAAAAGTAAAGTAGTTGCAAACTCATCCTTTTAGAGACTTGTTTGGGCTCATGAGAGGAGTAGAAAAACATCAAAAATTTCAGTCCTGCACGATTCTACCAAGAAATGTGTGTTCATTCAAACCGCTGGTTTTTGATATTTTGGGCCCTATTGAATAATGAATGTTTTGAATTTTCTCCAAAAGTAAAGTAGTTGCAAACTCATCCTTTTAGAAACTTGTTTGGGCTCTTGAGAGGAGTAAAAAACCATCAAAAATTTCAATCCTGCATGATTCTACCAAGAAATGTGATTCTTCATTCAAAACCTGATTTTTGCTATTGGGCTCTATTGAATAATGAATGTTTTGAATTTTCTCCAAAAGTAAAGTAGTTGCAAACTCATGCTTTTAGAGACTTGTTTGGGCTCATGAGAGGAGTAGAAAAACATCAAAAATTTCAGTCCTGCATGATTCTACCAAGAAATGTGTGTTCATTGAAACCGCTGGTTTTTGATAGTTTGGGCCCTATTGAATAATGAATGTTTTGAATTTTCTCCAAAAGTAAAGTAGTTGCAAACTCATACTTTTAGAAACTTGTTTGGGCTGTTGAGAGGAGTAAAAAACCATCAAAAATTTCAATCCTGCATGATTCTACCAAGAAATGTGTGTTCATTGAAACCGCTGGCTTTTGATAGTTTGGGCCCTATTGAATAATGAATGTTTTGAATTTTCTCCAAAAGTAAAGTAGTTGCAAACTCATCCTTTTAGAAACTTGTTTGGGCTGTTGAGAGGAGTAAAAAACCATCAAAAATTTCAATCCTGCATGATTTTACCAAGAAATGTGATTCTTCATTCAAAACCTGATTTTTGCTATTGGGCTCTGTTGAATAATGAATGTTTTGAAGTTTCTCCAAAAGTAAAGTAGTTGCAAACTCATGCTTTTAGAGACTTGTTTGGGCTCATGAGAGGAGTAGAAAAACATCAAAAATTTCAGTCCTGCATGATTCTACCAAGAAATGTGTGTTCATTGAAACCGCTGGTTTTTGATAGTTTGGGCCCTATTGAATAATGAATGTTTTGAATTTTCTCCAAAAGTAAAGTAGTTGCAAACTCATCCTTTTAGAAACTTGTTTGTGCTGTTGAGAGGAGTAAAAAACCATCAAAAATTTCAATCCTGCATGATTCTACCAAGAAATGTGATTCTTCATTCAAAACCTGATTTTTGCTATTGGGCTCTATTGAATAATGAATGTTTTGAATTTTCTCCAAAAGTAAAGTAGTTGCAAACTCATGCTTTTAGAGACTTGTTTGGGCTCATGAGAGGAGTAGAAAAACATCAAAAATTTCAGTCCTGCATGATTCTACCAAGAAATGTGTGTTCATTGAAACCGCTGGTTTTTGATAGTTTGGGCCCTATTGAATAATGAATGTTTTGAATTTTCTCTAAAAGTAAAGTAGTTGCAAACTCATCCTTTTAGAAACTTGTTTGGGCTGTTGAGAGGAGTAAAAAACCATCAAAAATTTCAATCCTGCATGATTCTACCAAGAAATGTGATTCTTCATTCAAAACCTGATTTTTGCTATTGGGCTCTATTGAATAATGAATGTTTTGAATTTTCTCCAAAAGTAAAGTAGTTGCAAACTCATGCTTTTAGAGACTTGTTTGGGCTCATGAGAGGAGTAGAAAAACATCAAAAATTTCAGTCCTGCATGATTCTACCAAGAAATGTGTGTTCATTGAAACCGCTGGTTTTTGATAGTTTGGGCCCTATTGAATAATGAATGTTTTGAATTTTCTCCAAAAGTAAAGTAGTTGCAAACTCATCCTTTTAGAAACTTGTTTGTGCTGTTGAGAGGAGTAAAAAACCATCAAAAATTTCAATCCTGCATGATTCTACCAAGAAATGTGATTCTTCATTCAAAACCTGATTTTTGCTATTGGGCTCTATTGAATAATGAATGTTTTGAATTTTCTCCAAAAGTAAAGTAGTTGCAAACTCATGCTTTTAGAGACTTGTTTGGGCTCATGAGAGGAGTAGAAAAACATCAAAAATTTCAGTCCTGCACGATTCTACCAAGAAATGTGTGTTCATTCAAACCGCTGGTTTTTGATATTTTGGGCCCTATTGAATAATGAATGTTTTGAATTTTCTCCAAAAGTAAAGTAGTTGCAAACTCATCCTTTTAGAAACTTGTCTGGGCTGTTGAGAGGAGTAAAAAACCATCAAAAATTTCAATCCTGCATGATTCTACCAAGAAATGTGATTCTTCATTCAAAACCTGATTTTTGCTATTGGGCTCTATTGAATAATGAATGTTTTGAATTTTCTCCAAAAGTAAAGTAGTTGCAAACTCATGCTTTTAGAGACTTGTTTGGGCTCATGAGAGGAGTAGAAAAACATCAAAAATTTCAGTCCTGCATGATTCTACCAAGAAATGTGTGTTCATTGAAACCGCTGGTTTTTGATAGTTTGGGCCCTATTGAATAATGAATGTTTTGAATTTTCTCCAAAAGTAAAGTAGTTGCAAACTCATCCTTTTAGAAACTTGTTTGGGCTGTTGAGAGGAGTAAAAAACCATCAAAAATTTCAATCCTGCATGATTCTACCAAGAAATGTGATTCTTCATTCAAAACGCTGGTTTTTGCTATTGGGCTCTATTGAATAATGAATGTTTTGAATTTTCTCCAAAAGTAAAGTAGTTGCAAACTCATCCTTTTAGAGACTTGTTTGGGCTCATGAGAGGAGTAGAAAAACATCAAAAATTTCAGTCCTACACGATTCTACCAAGAAATGTGTGTTCATTGAAACCGCTGGTTTTTGATATTTTGGGCCCTATTGAATAATGAATGTTTTGAATTTTCTCCAAAAGTAAAGTAGTTGCAAACTCATCCTTTTAGAAACTTGTTTGAGCTGTTGAGAGGAGTAAAAAACCATCAAAAATTTCAATCCTGCATGATTCTACCATGAAATGTGATTCTTCATTCAAAACGCTGGTTTTTGCTATTGGGCTCTATTGAATAATGAATGTTTTGAATTTTCTCCAAAAGTAAAGTAGTTGCAAACTCATCCTTTTAGAGACTTGTTTGGGCTCATGAGAGGAGTAGAAAAACATCAAAAATTTCAGTCCTGCACGATTCTACCAAGAAATGTGTGTTCATTCAAACCGCTGGTTTTTGATAGTTTGGGCCCTATTGAATAATGAATGTTTTGAATTTTCTCCAAAAGTAAAGTAGTTGCAAACTCATCCTTTTAGAAACTTGTTTGTGCTGTTGAGAGGAGTAAAAAACCATCAAAAATTTCAATCCTGCATGATTCTACCAAGAAATGTGATTCTTCATTCAAAACCTGATTTTTGCTATTGGGCTCTATTGAATAATGAATGTTTTGAATGTTCTCCAAAAGTAAAGTAGTTGCAAACTCATGCTTTTAGAGACTTGTTTGGGCTCATGAGAGGAGTAGAAAAACATCAAAAATTTCAGTCCTGCATGATTCTACCAAGAAATGTGTGTTCATTGAAACCGCTGGTTTTTGATAGTTTGGGCCCTATTGAATAATGAATGTTTTGAATTTTCTCCAAAAGTAAAGTAGTTGCAAACTCATACTTTTAGAAACTTGTTTGGGCTGTTGAGAGGAGTAAAAAACCATCAAAAATTTCAATCCTGCATGATTCTACCAAGAAATGTGTGTTCATTGAAACCGCTGGCTTTTGATAGTTTGGGCCCTATTGAATAATGAATGTTTTGAATTTTCTCCAAAAGTAAAGTAGTTGCAAACTCATCCTTTTAGAAACTTGTTTGGGCTGTTGAGAGGAGTAAAAAACCATCAAAAATTTCAATCCTGCATGATTTTACCAAGAAATGTGATTCTTCATTCAAAACCTGATTTTTGCTATTGGGCTCTGTTGAATAATGAATGTTTTGAATTTTCTCCAAAAGTAAAGTAGTTGCAAACTCATGCTTTTAGAGACTTGTTTGGGCTCATGAGAGGAGTAGAAAAACATCAAAAATTTCAGTCCTGCATGATTCTACCAAGAAATGTGTGTTCATTGAAACCGCTGGTTTTTGATAGTTTGGGCCCTATTGAATAATGAATGTTTTGAATTTTCTCCAAAAGTAAAGTAGTTGCAAACTCATCCTTTTAGAAACTTGTCTGGGCTGTTGAGAGGAGTAAAAAACCATCAAAAATTTCAATCCTGCATGATTCTACCAAGAAATGTGATTCTTCATTCAAAACCTGATTTTTGCTATTGGGCTCTATTGAATAATGAATGTTTTGAATTTTCTCCAAAAGTAAAGTAGTTGCAAACTCATGCTTTTAGAGACTTGTTTGGGCTCATGAGAGGAGTAGAAAAACATCAAAAATTTCAGTCCTGCATGATTCTACCAAGAAATGTGTGTTCATTGAAACCGCTGGTTTTTGATAGTTTGGGCCCTATTGAATAATGAATGTTTTGAATTTTCTCCAAAAGTAAAGTAGTTGCAAACTCATCCTTTTAGAGACTTGTTTGGGCTGTTGAGAGGAGTAAAAAACCATCAAAAATTTCAATCCTGCATGATTTTACCAAGAAATGTGATTCTTCATTCAATACCTGATTTTTGCTATTGGGCTCTATTGAATAATGAATGTTTTGAATTTTCTCCAAAAGTAAAGTAGTTGCAAACTCATGCTTTTAGAGACTTGTTTGGGCTCATGAGAGGAGTAGAAAAGCATCAAAAATTTCAGTCCTGCATGATTCTACCAAGAAATGTGTGTTCATTGAAACCGCTGGTTTTTGATAGTTTGGGCCCTATTGAATAATGAATGTTTTGAATTTTCTCCAAAAGTAAAGTAGTTGCAAACTCATCCTTTTAGAGACTTGTTTGGGCTCATGAGAGGAGTAGAAAAACATCAAAAATTTCAGTCCTGCACGATTCTACCAAGAAATGTGTGTTCATTCAAACCACTGGTTTTTGATAGTTTGGGCCCTATTGAATAATGAATGTTTTGAATTTTCTCCAAAAGTAAAGTAGTTGCAAACTCATCCTTTTAGAAACTTGTTTGTGCTGTTGAGAGGAGTAAAAAACCATCAAAAATTTCAATCCTGCATGATTCTACCAAGAAATGTGATTCTTCATTCAAAACGCTGGTTTTTGCTATTGGGCTCTATTGAATAATGAATGTTTTGAATTTTCTCCAAAAGTAAAGTAGTTGCAAACTCATCCTTTTAGAGACTTGTTTGGGCTCATGAGAGGAGTAGAAAAACATCAAAAATTTCAGTCCTGCACGATTCTACCAAGAAATGTGTGTTCATTGAAACCGCTGGTTTTTGATAGTTTGGGCCCTATTGAATAATGAATGTTTTGAATTTTCTCCAAAAGTAAAGTAGTTGCAAACTCATCCTTTTAGAAACTTGTTTGGGCTGTTGAGAGGAGTAAAAAACCATCAAAAATTTCAATCCTGCATGATTCTACCATGAAATGTGATTCTTCATTCAAAACGCTGGTTTTTGCTATTGGGCTCTATTGAATAATGAATGTTTTGAATTTTCTCCAAAAGTAAAGTAGTTGCAAACTCATCCTTTTAGAGACTTGTTTGGGCTCATGAGAGGAGTAGAAAAACATCAAAAATTTCAGTCCTGCACGATTCTACCAAGAAATGTGTGTTCATTCAAACCGCTGGTTTTTGATAGTTTGGGCCCTATTGAATAATGAATGTTTTGAATTTTCTCCAAAAGTAAAGTAGTTGCAAACTCATCCTTTTAGAAACTTGTTTGTGCTGTTGAGAGGAGTAAAAAACCATCAAAAATTTCAATCCTGCATGATTCTACCAAGAAATGTGATTCTTCATTCAAAACCTGATTTTTGCTATTGGGCTCTATTGAATAATGAATGTTTTGAATGTTCTCCAAAAGTAAAGTAGTTGCAAACTCATGCTTTTAGAGACTTGTTTGGGCTCATGAGAGGAGTAGAAAAACATCAAAAATTTCAGTCCTGCATGATTCTACCAAGAAATGTGTGTTCATTGAAACCGCTGGTTTTTGATAGTTTGGGCCCTATTGAATAATGAATGTTTTGAATTTTCTCCAAAAGTAAAGTAGTTGCAAACTCATACTTTTAGAAACTTGTTTGGGCTGTTGAGAGGAGTAAAAAACCATCAAAAATTTCAATCCTGCATGATTCTACCAAGAAATGTGTGTTCATTGAAACCGCTGGCTTTTGATAGTTTGGGCCCTATTGAATAATGAATGTTTTGAATTTTCTCCAAAAGTAAAGTAGTTGCAAACTCATCCTTTTAGAAACTTGTTTGGGCTGTTGAGAGGAGTAAAAAACCATCAAAAATTTCAATCCTGCATGATTTTACCAAGAAATGTGATTCTTCATTCAAAACCTGATTTTTGCTATTGGGCTCTGTTGAATAATGAATGTTTTGAATTTTCTCCAAAAGTAAAGTAGTTGCAAACTCATGCTTTTAGAGACTTGTTTGGGCTCATGAGAGGAGTAGAAAAACATCAAAAATTTCAGTCCTGCATGATTCTACCAAGAAATGTGTGTTCATTGAAACCGCTGGTTTTTGATAGTTTGGGCCCTATTGAATAATGAATGTTTTGAATTTTCTCCAAAAGTAAAGTAGTTGCAAACTCATCCTTTTAGAAACTTGTTTGTGCTGTTGAGAGGAGTAAAAAACCATCAAAAATTTCAATCCTGCATGATTCTACCAAGAAATGTGATTCTTCATTCAAAACCTGATTTTTGCTATTGGGCTCTATTGAATAATGAATGTTTTGAATTTTCTCCAAAAGTAAAGTAGTTGCAAACTCATGCTTTTAGAGACTTGTTTGGGCTCATGAGAGGAGTAGAAAAACATCAAAAATTTCAGTCCTGCACGATTCTACCAAGAAATGTGTGTTCATTCAAACCGCTGGTTTTTGATATTTTGGGCCCTATTGAATAATGAATGTTTTGAATTTTCTCCAAAAGTAAAGTAGTTGCAAACTCATCCTTTTAGAAACTTGTCTGGGCTGTTGAGAGGAGTAAAAAACCATCAAAAATTTCAATCCTGCATGATTCTACCAAGAAATGTGATTCTTCATTCAAAACCTGATTTTTGCTATTGGGCTCTATTGAATAATGAATGTTTTGAATTTTCTCCAAAAGTAAAGTAGTTGCAAACTCATGCTTTTAGAGACTTGTTTGGGCTCATGAGAGGAGTAGAAAAACATCAAAAATTTCAGTCCTGCATGATTCTACCAAGAAATGTGTGTTCATTGAAACCGCTGGTTTTTGATAGTTTGGGCCCTATTGAATAATGAATGTTTTGAATTTTCTCCAAAAGTAAAGTAGTTGCAAACTCATCCTTTTAGAGACTTGTTTGGGCTGTTGAGAGGAGTAAAAAACCATCAAAAATTTCAATCCTGCATGATTTTACCAAGAAATGTGATTCTTCATTCAATACCTGATTTTTGCTATTGGGCTCTATTGAATAATGAATGTTTTGAATTTTCTCCAAAAGTAAAGTAGTTGCAAACTCATGCTTTTAGAGACTTGTTTGGGCTCATGAGAGGAGTAGAAAAGCATCAAAAATTTCAGTCCTGCATGATTCTACCAAGAAATGTGTGTTCATTGAAACCGCTGGTTTTTGATAGTTTGGGCCCTATTGAATAATGAATGTTTTGAATTTTCTCCAAAAGTAAAGTAGTTGCAAACTCATCCTTTTAGAGACTTGTTTGGGCTCATGAGAGGAGTAGAAAAACATCAAAAATTTCAGTCCTGCACGATTCTACCAAGAAATGTGTGTTCATTCAAACCACTGGTTTTTGATAGTTTGGGCCCTATTGAATAATGAATGTTTTGAATTTTCTCCAAAAGTAAAGTAGTTGCAAACTCATCCTTTTAGAAACTTGTTTGTGCTGTTGAGAGGAGTAAAAAACCATCAAAAATTTCAATCCTGCATGATTCTACCAAGAAATGTGATTCTTCATTCAAAACCTGATTTTTGCTATTGGGCTCTATTGAATAATGAATGTTTTGAATTTTCTCCAAAAGTAAAGTAGTTGCAAACTCATGCTTTTAGAGACTTGTTTGGGCTCATGAGAGGAGTAGAAAAACATCAAAAATTTCAGTCCTGCATGATTCTACCAAGAAATGTGTGTTCATTGAAACCGCTGGTTTTTGATAGTTTGGGCCCTATTGAATAATGAATGTTTTGAATTTTCTCCAAAAGTAAAGTAGTTGCAAACTCATACTTTTAGAAACTTGTTTGGGCTGTTGAGAGGAGTAAAAAACCATCAAAAATTTCAATCCTGCATGATTCTACCAAGAAATGTGTGTTCATTGAAACCGCTGGCTTTTGATAGTTTGGGCCCTATTGAATAATGAATGTTTTGAATTTTCTCCAAAAGTAAAGTAGTTGCAAACTCATCCTTTTAGAAACTTGTTTGGGCTGTTGAGAGGAGTAAAAAACCATCAAAAATTTCAATCCTGCATGATTTTACCAAGAAATGTGATTCTTCATTCAAAACCTGATTTTTGCTATTGGGCTCTGTTGAATAATGAATGTTTTGAAGTTTCTCCAAAAGTAAAGTAGTTGCAAACTCATGCTTTTAGAGACTTGTTTGGGCTCATGAGAGGAGTAGAAAAACATCAAAAATTTCAGTCCTGCATGATTCTACCAAGAAATGTGTGTTCATTGAAACCGCTGGTTTTTGATAGTTTGGGCCCTATTGAATAATGAATGTTTTGAATTTTCTCCAAAAGTAAAGTAGTTGCAAACTCATCCTTTTAGAAACTTGTTTGTGCTGTTGAGAGGAGTAAAAAACCATCAAAAATTTCAATACTGCATGATTCTACCAAGAAATGTGATTCTTCATTCAAAACCTGATTTTTGCTATTGGGCTCTATTGAATAATGAATGTTTTGAATTTTCTCCAAAAGTAAAGTAGTTGCAAACTCATGCTTTTAGAGACTTGTTTGGGCTCATGAGAGGAGTAGAAAAACATCAAAAATTTCAGTCCTGCATGATTCTACCAAGAAATGTGTGTTCATTGAAACCGCTGGTTTTTGATAGTTTGGGCCCTATTGAATAATGAATGTTTTGAATTTTCTCTAAAAGTAAAGTAGTTGCAAACTCATCCTTTTAGAAACTTGTTTGGGCTGTTGAGAGGAGTAAAAAACCATCAAAAATTTCAATCCTGCATGATTCTACCAAGAAATGTGATTCTTCATTCAAAACCTGATTTTTGCTATTGGGCTCTATTGAATAATGAATGTTTTGAATTTTCTCCAAAAGTAAAGTAGTTGCAAACTCATGCTTTTAGAGACTTGTTTGGGCTCATGAGAGGAGTAGAAAAACATCAAAAATTTCAGTCCTGCATGATTCTACCAAGAAATGTGTGTTCATTAAAACCGCTGGTTTTTGATAGTTTGGGCCCTATTGAATAATGAATGTTTTGAATTTTCTCCAAAAGTAAAGTAGTTGCAAACTCATCCTTTTAGAAACTTGTTTGGGCTGTTGAGAGGAGTAAAAAACCATCAAAAATTTCAATCCTGCATGATTCTACCAAGAAATGTGATTCTTCATTCAAAACGCTGGTTTTTGCTATTGGGCTCTATTGAATAATGAATGTTTTGAATTTTCTCCAAAAGTAAAGTAGTTGCAAACTCATCCTTTTAGAGACTTGTTTGGGCTCATGAGAGGAGTAGAAAAACATCAAAAATTTCAGTCCTGCACGATTCTACCAAGAAATGTGTGTTCATTCAAACCGCTGGTTTTTGATATTTTGGGCCCTATTGAATAATGAATGTTTTGAATTTTCTCCAAAAGTAAAGTAGTTGCAAACTCATCCTTTTAGAAACTTGTTTGGGCTCTTGAGAGGAGTAAAAAACCATCAAAAATTTCAATCCTGCATGATTCTACCAAGAAATGTGATTCTTCATTCAAAACCTGATTTTTGCTATTGGGCTCTATTGAATAATGAATGTTTTGAATTTTCTCCAAAAGTAAAGTAGTTGCAAACTCATGCTTTTAGAGACTTGTTTGGGCTCATGAGAGGAGTAGAAAAACATCAAAAATTTCAGTCCTGCATGATTCTACCAAGAAATGTGTGTTCATTGAAACCGCTGGTTTTTGATAGTTTGGGCCCTATTGAATAATGAATGTTTTGAATTTTCTCCAAAAGTAAAGTAGTTGCAAACTCATACTTTTAGAAACTTGTTTGGGCTGTTGAGAGGAGTAAAAAACCATCAAAAATTTCAATCCTGCATGATTCTACCAAGAAATGTGTGTTCATTGAAACCGCTGGCTTTTGATAGTTTGGGCCCTATTGAATAATGAATGTTTTGAATTTTCTCCAAAAGTAAAGTAGTTGCAAACTCATCCTTTTAGAAACTTGTTTGGGCTGTTGAGAGGAGTAAAAAACCATCAAAAATTTCAATCCTGCATGATTTTACCAAGAAATGTGATTCTTCATTCAAAACCTGATTTTTGCTATTGGGCTCTGTTGAATAATGAATGTTTTGAAGTTTCTCCAAAAGTAAAGTAGTTGCAAACTCATGCTTTTAGAGACTTGTTTGGGCTCATGAGAGGAGTAGAAAAACATCAAAAATTTCAGTCCTGCATGATTCTACCAAGAAATGTGTGTTCATTGAAACCGCTGGTTTTTGATAGTTTGGGCCCTATTGAATAATGAATGTTTTGAATTTTCTCCAAAAGTAAAGTAGTTGCAAACTCATCCTTTTAGAAACTTGTTTGTGCTGTTGAGAGGAGTAAAAAACCATCAAAAATTTCAATCCTGCATGATTCTACCAAGAAATGTGATTCTTCATTCAAAACCTGATTTTTGCTATTGGGCTCTATTGAATAATGAATGTTTTGAATTTTCTCCAAAAGTAAAGTAGTTGCAAACTCATGCTTTTAGAGACTTGTTTGGGCTCATGAGAGGAGTAGAAAAACATCAAAAATTTCAGTCCTGCATGATTCTACCAAGAAATGTGTGTTCATTGAAACCGCTGGTTTTTGATAGTTTGGGCCCTATTGAATAATGAATGTTTTGAATTTTCTCTAAAAGTAAAGTAGTTGCAAACTCATCCTTTTAGAAACTTGTTTGGGCTGTTGAGAGGAGTAAAAAACCATCAAAAATTTCAATCCTGCATGATTCTACCAAGAAATGTGATTCTTCATTCAAAACCTGATTTTTGCTATTGGGCTCTATTGAATAATGAATGTTTTGAATTTTCTCCAAAAGTAAAGTAGTTGCAAACTCATGCTTTTAGAGACTTGTTTGGGCTCATGAGAGGAGTAGAAAAACATCAAAAATTTCAGTCCTGCATGATTCTACCAAGAAATGTGTGTTCATTAAAACCGCTGGTTTTTGATAGTTTGGGCCCTATTGAATAATGAATGTTTTGAATTTTCTCCAAAAGTAAAGTAGTTGCAAACTCATCCTTTTAGAAACTTGTTTGGGCTGTTGAGAGGAGTAAAAAACCATCAAAAATTTCAATCCTGCATGATTCTACCAAGAAATGTGATTCTTCATTCAAAACGCTGGTTTTTGCTATTGGGCTCTATTGAATAATGAATGTTTTGAATTTTCTCCAAAAGTAAAGTAGTTGCAAACTCATCCTTTTAGAGACTTGTTTGGGCTCATGAGAGGAGTAGAAAAACATCAAAAATTTCAGTCCTGCACGATTCTACCAAGAAATGTGTGTTCATTCAAACCGCTGGTTTTTGATATTTTGGGCCCTATTGAATAATGAATGTTTTGAATTTTCTCCAAAAGTAAAGTAGTTGCAAACTCATCCTTTTAGAAACTTGTTTGGGCTCTTGAGAGGAGTAAAAAACCATCAAAAATTTCAATCCTGCATGATTCTACCAAGAAATGTGATTCTTCATTCAAAACCTGATTTTTGCTATTGGGCTCTATTGAATAATGAATGTTTTGAATTTTCTCCAAAAGTAAAGTAGTTGCAAACTCTTCCTTTTAGAGACTTGTTTGGGCTCATGAGAGGAGTAGAAAAACATCAAAAATTTCAGTCCTGCATGATTCTACCAAGAAATGTGTGTTCATTGAAACCGCTGGTTTTTGATAGTTTGGGCCCTATTGAATAATGAATGTTTTGAATTTTCTCCAAAAGTATAGTTGCAAACTCATCCTTTTAGAAACTTGTTTGGGCTGTTGAGAGGAGTAAAAAACCATCAAAAATTTCAATCCTGCATGATTTTACCAAGAAATGTGATTCTTCATTCAAAACCTGATTTTTGCTATTGGGCTCTATTGAATAATGAATGTTTTGAAGTTTCTCCAAAAGTAAAGTAGTTGCAAACTCATGCTTTTAGAGACTTGTTTGGGCTCATGAGAGGAGTAGAAAAACATCAAAAATTTCAGTCCTGCATGATTCTACCAAGAAATGTGTGTTCATTGAAACCGCTGGTTTTTGATAGTTTGGGCCCTATTGAATAATGAATGTTTTGAATTTTCTCCAAAAGTAAAGTAGTTGCAAACTCATCCTTTTAGAAACTTGTTTGGGCTGTTGAGAGGAGTAAAAAACCATCAAAAATTTCAATCCTGCATGATTCTACCAAGAAATGTGATTCTTCATTCAAAACCTGATTTTTGCTATTGGGCTCTATTGAATAATGAATGTTTTGAATTTTCTCCAAAAGTAAAGTAGTTGCAAACTCATGCTTTTAGAGACTTGTTTGGGCTCATGAGAGGAGTAGAAAAACATCAAAAATTTCAGTCCTGCATGATTCTACCAAGAAATGTGTGTTCATTGAAACCGCTGGTTTTTGATAGTTTGGGCCCTATTGAATAATGAATGTTTTGAATTTTCTCCAAAAGTAAAGTAGTTGCAAACTCATCCTTTTAGAAACTTGTTTGGGCTGTTGAGAGGAGTAAAAAACCATCAAAAATTTCAATCCTGCATGATTCTACCAAGAAATGTGATTCTTCATTCAAAACGCTGGTTGTTGCTATTGGGCTCTATTGAATAATGAATGTTTTGAATTTTCTCCAAAAGTAAAGTAGTTGCAAACTCATCCTTTTAGAGACTTGTTTGGGCTCATGAGAGGAGTAGAAAAACATCAAAAATTTCAGTCCTGCATGATTCTACCAAGAAATGTGTGTTCATTGAAACCGCTGGCTTTTGATAGTTTGGGCCCTATTGAATAATGAATGTTTTGAATTTTCTCCAAAAGTAAAGTAGTTGCAAACTCATCCTTTTAGAAACTTGTTTGGGCTGTTGAGAGGAGTAAAAAACCATCAAAAATTTCAATCCTGTATGATTCTACCAAGAAATGTGATTCTTCATTCAAAACGCTGGTTTTTGCTATTGGGCTCTATTGAATAAAGAATGTTTTGAATTTTCTCCAAAAGTAAAGTAGTTGCAAACTCATCCTTTTAGAGACTTGTTTGGGCTCATGAGAGGAGTAGAAAAACATCAAAAATTTCAGTCCTGCACGATTCTACCAAGAAATGTGTGTTCATTCAAACCGCTGGTTTTTGATATTTTGGGCCCTATTGAATAATGAATGTTTTGAATTTTCTCCAAAAGTAAAGTAGTTGCAAACTCATCCTTTTAG
The DNA here is from genome assembly GCF_039654945.1 of Dendrobates tinctorius. NCBI lineage: Eukaryota > Metazoa > Chordata > Amphibia > Anura > Dendrobatidae > Dendrobates > Dendrobates tinctorius. Next base: position 10,241,669 of record NW_027361701.1, on the reverse strand, counting down.
AAACTTGTCTGGGCTGTTGAGAGGAGTAAAAAACCATCAAAAATTTCAATCCTGCATGATTCTACCAAGAAATGTGATTCTTCATTCAAAACCTGATTTTTGCTATTGGGCTCTATTGAATAATGAATGTTTTGAATTTTCTCCAAAAGTAAAGTAGTTGCAAACTCATGCTTTTAGAAACTTGTTTGGGCTCATTAGAGGAGTAGAAAAACATCATAAATTTCAGTCCTGCATGATTCTACCAAGAAATGTGTGTTCATTGAAACCGCTGGTTTTTGATAGTTTGGGCCCTATTGAATAATGAATGTTTTGAATTTTCTCCAAAAGTAAAGTAGTTGCAAACTCATCCTTTTAGAAACTTGTTTGGGCTGTTGAGAGGAGTAAAAAACCATCAAAAATTTCAATCCTGCATGATTCTACCAAGAAATGTGATTCTTCATTCAAAACGCTGGTTTTTGCTATTGGGCTCTATTGAATAATGAATGTTTTGAATTTTCTCCAAAAGTAAAGTAGTTGCAAACTCAGCCTTTTAGAGACTTGTTTGGGCTCATGAGAGGAGTAGAAAAACATCAAAAATTTCAGTCCTGCATGATTCTACCAAGAAATGTGTGTTCATTGAAACCGCTGGCTTTTGATAGTTTGGGCCCTATTGAATAATGAATGTTTTGAATTTTCTCCAAAAGTAAAGTAGTTGCAAACTCATCCTTTTAGAAACTTGTTTGGGCTGTTGAGAGGAGTAAAAAACTATCAAAAATTTCAATCCTGCATGATTCTACCAAGAAATGTGATTCTTCATTCAAAATGCTGGTTTTTGCTATTGGGCTCTATTGAATAATGAATGTTTTGAATTTTCTCCAAAAGTAAAGTAGTTGCAAACTCAAGCTTTTAGAGACTTGTTTGGGCTCATGAGAGGAGTAGAAAAACATCAAAAATTTCAGTCCTGCATGATTCTACCAAGAAATGTGTGTTCATTGAAACCGCTGGCTTTTGATAGTTTGGGCCCTATTGAATAATGAATGTTTTGAATTTTCTCCAAAAGTAAAGTAGTTGCAAACTCATCCTTTTAGAAACTTGTTTGGGCTGTTGAGAGGAGTAAAAAACCATCAAAAATTTCAATCCTGCATGATTCTACCAAGAAATGTGATTCTTCATTCAAAACGCTGGTTTTTGCTATTGGGCTCTATTGAATAATGAATGTTTTGAATTTTCTCCAAAAGTAAAGTAGTTGCAAACATCCTTTTAGAGACTTGTTTGGGCTCATGAGAGGAGTAGAAAAACATCAAAAATTTCAGTCCTGCACGATTCTACCAAGAAATGTGTGTTCATTCAAACCGCTGGTTTTTGATATTTTGGGAACTATTGAATAATGAATGTTTTGAATTTTCTCCAAAAGTAAAGTAGTTGCAAACTCATCCTTTTAGAAACTTGTTTGGGCTGTTGAGTGGAGTAAAAAACCATCAAAAATTTCAATCCTGCATGATTCTACCAAGAAATGTGATTCTTCATTCAAAACCTGATTTTTGCTATTGGGCTCTATTGAATAATGAATGTTTTGAATTTTCTCCAAAAATAAAAGTAGTTGCAAACTCATGCTTTTAGAGACTTGTTTGGGCTCATGAGAGGAGTAGAAAAACATCAAAAATTTCAGTCCTGCATGATTCTACCAAGAAATGTGTGTTCATTGAAACCGCTGGTTTTTGATAGTTTGGGCCCTATTGAATAATGAATGTTTTGAATTTTCTCCAAAAGTAAAGTAGTTGCAAACTCATCCTTTTAGAAACTTGTTTGGGCTGTTGAGAGGAGTAAAAAACCATCAAAAATTTCAATCCTGCATGATTTTACCAAGAAATGTGATTCTTCATTCAAAACCTGATTTTTGCTATTGGGCTCTATTGAATAATGAATGTTTTGAATTTTCTCCAAAAGTAAAGTAGTTGCAAACTCATGCTTTTAGAGACTTGTTTGGGCTCATGAGAGGAGTAGAAAAATATCAAAAATTTCAGTCCTGCATGATTCTACCAAGAAATGTGTGTTCATTGAAACCGCTGGTTTTTGATAGTTTGGGCCCTATTGAATAATGAATGTTTTGAATTTTCTCCAAAAGTAAAGTAGTTGCAAACTCATCCTTTTAGAAACTTGTTTGTGCTGTTGAGAGGAGTAAAAAACCATCAAAAATTTCAATCCTGCATGATTCTACCAAGAAATGTGATTCTTCATTCAAACCCTGATTTTTGCTATTGGGCTCTATTGAATAATGAATGTTTTGAATTTTCTCCAAAAGTAAAGTAGTTGCAAACTCATCCTTTTAGAAACTTGTTTGTGCTGTTGAGAGGAGTAAAAAACCATCAAAAATTTCAATCCTGCATGATTCTACCAAGAAATGTGATTCTTCATTCAAACCCTGATTTTTGCTATTGGGCCCTATTGAATAATGAATGTTTTGAATTTTCTCCAAAAGTAAAGTAGTTGCAAACTCATCCTTTTAGAAACTTGTTTGTGCTGTTGAGAGGAGTAAAAAACCATCAAAAATTTCAATCCTGCATGATTCTACCAAGAAATGTGATTCTTCATTCAAACCCTGATTTTTGCTATTGGGCTCTATTGAATAATGAATGTTTTGAATTTTCTCCAAAAGTAAAGTAGTTGCAAACTCATGCTTTTAGAGACTTGTTTGGGCTCATGAGAGGAGTAGAAAAACATCAAAAATTTCTGTCCTGCACGATTCTACCAAGAAATGTGTGTTCATTGAAACCGCTGGTTTTTGATAGTTTGGGCCCTATTGAATAATGAATGTTTTGAATTTTCTCCAAAAGTAAAGTAGTTGCAAACTCATCCTTTTAGAAACTTGTTTGGGCTGTTGAGTGGAGTAAAAAACCATCAAAAATTTCAATCCTGCATGATTCTACCAAGAAATGTGATTCTTCATACAAAACCTGATTTTTGCTATTGGGCTCTATTGAATAATGAATGTTTTGAATTTTCTCCAAAAATAAAAGTAGTTGCAAACTCATGCTTTTAGAGACTTGTTTGGGCTCATGAGAGGAGTAGAAAAACATCAAAAATTTCAGTCCTGCATGATTCTACCAAGAAATGTGTGTTCATTGAAACCGCTGGTTTTTGATAATTTGGGCCCTATTGAATAATGAATGTTTTGAATTTTCTCCAAAAGTAAAGTAGTTGCAAACTCATCCTTTTAGAAACTTGTTTGGGCTGTTGAGAGGAGTAAAAAACCATCAAAAATTTCAATCCTGCATGATTCTACCAAGAAATGTGATTCTTCATTCAAAACCTGATTTTTTGCTATTGGGCTCTATTGAATAATGAATGTTTTGAATTTTCTCCAAAAGTAAAGTAGTTGCAAACTCATGCTTTTAGAGACTTGTTTGGGCTCATGAGAGGAGTAGAAAAACATCAAAAATTTCAGTCCTGCATGATTCTACCAAGAAATGTGTGTTCATTGAAACCGCTGGTTTTTGGTAGTTTGGGCACTATTGAATAATGAATGTTTTGAATTTTCTCCAAAAGTAAAGTAGTTGCAAACTCATCCTTTTAGAAACTTGTTTGGGCTGTTGAGAGGAGTAAAAAACCATCAAAAATTTCAATCCTGCATGATTCTACCAAGAAATGTGATTCTTCATTCAAAACGCTGGTTTTTGCTATTGGGCTCTATTGAATAATGAATGTTTTGAATTTTCTCCAAAAGTAAAGTAGTTGCAAACTCATCCTTTTAGAGACTTGTTTGGGCTCATGAGAGGAGTAGAAAAACATCAAAAATTTCAGTCCTGCACGATTCTACCAAGAAATGTGTGTTCATTCAAACCGCTGGTTTTTGATATTTTGGGCCCTATTGAATAATGAACGTTTTGAATTTTCTCCAAAAGTAAAGTAGTTGCAAACTCATCCTTTTAGAAACTTGTTTGGGCTGTTGAGAGGAGTAAAAAACCTTCAAAAATTTCAATCCTGCATGATTCTACCAAGAAATGTGATTCTTCATTCAAAACGCTGGTTTTTGCTATTGCGCTCTATTGAATAATGAATGTTTTGAATTTTCTCCAAAAGTAAAGTAGTTGCAAACTCATCCTTTTAGAGACTTGTTTGGGCTCATGAGAGGAGTAGAAAAACATCAAAAATTTCAGTCCTGCATGATTCTACCAAGAAATGTGTGTTCATTGAAACCGCTGGCTTTTGATAGTTTGGGCCCTATTGAATAATGAATGTTTTGAATTTTCTCCAAAAGTAAAGTAGTTGCAAACTCATCCTTTTAGAAACTTGTTTGGGCTGTTGAGAGGAGTAAAAAACCATCAAAAATTTCAATCCTGCATGATTCTACCAAGAAATGTGATTCTTCATTCAAAACGCTGGTTTTTGCTATTGGGCTCTATTGAATAATGAATGTTTTGAATTTTCTCCAAAAGTAAAGTAGTTGCAAACATCCTTTTAGAGACTTGTTTGGGCTCATGAGAGGAGTAGAAAAACATCAAAAATTTCTGTCCTGCACGATTCTACCAAGAAATGTGTGTTCATTCAAACCGCTGGTTTTTGATATTTTGGGCCCTATTGAATAATGAATGTTTTGAATTTTCTCCAAAAGTAAAGTAGTTGCAAACTCATCCTTTTAGAAACTTGTTTGGGCTGTTGAGTGGAGTAAAAAACCATCAAAAATTTCAATCCTGCATGATTCTACCAAGAAATGTGATTCTTCATTCAAAACCTGATTTTTGCTATTGGGCTCTATTGAATAATGAATGTTTTGAATTTTCTCCAAAAATAAAAGTAGTTGCAAACTCATGCTTTTAGAGACTTGTTTGGGCTCATGAGAGGAGTAGAAAAATATCAAAAATTTCAGTCCTGCATGATTCTACCAAGAAATGTGTGTTCATTGAAACCGCTGGTTTTTGATAGTTTGGGCCCTATTGAATAATGAATGTTTTGAATTTTCTCCAAAAGTAAAGTAGTTGCAAACTCATCCTTTTAGAAACTTGTTTGTGCTGTTGAGAGGAGTAAAAAATCTTCAAAAATTTCAATCCTGCATGATTCCACCAAGAAATGTGATTCTTCATTCAAAACCTGATTTTTGCTATTGGGCTCTATTGAATAATGAATGTTTTGAATTTTCTCCAAAAGTAAAGTAGTTGCAAACTCATGCTTTTAGAGACTTGTTTGGGCTCATGAGAGGAGTAGAAAAACATCAAAAATTTCAGTCCTGCATGATTCTACCAAGAAATGTGTGTTCATTGAAACCGCTGGTTTTTGATAGTTTGGGCCCTATTGAATAATGAATGTTTTGAATTTTCTCCAAAAGTAAAGTAGTTGCAAACTCATCCTTTTAGAAACTTGTTTGGGCTGTTGAGAGGAGTAAAAAACCATCACAAATTTCAATCCTGCATGATTCTACCAAGAAATGTGATTCTTCATTCAAAACGCTGGTTTTTGCTATTGGGCTCTATTGAATAATGAATGTTTTGAATTTTCTCCAAAAGTAAAGTAGTTGCAAACTCATCCTTTTAGAGACTTGTTTGGGCTCATGAGAGGAGTAGAAAAACATCAAAAATTTCAGTCCTGCACGATTCTACCAAGAAATGTGTGTTCATTCAAACCGCTGGTTTTTGATATTTTGGGCCCTATTGAATAATGAATGTTTTGAATTTTCTCCAAAAGTAAAGTAGTTGCAAACTCATCCTTTTAGAAACTTGTCTGGGCTGTTGAGAGGAGTAAAAAACCATCAAAAATTTCAATCCTGCATGATTCTACCAAGAAATGTGATTCTTCATTCAAAACCTGATTTTTGCTATTGGGCTCTATTGAATAATGAATGTTTTGAATTTTCTCCAAAAGTAAAGTAGTTGCAAACTCATGCTTTTAGAAACTTGTTTGGGCTCATTAGAGGAGTAGAAAAACATCATAAATTTCAGTCCTGCATGATTCTACCAAGAAATGTGTGTTCATTGAAACCGCTGGTTTTTGATAGTTTGGGCCCTATTGAATAATGAATGTTTTGAATTTTCTCCAAAAGTAAAGTAGTTGCAAACTCATCCTTTTAGAAACTTGTTTGGGCTGTTGAGAGGAGTAAAAAACCATCAAAAATTTCAATCCTGCATGATTCTACCAAGAAATGTGATTCTTCATTCAAAACGCTGGTTTTTGCTATTGGGCTCTATTGAATAATGAATGTTTTGAATTTTCTCCAAAAGTAAAGTAGTTGCAAACTCAGCCTTTTAGAGACTTGTTTGGGCTCATGAGAGGAGTAGAAAAACATCAAAAATTTCAGTCCTGCATGATTCTACCAAGAAATGTGTGTTCATTGAAACCGCTGGCTTTTGATAGTTTGGGCCCTATTGAATAATGAATGTTTTGAATTTTCTCCAAAAGTAAAGTAGTTGCAAACTCATCCTTTTAGAAACTTGTTTGGGCTGTTGAGAGGAGTAAAAAACTATCAAAAATTTCAATCCTGCATGATTCTACCAAGAAATGTGATTCTTCATTCAAAACGCTGGTTTTTGCTATTGGGCTCTATTGAATAATGAATGTTTTGAATTTTCTCCAAAAGTAAAGTAGCTGCAAACTCATCCTTTTAGAGACTTGTTTGGGCTCATGAGTGGAGTAGAAAAACATCAAAAATTTCAGTCCTGCACGATTCTACCAAGAAATGTGTGTTCATTCAAACCGCTGGTTTTTGATATTTTGGGCCCTATTGAATAATGAATGTTTTGAATTTTCTCCAAAAGTAAAGTAGTTGCAAACTCATCCTTTTAGAAACTTGTTTGGGCTGTTGAGTGGAGTAAAAAACCATCAAAAATTTCAATCCTGCATGATTCTACCAAGAAATGTGATTCTTCATTCAAAACCTGATTTTTGCTATTGGGCTCTATTGAATAATGAATGTTTTGAATTTTCTCCAAAAGTAAAGTAGTTGCAAACTCAAGCTTTTAGAGACTTGTTTGGGCTCATGAGAGGAGTAGAAAAACATCAAAAATTTCAGTCCTGCATGATTCTACCAAGAAATGTGTGTTCATTGAAACCGCTGGCTTTTGATAGTTTGGGCCCTATTGAATAATGAATGTTTTGAATTTTCTCCAAAAGTAAAGTAGTTGCAAACTCATCCTTTTAGAAACTTGTTTGGGCTGTTGAGAGGAGTAAAAAACCATCAAAAATTTCAATCCTGCATGATTCTACCAAGAAATGTGATTCTTCATTCAAAACGCTGGTTTTTGCTATTGGGCTCTATTGAATAATGAATGTTTTGAATTTTCTCCAAAAGTAAAGCAGTTGCAAACATCCTTTTAGAGACTTGTTTGGGCTCATGAGAGGAGTAGAAAAACATCAAAAATTTCAGTCCTGCACGATTCTACCAAGAAATGTGTGTTCATTCAAACCGCTGGTTTTTGATATTTTGGGAACTATTGAATAATGAATGTTTTGAATTTTCTCCAAAAGTAAAGTAGTTGCAAACTCATCCTTTTAGAAACTTGTTTGGGCTGTTGAGTGGAGTAAAAAACCATCAAAAATTTCAATCCTGCATGATTCTACCAAGAAATGTGATTCTTCATTCAAAACCTGATTTTTGCTATTGGGCTCTATTGAATAATGAATGTTTTGAATTTTCTCCAAAAATAAAAGTAGTTGCAAACTCATGCTTTTAGAGACTTGTTTGGGCTCATGAGAGGAGTAGAAAAACATCAAAAATTTCAGTCCTGCATGATTCTACCAAGAAATGTGTGTTCATTGAAACCGCTGGTTTTTGATAGTTTGGGCCCTATTGAATAATGAATGTTTTGAATTTTCTCCAAAAGTAAAGTAGTTGCAAACTCATCCTTTTAGAAACTTGTTTGGGCTGTTGAGAGGAGTAAAAAACCATCAAAAATTTCAATCCTGCATGATTTTACCAAGAAATGTGATTCTTCATTCAAAACCTGATTTTTGCTATTGGGCTCTACTGAATAATGAATGTTTTGAATTTTCTCCAAAAGTAAAGTAGTTGCAAACTCATGCTTTTAGAGACTTGTTTGGGCTCATGAGAGGAGTAGAAAAATATCAAAAATTTCAGTCCTGCATGATTCTACCAAGAAATGTGTGTTCATTGAAACCGCTGGTTTTTGATAGTTTGGGCCCTATTGAATAATGAATGTTTTGAATTTTCTCCAAAAGTAAAGTAGTTGCAAACTCATCCTTTTAGAAACTTGTTTGTGCTGTTGAGAGGAGTAAAAAACCATCAAAAATTTCAATCCTGCATGATTCTACCAAGAAATGTGATTCTTCATTCAAACCATGATTTTTGCTATTGGGCTCTATTGAATAATGAATGTTTTGAATTTTCTCCAAAAGTAAAGTAGTTGCAAACTCATCCTTTTAGAAACTTGTTTGTGCTGTTGAGAGGAGTAAAAAACCATCAAAAATTTCAATCCTGCATGATTCTACCAAGAAATGTGATTCTTCATTCAAACCCTGATTTTTGCTATTGGGCCCTATTGAATAATGAATGTTTTGAATTTTCTCCAAAAGTAAAGTAGTTGCAAACTCATCCTTTTAGAAACTTGTTTGTGCTGTTGAGAGGAGTAAAAAACCATCAAAAATTTCAATCCTGCATGATTCTACCAAGAAATGTGATTCTTCATTCAAACCCTGATTTTTGCTATTGGGCTCTATTGAATAATGAATGTTTTGAATTTTCTCCAAAAGTAAAGTAGTTGCAAACTCATGCTTTTAGAGACTTGTTTGGGCTCATGAGAGGAGTAGAAAAACATCAAAAATTTCTGTCCTGCACGATTCTACCAAGAAATGTGTGTTCATTGAAACCGCTGGTTTTTGATAGTTTGGGCCCTATTGAATAATGAATGTTTTGAATTTTCTCCAAAAGTAAAGTAGTTGCAAACTCATCCTTTTAGAAACTTGTTTGGGCTGTTGAGTGGAGTAAAAAACCATCAAAAATTTCAATCCTGCATGATTCTACCAAGAAATGTGATTCTTCATACAAAACCTGATTTTTGCTATTGGGCTCTATTGAATAATGAATGTTTTGAATTTTCTCCAAAAATAAAAGTAGTTGCAAACTCATGCTTTTAGAGACTTGTTTGGGCTCATGAGAGGAGTAGAAAAACATCAAAAATTTCAGTCCTGCATGATTCTACCAAGAAATGTGTGTTCATTGAAACCGCTGGTTTTTGATAATTTGGGCCCTATTGAATAATGAATGTTTTGAATTTTCTCCAAAAGTAAAGTAGTTGCAAACTCATCCTTTTAGAAACTTGTTTGGGCTGTTGAGAGGAGTAAAAAACCATCAAAAATTTCAATCCTGCATGATTCTACCAAGAAATGTGATTCTTCATTCAAAACCTGATTTTTGCTATTGGGCTCTATTGAATAATGAATGTTTTGAATTTTCTCCAAAAGTAAAGTAGTTGCAAACTCATGCTTTTAGAGACTTGTTTGGGTTCATGAGAGGAGTAGAAAAACATCAAAAATTTCAGTCCTGCATGATTCTACCAAGAAATGTGTGTTCATTGAAACCGCTGGTTTTTGGTAGTTTGGGCCCTATTGAATAATGAATGTTTTGAATTTTCTCCAAAAGTAAAGTAGTTGCAAACTCATCCTTTTAGAAACTTGTTTGGGCTGTTGAGAGGAGTAAAAAACCATCAAAAATTTCAATCCTGCATGATTCTACCAAGAAATGTGATTCTTCATTCAAAACGCTGGTTTTTGCTATTGGGCTCTATTGAATAATGAATGTTTTGAATTTTCTCCAAAAGTAAAGTAGTTGCAAACTCATCCTTTTAGAGACTTGTTTGGGCTCATGAGAGGAGTAGAAAAACATCAAAAATTTCAGTCCTGCATGATTCTACCAAGAAATGTGTGTTCATTCAAACCGCTGGTTTTTGATATTTTGGGCCCTATTGAATAATGAACGTTTTGAATTTTCTCCAAAAGTAAAGTAGTTGCAAACTCATCCTTTTAGAAACTTGTTTGGGCTGTTGAGAGGAGTAAAAAACCTTCAAAAATTTCAATCCTGCATGATTCTACCAAGAAATGTGTGTTCATTGAAACCGCTGGCTTTTGATAGTTTGGGCCCTATTGAATAATGAATGTTTTGAATTTTCTCCAAAAGTAAAGTAGTTGCAAACTCATCCTTTTAGAAACTTGTTTGGGCTGTTGAGAGGAGTAAAAAACCATCAAAAATTTCAATCCTGCATGATTCTACCAAGAAATGTGATTCTTCATTCAAAACGCTGGTTTTTGCTATTGGGCTCTATTGAATAATGAATGTTTTGAATTTTCTCCAAAAGTAAAGTAGTTGCAAACATCCTTTTAGAGACTTGTTTGGGCTCATGAGAGGAGTAGAAAAACATCAAAAATTTCAGTCCTGCACGATTCTACCAAGAAATGTGTGTTCATTCAAACCGCTGGTTTTTGATATTTTGGGCCCTATTGAATAATGAATGTTTTGAATTTTCTCCAAAAGTAAAGTAGTTGCAAACTCATCCTTTTAGAAACTTGTTTGGGCTGTTGAGTGGAGTAAAAAACCATCAAAAATTTCAATCCTGCATGATTCTACCAAGAAATGTGATTCTTCATTCAAAACCTGATTTTTGCTATTGGGCTCTATTGAATAATGAATGTTTTGAATTTTCTCCAAAAATAAAAGTAGTTGCAAACTCATGCTTTTAGAGACTTGTTTGGGCTCATGAGAGGAGTAGAAAAATATCAAAAATTTCAGTCCTGCATGATTCTACCAAGAAATGTGTGTTCATTGAAACCGCTGGTTTTTGATAGTTTGGGCCCTATTGAATAATGAATGTTTTGAATTTTCTCCAAAAGTAAAGTAGTTGCAAACTCATCCTTTTAGAAACTTGTTTGTGCTGTTGAGAGGAGTAAAAAATCTTCAAAAATTTCAATCCTGCATGATTCCACCAAGAAATGTGATTCTTCATTCAAAACCTGATTTTTGCTATTGGGCTCTATTGAATAATGAATGTTTTGAATTTTCTCCAAAAGTAAAGTAGTTGCAAACTCATGCTTTTAGAGACTTGTTTGGGCTCATGAGAGGAGTAGAAAAACATCAAAAATTTCAGTCCTGCATGATTCTACCAAGAAATGTGTGTTCATTGAAACCGCTGGTTTTTGATAGTTTGGGCCCTATTGAATAATGAATGTTTTGAATTTTCTCCAAAAGTAAAGTAGTTGCAAACTCATCCTTTTAGAAACTTGTTTGGGCTGTTGAGAGGAGTAAAAAACCATCACAAATTTCAATCCTGCATGATTCTACCAAGAAATGTGATTCTTCATTCAAAACGCTGGTTTTTGCTATTGGGCTCTATTGAATAATGAATGTTTTGAATTTTCTCCAAAAGTAAAGTAGTTGCAAACTCATCCTTTTAGAGACTTGTTTGGGCTCATGAGAGGAGTAGAAAAACATCAAAAATTTCAGTCCTGCACGATTCTACCAAGAAATGTGTGTTCATTCAAACCGCTGGTTTTTGATATTTTGGGCCCTATTGAATAATGAATGTTTTGAATTTTCTCCAAAAGTAAAGTAGTTGCAAACTCATCCTTTTAGAAACTTGTCTGGGCTGTTGAGAGGAGTAAAAAACCATCAAAAATTTCAATCCTGCATGATTCTACCAAGAAATGTGATTCTTCATTCAAAACCTGATTTTTGCTATTGGGCTCTATTGAATAATGAATGTTTTGAATTTTCTCCAAAAGTAAAGTAGTTGCAAACTCATGCTTTTAGAAACTTGTTTGGGCTCATTAGAGGAGTAGAAAAACATCATAAATTTCAGTCCTGCATGATTCTACCAAGAAATGTGTGTTCATTGAAACCGCTGGTTTTTGATAGTTTGGGCCCTATTGAATAATGAATGTTTTGAATTTTCTCCAAAAGTAAAGTAGTTGCAAACTCATCCTTTTAGAAACTTGTTTGGGCTGTTGAGAGGAGTAAAAAACCATCAAAAATTTCAATCCTGCATGATTCTACCAAGAAATGTGATTCTTCATTCAAAACGCTGGTTTTTGCTATTGGGCTCTATTGAATAATGAATGTTTTGAATTTTCTCCAAAAGTAAAGTAGTTGCAAACTCAGCCTTTTAGAGACTTGTTTGGGCTCATGAGAGGAGTAGAAAAACATCAAAAATTTCAGTCCTGCATGATTCTACCAAGAAATGTGTGTTCATTGAAACCGCTGGCTTTTGATAGTTTGGGCCCTATTGAATAATGAATGTTTTGAATTTTCTCCAAAAGTAAAGTAGTTGCAAACTCATCCTTTTAGAAACTTGTTTGGGCTGTTGAGAGGAGTAAAAAACTATCAAAAATTTCAATCCTGCATGATTCTACCAAGAAATGTGATTCTTCATTCAAAACGCTGGTTTTTGCTATTGGGCTCTATTGAATAATGAATGTTTTGAATTTTCTCCAAAAGTAAAGTAGCTGCAAACTCATCCTTTTAGAGACTTGTTTGGGCTCATGAGTGGAGTAGAAAAACATCAAAAATTTCAGTCCTGCACGATTCTACCAAGAAATGTGTGTTCATTCAAACCGCTGGTTTTTGATATTTTGGGCCCTATTGAATAATGAATGTTTTGAATTTTCTCCAAAAGTAAAGTAGTTGCAAACTCATCCTTTTAGAAACTTGTTTGGGCTGTTGAGTGGAGTAAAAAACCATCAAAAATTTCAATCCTGCATGATTCTACCAAGAAATGTGATTCTTCATTCAAAACCTGATTTTTGCTATTGGGCTCTATTGAATAATGAATGTTTTGAATTTTCTCCAAAAGTAAAGTAGTTGCAAACTCAAGCTTTTAGAGACTTGTTTGGGCTCATGAGAGGAGTAGAAAAACATCAAAAATTTCAGTCCTGCATGATTCTACCAAGAAATGTGTGTTCATTGAAACCGCTGGCTTTTGATAGTTTGGGCCCTATTGAATAATGAATGTTTTGAATTTTCTCCAAAAGTAAAGTAGTTGCAAACTCATCCTTTTAGAAACTTGTTTGGGCTGTTGAGAGGAGTAAAAAACCATCAAAAATTTCAATCCTGCATGATTCTACCAAGAAATGTGATTCTTCATTCAAAACGCTGGTTTTTGCTATTGGGCTCTATTGAATAATGAATGTTTTGAATTTTCTCCAAAAGTAAAGCAGTTGCAAACATCCTTTTAGAGACTTGTTTGGGCTCATGAGAGGAGTAGAAAAACATCAAAAATTTCAGTCCTGCACGATTCTACCAAGAAATGTGTGTTCATTCAAACCGCTGGTTTTTGATATTTTGGGAACTATTGAATAATGAATGTTTTGAATTTTCTCCAAAAGTAAAGTAGTTGCAAACTCATCCTTTTAGAAACTTGTTTGGGCTGTTGAGTGGAGTAAAAAACCATCAAAAATTTCAATCCTGCATGATTCTACCAAGAAATGTGATTCTTCATTCAAAACCTGATTTTTGCTATTGGGCTCTATTGAATAATGAATGTTTTGAATTTTCTCCAAAAATAAAAGTAGTTGCAAACTCATGCTTTTAGAGACTTGTTTGGGCTCATGAGAGGAGTAGAAAAACATCAAAAATTTCAGTCCTGCATGATTCTACCAAGAAATGTGTGTTCATTGAAACCGCTGGTTTTTGATAGTTTGGGCCCTATTGAATAATGAATGTTTTGAATTTTCTCCAAAAGTAAAGTAGTTGCAAACTCATCCTTTTAGAAACTTGTTTGGGCTGTTGAGAGGAGTAAAAAACCATCAAAAATTTCAATCCTGCATGATTTTACCAAGAAATGTGATTCTTCATTCAAAACCTGATTTTTGCTATTGGGCTCTACTGAATAATGAATGTTTTGAATTTTCTCCAAAAGTAAAGTAGTTGCAAACTCATGCTTTTAGAGACTTGTTTGGGCTCATGAGAGGAGTAGAAAAATATCAAAAATTTCAGTCCTGCATGATTCTACCAAGAAATGTGTGTTCATTGAAACCGCTGGTTTTTGATAGTTTGGGCCCTATTGAATAATGAATGTTTTGAATTTTCTCCAAAAGTAAAGTAGTTGCAAACTCATCCTTTTAGAAACTTGTTTGTGCTGTTGAGAGGAGTAAAAAACCATCAAAAATTTCAATCCTGCATGATTCTACCAAGAAATGTGATTCTTCATTCAAACCATGATTTTTGCTATTGGGCTCTATTGAATAATGAATGTTTTGAATTTTCTCCAAAAGTAAAGTAGTTGCAAACTCATCCTTTTAGAAACTTGTTTGTGCTGTTGAGAGGAGTAAAAAACCATCAAAAATTTCAATCCTGCATGATTCTACCAAGAAATGTGATTCTTCATTCAAACCCTGATTTTTGCTATTGGGCCCTATTGAATAATGAATGTTTTGAATTTTCTCCAAAAGTAAAGTAGTTGCAAACTCATCCTTTTAGAAACTTGTTTGTGCTGTTGAGAGGAGTAAAAAACCATCAAAAATTTCAATCCTGCATGATTCTACCAAGAAATGTGATTCTTCATTCAAACCCTGATTTTTGCTATTGGGCTCTATTGAATAATGAATGTTTTGAATTTTCTCCAAAAGTAAAGTAGTTGCAAACTCATGCTTTTAGAGACTTGTTTGGGCTCATGAGAGGAGTAGAAAAACATCAAAAATTTCTGTCCTGCACGATTCTACCAAGAAATGTGTGTTCATTGAAACCGCTGGTTTTTGATAGTTTGGGCCCTATTGAATAATGAATGTTTTGAATTTTCTCCAAAAGTAAAGTAGTTGCAAACTCATCCTTTTAGAAACTTGTTTGGGCTGTTGAGTGGAGTAAAAAACCATCAAAAATTTCAATCCTGCATGATTCTACCAAGAAATGTGATTCTTCATACAAAACCTGATTTTTGCTATTGGGCTCTATTGAATAATGAATGTTTTGAATTTTCTCCAAAAATAAAAGTAGTTGCAAACTCATGCTTTTAGAGACTTGTTTGGGCTCATGAGAGGAGTAGAAAAACATCAAAAATTTCAGTCCTGCATGATTCTACCAAGAAATGTGTGTTCATTGAAACCGCTGGTTTTTGATAATTTGGGCCCTATTGAATAATGAATGTTTTGAATTTTCTCCAAAAGTAAAGTAGTTGCAAACTCATCCTTTTAGAAACTTGTTTGGGCTGTTGAGAGGAGTAAAAAACCATCAAAAATTTCAATCCTGCATGATTCTACCAAGAAATGTGATTCTTCATTCAAAACCTGATTTTTGCTATTGGGCTCTATTGAATAATGAATGTTTTGAATTTTCTCCAAAAGTAAAGTAGTTGCAAACTCATGCTTTTAGAGACTTGTTTGGGTTCATGAGAGGAGTAGAAAAACATCAAAAATTTCAGTCCTGCATGATTCTACCAAGAAATGTGTGTTCATTGAAACCGCTGGTTTTTGGTAGTTTGGGCCCTATTGAATAATGAATGTTTTGAATTTTCTCCAAAAGTAAAGTAGTTGCAAACTCATCCTTTTAGAAACTTGTTTGGGCTGTTGAGAGGAGTAAAAAACCATCAAAAATTTCAATCCTGCATGATTCTACCAAGAAATGTGATTCTTCATTCAAAACGCTGGTTTTTGCTATTGGGCTCTATTGAATAATGAATGTTTTGAATTTTCTCCAAAAGTAAAGTAGTTGCAAACTCATCCTTTTAGAGACTTGTTTGGGCTCATGAGAGGAGTAGAAAAACATCAAAAATTTCAGTCCTGCATGATTCTACCAAGAAATGTGTGTTCATTCAAACCGCTGGTTTTTGATATTTTGGGCCCTATTGAATAATGAACGTTTTGAATTTTCTCCAAAAGTAAAGTAGTTGCAAACTCATCCTTTTAGAAACTTGTTTGGGCTGTTGAGAGGAGTAAAAAACCTTCAAAAATTTCAATCCTGC
The DNA here is from genome assembly GCF_039654945.1 of Dendrobates tinctorius. Lineage (NCBI taxonomy): Eukaryota > Metazoa > Chordata > Amphibia > Anura > Dendrobatidae > Dendrobates > Dendrobates tinctorius. The sequence continues at coordinate 10,225,803 of NW_027361701.1, read as the reverse complement.
ATGATTCTACCAAGAAATGTGATTCTTCATTCAAAACGCTGGTTTTTGCTATTGCGCTCTATTGAATAATGAATGTTTTGAATTTTCTCCAAAAGTAAAGTAGTTGCAAACTCATCCTTTTAGAGACTTGTTTGGGCTCATGAGAGGAGTAGAAAAACATCAAAAATTTCAGTCCTGCATGATTCTACCAAGAAATGTGTGTTCATTGAAACCGCTGGCTTTTGATAGTTTGGGCCCTATTGAATAATGAATGTTTTGAATTTTCTCCAAAAGTAAAGTAGTTGCAAACTCATCCTTTTAGAAACTTGTTTGGGCTGTTGAGAGGAGTAAAAAACCATCAAAAATTTCAATCCTGCATGATTCTACCAAGAAATGTGATTCTTCATTCAAAACGCTGGTTTTTGCTATTGGGCTCTATTGAATAATGAATGTTTTGAATTTTCTCCAAAAGTAAAGTAGTTGCAAACATCCTTTTAGAGACTTGTTTGGGCTCATGAGAGGAGTAGAAAAACATCAAAAATTTCAGTCCTGCACGATTCTACCAAGAAATGTGTGTTCATTCAAACCGCTGGTTTTTGATATTTTGGGCCCTATTGAATAATGAATGTTTTGAATTTTCTCCAAAAGTAAAGTAGTTGCAAACTCATCCTTTTAGAAACTTGATTGGGCTGTTGAGTGGAGTAAAAAACCATCAAAAATTTCAATCCTGCATGATTCTACCAAGAAATGTGATTCTTCATTCAAACCCTGATTTTTGCTATTGGGCCCTATTGAATAATGAATGTTTTGAATTTTCTCCAAAAGTAAAGTAGTTGCAAACTCATCCTTTTAGAAACTTGTTTGTGCTGTTGAGAGGAGTAAAAAACCATCAAAAATTTCAATCCTGCATGATTCTACCAAGAAATGTGATTCTTCATTCAAACCCTGATTTTTGCTATTGGGCTCTATTGAATAATGAATGTTTTGAATTTTCTCCAAAAGTAAAGTAGTTGCAAACTCATGCTTTTAGAGACTTGTTTGGGCTCATGAGAGGAGTAGAAAAACATCAAAAATTTCTGTCCTGCACGATTCTACCAAGAAATGTGTGTTCATTGAAACCGCTGGTTTTTGATAGTTTGGGCCCTATTGAATAATGAATGTTTTGAATTTTCTCCAAAAGTAAAGTAGTTGCAAACTCATCCTTTTAGAAACTTGTTTGGGCTGTTGAGTGGAGTAAAAAACCATCAAAAATTTCAATCCTGCATGATTCTACCAAGAAATGTGATTCTTCATACAAAACCTGATTTTTGCTATTGGGCTCTATTGAATAATGAATGTTTTGAATTTTCTCCAAAAATAAAAGTAGTTGCAAACTCATGCTTTTAGAGACTTGTTTGGGCTCATGAGAGGAGTAGAAAAACATCAAAAATTTCAGTCCTGCATGATTCTACCAAGAAATGTGTGTTCATTGAAACCGCTGGTTTTTGATAATTTGGGCCCTATTGAATAATGAATGTTTTGAATTTTCTCCAAAAGTAAAGTAGTTGCAAACTCATCCTTTTAGAAACTTGTTTGGGCTGTTGAGAGGAGTAAAAAACCATCAAAAATTTCAATCCTGCATGATTCTACCAAGAAATGTGATTCTTCATTCAAAACCTGATTTTTGCTATTGGGCTCTATTGAATAATGAATGTTTAGAATTTTCTCCAAAAGTAAAGTAGTTGCAAACTCATGCTTTTAGAGACTTGTTTGGGTTCATGAGAGGAGTAGAAAAACATCAAAAATTTCAGTCCTGCATGATTCTACCAAGAAATGTGTGTTCATTGAAACCGCTGGTTTTTGGTAGTTTGGGCCCTATTGAATAATGAATGTTTTGAATTTTCTCCAAAAGTAAAGTAGTTGCAAACTCATCCTTTTAGAAACTTGTTTGGGCTGTTGAGAGGAGTAAAAAACCATCAAAAATTTCAATCCTGCATGATTCTACCAAGAAATGTGATTCTTCATTCAAAACGCTGGTTTTTGCTATTGGGCTCTATTGAATAATGAATGTTTTGAATTTTCTCCAAAAGTAAAGTAGTTGCAAACTCATCCTTTTAGAGACTTGTTTGGGCTCATGAGAGGAGTAGAAAAACATCAAAAATTTCAGTCCTGCATGATTCTACCAAGAAATGTGTGTTCATTCAAACCGCTGGTTTTTGATATTTTGGGCCCTATTGAATAATGAACGTTTTGAATTTTCTCCAAAAGTAAAGTAGTTGCAAACTCATCCTTTTAGAAACTTGTTTGGGCTGTTGAGAGGAGTAAAAAACCTTCAAAAATTTCAATCCTGCATGATTCTACCAAGAAATGTGATTCTTCATTCAAAACGCTGGTTTTTGCTATTGCGCTCTATTGAATAATGAATGTTTTGAATTTTCTCCAAAAGTAAAGTAGTTGCAAACTCATCCTTTTAGAGACTTGTTTGGGCTCATGAGAGGAGTAGAAAAACATCAAAAATTTCAGTCCTGCATGATTCTACCAAGAAATGTGTGTTCATTGAAACCGCTGGCTTTTGATAGTTTGGGCCCTATTGAATAATGAATGTTTTGAATTTTCTCCAAAAGTAAAGTAGTTGCAAACTCATCCTTTTAGAAACTTGTTTGGGCTGTTGAGAGGAGTAAAAAACCATCAAAAATTTCAATCCTGCATGATTCTACCAAGAAATGTGATTCTTCATTCAAAACGCTGGTTTTTGCTATTGGGCTCTATTGAATAATGAATGTTTTGAATTTTCTCCAAAAGTAAAGTAGTTGCAAACATCCTTTTAGAGACTTGTTTGGGCTCATGAGAGGAGTAGAAAAACATCAAAAATTTCAGTCCTGCACGATTCTACCAAGAAATGTGTGTTCATTCAAACCGCTGGTTTTTGATATTTTGGGCCCTATTGAATAATGAATGTTTTGAATTTTCTCCAAAAGTAAAGTAGTTGCAAACTCATCCTTTTAGAAACTTGATTGGGCTGTTGAGTGGAGTAAAAAACCATCAAAAATTTCAATCCTGCATGATTCTACCAAGAAATGTGATTCTTCATTCAAAACCTGATTTTTGCTATTGGGCTCTATTGAATAATGAATGTTTTGAATTTTCTCCAAAAATAAAAGTAGTTGCAAACTCATGCTTTTAGAGACTTGTTTGGGCTCATGAGAGGAGTAGAAAAATATCAAAAATTTCAGTCCTGCATGATTCTACCAAGAAATGTGTGTTCATTGAAACCGCTGGTTTTTGATAGTTTGGGCCCTATTGAATAATGAATGTTTTGAATTTTCTCCAAAAGTAAAGTAGTTGCAAACTCATCCTTTTAGAAACTTGTTTGTGCTGTTGAGAGGAGTAAAAAATCTTCAAAAATTTCAATCCTGCATGATTCCACCAAGAAATGTGATTCTTCATTCAAAACCTGATTTTTGCTATTGGGCTCTATTGAATAATGAATGTTTTGAATTTTCTCCAAAAGTAAAGTAGTTGCAAACTCATGCTTTTAGAGACTTGTTTGGGCTCATGAGAGGAGTAGAAAAACATCAAAAATTTCAGTCCTGCATGATTCTACCAAGAAATGTGTGTTCATTGAAACCGCTGGTTTTTGATAGTTTGGGCCCTATTGAATAATGAATGTTTTGAATTTTCTCCAAAAGTAAAGTAGTTGCAAACTCATCCTTTTAGAAACTTGTTTGGGCTGTTGAGAGGAGTAAAAAACCATCACAAATTTCAATCCTGCATGATTCTACCAAGAAATGTGATTCTTCATTCAAAACCTGATTTTTGCTATTGGGCTCTATTGAATAATGAATGTTTTGAATTTTCTCCAAAAATAAAAGTAGTTGCAAACTCATGCTTTTAGAGACTTGTTTGGGCTCATGAGAGGAGTAGAAAAACATCAAAAATTTCAGTCCTGCATGATTCTACCAAGAAATGTGTGTTCATTGAAACCGCTGGTTTTTGATAGTTTGGGCCCTATTGAATAATGAATGTTTTGAATTTTCTCCAAAAGTAAAGTAGTTGCAAACTCATCCTTTTAGAAACTTGTTTGGGCTGTTGAGAGGAGTAAAAAACCATCAAAAATTTCAATCCTGCATGATTTTACCAAGAAATGTGATTCTTCATTCAAAACCTGATTTTTGCTATTGGGCTCTATTGAATAATGAATGTTTTGAATTTTCTCCAAAAGTAAAGTAGTTGCAAACTCATGCTTTTAGAGACTTGTTTGGGCTCATGAGAGGAGTAGAAAAATATCAAAAATTTCAGTCCTGCATGATTCTACCAAGAAATGTGTGTTCATTGAAACCGCTGGTTTTTGATAGTTTGGGCCCTATTGAATAATGAATGTTTTGAATTTTCTCCAAAAGTAAAGTAGTTGCAAACTCATCCTTTTAGAAACTTGTTTGTGCTGTTGAGAGGAGTAAAAAACCATCAAAAATTTCAATCCTGCATGATTCTACCAAGAAATGTGATTCTTCATTCAAACCCTGATTTTTGCTATTGGGCTCTATTGAATAATGAATGTTTTGAATTTTCTCCAAAAGTAAAGTAGTTGCAAACTCATCCTTTTAGAAACTTGTTTGTGCTGTTGAGAGGAGTAAAAAACCATCAAAAATTTCAATCCTGCATGATTCTACCAAGAAATGTGATTCTTCATTCAAACCCTGATTTTTGCTATTGGGCCCTATTGAATAATGAATGTTTTGAATTTTCTCCAAAAGTAAAGTAGTTGCAAACTCATCCTTTTAGAAACTTGTTTGTGCTGTTGAGAGGAGTAAAAAACCATCAAAAATTTCAATCCTGCATGATTCTACCAAGAAATGTGATTCTTCATTCAAACCCTGATTTTTGCTATTGGGCTCTATTGAATAATGAATGTTTTGAATTTTCTCCAAAAGTAAAGTAGTTGCAAACTCATGCTTTTAGAGACTTGTTTGGGCTCATGAGAGGAGTAGAAAAACATCAAAAATTTCTGTCCTGCACGATTCTACCAAGAAATGTGTGTTCATTGAAACCGCTGGTTTTTGATAGTTTGGGCCCTATTGAATAATGAATGTTTTGAATTTTCTCCAAAAGTAAAGTAGTTGCAAACTCATCCTTTTAGAAACTTGTTTGGGCTGTTGAGTGGAGTAAAAAACCATCAAAAATTTCAATCCTGCATGATTCTACCAAGAAATGTGATTCTTCATACAAAACCTGATTTTTGCTATTGGGCTCTATTGAATAATGAATGTTTTGAATTTTCTCCAAAAATAAAAGTAGTTGCAAACTCATGCTTTTAGAGACTTGTTTGGGCTCATGAGAGGAGTAGAAAAACATCAAAAATTTCAGTCCTGCATGATTCTACCAAGAAATGTGTGTTCATTGAAACCGCTGGTTTTTGATAATTTGGGCCCTATTGAATAATGAATGTTTTGAATTTTCTCCAAAAGTAAAGTAGTTGCAAACTCATCCTTTTAGAAACTTGTTTGGGCTGTTGAGAGGAGTAAAAAACCATCAAAAATTTCAATCCTGCATGATTCTACCAAGAAATGTGATTCTTCATTCAAAACCTGATTTTTGCTATTGGGCTCTATTGAATAATGAATGTTTTGAATTTTCTCCAAAAGTAAAGTAGTTGCAAACTCATGCTTTTAGAGACTTGTTTGGGCTCATGAGAGGAGTAGAAAAACATCAAAAATTTCAGTCCTGCATGATTCTACCAAGAAATGTGTGTTCATTGAAACCGCTGGTTTTTGGTAGTTTGGGCCCTATTGAATAATGAATGTTTTGAATTTTCTCCAAAAGTAAAGTAGTTGCAAACTCATCCTTTTAGAAACTTGTTTGGGCTGTTGAGAGGAGTAAAAAACCATCAAAAATTTCAATCCTGCATGATTCTACCAAGAAATGTGATTCTTCATTCAAAACGCTGGTTTTTGCTATTGGGCTCTATTGAATAATGAATGTTTTGAATTTTCTCCAAAAGTAAAGTAGTTGCAAACTCATCCTTTTAGAGACTTGTTTGGGCTCATGAGTGGAGTAGAAAAACATCAAAAATTTCAGTCCTGCACGATTCTACCAAGAAATGTGTGTTCATTCAAACCGCTGGTTTTTGATATTTTGGGCCCTATTGAATAATGAATGTTTTGAATTTTCTCCAAAAGTAAAGTAGTTGCAAACTCATCCTTTTAGAAACTTGTTTGGGCTGTTGAGAGGAGTAAAAAACCATCAAAAAATTCAATCCTGCATGATTTTACCAAGAAATGTGATTCTTCATTCAAAACCTGATTTTTGCTATTGGGCTCTATTGAATAATGAATGTTTTGAATTTTCTCCAAAAGTAAAGTAGTTGCAAACTCATGCTTTTAGAGACTTGTTTGGGCTCATGAGAGGAGTAGAAAAATATCAAAAATTTCAGTCCTGCATGATTCTACCAAGAAATGTGTGTTCATTGAAACCGCTGGTTTTTGATAGTTTGGGCCCTATTGAATAATGAATGTTTTGAATTTTCTCCAAAAGTAAAGTAGTTGCAAACTCATCCTTTTAGAAACTTGTTTGTGCTGTTGAGAGGAGTAAAAAACCATCAAAAATTTCAATCCTGCATGATTCTACCAAGAAATGTGATTATTCATTCAAACCCTGATTTTTGCTATTGGGCTCTATTGAATAATGAATGTTTTGAATTTTCTCCAAAAGTAAAGTAGTTGCAAACTCATGCTTTTAGAGACTTGTTTGGGCTCATGAGAGGAGTAGAAAAACATCAAAAATTTCAGTCCTGCATGATTCTACCAAGAAATGTGTGTTCATTGAAACCGCTGGTTTTTGATAGTTTGGGCCCTATTGAATAATGAATGTTTTGAATTTTCTCCAAAAGTAAAGTAGTTGCAAACTCATACTTTTAGAAACTTGTTTGGGCTGTTGAGAGGAGTAAAAAGCCATCAAAAATTTCAATCCTGCATGATTCTACCAAGAAATGTGATTCTTCATTCAAAACGCTGGTTTTTGCTATTGGGCTCTATTGAATAATGAATGTTTTGAATTTTCTCCAAAAGTAAAGTAGCTGCAAACTCATCCTTTTAGAGACTTGTTTGGGCTCATGAGTGGAGTAGAAAAACATCAAAAATTTCAGTCCTGCACGATTCTACCAAGAAATGTGTGTTCATTCAAACCGCTGGTTTTTGATATTTTGGGCCCTATTGAATAATGAATGTTTTGAATTTTCTCCAAAAGTAAAGTAGTTGCAAACTCATCCTTTTAGAAACTTGTTTGGGCTGTTGAGTGGAGTAAAAAACCATCAAAAATTTCAATCCTGCATGATTCTACCAAGAAATGTGATTCTTCATTCAAAACCTGATTTTTGCTATTGGGCTCTATTGAATAATGAATGTTTTGAATTTTCTCCAAAAGTAAAGTAGTTGCAAACTCAAGCTTTTAGAGACTTGTTTGGGCTCATGAGAGGAGTAGAAAAACATCAAAAATTTCAGTCCTGCATGATTCTACCAAGAAATGTGTGTTCATTGAAACCGCTGGCTTTTGATAGTTTGGGCCCTATTGAATAATGAATGTTTTGAATTTTCTCCAAAAGTAAAGTAGTTGCAAACTCATCCTTTTAGAAACTTGTTTGGGCTGTTGAGAGGAGTAAAAAACCATCAAAAATTTCAATCCTGCATGATTCTACCAAGAAATGTGATTCTTCATTCAAAACGCTGGTTTTTGCTATTGGGCTCTATTGAATAATGAATGTTTTGAATTTTCTCCAAAAGTAAAGTAGTTGCAAACATCCTTTTAGAGACTTGTTTGGGCTCATGAGAGGAGTAGAAAAACATCAAAAATTTCAGTCCTGCACGATTCTACCAAGAAATGTGTGTTCATTCAAACCGCTGGTTTTTGATATTTTGGGAACTATTGAATAATGAATGTTTTGAATTTTCTCCAAAAGTAAAGTAGTTGCAAACTCATCCTTTTAGAAACTTGTTTGGGCTGTTGAGTGGAGTAAAAAACCATCAAAAATTTCAATCCTGCATGATTCTACCAAGAAATGTGATTCTTCATTCAAAACCTGATTTTTGCTATTGGGCTCTATTGAATAATGAATGTTTTGAATTTTCTCCAAAAATAAAAGTAGTTGCAAACTCATGCTTTTAGAGACTTGTTTGGGCTCATGAGAGGAGTAGAAAAACATCAAAAATTTCAGTCCTGCATGATTCTACCAAGAAATGTGTGTTCATTGAAACCGCTGGTTTTTGATAGTTTGGGCCCTATTGAATAATGAATGTTTTGAATTTTCTCCAAAAGTAAAGTAGTTGCAAACTCATCCTTTTAGAAACTTGTTTGGGCTGTTGAGAGGAGTAAAAAACCATCAAAAATTTCAATCCTGCATGATTTTACCAAGAAATGTGATTCTTCATTCAAAACCTGATTTTTGCTATTGGGCTCTATTGAATAATGAATGTTTTGAATTTTCTCCAAAAGTAAAGTAGTTGCAAACTCATGCTTTTAGAGACTTGTTTGGGCTCATGAGAGGAGTAGAAAAATATCAAAAATTTCAGTCCTGCATGATTCTACCAAGAAATGTGTGTTCATTGAAACCGCTGGTTTTTGATAGTTTGGGCCCTATTGAATAATGAATGTTTTGAATTTTCTCCAAAAGTAAAGTAGTTGCAAACTCATCCTTTTAGAAACTTGTTTGTGCTGTTGAGAGGAGTAAAAAACCATCAAAAATTTCAATCCTGCATGATTCTACCAAGAAATGTGATTCTTCATTCAAACCCTGATTTTTGCTATTGGGCTCTATTGAATAATGAATGTTTTGAATTTTCTCCAAAAGTAAAGTAGTTGCAAACTCATCCTTTTAGAAACTTGTTTGTGCTGTTGAGAGGAGTAAAAAACCATCAAAAATTTCAATCCTGCATGATTCTACCAAGAAATGTGATTCTTCATTCAAACCCTGATTTTTGCTATTGGGCCCTATTGAATAATGAATGTTTTGAATTTTCTCCAAAAGTAAAGTAGTTGCAAACTCATCCTTTTAGAAACTTGTTTGTGCTGTTGAGAGGAGTAAAAAACCATCAAAAATTTCAATCCTGCATGATTCTACCAAGAAATGTGATTCTTCATTCAAACCCTGATTTTTGCTATTGGGCTCTATTGAATAATGAATGTTTTGAATTTTCTCCAAAAGTAAAGTAGTTGCAAACTCATGCTTTTAGAGACTTGTTTGGGCTCATGAGAGGAGTAGAAAAACATCAAAAATTTCTGTCCTGCACGATTCTACCAAGAAATGTGTGTTCATTGAAACCGCTGGTTTTTGATAGTTTGGGCCCTATTGAATAATGAATGTTTTGAATTTTCTCCAAAAGTAAAGTAGTTGCAAACTCATCCTTTTAGAAACTTGTTTGGGCTGTTGAGTGGAGTAAAAAACCATCAAAAATTTCAATCCTGCATGATTCTACCAAGAAATGTGATTCTTCATACAAAACCTGATTTTTGCTATTGGGCTCTATTGAATAATGAATGTTTTGAATTTTCTCCAAAAATAAAAGTAGTTGCAAACTCATGCTTTTAGAGACTTGTTTGGGCTCATGAGAGGAGTAGAAAAACATCAAAAATTTCAGTCCTGCATGATTCTACCAAGAAATGTGTGTTCATTGAAACCGCTGGTTTTTGATAATTTGGGCCCTATTGAATAATGAATGTTTTGAATTTTCTCCAAAAGTAAAGTAGTTGCAAACTCATCCTTTTAGAAACTTGTTTGGGCTGTTGAGAGGAGTAAAAAACCATCAAAAATTTCAATCCTGCATGATTCTACCAAGAAATGTGATTCTTCATTCAAAACCTGATTTTTGCTATTGGGCTCTATTGAATAATGAATGTTTTGAATTTTCTCCAAAAGTAAAGTAGTTGCAAACTCATGCTTTTAGAGACTTGTTTGGGCTCATGAGAGGAGTAGAAAAACATCAAAAATTTCAGTCCTGCATGATTCTACCAAGAAATGTGTGTTCATTGAAACCGCTGGTTTTTGGTAGTTTGGGCCCTATTGAATAATGAATGTTTTGAATTTTCTCCAAAAGTAAAGTAGTTGCAAACTCATCCTTTTAGAAACTTGTTTGGGCTGTTGAGAGGAGTAAAAAACCATCAAAAATTTCAATCCTGCATGATTCTACCAAGAAATGTGATTCTTCATTCAAAACGCTGGTTTTTGCTATTGGGCTCTATTGAATAATGAATGTTTTGAATTTTCTCCAAAAGTAAAGTAGTTGCAAACTCATCCTTTTAGAGACTTGTTTGGGCTCATGAGAGGAGTAGAAAAACATCAAAAATTTCAGTCCTGCACGATTCTACCAAGAAATGTGTGTTCATTCAAACCGCTGGTTTTTGATATTTTGGGCCCTATTGAATAATGAACGTTTTGAATTTTTTCCAAAAGTAAAGTAGTTGCAAACTCATCCTTTTAGAAACTTGTTTGGGCTGTTGAGAGGAGTAAAAAACCTTCAAAAATTTCAATCCTGCATGATTCTACCAAGAAATGTGATTCTTCATTCAAAACGCTGGTTTTTGCTATTGCGCTCTATTGAATAATGAATGTTTTGAATTTTCTCCAAAAGTAAAGTAGTTGCAAACTCATCCTTTTAGAGACTTGTTTGGGCTCATGAGAGGAGTAGAAAAACATCAAAAATTTCAGTCCTGCATGATTCTACCAAGAAATGTGTGTTCATTGAAACCGCTGGCTTTTGATAGTTTGGGCCCTATTGAATAATGAATGTTTTGAATTTTCTCCAAAAGTAAAGTAGTTGCAAACTCATCCTTTTAGAAACTTGTTTGGGCTGTTGAGAGGAGTAAAAAACCATCAAAAATTTCAATCCTGCATGATTCTACCAAGAAATGTGATTCTTCATTCAAAACGCTGGTTTTTGCTATTGGGCTCTATTGAATAATGAATGTTTTGAATTTTCTCCAAAAGTAAAGTAGTTGCAAACATCCTTTTAGAGACTTGTTTGGGCTCATGAGAGGAGTAGAAAAACATCAAAAATTTCAGTCCTGCACGATTCTACCAAGAAATGTGTGTTCATTCAAACCGCTGGTTTTTGATATTTTGGGCCCTATTGAATAATGAATGTTTTGAATTTTCTCCAAAAGTAAAGTAGTTGCAAACTCATCCTTTTAGAAACTTGTTTGGGCTGTTGAGTGGAGTAAAAAACCATCAAAAATTTCAATCCTGCATGATTCTACCAAGAAATGTGATTCTTCATTCAAAACCTGATTTTTGCTATTGGGCTCTATTGAATAATGAATGTTTTGAATTTTCTCCAAAAATAAAAGTAGTTGCAAACTCATGCTTTTAGAGACTTGTTTGGGCTCATGAGAGGAGTAGAAAAATATCAAAAATTTCAGTCCTGCATGATTCTACCAAGAAATGTGTGTTCATTGAAACCGCTGGTTTTTGATAGTTTGGGCCCTATTGAATAATGAATGTTTTGAATTTTCTCCAAAAGTAAAGTAGTTGCAAACTCATCCTTTTAGAAACTTGTTTGTGCTGTTGAGAGGAGTAAAAAACCATCAAAAATTTCAATCCTGCATGATTCTACCAAGAAATGTGATTCTTCATTCAAAACCTGATTTTTGCTATTGGGCTCTATTGAATAATGAATGTTTTGAATTTTCTCCAAAAGTAAAGTAGTTGCAAACTCATGCTTTTAGAGACTTGTTTGGGCTCATGAGAGGAGTAGAAAAACATCAAAAATTTCAGTCCTGCATGATTCTACCAAGAAATGTGTGTTCATTGAAACCGCTGGTTTTTGATAGTTTGGGCCCTATTGAATAATGAATGTTTTGAATTTTCTCCAAAAGTAAAGTAGTTGCAAACTCATCCTTTTAGAAACTTGTTTGGGCTGTTGAGAGGAGTAGAAAACCATCACAAATTTCAATCCTGCATGATTCTACCAAGAAATGTGATTCTTCATTCAAAACGCTGGTTTTTGCTATTGGGCTCTATTGAATAATGAATGTTTTGAATTTTCTCCAAAAGTAAAGTAGTTGCAAACTCATCCTTTTAGAGACTTGTTTGGGCTCATGAGAGGAGTAGAAAAACATCAAAAATTTCAGTCCTGCACGATTCTACCAAGAAATGTGTGTTCATTCAAACCGCTGGTTTTTGATATTTTGGGCCCTATTGAATAATGAATGTTTTGAATTTTCTCCAAAAGTAAAGTAGTTGCAAACTCATCCTTTTAGAAACTTGTCTGGGCTGTTGAGAGGAGTAAAAAACCATCAAAAATTTCAATCCTGCATGATTCTACCAAGAAATGTGATTCTTCATTCAAAACCTGATTTTTGCTATTGGGCTCTATTGAATAATGAATGTTTTGAATTTTCTCCAAAAGTAAAGTAGTTGCAAACTCATGCTTTTAGAGACTTGTTTGGGCTCATGAGAGGAGTAGAAAAACATCATAAATTTCAGTCCTGCATGATTCTACCAAGAAATGTGTGTTCATTGAAACCGCTGGTTTTTGATAGTTTGGGCCCTATTGAATAATGAATGTTTTGAATTTTCTCCAAAAGTAAAGTAGTTGCAAACTCATCCTTTTAGAAAATTGTTTGGGCTGTTGAGAGGAGTAAAAAACCATCAAAAATTTCAATCCTGCATGATTCTACCAAGAAATGTGATTCTTCATTCAAAACGCTGGTTTTTGCTATTGGGCTCTATTGAATAATGAATGTTTTGAATTTTCTCCAAAAGTAAAGTAGTTGCAAACTCAGCCTTTTAGAGACTTGTTTGGGCTCATGAGAGGAGTAGAAAAACATCAAAAATTTCAGTCCTGCATGATTCTACCAAGAAATGTGTGTTCATTGAAACCGCTGGCTTTTGATAGTTTGGGCCCTATTGAATAATGAATGTTTTGAATTTTCTCCAAAAGTAAAGTAGTTGTAAACTCATCCTTTTAGAAACTTGTTTGGGCTGTTGAGAGGAGTAAAAAACCATCAAAAATTTCAATCCTGCATGATTCTACCAAGAAATGTGATTCTTCATTCATAACGCTGGTTTTTGCTATTGGGCTCTATTGAATAATGAATGTTTTGAATTTTCTCCAAAAGTAAAGTAGTTGCAAACTCATCCTTTTAGAGACTTGTTTGGGCTCATGAGTGGAGTAGAAAAACATCAAAAATTTCAGTCCTGCACGATTCTACCAAGAAATGTGTGTTCATTCAAACCGCTGGTTTTTGATATTTTGGGCCCTATTGAATAATGAATGTTTTGAATTTTCTCCAAAAGTAAAGTAGTTGCAAACTCATCCTTTTAGAAACTTGTTTGGGCTGTTGAGAGGAGTAAAAAACCATCAAAAAATTCAATCCTGCATGATTTTACCAAGAAATGTGATTCTTCATTCAAAACCTGATTTTTGCTATTGGGCTCTATTGAATAATGAATGTTTTGAATTTTCTCCAAAAGTAAAGTAGTTGCAAACTCATGCTTTTAGAGACTTGTTTGGGCTCATGAGAGGAGTAGAAAAATATCAAAAATTTCAGTCCTGCATGATTCTACCAAGAAATGTGTGTTCATTGAAACCGCTGGTTTTTGATAGTTTGGGCCCTATTGAATAATGAATGTTTTGAATTTTCTCCAAAAGTAAAGTAGTTGCAAACTCATCCTTTTAGAAACTTGTTTGTGCTGTTGAGAGGAGTAAAAAACCATCAAAAATTTCAATCCTGCATGATTCTACCAAGAAATGTGATTATTCATTCAAACCCTGATTTTTGCTATTGGGCTCTATTGAATAATGAATGTTTTGAATTTTCTCCAAAAGTAAAGTAGTTGCAAACTCATGCTTTTAGAGACTTGTTTGGGCTCATGAGAGGAGTAGAAAAACATCAAAAATTTCAGTCCTGCATGATTCTACCAAGAAATGTGTGTTCATTGAAACCGCTGGTTTTTGATAGTTTGGGCCCTATTGAATAATGAATGTTTTGAATTTTCTCCAAAAGTAAAGTAGTTGCAAACTCATACTTTTAGAAACTTGTTTGGGCTGTTGAGAGGAGTAAAAAACCATCAAAAATTTCAATCCTGCATGATTCTACCAAGAAATGTGATTCTTCATTCAAAACCTGATTTTTGCTATTGGGCTCTATTGAATAATGAATGTTTTGAATTTTCTCCAAAAGTAAAGTAGTTGCAAACTCATGCTTTTAGAGACTTGTTTGGGCTCATGAGAGGAGTAGAAAAACATCAAAAATTTCAGTCCTGCATGATTCTACCAAGAAATGTGTGTTCATTGAAACCGCTGGTTTTTGGTAGTTTGGGCCCTATTGAATAATGAATGTTTTGAATTTTCTCCAAAAGTAAAGTAGTTGCAAACTCATCCTTTTAGAAACTTGTTTGGGCTGTTGAGAGGAGTAAAAAACCATCAAAAATTTCAATCCTGCATGATTCTACCAAGAAATGTGATTCTTCATTCAAAACGCTGGTTTTTGCTATTGGGCTCTATTGAATAATGAATGTTTTGAATTTTCTCCAAAAGTAAAGTAGTTGCAAACTCATCCTTTTAGAGACTTGTTTGGGCTCATGAGAGGAGTAGAAAAACATCAAAAATTTCAGTCCTGCACGATTCTACCAAGAAATGTGTGTTCATTCAAACCGCTGGTTTTTGATATTTTGGGCCCTATTGAATAATGAACGTTTTGAATTTTTTCCAAAAGTAAAGTAGTTGCAAACTCATCCTTTTAGAAACTTGTTTGGGCTGTTGAGAGGAGTAAAAAACCTTCAAAAATTTCAATCCTGCATGATTCTACCAAGAAATGTGATTCTTCATTCAAAACGCTGGTTTTTGCTATTGCGCTCTATTGAATAATGAATGTTTTGAATTTTCTCCAAAAGTAAAGTAGTTGCAAACTCATCCTTTTAGAGACTTGTTTGGGCTCATGAGAGGAGTAGAAAAACATCAAAAATTTCAGTCCTGCATGATTCTACCAAGAAATGTGTGTTCATTGAAACCGCTGGCTTTTGATAGTTTGGGCCCTATTGAATAATGAATGTTTTGAATTTTCTCCAAAAGTAAAGTAGTTGCAAACTCATCCTTTTAGAAACTTGTTTGGGCTGTTGAGAGGAGTAAAAAACCATCAAAAATTTCAATCCTGCATGATTCTACCAAGAAATGTGATTCTTCATTCAAAACGCTGGTTTTTGCTATTGGGCTCTATTGAATAATGAATGTTTTGAATTTTCTCCAAAAGTAAAGTAGTTGCAAACATCCTTTTAGAGACTTGTTTGGGCTCATGAGAGGAGTAGAAAAACATCAAAAATTTCAGTCCTGCACGATTCTACCAAGAAATGTGTGTTCATTCAAACCGCTGGTTTTTGATATTTTGGGCCCTATTGAATAATGAATGTTTTGAATTTTCTCCAAAAGTAAAGTAGTTGCAAACTCATCCTTTTAGAAACTTGTTTGGGCTGTTGAGTGGAGTAAAAAACCATCAAAAATTTCAATCCTGCATGATTCTACCAAGAAATGTGATTCTTCATTCAAAACCTGATTTTTGCTATTGGGCTCTATTGAATAATGAATGTTTTGAATTTTCTCCAAAAATAAAAGTAGTTGCAAACTCATGCTTTTAGAGACTTGTTTGGGCTCATGAGAGGAGTAGAAAAATATCAAAAATTTCAGTCCTGCATGATTCTACCAAGAAATGTGTGTTCATTGAAACCGCTGGTTTTTGATAGTTTGGGCCCTATTGAATAATGAATGTTTTGAATTTTCTCCAAAAGTAAAGTAGTTGCAAACTCATCCTTTTAGAAACTTGTTTGTGCTGTTGAGAGGAGTAAAAAACCATCAAAAATTTCAATCCTGCATGATTCTACCAAGAAATGTGATTCTTCATTCAAAACCTGATTTTTGCTATTGGGCTCTATTGAATAATGAATGTTTTGAATTTTCTCCAAAAGTAAAGTAGTTGCAAACTCATGCTTTTAGAGACTTGTTTGGGCTCATGAGAGGAGTAGAAAAACATCAAAAATTTCAGTCCTGCATGATTCTACCAAGAAATGTGTGTTCATTGAAACCGCTGGTTTTTGATAGTTTGGGCCCTATTGAATAATGAATGTTTTGAATTTTCTCCAAAAGTAAAGTAGTTGCAAACTCATCCTTTTAGAAACTTGTTTGGGCTGTTGAGAGGAGTAGAAAACCATCACAAATTTCAATCCTGCATGATTCTACCAAGAAATGTGATTCTTCATTCAAAACGCTGGTTTTTGCTATTGGGCTCTATTGAATAATGAATGTTTTGAATTTTCTCCAAAAGTAAAGTAGTTGCAAACTCATCCTTTTAGAGACTTGTTTGGGCTCATGAGAGGAGTAGAAAAACATCAAAAATTTCAGTCCTGCACGATTCTACCAAGAAATGTGTGTTCATTCAAACCGCTGGTTTTTGATATTTTGGGCCCTATTGAATAATGAATGTTTTGAATTTTCTCCAAAAGTAAAGTAGTTGCAAACTCATCCTTTTAGAAACTTGTCTGGGCTGTTGAGAGGAGTAAAAAACCATCAAAAATTTCAATCCTGCATGATTCTACCAAGAAATGTGATTCTTCATTCAAAACCTGATTTTTGCTATTGGGCTCTATTGAATAATGAATGTTTTGAATTTTCTCCAAAAGTAAAGTAGTTGCAAACTCATGCTTTTAGAGACTTGTTTGGGCTCATGAGAGGAGTAGAAAAACATCATAAATTTCAGTCCTGCATGATTCTACCAAGAAATGTGTGTTCATTGAAACCGCTGGTTTTTGATAGTTTGGGCCCTATTGAATAATGAATGTTTTGAATTTTCTCCAAAAGTAAAGTAGTTGCAAACTCATCCTTTTAGAAAATTGTTTGGGCTGTTGAGAGGAGTAAAAAACCATCAAAAATTTCAATCCTGCATGATTCTACCAAGAAATGTGATTCTTCATTCAAAACGCTGGTTTTTGCTATTGGGCTCTATTGAATAATGAATGTTTTGAATTTTCTCCAAAAGTAAAGTAGTTGCAAACTCAGCCTTTTAGAGACTTGTTTGGGCTCATGAGAGGAGTAGAAAAACATCAAAAATTTCAGTCCTGCATGATTCTACCAAGAAATGTGTGTTCATTGAAACCGCTGGCTTTTGATAGTTTGGGCCCTATTGAATAATGAATGTTTTGAATTTTCTCCAAAAGTAAAGTAGTTGTAAACTCATCCTTTTAGAAACTTGTTTGGGCTGTTGAGAGGAGTAAAAAACCATCAAAAATTTCAATCCTGCATGATTCTACCAAGAAATGTGATTCTTCATTCATAACGCTGGTTTTTGCTATTGGGCTCTATTGAATAATGAATGTTTTGAATTTTCTCCAAAAGTAAAGTAGTTGCAAACTCATCCTTTTAGAGACTTGTTTGGGCTCATGAGTGGAGTAGAAAAACATCAAAAATTTCAGTCCTGCACGATTCTACCAAGAAATGTGTGTTCATTCAAACCGCTGGTTTTTGATATTTTGGGCCCTATTGAATAATGAATGTTTTGAATTTTCTCCAAAAGTAAAGTAGTTGCAAACTCATCCTTTTAGAAACTTGTTTGGGCTGTTGAGAGGAGTAAAAAACCATCAAAAAATTCAATCCTGCATGATTTTACCAAGAAATGTGATTCTTCATTCAAAACCTGATTTTTGCTATTGGGCTCTATTGAATAATGAATGTTTTGAATTTTCTCCAAAAGTAAAGTAGTTGCAAACTCATGCTTTTAGAGACTTGTTTGGGCTCATGAGAGGAGTAGAAAAATATCAAAAATTTCAGTCCTGCATGATTCTACCAAGAAATGTGTGTTCATTGAAACCGCTGGTTTTTGATAGTTTGGGCCCTATTGAATAATGAATGTTTTGAATTTTCTCCAAAAGTAAAGTAGTTGCAAACTCATCCTTTTAGAAACTTGTTTGTGCTGTTGAGAGGAGTAAAAAACCATCAAAAATTTCAATCCTGCATGATTCTACCAAGAAATGTGATTATTCATTCAAACCCTGATTTTTGCTATTGGGCTCTATTGAATAATGAATGTTTTGAATTTTCTCCAAAAGTAAAGTAGTTGCAAACTCATGCTTTTAGAGACTTGTTTGGGCTCATGAGAGGAGTAGAAAAACATCAAAAATTTCAGTCCTGCATGATTCTACCAAGAAATGTGTGTTCATTGAAACCGCTGGTTTTTGATAGTTTGGGCCCTATTGAATAATGAATGTTTTGAATTTTCTCCAAAAGTAAAGTAGTTGCAAACTCATACTTTTAGAAACTTGTTTGGGCTGTTGAGAGGAGTAAAAAGCCATCAAAAATTTCAATCCTGCATGATTCTACCAAGAAATGTGATTCTTCATTCAAAACGCTGGTTTTTGCTATTGGGCTCTATTGAATAATGAATGTTTTGAATTTTCTCCAAAAGTAAAGTAGCTGCAAACTCATCCTTTTAGAGACTTGTTTGGGCTCATGAGTGGAGTAGAAAAACATCAAAAATTTCAGTCCTGCACGATTCTACCAAGAAATGTGTGTTCATTCAAACCGCTGGTTTTTGATATTTTGGGCCCTATTGAATAATGAATGTTTTGAATTTTCTTCAAAAGTAAAGTAGTTGCAAACTCATCCTTTTAGAAACTTGTTTGGGCTGTTGAGTGGAGTAAAAAACCATCAAAAATTTCAATCCTGCATGATTCTACCAAGAAATGTGATTCTTCATTCAAAACCTGATTTTTGCTATTGGGCTCTATTGAATAATGAATGTTTTGAATTTTCTCCAAAAGTAAAGTAGTTGCAAACTCATGCTTTTAGAGACTTGTTTGGGCTCATGAGAGGAGTAGAAAAATATCAAAAATTTCAGTCCTGCATGATTCTACCAAGAAATGTGTGTTCATTGAAACCGCTGGTTTTTGATAGTTTGGGCCCTATTGAATAATGAATGTTTTGAATTTTCTCCAAAAGTAAAGTAGTTGCAAACTCATCCTTTTAGAAACTTGTTTGTGCTGTTGAGAGGAGTAAAAAACCATCAAAAATTTCAATCCTGCATGATTCTACCAAGAAATGTGATTCTTCATTCAAACCCTGATTTTTGCTATTGGGCTCTATTGAATAATGAATGTTTTGAATTTTCTCCAAAAGTAAAGTAGTTGCAAACTCATCCTTTTAGAAACTTGTTTGTGCTGTTGAGAGGAGTAAAAAACCATCAAAAATTTCAATCCTGCATGATTCTACCAAGAAATGTGATTCTTCATTCAAACCCTGATTTTTGCTATTGGGCCCTATTGAATAATGAATGTTTTGAATTTTCTCCAAAAGTAAAGTAGTTGCAAACTCATCCTTTTAGAAACTTGTTTGTGCTGTTGAGAGGAGTAAAAAACCATCAAAAATTTCAATCCTGCATGATTCTACCAAGAAATGTGATTCTTCATTCAAACCCTGATTTTTGCTATTGGGCTCTATTGAATAATGAATGTTTTGAATTTTCTCCAAAAGTAAAGTAGTTGCAAACTCATGCTTTTAGAGACTTGTTTGGGCTCATGAGAGGAGTAGAAAAATATCAAAAATTTCAGTCCTGCATGATTCTACCAAGAAATGTGTGTTCATTGAAACCGCTGGTTTTTGATAGTTTGGGCCCTATTGAATAATGAATGTTTTGAATTTTCTCCAAAAGTAAAGTAGTTGCAAACTCATCCTTTTA
Source organism: Dendrobates tinctorius (assembly GCF_039654945.1). NCBI lineage: Eukaryota > Metazoa > Chordata > Amphibia > Anura > Dendrobatidae > Dendrobates > Dendrobates tinctorius. The sequence goes on along the minus strand of NW_027361701.1, from coordinate 10,206,141 downwards.
GAAACTTGTTTGTGCTGTTGAGAGGAGTAAAAAACCATCAAAAATTTCAATCCTGCATGATTCTACCAAGAAATGTGATTCTTCATTCAAACCCTGATTTTTGCTATTGGGCTCTATTGAATAATGAATGTTTTGAATTTTCTCCAAAAGTAAAGTAGTTGCAAACTCATCCTTTTAGAAACTTGTTTGTGCTGTTGAGAGGAGTAAAAAACCATCAAAAATTTCAATCCTGCATGATTCTACCAAGAAATGTGATTCTTCATTCAAACCCTGATTTTTGCTATTGGGCCCTATTGAATAATGAATGTTTTGAATTTTCTCCAAAAGTAAAGTAGTTGCAAACTCATCCTTTTAGAAACTTGTTTGTGCTGTTGAGAGGAGTAAAAAACCATCAAAAATTTCAATCCTGCATGATTCTACCAAGAAATGTGATTCTTCATTCAAACCCTGATTTTTGCTATTGGGCTCTATTGAATAATGAATGTTTTGAATTTTCTCCAAAAGTAAAGTAGTTGCAAACTCATGCTTTTAGAGACTTGTTTGGGCTCATGAGAGGAGTAGAAAAACATCAAAAATTTCTGTCCTGCACGATTCTACCAAGAAATGTGTGTTCATTGAAACCGCTGGTTTTTGATAGTTTGGGCCCTATTGAATAATGAATGTTTTGAATTTTCTCCAAAAGTAAAGTAGTTGCAAACTCATCCTTTTAGAAACTTGTTTGGGCTGTTGAGTGGAGTAAAAAACCATCAAAAATTTCAATCCTGCATGATTCTACCAAGAAATGTGATTCTTCATACAAAACCTGATTTTTGCTATTGGGCTCTATTGAATAATGAATGTTTTGAATTTTCTCCAAAAATAAAAGTAGTTGCAAACTCATGCTTTTAGAGACTTGTTTGGGCTCATGAGAGGAGTAGAAAAACATCAAAAATTTCAGTCCTGCATGATTCTACCAAGAAATGTGTGTTCATTGAAACCGCTGGTTTTTGATAATTTGGGCCCTATTGAATAATGAATGTTTTGAATTTTCTCCAAAAGTAAAGTAGTTGCAAACTCATCCTTTTAGAAACTTGTTTGGGCTGTTGAGAGGAGTAAAAAACCATCAAAAATTTCAATCCTGCATGATTCTACCAAGAAATGTGATTCTTCATTCAAAACCTGATTTTTGCTATTGGGCTCTATTGAATAATGAATGTTTTGAATTTTCTCCAAAAGTAAAGTAGTTGCAAACTCATGCTTTTAGAGACTTGTTTGGGCTCATGAGAGGAGTAGAAAAACATCAAAAATTTCAGTCCTGCATGATTCTACCAAGAAATGTGTGTTCATTGAAACCGCTGGTTTTTGGTAGTTTGGGCCCTATTGAATAATGAATGTTTTGAATTTTCTCCAAAAGTAAAGTAGTTGCAAACTCATCCTTTTAGAAACTTGTTTGGGCTGTTGAGAGGAGTAAAAAACCATCAAAAATTTCAATCCTGCATGATTCTACCAAGAAATGTGATTCTTCATTCAAAACGCTGGTTTTTGCTATTGGGCTCTATTGAATAATGAATGTTTTGAATTTTCTCCAAAAGTAAAGTAGTTGCAAACTCATCCTTTTAGAGACTTGTTTGGGCTCATGAGAGGAGTAGAAAAACATCAAAAATTTCAGTCCTGCACGATTCTACCAAGAAATGTGTGTTCATTCAAACCGCTGGTTTTTGATATTTTGGGCCCTATTGAATAATGAACGTTTTGAATTTTCTCCAAAAGTAAAGTAGTTGCAAACTCATCCTTTTAGAAACTTGTTTGGGCTGTTGAGAGGAGTAAAAAACCTTCAAAAATTTCAATCCTGCATGATTCTACCAAGAAATGTGATTCTTCATTCAAAACGCTGGTTTTTGCTATTGCGCTCTATTGAATAATGAATGTTTTGAATTTTCTCCAAAAGTAAAGTAGTTGCAAACTCATCCTTTTAGAGACTTGTTTGGGCTCATGAGAGGAGTAGAAAAACATCAAAAATTTCAGTCCTGCATGATTCTACCAAGAAATGTGTGTTCATTGAAACCGCTGGCTTTTGATAGTTTGGGCCCTATTGAATAATGAATGTTTTGAATTTTCTCCAAAAGTAAAGTAGTTGCAAACTCATCCTTTTAGAAACTTGTTTGGGCTGTTGAGAGGAGTAAAAAACCATCAAAAATTTCAATCCTGCATGATTCTACCAAGAAATGTGATTCTTCATTCAAAACGCTGGTTTTTGCTATTGGGCTCTATTGAATAATGAATGTTTTGAATTTTCTCCAAAAGTAAAGTAGTTGCAAACATCCTTTTAGAGACTTGTTTGGGCTCATGAGAGGAGTAGAAAAACATCAAAAATTTCAGTCCTGCACGATTCTACCAAGAAATGTGTGTTCATTCAAACCGCTGGTTTTTGATATTTTGGGCCCTATTGAATAATGAATGTTTTGAATTTTCTCCAAAAGTAAAGTAGTTGCAAACTCATCCTTTTAGAAACTTGTTTGGGCTGTTGAGTGGAGTAAAAAACCATCAAAAATTTCAATCCTGCATGATTCTACCAAGAAATGTGATTCTTCATTCAAAACCTGATTTTTGCTATTGGGCTCTATTGAATAATGAATGTTTTGAATTTTCTCCAAAAATAAAAGTAGTTGCAAACTCATGCTTTTAGAGACTTGTTTGGGCTCATGAGAGGAGTAGAAAAATATCAAAAATTTCAGTCCTGCATGATTCTACCAAGAAATGTGTGTTCATTGAAACCGCTGGTTTTTGATAGTTTGGGCCCTATTGAATAATGAATGTTTTGAATTTTCTCCAAAAGTAAAGTAGTTGCAAACTCATCCTTTTAGAAACTTGTTTGTGCTGTTGAGAGGAGTAAAAAACCATCAAAAATTTCAATCCTGCATGATTCTACCAAGAAATGTGATTCTTCATTCAAAACCTGATTTTTGCTATTGGGCTCTATTGAATAATGAATGTTTTGAATTTTCTCCAAAAGTAAAGTAGTTGCAAACTCATGCTTTTAGAGACTTGTTTGGGCTCATGAGAGGAGCAGAAAAACATCAAAAATTTCAGTCCTGCATGATTCTACCAAGAAATGTGTGTTCATTGAAACCGCTGGTTTTTGATAGTTTGGGCCCTATTGAATAATGAATGTTTTGAATTTTCTCCAAAAGTAAAGTAGTTGCAAACTCATCCTTTTAGAAACTTGTTTGGGCTGTTGAGAGGAGTAAAAAACCATCACAAATTTCAATCCTGCATGATTCTACCAAGAAATGTGATTCTTCATTCAAAACGCTGGTTTTTGCTATTGGGCTCTATTGAATAATGAATGTTTTGAATTTTCTCCAAAAGTAAAGTAGTTGCAAACTCATCCTTTTAGAGACTTGTTTGGGCTCATGAGAGGAGTAGAAAAACATCAAAAATTTCAGTCCTGCACGATTCTACCAAGAAATGTGTGTTCATTCAAACCGCTGGTTTTTGATATTTTGGGCCCTATTGAATAATGAATGTTTTGAATTTTCTCCAAAAGTAAAGTAGTTGCAAACTCATCCTTTTAGAAACTTGTCTGGGCTGTTGAGAGGAGTAAAAAACCATCAAAAATTTCAATCCTGCATGATTCTACCAAGAAATGTGATTCTTCATTCAAAACCTGATTTTTGCTATTGGGCTCTATTGAATAATGAATGTTTTGAATTTTCTCCAAAAGTAAAGTAGTTGCAAACTCATGCTTTTAGAGACTTGTTTGGGCTCATGAGAGGAGTAGAAAAACATCATAAATTTCAGTCCTGCATGATTCTACCAAGAAATGTGTGTTCATTGAAACCGCTGGTTTTTGATAGTTTGGGCCCTATTGAATAATGAATGTTTTGAATTTTCTCCAAAAGTAAAGTAGTTGCAAACTCATCCTTTTAGAAAATTGTTTGGGCTGTTGAGAGGAGTAAAAAACCATCAAAAATTTCAATCCTGCATGATTCTACCAAGAAATGTGATTCTTCATTCAAAACGCTGGTTTTTGCTATTGGGCTCTATTGAATAATGAATGTTTTGAATTTTCTCCAAAAGTAAAGTAGTTGCAAACTCAGCCTTTTAGAGACTTGTTTGGGCTCATGAGAGGAGTAGAAAAACATCAAAAATTTCAGTCCTGCATGATTCTACCAAGAAATGTGTGTTCATTGAAACCGCTGGCTTTTGATAGTTTGGGCCCTATTGAATAATGAATGTTTTGAATTTTCTCCAAAAGTAAAGTAGTTGTAAACTCATCCTTTTAGAAACTTGTTTGGGCTGTTGAGAGGAGTAAAAAACCATCAAAAATTTCAATCCTGCATGATTCTACCAAGAAATGTGATTCTTCATTCATAACGCTGGTTTTTGCTATTGGGCTCTATTGAATAATGAATGTTTTGAATTTTCTCCAAAAGTAAAGTAGTTGCAAACTCATCCTTTTAGAGACTTGTTTGGGCTCATGAGTGGAGTAGAAAAACATCAAAAATTTCAGTCCTGCACGATTCTACCAAGAAATGTGTGTTCATTCAAACCGCTGGTTTTTGATATTTTGGGCCCTATTGAATAATGAATGTTTTGAATTTTCTCCAAAAGTAAAGTAGTTGCAAACTCATCCTTTTAGAAACTTGTTTGGGCTGTTGAGAGGAGTAAAAAACCATCAAAAAATTCAATCCTGCATGATTTTACCAAGAAATGTGATTCTTCATTCAAAACCTGATTTTTGCTATTGGGCTCTATTGAATAATGAATGTTTTGAATTTTCTCCAAAAGTAAAGTAGTTGCAAACTCATGCTTTTAGAGACTTGTTTGGGCTCATGAGAGGAGTAGAAAAATATCAAAAATTTCAGTCCTGCATGATTCTACCAAGAAATGTGTGTTCATTGAAACCGCTGGTTTTTGATAGTTTGGGCCCTATTGAATAATGAATGTTTTGAATTTTCTCCAAAAGTAAAGTAGTTGCAAACTCATCCTTTTAGAAACTTGTTTGTGCTGTTGAGAGGAGTAAAAAACCATCAAAAATTTCAATCCTGCATGATTCTACCAAGAAATGTGATTATTCATTCAAACCCTGATTTTTGCTATTGGGCTCTATTGAATAATGAATGTTTTGAATTTTCTCCAAAAGTAAAGTAGTTGTAAACTCATCCTTTTAGAAACTTGTTTGGGCTGTTGAGAGGAGTAAAAAACCATCAAAAATTTCAATCCTGCATGATTCTACCAAGAAATGTGATTCTTCATTCATAACGCTGGTTTTTGCTATTGGGCTCTATTGAATAATGAATGTTTTGAATTTTCTCCAAAAGTAAAGTAGTTGCAAACTCATCCTTTTAGAGACTTGTTTGGGCTCATGAGTGGAGTAGAAAAACATCAAAAATTTCAGTCCTGCACGATTCTACCAAGAAATGTGTGTTCATTCAAACCGCTGGTTTTTGATATTTTGGGCCCTATTGAATAATGAATGTTTTGAATTTTCTCCAAAAGTAAAGTAGTTGCAAACTCATCCTTTTAGAAACTTGTTTGGGCTGTTGAGAGGAGTAAAAAACCATCAAAAAATTCAATCCTGCATGATTTTACCAAGAAATGTGATTCTTCATTCAAAACCTGATTTTTGCTATTGGGCTCTATTGAATAATGAATGTTTTGAATTTTCTCCAAAAGTAAAGTAGTTGCAAACTCATGCTTTTAGAGACTTGTTTGGGCTCATGAGAGGAGTAGAAAAATATCAAAAATTTCAGTCCTGCATGATTCTACCAAGAAATGTGTGTTCATTGAAACCGCTGGTTTTTGATAGTTTGGGCCCTATTGAATAATGAATGTTTTGAATTTTCTCCAAAAGTAAAGTAGTTGCAAACTCATCCTTTTAGAAACTTGTTTGTGCTGTTGAGAGGAGTAAAAAACCATCAAAAATTTCAATCCTGCATGATTCTACCAAGAAATGTGATTATTCATTCAAACCCTGATTTTTGCTATTGGGCTCTATTGAATAATGAATGTTTTGAATTTTCTCCAAAAGTAAAGTAGTTGCAAACTCATGCTTTTAGAGACTTGTTTGGGCTCATGAGAGGAGTAGAAAAACATCAAAAATTTCAGTCCTGCATGATTCTACCAAGAAATGTGTGTTCATTGAAACCGCTGGTTTTTGATAGTTTGGGCCCTATTGAATAATGAATGTTTTGAATTTTCTCCAAAAGTAAAGTAGTTGCAAACTCATACTTTTAGAAACTTGTTTGGGCTGTTGAGAGGAGTAAAAAGCCATCAAAAATTTCAATCCTGCATGATTCTACCAAGAAATGTGATTCTTCATTCAAAACGCTGGTTTTTGCTATTGGGCTCTATTGAATAATGAATGTTTTGAATTTTCTCCAAAAGTAAAGTAGCTGCAAACTCATCCTTTTAGAGACTTGTTTGGGCTCATGAGTGGAGTAGAAAAACATCAAAAATTTCAGTCCTGCACGATTCTACCAAGAAATGTGTGTTCATTCAAACCGCTGGTTTTTGATATTTTGGGCCCTATTGAATAATGAATGTTTTGAATTTTCTTCAAAAGTAAAGTAGTTGCAAACTCATCCTTTTAGAAACTTGTTTGGGCTGTTGAGTGGAGTAAAAAACCATCAAAAATTTCAATCCTGCATGATTCTACCAAGAAATGTGATTCTTCATTCAAAACCTGATTTTTGCTATTGGGCTCTATTGAATAATGAATGTTTTGAATTTTCTCCAAAAGTAAAGTAGTTGCAAACTCAAGCTTTTAGAGACTTGTTTGGGCTCATGAGAGGAGTAGAAAAACATCAAAAATTTCAGTCCTGCATGATTCTACCAAGAAATGTGTGTTCATTGAAACCGCTGGCTTTTGATAGTTTGGGCCCTATTGAATAATGAATGTTTTGAATTTTCTCCAAAAGTAAAGTAGTTGCAAACTCATCCTTTTAGAAACTTGTTTGGGCTGTTGAGAGGAGTAAAAAACCATCAAAAATTTCAATCCTGCATGATTCTACCAAGAAATGTGATTCTTCATTCAAAACGCTGGTTTTTGCTATTGGGCTCTATTGAATAATGAATGTTTTGAATTTTCTCCAAAAGTAAAGTAGTTGCAAACATCCTTTTAGAGACTTGTTTGGGCTCATGAGAGGAGTAGAAAAACATCAAAAATTTCAGTCCTGCACGATTCTACCAAGAAATGTGTGTTCATTCAAACCGCTGGTTTTTGATATTTTGGGAACTATTGAATAATGAATGTTTTGAATTTTCTCCAAAAGTAAAGTAGTTGCAAACTCATCCTTTTAGAAACTTGTTTGGGCTGTTGAGTGGAGTAAAAAACCATCAAAAATTTCAATCCTGCATGATTCTACCAAGAAATGTGATTCTTCATTCAAAACCTGATTTTTGCTATTGGGCTCTATTGAATAATGAATGTTTTGAATTTTCTCCAAAAATAAAAGTAGTTGCAAACTCATGCTTTTAGAGACTTGTTTGGGCTCATGAGAGGAGTAGAAAAACATCAAAAATTTCAGTCCTGCATGATTCTACCAAGAAATGTGTGTTCATTGAAACCGCTGGTTTTTGATAGTTTGGGCCCTATTGAATAATGAATGTTTTGAATTTTCTCCAAAAGTAAAGTAGTTGCAAACTCATCCTTTTAGAAACTTGTTTGGGCTGTTGAGAGGAGTAAAAAACCATCAAAAATTTCAATCCTGCATGATTTTACCAAGAAATGTGATTCTTCATTCAAAACCTGATTTTTGCTATTGGGCTCTATTGAATAATGAATGTTTTGAATTTTCTCCAAAAGTAAAGTAGTTGCAAACTCATGCTTTTAGAGACTTGTTTGGGCTCATGAGAGGAGTAGAAAAATATCAAAAATTTCAGTCCTGCATGATTCTACCAAGAAATGTGTGTTCATTGAAACCGCTGGTTTTTGATAGTTTGGGCCCTATTGAATAATGAATGTTTTGAATTTTCTCCAAAAGTAAAGTAGTTGCAAACTCATCCTTTTAGAAACTTGTTTGTGCTGTTGAGAGGAGTAAAAAACCATCAAAAATTTCAATCCTGCATGATTCTACCAAGAAATGTGATTCTTCATTCAAACCCTGATTTTTGCTATTGGGCTCTATTGAATAATGAATGTTTTGAATTTTCTCCAAAAGTAAAGTAGTTGCAAACTCATCCTTTTAGAAACTTGTTTGTGCTGTTGAGAGGAGTAAAAAACCATCAAAAATTTCAATCCTGCATGATTCTACCAAGAAATGTGATTCTTCATTCAAACCCTGATTTTTGCTATTGAGCCCTATTGAATAATGAATGTTTTGAATTTTCTCCAAAAGTAAAGTAGTTGCAAACTCATCCTTTTAGAAACTTGTTTGTGCTGTTGAGAGGAGTAAAAAACCATCAAAAATTTCAATCCTGCATGATTCTACCAAGAAATGTGATTCTTCATTCAAACCCTGATTTTTGCTATTGGGCTCTATTGAATAATGAATGTTTTGAATTTTCTCCAAAAGTAAAGTAGTTGCAAACTCATGCTTTTAGAGACTTGTTTGGGCTCATGAGAGGAGTAGAAAAACATCAAAAATTTCTGTCCTGCACGATTCTACCAAGAAATGTGTGTTCATTGAAACCGCTGGTTTTTGATAGTTTGGGCCCTATTGAATAATGAATGTTTTGAATTTTCTCCAAAAGTAAAGTAGTTGCAAACTCATCCTTTTAGAAACTTGTTTGGGCTGTTGAGTGGAGTAAAAAACCATCAAAAATTTCAATCCTGCATGATTCTACCAAGAAATGTGATTCTTCATACAAAACCTGATTTTTGCTATTGGGCTCTATTGAATAATGAATGTTTTGAATTTTCTCCAAAAATAAAAGTAGTTGCAAACTCATGCTTTTAGAGACTTGTTTGGGCTCATGAGAGGAGTAGAAAAACATCAAAAATTTCAGTCCTGCATGATTCTACCAAGAAATGTGTGTTCATTGAAACCGCTGGTTTTTGATAATTTGGGCCCTATTGAATAATGAATGTTTTGAATTTTCTCCAAAAGTAAAGTAGTTGCAAACTCATCCTTTTAGAAACTTGTTTGGGCTGTTGAGAGGAGTAAAAAACCATCAAAAATTTCAATCCTGCATGATTCTACCAAGAAATGTGATTCTTCATTCAAAACCTGATTTTTGCTATTGGGCTCTATTGAATAATGAATGTTTTGAATTTTCTCCAAAAGTAAAGTAGTTGCAAACTCATGCTTTTAGAGACTTGTTTGGGCTCATGAGAGGAGTAGAAAAACATCAAAAATTTCAGTCCTGCATGATTCTACCAAGAAATGTGTGTTCATTGAAACCGCTGGTTTTTGGTAGTTTGGGCCCTATTGAATAATGAATGTTTTGAATTTTCTCCAAAAGTAAAGTAGTTGCAAACTCATCCTTTTAGAAACTTGTTTGGGCTGTTGAGAGGAGTAAAAAACCATCAAAAATTTCAATCCTGCATGATTCTACCAAGAAATGTGATTCTTCATTCAAAACGCTGGTTTTTGCTATTGGGCTCTATTGAATAATGAATGTTTTGAATTTTCTCCAAAAGTAAAGTAGTTGCAAACTCATCCTTTTAGAGACTTGTTTGGGCTCATGAGAGGAGTAGAAAAACATCAAAAATTTCAGTCCTGCACGATTCTACCAAGAAATGTGTGTTCATTCAAACCGCTGGTTTTTGATATTTTGGGCCCTATTGAATAATGAACGTTTTGAATTTTCTCCAAAAGTAAAGTAGTTGCAAACTCATCCTTTTAGAGACTTGTTTGGGCTCATGAGAGGAGTAGAAAAACATCAAAAATTTCAGTCCTGCATGATTCTACCAAGAAATGTGTGTTCATTGAAACCGCTGGCTTTTGATAGTTTGGGCCCTATTGAATAATGAATGTTTTGAATTTTCTCCAAAAGTAAAGTAGTTGCAAACTCATCCTTTTAGAAACTTGTTTGGGCTGTTGAGAGGAGTAAAAAACCATCAAAAATTTCAATCCTGCATGATTCTACCAAGAAATGTGATTCTTCATTCAAAACGCTGGTTTTTGCTATTGGGCTCTATTGAATAATGAATGTTTTGAATTTTCTCCAAAAGTAAAGTAGTTGCAAACATCCTTTTAGAGACTTGTTTGGGCTCATGAGAGGAGTAGAAAAACATCAAAAATTTCAGTCCTGCACGATTCTACCAAGAAATGTGTGTTCATTCAAACCGCTGGTTTTTGATATTTTGGGCCCTATTGAATAATGAATGTTTTGAATTTTCTCCAAAAGTAAAGTAGTTGCAAACTCATCCTTTTAGAAACTTGTTTGGGCTGTTGAGTGGAGTAAAAAACCATCAAAAATTTCAATCCTGCATGATTCTACCAAGAAATGTGATTCTTCATTCAAAACCTGATTTTTGCTATTGGGCTCTATTGAATAATGAATGTTTTGAATTTTCTCCAAAAATAAAAGTAGTTGCAAACTCATGCTTTTAGAGACTTGTTTGGGCTCATGAGAGGAGTAGAAAAATATCAAAAATTTCAGTCCTGCATGATTCTACCAAGAAATGTGTGTTCATTGAAACCGCTGGTTTTTGATAGTTTGGGCCCTATTGAATAATGAATGTTTTGAATTTTCTCCAAAAGTAAAGTAGTTGCAAACTCATCCTTTTAGAAACTTGTTTGTGCTGTTGAGAGGAGTAAAAAACCATCAAAAATTTCAATCCTGCATGATTCTACCAAGAAATGTGATTCTTCATTCAAAACCTGATTTTTGCTATTGGGCTCTATTGAATAATGAATGTTTTGAATTTTCTCCAAAAGTAAAGTAGTTGCAAACTCATGCTTTTAGAGACTTGTTTGGGCTCATGAGAGGAGTAGAAAAACATCAAAAATTTCAGTCCTGCATGATTCTACCAAGAAATGTGTGTTCATTGAAACCGCTGGTTTTTGATAGTTTGGGCCCTATTGAATAATGAATGTTTTGAATTTTCTCCAAAAGTAAAGTAGTTGCAAACTCATCCTTTTAGAAACTTGTTTGGGCTGTTGAGAGGAGTAAAAAACCATCACAAATTTCAATCCTGCATGATTCTACCAAGAAATGTGATTCTTCATTCAAAACGCTGGTTTTTGCTATTGGGCTCTATTGAATAATGAATGTTTTGAATTTTCTCCAAAAGTAAAGTAGTTGCAAACTCATCCTTTTAGAGACTTGTTTGGGCTCATGAGAGGAGTAGAAAAACATCAAAAATTTCAGTCCTGCACGATTCTACCAAGAAATGTGTGTTCATTCAAACCGCTGGTTTTTGATATTTTGGGCCCTATTGAATAATGAATGTTTTGAATTTTCTCCAAAAGTAAAGTAGTTGCAAACTCATCCTTTTAGAAACTTGTCTGGGCTGTTGAGAGGAGTAAAAAACCATCAAAAATTTCAATCCTGCATGATTCTACCAAGAAATGTGATTCTTCATTCAAAACCTGATTTTTGCTATTGGGCTCTATTGAATAATGAATGTTTTGAATTTTCTCCAAAAGTAAAGTAGTTGCAAACTCATGCTTTTAGAGACTTGTTTGGGCTCATGAGAGGAGTAGAAAAACATCATAAATTTCAGTCCTGCATGATTCTACCAAGAAATGTGTGTTCATTGAAACCGCTGGTTTTTGATAGTTTGGGCCCTATTGAATAATGAATGTTTTGAATTTTCTCCAAAAGTAAAGTAGTTGCAAACTCATCCTTTTAGAAAATTGTTTGGGCTGTTGAGAGGAGTAAAAAACCATCAAAAATTTCAATCCTGCATGATTCTACCAAGAAATGTGATTCTTCATTCAAAACGCTGGTTTTTGCTATTGGGCTCTATTGAATAATGAATGTTTTGAATTTTCTCCAAAAGTAAAGTAGTTGCAAACTCAGCCTTTTAGAGACTTGTTTGGGCTCATGAGAGGAGTAGAAAAACATCAAAAATTTCAGTCCTGCATGATTCTACCAAGAAATGTGTGTTCATTGAAACCGCTGGCTTTTGATAGTTTGGGCCCTATTGAATAATGAATGTTTTGAATTTTCTCCAAAAGTAAAGTAGTTGTAAACTCATCCTTTTAGAAACTTGTTTGGGCTGTTGAGAGGAGTAAAAAACCATCAAAAATTTCAATCCTGCATGATTCTACCAAGAAATGTGATTCTTCATTCATAACGCTGGTTTTTGCTATTGGGCTCTATTGAATAATGAATGTTTTGAATTTTCTCCAAAAGTAAAGTAGTTGCAAACTCATCCTTTTAGAGACTTGTTTGGGCTCATGAGTGGAGTAGAAAAACATCAAAAATTTCAGTCCTGCACGATTCTACCAAGAAATGTGTGTTCATTCAAACCGCTGGTTTTTGATATTTTGGGCCCTATTGAATAATGAATGTTTTGAATTTTCTCCAAAAGTAAAGTAGTTGCAAACTCATCCTTTTAGAAACTTGTTTGGGCTGTTGAGAGGAGTAAAAAACCATCAAAAAATTCAATCCTGCATGATTTTACCAAGAAATGTGATTCTTCATTCAAAACCTGATTTTTGCTATTGGGCTCTATTGAATAATGAATGTTTTGAATTTTCTCCAAAAGTAAAGTAGTTGCAAACTCATGCTTTTAGAGACTTGTTTGGGCTCATGAGAGGAGTAGAAAAATATCAAAAATTTCAGTCCTGCATGATTCTACCAAGAAATGTGTGTTCATTGAAACCGCTGGTTTTTGATAGTTTGGGCCCTATTGAATAATGAATGTTTTGAATTTTCTCCAAAAGTAAAGTAGTTGCAAACTCATCCTTTTAGAAACTTGTTTGTGCTGTTGAGAGGAGTAAAAAACCATCAAAAATTTCAATCCTGCATGATTCTACCAAGAAATGTGATTATTCATTCAAACCCTGATTTTTGCTATTGGGCTCTATTGAATAATGAATGTTTTGAATTTTCTCCAAAAGTAAAGTAGTTGCAAACTCATGCTTTTAGAGACTTGTTTGGGCTCATGAGAGGAGTAGAAAAACATCAAAAATTTCAGTCCTGCATGATTCTACCAAGAAATGTGTGTTCATTGAAACCGCTGGTTTTTGATAGTTTGGGCCCTATTGAATAATGAATGTTTTGAATTTTCTCCAAAAGTAAAGTAGTTGCAAACTCATACTTTTAGAAACTTGTTTGGGCTGTTGAGAGGAGTAAAAAGCCATCAAAAATTTCAATCCTGCATGATTCTACCAAGAAATGTGATTCTTCATTCAAAACGCTGGTTTTTGCTATTGGGCTCTATTGAATAATGAATGTTTTGAATTTTCTCCAAAAGTAAAGTAGTTGCAAACTCATCCTTTTAGAGACTTGTTTGGGCTCATGAGAGGAGTAGAAAAACATCAAAAATTTCAGTCCTGCACGATTCTACCAAGAAATGTGTGTTCATTGAAACCGCTGGTTTTTGATAGTTTGGGCCCTATTGAATAATGAATGTTTTGAATTTTCTCCAAAAGTAAAGTAGTTGCAAACTCATCCTTTTAGAAACTTGTTTGGGCTGTTGAGAGGAGTAAAAAACCATCAAAAATTTCAATCCTGCATGATTCTACCATGAAATGTGATTCTTCATTCAAAACGCTGGTTTTTGCTATTGGGCTCTATTGAATAATGAATGTTTTGAATTTTCTCCAAAAGTAAAGTAGTTGCAAACTCATCCTTTTAGAGACTTGTTTGCGCTCATGAGAGGAGTAGAAAAACATCAAAAATTTCAGTCCTGCACGATTCTACCAAGAAATGTGTGTTCATTCAAACCGCTGGTTTTTGATATTTTGGGCCCTATTGAATAATGAATGTTTTGAATTTTCTCCAAAAGTAAAGTAGTTGCAAACTCATCCTTTTAGAGACTTGTTTGCGCTCATGAGAGGAGTAGAAAAACATCAAAAATTTCAGTCCTGCACGATTCTACCAAGAAATGTGTGTTCATTCAAACCGCTGGTTTTTGATATTTTGGGCCCTATTGACTAATGAATGTTTTGAATTTTCTCCAAAAGTAAAGTAGTTGCAAACTCATGCTTTTAGAGACTTGTTTGGGCTCATGAGAGGAGTAGAAAAATATCAAAAATTTCAGTCCTGCATGATTCTACCAAGAAATGTGTGTTCATTGAAACCGCTGGTTTTTGATAGTTTGGGCCCTATTGAATAATGAATGTTTTGAATTTTCTCCAAAAGTAAAGTAGTTGCAAACTCATCCTTTTAGAAACTTGTTTGTGCTGTTGAGAGGAGTAAAAAACCATCAAAAATTTCAATCCTGCATGATTCTACCAAGAAATGTGATTCTTCATTCAAACCCTGATTTTTGCTATTGGGCTCTATTGAATAATGAATGTTTTGAATTTTCTCCAAAAGTAAAGTAGTTGCAAACTCATGCTTTTAGAGACTTGTTTGGGCTCATGAGAGGAGTAGAAAAACATCAAAAATTTCAGTCCTGCATGATTCTACCAAGAAATGTGTGTTCATTGAAACCGCTGGTTTTTGATAGTTTGGGCCCTATTGAATAATGAATGTTTTGAATTTTCTCCAAAAGTAAAGTAGTTGCAAACTCATACTTTTAGAAACTTGTTTGGGCTGTTGAGAGGAGTAAAAAACCATCAAAAATTTCAATCCTGCATGATTCTACCAAGAAATGTGATTCTTCATTCAAAACGCTGGTTTTTGCTATTGGGCTCTATTGAATAATGAATGTTTTGAATTTTCTCCAAAAGTAAAGTAGTTGCAAACTCATCCTTTTAGAGACTTGTTTGGGCTCATGAGAGGAGTAGAAAAACATCAAAAATATCAGTCCTGCACGATTCTACCAAGAAATGTGTGTTCATTGAAACCGCTGGTTTTTGATAGTTTGGGCCCTATTGAATAATGAATGTTTTGAATTTTCTCCAAAAGTAAAGTAGTTGCAAACTCATCCTTTTAGAAACTTGTTTGGGCTGTTGAGAGGAGTAAAAAACATCAAAAATTTCAATCCTGCATGATTCTACCATGAAATGTGATTCTTCATTCAAAACGCTGGTTTTTGCTATTGGGCTCTATTGAATAATGAATGTTTTGAATTTTCTCCAAAAGTAAAGTAGTTGCAAACTCATCCTTTTAGAGACTTGTTTGGGCTCATGAGAGGAGTAGAAAAACATCAAAAATTTCAGTCCTGCACGATTCTACCAAGAAATGTGTGTTCATTCAAACCGCTGGTTTTTGATATTTTGGGCCCTATTGAATAATGAATGTTTTGAATTTTCTCCAAAAGTAAAGTAGTTGCAAACTCATCCTTTTAGAAACTTGTCTGGGCTGTTGACAGGAGTAAAAAACCATCAAAAATTTCAATCCTGCATGATTCTACCAAGAAATGTGATTCTTCATTCAAAACCTGATTTTTGCTATTGGGCTCTATTGAATAATGAATGTTTTGAATTTTCTCCAAAAGTAAAGTAGTTGCAAACTCATGCTTTTAGAGACTTGTTTGGGCTCATGAGAGGAGTAGAAAAACATCATAAATTTCAGTCCTGCATGATTCTACCAAGAAATGTGTGTTCATTGAAACCGCTGGTTTTTGATAGTTTGGGCCCTATTGAATAATGAATGTTTTGAATTTTCTCCAAAAGTAAAGTAGTTGCAAACTCATCCTTTTAGAAACTTGTTTGGGCTGTTGAGAGGAGTAAAAAACCATCAAAAATTTCAATCCTGCATGATTCTACCAAGAAATGTGATTCTTCATTCAAAACGCTGGTTTTTGCTATTGGGCTCTATTGAATAATGAATGTTTTGAATTTTCTCCAAAAGTAAAGTAGTTGCAAACTCATCCTTTTAGAGACTTGTTTGGGCTCATGAGAGGAGTAGAAAAACATCAAAAATTTCAGTCCTGCATGATTCTACCAAGAAATGTGTGTTCATTGAAACCGCTGGCTTTTGATAGTTTGGGCCCTATTGAATAATGAATGTTTTGAATTTTCTCCAAAAGTAAAGTAGTTGCAAACTCATGCTTTTAGAGACTTGTTTGGGCTCATGAGAGGAGTAGAAAAACATCAAAAATTTCAGTCCTGCATGATTCTACCAAGAAATGTGTGTTCATTGAAACCGCTGGTTTTTGATAGTTTGGGCCCTATTGAATAATGAATGTTTTGAATTTTCTCCAAAAGTAAAGTAGTTGCAAACTCATCCTTTTAGAAACTTGTTTGGGCTATTGAGAGGAGTAAAAAACCATCAAAAATTTCAATCCTGCATGATTCTACCAAGAAATGTGATTCTTCATTCAAAACGCTGGTTTTTGCTATTGGGCTCTATTGAATAATGAATGTTTTGAATTTTCTCCAAAAGTAAAGTAGTTGCAAACATCCTTTTAGAGACTTGTTTGGGCTCATGAGAGGAGTAGAAAAACAATAAAAAATTTCAGTCCTGCACGATTCTACCAAGAAATGTGTGTTCATTCAAACCGCTGGTTTTTGCTATTTTGGGAACTATTGAATAATGAATGTTTTGAATTTTCTCCAAAAGTAAAGTAGTTGCAAACTCATCCTTTTAGAAACTTGTTTGGGCTGTTGAGTGGAGTAAAAAACCATCAAAAATTTCAATCCTGCATGATTCTACCAAGAAATGTGATTCTTCATTCAAAACCTGATTTTTGCTATTGGGCTCTATTGAATAATGAATGTTTTGAATTTTCTCCAAAAATAAAAGTAGTTGCAAACTCATGCTTTTAGAGACTTGTTTGGGCTCATGAGAGGAGTAGAAAAACATCAAAAATTTCAGTCCTGCATGATTCTACCAAGAAATGTGTGTTCATTGAAACCGCTGGTTTTTGATAGTTTGGGCCCTATTGAATAATGAATGTTTTGAATTTTCTCCAAAAGTAAAGTAGTTGCAAACTCATCCTTTTAGAAACTTGTTTGGGCTGTTGAGAGGAGTAAAAAACCATCAAAAATTTCAATCCTGCATGATTTTACCAAGAAATGTGATTCTTCATTCAAAACCTGATTTTTGCTATTGGGCTCTATTGAATAATGAATGTTTTGAATTTTCTCCAAAAGTAAAGTAGTTGCAAACTCATGCTTTTAGAGACTTGTTTGGGCTCATGAGAGGAGTAGAAAAATATCAAAAATTTCAGTCCTGCATGATTCTACCAAGAAATGTGTGTTCATTGAAACCGCTGGTTTTTGATAGTTTGGGCCCTATTGAATAATGAATGTTTTGAATTTTCTCCAAAAGTAAAGTAGTTGCAAACTCATCCTTTTAGAAACTTGTTTGTGCTGTTGAGAGGAGTAAAAAACCATCAAAAATTTCAATCCTGCATGATTCTACCAAGAAATGTGATTCTTCATTCAAACCCTGATTTTTGCTATTGGGCTCTATTGAATAATGAATGTTTTGAATTTTCTCCAAAAGTAAAGTAGTTGCAAACTCATCCTTTTAGAAACTTGTTTGTGCTGTTGAGAGGAGTAAAAAACCATCAAAAATTTCAATCCTGCATGATTCTACCAAGAAATGTGATTCTTCATTCAAACCCTGATTTTTGCTATTGGGCCCTATTGAATAATGAATGTTTTGAATTTTCTCCAAAAGTAAAGTAGTTGCAAACTCATCCTTTTAGAAACTTGTTTGTGCTGTTGAGAGGAGTAAAAAACCATCAAAAATTTCAATCCTGCATGATTCTACCAAGAAATGTGATTCTTCATTCAAACCCTGATTTTTGCTATTGGGCTCTATTGAATAATGAATGTTTTGAATTTTCTCCAAAAGTAAAGTAGTTGCAAACTCATGCTTTTAGAGACTTGTTTGGGCTCATGAGAGGAGTAGAAAAACATCAAAAATTTCTGTCCTGCACGATTCTACCAAGAAATGTGTGTTCATTGAAACCGCTGGTTTTTGATAGTTTGGGCCCTATTGAATAATGAATGTTTTGAATTTTCTCCAAAAGTAAAGTAGTTGCAAACTCATCCTTTTAGAAACTTGTTTGGGCTGTTGAGTGGAGTAAAAAACCATCAAAAATTTCAATCCTGCATGATTCTACCAAGAAATGTGATTCTTCATACAAAACCTGATTTTTGCTATTGGGCTCTATTGAATAATGAATGTTTTGAATTTTCTCCAAAAATAAAAGTAGTTGCAAACTCATGCTTTTAGAGACTTGTTTGGGCTCATGAGAGGAGTAGAAAAACATCAAAAATTTCAGTCCTGCATGATTCTACCAAGAAATGTGTGTTCATTGAAACCGCTGGTTTTTGATAATTTGGGCCCTATTGAATAATGAATGTTTTGAATTTTCTCCAAAAGTAAAGTAGTTGCAAACTCATCCTTTTAGAAACTTGTTTGGGCTGTTGAGAGGAGTAAAAAACCATCAAAAATTTCAATCCTGCATGATTCTACCAAGAAATGTGATTCTTCATTCAAAACCTGATTTTTGCTATTGGGCTCTATTGAATAATGAATGTTTTGAATTTTCTCCAAAAGTAAAGTAGTTGCAAACTCATGCTTTTAGAGACTTGTTTGGGCTCATGAGAGGAGTAGAAAAACATCAAAAATTTCAGTCCTGCATGATTCTACCAAGAAATGTGTGTTCATTGAAACCGCTGGTTTTTGGTAGTTTGGGCCCTATTGAATAATGAATGTTTTGAATTTTCTCCAAAAGTAAAGTAGTTGCAAACTCATCCTTTTAGAAACTTGTTTGGGCTGTTGAGAGGAGTAAAAAACCATCAAAAATTTCAATCCTGCATGATTCTACCAAGAAATGTGATTCTTCATTCAAAACGCTGGTTTTTGCTATTGGGCTCTATTGAATAATGAATGTTTTGAATTTTCTCCAAAAGTAAAGTAGTTGCAAACTCATCCTTTTAGAGACTTGTTTGGGCTCATGAGAGGAGTAGAAAAACATCAAAAATTTCAGTCCTGCACGATTCTACCAAGAAATGTGTGTTCATTCAAACCGCTGGTTTTTGATATTTTGGGCCCTATTGAATAATGAACGTTTTGAATTTTCTCCAAAAGTAAAGTAGTTGCAAACTCATCCTTTTAGAAACTTGTTTGGGCTGTTGAGAGGAGTAAAAAACCTTCAAAAATTTCAATCCTGCATGATTCTACCAAGAAATGTGATTCTTCATTCAAACCCTGATTTTTGCTATTGGGCTCTATTGAATAATGAATGTTTTGAATTTTCTCCAAAAGTAAAGTAGTTGCAAACTCATGCTTTTAGAGACTTGTTTGGGCTCATGAGAGGAGTAGAAAAACATCAAAAATTTCTGTCCTGCACGATTCTACCAAGAAATGTGTGTTCATTGAAACCGCTGGTTTTTGATAGTTTGGGCCCTATTGAATAATGAATGTTTTGAATTTTCTCCAAAAGTAAAGTAGTTGCAAACTCATCCTTTTAGAAACTTGTTTGGGCTGTTGAGTGGAGTAAAAAACCCTTCAAAAATTTCAATCCTGCATGATTCTACCAAGAAATGTGATTCTTCATACAAAACCTGATTTTTGCTATTGGGCTCTATTGAATAATGAATGTTTTGAATTTTCTCCAAAAATAAAAGTAGTTGCAAACTCATGCTTTTAGAGACTTGTTTGGGCTCATGAGAGGAGTAGAAAAACATCAAAAATTTCAGTCCTGCATGATTCTACCAAGAAATGTGTGTTCATTGAAACCGCTGGTTTTTGATAATTTGGGCCCTATTGAATAATGAATGTTTTGAATTTTCTCCAAAAGTAAAGTAGTTGCAAACTCATCCTTTTAGAAACTTGTTTGGGCTGTTGAGAGGAGTAAAAAACCATCAAAAATTTCAATCCTGCATGATTCTACCAAGAAATGTGATTCTTCATTCAAAACCTGATTTTTGCTATTGGGCTCTATTGAATAATGAATGTTTTGAATTTTCTCCAAAAGTAAAGTAGTTGCAAACTCATGCTTTTAGAGACTTGTTTGGGCTCATGAGAGGAGTAGAAAAACATCAAAAATTTCAGTCCTGCATGATTCTACCAAGAAATGTATGTTCATTGAAACCGCTGGTTTTTGGTAGTTTGGGCCCTATTGAATAATGAATGTTTTGAATTTTCTCCAAAAGTAAAGTAGTTGCAAACTCATCCTTTTAGAAACTTGTTTGGGCTGTTGAGAGGAGTAAAAAACCATCAAAAATTTCAATCCTGCATGATTCTACCAAGAAATGTGATTCTTCATTCAAAACGCTGGTTTTTGCTATTGGGCTCTATTGAATAATGAATGTTTTGAATTTTCTCCAAAAGTAAAGTAGTTGCAAACTCATCCTTTTAGAGACTTGTTTGGGCTCATGAGAGGAGTAGAAAAACATCAAAAATTTCAGTCCTGCACGATTCTACCAAGAAATGTGTGTTCATTCAAACCGCTGGTTTTTGATATTTTGGGCCCTATTGAATAATGAACGTTTTGAATTTTCTCCAAAAGTAAAGTAGTTGCAAACTCATCCTTTTAGAAACTTGTTTGGGCTGTTGAGAGGAGTAAAAAACCTTCAAAAATTTCAATCCTGCATGATTCTACCAAGAAATGTGATTCTTCATTCAAAACGCTGGTTTTTGCTATTGCGCTCTATTGAATAATGAATGTTTTGAATTTTCTCCAAAAGTAAAGTAGTTGCAAACTCATCCTTTTAGAGACTTGTTTGGGCTCATGAGAGGAGTAGAAAAACATCAAAAATTTCAGTCCTGCATGATTCTACCAAGAAATGTGTGTTCATTGAAACCGCTGGCTTTTGATAGTTTGGGCTCTATTGAATAATGAATGTTTTGAATTTTCTCCAAAAGTAAAGTAGTTGCAAACTCATCCTTTTAGAAACTTGTTTGGGCTGTTGAGAGGAGTAAAAAACCATCAAAAATTTCAATCCTGCATGATTCTACCAAGAAATGTGATTCTTCATTCAAAACGCTGGTTTTTGCTATTGGGCTCTATTGAATAATGAATGTTTTGAATTTTCTCCAAAAGTAAAGTAGTTGCAAACATCCTTTTAGAGACTTGTTTGGGCTCATGAGAGGAGTAGAAAAACATCTAAAATTTCAGTCCTGCACGATTCTACCAAGAAATGTGTGTTCATTCAAACCGCTGGTTTTTGATATTTTGGGCCCTATTGAATAATGAATGTTTTGAATTTTCTCCAAAAGTAAAGTAGTTGCAAACTCATCCTTTTAGAAACTTGTTTGGGCTGTTGAGTGGAGTAAAAAACCATCAAAAATTTCAATCCTGCATGATTCTACCAAGAAATGTGATTCTTCATTCAAAACCTGATTTTTGCTATTGGGCTCTATTGAATAATGAATGTTTTGAATTTTCTCCAAAAATAAAAGTAGTTGCCAACTCATGCTTTTAGAGACTTGTTTGGGCTCATGAGAGGAGTAGAAAAATATCAAAAATTTCAGTCCTGCATGATTCTACCAAGAAATGTGTGTTCATTGAAACCGCTGGTTTTTGATAGTTTGGGCCCTATTGAATAATGAATGTTTTGAATTTTCTCCAAAAGTAAAGTAGTTGCAAACTCATCCTTTTAGAAACTTGTTTGTGCTGTTGAGAGGAGTAAAAAACCATCAAAAATTTCAATCCTGCATGATTCTACCAAGAAATGTGATTCTTCATTCAAAACCTGATTTTTGCTATTGGGCTCTATTGAATAATGAATGTTTTGAATTTTCTCCAAAAGTAAAGTAGTTGCAAACTCATGCTTTTAGAGACTTGTTTGGGCTCATGAGAGGAGTAGAAAAACATCAAAAATTTCAGTCCTGCATGATTCTACCAAGAAATGTGTGTTCATTGAAACCGCTGGTTTTTGATAGTTTGGGCCCTATTGAATAATGAATGTTTTGAATTTTCTCCAAAAGTAAAGTAGTTGCAAACTCATCCTTTTAGAAACTTGTTTGGGCTGTTGAGAGGAGTAAAAAACCATCACAAATTTCAATCCTGCATGATTCTACCAAGAAATGTGATTCTTCATTCAAAACGCTGGTTTTTGCTATTGGGCTCTATTGAATAATGAATGTTTTGAATTTTCTCCAAAAGTAAAGTAGTTGCAAACTCATCCTTTTAGAGACTTGTTTGGGCTCATGAGAGGAGTAGAAAAACATCAAAAATTTCAGTCCTGCACGATTCTACCAAGAAATGTGTGTTCATTCAAACCGCTGGTTTTTGATATTTTGGGCCCTATTGAATAATGAATGTTTTGAATTTTCTCCAAAAGTAAAGTAGTTGCAAACTCATCCTTTTAGAAACTTGTCTGGGCTGTTGAGAGGAGTAAAAAACCATCAAAAATTTCAATCCTGCATGATTCTACCAAGAAATGTGATTCTTCATTCAAAACCTGATTTTTGCTATTGGGCTCTATTGAATAATGAATGTTTTGAATTTTCTCCAAAAGTAAAGTAGTTGCAAACTCATGCTTTTAGAGACTTGTTTGGGCTCATGAGAGGAGTAGAAAAACATCATAAATTTCAGTCCTGCATGATTCTACCAAGAAATGTGTGTTCATTGAAACCGCTGGTTTTTGATAGTTTGGGCCCTATTGAATAATGAATGTTTTGAATTTTCTCCAAAAGTAAAGTAGTTGCAAACTCATCCTTTTAGAAAATTGTTTGGGCTGTTGAGAGGAGTAAAAAACCATCAAAAATTTCAATCCTGCATGATTCTACCAAGAAATGTGATTCTTCATTCATAACGCTGGTTTTTGCTATTGGGCTCTATTGAATAATGAATGTTTTGAATTTTCTCCAAAAGTAAAGTAGTTGCAAACTCAGCCTTTTAGAGACTTGTTTGGGCTCATGAGAGGAGTAGAAAAACATCAAAAATTTCAGTCCTGCATGATTCTACCAAGAAATGTGTGTTCATTGAAACCGCTGGCTTTTGATAGTTTGGGCCCTATTGAATAATGAATGTTTTGAATTTTCTCCAAAAGTAAAGTAGTTGCAAACTCATCCTTTTAGAAACTTGTTTGGGCTGTTGAGAGGAGTAAAAAACCATCAAAAATTTCAATCCTGCATGATTCTACCAAGAAATGTGATTCTTCATTCAAAACGCTGGTTTTTGCTATTGGGCTCTATTGAATAATGAATGTTTTGAATTTTCTCCAAAAGTAAAGTAGTTGCAAACTCATCCTTTTAGAGACTTGTTTGGGCTCATGAGTGGAGTAGAAAAACATCAAAAATTTCAGTCCTGCACGATTCTACCAAGAAATGTGTGTTCATTCAAACCGCTGGTTTTTGATATTTTGGGCCCTATTGAATAATGAATGTTTTGAATTTTCTCCAAAAGTAAAGTAGTTGCAAACTCATCCTTTTAGAAACTTGTTTGGGCTGTTGAGAGGAGTAAAAAACCATCAAAAAATTCAATCCTGCATGATTTTACCAAGAAATGTGATTCTTCATTCAAAACCTGATTTTTGCTATTGGGCTCTATTGAATAATGAATGTTTTGAATTTTCTCCAAAAGTAAAGTAGTTGCAAACTCATGCTTTTAGAGACTTGTTTGGGCTCATGAGAGGAGTAGAAAAATATCAAAAATTTCAGTCCTGCATGATTCTACCAAGAAATGTGTGTTCATTGAAACCGCTGGTTTTTGATAGTTTGGGCCCTATTGAATAATGAATGTTTTGAATTTTCTCCAAAAGTAAAGTAGTTGCAAACTCATCCTTTTAGAAACTTGTTTGTGCTGTTGAGAGGAGTAAAAAACCATCAAAAATTTCAATCCTGCATGATTCTACCAAGAAATGTGATTATTCATTCAAACCCTGATTTTTGCTATTGGGCTCTATTGAATAATGAATGTTTTGAATTTTCTCCAAAAGTAAAGTAGTTGCAAACTCATGCTTTTAGAGACTTGTTTGGGCTCATGAGAGGAGTAGAAAAACATCAAAAATTTCAGTCCTGCATGATTCTACCAAGAAATGTGTGTTCATTGAAACCGCTGGTTTTTGATAGTTTGGGCCCTATTGAATAATGAATGTTTTGAATTTTCTCCAAAAGTAAAGTAGTTGCAAACTCATACTTTTAGAAACTTGTTTGGGCTGTTGAGAGGAGTAAAAAGCCATCAAAAATTTCAATCCTGCATGATTCTACCAAGAAATGTGATTCTTCATTCAAAACGCTGGTTTTTGCTATTGGGCTCTATTGATTAATGAATGTTTTGAATTTTCTCCAAAAGTAAAGTAGTTGCAAACTCATCCTTTTAGAGACTTGTTTGGGCTCATGAGAGGAGTAGAAAAACATCAAAAATTTCAGTCCTGCACGATTCTACCAAGAAATGTGTGTTCATTGAAACCGCTGGTTTTTGATAGTTTGGGCCCTATTGAATAATGAATGTTTTGAATTTTCTCCAAAAGTAAAGTAGTTGCAAACTCATCCTTTTAGAAACTTGTTTGGGCTGTTGAGAGGAGTAAAAAACCATCAAAAATTTCAATCCTGCATGATTCTACCATGAAATGTGATTCTTCATTCAAAACGCTGGTTTTTGCTATTGGGCTCTATTGAATAATGAATGTTTTGAATTTTCTCCAAAAGTAAAGTAGTTGCAAACTCATCCTTTTAGAGACTTGTTTGCGCTCATGAGAGGAGTAGAAAAACATCAAAAATTTCAGTCCTGCACGATTCTACCAAGAAATGTGTGTTCATTCAAACCGCTGGTTTTTGATATTTTGGGCCCTATTGAATAATGAATGTTTTGAATTTTCTCCAAAAGTAAAGTAGTTGCAAACTCATCCTTTTAGAGACTTGTTTGCGCTCATGAGAGGAGTAGAAAAACATCAAAAATTTCAGTCCTGCACGATTCTACCAAGAAATGTGTGTTCATTCAAACCGCTGGTTTTTGATATTTTGGGCCCTATTGAATAATGAATGTTTTGAATTTTCTCCAAAAGTAAAGTAGTTGCAAACTCATCCTTTTAGAAACTTGTTTGGGCTGTTGAGTGGAGTAAAAAAACATCAAAAATTTCAATCCTGCATGATTCTACCAAGAAATGTGATTCTTCATTCAAAACCTGATTTTTGCTATTGGGCTCTATTGAATAATGAATGTTTTGAATTTTCTCCAAAAATAAAAGTAGTTGCAAACTCATGCTTTTAGAGACTTGTTTGGGCTCATGAGAGGAGTAGAAAAACATCAAAAATTTCAGTCCTGCATAATTCTACCAAGAAATGTGTGTTCATTGAAACCGCTGGTTTTTGATAGTTTGGGCCCTATTGAATAATGAATGTTTTGAATTTTCTCCAAAAGTAAAGTAGTTGCAAACTCATCCTTTTAGAAACTTGTTTGGGCTGTTGAGAGGAGTAAAAAACATCAAAAATTTCAATCCTGCATGATTCTACCATGAAATGTGATTCTTCATTCAAAACGCTGGTTTTTGCTATTGGGCTCTATTGAATAATGAATGTTTTGAATTTTCTCCAAAAGTAAAGTAGTTGCAAACTCATCCTTTTAGAGGCTTGTTTGGGCTCATGAGAGGAGTAGAAAAACATCAAAAATTTCAGTCCTGCACGATTCTACCAAGAAATGTGTGTTCATTCAAACCGCTGGTTTTTGATATTTTGGGCCCTATTGAATAATGAATGTTTTGAATTTTCTCCAAAAGTAAAGTAGTTGCAAACTCATCCTTTTAGAAACTTGTCTGGGCTGTTGAGAGGAGTAAAAAACCATCAAAAATTTCAATCCTGCATGATTCTACCAAGAAATGTGATTCTTCATTCAAAACCTGATTTTTGCTATTGGGCTCTATTGAATAATGAATGTTTTGAATTTTCTCCAAAAGTAAAGTAGTTGCAAACTCATGCTTTTAGAGACTTGTTTGGGCTCATGAGAGGAGTAGAAAAACATCATAAATTTCAGTCCTGCATGATTCTACCAAGAAATGTGTGTTCATTGAAACCGCTGGTTTTTGATAGTTTGGGCCCTATTGAATAATGAATGTTTTGAATTTTCTCCAAAAGTAAAGTAGTTGCAAACTCATCCTTTTAGAAACTTGTTTGGGCTGTTGAGAGGAGTAAAAAACCATCAAAAATTTCAATCCTGCATGATTCTACCAAGAAATGTGATTCTTCATTCAAAACGCTGGTTTTTGCTATTGGGCTCTATTGAATAATGAATGTTTTGAATTTTCTCCAAAAGTAAAGTAGTTGCAAACTCATCCTTTTAGAGACTTGTTTGGGCTCATGAGAGGAGTAGAAAAACATCAAAAATTTCAGTCCTGCATGATTCTACCAAGAAATGTGTGTTCATTGAAACCGCTGGCTTTTGATAGTTTGGGCCCTATTGAATAATGAATGTTTTGAATTTTCTCCAAAAGTAAAGTAGTTGCAAACTCATCCTTTTAGAAACTTGTTTGGGCTATTGAGAGGAGTAAAAAACCATCAAAAATTTCAATCCTGCATGATTCTACCAAGAAATGTGATTCTTCATTCAAAACGCTGGTTTTTGCTATTGGGCTCTATTGAATAATGAATGTTTTGAATTTTCTTCAAAAGTAAAGTAGTTGCAAACATCCTTTTAGAGACTTGTTTGGGCTCATGAGAGGAGTAGAAAAACATCAAAAATTTCAGTCCTGCATGATTCTACCAAGAAATGTGTGTTCATTCAAACCGCTGGTTTTTGATATTTTGGGAACTATTGAATAATGAATGTTTTGAATTTTCTCCAAAAGTAAAGTAGTTGCAAACTCATCCTTTTAGAAACTTGTTTGGGCTGTTGAGTGGAGTAAAAAAACATCAAAAATTTCAATCCTGCATGATTCTACCAAGAAATGTGATTCTTCATTCAAAACCTGATTTTTGCTATTGCGCTCTATTGAATAATGAATGTTTTGAATTTTCTCCAAAAATAAAAGTAGTTGCAAACTCATGCTTTTAGAGACTTGTTTGGGCTCATGAGAGGAGTAGAAAAACATCAAAAATTTCAGTCCTGCATGATTCTACCAAGAAATGTGTGTTCATTGAAACCGCTGGTTTTTGATAGTTTGGGCCCTATTGAATAATGAATGTTTTGAATTTTCTCCAAAAGTAAAGTAGTTGCAAACTCATCCTTTTAGAAACTTGTTTGGGCTGTTGAGAGGAGTAAAAAACCATCAAAAATTTCAATCCTGCATGATTTTACCAAGAAATGTGATTCTTCATTCAAAACCTGATTTTTGCTATTGGGCTCTATTGAATAATGAATGTTTTGAATTTTCTCCAAAAGTAAAGTAGTTGCAAACTCATGCTTTTAGAGACTTGTTTGGGCTCATGAGAGGAGTAGAAAAATATCAAAAATTTCAGTCCTGCATGATTCTACCAAGAAATGTGTGTTCATTGAAACCGCTGGTTTTTGATAGTTTGGGCCCTATTGAATAATGAATGTTTTGAATTTTCTCCAAAAGTAAAGTAGTTGCAAACTCATCCTTTTAGAAACTTGTTTGTGCTGTTGAGAGGAGTAAAAAACCATCAAAAATTTCAATCCTGCATGATTCTACCAAGAAATGTGATTCTTCATTCAAACCCTGATTTTTGCTATTGGGCTCTATTGAATAATGAATGTTTTGAATTTTCTCCAAAAATAAAAGTAGTTGCAAACTCATGCTTTTAGAGACTTGTTTGGGCTCATGAGAGGAGTAGAAAAACATCAAAAATTTCAGTCCTGCATGATTCTACCAAGAAATGTGTGTTCATTGAAACCGCTGGTTTTTGATAATTTGGGCCCTATTGAATAATGAATGTTTTGAATTTTCTCCAAAAGTAAAGTAGTTGCAAACTCATCCTTTTAGAAACTTGTTTGGGCTGTTGAGAGGAGTAAAAAACCATCAAAAATTTCAATCCTGCATGATTCTACCAAGAAATGTAATTCTTCATTCAAAACCTGATTTTTGCTATTGGGCTCTATTGAATAATGAATGTTTTGAATTTTCTCCAAAAGTAAAGTAGTTGCAAACTCATGCTTTTAGAGACTTGTTTGGGCTCATGAGAGGAGTAGAAAAACATCAAAAATTTCAGTCCTGCATGATTCTACCAAGAAATGTGTGTTCATTGAAACCGCTGGTTTTTGGTAGTTTGGGCCCTATTGAATAATGAATGTTTTGAATTTTCTCCAAAAGTAAAGTAGTTGCAAACTCATCCTTTTAGAAACTTGTTTGGGCTGTTGAGAGGAGTAAAAAACCATCAAAAATTTCAATCCTGCATGATTCTACCAAGAAATGTGATTCTTCATTCAAAACGCTGGTTTTTGCTATTGGGCTCTATTGAATAATGAATGTTTTGAATTTTCTCCAAAAGTAAAGTAGTTGCAAACTCATCCTTTTAGAGACTTGTTTGGGCTCATGAGAGGAGTAGAAAAACATCAAAAATTTCAGTCCTGCACGATTCTACCAAGAAATGTGTGTTCATTCAAACCGCTGGTTTTTGATATTTTGGGCCCTATTGAATAATGAATGTTTTGAATTTTCTCCAAAAGTAAAGTAGTTGCAAACTCATCCTTTTAGAAACTTGTCTGGGCTGTTGAGAGGAGTAAAAAACCATCAAAAATTTCAATCCTGCATGATTCTACCAAGAAATGTGATTCTTCATTCAAAACCTGATTTTTGCTATTGGGCTCTATTGAATAATGAATGTTTTGAATTTTCTCCAAAAGTAAAGTAGTTGCAAACTCATGCTTTTAGAGACTTGTTTGGGCTCATGAGAGGAGTAGAAAAACATCATAAATTTCAGTCCTGCATGATTCTACCAAGAAATGTGTGTTCATTGAAACCGCTGGTTTTTGATAGTTTGGGCCCTATTGAATAATGAATGTTTTGAATTTTCTCCAAAAGTAAAGTAGTTGCAAACTCATCCTTTTAGAAACTTGTTTGGGCTGTTGAGAGGAGTAAAAAACCATCAAAAATTTCAATCCTGCATGATTCTACCAAGAAATGTGATTCTTCATTCAAAACGCTGGTTTTTGCTATTGGGCTCTATTGAATAATGAATGTTTTGAATTTTCTCCAAAAGTAAAGTAGTTGCAAACTCATCCTTTTAGAGACTTGTTTGGGCTCATGAGAGGAGTAGAAAAACATCAAAAATTTCAGTCCTGCATGATTCTACCAAGAAATGTGTGTTCATTGAAACCGCTGGCTTTTGATAGTTTGGGCCCTATTGAATAATGAATGTTTTGAATTTTCTCCAAAAGTAAAGTAGTTGCAAACTCATCCTTTTAGAAACTTGTTTGTGCTGTTGAGAGGAGTAAAAAACCATCAAAAATTTCAATCCTGCATGATTCTACCAAGAAATGTGATTCTTCATTCAAACCCTGATTTTTGCTATTGGGCTCTATTGAATAATGAATGTTTTGAATTTTCTCCAAAAGTAAAGTAGTTGCAAACTCATGCTTTTAGAGACTTGTTTGGGCTCATGAGAGGAGTAGAAAAACATCAAAAAATTTCAGTCCTGCATGATTCTACCAAGAAATGTGTGTTCATTGAAACCGCTGGTTTTTGATAGTTTGGGCCCTATTGAATAATGAATGTTTTGAATTTTCTCCAAAAGTAAAGTAGTTGCAAACTCATACTTTTAGAAACTTGTTTGGGCTGTTGAGAGGAGTAAAAAACCATCAAAAATTTCAATCCTGCATGATTCTACCAAGAAATGTGATTCTTCATTCAAAACGCTGGTTTTTGCTATTGGGCTCTATTGAATAATGAATGTTTTGAATTTTCTCCAAAAGTAAAGTAGTTGCAAACTCATCCTTTTAGAGACTTGTTTGGGCTCATGAGAGGAGTAGAAAAACATCAAAAATGTCAGTCCTGCACGATTCTACCAAGAAATGTGTGTTCATTGAAACCGCTGGTTTTTGATAGTTTGGGCCCAATTGAATAATGAATGTTTTGAATTTTCTCCAAAATTAAAGTAGTTGCAAACTCATCCTTTTAGAAACTTGTTTGGGCTGTTGAGTGGAGTAAAAAACCATCAAAAATTTCAATCCTGCATGATTCTACCAAGAAATGTGATTCTTCATTCAAAACCTGATTTTTGCTATTGGGCTCTATTGAATAATGAATGTTTTGAATTTTCTCCAAAAATAAAAGTAGTTGCAAACTCATGCTTTTAGAGACTTGTTTGGGCTCATGAGAGGAGTAGAAAAACATCAAAAATTTCAGTCCTGCATGATTCTACCAAGAAATGTGTGTTCATTGAAACCGCTGGTTTTTGATAATTTGGGCCCTATTGAATAATGAATGTTTTGAATTTTCTCCAAAAGTAAAGTAGTTGCAAACTCATCCTTTTAGAAACTTGTTTGGGCTGTTGAGAGGAGTAAAAAACCATCAAAAATTTCAATCCTGCATGATTCTACCAAGAAATGTAATTCTTCATTCAAAACCTGATTTTTGCTATTGGGCTCTATTGAATAATGAATGTTTTGAATTTTCTCCAAAAGTAAAGTAGTTGCAAACTCATGCTTTTAGAGACTTGTTTGGGCTCATGAGAGGAGTAGAAAAACATCAAAAATTTCAGTCCTGCATGATTCTACCAAGAAATGTGTGTTCATTGAAACCGCTGGTTTTTGGTAGTTTGGGCCCTATTGAATAATGAATGTTTTGAATTTTCTCCAAAAGTAAAGTAGTTGCAAACTCATCCTTTTAGAAACTTGTTTGGGCTGTTGAGAGGAGTAAAAAACCATCAAAAATTTCAATCCTGCATGATTCTACCAAGAAATGTGATTCTTCATTCAAAACGCTGGTTTTTGCTATTGGGCTCTATTGAATAATGAATGTTTTGAATTTTCTCCAAAAGTAAAGTAGTTGCAAACTCATCCTTTTAGAGACTTGTTTGGGCTCATGAGAGGAGTAGAAAAACATCAAAAATTTCAGTCCTGCACGATTCTACCAAGAAATGTGTGTTCATTCAAACCGCTGGTTTTTGATATTTTGGGCCCTATTGAATAATGAATGTTTTGAATTTTCTCCAAAAGTAAAGTAGTTGCAAACTCATCCTTTTAGAAACTTGTCTGGGCTGTTGAGAGGAGTAAAAAACCATCAAAAATTTCAATCCTGCATGATTCTACCAAGAAATGTGATTCTTCATTCAAAACCTGATTTTTGCTATTGGGCTCTATTGAATAATGAATGTTTTGAATTTTCTCCAAAAGTAAAGTAGTTGCAAACTCATGCTTTTAGAGACTTGTTTGGGCTCATGAGAGGAGTAGAAAAACATCATAAATTTCAGTCCTGCATGATTCTACCAAGAAATGTGTGTTCATTGAAACCGCTGGTTTTTGATAGTTTGGGCCCTATTGAATAATGAATGTTTTGAATTTTCTCCAAAAGTAAAGTAGTTGCAAACTCATCCTTTTAGAAACTTGTTTGGGCTGTTGAGAGGAGTAAAAAACCATCAAAAATTTCAATCCTGCATGATTCTACCAAGAAATGTGATTCTTCATTCAAAACGCTGGTTTTTGCTATTGGGCTCTATTGAATAATGAATGTTTTGAATTTTCTCCAAAAGTAAAGTAGTTGCAAACTCATCCTTTTAGAGACTTGTTTGGGCTCATGAGAGGAGTAGAAAAACATCAAAAATTTCAGTCCTGCATGATTCTACCAAGAAATGTGTGTTCATTGAAACCGCTGGCTTTTGATAGTTTGGGCCCTATTGAATAATGAATGTTTTGAATTTTCTCCAAAAGTAAAGTAGTTGCAAACTCATCCTTTTAGAAACTTGTTTGGGCTATTGAGAGGAGTAAAAAACCATCAAAAATTTCAATCCTGCATGATTCTACCAAGAAATGTGATTCTTCATTCAAAACGCTGGTTTTTGCCATTGGGCTCTATTGAATAATGAATGTTTTGAATTTTCTCCAAAAGTAAAGTAGTTGCAAACATCCTTTTAGAGACTTGTTTGGGCTCATGAGAGGAGTAGAAAAACATCAAAAATTTCAGTCCTGCACGATTCTACCAAGAAATGTGTGTTCATTCAAACCGCTGGTTTTTGATATTTTGGGAACTATTGAATAATGAATGTTTTGAATTTTCTCCAAAAGTAAAGTAGTTGCAAACTCATCCTTTTAGAAACTTGTTTGGGCTGTTGAGTGGAGTAAAAAATCATCAAAAATTTCAATCCTGCATGATTCTACCAAGAAATGTGATTCTTCATTCAAAACCTGATTTTTGCTATTGGGCTCTATTGAATAATGAATGTTTTGAATTTTCTCCAAAAATAAAAGTAGTTGCAAACACATGCTTTTAGAGACTTGTTTGGGCTCATGAGAGGAGTAGAAAAACATCAAAAATTTCAGTCCTGCATGATTCTACCAAGAAATGTGTGTTCATTGAAACCGCTGGTTTTTGATAGTTTGGGCCCTATTGAATAATGAATGTTTTGAATTTTCTCCAAAAGTAAAGTAGTTGCAAACTCATCCTTTTAGAAACTTGTTTGGGCTGTTGAGAGGAGTAAAAAACCATCAAAAATTTCAATCCTGCATGATTTTACCAAGAAATGTGATTCTTCATTCAAAACCTGATTTTTGCTATTGGGCTCTATTGAATAATGAATGTTTTGAATTTTCTCCAAAAGTAAAGTAGTTGCAAACTCATGCTTTTAGAGACTTGTTTGGGCTCATGAGAGGAGTAGAAAAATATCAAAAATTTCAGTCCTGCATGATTCTACCAAGAAATGTGTGTTCATTGAAACCGCTGGTTTTTGATAGTTTGGGCCCTATTGAATAATGAATGTTTTGAATTTTCTCCAAAAGTAAAGTAGTTGCAAACTCATCCTTTTAGAAACTTGTTTGTGCTGTTGAGAGGAGTAAAAAACCATCAAAAATTTCAATCCTGCATGATTCTACCAAGAAATGTGATTCTTCATTCAAACCCTGATTTTTGCTATTGGGCTCTATTGAATAATGAATGTTTTGAATTTTCTCCAAAAGTAAAGTAGTTGCAAACTCATGCTTTTAGAGACTTGTTTGGGCTCATGAGAGGAGTAGAAAAACATCAAAAATTTCAGTCCTGCATGATTCTACCAAGAAATGTGTGTTCATTGAAACCGCTGGTTTTTGATAGTTTGGGCCCTATTGAATAATGAATGTTTTGAATTTTCTCCAAAAGTAAAGTAGTTGCAAACTCATACTTTTAGAAACTTGTTTGGGCTGTTGAGAGGAGTAAAAAACCATCAAAAATTTCAATCCTGCATGATTCTACCAAGAAATGTGATTCTTCATTCAAAACGCTGGTTTTTGCTATTGGGCTCTATTGAATAATGAATGTTTTGAATTTTCTCCAAAAGTAAAGTAGTTGCAAACTCATCCTTTTAGAGACTTGTTTGGGCTCATGAGAGGAGTAGAAAAACATCAAAAATTTCAGTCCTGCACGATTCTACCAAGAAATGTGTGTTCATTGAAACCGCTGGTTTTTGATAGTTTGGGCCCTATTGAATAATGAATGTTTTGAATTTTCTCCAAAAGTAAAGTAGTTGCAAACTCATCCTTTTAGAAACTTGTTTGGGCTGTTGAGTGGAGTAAAAAACCATCAAAAATTTCAATCCTGCATGATTCTACCAAGAAATGTGATTCTTCATTCAAAACCTGATTTTTGCTATTGGGCTCTATTGAATAATGAATGTTTTGAATTTTCTCCAAAAATAAAAGTAGTTGCAAACTCATGCTTTTAGAGACTTGTTTGGGCTCATGAGAGGAGTAGAAAAACATCAAAAATTTCAGTCCTGCATGATTCTACCAAGAAATGTGTGTTCATTGAAACCGCTGGTTTTTGATAATTTGGGCCCTATTGAATAATGAATGTTTTGAATTTTCTCCAAAAGTAAAGTAGTTGAAAACTCATCCTTTTAGAAACTTGTTTGGGCTGTTGAGAGGAGTAAAAAACCATCAAAAATTTCAATCCTGCATGATTCTACCAAGAAATGTGATTCTTCATTCAAAACCTGATTTTTGCTATTGGGCTCTATTGAATAATGAATGTTTTGAATTTTCTCCAAAAGTAAAGTAGTTGCAAACTCATCCTTTTAGAAACTTGTTTGAGCTGTTGAGAGGAGTAAAAAACCATCAAAAATTTCAATCCTGCATGATTCTACCAAGAAATGTGATTCTTCATTCAAACCCTGATTTTTGCTATTGGGCTCTATTGAATAATGAATGTTTTGAATTTTCTCCAAAAGTAAAGTAGTTGCAAACTCATGCTTTTAGAGACTTGTTTGGGCTCATGAGAGGAGTAGAAAAACATCAAAAATTTCAGTCCTGCATGATTCTACCAAGAAATGTGTGTTCATTGAAACCGCTGGTTTTTGATAGTTTGGGCCCTATTGAATAATGAATGTTTTGAATTTTCTCCAAAAGTAAAGTAGTTGCAAACTCATACTTTTAGAAACTTGTTTGGGCTGTTGAGAGGAGTAAAAAAACATCAAAAATTTCAATCCTGCATGATTCTACCAAGAAATGTGATTCTTCATTCAAAACGCTGGTTTTTGCTATTGGGCTCTATTAAATAATGAATGTTTTGAATTTTCTCCAAAAGTAAAGTAGTTGCAAACTCATCCTTTTAGAGACTTGTTTGGGCTCATGAGAGGAGTAGAAAAACATCAAAAATTTCAGTCCTGCATGATTCTACCAAGAAATGTGTGTTCATTGAAACCGCTGGCTTTTGATAGTTTGGGCCCTATTGAATAATGAATGTTTTGAATTTTCTCCAAAAGTAAAGTAGTTGCAAACTCATCCTTTTAGAAACTTGTTTGGGCTGTTGAGAGGAGTAAAAAACCATCAAAAATTTCAATCCTGCATGATTCTACCAAGAAATGTGATTCTTCATTCAAAACGCTGGTTTTTGCTATTGGGCTCTATTGAATAATGAATGTTTTGAATTTTCTCCAAAAGTAAAGTAGTTGCAAACATCCTTTTAGAGACTTGTTTGGGCTCATGAGAGGAGTAGAAAAACATCAAAAATTTCAGTCCTGCACGATTCTACCAAGAAATGTGTGTTCATTCAAACCGCTGGTTTTTGATATTTTGGGCCCTATTGAATAATGAATGTTTTGAATTTTCTCCAAAAGTAAAGTAGTTGCAAACTCATCCTTTTAGAAACTTGTTTGGGCTGTTGAGTGGAGTAAAAAACCATCAAAAATTTCAATCCTGCATGATTCTACCAAGAAATGTGATTCTTCATTCAAAACCTGATTTTTGCTATTGGGCTCTATTGAATAATGAATGTTTTGAATTTTCTCCAAAAATAAAAGTAGTTGCAAACTCATGCTTTTAGAGACTTGTTTGGGCTCATGAGAGGAGTAGAAAAACATCAAAAATTTCAGTCCTGCATGATTCTACCAAGAAATGTGTGTTCATTGAAACCGCTGGTTTTTGATAGTTTGGGCCCTATTGAATAATGAATGTTTTGAATTTTCTCCAAAAGTAAAGTAGTTGCAAACTCATACTTTTAGAAACTTGTTTGGGCTGTTGAGAGGAGTAAAAAACCATCAAAAATTTCAATCCTGCATGATTCTACCAAGAAATGTGATTCTTCATTCAAAACGCTGGTTTTTGCTATTGGGCTCTATTGAATAATGAATGTTTTGAATTTTCTCCAAAAGTAAAGTAGTTGCAAACTCATCCTTTTAGAGACTTGTTTGGGCTCATGAGAGGAGTAGAAAAACATCAAAAATTTCAGTCCTGCACGATTCTACCAAGAAATGTGTGTTCATTGAAACCGCTGGTTTTTGATAGTTTGGGCCCTATTGAATAATGAATGTTTTGAATTTTCTCCAAAAGTAAAGTAGTTGCAAACTCATCCTTTTAGAAACTTGTTTGGGCTGTTGAGTGGAGTAAAAAACCATCAAAAATTTCAATCCTGCATGATTCTACCAAGAAATGTGATTCTTCATTCAAAACCTGATTTTTGCTATTGGGCTCTATTGAATAATGAATGTTTTGAATTTTCTCCAAAAATAAAAGTAGTTGCAAACTCATGCTTTTAGAGACTTGTTTGGGCTCATGAGAGGAGTAGAAAAACATCAAAAATTTCAGTCCTGCATGATTCTACCAAGAAATGTGTGTTCATTGAAACCGCTGGTTTTTGATAATTTGGGCCCTATTGAATAATGAATGTTTTGAATTTTCTCCAAAAGTAAAGTAGTTGAAAACTCATCCTTTTAGAAACTTGTTTGGGCTGTTGAGAGGAGTAAAAAACCATCAAAAATTTCAATCCTGCATGATTCTACCAAGAAATGTGATTCTTCATTCAAAACCTGATTTTTGCTATTGGGCTCTATTGAATAATGAATGTTTTGAATTTTCTCCAAAAGTAAAGTAGTTGCAAACTCATCCTTTTAGAAACTTGTTTGAGCTGTTGAGAGGAGTAAAAAACCATCAAAAATTTCAATCCTGCATGATTCTACCAAGAAATGTGATTCTTCATTCAAACCCTGATTTTTGCTATTGGGCTCTATTGAATAATGAATGTTTTGAATTTTCTCCAAAAGTAAAGTAGTTGCAAACTCATGCTTTTAGAGACTTGTTTGGGCTCATGAGAGGAGTAGAAAAACATCAAAAATTTCAGTCCTGCATGATTCTACCAAGAAATGTGTGTTCATTGAAACCGCTGGTTTTTGATAGTTTGGGCCCTATTGAATAATGAATGTTTTGAATTTTCTCCAAAAGTAAAGTAGTTGCAAACTCATACTTTTAGAAACTTGTTTGGGCTGTTGAGAGGAGTAAAAAAACATCAAAAATTTCAATCCTGCATGATTCTACCAAGAAATGTGATTCTTCATTCAAAACGCTGGTTTTTGCTATTGGGCTCTATTAAATAATGAATGTTTTGAATTTTCTCCAAAAGTAAAGTAGTTGCAAACTCATCCTTTTAGAGACTTGTTTGGGCTCATGAGAGGAGTAGAAAAACATCAAAAATTTCAGTCCTGCATGATTCTACCAAGAAATGTGTGTTCATTGAAACCGCTGGCTTTTGATAGTTTGGGCCCTATTGAATAATGAATGTTTTGAATTTTCTCCAAAAGTAAAGTAGTTGCAAACTCATCCTTTTAGAAACTTGTTTGGGCTGTTGAGAGGAGTAAAAAACCATCAAAAATTTCAATCCTGCATGATTCTACCAAGAAATGTGATTCTTCATTCAAAACGCTGGTTTTTGCTATTGGGCTCTATTGAATAATGAATGTTTTGAATTTTCTCCAAAAGTAAAGTAGTTGCAAACATCCTTTTAGAGACTTGTTTGGGCTCATGAGAGGAGTAGAAAAACATCAAAAATTTCAGTCCTGCACGATTCTACCAAGAAATGTGTGTTCATTCAAACCGCTGGTTTTTGATATTTTGGGCCCTATTGAATAATGAATGTTTTGAATTTTCTCCAAAAGTAAAGTAGTTGCAAACTCATCCTTTTAGAAACTTGTTTGGGCTGTTGAGTGGAGTAAAAAACCATCAAAAATTTCAATCCTGCATGATTCTACCAAGAAATGTGATTCTTCATTCAAAACCTGATTTTTGCTATTGGGCTCTATTGAATAATGAATGTTTTGAATTTTCTCCAAAAATAAAAGTAGTTGCAAACTCATGCTTTTAGAGACTTGTTTGGGCTCATGAGAGGAGTAGAAAAATATCAAAAATTTCAGTCCTGCATGATTCTACCAAGAAATGTGTGTTCATTGAAACCGCTGGTTTTTGATAGTTTGGGCCCTATTGAATAATGAATGTTTTGAATTTTCTCCAAAAGTAAAGTAGTTGCAAACTCATCCTTTTAGAAACTTGTTTGTGCTGTTGAGAGGAGTAAAAAACCATCAAAAATTCCAATCCTGCATGATTCTACCAAGAAATGTGATTCTTCATTCAAAACCTGATTTTTGCTATTGGGCTCTATTGAATAATGAATGTTTTGAATTTTCTCCAAAAGTAAAGTAGTTGCAAACTCATGCTTTTAGAGACTTGTTTGGGCTCATGAGAGGAGTAGAAAAACATCAAAAATTTCAGTCCTGCATGATTCTACCAAGAAAAGTGTGTTCATTGAAACCGCTGGTTTT
The DNA here is from genome assembly GCF_039654945.1 of Dendrobates tinctorius. NCBI lineage: Eukaryota > Metazoa > Chordata > Amphibia > Anura > Dendrobatidae > Dendrobates > Dendrobates tinctorius. The sequence goes on along the minus strand of NW_027361701.1, from coordinate 10,168,191 downwards.
TGATAGTTTGGGCCCTATTGAATAATGAATGTTTTGAATTTTCTCCAAAAGTAAAGTAGTTGCAAACTCATCCTTTTAGAAACTTGTTTGGGCTGTTGAGAGGAGTAAAAAACCATCACAAATTTCAATCCTGCATGATTCTACCAAGAAATGTGATTCTTCATTCAAAACGCTGGTTTTTGCTATTGGGCTCTATTGAATAATGAATGTTTTGAATTTTCTCCAAAAGTAAAGTAGTTGCAAACTCATCCTTTTAGAGACTTGTTTGGGCTCATGAGAGGAGTAGAAAAACATCAAAAATTTCAGTCCTGCACGATTCTACCAAGAAATGTGTGTTCATTCAAACCGCTGGTTTTTGATATTTTGGGCCCTATTGAATAATGAATGTTTTGAATTTTCTCCAAAAGTAAAGTAGTTGCAAACTCATCCTTTTAGAAACTTGTCTGGGCTGTTGAGAGGAGTAAAAAACCATCAAAAATTTCAATCCTGCATGATTCTACCAAGAAATGTGATTCTTCATTCAAAACCTGATTTTTGCTATTGGGCTCTATTGAATAATGAATGTTTTGAATTTTCTCCAAAAGTAAAGTAGTTGCAAACTCATGCTTTTAGAGACTTGTTTGGGCTCATGAGAGGAGTAGAAAAACATCATAAATTTCAGTCCTGCATGATTCTACCAAGAAATGTGTGTTCATTGAAACCGCTGGTTTTTGATAGTTTGGGCCCTATTGAATAATGAATGTTTTGAATTTTCTCCAAAAGTAAAGTAGTTGCAAACTCATCCTTTTAGAAAATTGTTTGGGCTGTTGAGAGGAGTAAAAAACCATCAAAAATTTCAATCCTGCATGATTCTACCAAGAAATGTGATTCTTCATTCAAAACGCTGGTTTTTGCTATTGGGCTCTATTGAATAATGAATGTTTTGAATTTTCTCCAAAAGTAAAGTAGTTGCAAACTCAGCCTTTTAGAGACTTGTTTGGGCTCATGAGAGGAGTAGAAAAACATCAAAAATTTCAGTCCTGCATGATTCTACCAAGAAATGTGTGTTCATTGAAACCGCTGGCTTTTGATAGTTTGGGCCCTATTGAATAATGAATGTTTTGAATTTTCTCCAAAAGTAAAGTAGTTGCAAACTCATCCTTTTAGAAACTTGTTTGGGCTGTTGAGAGGAGTAAAAAAACATCAAAAATTTCAATCCTGCATGATTCTACCAAGAAATGTGATTCTTCATTCAAAACGCTGGTTTTTGCTATTGGGCTCTATTGAATAATGAATGTTTTGAATTTTCTCCAAAAGTAAAGTAGTTGCAAACTCATCCTTTTAGAGACTTGTTTGGGCTCATGAGTGGAGTAGAAAAACATCAAAAATTTCAGTCCTGCACGATTCTACCAAGAAATGTGTGTTCATTCAAACCGCTGGTTTTTGATATTTTGGGCCCTATTGAATAATGAATGTTTTGAATTTTCTCCAAAAGTAAAGTAGTTGCAAACTCATCCTTTTAGAAACTTGTTTGGGCTGTTGAGAGGAGTAAAAAACCATCAAAAAATTCAATCCTGCATGATTTTACCAAGAAATGTGATTCTTCATTCAAAACCTGATTTTTGCTATTGGGCTCTATTGAATAATGAATGTTTTGAATTTTCTCCAAAAGTAAAGTAGTTGCAAACTCATGCTTTTAGAGACTTGTTTGGGCTCATGAGAGGAGTAGAAAAATATCAAAAATTTCAGTCCTGCATGATTCTACCAAGAAATGTGTGTTCATTGAAACCTCTGGTTTTTGATAGTTTGGGCCCTATTGAATAATGAATGTTTTGAATTTTCTCCAAAAGTAAAGTAGTTGCAAACTCATCCTTTTAGAAACTTGTTTGTGCTGTTGAGAGGAGTAAAAAACCATCAAAAATTTCAATCCTGCATGATTCTACCAAGAAATGTGATTCTTCATTCAAACCCTGATTTTTGCTATTGGGCTCTATTGAATAATGAATGTTTTGAATTTTCTCCAAAAGTAAAGTAGTTGCAAACTCATGCTTTTAGAGACTTGTTTGGGCTCATGAGAGGAGTAGAAAAACATCAAAAATTTCAGTCCTGCATGATTCTACCAAGAAATGTGTGTTAATTGAAACCGCTGGTTTTTGATAGTTTGGGCCCTATTGAATAATGAATGTTTTGAATTTTCTCCAAAAGTAAAGTAGTTGCAAACTCATACTTTTAGAAACTTGTTTGGGCTGTTGAGAGGAGTAAAAAACCATCAAAAATTTCAATCCTGCATGATTCTACCAAGAAATGTGATTCTTCATTCAAAACGCTGGTTTTTGCTATTGGGCTCTATTGAATAATGAATGTTTTGAATTTTCTCCAAAAGTAAAGTAGTTGCAAACTCATCCTTTTAGAGACTTGTTTGGGCTCATGAGAGGAGTAGAAAAACATCAAAAATTTCAGTCCTGCACGATTCTACCAAGAAATGTGTGTTCATTGAAACCGCTGGTTTTTGATAGTTTGGGCCCTATTGAATAATGAATGTTTTGAATTTTCTCCAAAAGTAAAGTAGTTGCAAACTCATCCTTTTAGAAAGTTGTTTGTGCTGTTGAGAGGAGTAAAAAACCATCAAAAATTTCAATCCTGCATGATTCTACCATGAAATGTGATTCTTCATTCAAAACGCTGGTTTTTGCTATTGGGCTCTATTGAATAATGAATGTTTTGAATTTTCTCCAAAAGTAAAGTAGTTGCAAACTCATCCTTTTAGAGACTTGTTTGCGCTCATGAGAGGAGTAGAAAAACATCAAAAATTTCAGTCCTGCACGATTCTACCAAGAAATGTGTGTTCATTCAAACCGCTGGTTTTTGATATTTTGGGCCCTATTGAATAATGAATGTTTTGAATTTTCTCCAAAAGTAAAGTAGTTGCAAACTCATCCTTTTAGAGACTTGTTTGCGCTCATGAGAGGAGTAGAAAAACATCAAAAATTTCAGTCCTGCACGATTCTACCAAGAAATGTGTGTTCATTCAAACCGCTGGTTTTTGATATTTTGGGCCCTATTGAATAATGAATGTTTTGAATTTTCTCCAAAAGTAAAGTAGTTGCAAACTCATGCTTTTAGAGACTTGTTTGGGCTCATGAGAGGAGTAGAAAAATATCAAAAATTTCAGTCCTGCATGATTCTACCAAGAAATGTGTGTTCATTGAAACCGCTGGTTTTTGATAGTTTGGGCCCTATTGAATAATGAATGTTTTGAATTTTCTCCAAAAGTAAAGTAGTTGCAAACTCATCCTTTTAGAAACTTGTTTGTGCTGTTGAGAGGAGTAAAAAACCATCAAAAATTTCAATCCTGCATGATTCTACCAAGAAATGTGATTCTTCATTCAAACCCTGATTTTTGCTATTGGGCTCTATTGAATAATGAATGTTTTGAATTTTCTCCAAAAGTAAAGTAGTTGCAAACTCATGCTTTTAGAGACTTGTTTGGGCTCATGAGAGGAGTAGAAAAACATCAAAAATTTCAGTCCTGCATGATTCTACCAAGAAATGTGTGTTCATTGAAACCGCTGGTTTTTGATAGTTTGGGCCCTATTGAATAATGAATGTTTTGAATTTTCTCCAAAAGTAAAGTAGTTGCAAACTCATACTTTTAGAAACTTGTTTGGGCTGTTGAGAGGAGTAAAAAACCATCAAAAATTTCAATCCTGCATGATTCTACCAAGAAATGTGATTCTTCATTCAAAACGCTGGTTTTTGCTATTGGGCTCTATTGAATAATGAATGTTTTGAATTTTCTCCAAAAGTAAAGTAGTTGCAAACTCATCCTTTTAGAGACTTGTTTGGGCTCATGAGAGGAGTAGAAAAACATCAAAAATATCAGTCCTGCACGATTCTACCAAGAAATGTGTGTTCATTGAAACCGCTGGTTTTTGATAGTTTGGGCCCTATTGAATAATGAATGTTTTGAATTTTCTCCAAAAGTAAAGTAGTTGCAAACTCATCCTTTTAGAAACTTGTTTGGGCTGTTGAGAGGAGTAAAAAACATCAAAAATTTCAATCCTGCATGATTCTACCATGAAATGTGATTCTTCATTCAAAACGCTGGTTTTTGCTATTGGGCTCTATTGAATAATGAATGTTTTGAATTTTCTCCAAAAGTAAAGTAGTTGCAAACTCATCCTTTTAGAGACTTGTTTGGGCTCATGAGAGGAGTAGAAAAACATCAAAAATTTCAGTCCTGCACGATTCTACCAAGAAATGTGTGTTCATTCAAACCGCTGGTTTTTGATATTTTGGGCCCTATTGAATAATGAATGTTTTGAATTTTCTCCAAAAGTAAAGTAGTTGCAAACTCATCCTTTTAGAAACTTGTCTGGGCTGTTGAGAGGAGTAAAAAACCATCAAAAATTTCAATCCTGCATGATTCTACCAAGAAATGTGATTCTTCATTCAAAACCTGATTTTTGCTATTGGGCTCTATTGAATAATGAATGTTTTGAATTTTCTCCAAAAGTAAAGTAGTTGCAAACTCATGCTTTTAGAGACTTGTTTGGGCTCATGAGAGGAGTAGAAAAACATCATAAATTTCAGTCCTGCATGATTCTACCAAGAAATGTGTGTTCATTGAAACCGCTGGTTTTTGATAGTTTGGGCCCTATTGAATAATGAATGTTTTGAATTTTCTCCAAAAGTAAAGTAGTTGCAAACTCATCCTTTTAGAAACTTGTTTGGGCTGTTGAGAGGAGTAAAAAACCATCAAAAATTTCAATCCTGCATGATTCTACCAAGAAATGTGATTCTTCATTCAAAACGCTGGTTTTTGCTATTGGGCTCTATTGAATAATGAATGTTTTGAATTTTCTCCAAAAGTAAAGTAGTTGCAAACTCATCCTTTTAGAGACTTGTTTGGGCTCATGAGAGGAGTAGAAAAACATCAAAAATTTCAGTCCTGCATGATTCTACCAAGAAATGTGTGTTCATTGAAACCGCTGGCTTTTGATAGTTTGGGCCCTATTGAATAATGAATGTTTTGAATTTTCTCCAAAAGTAAAGTAGTTGCAAACTCATGCTTTTAGAGACTTGTTTGGGCTCATGAGAGGAGTAGAAAAACATCAAAAATTTCAGTCCTGCATGATTCTACCAAGAAATGTGTGTTCATTGAAACCGCTGGTTTTTGATAGTTTGGGCCCTATTGAATAATGAATGTTTTGAATTTTCTCCAAAAGTAAAGTAGTTGCAAACTCATCCTTTTAGAAACTTGTTTGGGCTATTGAGAGGAGTAAAAAACCATCAAAAATTTCAATCCTGCATGATTCTACCAAGAAATGTGATTCTTCATTCAAAACGCTGGTTTTTGCTATTGGGCTCTATTGAATAATGAATGTTTTGAATTTTCTCCAAAAGTAAAGTAGTTGCAAACATCCTTTTAGAGACTTGTTTGGGCTCATGAGAGGAGTAGAAAAACAATAAAAAATTTCAGTCCTGCACGATTCTACCAAGAAATGTGTGTTCATTCAAACCGCTGGTTTTTGCTATTTTGGGAACTATTGAATAATGAATGTTTTGAATTTTCTCCAAAAGTAAAGTAGTTGCAAACTCATCCTTTTAGAAACTTGTTTGGGCTGTTGAGTGGAGTAAAAAACCATCAAAAATTTCAATCCTGCATGATTCTACCAAGAAATGTGATTCTTCATTCAAAACCTGATTTTTGCTATTGGGCTCTATTGAATAATGAATGTTTTGAATTTTCTCCAAAAATAAAAGTAGTTGCAAACTCATGCTTTTAGAGACTTGTTTGGGCTCATGAGAGGAGTAGAAAAACATCAAAAATTTCAGTCCTGCATGATTCTACCAAGAAATGTGTGTTCATTGAAACCGCTGGTTTTTGATAGTTTGGGCCCTATTGAATAATGAATGTTTTGAATTTTCTCCAAAAGTAAAGTAGTTGCAAACTCATCCTTTTAGAAACTTGTTTGGGCTGTTGAGAGGAGTAAAAAACCATCAAAAATTTCAATCCTGCATGATTTTACCAAGAAATGTGATTCTTCATTCAAAACCTGATTTTTGCTATTGGGCTCTATTGAATAATGAATGTTTTGAATTTTCTCCAAAAGTAAAGTAGTTGCAAACTCATGCTTTTAGAGACTTGTTTGGGCTCATGAGAGGAGTAGAAAAATATCAAAAATTTCAGTCCTGCATGATTCTACCAAGAAATGTGTGTTCATTGAAACCGCTGGTTTTTGATAGTTTGGGCCCTATTGAATAATGAATGTTTTGAATTTTCTCCAAAAGTAAAGTAGTTGCAAACTCATCCTTTTAGAAACTTGTTTGTGCTGTTGAGAGGAGTAAAAAACCATCAAAAATTTCAATCCTGCATGATTCTACCAAGAAATGTGATTCTTCATTCAAACCCTGATTTTTGCTATTGGGCTCTATTGAATAATGAATGTTTTGAATTTTCTCCAAAAGTAAAGTAGTTGCAAACTCATCCTTTTAGAAACTTGTTTGTGCTGTTGAGAGGAGTAAAAAACCATCAAAAATTTCAATCCTGCATGATTCTACCAAGAAATGTGATTCTTCATTCAAACCCTGATTTTTGCTATTGGGCCCTATTGAATAATGAATGTTTTGAATTTTCTCCAAAAGTAAAGTAGTTGCAAACTCATCCTTTTAGAAACTTGTTTGTGCTGTTGAGAGGAGTAAAAAACCATCAAAAATTTCAATCCTGCATGATTCTACCAAGAAATGTGATTCTTCATTCAAACCCTGATTTTTGCTATTGGGCTCTATTGAATAATGAATGTTTTGAATTTTCTCCAAAAGTAAAGTAGTTGCAAACTCATGCTTTTAGAGACTTGTTTGGGCTCATGAGAGGAGTAGAAAAACATCAAAAATTTCTGTCCTGCACGATTCTACCAAGAAATGTGTGTTCATTGAAACCGCTGGTTTTTGATAGTTTGGGCCCTATTGAATAATGAATGTTTTGAATTTTCTCCAAAAGTAAAGTAGTTGCAAACTCATCCTTTTAGAAACTTGTTTGGGCTGTTGAGTGGAGTAAAAAACCATCAAAAATTTCAATCCTGCATGATTCTACCAAGAAATGTGATTCTTCATACAAAACCTGATTTTTGCTATTGGGCTCTATTGAATAATGAATGTTTTGAATTTTCTCCAAAAATAAAAGTAGTTGCAAACTCATGCTTTTAGAGACTTGTTTGGGCTCATGAGAGGAGTAGAAAAACATCAAAAATTTCAGTCCTGCATGATTCTACCAAGAAATGTGTGTTCATTGAAACCGCTGGTTTTTGATAATTTGGGCCCTATTGAATAATGAATGTTTTGAATTTTCTCCAAAAGTAAAGTAGTTGCAAACTCATCCTTTTAGAAACTTGTTTGGGCTGTTGAGAGGAGTAAAAAACCATCAAAAATTTCAATCCTGCATGATTCTACCAAGAAATGTGATTCTTCATTCAAAACCTGATTTTTGCTATTGGGCTCTATTGAATAATGAATGTTTTGAATTTTCTCCAAAAGTAAAGTAGTTGCAAACTCATGCTTTTAGAGACTTGTTTGGGCTCATGAGAGGAGTAGAAAAACATCAAAAATTTCAGTCCTGCATGATTCTACCAAGAAATGTGTGTTCATTGAAACCGCTGGTTTTTGGTAGTTTGGGCCCTATTGAATAATGAATGTTTTGAATTTTCTCCAAAAGTAAAGTAGTTGCAAACTCATCCTTTTAGAAACTTGTTTGGGCTGTTGAGAGGAGTAAAAAACCATCAAAAATTTCAATCCTGCATGATTCTACCAAGAAATGTGATTCTTCATTCAAAACGCTGGTTTTTGCTATTGGGCTCTATTGAATAATGAATGTTTTGAATTTTCTCCAAAAGTAAAGTAGTTGCAAACTCATCCTTTTAGAGACTTGTTTGGGCTCATGAGAGGAGTAGAAAAACATCAAAAATTTCAGTCCTGCACGATTCTACCAAGAAATGTGTGTTCATTCAAACCGCTGGTTTTTGATATTTTGGGCCCTATTGAATAATGAACGTTTTGAATTTTCTCCAAAAGTAAAGTAGTTGCAAACTCATCCTTTTAGAAACTTGTTTGGGCTGTTGAGAGGAGTAAAAAACCTTCAAAAATTTCAATCCTGCATGATTCTACCAAGAAATGTGATTCTTCATTCAAACCCTGATTTTTGCTATTGGGCTCTATTGAATAATGAATGTTTTGAATTTTCTCCAAAAGTAAAGTAGTTGCAAACTCATGCTTTTAGAGACTTGTTTGGGCTCATGAGAGGAGTAGAAAAACATCAAAAATTTCTGTCCTGCACGATTCTACCAAGAAATGTGTGTTCATTGAAACCGCTGGTTTTTGATAGTTTGGGCCCTATTGAATAATGAATGTTTTGAATTTTCTCCAAAAGTAAAGTAGTTGCAAACTCATCCTTTTAGAAACTTGTTTGGGCTGTTGAGTGGAGTAAAAAACCCTTCAAAAATTTCAATCCTGCATGATTCTACCAAGAAATGTGATTCTTCATACAAAACCTGATTTTTGCTATTGGGCTCTATTGAATAATGAATGTTTTGAATTTTCTCCAAAAATAAAAGTAGTTGCAAACTCATGCTTTTAGAGACTTGTTTGGGCTCATGAGAGGAGTAGAAAAACATCAAAAATTTCAGTCCTGCATGATTCTACCAAGAAATGTGTGTTCATTGAAACCGCTGGTTTTTGATAATTTGGGCCCTATTGAATAATGAATGTTTTGAATTTTCTCCAAAAGTAAAGTAGTTGCAAACTCATCCTTTTAGAAACTTGTTTGGGCTGTTGAGAGGAGTAAAAAACCATCAAAAATTTCAATCCTGCATGATTCTACCAAGAAATGTGATTCTTCATTCAAAACCTGATTTTTGCTATTGGGCTCTATTGAATAATGAATGTTTTGAATTTTCTCCAAAAGTAAAGTAGTTGCAAACTCATGCTTTTAGAGACTTGTTTGGGCTCATGAGAGGAGTAGAAAAACATCAAAAATTTCAGTCCTGCATGATTCTACCAAGAAATGTATGTTCATTGAAACCGCTGGTTTTTGGTAGTTTGGGCCCTATTGAATAATGAATGTTTTGAATTTTCTCCAAAAGTAAAGTAGTTGCAAACTCATCCTTTTAGAAACTTGTTTGGGCTGTTGAGAGGAGTAAAAAACCATCAAAAATTTCAATCCTGCATGATTCTACCAAGAAATGTGATTCTTCATTCAAAACGCTGGTTTTTGCTATTGGGCTCTATTGAATAATGAATGTTTTGAATTTTCTCCAAAAGTAAAGTAGTTGCAAACTCATCCTTTTAGAGACTTGTTTGGGCTCATGAGAGGAGTAGAAAAACATCAAAAATTTCAGTCCTGCACGATTCTACCAAGAAATGTGTGTTCATTCAAACCGCTGGTTTTTGATATTTTGGGCCCTATTGAATAATGAACGTTTTGAATTTTCTCCAAAAGTAAAGTAGTTGCAAACTCATCCTTTTAGAAACTTGTTTGGGCTGTTGAGAGGAGTAAAAAACCTTCAAAAATTTCAATCCTGCATGATTCTACCAAGAAATGTGATTCTTCATTCAAAACGCTGGTTTTTGCTATTGCGCTCTATTGAATAATGAATGTTTTGAATTTTCTCCAAAAGTAAAGTAGTTGCAAACTCATCCTTTTAGAGACTTGTTTGGGCTCATGAGAGGAGTAGAAAAACATCAAAAATTTCAGTCCTGCATGATTCTACCAAGAAATGTGTGTTCATTGAAACCGCTGGCTTTTGATAGTTTGGGCTCTATTGAATAATGAATGTTTTGAATTTTCTCCAAAAGTAAAGTAGTTGCAAACTCATCCTTTTAGAAACTTGTTTGGGCTGTTGAGAGGAGTAAAAAACCATCAAAAATTTCAATCCTGCATGATTCTACCAAGAAATGTGATTCTTCATTCAAAACGCTGGTTTTTGCTATTGGGCTCTATTGAATAATGAATGTTTTGAATTTTCTCCAAAAGTAAAGTAGTTGCAAACATCCTTTTAGAGACTTGTTTGGGCTCATGAGAGGAGTAGAAAAACATCTAAAATTTCAGTCCTGCACGATTCTACCAAGAAATGTGTGTTCATTCAAACCGCTGGTTTTTGATATTTTGGGCCCTATTGAATAATGAATGTTTTGAATTTTCTCCAAAAGTAAAGTAGTTGCAAACTCATCCTTTTAGAAACTTGTTTGGGCTGTTGAGTGGAGTAAAAAACCATCAAAAATTTCAATCCTGCATGATTCTACCAAGAAATGTGATTCTTCATTCAAAACCTGATTTTTGCTATTGGGCTCTATTGAATAATGAATGTTTTGAATTTTCTCCAAAAATAAAAGTAGTTGCCAACTCATGCTTTTAGAGACTTGTTTGGGCTCATGAGAGGAGTAGAAAAATATCAAAAATTTCAGTCCTGCATGATTCTACCAAGAAATGTGTGTTCATTGAAACCGCTGGTTTTTGATAGTTTGGGCCCTATTGAATAATGAATGTTTTGAATTTTCTCCAAAAGTAAAGTAGTTGCAAACTCATCCTTTTAGAAACTTGTTTGTGCTGTTGAGAGGAGTAAAAAACCATCAAAAATTTCAATCCTGCATGATTCTACCAAGAAATGTGATTCTTCATTCAAAACCTGATTTTTGCTATTGGGCTCTATTGAATAATGAATGTTTTGAATTTTCTCCAAAAGTAAAGTAGTTGCAAACTCATGCTTTTAGAGACTTGTTTGGGCTCATGAGAGGAGTAGAAAAACATCAAAAATTTCAGTCCTGCATGATTCTACCAAGAAATGTGTGTTCATTGAAACCGCTGGTTTTTGATAGTTTGGGCCCTATTGAATAATGAATGTTTTGAATTTTCTCCAAAAGTAAAGTAGTTGCAAACTCATCCTTTTAGAAACTTGTTTGGGCTGTTGAGAGGAGTAAAAAACCATCACAAATTTCAATCCTGCATGATTCTACCAAGAAATGTGATTCTTCATTCAAAACGCTGGTTTTTGCTATTGGGCTCTATTGAATAATGAATGTTTTGAATTTTCTCCAAAAGTAAAGTAGTTGCAAACTCATCCTTTTAGAGACTTGTTTGGGCTCATGAGAGGAGTAGAAAAACATCAAAAATTTCAGTCCTGCACGATTCTACCAAGAAATGTGTGTTCATTCAAACCGCTGGTTTTTGATATTTTGGGCCCTATTGAATAATGAATGTTTTGAATTTTCTCCAAAAGTAAAGTAGTTGCAAACTCATCCTTTTAGAAACTTGTCTGGGCTGTTGAGAGGAGTAAAAAACCATCAAAAATTTCAATCCTGCATGATTCTACCAAGAAATGTGATTCTTCATTCAAAACCTGATTTTTGCTATTGGGCTCTATTGAATAATGAATGTTTTGAATTTTCTCCAAAAGTAAAGTAGTTGCAAACTCATGCTTTTAGAGACTTGTTTGGGCTCATGAGAGGAGTAGAAAAACATCATAAATTTCAGTCCTGCATGATTCTACCAAGAAATGTGTGTTCATTGAAACCGCTGGTTTTTGATAGTTTGGGCCCTATTGAATAATGAATGTTTTGAATTTTCTCCAAAAGTAAAGTAGTTGCAAACTCATCCTTTTAGAAAATTGTTTGGGCTGTTGAGAGGAGTAAAAAACCATCAAAAATTTCAATCCTGCATGATTCTACCAAGAAATGTGATTCTTCATTCATAACGCTGGTTTTTGCTATTGGGCTCTATTGAATAATGAATGTTTTGAATTTTCTCCAAAAGTAAAGTAGTTGCAAACTCAGCCTTTTAGAGACTTGTTTGGGCTCATGAGAGGAGTAGAAAAACATCAAAAATTTCAGTCCTGCATGATTCTACCAAGAAATGTGTGTTCATTGAAACCGCTGGCTTTTGATAGTTTGGGCCCTATTGAATAATGAATGTTTTGAATTTTCTCCAAAAGTAAAGTAGTTGCAAACTCATCCTTTTAGAAACTTGTTTGGGCTGTTGAGAGGAGTAAAAAACCATCAAAAATTTCAATCCTGCATGATTCTACCAAGAAATGTGATTCTTCATTCAAAACGCTGGTTTTTGCTATTGGGCTCTATTGAATAATGAATGTTTTGAATTTTCTCCAAAAGTAAAGTAGTTGCAAACTCATCCTTTTAGAGACTTATTTGGGCTCATGAGTGGAGTAGAAAAACATCAAAAATTTCAGTCCTGCACGATTCTACCAAGAAATGTGTGTTCATTCAAACCGCTGGTTTTTGATATTTTGGGCCCTATTGAATAATGAATGTTTTGAATTTTCTCCAAAAGTAAAGTAGTTGCAAACTCATCCTTTTAGAAACTTGTTTGGGCTGTTGAGAGGAGTAAAAAACCATCAAAAAATTCAATCCTGCATGATTTTACCAAGAAATGTGATTCTTCATTCAAAACCTGATTTTTGCTATTGGGCTCTATTGAATAATGAATGTTTTGAATTTTCTCCAAAAGTAAAGTAGTTGCAAACTCATGCTTTTAGAGACTTGTTTGGGCTCATGAGAGGAGTAGAAAAATATCAAAAATTTCAGTCCTGCATGATTCTACCAAGAAATGTGTGTTCATTGAAACCGCTGGTTTTTGATAGTTTGGGCCCTATTGAATAATGAATGTTTTGAATTTTCTCCAAAAGTAAAGTAGTTGCAAACTCATCCTTTTAGAAACTTGTTTGTGCTGTTGAGAGGAGTAAAAAACCATCAAAAATTTCAATCCTGCATGATTCTACCAAGAAATGTGATTATTCATTCAAACCCTGATTTTTGCTATTGGGCTCTATTGAATAATGAATGTTTTGAATTTTCTCCAAAAGTAAAGTAGTTGCAAACTCATGCTTTTAGAGACTTGTTTGGGCTCATGAGAGGAGTAGAAAAACATCAAAAATTTCAGTCCTGCATGATTCTACCAAGAAATGTGTGTTCATTGAAACCGCTGGTTTTTGATAGTTTGGGCCCTATTGAATAATGAATGTTTTGAATTTTCTCCAAAAGTAAAGTAGTTGCAAACTCATACTTTTAGAAACTTGTTTGGGCTGTTGAGAGGAGTAAAAAGCCATCAAAAATTTCAATCCTGCATGATTCTACCAAGAAATGTGATTCTTCATTCAAAACGCTGGTTTTTGCTATTGGGCTCTATTGATTAATGAATGTTTTGAATTTTCTCCAAAAGTAAAGTAGTTGCAAACTCATCCTTTTAGAGACTTGTTTGGGCTCATGAGAGGAGTAGAAAAACATCAAAAATTTCAGTCCTGCACGATTCTACCAAGAAATGTGTGTTCATTGAAACCGCTGGTTTTTGATAGTTTGGGCCCTATTGAATAATGAATGTTTTGAATTTTCTCCAAAAGTAAAGTAGTTGCAAACTCATCCTTTTAGAAACTTGTTTGGGCTGTTGAGAGGAGTAAAAAACCATCAAAAATTTCAATCCTGCATGATTCTACCATGAAATGTGATTCTTCATTCAAAACGCTGGTTTTTGCTATTGGGCTCTATTGAATAATGAATGTTTTGAATTTTCTCCAAAAGTAAAGTAGTTGCAAACTCATCCTTTTAGAGACTTGTTTGCGCTCATGAGAGGAGTAGAAAAACATCAAAAATTTCAGTCCTGCACGATTCTACCAAGAAATGTGTGTTCATTCAAACCGCTGGTTTTTGATATTTTGGGCCCTATTGAATAATGAATGTTTTGAATTTTCTCCAAAAGTAAAGTAGTTGCAAACTCATCCTTTTAGAGACTTGTTTGCGCTCATGAGAGGAGTAGAAAAACATCAAAAATTTCAGTCCTGCACGATTCTACCAAGAAATGTGTGTTCATTCAAACCGCTGGTTTTTGATATTTTGGGCCCTATTGAATAATGAATGTTTTGAATTTTCTCCAAAAGTAAAGTAGTTGCAAACTCATCCTTTTAGAAACTTGTTTGGGCTGTTGAGTGGAGTAAAAAAACATCAAAAATTTCAATCCTGCATGATTCTACCAAGAAATGTGATTCTTCATTCAAAACCTGATTTTTGCTATTGGGCTCTATTGAATAATGAATGTTTTGAATTTTCTCCAAAAATAAAAGTAGTTGCAAACTCATGCTTTTAGAGACTTGTTTGGGCTCATGAGAGGAGTAGAAAAACATCAAAAATTTCAGTCCTGCATAATTCTACCAAGAAATGTGTGTTCATTGAAACCGCTGGTTTTTGATAGTTTGGGCCCTATTGAATAATGAATGTTTTGAATTTTCTCCAAAAGTAAAGTAGTTGCAAACTCATCCTTTTAGAAACTTGTTTGGGCTGTTGAGAGGAGTAAAAAACATCAAAAATTTCAATCCTGCATGATTCTACCATGAAATGTGATTCTTCATTCAAAACGCTGGTTTTTGCTATTGGGCTCTATTGAATAATGAATGTTTTGAATTTTCTCCAAAAGTAAAGTAGTTGCAAACTCATCCTTTTAGAGGCTTGTTTGGGCTCATGAGAGGAGTAGAAAAACATCAAAAATTTCAGTCCTGCACGATTCTACCAAGAAATGTGTGTTCATTCAAACCGCTGGTTTTTGATATTTTGGGCCCTATTGAATAATGAATGTTTTGAATTTTCTCCAAAAGTAAAGTAGTTGCAAACTCATCCTTTTAGAAACTTGTCTGGGCTGTTGAGAGGAGTAAAAAACCATCAAAAATTTCAATCCTGCATGATTCTACCAAGAAATGTGATTCTTCATTCAAAACCTGATTTTTGCTATTGGGCTCTATTGAATAATGAATGTTTTGAATTTTCTCCAAAAGTAAAGTAGTTGCAAACTCATGCTTTTAGAGACTTGTTTGGGCTCATGAGAGGAGTAGAAAAACATCATAAATTTCAGTCCTGCATGATTCTACCAAGAAATGTGTGTTCATTGAAACCGCTGGTTTTTGATAGTTTGGGCCCTATTGAATAATGAATGTTTTGAATTTTCTCCAAAAGTAAAGTAGTTGCAAACTCATCCTTTTAGAAACTTGTTTGGGCTGTTGAGAGGAGTAAAAAACCATCAAAAATTTCAATCCTGCATGATTCTACCAAGAAATGTGATTCTTCATTCAAAACGCTGGTTTTTGCTATTGGGCTCTATTGAATAATGAATGTTTTGAATTTTCTCCAAAAGTAAAGTAGTTGCAAACTCATCCTTTTAGAGACTTGTTTGGGCTCATGAGAGGAGTAGAAAAACATCAAAAATTTCAGTCCTGCATGATTCTACCAAGAAATGTGTGTTCATTGAAACCGCTGGCTTTTGATAGTTTGGGCCCTATTGAATAATGAATGTTTTGAATTTTCTCCAAAAGTAAAGTAGTTGCAAACTCATCCTTTTAGAAACTTGTTTGGGCTATTGAGAGGAGTAAAAAACCATCAAAAATTTCAATCCTGCATGATTCTACCAAGAAATGTGATTCTTCATTCAAAACGCTGGTTTTTGCTATTGGGCTCTATTGAATAATGAATGTTTTGAATTTTCTCCAAAAGTAAAGTAGTTGCAAACATCCTTTTAGAGACTTGTTTGGGCTCATGAGAGGAGTAGAAAAACATCAAAAATTTCAGTCCTGCATGATTCTACCAAGAAATGTGTGTTCATTCAAACCGCTGGTTTTTGATATTTTGGGAACTATTGAATAATGAATGTTTTGAATTTTCTCCAAAAGTAAAGTAGTTGCAAACTCATCCTTTTAGAAACTTGTTTGGGCTGTTGAGTGGAGTAAAAAAACATCAAAAATTTCAATCCTGCATGATTCTACCAAGAAATGTGATTCTTCATTCAAAACCTGATTTTTGCTATTGCGCTCTATTGAATAATGAATGTTTTGAATTTTCTCCAAAAATAAAAGTAGTTGCAAACTCATGCTTTTAGAGACTTGTTTGGGCTCATGAGAGGAGTAGAAAAACATCAAAAATTTCAGTCCTGCATGATTCTACCAAGAAATGTGTGTTCATTGAAACCGCTGGTTTTTGATAGTTTGGGCCCTATTGAATAATGAATGTTTTGAATTTTCTCCAAAAGTAAAGTAGTTGCAAACTCATCCTTTTAGAAACTTGTTTGGGCTGTTGAGAGGAGTAAAAAACCATCAAAAATTTCAATCCTGCATGATTTTACCAAGAAATGTGATTCTTCATTCAAAACCTGATTTTTGCTATTGGGCTCTATTGAATAATGAATGTTTTGAATTTTCTCCAAAAGTAAAGTAGTTGCAAACTCATGCTTTTAGAGACTTGTTTGGGCTCATGAGAGGAGTAGAAAAATATCAAAAATTTCAGTCCTGCATGATTCTACCAAGAAATGTGTGTTCATTGAAACCGCTGGTTTTTGATAGTTTGGGCCCTATTGAATAATGAATGTTTTGAATTTTCTCCAAAAGTAAAGTAGTTGCAAACTCATCCTTTTAGAAACTTGTTTGTGCTGTTGAGAGGAGTAAAAAACCATCAAAAATTTCAATCCTGCATGATTCTACCAAGAAATGTGATTCTTCATTCAAACCCTGATTTTTGCTATTGGGCTCTATTGAATAATGAATGTTTTGAATTTTCTCCAAAAATAAAAGTAGTTGCAAACTCATGCTTTTAGAGACTTGTTTGGGCTCATGAGAGGAGTAGAAAAACATCAAAAATTTCAGTCCTGCATGATTCTACCAAGAAATGTGTGTTCATTGAAACCGCTGGTTTTTGATAATTTGGGCCCTATTGAATAATGAATGTTTTGAATTTTCTCCAAAAGTAAAGTAGTTGCAAACTCATCCTTTTAGAAACTTGTTTGGGCTGTTGAGAGGAGTAAAAAACCATCAAAAATTTCAATCCTGCATGATTCTACCAAGAAATGTAATTCTTCATTCAAAACCTGATTTTTGCTATTGGGCTCTATTGAATAATGAATGTTTTGAATTTTCTCCAAAAGTAAAGTAGTTGCAAACTCATGCTTTTAGAGACTTGTTTGGGCTCATGAGAGGAGTAGAAAAACATCAAAAATTTCAGTCCTGCATGATTCTACCAAGAAATGTGTGTTCATTGAAACCGCTGGTTTTTGGTAGTTTGGGCCCTATTGAATAATGAATGTTTTGAATTTTCTCCAAAAGTAAAGTAGTTGCAAACTCATCCTTTTAGAAACTTGTTTGGGCTGTTGAGAGGAGTAAAAAACCATCAAAAATTTCAATCCTGCATGATTCTACCAAGAAATGTGATTCTTCATTCAAAACGCTGGTTTTTGCTATTGGGCTCTATTGAATAATGAATGTTTTGAATTTTCTCCAAAAGTAAAGTAGTTGCAAACTCATCCTTTTAGAGACTTGTTTGGGCTCATGAGAGGAGTAGAAAAACATCAAAAATTTCAGTCCTGCACGATTCTACCAAGAAATGTGTGTTCATTCAAACCGCTGGTTTTTGATATTTTGGGCCCTATTGAATAATGAATGTTTTGAATTTTCTCCAAAAGTAAAGTAGTTGCAAACTCATCCTTTTAGAAACTTGTCTGGGCTGTTGAGAGGAGTAAAAAACCATCAAAAATTTCAATCCTGCATGATTCTACCAAGAAATGTGATTCTTCATTCAAAACCTGATTTTTGCTATTGGGCTCTATTGAATAATGAATGTTTTGAATTTTCTCCAAAAGTAAAGTAGTTGCAAACTCATGCTTTTAGAGACTTGTTTGGGCTCATGAGAGGAGTAGAAAAACATCATAAATTTCAGTCCTGCATGATTCTACCAAGAAATGTGTGTTCATTGAAACCGCTGGTTTTTGATAGTTTGGGCCCTATTGAATAATGAATGTTTTGAATTTTCTCCAAAAGTAAAGTAGTTGCAAACTCATCCTTTTAGAAACTTGTTTGGGCTGTTGAGAGGAGTAAAAAACCATCAAAAATTTCAATCCTGCATGATTCTACCAAGAAATGTGATTCTTCATTCAAAACGCTGGTTTTTGCTATTGGGCTCTATTGAATAATGAATGTTTTGAATTTTCTCCAAAAGTAAAGTAGTTGCAAACTCATCCTTTTAGAGACTTGTTTGGGCTCATGAGAGGAGTAGAAAAACATCAAAAATTTCAGTCCTGCATGATTCTACCAAGAAATGTGTGTTCATTGAAACCGCTGGCTTTTGATAGTTTGGGCCCTATTGAATAATGAATGTTTTGAATTTTCTCCAAAAGTAAAGTAGTTGCAAACTCATCCTTTTAGAAACTTGTTTGTGCTGTTGAGAGGAGTAAAAAACCATCAAAAATTTCAATCCTGCATGATTCTACCAAGAAATGTGATTCTTCATTCAAACCCTGATTTTTGCTATTGGGCTCTATTGAATAATGAATGTTTTGAATTTTCTCCAAAAGTAAAGTAGTTGCAAACTCATGCTTTTAGAGACTTGTTTGGGCTCATGAGAGGAGTAGAAAAACATCAAAAAATTTCAGTCCTGCATGATTCTACCAAGAAATGTGTGTTCATTGAAACCGCTGGTTTTTGATAGTTTGGGCCCTATTGAATAATGAATGTTTTGAATTTTCTCCAAAAGTAAAGTAGTTGCAAACTCATACTTTTAGAAACTTGTTTGGGCTGTTGAGAGGAGTAAAAAACCATCAAAAATTTCAATCCTGCATGATTCTACCAAGAAATGTGATTCTTCATTCAAAACGCTGGTTTTTGCTATTGGGCTCTATTGAATAATGAATGTTTTGAATTTTCTCCAAAAGTAAAGTAGTTGCAAACTCATCCTTTTAGAGACTTGTTTGGGCTCATGAGAGGAGTAGAAAAACATCAAAAATGTCAGTCCTGCACGATTCTACCAAGAAATGTGTGTTCATTGAAACCGCTGGTTTTTGATAGTTTGGGCCCAATTGAATAATGAATGTTTTGAATTTTCTCCAAAATTAAAGTAGTTGCAAACTCATCCTTTTAGAAACTTGTTTGGGCTGTTGAGTGGAGTAAAAAACCATCAAAAATTTCAATCCTGCATGATTCTACCAAGAAATGTGATTCTTCATTCAAAACCTGATTTTTGCTATTGGGCTCTATTGAATAATGAATGTTTTGAATTTTCTCCAAAAATAAAAGTAGTTGCAAACTCATGCTTTTAGAGACTTGTTTGGGCTCATGAGAGGAGTAGAAAAACATCAAAAATTTCAGTCCTGCATGATTCTACCAAGAAATGTGTGTTCATTGAAACCGCTGGTTTTTGATAATTTGGGCCCTATTGAATAATGAATGTTTTGAATTTTCTCCAAAAGTAAAGTAGTTGCAAACTCATCCTTTTAGAAACTTGTTTGGGCTGTTGAGAGGAGTAAAAAACCATCAAAAATTTCAATCCTGCATGATTCTACCAAGAAATGTAATTCTTCATTCAAAACCTGATTTTTGCTATTGGGCTCTATTGAATAATGAATGTTTTGAATTTTCTCCAAAAGTAAAGTAGTTGCAAACTCATGCTTTTAGAGACTTGTTTGGGCTCATGAGAGGAGTAGAAAAACATCAAAAATTTCAGTCCTGCATGATTCTACCAAGAAATGTGTGTTCATTGAAACCGCTGGTTTTTGGTAGTTTGGGCCCTATTGAATAATGAATGTTTTGAATTTTCTCCAAAAGTAAAGTAGTTGCAAACTCATCCTTTTAGAAACTTGTTTGGGCTGTTGAGAGGAGTAAAAAACCATCAAAAATTTCAATCCTGCATGATTCTACCAAGAAATGTGATTCTTCATTCAAAACGCTGGTTTTTGCTATTGGGCTCTATTGAATAATGAATGTTTTGAATTTTCTCCAAAAGTAAAGTAGTTGCAAACTCATCCTTTTAGAGACTTGTTTGGGCTCATGAGAGGAGTAGAAAAACATCAAAAATTTCAGTCCTGCACGATTCTACCAAGAAATGTGTGTTCATTCAAACCGCTGGTTTTTGATATTTTGGGCCCTATTGAATAATGAATGTTTTGAATTTTCTCCAAAAGTAAAGTAGTTGCAAACTCATCCTTTTAGAAACTTGTCTGGGCTGTTGAGAGGAGTAAAAAACCATCAAAAATTTCAATCCTGCATGATTCTACCAAGAAATGTGATTCTTCATTCAAAACCTGATTTTTGCTATTGGGCTCTATTGAATAATGAATGTTTTGAATTTTCTCCAAAAGTAAAGTAGTTGCAAACTCATGCTTTTAGAGACTTGTTTGGGCTCATGAGAGGAGTAGAAAAACATCATAAATTTCAGTCCTGCATGATTCTACCAAGAAATGTGTGTTCATTGAAACCGCTGGTTTTTGATAGTTTGGGCCCTATTGAATAATGAATGTTTTGAATTTTCTCCAAAAGTAAAGTAGTTGCAAACTCATCCTTTTAGAAACTTGTTTGGGCTGTTGAGAGGAGTAAAAAACCATCAAAAATTTCAATCCTGCATGATTCTACCAAGAAATGTGATTCTTCATTCAAAACGCTGGTTTTTGCTATTGGGCTCTATTGAATAATGAATGTTTTGAATTTTCTCCAAAAGTAAAGTAGTTGCAAACTCATCCTTTTAGAGACTTGTTTGGGCTCATGAGAGGAGTAGAAAAACATCAAAAATTTCAGTCCTGCATGATTCTACCAAGAAATGTGTGTTCATTGAAACCGCTGGCTTTTGATAGTTTGGGCCCTATTGAATAATGAATGTTTTGAATTTTCTCCAAAAGTAAAGTAGTTGCAAACTCATCCTTTTAGAAACTTGTTTGGGCTATTGAGAGGAGTAAAAAACCATCAAAAATTTCAATCCTGCATGATTCTACCAAGAAATGTGATTCTTCATTCAAAACGCTGGTTTTTGCTATTGGGCTCTATTGAATAATGAATGTTTTGAATTTTCTCCAAAAGTAAAGTAGTTGCAAACATCCTTTTAGAGACTTGTTTGGGCTCATGAGAGGAGTAGAAAAACATCAAAAATTTCAGTCCTGCACGATTCTACCAAGAAATGTGTGTTCATTCAAACCGCTGGTTTTTGATATTTTGGGAACTATTGAATAATGAATGTTTTGAATTTTCTCCAAAAGTAAAGTAGTTGCAAACTCATCCTTTTAGAAACTTGTTTGGGCTGTTGAGTGGAGTAAAAAATCATCAAAAATTTCAATCCTGCATGATTCTACCAAGAAATGTGATTCTTCATTCAAAACCTGATTTTTGCTATTGGGCTCTATTGAATAATGAATGTTTTGAATTTTCTCCAAAAATAAAAGTAGTTGCAAACACATGCTTTTAGAGACTTGTTTGGGCTCATGAGAGGAGTAGAAAAACATCAAAAATTTCAGTCCTGCATGATTCTACCAAGAAATGTGTGTTCATTGAAACCGCTGGTTTTTGATAGTTTGGGCCCTATTGAATAATGAATGTTTTGAATTTTCTCCAAAAGTAAAGTAGTTGCAAACTCATCCTTTTAGAAACTTGTTTGGGCTGTTGAGAGGAGTAAAAAACCATCAAAAATTTCAATCCTGCATGATTTTACCAAGAAATGTGATTCTTCATTCAAAACCTGATTTTTGCTATTGGGCTCTATTGAATAATGAATGTTTTGAATTTTCTCCAAAAGTAAAGTAGTTGCAAACTCATGCTTTTAGAGACTTGTTTGGGCTCATGAGAGGAGTAGAAAAATATCAAAAATTTCAGTCCTGCATGATTCTACCAAGAAATGTGTGTTCATTGAAACCGCTGGTTTTTGATAGTTTGGGCCCTATTGAATAATGAATGTTTTGAATTTTCTCCAAAAGTAAAGTAGTTGCAAACTCATCCTTTTAGAAACTTGTTTGTGCTGTTGAGAGGAGTAAAAAACCATCAAAAATTTCAATCCTGCATGATTCTACCAAGAAATGTGATTCTTCATTCAAACCCTGATTTTTGCTATTGGGCTCTATTGAATAATGAATGTTTTGAATTTTCTCCAAAAGTAAAGTAGTTGCAAACTCATGCTTTTAGAGACTTGTTTGGGCTCATGAGAGGAGTAGAAAAACATCAAAAATTTCAGTCCTGCATGATTCTACCAAGAAATGTGTGTTCATTGAAACCGCTGGTTTTTGATAGTTTGGGCCCTATTGAATAATGAATGTTTTGAATTTTCTCCAAAAGTAAAGTAGTTGCAAACTCATACTTTTAGAAACTTGTTTGGGCTGTTGAGAGGAGTAAAAAACCATCAAAAATTTCAATCCTGCATGATTCTACCAAGAAATGTGATTCTTCATTCAAAACGCTGGTTTTTGCTATTGGGCTCTATTGAATAATGAATGTTTTGAATTTTCTCCAAAAGTAAAGTAGTTGCAAACTCATCCTTTTAGAGACTTGTTTGGGCTCATGAGAGGAGTAGAAAAACATCAAAAATTTCAGTCCTGCACGATTCTACCAAGAAATGTGTGTTCATTGAAACCGCTGGTTTTTGATAGTTTGGGCCCTATTGAATAATGAATGTTTTGAATTTTCTCCAAAAGTAAAGTAGTTGCAAACTCATCCTTTTAGAAACTTGTTTGGGCTGTTGAGTGGAGTAAAAAACCATCAAAAATTTCAATCCTGCATGATTCTACCAAGAAATGTGATTCTTCATTCAAAACCTGATTTTTGCTATTGGGCTCTATTGAATAATGAATGTTTTGAATTTTCTCCAAAAATAAAAGTAGTTGCAAACTCATGCTTTTAGAGACTTGTTTGGGCTCATGAGAGGAGTAGAAAAACATCAAAAATTTCAGTCCTGCATGATTCTACCAAGAAATGTGTGTTCATTGAAACCGCTGGTTTTTGATAATTTGGGCCCTATTGAATAATGAATGTTTTGAATTTTCTCCAAAAGTAAAGTAGTTGAAAACTCATCCTTTTAGAAACTTGTTTGGGCTGTTGAGAGGAGTAAAAAACCATCAAAAATTTCAATCCTGCATGATTCTACCAAGAAATGTGATTCTTCATTCAAAACCTGATTTTTGCTATTGGGCTCTATTGAATAATGAATGTTTTGAATTTTCTCCAAAAGTAAAGTAGTTGCAAACTCATCCTTTTAGAAACTTGTTTGAGCTGTTGAGAGGAGTAAAAAACCATCAAAAATTTCAATCCTGCATGATTCTACCAAGAAATGTGATTCTTCATTCAAACCCTGATTTTTGCTATTGGGCTCTATTGAATAATGAATGTTTTGAATTTTCTCCAAAAGTAAAGTAGTTGCAAACTCATGCTTTTAGAGACTT